>NC_090442.1:688244688-689632188 GCF_031143425.1 Pleurodeles waltl
TGAGTGTGGTGCCGGCGTAGAGGGCATTACCGTGATCTAGCCTGCTGCTGATGAGTGCATGGGTGACTGTTTTCCTGGTCTCTGGGGGAATCCATTTGAAGGATTTTTTTAGAGTGCGGAGTGTGTGGAAGCAGGAGGAGGTTAGTGCATTGATTTGCTGTGTCATGGAGAGGGAGGGGTCCAGGATGATGCTGAGGTTGCATGCGTGGTTTGCAGCGGTGGGTGCGTGGCCTAGGGTGGTGGGCCACCAGGAGTCGTCCCATATGGTTTTGTTGGGGCCTAAGATGATGATCTCGGTTTTGTTGGAGTTAAGCTTCAGGTGGTTGGTTGTCATCCAGTTGGCGGTGTGGAGGAGAGCAGTGTGTAGGTTGGTTTTGGCGGTGGTGGGGTTGCGGGTGAGGGAGAGGATGAGTTGGGTGTCATCTGCGTAAGAGAGGATAGTGATTCTGTGTGGTCGGAGGATGTTAGCTAGGGGGATCATGTAAATGTTGAAGAGTGTGGGGCTGAGGGAGGATCCTTGGGGGACTCCGCAGATGATCTTGGTAGCAGTGGAGTGGAAAGGTGGAAGGCGGACTCTCTGGGTCCGGTCGGTGAGGAAGGAGGTGAGCCAGTCTAAGGCTTTGTGGCAAATTCCTATGTTGTGGAGGCGTGTGTGGAGTGTGTGGTGGCAGACAGTGTCAAAGGCTGCAGAGAGGTCTACGAGGATGAGTGCGACTGTCTTGCCTTTGTCGACTTTGGTCCTCATGTCGTCAGTGCATGTGATGAGGGCGGTTTCCGTGCTGTGGTTCTTGCGGAATCCGATTGTGAGGGGTCAAGAGTGTTGTTTTCTTCGAGGAAGTGGGATAGGCGGGCGTTGACTAGTTTCTCGGCAACCGTGGCGGGGAAAGGGAGGAGGGAGATGGGGCGATAGTTGGAGAAGATCTCTGGGTCGGCTTTGTTTTTTTTAAGGAGCTCTGTGATTTCCGCGTGCTTCCAGGGGTCTGGGAAGGTGGCGTAGTCGAAAGAGGAGTTGATTATGTTGCGAAGTATGGAGGCGATGGTTGAGCTGGCTTTGTTGTAGATGCGATGTGGACAGGGGTCGGAGGGGGATCCGGAGTGGATGGAGTTCATGTTTTTTTCAGTTTCTTCGTGTGTGGTGGGGGCCCAGGTGGTGAGTGTCGTAGGGGGGTCATGAGTGGGGGTAGATTTGGGTGAGTGAGGGGTGTGGGTGGTGGGTGTGTGTGGTATGAAGCTGTTGTGGATGTCCAGGATTTTGTGGTGGAAGGGGTTGGAGAGGGCATCACATAGGGGCTGTGTGTGGGGGGGGTCTCTGTTGCTAGCTTTGGATTTGGCTAGCTCATTGGTGAAGAGTTCTTTGCTGTTTTGAGAGTTGTTGCAAAGGCATGTTTTGTAGTGATCTCTTTTGGTGGTGCGTATGAGTTGGTGATGGGTGTGAATGGTGGTCTTGAGGGTGGAGAAGTTGGTTGTAGAGGGTTCTTGTCACCATATTTTCTCCGCTTGGCGCCATTTGCGCTTGGAGTCTTGGAGTTCGGGGGTGAACCATGGGGCATTCTTGATGTTGCTGGTGGCGATGTGCTTTCTGAGCTAGTGTGTCTGCGCCAGTGGTGATCCATTTAGAGAAGTTGTGTGCTCCTGTGTTGGGGTCATTGGTGGGGGGGGGGTTGTGAGCCAGTTGGGAGTACAGGGGTTCTGTGGGGATCTTGTCCCACATGCAGTGGGGTGTGGTGTGTTGATGGTGGTGTGTGGGGGGTTTGGTGAAGGAGAAGTGGATGCAGTGGTGTTCAGTCCAATGGAGTTCGGTGGTGTGGGTGTAGGCTATGTGTTGGCTTGAGGTGAAAATTGCATCGAGCGTGTGTCCTGCTGAGTGGGTGGGTGTGGTGACCAGTTGTTTGAGTCCGAGGTTGGTGAGGTTGTGTATGAGGGAGGTCGAGTTGTGGTCTTGAAGGTTCTCCAAGTGAAAGTTGAAATCATCATGGAGGATGTAGTCTGTGGAGGTGAGGGCTTGTGAGCTGATGGTGTCGGCGATGGTGTCGTAGAAGGCGGGGCGTGGTCCTGGGTGTCTATAGATTAGTGTACCTCTGAGGGTGGAATTGTTGTTAATGTGGATTAGGAAATGCATGTGTTTTTGTGTTGTTGATAGTGTCTTGGGAGCTGGTGGTGACTTTGATGGTGTCCCTGTGTAGGATGGCGATGCCACCACCTGGTCTGTTGAGGTGGTCTTTGCGTTGGAATTTGTATCCCTTGGGGATGGCGATGGCTATGTCGAGTTCAGAGTTGGTCCAGGTTTCCATGAGGAAGGCGATGTCAGGTGAGTGTGATGAGGTCCCAGAGTTCTATGGCATGTTTGTGAAGGGAGCGGCTGTTGAGGAGTAGGCAGTTAAGGTGGTTGTGGTGGGTAGTGTTGGTGTGGTGCATGAGGGTGTTGTTGCGGAGTGTGTTCTGGTTGTGGGGTGGTGTGCAGCGGGGCTGGTTGGTGGAGGTGGGGGCAGAGCAGGTGAGTATTGTGTCAGGGGTGTTGTGTTTGTTGTGGGGGGGTCGCTATGGTTGGTGTGTGGTGTGAGGGATGAGGAGCAGGAGAAATGACAGGTGTAACAGGTGAAGGGGCCATGTGTGTGTGTGGGGCTGGAAAGGGTGCAGGTGGGGTGGGGGCCTGGGTTGAGTGAGTGGAGGGTGAGGGGGGAGTAGATTTGTCTGAGGGGACTGGCGCTGGGCGCGGACTTGGTGTGGACGGGTGCAGACGTGCTTGCCTTTGGCGCGCCAGCGGCTCACCCGCTCCGTGCGTCCGCGCTGTGGCTGCCATAAATGGGGAGGAGGGAGGGAGTGGCAGCTGGGAGGAAGGAGGGTTGGGTTAATGGGAAGGCTGGGGGGTGGGGCCGCAGGGATTTGCAGCAGCGGGAAAAGCAAAAAGGAAAACGTAAGTTGAGGAGGTGGGGGAAGGCGGGAGGGGCCACGGGGACGCAGCAGCAGGGGATTTACCAAAAAGGAAACGGATGGAGAAGGAGGTGGGGGGAGGCGGGAGGTGCCGCGGGGATGCAGCAGCCGAGGATTTACCAAAAAGGAAACGGATGGAGAAGGAGGTGGGGGGAGGCGGGAGGTGCCGCGGGGACGCAGCGGCAGGGGATTTACCAAAAAAGGAAAAGGATGGAGAAGGAGGCGGCGCGGGGCGGCAGCGCGAGGAGCGACCTGCCTGCTGGAAGCAGGGTCAAGGGTTACTCCTCGTTACCGTGTTGCAGCTGCTATAAATGGGGAGGAGGGAGGGAGTGGCAGCTGGGAGGAGGGAGGGCTGGGCGAATGGGAATGCTGGGGGGGTAGGGCCGCAGGGATTTGCGGCGGCGGGAAAAGCAAAAAGGAAAACGGACGGTGAGGAGGTGGGGAAGGTGGGAGGGGACAAGGGGACGCAGCGGCAGGGGATTTACCAAAAAGGAAAGGGATGGAGAAGGAGGTGGGGGGAGGTGGGAAGGATCCGCTGGGACGCAGCAGCAGGGGATTTACCAAAAAAGTTAAACGATGGAGAAGGAGGTGGCGTGGGGCGGCGGCGCGAGGAGTGACCGGCCTGCTGGAAGCAGGGTCAAGGGTTGCTCCTCGTTACCGCAATGCGGCTGCGAAAAAAGGGGAGGAGGGAGGGAGTGCTATCTGGGAGGAGGGAGGGCTGGGCGAATGGGAAGGCTGGGGGGGTGGGGCCACAGGGATTTGCAGCGGCAGGAAAAGCAAAAATGAAAACGGATGGTGAGGAGGTAGGGGAGGCGGGAGGGGCCACGGTGCTGCAGCAGCAGGGGATTTACCAAAAAGGAAACGGATGGAGAAGGGGGTGGGGGAGGTGGGAGGAGCCGCAGAGACGCAGCGGCAGGGGATTTATCAAAAAAGGAAAAGGATGGAGAAGGAGGCAGCGCGGGGTGGCGGCGCAAGGAGCGAGCTGCCTGCTGGAAGCAGGTTCAAGGGAAGATAGTGTTTTGGGGCATTTCCTTTCATGGGAAGTAGGCCTACCCACACAAGTGAGGTACCATTTATATCGGGAGACCTGGGGGAATGGTGGGTGGAAGAAAATTTGTGGCTCCTCTCAAATTCCACAACTTTCTGTCACCAAATTGAGGAAAAAGAGTTTTTTGGCCACATTTTGAAGTTTGCAAAGGATTCTGGGTAACAGAACCTGGTCAGAGCCCCACAAGTCACCCCATCCTGGATTCCCCTATGTGTCTAGTTTCCAGAAATGTACAAGTTTCATAGGTTTCCCTAGATGCCAGCTGAGCTAGAGGCCAAAATCTACAACTAGGCACTTTGCAAAAAACACGTTAGTTTTCAATGTAAAATTGTGATGTGTCCATGTTGTGTTTCCTGTCGCGAGCATTATGCCTACCCACACAAGTGAGGTACCATTTTTGGGGGAAGACAGAATAGAAGAACAAGTATTATTGCCCTTTCTCTTTCTCTACATTTTACCTTCCAAAATGTAAGACAGTGTGTATAAAATACGACTAGTTGAGAAATGCCCTGTAATTCACAAGCTGGTATGGGGACCCCGGAATTCAGAGACGTGCAAATAACCACTGCTTCTCAACCCCTAATCTTGTGCCCATTTTGTAAATACAAAGGATTCCTTGATACCTATATTTCAGTCTTTATATTTCAAAAAATGAATTGCTGAATACCTGGTATAGAATGAAAACCCATTGCAAGGTGCAGCTTATTTTTTGGGTCTGGGTACCTAGGGTTCTTGGTGAACCTACAAGCCCTATATATCCCTGAGACCAGAAGTGTCCATCAGACATAATGGTATATTGCTTTCACAAATCTGACATCACAGGAAAAAAGGAAAACATGGAGAAAAATGGCTATTTTTGTCAGTTCAATTTCAATATTTTTTTAATTTCAGCTGTTATTTTCTGTAGGAAAACTTTGTAGGATCTACTCAAATGACTTTTTAGAATTTTTTAGCTCTCCGGGATCCCATTTCTGTCACTAACTTGAAGGAGGTTTAAAGCACAAAAAAATTGTGGAAAATAAGGGATGCCCCAGTAAAATGCCACAATTGTGTTGAAAAATGTGGTTTTCTGATTCAAGTCTGCCTGTTCCTGAAAGATGGGAAGATGGTGATTTTTGCACCATAAATCCTTTGTTGATGCCATTTTCAGGGACAAAACCACAAGCCTTCTTCTGCAGCTCTTTTTCCCTTTAAAAAAAAAAAAGAAAAATGAATTGTTTAGCTGTATTTTGGCTAATTTCTTGGTCTTCTTCAGGGGAACCCACAAAGTCTGGGTACCTCTAGAATCCCTATGATGTTGGAAAAAAAGGATGAAAATTTGGCGTGGGTAGCTTATCTGGACAAAAAGTTATGAGGGCCAAAATGCAAACTGCCCCAAATAGCCAAAAAAAAGCCTGTCACCTGAGGAGGAAAAGGCCTGGCAGCGAAGGGGTTAAGACTTTGGAAGTACTTTTAATTCCAAATTAGAATTTTTATAAAACGTTAATTTTAAAAGCAGCCAGCAAGGCAGGCCTGCCTTTTAAATTACCCATGGCACCTCAGCAGTGCACCTATGGGTCCACCACCTATGCTGGAGTCCCTAAACCTACACGCCCGACCATTTACCAGGGAGTTATAGGTAGGTTGACATAGCCAATTATAATTATCCTAATTTGCATACTCATTGTACACTGGGCACAGGCCTCAGAGTCAGGAAAACACCAGCAAAAAGTAATACATGGGGGCAAAACTTTGTGGGGCCTCTGCAATCAGCCCTGTTTTATCACAATAACATATTAATATCCAAATGAACAAAACAAGAAACTGATTATTCTCAGTAAATATAAATACTATGTTAATAATATTAGCACACATTTGTAAAGTTGTTACCTGTTAATAACAGTAGGCATTATAAAAGTGGCCATATATAACAATGGGGCCAATTCATGAAGGCATTTCTAAGTTTATGTATTACTTCTGTAACACTAATTTACATACTCATAAACGTCTTTGTCAAGTGGCCTACTGTTTGAAATATTGAAGAATATGGAAAGTGGTTTGCATGTCTCATAAATGAATGATCATTATTAAACAAAGCCAATTTTATCAAACCATTAATTTAAGGTTAGCTTAAATATTATGGGGCCATTTCACAAAGACACTTATTACTATGTAAAGTAGTACTCATGTAGTACTTCTTCACATGCTCAAAAAAGTGTTTGTTGGTCAGCAGATGGGTTGAGCAAAAGGTTTACAGAGTATGTAGAAATGCTCCTTGGAGATAAGGGGATGTGACTAGGGCCAAAGGGCATATGGGGAGGATTAACTTGTGATGTCTAAATATTAACCAGTGCAAAGTTACTGATTATGATAAATTGCTCTGGATGCATGGGAATGTTAGACCTTCTGGTTGTGAGTCTGTTTTTTTTTCTGTAATGTTACCGAAAAATGTATAAAAAGATCTAAAAATATCTTTGTGAATTGACCCAATATATTTACAAATCTTTTATGTGAAAGTAATAAAAAGAAATTATCAAGGATCATAACACTAATATTGTATGTTGTGTGACAAATGCCTACATAAGTAATACCCCTAATGCCGCATTGGATCTAACAAATCTGACCTTCCATCAATAATGATTTAATATTGTTTTCTTGTAGATCTGCTATATCTCTTTAATAAACACAAATATTCATGCCATCCTCTTTAGATTCATCCTGACAAATGCATTTTATTTTCTTCATAAAAGGAAGGTTAAATGGTTTATGAGTTTTGTCCTGAAAGGCAACAGGGATGTAATCCAGATTTCCTTTTTAATTACTCTCTGTAACTCATCTCCCCATTTTTTCCCCATTTTTTCTAACTGTTAGTTATCAATAAAATTATCAATTGTTAGTTTATTTCTTAAATACAATACTCTCTTGGAGGGTATCTTGCCACTGGGCAATATCAGCAACAGAAATAGAAACAAGAAGGCATAGATCAATTACTGCACCGGGCTGAATGACTACATTCTAATGATATCCTAACTATGAATAGATGTGTCATCAGCCTCTACTACAGAGGAAAAAATATCAAATTCTGGCAACAGAGAACTCTCCTAATAGCTAAAATATGGGGAAGGGTTGCAGAGCATCCTGAGTTCTTGTAAGCATAAGAGAGTTTGTAGAAAGACAAAAAGAAAAGAGAGAGGAGACCTTATGGAGAAAACATAAAGACTTGAAAATAACGCACTGGTGTGAGCGACGAACCCCAGTATTTTACTGCACCTCAATATTTTAATCACCACCAATTTTACCTTCTGTAGCTCAGCTCCTGCACCCTTGATCCAGCATTATGAGTCACCAACCTGCTTGACAATTGGCCCATAAAATCAACTTAGCAGAGTGATCAAAATAGTGACTAGCACTACTCAGTAACTGATCCCTGGATCAATGAAAAGTTAAAGGGTTTTATTACAAAAATCTCAAAATAAGCATTACAGAGTAATGTAAATACATGCCATCAAGGCTTAGGTACAGAGTACATAGTTAGAAATCAAGATTAGTATAAGTCACAATAAGCAACAAAACTCAAAAGGGGAAATGATAGCATTTCAAGAGGTAAAATAAAAGGCTATATCAATATGAGTAGAGTCCTGTGAGGAAAACAAAAAGCCTCTCTTGGCTCACTCCCAAAACTATGGGGCAGATTTAAGAGCCTCTAGTGCCTCCTTGCCCCACATTAGCATCATTTTTTTATACACTAATGTGGCCCAACGAGGCCAAAATCGCCACACCAAATTTCATGCATTGCGCTACTTTGTAATCCTTTGCACTACATTATGCCTGTGCATAATGTATTCTAAGGGGGGCCGAAAAATGTTGCATATTTTTTGGGGACTTTTACCGCCTGCTCTGAGCATACCTCCACAGGAATAAGTATTAAAACATAGGTTCTCCTATGAGGCAGGTATTTAAAAAATGTGTATGACACCCCCACTTCTATTCACGTATCATCATAGTCAAAGTTACAAAAAGTGCTCCCACATAGTCTGTCAGGTAGGACCCGACGATCAAGAATGCAACCAAGGGGCAACCCTGGTAGGTGAGGGTTTTCTTAGGAAACTTATACGTTTCCTGGCCTCCCCTTGTTTGGAGAGTTAGTTTTGCATTGATCTGGGCCTGGCTTTTGTTCGGTGTATGCATATGATATTGTGGGAGGATGAGCCTTGGCCCTTAACTTTCCTCTCAACTCCACTTGAGAAGTAAAAATATTAATATATATATTATCTATATATATGTATATATACATATATATATATATACATATATATATATATATATATATATATATATATCTATATATAGATATATAGATATATATATATATATATATACACAGTTTCTGTATAAAAAGACTATCGGTTTCAAAGAGTGAATATGGGAGCTATGGTATTGTAAGAAGCATTTGTAACAACTGACTATTAATTTGAATGTGGACAATGCAGAGAGAGTGTTTTTGCAGCAGTGAGTGAAGGTTATATGGAAAAACAAAAGAGCACTAAAATGTTACTAAAATCGAATCCACGCTCTCTTTGCCTTATAGAATTATGAGCTGGTAATATGATGGTGTTTAAGAGTGAACAACCCATGGACAACAACTCCCATAATGCCTACAGGCTATATAATCATAATGTGAACTCTTTTGTTTAAAACCAATGTTATTAAGACAGCAGTTGAAACGTGTGGGTGGTGATTTATGAGATGCTGTGAATCCATGCATTAAACAAGTGGTAATTAACCTCCTGGGAGTGCAGTGCTTCTTTTTGCTGAAAAATATATCTATATCACTGAAAACATCATCACCTTACACTTGCAATACTGCAGCAAGGAGCTCAGGAAGCTGAAAGAAAACACTACAGATGTAACTTTGAAAGGTGAATAAAAAGCACAGAGTGCATTAAAAAAGGTGAACAGAAGGCACACACTGTATGGTAGAAGTTAAAGAGGAGGGGGCATACTTGAAAAGGGAAATGTACAGTGATAAAAGGGAGAGGTAATGTGCAGGTTGAAAGGGGAAAAGAAAGAGGGACAATACACATTAAGAAAATAGACTAGATGATGTGAAGGAGATGAAAGAAAAAGAGCACAAAGTGAGAAGGGAGGCAAGGAGAGAAGATGGAATGTGTGGATGAATCCCAAGTTAAATGAATGCAATCTTTAGGGAAAAACATTTTTGTGTCTCTTGCAACTGGTGGTTTCCATGTAATCACACAGGAGGCAAGCTTCCTTGTTCTGGACACAGGAGGGAGCAGGTGCAGTCTTATTCTGATCTTCCACATGTTGAGAAAGTGGTTTGAAGTGGGTGCCTAGTATTTTTGCCTGGCATCATCAAGTGAGCGGAAGGTGACTCTTAGGTACTGCCTAACCATTGGGAAAACAACCCTGGGGTCAACCCTACACACTTTTCAGTAGTTCCTGTATGCCTTACTGCAAATAGGCACAAAACACCATATGTTAGGGCATTTTGAAGATTGTGAAAGCCTTTGGCCACACTAAACTTTGGCTCTTAGGGCTGGAGGAGTATGTGAGAGTGTCATAGAGAATTCACCAGTGTCCTTCCACATCTAAAACTAAAACCCAGTTCGAAGCAGGCCATGTTCCCACAAGAAGCTCAGAGACAGAAGTCATGAAAGGACAAAAACAGGCCTTCAGCAGCCATACAGAGGTTAGACAACAATGGATTTCTCCCTTTCAAGTGCACCCAAGTGTTAGAGGTGGCTCAACAGATCTGTCAAGCAGAATTTGACAGCATAGTGTCACAAGATGTCCACTGCAAAAAAAAAAGTGAGGGACAGACTTCTGAACAATGTCAAACATTCACCTTGTACAAAGATCTGGGCTGCCCCTGCCATTCCAGTTTAAACCCAGCCATATGCAAATCAGTCTTGACCCTGCTCCCCATGGGAACATTCCAGCCCGAACTACTAGGACAGGTCGTCCTTTCACCAGAAACAAGCATCCTGGGACCAGTTTCAGGGTATCACCCCTCATGAGCCAGGCTAGGTTGACTCCAGTGGCATGGGGGGCACGGGTCCCACTTAAAGGTGTCAAACATTCACCTCCAATGCAGAGATCAAGGCCTACATCAATCATTTCTTTGCTACCCATGTCATTCCAGTTTGGACCCAGTCATATACAAATCAGTCCATAACAACCACTCTGTATATTCTATGGAGTTCACAGGAGTCATAACTGCCCACTCAGGTTAGCCTATTATTGGCCCCTGGGAGGCATTTCATACCTCTTTCATATCTATTCCCAGGCTCAGTATAGGCTGGCGTTTCTGAAAAGGTAGTGCAAATTAACCTCCAGGTCAATAAGGAAGGAAAAAGGTAAAATATAAAAAGCATTGAATTGGATTTGAATAACTATTAAAAATAGTTGTTTCATTATTCTTCTAGCCCCACCCCCAAGGCACAGTACTAGTATTTTAAACTGCACTCCAGTTTTCCCCATACGACAGCTAGGCCTACCGCAGTGAAACTAGATTTTTCACATCTTGTTACTTTAGAGACATATTAATGTTATACATGTAGCACTTTTAAATACAATGGGGCATATTTAAACTCCGTCTGCCCCGAATGTGCGTCAAACATTTTGAAGCACATCCGGTGCAAACCTTGCCCCATATTTAAACTTTGACGCCTGAGCCCGCGGACGTCATAATCCCGCCATGTGCGTCATTTTCTGGATGCGGGAAACCACCTTGCGTTAATGATATGCAAGGTAGGCGTTCCCATCCAAAAATGACACAAACACCCGTGCGCCATATTTATGCTACCGCGCAAAAATCCAGCTCGGCCGGGAGGCGGAGGTGGAAAATGACGCACAGAATAGAAAAAATGACGCATAGAAAAAATAACGTCTGGGTCAGGGCAGGCGTTAAAATGGGTCAAACACACCTGTATTTAATGAAACCACACAGAAACAACAGCAGAGCAGCAAAAGGAAGACATGGAGGTGCTTCTCATCCAGCGTGCACGCAGACGCAGAGCACAGCAACAACAACTACAGCTTCCACAACATCGGCAGGGACCCCAAAGGCAACGCAGAAGGCAAGAGAGGATATTCCGCACCAGGAAAACCCTTCATGGCCTCAGGGAACATGACATCATCCAGAGGTACAGGTTGAACTGGCAAGCCATTCAGCAGCTGCTGCGCAACATTGAGCCACAGTTGATACCCAGCTTGCAGACACCCCGCACCATCCCACCAGAAACCAAGCTGCTAGCTGTACTACACATGTTGGCAAGTGGCTCCTTTCAAACTACTGGCGCCCTGGTTGCTGGGATATCACAGCCATCATTCTCGGCCTTCCTGCCCAAGGTACTGGATGACATCATCAGACTCACACCCCTCCACATCTGCTTCCCAAACACACAGCAGAAGCAGTAGGAGACCAAACAGGGGTTTTACCTCATTAATGGATTGCCACACGTCCTTGGTGCCATTGACTGCACACATGTTCGCCTTGTGCCACCTGCTGCAACTGAACATGCATACCGCAACAGGAAGCACACACACTCTATCAATGTGCAGGCCATTGTGGATCACCAGGGATTGATCACCAACATTGTGGCAAAGTATCCTGGGAGTGTACATGATTCATTCATCTTCCGTCACTGTACCATCAATCAACACTTCCAGGATGGACGATATGGCAATGGACTACTTGTTGGTAAGTGCAGAAACCTACTTATATACACACTGCACAGCAACCCTCTAGGACAAACGACACATACACCACAACAGCGACATGTGAACAGGAACACACTGAGGTTGTGAAACCGCTAGGCATGTTTGATATCCTCACCCAATGGGAGACACACCTAGGGACAAAGTACCGTTCCAAATAACAACTGATGCCACTCCACAGACACAAGGGGAAAATGTAAGACAACACAATGACAAACACATGGTGCCAACTGGCATGACATCTGTGAAGATAAAACTCCAATAACACATCAATAACACCCAAACAAACACCCATCCAGCCAATACGTACTGTGTAAGGGGTGTGGAATATAATTTGCTGCAGGTCCAACACCGTGACTCACATAGCATTATGATGACTACAATAAAGGTCACATGCAATCATTGAGGCCATTCCAATATCTCACATCACTCCTGCTCTCACATTGCCCACTACCAAGAGGCAAGTATCTTGCTGCTACTATATGGAAGGTGCACATTCCTACACACACATTGTGACAAATTAACACACACACAACAGATGTACTGCCATACGGACCTTCTGAAACTCAAACCGACAACCTCACAACCAAGTTAACTAGCTGAACTAGACCATGTGCAGTAGTCTAGGTAGACGTTACAACCTGAGTCAACTTGCCAAGGGCAGAGAAATAGGTCTGCAGTGAACTTGTCACACATGTGAAATTAGTGTACAGTCAAATGTTAAGACATCAATGATCACAACGTATGGAGAAGTTTGGCTAATTGTCACCTTGCAAAATGTAAGTGTCTCACTAATGTTTAAATTAATCCATTACATATGTGTAAAGGTATGGGATGTCCAGGGTACATATATGCAAACATGTTACCACCACTGTCAAATTGATTGTGTATGGAACTATCATCTCACCCCCAGTTAAGACACAGGGACACCTGTATCACAAGTCACAATGCTAGGGAGTACACACTGTACTGCAACTCCCAAAATATACTGCTGACAACCAGTCAGCAGCCAAACACTCATTCAGCCAAGGAAACAATCCAATGCTGATGGTACATCCTAGAAGCCTAGGAATCAACACAATAACACAAATGAGTCACAGACAACACAAGACAACTACTGCCATGCAAGGTGATATTAATGGGGCAAGCTACATCAACATGATCTCAATCAATTTCTCTTTCAGCTGATCAGGGGTATGGGATCCAGCCATGGATTATGACACCATTTGGCTACCCAAGCACTGCAGCAGAGCGTGCATACAATGAGGCACATAGGAGGACACGCATCATAGTCAAGAGGATCTTTGGCATCCTGAAGTCGAGATTCAGGTGCCTCGACATCACCGGTGGCAGCCTCCTATACTCACCAGAAATGGTCTGCAAGATCATTTTAACCTGTGCCATCCTGCACAACATTTGTGTACGAAGGGAACATTCCCCTATTAGAACCAGAGCCACAAATGCCTGAAGAGGAGGAAGAGGAGGATGCTGGCCATCAACATGAGGGGGACCAACCAAACACAGTTGCAGGATTGCGTAGGCACCAACACATTGTCAACAATTTCTTTTGAATCAACTCACCATCACCACTGTATCAACATATGTAAATAAACACCTATAATAATCACCATATCATGGTCTGGGTAATCATTTTTGGTCACCTTTATCTCTAACTATCAGAATAGGAGGGTAGCCTCATGGAGCATTGCTGATATACCGATCAGGACACTGAAATTTCCAAAGCAATTGTGATGCGTATTATTCAACAGTCACATTCACACACACTGGCACACTGGTAAATGACACATATCCTGTATATTTCAACTTTGAAGAGCAATAGCAGAAGACCACACCTATTTCACACATACATGTTGGCAACATGATTCATTGCAGCATAAGGCACACAACTAAGACACCATCAGTCAATGATGGAACAAAATGCATCATACATGAGGCAGCGGATGTGCAATTGCAACAGTAACATTAATGTATGGCCACACCCTTGACAGCAGTAACTGTTACATCACCTATCTTTGCAAGGACCATGTGTGACTAGAATTCCACATAAGCAGAACATAGAGAGTACATGTGCCACACCTATGGCAAGCATTGCGCACATGTTCTAAGTCCTGACACACCCATGTTCCCGGTCTCACCCCACCTGTCTTAAGAGGTCCCTGGAATGGTAATATGTGTACCCAGATATTCCCTCCTCTACACACACACAGACTAACAATATTAATCCAGTGTGCTTCACCCTTTAGTATGGTATGCCATAGTCATTGTACATCTGTCTGCATGGACGTCATGTTAAATAATGCACTGGCTTGTAGTCTCTAAGCCCTGTTCTCACCTGTAGTTTGCTTCGCAAGTGAAAGGTACTGTTGGCCATTTGAACTCAAATCTCACCTACAGGACTTGTGAGAAACTGATGCAGCACACACCTGTGAGCACCTCCATGCAGACCAGCCATTTGAACATGAACTACCCTTGCAGATGCTTGGAACAGCATAGAAGCTGCCATTTTTTCGATTACACTGTTATGCATTGCCAGAAAAATAAACTGTGTAACACAGCCCTTGGGTTTATGTGTCACCTTCCAAAACACAGGAAAAAACACAGTTTTCCATGTCAACTGTCTTGTTCTCCCTCCGACCAGTCTTAGACCACTGAGTATGTACCTTGTGAAACTGCTGGATCCTGATTGACCCTGCATCCTGTCAGCCTGACTGTCCCCTGTCTGTGCGTTACCCTAAAGGTTCCTTGTGGCTACATATGTATCATACTTGCTTTCCCAACCCTCACATTCCTCCGGGGGTATTTTGTCAGGTGGTTCTTCAATGCATACTCAAATAAGTTATATAGCATAATCTGCTTATTTATCGTACCATAATTGGGAACTTGTCTCCAAATACCCAAATCATGGCCTATCCCTTGTCTGGGTCTCAGGTATGCATGAGCGACAAAGTGTGACAGTGAACCATGGCCGTCTGCAGGGATTGGGTATGGTGCCTCCAGCAGAACCAGCAACATCAGATAATGTGCATGAAAAGTC
Organism: Pleurodeles waltl; assembly: GCF_031143425.1. Taxonomy (NCBI): domain Eukaryota; kingdom Metazoa; phylum Chordata; class Amphibia; order Caudata; family Salamandridae; genus Pleurodeles; species Pleurodeles waltl. The sequence goes on from NC_090442.1 coordinate 688,259,442, forward strand.
CACACATGTTAGGACCCTCACAGTTGACACGCTTATTCACATTTCTCACAACATATTGATGGGCCGTGCATGGTGAATAGCTGCGAGATTAATCAACACATATCTATGATGTTCCCAGATGCAGTGGGAACTTTACATGCCAACCTGTGTACAAATGTTGTAATGACACCTGCCGGTACAAGACTCCTGAGATATGATCTTACTCAGCACACCAAGGTTGCCCTGTTGACAGTCTCATAACACGTCTGCAGTGACAGGGTGGGACCATCCCCATATGGGTTCTCAAATCCGCATTGGCTTTACTTCCATTGATCTCAGAAGGATACTCAGTAGATACAGGAATAGCCGCCACTGACTGATGACTAGACCTGGATGTAAGTGTGACAACATAGACCCCTAAAAATATACAGGATTAACACTGGCCAACACACATGAACCAGACACCTCTGTGCAATTGATCACTGGAAATATGTGGCCACGTGCTGCTTGTTCTGCTGGTCCGCCACTGCCACAGGAGAGTTGTGGCTCTGTCCTCGTATCTAAACAGGGTCCCTGAGCTAGATACAGAGAGTAACACACAGGGAAGCAATACTATGAGTATAACGTAGTTTACTCTCCATTAACATAGCAAACATAGGAATGGAAATCTTAAATTCAAATATACAACATACAATATATTTCAATTTAGATATTTATTATAGCTAATTAAACATTCAGTTCGCACATAATATAATCAACATAGAATCAACCAAAAAAATATATAATACAACCCCCTACCCTAAATGAAATATACATATATGAAAACATAAATAACATAACAGTAAATACGCAAAAATAAACAAATAACACAGAACCAACAAAATCACAAAATAGTATACATACAAAATTACAACCGCCTCATACATGAGAGGATATTTAAACAGCACAATAAAGTTACTGCTTTGATGCTACAATTATGCGTTGTAGTTTGGATTGTATAAAATTCAACATAACAGCCAATTCTAGGTTATAATTTCCTGATTCAAATTCTCGTGTTACAGGCCTGATGGTAGCCAATCCTGGTCAGGGCTTCAAATTTGCCAATTTCAAACACTTCATGCCAATGTTCAAGACATGCCAATTTACAAGCCGACGCGCGTTTCGGTGAGTGAAGAAAAATATAAATACACCTTCATCAGGACTTTATGATTAAGTATAATTGGCATACGTACATCTTGTAACCTGCCTATCAAAGAAACATCAAAATTATTCATTACAATTCTTTGCATAGGGGGAAGGCTCGAATCATGTCAGATTTGCAACCAGACCAACTCAAGTGACTTAATTAAGAAAAAACACCGATAAAGTACCCAAGATCAAAGTCTATAAAACCAATGCTTAATAAAGGTAAATAAATCTAAAGATCCAAGGAAAGCACCATTAGTGTCCAGCAAAATACTAGATAAAGTGCAGAAATAGAATCACCTATAGCATAAAAGTGTTGGATTACCACCGAGAGAAACTAGTCAAGAATAGTAATAGACTAGTTTGTTTATATTAAAATAAGATAAAATACCTTAGATATGAAAGAACTTAGATATCCCTTACAGGCTGGATTAAACACTCTCCAACTTCAAATTTGTAGTCCAAAATGAAGGACTAACACATGGATATAGCTAAATGAAGCTATGCTTTCTCACTCTAAAAGCAAACATAATGAAATCATTAGCTTGCACAGGGCAGGAAAGTCCACAGGATAAAGAAGAAAAAATCTGCTCATATGTACAATCGCTAACTACAGACTTACCTACAAGTTCACATGGTTTAAAAAACGTAATCCACAGGGGAAACCCACAAGGATACCAAACTGGTAGGGAACTACTTGCTAACTGCAAGGGAACAGGGGGGAGTCATGAGCCAGATAGAAATGACACAATCCAGACGGTATAAAATAATTCAATCCACAAAGGTTCAGCAAAGCTAGCCTACCAGTATCAGCAGGATCCAGGACATATGACCAGCACGATGATCTCTCGAGGAGCAATAACCCGTACTTTCCCAGCTGCCTCCTATTTAAACCAAATCACCACAGGTGATGCGATGAACATAGAAACAGGCCCGTAGGGGCCATCTAAGGAAATGGTCAAACATGCGCCATCTTAGAACCGTCAAAACAGCATGAAATATGCCAAAATCTACAGAGAATAAGAGGTACAATCAAACTGTAGAGTCATAGCCATATAGTAGTGGCAAAAGGAAATAACCAAAAATAAAAAATAATAAAAAATAATGGCCAATTCTAAATCAAACCAAAGAGTAGATATCACTTACCAGCACGCCCAAAACAGTGGGCGCCATCTTGGAACGTCAAAGTACAGGGTACTCAATGTCCCAAGGGTAGGCACAAAATGGGTTAGTAAAATACAATACGTATCGTGTATATAATACAAATCGATAACATAAGGTTTTATAAGAAGGAACCGAAAACGGTTTTATCGTATAAAGTGAAGAATTCACTTCAAAGTAAGATAAAGGGCCACCACAGGAGAGCACAAAACAACCCTGTGGTAGGCACCTGGAAAATTATTGACCCCTCAGGCAATCCTGTACATAAGTACTCAGATGGCATTGCTCCAAGGGAGATCTTCGTTCAGGCCATTCTCATATGTGTTTAAAGAAAAAATCCAAAACACTTCTTTCTTTTTCCTTTGTTTTTCAGGGTCCACATCGTTTCTTGTCAGTACTTTCTCAAGAATAATCCACCTGATATCTACCTCCTTGTGGTTTAAAGATAACCAATGAGCAACTAGGGGGGCGTTGATCTTTTGTGTCCTAATCGCAGATTTATGTTCCGATAGCCTAGTTCTAAATTCCCTGGAGGTCTCATCTATATATCCCAGGTTGCAGGGGCAAATAATCAAGGAAATTACATTTTTAGATCTACAATTAGTCATGTCCATAAATGGGATAGTCTTGTCATTGAATGTAAACTCTTTGGCAACAATGGCGGAGTCACAGGCGTGGCATTGGCCACATTTGTAATTGCCCGTAACTGGATTAGATCCTGTTAGTGACTTTTGGCCAAAAGTAGATACAAAATTGGTAGCTGATTTCACCAAATGGTTCCGTAGGTTTTTGTTCCTCCTGAAAGCGAACAATGGTTTTTCAAGTTTATCCGCTTCAGTATTGGAATTCAAAATGTGCCATTCTTTGTTAATAATACCCCTGATTTGATTATTCAGGGTAGAATGGTGAATCACACAGGCTAGCCGGTCACTGGTCTTGCATCGTTGTTTTGAAAACAGGGCCTCACGGTTGTAAAACTTGGCTCTTTTTAAGGAATCTTTGATGGTTCTAATCGGATAACCTCTCTGCTCAAATTTGCACGTAAGATCTGCGGCATGTTTCAAAAAGTCTGCCATGCTGGTGCAATTTCTCCTGAGTCTCAGGAATTGTGAAAAAGGAATAGACTGCTTCTGGTTACGGGGATGGAAACTATCAAAGTGAAGCAGCGTGATAGTTTCCATCCCCGTAACCAGAAGCAGTCTATTCCTTTTTCACAATTCCTGAGACTCAGGAGAAATTGCACCAGCATGGCAGACTTTTTGAAACATGCCGCAGATCTGTTTTCAAAACAACGATGCAAGACCAGTGACCGGCTAGCCTGTGTGATTCACCATTCTACTCTGAATAATCAAATCAGGGGTATTATTAACAAAGAATGGCACATTTTGAATTCCAATACTGAAGCGGATAAACTTGAAAAACCATTGTTCGCTTTCAGGAGGAACAAAAACCTACGGAACCATTTGGTGAAATCAGCTACCAATTTTGTATCTACTTTTGGCCAAAAGTCACTAACAGGATCTAATCCAGTTACGGGCAATTACAAATGTGGCCAATGCCACGCCTGTGACTCCGCCATTGTTGCCAAAGAGTTTACATTCAATGACAAGACTATCCCATTTATGGACATGACTAATTGTAGATCTAAAAATGTAATTTACTTGATTATTTGCCCCTGCAACCTGGGATATATAGGTGAGACCTCCAGGGAATTTAGAACTAGGCTATCGGAACATAAATCTGCGATTAGAACACAAAAGATCACCGCCCCCCTAGTTGCTCATTGGTTATCTTTAAACCACAAGGAGGTAGATATCAGGTGGATTATTCTTGAGAAAGTACTGACAAGAAACGATGTGGACCCTGAAAAACAAAGGAAAAAGAAAGAAGTGTTTTGGATTTTTTCTTTAAACACATATGAGAATGGCCTGAACGAAGATCTCCCTTGGAGCAATGCCATCTGAGTACTTATGTACAGGATTGCCTGAGGGGTCAATAATTTTCCAGGTGCCTACCACAGGGTTGCTTTGTGCTCTCCTGTGGTGGCCCTTTATCTTACTTTGAAGTGAATTCTTCACTTTATACGATAAAACCGTTTTCGGTTCCTTCTTATAAAACCTTATGTTATCGATTTGTATTATATACACGATACGTATTGTATTTTACTAACCTATTTTGTGCCTACCCTTGGGACATTGAGTACCCTGTACTTTGACGTTCCAAGATGGCGCCCACTGTTTTGGGCGTGCTGGTAAGTGATATCTACTCTTTGGTTTGATTTAGAATTGGCCATTATTTTTTATTATTTTTTATTTTTGGTTATTTCCTTTTGCCACTACTATATGGCTATGACTCTACAGTTTGATTGTACCTCTTATTCTCTGTAGATTTTGGCATATTTCATGCTGTTTTGACGGTTCTAAGATGGCGCATGTTTGACCATTTCCTTAGATGGCCCCTACTGGCCTGTTTCTAGGTTCATCGCATCACCTGTGGTGATTTGGTTTAAATAGGAGGCAGCTGGGGAAGTACGGGTTATTGCTCCTCGAGAGATCATTGTGCTGGTCATATGTCCTGGATCCTGCTGATACTGGTAGGCTAGCTTTGCTGAACCTTTGTGGATTGAATTATTTTATACCGTTTGGATTGTGTCATTTCTATCTGGCTCATGACTCCCCCCTGTTCCCTTGCAGTTAGCAAGTTGTTCCCTACCAGTTTGGTATCCTTGTGGGTTTCCCCGGTGGATTACATTTTTTAAACCATGTGAACTTGTAGGTAAGTCTGTAGTTAGCGATTGTACATATGAGCAGATTTTTTCTTTTCTATCCTGTGGACTTTCCTGCCCTGTGCAAGCTAATGATTTCATTATGTTTGCTTTTAGAGTGAGAAAGCATAGCTTCATTTAGCTATATCCATGTGTTAGTCCTTCATTTTGGACTACAAATTTGAAGTTGGAGAGTGTTTAATCCAGCCTGTAAGGGATATCTAAGTTCTTTCATATCTAAGGTATTTTATCTTATTTTAATATAAACAAACTAGTCTATTACTATTCTTGACTAGATTCTCTCGGTGGTAATCCAACACTTTTATGCTATAGGTGATTCTATTTCTGCACTTTATCTAGTATTTTGCTGGACACTAATGGTGCTTTCCTTGGATCTTTAGATTTATTTACCTTTATTAAGCATTGGTTTTATAGACTTTGATCTTGGGCACTTTATCGGTGTTTTTTCTTAATTAAGTCACTTGAGTTGGTCTGGTTGCAAATCTGACATGATTCGAGCCTTCCCCCTATGCAAAGAATTGTAATGAATAATTTTGATGTTTCTTTGATAGGCAGGTTACAAGATGTACGTATGCCAATTATACTGAATCATAAAGTCCTGATGAAGGTGTATTTATATTTTTCTTCACTCACCGAAACGCGCGTCGGCTTGTAAATTGGCATGCCTTGAACATTGGCATGAAGTGTTTGAAATTGGCAAATTTGAAGCCCTGACCAGGATTGGCTACCATCAGGCCTGTAACACGAGAATTTGAATCAGGAAATTATAACCTAGAATTGGCTGTTATGTTGAATTTTATACAATCCAAACTACAACGCATAATTGTAGCATCAAAGCAGTAACTTTATTGTGCTGTTTAAATATCCTCTCATGTATGAGGCGGTTGTAATTTTGTATGTATACTATTTTGTGATTTTGTTGGTTCTGTGTTATTTGTTTATTTTTGCGTATTTACTGTTATGTTATTTATGTTTTCATATATGTATGTTTCATTTAGGGTAGGGGGTTGTATTATATATTTTTTGGGTTGATTCTATGTTGATTATATTATGTGCGAACTGAATGTTTAATTAGCTATAATAAATATCTAAATTGAAATATATTGTATGTTGTATATTTGAATTTAAGATTTCCATTCCTATGTTTGCTATGTTAATGGAGAGTAAACTACGTTATACTCATAGAGTTGTGGCTCTGTCACATGACCACAACTGTGGCGTGATATTACAAATGTGGTCCACCTTTGGCTCTCCGTGTTAATAACACGGTACCTACTTAGTCTGTACATGTGCCTGACTCACGGTGGGTTCACCAACAAGTGCTTAGGAATCAGTATCCAAAATTCCAGGACATGTGATGGCAAGTTTTGGACCATTGACATGAACAAGCATCTGCTATCTATCCGGTGCATGCTTTGTCATTTGTGGTGTTTACGTTACCCAAAAACTAGAAAGTGCACAGAGCAGTTGTTGCTACATGTATGACTAACACATGTCCTTTCTCATTTCCACACTGACTTGCATCTGAGGGTTGGACACAGTGACTCCACATTCATACAAGCATATTTGCAATAATGCATCTGGTGATGCTCACACAGTGGGTCAACAACAATATTAGTAGCCATTGCACACACATTGAGCCATAGGCATTGAAGTATTGTACTTATGTGCGTCACATTGCTATCCTCTCCTGACGCCAAACATGCCCAGTTTGTGCAATACATATATGTAGGCCACACGTTTGGCCAGCTATTGCGTCAGTCAAGAGTGAAAATCCTGTACACGAAGTAGCAGATCATGGTCCGCAGTAGTATGACGTGTCACATGTGCACATACACCATCATGACCAAAGTGGGTGCAATCAGCCTATCTCAGTATTGTCACAACTGTAATATTACATTAAAATGGTAAAATGACCCAAACCCAGTTAATGCCTGAAATGTTGCCACATACGCATAAAAAAATGACACTTATGGCTGAAAAACGACACATAATGCCCTGAAATAACAATTTCCCCTGAGCCGTATCTTCCACACTGTACCTCACAAAATTGGTTAAGTGTAAAACTATTTCCAAATCTATGGATGCGGGCTCAAATCAACTCCTGTGCATCGAAAAAAATTATGTGCAGACTGTATGCGTCAAAATATTTTGACGCATGATGATAAAAACGCCCGCCATTTTAGACAGGAAGTGATGTAATAGGATGTCCTGTTTACAGAATATGTACAGTGTGTGTGTACTTTCACTTTCACTTTGCAGTCTGTGAATTTTCCTGACTGTGTGGCTGTGTCTCAATTTGTCTCTGTATATTTAGTGAATTTGTCTCCTGTGTGGTCTTTGTATTGTCTTTTTGTGATTTGTTGTAGTATCCGGTCTGAGTATTTTTTGTGCTCATTTGTGTTGTAAAGTATTGTCTTTGTTTTGTTGGGAGTTTGTTGTAGGTAGTGTTAGTTTGGGTATAGTTGGGCTGTGTTAGTTGTTCATTTGAATTTTTCCTGTTCTACTTCCCCCCTATTCTCCTTTGTTCCCCTTCATCCCCTTTATCCCCTATTTCTCTTTTGCTACAAATATGTTGGGTAGGCCTCATCTTGGCAGGATGGGAGAGGAGGAGCTGAGGGGATTCATATGGCTGGTGTGCCATTTCCTACCCCTAATGATTGAGGCTGGTGGGCGTGTGATACAGGGGTATCACACTGAGGCACAGAGGCTCCGGCGGGCAGAGGTGTTGCATCATCTGCAACGGATTTATAAGACACCCAGAAATGAGCACCAGCTGAAGCACCCCTGGCCTGACCTTGTCTCCAGGGAGCAAGATCTGCTCGACCACCTGGGGATTGTGATTGGTGGCCCTGTTGGTGAGTACAAATCATGTTAATGTGCATGTTTAAATGCTCTGTAGTAACATCAGCTGATTTTTACAATATCTGCTGGCAATGTTGTTGAGTGAGTGGAATGCTACTGAAACATACAGGGTCACATATCTACTTTTTTAAGGACCACAATTGCTAGCTGCTAGCTGTTAGGAAGCAAGAGCTCCGCAAACTTACTGAATACATTTGTATTATGTAAGTTAGTGCTGCCTCTGTGTCAAACAGCAACACAAATCAGGAGCCAATTATGTATAGATATAGGCCACAGTTGCCTGTGAGGTAAGGAAATTTCCAAATCATTGCCATCATTTGTTGACGCAACAGCTAGGCTGACTTTCTAAACACAACATGAGGCTGAAAATGAGTGCAGGCTTCATGTCAATTGATGACAGCAATGTGGGCCGAACATATGTCTTATGTGTGTCTGGTGAGTGTGTAAGGAAACCGATCATGGAAATTACCAAAATCTTAGGGATTATTGTGCCCCTCCTTCATTTCGGATACATGTCTGATCGGGATTTGGACACATAGGTAACAAGTTCTAGCTGCGCTCAGCTAACATCTTAGAGTGGTATTTGGAGTTTGTAGTGCCACATTTCGATTAGGGATGACTGGCCAAAGGTATGCACGTGGGTTCATATCTATATGGTTGGAGCAACTCATCATAGCTGTGCCACATCAAATGAAGAAACTGTAACAAAATGAGGGCTAACAACTGTCCCTGGCCCTCTGTACATTGTACCTGTGTGTCATAAATTTGTCATAGTCACAATGCCTGGTTGACTGGGAATGCAGTCCTCACAGAAAATGGCTGTGGATGTCTCTCATGGATACACATGATGAGACAAATATACTCCATGATTTTGTCTGCTCACTAATGAAGGAGCATGTTTGCTAACACATGATAGTTAGGGCCACTGCATGTGTGCAGATATGTGTGTATCACTGACTGGAGACCCAGGGTATGTACAAGTTAGCTGTGCTATGTAGGATGCAGTATCATCATGTCTGAGAGACTTTACTTTCTGATGTACTCTTACACGTAGTATTTGTCTTTGGAATTTTTGCACAGTGCACAGACATTGAGCACATTTCTCCCTTCCATGCCTTACAGGTGGACCGGCACCCTACACTGTTGGCGAGGTGGCTCGATTCCAGGACCCAGACAACTCCAGTAAGTGTTGATATGTCTGTTATGTGTTGTGTTTGCTGGTGATGTGTGATGGACTCCTGTGTGTTGGACACAGAGCAAGGTGTGATGCGCTGGCCAATCAGTTGTTTTGTTCCATGAGTGGAATATCACTTTTATCACCATCTTTGAGTTGGCCAATCCTTATCCTATTGTCACATTTTAGTATTCTAGGTCAGTCCTGTAGGCACGGCAATGTGAATAGGGATGAGTCATTTGGATAAAACTTGATTTAGAAAAAGTCGCAATGGACCATATTAGTGAATTAGTCAGCTAGTCAGACCCAAATTCTCCCAGAATGGGGAGGCCAAATGCTTACTCACAGACTTCTGCTTCCCTATTCACTAATGTACTTATTGAACTGTAGGTTAAACTTCCTAGCAGCTTGTAGCTCCACATGTAGTGCTACGAGTATGTGGCACTTGAGTGCAATGGCCTAGGTGTGCATGCAACTCATATCCAGTGGTGTTCTTGCATCTCTGTGTTTGTTGTAAGTCATGGCTTACTGGTAGTAAATGATGTGGACAAAGGTCTGCATTTCCAAACATGAGTGTCGATGGGATTGGTCAAGGGTTAGCTGTCTCCTATTTGGAGATCTTCCTTACCTGTGGTGTGTGTGCTGGGCCAACCACATGTCCAGCTTTCCTAAGCTTCCTGGGTGTCCTTGTTGTTAGAATTTATTAGTTGTCAGTCCACCCCTCCCTCAGACACAGGCATAGGTTTGTGAATAGTGTACCTAGGACTGATGATACAAGTTTGGTACACAGACATGTAAATCAGTGAATCACTTGTCTGAACCTAGTATACACACTCATGTTTAGCACATGTTTACTATACTGTCAAGTCCATTTACAACTCGCAGATCATGTGGCCCTAGATTTCCATCCCGTACAATTACATTTGTAGCCCTGGCAGTGGTGGAGGATATGCAGTATGATTGTTAGCTGACAGCTAGCAGAACTATGATGCCAAAATCATGCCTGTTGTTACCCATCTTGTAGGGTTTGAATGTGCTATGTGTGATAGGACCTTTGTACGCTGGCTTGCCATGTACTTCCTCAGGGACAATCAATGATCTGTATGATGATGTGAGCTGTTACAAGTACAATAGTATATTGTCTGAATTACTTCTTGTGCCATTTCACACAATGCAGTACCTAATGATAGATTTTCTATTTGTCTTAACAGCTGCAAATATGATACCCATCCAGGTCAAGGAGTTTCAATGGCGGGCAATGAGATACTGCCACATCCTTGATGTCGAGTCTGGGTACCGAAAAATGGCCCGCAGATATCGCCATAAATGAGCCTTTGGAGCCTGGAGGGCATTTCCACAAGGCAGACCTTCTTTGCTTACCACAACCACCACCAGCACCACCACCACTACCACCCAGGTGGCACCACCAACAGCTGGGACTGTTGCAGGACCATCAACAGCAACTGCTCCTGGCCCAAGCACAGCACCACCTGCAGGGCAGCCCACAGCCATGGACACTACACGGCCCCATACTTCCTCGGCTGGCACCCAGACCACCCCTGCTGCAGCCATTGACCCTGCTGCTTTTGGACAAATGCAGCAAAAATTGGACCGTGTCCTTAGGAAGATGAGCCGACTGCGGCAGGAGGTGCGAGAGGTCAACCGGCAGGTGCGCTCGATCAAGAGGACCCTCCGGAGGGCCAACCTGTAGATAATGAGACGGACATGATTCCCTCCCCTCCCTCATCTTTCCTGGTTCTTATACTTTGTGGGGTTAGAGGGCTTAGTGTTAGGTTAGTATAGGCTGTTAGTTTAATTAGTGTTAGTGGGTGGGGGGTCCTGAATATTTAGATTGTTTATTTTTAAGTGGGTGGCTGGCGGGCAATGTTGGGGTTTTTGTGTGTTTACAAAAAAATTAAAAATTAAAACAAAAAAACAAAAAAATATATATTTGTTTAGTATAGGATAGTATGTGTTTATGTTAGTATCTGTTGTCCTCCATGTGTCCCGTCTCATAAGGGGGTTGCGGGGCTGATGTTTAGAATGTTTCGTTAAATGTGATAAGTAAGTTTAGCTTAGGTTAGTTAGGGACAGTTGTGGGTAATGAGTAGTTAGAATAGATTAGGGTAGGTAAGGCTTTTCCCCGAGTTTTCACTTCTGTTTTTACTGTTTAATAAATATGTAGGTAACCCTTTACAGTATGTGTCACATGCTTGTAGATCAGGGCCTTGGCATGGGTGTACAGTGTCTCTTTTGTATTACATTTTGTGTCCTATGCTGCAAACAAATCCCAAATGAGCTGTAACATTGGCAGCTACCCCAAAGCTACTTAGCTAAGATTCGGCCATTCATTCCAACCACCAATCACAGTTACTATGGATCCCAAAGTTTTTTTTTTTTCGTGATGTATGTTTTCAATGTCACATATTGTGCTTCCAGATTTAGTATTGGGGACACTGTGTTATGTCTGACTGTAGTCTCATGTCCAAGGAAACCGTTATAAGGTGATTGATAGTATGCTCTCTTGTAGTATAGTGTACATAACTCACATAGATCATTTGTTACACTGTTCAACATGATAACTTATTTGGATGTAAACTCATACACCTCCATTCATGTAGTTTGGTGTGTGTTCGCTTATATTTGTGGGCAATGTTACATACGTTAGTTTTGCATTGAAGCAACATTTTGAAGGCACTATTTTATGGTTTTGACATCCCTTGAGGAAGCGTTAATCTGTCCAACACAGCATTATGGTGTATAGCTTCTCTTTTCCTCAGAAATTACCCTCATGAACGGCAGAGTATGGTAGAATCCAGGCCACTGTGCATAGTTATCAGGCCACATTATTTCAGGACAGTTGTATTAACAATCTATGATAACTGACAGGAGGCAAAATTCACTGATCTACTGCACGGTTGATGTGTCACATTACACAGAGACAAAGTGGTTGTGTAAGTGCTATTTATTGAAAAGTGCTGTAGTGCTATATGTACATTGTCCATGATTGTGAGTCCATTATAGTGACATCTTCCATAGTGAGCCTACACAAGTGCAAAAGGACATGTCATTGGACATGCTGGGGTGAAGTGTCAGACAGTGCAGAGGGACAGGACTTGCCAATGAATTAGTGAGAGACAATTACTGGGCAGGCTGACAAGATAAACAGTGGTTTGCAGAACAGTGCTTGAGTACAGTTGTTGCAAGACTGGCATGTTACAAAGCGCAGGACCTTGGTAATAGGTGGCAATGTGGCAGGGACTAGTGCTACCGGGTACTTTTACGTGTGAAGGTGATCTGTTCCTGGTCTTCATCTTCTGATGTGTGTGTTGCCTCCTCTGCCCTTGTTGGTGGTGGTTGTGAAGGGGCGACACACACCTCAGTGTGTGTAGACGTGGAGTCAGACATCCTTGTGGCTGCTACCTGTGGGGGTCTTAAGGGCAGTACTGCTGCAAGGTGGATCTGCTGGTTCTTCAGAATAGCAGCCACACCACGATGGTAGGCAGCCAGGTCAGCCCTGAGGAGTTCAATGTTGCATTTGTGCACGCGTTGACAGGATTGCTGTTGTAGGTGTTGGGTCAACTGTATTACAGCTGTGCTGATTTCCTTCAGCCTTTTTTCTACTTCCTGCAAGATAGTTTTTCGCCCTTGCATAGCTGCTGCCTGTTCTTCAGTTGACATCATGCACGAACGCACCCCCTCTAGGCTGGCTGCCATATTTTGCATCCCCACCCGCACCTCCTTGACCAGCTCCCGCTGTACTCCGACTACAGTTCTCTCAAAGCTGGTGCCAGTGTCGTCAGAGTCCTCAGCAGTATTGGAGCTGGCAGGTCGCACAGTTGGGGTGGTAGGTGGGTCCTCTGCGATGGCTGCTGTATCTGTGCTCCTCCTTGTGACTGAAGGTGGGGTCTGGAGGGTTCCAAAGACCTCTTGGAAGGTCTGGTGGCTGATGTTTGTCAGCTCGTCATCCATGTCATCAGGGTAGTCCTGGACAGGTATATCCGCAGGAGATCCATCGTCCTCTGCAATGAAATACGGTACAATTAGTGGGTCTGTGTTGTGGCATTTGTGATGTGACATGCCTGCCTTGTGATGATTTTCACATTGTGATCTTGGTTCCTGTTCATTGTTCCTGTCTTTCATATTAGCATTCTCCCAGGCCTATGCCCCACCTGCGTGTCACATGTATTGTGGTCAGTTTGTGGACTTGTCTGCATCATCTCCTCTAGGTGTTGGTTCTGGCCAAATAGTGAATTGCCACCTTCTTGTCCTACTCAACCCTCCCCCTACTCCCATTCTCATGGTGAGGCCTTTCACTGGCTGTGGGTGCTCTGATGGCACTAGCAGCACACTTAACGATCTGGACCTGCCCCAGTCTCTGATCTTTCACATCCACCTATATGTAGTTGAAATGTAGCGTACACTATGTATATCATTGTTATGGCACAATATGGATGTCAGCATTTGTAATGTGTACTGCTGATGTTGGGGAATATGTGGTACATTGGATTGCCCTGATAGTCGTAGCAGTGTCCTATTTCCTCCTCTGACTGTGCAGGTGTATTTCAGTGACCAGTTACATGTGTCCTCCCCCTCAACGCTGTTGTCTGAGCAGTATGACATTTGGGATGTTGCATTGTGACCCAGACACACAATGGACCCTGACATATGCAGCATGGGTGTGACATTACTGCTGTGTACCTCCTAATGTGAATGACATTGGCTGATGTTTGCGGCAACTATGGACATTCGCATTTGACAGGACTGGAACTTTTGTCTTGATTTCAGGGGATTGTTAACGCTGTCATCCTAAACCCTCTAATTTGGGTGTGTATGATCCATGGGGATGTTACTGCCATTGGCTACTTGACCAGCACACACAGCGGAGGTGGTAGTGACGACTGTTGTCAATGTTACATTTCAGTTGTCGGTATGGCTAGAGGTTGTTAATTGGGCCCTAGTTAATGTAGGGAGTATAGTGGCTAACGTGTGACGGGATGTCAGTTTGATGCTGTGCCCTTCCCTCCTGGTGTGGCTTTACCTTTGCAACATCGTTGGAATGGCAGCATACCCCCATGGAAAGGTTGTTGGTTTTGTGTTATGGTGTGCCCCAGGTTTCCTCTGAACGGGCCATGCCCCCCTGCTGTGCCCCTTTACCCATGCAACTCCATGTATATGATGACTTACATGCATTGTGTAGTAGGTATTCCCCCCGCTGGCAGTTAACATTAGTGCATTTTAATCCCCCATGCGACTTACCCTGCATGTGCGTTGTCTCCTGGTAGTCTGTGCTGTCCTGTCCTTGGATCCCTGTGACGATCTGCTCAGGGATGACGACTGCGGCCATCTCCTCCACGTGGTCCAGGGCCTCCTGCGGTGCTGGACTCCCACCTCCAGTTGCAGTGCTGCCTTCCTTTTCCTGGCTATCTTTTCCTTGGTCCTGCACTTGCAGTCATGCCAGCGTTTCTTGCACTCGATGACTGTTCTGCGTACTTCTGCCACACTGTTAATCTTGTCAATAATTTGTTGCCATATTGCCTCTAACCTACAGATTGGCAACTTTGAGGTGACAAACAGTTGGTGCTGGTGTTCTGTCACTTCTTTAACCAGTATTTCCTGCTCCTCTGCACTGAAGCGACACTTTCTTTTCTTCTGCTCCCTGTCCTGGGTCTTGTGTGGGTCCTCCTGGCTGGTTCCTGGTCTGTTGTCATCTTCCTGGGGTATGTACAGGCATCTGGGATCCATTTTGGCACTTCTCTGCACAAATGGCTGTGTTTGCGGCGAGTTTTGACGCTATTGCGTCAAAAAACGCCACATATCCGGTTTACGGTGTTGTAAATCGTCTCACAGTCATTTCTGCCGTGTTAATGACGTGTTCCTTTACGACGTGACGCTGTGGTGTGCGTCAAAGAAAATGACTAACACCTGTGGTTTGTGCCGCTGTGCGTCAAAGTATAAATTTGACGCCCGTATGGCGCACAGAAATGGCATTAACCGTCAGTGCAGTTTTGCGTCAAAAAGTATAAATATGGGCCTATGTATCCTACCTTTTGGGCTGTAAGGCCTGCATAGTAGTAACTTAGTATTAAGTAAAAGGGGTGGCTTTACTTCTGAAAAAAGGTTATTGTTTAACAGGTCACACTGCAGGTTTTATACTGCAGCAATCAGGCTACAATGGTGGGCATTGAAGAAGGCTGACCCTCAATATAGTGTGCAAACATGGCACACTGTGCAGGGGGTCCAGGCAACCACACGTTGGTTTCCAGAGGTAAATATTCGACCACCTAATGCTCCAATTATTAAGGTAGCTGGTCAAGCAGTTAGGCTAATTCAGGAGATGTGCTAAGTATTTGCTGTACTCACAGATCCAATCATGCACCACACACACTCAATGAATAACTCAGGACCAGGATTTATAAAAATATTTCAGACTTTTATATCAATTTTAAGACCAAAATCTTTTGAATACATCAGTACTTTTTGAGTTATGACTTTTTGACGTTTAAATAAAGTTAGTCTTTCTGTGCGTAATTACTCACTGTAGGAATCAATAGGCAGTCACTTTTAAAAATGATTTTAAAATCGTACAGTTGGGTTACCAGTCTATTCATTTGCAGGGTGATCGAGGTAGTCGGTGGGCACTGTGTGGCAGTTGTAGAGCCTCAAGTGGCTCACGGTTCCGGCAGGAGAAACATTGGAAAACCTCTTGGCACAGGCCCACCTGGATGGGCAACTTGGAAAATGAGCTGGTTTGCAGATTTAAATTTGGTGCCTGGGGGTACCCTTGGGCTGTTGGGGTCGCAAGGATTGGGGACCTGGGACACACAGCAGATCCTGCGATGCAAGGCTCAGGGCAGCCAGGTGCAGGGCATTTTGGAGGTCTTGGATGCTGTGCGCAAAGGGACCCTTTGGAGCTGGAGGTAAGTCTTCCTCTTGGGGTCCTGCAGGATGTTGAGGGTGCTGTGGTTCGAGGTCTGGGGTGTCACTAAAGTCCCTTGACTGGGGGTTCCTCCAAGTCCAGTTGCAACTCTGAAGGAGCTGTTGTTGGTGATGTCCAACGTGCACTGGTCAGTACCTAGGGTATTGCCACAACTCGGCCACGTTAGAGTGCTGTGCCACCAACCTAAGCACACTTGCAGGTCTCATCCGGGCTGTTGTTGGTGTATCATTGGGTCCAGCTGCGACTTCTGGTTGCAGAGATATTGTCCAGTTGGTGAAGTGTTCCTCACTGGTTTGCAGGTTCCTTGCAGGTTCCTGTGGTTTCTTGAGTGGTGCCTCCACTCAGGAGGGAGTTTTCAGGCTATTTGTGAAGCCTGGAGGTCCTAGGGGGCTTTTGAGGTCAGTCCACTGATTAGCTCCTCTGCATCGGCAATTGTCGGGACACTGGTGCAGCAAGCAGGGATTTTGGAGCCTCTTCTGATGCAGCAGATCCTCTGTTCTTGTCTTGGCAGGTTCTTTGATGCTGTCTTCTTTTCTTCCAGATGATTCTAAAATCTTGGTCTTGGGGAGCCCACTAGATACTAAATTTAGTGGGAATTTTAGGGGGAACCTGCTAGTGTTCAATGGGACACTTACCTTTGGGTGGCTACACCCACTACAGTGACCACTTCCTGTGGGAAGGGTCACTTCCCTAAACCCTACTGGATATTTTCCTGCAATCCAACATCGAGGAAAATGGGATGGAGGGTCCACTTGACCTGCAAGTCCCTAGGGGTGGTGCATGCTCAGCAAGGCTACTCCTCCTATCCTTTGTCTGGTTTCCCACCTTTGCTCCTGCCAAAAGTAGGGGCTGACGAGGGGGGAGCCTTCTGCTGCCAGCAGCAGGCCGGGAGGCTCAAGTTTCAGGGGCTGTAGCTCTTCGAAGCTCACTGTCAGGGTGTTGCACATTCCTGAGGGAGAGGGTGTTAGCTCCTCCACCCAGGAAGGGCATTGTTTTATAAACCAGAGGGCCATGGCTCTGCCCCAGGTTTGTATATTGGCCATCTGGACTGGCAGGCTGGATGGAACCAGTCAGCAACTGTGCCAGTTAGGTTAGCTTTTGCAGGGGGCTCCTCTAAGGTAACCCCTGGGTACATTTAGGTTTAAATCCAACACTGGTACCAGTTTGGATTTAATATTCTGAGTTGTTTGATACCAAACAACTTGGGGTACAGAGTGGTCATCATGTAACTGGGGAACTCACGTTTGACCAGTGTCCAATACAGGTACTTAAAATGGCTACTCTGTTCACTCTCTGTGTCCCAGGTTTAGCAAGGACACAGAGAGGGCAAATTGCTTATGCAATTATGCCCTCACGTATAGTATAGTGCACCCTGCCTTAGGGCAGTAAGGCCTATTAGAGGGGTGTCTTAGCCATAACATATGCAGTGTGGGGTGGACAGGGCCACAGGGAGTGTGTCATGTCAA
Organism: Pleurodeles waltl; assembly: GCF_031143425.1. Classification (NCBI taxonomy): domain Eukaryota; kingdom Metazoa; phylum Chordata; class Amphibia; order Caudata; family Salamandridae; genus Pleurodeles; species Pleurodeles waltl. The sequence goes on from NC_090442.1 coordinate 688,276,997, forward strand.
GTTTGTCTTTTGAGGTTTGGCCCAGTACACTCAACCTGCACTGGCAGTGCTTGGGGTATCTAGGTGCAGGACCCTAGAGGGTGGCACAATCAGTGCTGCTGCCCCCAGGTACCTACTCCTACTATCTCATGTCCTGGGTACTAGGCTATTCATTTACTTCGGTCTTACAGGGATATGTAAGAGTGTATCCAATTGTGCCAAGCATCACAACAGATTTAGGGAAAGAGCACTGGCCCAGGGTACCTGGTTAGCAGGGGCCCTGGGCGCTACCAACTTCCAGAACACATCAACATCAAGCAAAAAATGGGGGCTAACCATGCAAAAAGAGGCCTGCTTTCAGAGGCATGGATAGATATCTTTTTCACACTAATTGATGCCACAATAGGTACTGTAGTCCACAGTTGACAGGTAACATTTCATGCAACGGCACCATTTTCTGTACTTTTATAGATAAGTTAAATATGCTATAAAAAGATTAGCCAGTATCTGCATGTTTTAGGGTCAGGGAACATTCACTGCTCATAAAAAGCAGTGCTCCAGTGTGCACAGCCTAAAAAACAGTGATAATATAGTGTCCAGCACAATGTGAATATTGGGGTCACCATGCAGAAAAGATACATTTTGTACAATCAGGGTCAAACAAAAACTTTTCTTCAGTGTACTCATATCTTAAATGTGTTGTTGCCTTTATTATCAAATTCCAAAATGTTTCCACCAATCAAAAAGTACCACATTTGTTTGCTGGCTTGAAGATTATTGAACACTTTTTTTCCATTTCATGAGACATTTCCATTTGCTGTAGGAAGAGTTCAACCATTTGCTTTTCTATAAATCACTTATTGTTTGTTCTATCATTTTTGAACAAGGAATGTGTTCATTGATAGACTGATTTAATTTTTTTTCAGTTTTTGATATTGAATAAGTAGGGAAAACAATTTGAAAAATGCATGTTATTGGAGTTACTTCTACTTAAAACCCCATCCTATGGGGCTTAGCATAGAGCCAAATGTAGTGGAAACCTATTTTTAGAGCTCCTTCAAGGCTGGCTAATATCGTTTGTCATCCTTGCCAGCCATAGAAATTAAACATACTCCCTTGTCAAGTCCTGTACAGCAGGCAGTCTCTGTCACTGAAAGTGCCTGATCTCAGTCTTAGGAAAACGCAGTGTGACTGGCAACTAAGGGGGTCATTCTGACCCTGGCGGTTAAAGGCAGTTACCGCCGGTCAGAAGACCGCCATAACACCGCCGCGGTGACCCGCCACGGTCATTTTGACCCACAACTGCCAAACCGCCAAAAACCCGACCTCCACTGAAGGCCGCCACATCAGCGGTCAGCGATAAACTGGAGATGACCAAACCTCCACCGTCACGGCAACAGAAATACGCCCATGCCATTACGACCCACCAATCCACGCGGCGGTCTTTCAACCGCGGTATCCCATTGGCGGTACACACCGCTGCGGTCAAAATACACACACCTGTACAAAACACAGCCACATTGGATAATTTAAAATACACACACCTGATACACATACAAACACCACTCCCACACAATCAATACGATATAAAACACACGCCCACAAACCCCCACAAATCGAAATTCAGAGACAAGGCGCAATACACAGAGAGAGAGCACAGGGAACGCAAACCACAACACACACAGGAACCCAACATCATCCCCCACACTACATCTACGCACAAAACACCACACACCACTACACTCATCACCACAAACACCACCCCACACCTCATCCACACCACCCCATGGCACCCCAAAGATACCCCAGGTTCTCGGACCAAGAACTCAGGGTCATGGTGGAGGAAATAATTAGGGTAGAGCCCCAGCTCTTCGGCACACAGGTGCAGCACACCACAATAGCCAGGAAGGCGGAGCTATGGCAAAGGATCGTCGACAGGGTCAACGCTGTGGGACAGCATCCCAGAAATCGGGAAGACATCCGAAAGCGCTGGAACGACCTACGGGGGAAGGTGCGGGCGATGGTGTCAAGACACAACATCGCTGTGCAGAAGACTGGCGGCGGACCCCCACCCACTCCACCCGAATTCACAGCATGGGAGCAAGAGGTCTTGAACATCCTGCATCCTGAGGGCCTCGCTGGAGTAGGCGGAGGAATGGACTCTGGTAAGTCTAATCTCAACTACTTCACCCCCCCAACCACCAGCATGCCTACCCACACCCCCACCCTCACCCCCAACCCCCCAGCACATATCCTCCCTGCTAATGTCTCACCAGCACAACCCACCCAAACCAACACCAACCCCTGAATGCCAACACAAACCATGGACACCTGTCACCTAAGCATGACCACTGCACATACCCATCCCCCCCCCAAACCACCCTCACAACTCCTCCCACAAGGGAATGCCAGCACTGGGGGACAAGGGCACCCACAATTCGCACGCCATGGCACACACAGAAGCAATAACCATACTCTTTTACCCCTGCAGGGCCCGAACGCCAAGACACCGGCCCGGAGGGTCCAGAAATGTCCATCCCACCCCCAGAACAGGCCCCCAGTGATGACAGCAGCTCAGTCGACCTAGAACCTGATGACCAGCCCGGACCATCAGGGACCTCTAGACAGTCGGTTCCCCTCAGGCAGCCACAGGCCCCAGCAGACCTACCCCCCTCTGGAAACCCCAGCACAGCACCCACCCAGCGGGCCCATGCCTCTGTCTCCAGGACAGGTCAAGCAGCGGTGTGTCTACCACTACAGGGCACCCAGGGCAACCCACCACCCCAACAATAACAGGGACAGAGGCCCAGGAACAAAGGGGAACTGGGAGGGCTGCTGTGCGACAGAGGGAGGACAGGCCTAGGGAACCCACTGTCCAAGAGGCCCTCACCACCATCATGGGAGCGTACCACCACTCCCAAGAGACGATGGCGACGGTCCTGGCCAGGTTCCAGGAGGGCCAGTACATGGGGTTCCGGGAAGAACTGCACAGCATCAGTTCAGCAATGGGTACAATCGTGGTGGCACTCAACCAGATTGTCACCACATTGCGGGACCATGTGGCTCCCCAAAGGGCCCCTGCCACTAGCATGGAGGAAGAACAGCCCACCACCTCCGCTGGCGCTAGTGCAGGCGCAGGAGGCCCCGACACAACAGCAACGGCCCACCCGGACCCCACCCCCTGCAGAACATGAACCACCCCGCAAGAAAGGCCTGAGATCGAGGAAGAAGACAGAGTAGGATATCAAGACCCCCGCCATGCACGGATCCCCCAGGATGTCATCCCACTGTCCCATTTGTTCACCCTGTCCAACCTTGAACTGCCCCTGCTCCACCTTCCACAGGCATATGGACAATGCACCTGTGCGAACGTGAGTCTGGACTCTGCCATGGACATGCCTCCACCATCACCCATCACCCTTTTTGAACTATACACCAATTTTTGCACTTCAATAAACACAATTATTGCACAAAAAACATCTGGAGTCTGCTATTTAATTTTTTTAAACCAAATGTATCCGATATAACCAATCAAAAATGTCCAAATACATTGTGATGACAACATACCAGTGTCACACAGCGGTAGTCCATGGGGAAATAAACCAGAGGGCACTCCGTGGGGACCACATCACTGAAATAGGAAGGCAAATTCACAACTAAGTTACCATACATTGGGGTGAAAGGTCAGACAGTAGAGAGCCAGTACTGTTACAGATATAATAAAATGCAGGAGTAGATTCTTTCCTGTGTGTTACTGGAAATACTGCAGTATCACTCTGTCCCTGTTGTCTGTGTCGTCCTCTTCGTCTTCCTCCTCTTCACTCTCCGCAGGCTCCACAGCGGCCACAACACCACCATCTGGACCATCCTCCTGCAGGAAAGGCATCTGGCGTCGCAAAGCCAGGTTGTGAAGCATGCAGCAGGCCACGATGATATGACACACCTTCTTTGGTGAGTACATTAGGGATCCACCTGTCATATGCAGGCACCTAAACCTGGCCTTCAGGAGGCCGAAGGTTCTTTCTATAATCCTCCTAGTTCGCCCATGGGCCTCATTGTACCGTTCCTCTGCCCTTGTCCTGGGATTCCTCACTGGGGTCAATAGCCAAGGCAGGTTGGGGTACCCAGAGTCACCAATTAGCCACACACGCTGTCTCTGTAGCTGTTCCATCACATAAGGGATGCTGCTATTTCGCATGACGTACGCGTCATGCACTGACCCTGGGAACTTGGCATTTACATGGGAGATGTACTGGTCAGCCAAACAGACCACCTGGACATTCATGGAATGATAACTTTTTCGGTTCCTGTACACCTGTTCATTGTCTTTTGGGGGGACCAAAGCCACATGGGTACCATCAATGGCACCAATGATATTGGGAATGTGTCCAAGGGCATAGAAATCACCCTTCACTGTAGGCAAGTCACCCAACTCAGGGAAAATGATGTAGCTCCGCATGTATTTCATCAGGGCAGACAACACTCTGGACAACACCCTTGAAAACATAGGCTGAGACATCCCAGATGAAATGGCCACTGTAGTTTGAAATGATCCACTTGCCAAAAAATGGAGTACTGACAGCACCTGCACTAGAGGCGGAATCCCTGTGGGTTGGCGGATGGGTGACATCAGGTCTGGCTCAAGCTGGGCACACAGTTCCTGTATAGTGGCACTGTTGAGTCTGTAGGTGAGTATGACATGTCGTTCTTCCATTGTCGACAGGTCCACCAGCGGTCTGTACACGGGAACATTCCTCCGTCTCCTCGCAAGTCCCAGCGGACGGTGCCTAGGAAGGACAACATGGAGCACAGAGTCAATCAACCCACAGGTAAGTTCCCACAGCCTGCACAGTACACGAATCTCTCTGGATTGAATAGCTTGTATGAGTGTCGATGTAAGGCCTAGCCATGTGTGACGCAGTAGTAAGCCATGTGGGCCATTGAAATGGCGGCTGCCTGACCTGTGAAGTGTGACAATGTGAAGTGAGGTCACTGCGCTGGCGTGGCACGCCGTGGCGGTAGGCGGTCGAAGACCGCGGCGCAATGCAGCATTGGTTAACATTGAACCCTATGGGTTTCAGGAGCCAATGACGATGTGCGCCGGCGGTCGCGGTAGGCACCGCCGCGGTACGCACCGCCACGGGCGTGACCGCCATTTTCTCTCTGCTTGATCACACAAGACCTGACCATCCACAGGAGAGGACCTATACTGCAAGTGCTGCTGTGACCTCGGTCTGGAAGTGACAATGGCTGCTGCGACTGGGAAAAGGGCCCCCGCCTTCAGTTCCGAAGAGTTGCAGAAGCTCGTGGACGGGGTCCTCCCCCAGTATGCGCTACTCTACGGTCCTCCAGACCAACAGGTGAGTACACGGGGGCCGATGCATAGTGGCCAATGCCTGTGATGAGTGGGGTGGATGTACGATTGAGGGGAGGGGAGCGAATTACGAATGCATGGCACGACAGATGAGAGCATGTGCCACCTGGCAAGTTTGGGGAGGGGGGGCCACTCACATCGAGCATGCAGAAAAGTGATGATGTTTCTTTCCCCCCCTGTACATGTCACATAGGTCAGCGCCCATCAAAAGATCGATATTTGGCGTGCCATCGTCAAGGACGTCCGGGCCCTGGGGGTCCACAACAGACGGGGCACCCACTGCTGCAAGAGGTGGGAGGACATCCGCCGCGGGAGCAGGAAGACCGCCGAGGCTCCGCTGGGGATGGCCTCCCAACCTAGGAGGGGTGCCAGTCGTACCTTGACCCCCCTGATGTCCCGGATCCTGGCGGTGGCCTACTCCGATTTAGATGGGCGCTTGAGGACATCACAGCAGACACAAGGGGGTGAGTACCAGCACATTCAGCTAAATTTGCGCGCAGTGGAGGTGCCTGGGTGGGGGAGGAGGGCTGTGGGTATCCCTAGGCCAGGGCGATTTCTGTAGGCTAGGCCCCTCCGTGAGGTATGGTCCTGTGCCCCCGCCCCCCACCTCTGTAGGGTGCCTAGTAACGCTATTCATGGACCTGTGTATTCTGTGTGGGCAGTTGTCGCCCACAGGCTTGTAGGGCATGTCCCAGGGAATGAGTAGTGTACCCCAAGTGCACAGCGTAGTGCAGGGGGCTTCTGTGTCTGTCCTCTCCGCCAAAGGTGTCCCCAATGCATGCACTCAACTTGTCTTTATTTCTCCATCCCCCCCCATTTTCTTCTTTTTTCTGTGAATGTGTGCATTAGCATCATCAAGTGGAGGGGAAGTGGCATTGGTGCAAGAGGGAGCTGCATCTCACATGGCCCCGAGGGCCATGCAGCGGACTCCGACATGACCAGTGAGACGGAGGGCGAGGGGGGCTCCACCACGGGGACCCGTGCAGACGTCAGTGACACCGACACGTCCTCGGATGGGAGCTCCCTTGCGGTGGCGGCAACATCCGTGCCCACCGATACTACAGGTACAGCCGCCACCCAGCGCACCAGCTCCGCGCTCCCAGCAGCCCCTCGGCCTTCGGCCCGTGCCCGCACGGCCAGGAAGGCGGCCATCTCCTTCGCCCCAGGCACCTCAGGCCCTGCCCCAGTCACCCCTGCTGCCTTCAGTGAGGAGGTCATTGACCTCCTGAGGACCATCGTTGTTGGGCAGTCTACCCTTTTGAATGCCATCCAGGGTGTGGAGAGGGAGGTGCATCAAAGCAATGCATACCTGGAGGGCCTTCATTTGGGTCAGGCTGCCCATCAGCGATCGTTCAACGCTCTGGCCTCAGCACTGACGGCAGCGATTGTCCCTGTCTCCAGCCTCCCTCTTCTAACTCCCTCCACCCAGTCCCACTCCCCTGTTCCTCTGCCTATCCCATCCACACCTACAGACCAGCCTGCACACACCTCAACACCCCAAGGGAAGCTCATCCAGACATAAGCACCACAGAACACACAAGCATTCACACAAGCAACATACAGATGCAGACATGCCAACAGCCACTACCTCCTCTGTGTCCCCCACCTCCTCGTCTCCCTCCTCCCTCCCTGTGACGTCTACACTCACACCTGCATGCACACCACCATCAGCCAGTACACCCATCACCAGCACACCCTCCACACCAGTCCGCACACATGCAGTCACCACCCCCACTGCCATGTACACGTCCCCTGTGTCCTCTCCCAGTGTGTCTGTCACCCCGCTTCCAAACCACACAAACGCAGGCAGGCACCCAACCAACAGCCATCCACCTCACGTCAGCCTCCAGCCCAAGCACCTGCACCCAAAGACACCAGACTTGACTCTCCTACAACCACATCCTCTTCCTCCACTCCCATACCCACTCCAGCTACCCTTCCCATGGCTCCTAAAAAACTAATCCTATATAAACTGGACCTCTTTTCCTCACCTGACCCACCCCCTCCATCTCGTAAGAGTTCCAAAAACACCTCAGCCACCACCAGCCCAGCAACTCCCAAGAACGTTGTGGCTGGTTTTTGGAGTCCGCCCTTTCCTTGTGCAGGGACATCGGCCAGCAGCAAAGGCACAGCCAGCCCCCCCCCTGGGAAGAGGAGCAAAAAACTGAAGGGCAGGCACGACAGGCCTGATACGCCTGCCCTCAAGGAGGGTAGCCTTGCACCGTCACCTGCCACATCGGGTAAGGGAGCCAAGGGCCACGGAGAGTCTGCCAAGGAGGGCAAGGGCAGCAAAGCGCAAAAGGCAGGGGGCAGCCGACCTGGCCATGAGGGCCCCACCAGCCCCATTCCGGGGGTATCGGAGGAGACCCAGGGCCCCAGGACTCCATCACAGGAGGGCCCCGCAAAAGGAAAGGTCCGATGCTGACTGGGCAGGAAGTATTGGCCAGGTGTGGTTCACTCAAAACACAAGACAGGCACCACTGAACAGGGCCCCGCCAAGACAGGCACCGCTGAACAGGGCCCCGCCATGAGAAGCACCGCTGAACAGGGCCCCGCCGTGAAGGGCACCGCTGAACAGGGCCCCGCCGTGAGAAGCACCGCTGATCAGGGCCCCGCCGTGAAGGGCACCGCTGAACAGGGCCCCGCCGTGACAAGCACCGCTGAACAGGGCCCTGCCGTGAGAAGCACTGCTGAACAGGGCCCCGCCGTGAAGGGCACCGCTAAACAGGGCCCCGCCGTGAAGGGCACCGCTGAACAGGGCCCCGCCGTGAGAAGCACCGCTGAACAGGGCCCCGCCGTGAGAAGCACCGCTGAACAGGGCCCCGCCATGAAGGGCACCGCTGAACAGGGCCCCGCTGTGAGAAGCACCGCTGAACAGGGCCCCGCCGTGAAGGGCACCGCTGAACAGGGCCCTGCCGTGAGAAGCACCGCTGAACAGGGCCCCGCCGTGAGAAGCACCGCTGAACAGGGCCCCGCCGTGAAGGGCACCGCTGAACAGGGCCCGCCGTGAGAAGCACTGCTGAACAGGGCCCTCCTGTCAAGCACCACTCCGCTGGGCCCTCATCTCAAGCACCGCTCCGCTGGGCCCTCATCTCAAGCACCGCTCCGCTGGGCCCTCCTGTCAAGCACCGCTCCGCTGGGCCCTCCTGTCAAGCATCGCTCCGCTGGGCCCTCATCTCAAGCACCGCTCCGCTGGGCCCTCCTGTCAAGCACTGCTCCGCTGGGCCCTCATCTCGAGCACCGCTCCGCTGGGCCCTCCTGTCAAGCACCGCTCCGCTGGGCCCTCATCTCAAGCACCGCTTCGCTGGGCCCTCCTGTCAAGCACCGCTCCGCTGGGCCCTCCTGTCAAGCACCGATCCGCTGGGCCCTCCTGTCAAGCACCGCTCCGCTGGGCCCTCATCTCAAGCACCGCTCCGCTGGGCCCTCCTGTCAAGCACCACTCCGCTGGGCCCTCCTGTCAAGCACCGCTCCACTGGGCCCTCATCTCAAGCACCGCTCCGCTGGGCCCTCATCTCAAGCACCGCTCCGCTGGGCCCTCCTGTCAAGCACCGCTCCGCTGGGCCCTCATCTCAAGCACCGCTCCGCTGGGCCCTCCTGTCAAGCACCGCTCCGCTGGGCCCTCATCTCAAGCACCGCTCCGCTGGGCCCTCATCTCAAGCACCGCTCCGCTGGGCCCTCCTGTCAAGCACCGCTTCGCTGGGCCCTCCTGTCAAGCACCGCTCCGCTGGGCCCTCCTGTCAAGCACCGCTACGCTGGGCCCTCATCTCAAGCACCGCTCTGCTAGGCCCTCCTGTCAAGCACCGCTCCGCTGGGCCCTCATCTCAAGCACCGCTCCGCTGGGCCCTCATCTCAAGCACTGCTCCGCTGGGCCCTCATCTCAAGCACTGCTCCGCTGGGCCCTCCTGTCAAGCACCGCTCCGCTGGGCCCTCCTGTCAAGCACCGCTGGCCCATTGGCAGGCCCCGTTCTGTGTCGGGCAGGGCTTCACGAGGCACTCTGCCCACCATGCCTCCTCCATGACCAGTGGACTCCCCAGGATGGCACAGTGGCCAATCCACCCACTGTAGAGACTTGAGAGACTGTGGCTTTGCACTCCCCAGGATGGCACAGTGGGCATGGAGGCCCTTCGTGGATCTGGCGTCGTGGACTCATGTGGCTGAGGTGCCCCCCCTTCCCTTCCCCCTGAGGTGCCAGTATTTTATTTTTGTGATGCCCCAGCAGTGTTCTCTCCAATGGACTCGATCTCGTGTGTGGGCTTTGCCCATGTGTTGCTGCACATTGGCCCACGGACATTTGGACTTTGCAAAACTGTGCCGGACTTTTGCTACTTGTATTTGTATAGTTCTAGATGTGTATTAATTCTTTATATATTGGTAAGTTCGCTATACTTAATTATTGATATAATATAGTTCTATTTTTACAGTCATTGCCTTTTGTCTTTGCATTTTTGTTTTGGGGGTTTTGGGGTGTCACTCTGACTTTTCAATCTGCATTGGTGTGTAGGTACTTCGGTGGGGGTGAGGGTGGGGGTGGCTGTGTGGCGTATGTGTGTGCCCGTAACCTTTCCTCCTCCCCCTCCCCTGTGTCGTAGGTGCAGTACTCACCGTTGTCTCCTGCGGCGACGTTCGTGATCCTGGAAGAAGAGCAGGAAGGCAATGGCTGGGAGGATGTGGAGTTCCGGTTCCATGCTGTCCCGATTCTGCGTGGAGTGTGTCGAGGTGAGCGTTTTCCATTGGAAATGTCTGTTTCCGCCGTGTTTTTATCGGCGGGGCTCCCGCCCCAGAAAAGGTGGCGGATTGGTGAGTTGTGATAGGGTGGGCGGTACATTGTCTGCCGCCTGGCTGTTGGCGGTGACCGCCGCGCTGTTTGTTTGTGCCGCCGTGGCGGTCGGAGTGTTAAAGTGGCGGCCTGTGTTGGCGGTCCCCGCCAGGGTCAGAATTCAATTTTTTGGACCGCCAGCCTGATGTCGGGTTGGCTGCCGCTTTAACACTGACCGCCAGGTTCAGAATGACCCCCTAAATCTGTTGCAAGGTCTAAACTTTCCTTTTAAATTCATGTTAGTCACCCCTGGGGGGGGCCTAAATGCCTATAGGGCAGGGTGTATGGTATTTATAAATTAGGACATTTGTACTTAAGCTTACATGTTGAAGCAGTGACAAACCTCCAAATTCATTTTTCACCATCCAAAGGCTCGCTCTCCCATAGAAAAGCACTGGGTTACATTATAACTCATTATAATTCATAACGTTAGTTAGTTTAGGATTGGCTAGAAAAATGATTCAAAGACTCAATTTAATAGCAATTCAAAATCCAACTTAATTGTCACATCAGATTTTAAATGACCATTTTGAAAATACTAATTTTAGAAAGTTGACATTATCCTGCCTAAGCCAAATGTGTTTTCCGCCAGTGTCTAAGGTTACTGACTTTTAAAAACTCTCTGTGGTGTGATGTGTATTGCTCCCAGGAAGTGGACAAAGTACCACTGCCTGAGAGCAATGGGGAGATGTGAGTCTTCCTGACAGGTGAGCTGCGGGGGAGCTGTGTTCCTGCCCTGATTGTACTTCAAAGAGTAGCTTGGGGGGCTGTTAACAGTCCTTCCTGACTTCAGTAAAAACCTACCATGTCACTGGCAGATGCAGCTCACACTTGGTACTGTTTACCCTTTTTTTTCACTAACCAGGCTGGAGTCAAACTCAAGGCAAAGGGAAGTACTGGCCAGAGCCAGTATGAAAACTAGACAAAGGGGAGTCCCCCACCTTCGACGGGCACCATGGTTAAAAAGTGGCATCCCTAGAACTTGAAATCGCAACAATGCTGGACCAATGAAGACTCAGATGAAGGACTGCCCTGTTGTCTGAAGCTTGAAGGAAGGCTGGGCATGCTTGCCTAGAAACCAAGACCCTGGAAGTGGCTCCATGGGTCAGTTGGCTGACCTTCTGTGTAACTGTAGGGATACAACAAGTTCCAGAGGGCTTTCCTGCTTTCAAGCTGACTGGACCCATCTGGATCTGACCTGGATCCCTCTTCTGGCCTCTATGGGAATCCTAATCCCCAAGTGCTGTCTTTAAGGTCTTGGACCCTTGGTTACAGTCAGAGTGCACTTTTCCCTTTCTAACTGAGGGTTTTACTGGATTCGAGGTAGAGCGGTGCCAAGCAACGCAGATGCCTGCAGAGCCATAAGGCACATTTTCTCACTGAAGCCTCTATTGGATCGGGCACCAAGCAACACAGAATCCCACTGAACCATAGAAGCTCCCACCTGCACGCCTAACCAGGATCAATACAGAGCAACATTGAGCATTCCAGAGCCCTGCAGATTGGTGCTGCACAGTCCTTTAATCAAAGTCAGATGGTAAAAATTCCAGTAGGACAAACCTCGTCTTGTATCCACTTAATTACAGATACCTGGTTTATTACCTTAGACTTTAGAAACTCATAACTGGTTTTAGTGTTGGAGTTTGGTCATCTTGGCTTCACTGTATTTATTTTTCTTGTGTTGTGTCCTCACTTAATTACTGTTTTAGTTCTACATAAATACTTTATGTACTACTTCTAAGTTAAGCCTGACTACTTTTGTGCCAAGCTATCAAAGGGTTAAACAGAGGTTTATTCAGTGACTTTTGTGACTAATCCTGATTATTATTTGAGGTGGGCTCTCACCCCATTAACTAATACTCCAAATTCTTACAATACTTCATAGAGGTATCTATCTTTTTTATTCTTTTTAATTCAAAATAGTAGGTTGCTATATAGCACTGTTATGCTTGCTACATGAGAAGTTCATGACAGTAATGTATGTTCCCACCTGCACTCTCTGTGAAAATTAGTTGGTTGAGTTTTGGCATCTCCTCTTATAATGCGGAGTCCCAGCCAAATTCCACCAACCACTGTGTGGCGGTTTTTCATTTTGCATGTGTCTCACAAATGTTTAGTTGGCAAGTGCAGGTGAGATTTCACATCCCCTTGCATGATTTTCATTCACTAGGATGATGACTGGCAACATTACTGCAACGCAGACTGTCATGACTGTTTACAGTCATAAAGCTACTGCTTGGGTAGAAAGTCCACTTGAGGAGCAGGAAAAACAATTTGAGAAGCTGTGCGCTCTAATTTTTTAGCTCAGAAGGAACTCTAAATCATGGTGTAAGCAGGGCAACATACCTGTTTCCAACCATTTGTGAAATTCTATGTAATCTCCCAGAGCTTTTTGGTCACTCTTCAGAGTTCTACGGAGTTACATTCTGTGAGCTCCACGCTGGCCTAGTGGCAATCCCTGCAAACCTTTCTTCAACCTGACACAGATTTCACAGAAAATAGAGTTATGGGTGAAAACAATGGACCAGAGTCTGGATCAAATGCATAGCACCAGATGCATGCAAAATAGCAGCACCGGAAAAGTCATTTCTGCAAAAGCACTGGGCTTGATGGTGTCTGGTGCCACTTAAACATAAAAGGAGGGTTATTCACTGTCAACCATGGGACAAAAACATCCTTTTCAAGGATTGACTGTTTTTGATGCCCTTGTCAGCCCTCCATTAGATCTATAACATTCATATCCTAGTTAGGGAATGGTTGAACCACTGCTCAAAGGACCTAGGGCCTGATTTATATATTGGCAGATAGGGTACTCCATTGCAACAGTGACAGAGTTCCTACCCTGCAACTACAGTGGTCTGTGGGCCGTATTTACATGTGAGCAGACCTTAGGGTTAATCATGGAAGAGACTTCTCTGTCTCAACTGTCATTAATCTCCTCCGCAGCACTGAGGAGTAAGGACCATTAGAAAAGTGGCTACCTGTCTGCCTACCTAATTTTGATGGGTGGACATGTTGTAATTTTTACTGTTTCTTATCACCAGGTACAACTTGGAGATAAGGACTGTAAAATCATTATAATGCTCTCACCACCATTGCAGAATATTCCCATGATGAAGGGAGTATTATAATTTTTTCTTGTTAAAAAGAAAATCCCAGTTTCAGAATTTTCTTTTTGCAAAGAAAAATTAAATACTCTCTGCTAGAGGGCTGCCTCCTGCTAAGGCAGTCCAGCAACAGAGAGTAAAATGCATCTACAAGAACCATCATTGCAGCAGTTTCTGGCAGTGCTTTTATAAATTACTGCCTGTCTGGCGGTCATTTTTAAATCTGACAGGTGGTCCTTCCACAAGGGAAACAGACTACTTTACTCCATTCTGGTGGACCCACAGGTTCTCAGGCAGGATTTAAATCGGGCTCCTAGTCCTAGAACTTAAGAGAGGGCAGGCTGGTGGATGTTGGCAGCTCAGTGCTTGGAACAGACAAACTCTGATAACACCATTTGGCTGAGAAAAATCATCACTTTGAGGCTAAACTATGCCCAGTTCAGTTACTAAAAATATTATGGGAAGCTTTCAAAGTTACCATTAAAGCTGAATTAATAATGATATTCTAGACACAGGCTCTAACAGGATAAATCAACAAGGACCAAAGACATATTTTTTAAATGTGAAGAACAATTAGTTTTATATGTATTTATTTATGTATTCATTCACCAGTTTCATATTGCACTGAACATCAAGAGGTGTGGGGGCACTATACAGTTAGATAACAGTGATGCGTCATATCTTTAATGTAGACCAGAGGGTAAAAAAGTGAAACTGATAAAATAGAAGTGACACTAGGCATATCACGGTAAGATAATGAGAGACTACAGAGGAGAACAGGGTAGGAATGAAATAAATAGTAGGAGGCTTGCTAAAGAAACGAAAAGAACATTGTTTAGAATAGGAACTAAGCAAAGGAGTTAGGGTATGTAGGAACAGATGGACGAGGGAGTAAGAGGAAGGTGGAAGAGGGTGAAAGAGAAAAAGGGGAATAGATAGTGGGTGATAGAAGAGGGAGGAGTAGGGGCATAAGGAAGCCAGGCAAGGTGTAGATGGGATAGAAGGAAAAACTGATAGCAAGAAGAAGAGTTTTCAAAGTCAGGAAGTGGAATATGAGCAGTTAGTGGAGTAGTGTGGAAAGGAACTTGATTCCATAGAAGTGTGTAGGTGGGGCCAGATGCAGAAGGAGCAGAGAGAAGATAGGATGGCTCAGTGGGCATAGATGCAAAGGAGTTAGTGTGAAGTTAGTTATGGGGAATGATAAGTACATAATGTAGTGCAAAAAAAACAAGAAGAAGGGGAGAGATGGGAATGAGTCAAGAGGGAAAGGAAAGCTAAAGGATGGAGAGAGGAGTAGGAAGGGTGGAAGAGGGGAGAGGTTGTTGGAAAAAGAGAAAGGGCAAATAGAATGTATGGAGCCAGGAGAAAGGAGAGGATGAGTAAAGGGGGAAAGGAGTATAAAGCAGTACAATGCAGATAAGATATTGCTTGATCACATTAGGCTTAACAAGTCAGATGCAGTCTACCCAGATGTGCTTCTAGCGGTTTCTAAGAGGACAGCACTATGAGTTTCCTCCTCACATCTGTAGAGAGGGAGATCCAAAGAAGGGAGAACTCGTGGAGAGGGCAAGCAGTTTTGAAACACAGCAGCTCCAGAAGTAGGGTGTTTTTGTTTCTTAGAAATTACAACCTTAATAGACTGGGCAGGTGACGAGGAGAGTTAGCACACATAGATTTGTAGACTTGGGAGTGCAATTAAAGCTTTATACTTCTCTCAATAAGGACTCAGTATACCTTGGTCAGGATTGATGTTATATGATCAACATTCTTGGCTAATGATACAAGATTTTCTAAAGCATGTAGGATAGTTTTAGTGGAAGAAGAGCTGTATGAGGGCTGCCTACAAGTATAACATCCAGTCTGAATAGAATAAATGCATGGATATCAGATTTTAGAAGACAAGTGACATTCTCTCCGAACATCTGAGAAGCTGCGAAAAATTGAACACAAAAAATTGCTCCTGGAGTAACTTTCCTCGACAAATCTTAGACATTCTGGCTAGGAAAGCAGAGCCGAATTTACAGATGGCATAACAAATTAAAAGAACCCAAACACTGGCTTACCAAACAATAGGAGCACAGCAGAGTTATTGCACAGAATGTTGATTCTAATGTGATTGATGACTCTTAGATTTGCTGGCTACTTCCAGATCCTTTACAAGTTGTGTAATGCTTCTACAGATGGGATAAGGATTCCTAACTCCATCTCAAAAAGCACCATAAAAGTTTATAACCAACCAATCTATGTGTAGCGTCCCAGCTCCTATCCTAGTGTCATTGGAGGGCCCCATCTTGGCTAATGAAGTGGAAAAGCTACTCATCAGCTCTACAGTTGCCTGACCTTTAGCCATAGTAGATTTCCTGCTACATTCTTTAAATGATTTCTAGGAAAACTCCTACCCCATCTCTGTGCCATGAGTAGAGAATCAATCATTAAACAACTGCTCCTTGAGGACAAAATTACAGTGATCTATAAAGCTGAGTAATCACTGGCCTCTTGTAGGTCATACAAGCCCAGTTCCCTCGTAAAACTTGAGGTCACCATCCTTGAAAATGTAAACCAAATAAACTGCTTTATCAGTGCCCTACCATACCCTAACCAAAAATATTTCACACTGAATAGATCCAAAATGTCAAATATTCAAAGACTCCAATGCTCTTATCCTCATTCACCATTTATTTGCCCGCCCTTGCACTTCTCATGATAGGTTTTTAAATGACCTTTCATATAATCGGCTGGGGTATCCTATAAGGGGCCCTAGCAAAACAAACATTGAACCAATCTTCCTTCAACATGCATGATTCCTCTGTGAATGTTTCATGACCAAGTCAATGGAACACTGTCTGAACCCTTCCCGGGCGGTAGAGTGTACAGAGCTAGGGTTTGCCTAAAAAACACCATATGTTATGGGCATCTGACATACCCATACACACTACATATACACTTCTCTTGGGGGACAACAGCACTGCACACAAACTTACATACTGCACACAACTGCACATGGTGCAGCAAGCAGGCTCAAACACACAGAACTGGAGGCACACAGCCAAAATCAGTCAAAAACAACATAAAACTGAAAAGGAATTGCAGGACAAATGTATACCCCAAAAAAACTGTTTGGGTTTAATAATTAGAATAATTTTAAAGTGTGACGGGCACTGGCCAGTCCACAGTTGCCTGATCTTCAGCGGTAGTGGATTTTCTGCTACATTCTTCAAATGATTGCTAGGAAAAATCCTACCCCATCCCCATTCCATGAGTAAAGCATCAATCAGTAAACAACTGCTCTTTGAGGCCAAAATCACAGTGATCTATAAAGCTGACTAATCACTGGACTCTTGTAGGTCATACAAGCCCAGTTCCCTCATAAAACATGAGGTCACCATCCTTGAAAATGTAAACCAAATAAACTGCTTTATCAGCACCCTAGTATACCCCAACCGAAATTATTTCACTCTGAATAGATCGAAAATGTCAACAATTCAAAGGCTCCAATGCTCTTATCCTCATGCACAATTTATTTGCCCCCTTGCATTTTTCATGATAGGTTTTTAAATAACCTTTCATATAATCAGCTGTGGTATTCTCTAACGGGCCCTAGCAAAACAAACATTGAACCAATCTTCCTTCAACATGCATGATTCCTCTATAAATGGATCATGACCAAGTCAATGGAACACTGTCTGAACCCTTTCTGGGAGATAGAGGCATCAGCCACGGATGCCTATTACTCCCTTCTTTTTTCACCACCACCACTGAGCCTCTGGCAAAGTGGCTTTGATCTTTAGGAATGCATTTTGGTGGGGTGGAAGACAGAGTGCAGCTCCACATGAATGATCTACTTATCTATCATCCACAACCCACATGGTCTGGGGCCATGCACTACAATTATTATCCACATTCGGTGAATTCTCCAGTGTTAAAATCAATAGTCCTATTTTAGTGGTCTACCCAATGCCAGGAAAGAAAATGAGCTGATCTGGGCCTCTGGCATGATGATCTCTAGGAAGCATGTACCATACCTGGCGAACTCTGTTTTTTTGGGATGGACAACACAAGGACTTGACATATGGGTTCCCTTTCCTTTCTCTTTGATGGGCTGGAACGCTATAAATAAATTGATTTCATTGTCTATGCTCCTACCCAGACATCAAAATTACCCATACAAAAGTCAGTTAGACTCCTTCACATAGCTTAGGGCCAGAAGTAGCAAAGTCCCAAATTGCGACTTGCAATTTGCGAGTCCCTGCGACTCGCAAATTGCAAGTCGCAATTTGGGATGCAGAAAGGTGTCTAAGACACCTTCTGCGAGTCGCTATGGGGTCGCAAAGACCCACCTCATTAATATTAATGAGGTGGGTCGCAATTTACGACCCCATAGCGATTCAGGCCACTCACGGACCTGGAGGCCTGCTGGGAACAGCAGACCTCCATGTCCGTGACTGCTTTTAAATAAAGCAGTTTTTTTTTTCAAAGTGCAACCCGTTTTCCTTAAAGGAAAACGAGCTGCACTTTGAAAAATAAACCGAAACCTTTTGTTTCGGTATTTTTCAGGGCAGGTAGTGGTCCATTGGACCACTGCCTGCTCTGAAAAATTATTTTTCAGGCCAGACACAAAGGGGAAGGGGTCCCATGGGGATCCCTTCCCGTTTGCGACTGGGTTACCATCCACTTCAAGTGGATGGTAACTGCGAGTCCATTTGCAATGGAATTGCATACCAGTGCGACTCGCAAATAGGAAGGGAACACCCCTTTCTATTTGCGACTCGGAAATGCATTTTGCGAGTCGGTTCCGAATCGCAAAATGCATTTCTACATACCAGATGGGCTTTAGCGACTGGCAAACGGCGTTTTTCGCCGTTTGCGAGTCGCTAAAGCTTTCCTACATCTGGCCCTTAATTCTTTAATGAGGTATTTCATTTGAGGTATTGGTACCCCGGTTTAGCAAAGAAAAAGTGTTTTAAATCCCAGCCTCCATATGCAGCAATTCTTTATATACCTTCTACTTTAACACGCACTATCTCCATACCTTCCCAAATGGGAATTCCTGCCATATTTTAATCCCTAAACTACTTAAGAGAGAAATCTGCACACACAAAATGTTTCTGATCCGTTGTTTTAATAGTAATTAACTCACCAATTTGACCAGACTCATTCCCAGCTCATGGGAGGTGGATCAGAGGTCACTGTTGAGTGGCAGCATTCTTTGACGGTTCCAAAAGAGGCAGCTATGATGGCCCTATTCTGACTGATCAAACTCAACCACGTAGAACAGTGGTTCCCAACCTTTTGGCTCCTGAGGACCCCCAATGAATCATTACTGGAAGCCGGGGACCCCCAGCAATTTGTATGATTTAATTTTCAAACATTAAAACAGTAATTCGCAAAAAATATAACAAGTACACACCAAACAAATACTCAAATTACTAAAGATAAAATTCTTTTATATTGAAAAAATATGCAAAAATCGAAACATTTTATTGGGAAGGTTGACACTGCATCTCGGCAACTACCTTTTCAATGTTTTTTTATTTTTTAGGAAAGGTGAATCCTCAGGTCAGATTCTACATTTCCGGAGCGATTTCTGTTTTTATTTTTTAGGTATGCAAGATCTGAGTAAGCTTTTTCACATAAATAAGTGAAGGGGAAAGGAAGTAAACCATAAGGGCCTCTCATCTCCCCCTAGCCTCTCTGTCACATGTACTTCATTTGTTTTATAGCACCTCTCATACCACTGTAGGGTTACAGGGCACTTTACAGGGGACTTCAAGATGTAGGATTCACATGTCAACCACACTGGTAGGCATTTTCTAAGAGGGCTTGGTCCGGAGAAGCACAAACTTAGGATTCAGAACACAGCACAGTGATTAGCGATGATGTTAGCACAGTGCTTAATTTGTAAATAAAAACATGCCTGTTCCCAAAGCCCTCCTCTTAAACATGTGGCTGCTGCAATTAAATGTGGGTACACGTATTACTGAGGCAGCATAATCCTAAACCATCTCGGGCCTCTTCAATCCATATAAAGCCACTCCCTGCCACTTCAGCTCACTCTAGCAGCTTTTTACTTTCTCCTTTTGTGACGCTTTTTCATTTTTCCCTTCCTCCGTCTTTTCCATATGTGTCTTTTGCTCACAGCAAATGCATGAGGCAGAAGAATAAGCCCCGGCCCTCAAAAATAAGTGCCGGTGCTCAGCACCGGAAACAACAACCACAAATTAAGCACTGCGTTAGCAATAAGAATGTATTTCTACACAAGCAAACCTTTTGAGCAGAATAAGGAAAATGAAAGAATAGGGAAAAAACAACTTTCTAATTTGTGCCATGCTGTTTGCATGCAGCTCTTTAATGGCAGTTCACAGCTCACTGTGCTAGATTACGATTATGAACTGCATAGCAACAAAAGAATCTCTGTAACAAAAGCAGTAACCTACTGTGTCATGCACATAAAATACTGTTTTTTGCATGATACACATTCTTTTCGGCAGGCATATTAACCATCTGCGCTACCTTTAAGTCAAAACTGCCACTGCACAAAACTCCCATCTCTCTCCAGCAGATACATTAATCACTTGAGTTAGCTTGACGCTTTTATTTTTGCAGTACAAGGAGCTTTGCAGTGCGTTTAAAACTGCTCAACAAAGGAAGTAATAAATATGAAAACACACATGCACATGTTTGTCAGAGGCCCCAGCTGAAGAAGTGCCTTCCTCCCCGGCTAGACCTGCGGACCCCCTGGGAATGTGTCACGGACCCCTGGGGGTCCGCGGACCACAGGTTGGGAACCACTGACGTAGAACATACGCACCTCACCCATAAGACGTTCTGGTCCTTCTGCCACAATACCTCCCCAATGTTCTGGAGATATGGAAACTCAGAAGGTGACCTTTTGCTCACACTATGGAACTGCTGCATAGTTCAGCCCTTTTGACAGTGGATCATCTGATCTCTGTCAGATGTGGTGGGCTGGTCGATGGCACTCACTTCTAAAACAGCCATTCTTAACATCCTATCATATAAGACATTGACACTACTAGATAACCCAAACATTTATTCATATTAGCCTTATTATCACTAAAAGGAAGATCACATGGAAATGGCATGCAGCACACCGCCTGCCACTGTAAAGTGGTGGGCCCATGATCTAAGACAGTGCATGGTCCTAGGGATACCAGTGTACAGAGCTAGGGTTTGCCTAAAAAACGCCATATGTTATGGACATCTGACGTACCCATACACACAGCATATACCCTTCTCTTGGGGGATAACAGCACTGCACACAAACCTACATACTGCAAACAACAGCACATGGAGCAGCAAGCAGGCTCAAACACACACAGCTGGAGGCACACAGCTACAATCAGTCAGGAACAACATAAAGCTGAAATAGGAATTGCAGGACAAACATATACTCCCAAAAACTGTTTGGGTTTATTAATTAGAATAATTTTAAAGTCCAAAGGGCACTGGCCAGTCCATATTCAAGTCTAAAAATGGCACAATGTTGTTCTTAAACTTGACTCCCGTCTGCCTTATAACCTCTACAGGAAGGGTCATCAAGGGGGCAGGCAGGCACCTCAGGGATTATCTGGGGGTAGGGTTGTGGATGGATCTGATTTGATGGGGTTGGGTTTTGGCTTGGGAGGGGTGCCTTCTTGGGAGGGGTGGGCTTCTTCTCGGGAGGGTTGGGCTTCTTCTTGGAGGGAAGAGGTATGGCTACCTCCAGGAGGTAGGTAAGACCTTGGAGGTAGAATGAATGTCCTGGGAGCTGGGTGGGGTCCTTCTGGGCTTGGGATGGAGAGAACAGGGCAAAGATTTAGGCCACACAAAAAAGTTTTTGAGACACACGAGGACAATCATCAGAAAGGGGTAGGGATCTGGAGGTTGAGGAAGTGGTTGTCTGGTGTTTAGGTGTGGATGTTGCGGGTACATGCATATGGGAGGTGTGCTTGTGTGTGGTGGGTGTCTGTTGAAGGGGTGAGTGAGGGCGTTTATGTTTCTTGGGCTCAGGGAGGTGGCAGTGCTGGGGATGCTGTGTCTTTTGGGGTGGTGACTGCAGGTATGGTGGATGTGGTGGATATATGTGTGCCTGTAATTGTGGTGTCTGCAGGTGCGTGGTGGATGTCTTTATGTCTGCTGGAGTGGTGTCTGTGGGTAGGATGGGTGTGGTGGCTGTGTCAGTGACTGTTGTGGTGTTATCTGTAGATATGCTTGATGCCTTGTGTTTGATGCTGGGGGTTGTGGGGGTGTCAGGAGAAGTAGTGATTGTTGCTGTGTCTATGGGTGGAGGTTGTATGTATGTGTGCCAGTGTGTCTTGTCATGCTTGTGTGCACTCTGTTTGTCTGTTGAGGTGGATGTCTGTGGATCTGTTTCTTTTCTTTGGGTGGGTAGGGGAAGGGGGGTTTTGGACTGGGAAGAGGGAGTTAGAGTGCGGATGGAAGGTGGAGGGGGACTGGCTGCTATTAGTGTGGAAGCCAGAGCCTGAAAAGATCTCTGTAGGCCAGCCGTTGCACCATGAATGCCTTCCAGGAATACATTAGTCTGTTGAAGCTGACTTGCCAATCCCTGGATGACATCCACAATGGTGTCTGACCCACAGTGATACTTCTCAGGAGGTCAATAGCCTCCTCACTGAGGGCAACTGAGGTAACAGGGGCTGGGGTGGAGGTGCCTGTGGCAAAGGAGATGCCAACCCTCTTGAGTGAGTGGGCACATCCAACTGGGTGGGGAACAACAGGGAGGGTGGTGATAGAATGGGAGGTGGTGGACAAAGATCGTACTGGGGGATTCCCTGATGGATCAACCACCATTAGAGAATAGCTACTGGAGGAGGAATCCAGTGATGAAGAGAATGTTCTGGTCTCCCCCTTGCCACTCCACTCACCCTCCGGGTCACTAGGCTCCTCTGTGTCTGTGGTGTCTTGACACACAAGGTCCCTTGGCCAGATGCTTCCCCTTTTGGCTCTGCTTCGTCCCCTTCACTTGCCTGTACTGATGCTGCAAAAAAGAAAGAAAAATAGGGTCATAACATCTCCATGATAATACTTCAATCACAACTCTAATTGACAAACAATACCATCATGTCAAGTAGGCCCCAGCAAAAACGTATACCTAAGTGACACATACACGTGTCATAACATATGCATGCATGCCAACTGAATCTACTAAAGTTCCTCACAGGAAAATTAGGTTCTCAGACAACTACAATTGCATGGCTGAAGTCTTATAACCATTCAACTAGGAGACCTCTCCATCCTTGAAGCTGTGCCACGTGCAACAGACCTAAGTTAACTTTTGGCAAATAATAGTATCCCATTGTAAAGTCCATTACCACATTTCACACACAAGGTCATGCACACATCTATTTGGCACATACTTAAGTGCCACCAATTAGAAATAATGCAATGAAATCCTGCTATGTTCATTACAAAAGTGCAATATCCTGGAGTAAGTGACATGGAAATATACATGTTACACTGCAAACATTTCAACAATGTATACTTCAACAAGTGACACCTGTCCCAATAAAGTCAAGGAGGTAATATCATTGTTACTCACATGTGCCTTTGAAAGGAACACTATTAAAGTCAGGTTCAATATGGCCGGGAGCGATGTCTCCAGAATACATAAAACAATGGATCTGTAAGCCCCAGGATAGTCACCACTAATGTCTGACACCAATTTCAATGACTTTATCTGAGTGTTTCTGTAGTAACCACCTGTCCTTTGCAAGTTGGAGAGACACAGAACTTTCAATGACTAATAAGAGGACATCAACCTGTTGTCCAATGAGAAGCAACATAATTATCCAAATCTTGGATGTGCCAACCCTGGTGTCTGTCCGTAGATGAATGCCTGTACCGCAACACATTTTAGTGGATCCCATTTGGTTTTATTGGGAATCAAGCGATAGCTTGGCCTTCGGGATTGCAAGCCTGTGCCCCCGTCACCTACTGACTTTTAACCTAATTAGCCTGCTTGGTTTTGGGGCATTTAGCTAATTATTTCTTCCAAAGTGGCTGCTATGTTTATAGTTAGGAAGCTGTTCTAATTTCATGTTCTCAGTGCCACTCTGTGAAGGCGTCACTATCAGCATCAAAGATAAGTGATATATGTAGGTATTACATCATGTCCTTTCCCACTGTGACAGTGAAATAAAGTACCTTTTCAGGGAATTGCTATTAATTGCCTCCCAAGCATGGCTTCTTATCTATTGTTTGGGAACATACCTGTGTCAGAGGTCCTACAAGATCTGTATAAAAATATCTCATGCAGAAAGGGTTATCAGAGGGATTACTACCAGATGCCATCAACGCTATTTATACTACACAGCGCCTTGATGCAGACCCAGCCTTCGTGTCCACCTGGAGTCTGATCTAGAGATCTCATTCCAAGGTAACAAGGGTTGGGGGGGCTCTTCTCGTGGACATGGCACTGGCAGATTAGGTTTAACATACTTAGCTCTCTTCAGGTTAGAGATTAGGTTCATCATGCTATGGTATTAAGGCCTATTTTGCATCTCATGTTGTTACAAGATGGTGGGGGTCTTTGTATTAATGACTCTTGTTTTTTCAATTCTGTGTCTTGCATTGTTCATTATCCTAAACATTGCATCCCATCCAATTTATAGTAGATTGCAGTCTTGCTAATAAAACCTCTTGAAAACTTTACTGCATCTCCTTCATTGCCTGTGTGTGACTGAGACATGATGTTCATTTGAAAAAAGGGTAATCTCCGTTTCACCACAACTCCCCTGAGATGTTGCACTCTTGAGTCCTTGCGTGAAGGCTGCCACAAATGACCTTTTACTATTTGTGTTTTTGGTGAGGTACTGCTTGTGAGCCAGGAGGGTTGGGCAGACATTTGCGACTTGTTGTAGGATTGGCCTAGTTGCCTACAAACAAAAGTGCTGTTACTGCTAAATCAGCAGTCTTGCCTAGAACAAGAGTCCACCTACGACAACATATGAAGTCAACATCACTCCAAGTCACTTAATGGTGCATGCCAACAGTCAGGTACAATCCTCAACCATTAAACATGTGTAGTGCACTTTTCCACATGATTCCACATCAAGGGCATAGATAAACACAGAGTGGTGCACAATCTGGGCATAACTGTCATACCCCTCATTGCTACTGTAGTTCTACTTGCCAAATGACATACTATGATGCATGAAGGTATCTGTCAGACAATAAACAATTGTGACACACTCCTGTCTGTGGCACTTCATAAACTGTACCACCGATGTAACTGTACTATTCCACAAACAGTTTTCCATGCACATATATGTGAGGGAATACAAACATCATCCCATCAACATGGGTAGAACATGCATTAAATTGTGGATTAAAAATGTTTCCTAAAGAGAAAAGGATTCATGCTGACATGCAGGCACAAGGAAGTTTGGCAACAGTTTGGGACTTAATCCATGTCAATGGACATTCCCCACTTACAAAGGGAAAGCAGTTTGCTTCATCTGCAAACAATTAGCCATGTATGCCATGTCACATGTATGATGGACACCTACACATTATAGACTGCAGTGAGGCACCAGCACCCATCATATAGTGAAGATAACTAGCTTCTGGGTGGCAGATGTCTACATACACATATACCCAGGCACATGGCAGAGGACAGTGATCCATAACCTACTAACCTTTGGCCTGTAACATTTAGGGGTAGTGATATGTAGGTTAGAAATTACACACATTATAAACAGTACATGCATGATCACTGTGCACAGCCATTTGTAGTCCCTGCAGTGCAAGTGGTTTGAGGATTCCTCCCAGTTGTGAACTAGGTCCCAGGCTCAAAAGGCAAGGCACACCAGTTTGACACACATGACAAGTCAACACACACAATCTCCCATCCACTATGTGACACATGGCTCATCCCTAATTGTCTGGGGAAGCAGTCAGTATCTCACTCAATTACTTCGCCATGGAACAGGCAGTGGTTTGCTGTGTACTCACCCCCTTGTGGCTGCTGTGCTCCCCTCAAACACTGATTAAGCTCTGGTTAGGCCACCGTCAGAATTAGAGGGTCATGTTGAGAGGACAGCCACAGCTGGGCCTTTTTGATCTCCCAGGCTCAGCATCTCAGGTCCCCCTGCCTCTTGCAACAGTGGGCACTTTGCCAGCTGTCAACCCCCAGGGTTTGCACCTTCTTGGCGATGGCTCTCCATATCCCTTTCTTCCGATAGCCATTGACCTGCAGGTATGCAAAAGACAAGTCAAGATATTATGTCTACAAGTCCCATTTAAAATGGCTGAGTCACATACATGTCAGTACACAAAGATAACACATTCTGTTTTGCCCAAACTGCTTAAATGTGGCACATACTAGCCATTGAGGACAGGGACATGACTATAACACTTCACAGTCTGCAGACCAACCCACTACCCTACTCAGGCCCTCCACTGACTAGGTAGGTCAACTGACATCTTGTGGGACATGCTCTTGCAATCTGACTGAGATCTGAGGAACTATAGGACACATCACACCTCTGTGGCTTCTGAAAGGTAGACTCCCCAGGCATGAATGCATTAAAGCTCTCACAATCTATGATAATGACTCTCTGCATGCCATTCCTATAGGCTACGGCCAGAGTGCAAACTCAAATATTATACATGGGTAACAAAGACGAGACTGATATGGTGGGTACAAAACGTATCTACCCTGTCCCTGTGGACATGTTGACTAACAAATGCATACTCATGCCAACTCAGTGTGTGAGGTCCTGTGTCATGTACCTATGCAAGAACATTCTTTTGAACATAGGTGTCCATCCTACAGAGATGGCATCCAACAAACAAAGGCTTACATTGTCCATTTCCTGCCATGTGACCAAGCTACGGAGTCACATATAATGGGTTCGCAGGAATCAATACACTCTCTGTGCTGTGGGACTATCATTTATGCAATGAGCCTACACAGGACAAATGTGAGCTGTGCAAAGGTAACAAAAGGGCTGTGTGAGTAAGGGACCTGTCTGGGGTTGGAGACACACATTGACAATGATGCCAATTGTGGATTAGTCACAGATCATAAACTCTCCCCCAAAACCATTTACATTCTCACAGGAAAGAGCCTCACTAAACTGCATTTTAGCACAGAGACTAGATTTGGCCAAATAACAGGATCTATTGGGATACCCGGAGTGGGCAGAGCGTCTCAGTTCCATGGTAAAAATCATTCTAGACTTGGACCCATGCTAGGAGATATATTTGACAGGACCTGGTCTTTGCAGGCTCAGCAGACAGAAACTCTATTCCCATCTGTTAGACCTGACAGCCTTAGGTTAGTCATCTCACAACTTTTTGTCTGCCTCCCTCCCTTTTTCTGACCCTGTTTTTGCTGATTTTAGGGCTCTGCACACTGTATCACTGCTGACCAGTGCTAAAGTGCACGTGCTCTCTCCCATAAACATGGTAACATTGGTTCCTACCCAATTTGCATATGTATTTTACCTATAAGTCCCTAGTAAAGTACACTATCTGTACCTAGGGCCTGTGAATTCAGTGCTACTAGTGGGCCTGCAGCAATGATTGTGCCACCTACATAAGTAGCCCCTTAACCATGTCTCAGACCTGCCATTGCAGGGCATGTATGTGCAGTTTCACTGCCACTTCGACTTGACATTTACAACTACTTGCCAAGCCTTAAACTCCCCTTTTTCATCATATAAGTCACCCTTAAGGTAGGCCCTAGGTAACTCACAGGGTAAGATGCTATATACGTAAAAGGCAAGACATATACTTATGTGGTTTGAATGTCCTGGTATGAAAAAACTCACACATTTGTTTTCCACCACTGTGAGCCCTGCTCCTCTCATAGACGAACCTTAGAACTTCCCTTATATACTTTTAAGTGGTAGATTCTGATATGGAAGGAGTAGCCCTGTCATGTTTAGTATGGCCAGAATAGTAATAGCAAATCCTGCTTATTGATGAAGTTGGATTTACTATTACTATTTTAGAAATGCCACTTTTAGAAAGTGGACATTTCTCTGCACTTACTACCATCTGTGCCTTACAGCCCATCTCCAATCCACACCTGGTCTGTGCTTGTTGACAGCCTCCCTTGTGCATTCCACCCAGACAGCCATAAGCACAGGACACTGAGGCCCTCAATATAACTTTGGCGGTAAATTCTGAATACCACCGCAGTACAGTACAGTACAGTTTCAAGATGGCCGCCGCGCACACGGATCTTGAATCCCGAGACAAGACAGTCCCTCCCTCAGCATAGCTGTTAAGTTTTCAGATTCCTTATGTGTGACATTTCTATGGTTTTAGTGTGCATATGAGTGACACAGACGCAGGGTACAGGCCGGGTGGCTCTCTTCGGCGAAAAGTCGACGACTCCGCTTGCACCGCTCCGCTCCGCGGAGGTCTCCAGCTGCCTCGGGCCGAGCGCGCCCTGAGCGGGACGGTTCGGAGCCCGCCAGCGGTCGGAGGGCTCGGCACGCAGCGGTAACTGAATTGCTGTTGGACCGGAGCAACGCGACCCTCCAACGCGGGATTGTCGAAACCAAAGCCTTGGCCAAAGAAGCACTGTGAGGGGACCGCTTTTCAGAGCGACGCAATCCTCCATTGTATGGGGCGGGCCCTCCTGTGCATCAGCAGCCTTTCCCCTCTTGGCCCGAAAACCAACCAAAAGAGTGCACTTCGATTTGTGGCGAGCTCCGGGCGCACGGAGCCAGAAAGGAGATCTCCCCCCTGCCCCAGGACCAGCACCTTACCTGTTCCGGGCCACGAGGGAAAACGGACGCGGCCCGGTTTGACATACAACGCCAGCAGCAGACGCTCCACCCAGTCCAGGGAGCTGGGAACTCGTAGGCAGGCGAGAGCGCCCTGAGGCAAAGAGACAGCGTTTCACAGCCCCTGGTACGCCCCTGGTAAGCCGCGCCGCACAGCTCGCCCCTGAAACCGTCGCACGCAGTCACATTCGGTGGCCTCTTACAATAAACATTTGCTCAAATTAAGCGGACATCTTTGGGTACGCGGCGGGGCTTCATTCCGCCTACCTCCACACGCGGCAATAGCCGGTCATTGCAACGAGCGCCCCACCCACCCCGCGCATTCAATAGGATCAATCGCCGAAAGTAAAAGTAACTGGGGAAGCGCTTTAGTCTCTGATTCAAGTGGCATTTTCCTTAACGCCAGCTTAGTTGCCTCTTTTTAGCAAGCTCAAAAAAAATTGACCACCGATCCCGGGCAGGGAACCGGAGAACGATCTCAACAGAAAGAGGCTCGGGTGGTGGCACTCTTGTTAGCCTAGTTGACTACTTTATTTTAAGAGATCGATAAACTGAAAAACTGAGGCAAAGCAAATAGATCTTGAGAGATAAAGCAGAAGAGCGGACATGAGACTTGAGAAGATGAGAGACTGAGCAAGGACTGATCCGGGGGCTTAGAGAAATATAACAGACCTAATAACACTTTTGGTTATTTAAAACCCCAAGTCTCCTTTCACGCCTCTCCTTTTTGTAAGCGACGGAACTGGAAACGTCTTGGTTGGTCACTTACGTCACGAGGCCAAAGTCAGAGATTTCAGTGAATTTACCTACGCCCGCATCGTGCTGCATACCTGTGTGCCCCTGTGGTTCTCGGGGCTGCTGTTCCTTCTGCTGGCTCCACGTCTCCTCCCCGCCGTCGCCTGACATCGCGACCGCTGTGTGGGGGGAGCGTTTGACGGGACAGGACGAGACTACATTACCTAGGTTCTCTTGCACTCCGGAAGCGGGACCAACGCACTTTGCGCGCCCGAAGGCTATTAAATTGATCCTGCCCCTGGCTGAGCGGGACCACGCCGGGCTAAGCCCGTTGTGTGGCCGTTAGGGGGCCGGAAGGGGTCGGGTTGGGCCAATTCGCTAAGCTGTTAATTGTTTCTATTTAATCTGATAACACTTTAGTAAGCTGTATACTTGGGCCCCATTTAATTGAGTTATTGTGCCTTGTGGGTCATATACACTTGTTGTTCTGTGTTATTGCTGATATACGTAGGTGCCCTATACTTTGTTACAATATAAAAGCTCTGTGTAGGGCAGGGCTATAAATACTAGACAGTCCATCGAGTATTTTATCAATACTAGTAGTGGTTGTTATATACATGAAGGTGGTGTAGAATGGCTAAAAATATTTCCACCCTGGATAATTACTTGGTCAAAATGGTGAGCAAGATAAACATTGATAGAAGGAAATCCTTAGAGAAGGAGTCCACCTCAGAACTTTTTTCTTCTGTAGATGATGGTAGCGGTTCTATTGTGGTGGATCCCCCTAATATTGAAGCTTTCCCTTTGGAAAACCCAGCCATTTTACCCTTAGATTTAGAACCACCAATTCAAGACCCACTGGAGCCCCCGAGTGAGTCTGCATTG
The DNA here is from genome assembly GCF_031143425.1 of Pleurodeles waltl. NCBI lineage: Eukaryota > Metazoa > Chordata > Amphibia > Caudata > Salamandridae > Pleurodeles > Pleurodeles waltl. The sequence goes on from NC_090442.1 coordinate 688,306,656, forward strand.
TCTCACTCTCCTCCTAAGAGAGCTGTTAGAAAATGCAGAAAAACGCAAATTAAGCGGGGGAACATACATCTTAAACCAACGATAGAAAATGGTCATAGAAGTAATGTAGCTAATAACGAGATTATAATTAATAAGGACGATGTGAATTGTGATCTCTTGGGTCACATCGCTAAGCTATTTGAGGAAAAACTAGACCATATGACTAAACCTCTTATGGAAAAAATCGAATTGTTATCTACGGAGGTATCTATGTTGGGTGGTCTTTTAGACAAGATGTGTAAGGAACAGACTATGAAACAGTCTGAGCTACCCGTCCAATCCGGTAACTCTGCACAATTGGTTGTAGCACAGAGGTCATGTTTACCAGAATCTAGGGAGCAACCAGGTATGGTGGATAGTACCTCTCATATGAAAGTAGCTGCATCTAATACCGTGAGGTACACTACTCCCATGAACAGACCAAATCATATTAATCTTCCACCTGATTGTGAACCATATGTCATAGTCCTTTCAAATGTTCCTCCCTTAGACCCAACAGCAATGAATTTCCGTGAGGAATCACATGATTCTCTCAAACGGAAATCAGTTGCTTGGTTAAACAAAAATTGTGGTTTCCCCCCACATCTATCCGATCATATACTGTGTACTAGACGGGTACCATGGATCGGAAACGCGAGGAAAAAATGTAAGGGGGATTGTGTAATTGTTAATTTTAGGCACCCTCAACATGTTGCGACTGTTCTTCTTAGAGCAACTTCTTTGGATGTAGAGGAGTCTGACGTGGGTGTGCATCCTCTGGGTTATTTTTATAGACATCTAGCCAGTACATCAGAACTTTCTAAAAAACACAGACTCTTGACTAATAGAAGTAACACAAATTTTTATACTCCAATTGAAAATAGATTTTCGGTACTGAGTACTCTGGATGAAAACGATTGACTCCCACGAGCAGGGGAATTTATCACAGAAATGTTAGTATATACCCAGACGTGGGAACAAAAACAGAGTATAGAACATTTAGAACCAAAACTTATAGTACCTTCGAGCCCCAGAAATTCATGGACAGTTAAATTGGTAAACAGCGTTAAATCCCCTTATTCTACTTTGAGTGATGTAATCAGTTTGGGCGTACCTGATAAATGCCTCACAGTGACTATGGAGGTTAATGACGTTAGTAAAGACTATAATCAAGACAAAGAGTTAAATCCTTTAGTTGAACTAGAGGATGTTACAGAAAAAGACAACTTACCTACAGTATTAGATTCACCCTGTGTAAAAGGGAAAACAAATATTAAACTGATATCTTGGAATATAGCTGGCTTAGCCAGGAACCTTGAGGATGTGGTATGGTGTTCCTATATTGAGAATTACAATATCATATTCCTACAGGAAACTTGGATGGTAGAAACCCCTCATAGGTTGGGGTATAAAACATACTGTTCTTATGCTATTCCATCAACTAGAGGTAGAGCCTCAGGGGGGCTGGTTATCTGGGTTAAAGTGACTCTAGAAATAGATGTCACCCAGTTATCCATCCCCTCTCCGGACCTACTAGGCCTTAAAATTGATACAAGAGGGAAAGAAACCATACATTTAATAAATATATATAATAGACCGTCCCCATCTAACAAGGAATCAGAGGTGGTAGAACTCTTGGATTCCTTTCTAGATTCATTAGGAGATAATGTAAAGGTGTTAGTTGGTGGGGATTTTAACTGTAAATATGAGCCTGTCTTGGGTTTGGAAAAATTACTTGATGAACAAGATGCTGCTAATGATATCTTGCCCTTAGAATCTGCAAGTTCAGTTAAAAGCACAAAAGCCGCTTTACAGATTTTACAGTTGACTGTGGTACATGATCTAAGGGCTTGTAATGGTCGATTCCGATCAGACAGACCAGCAGCTCCAACCTATTTTAAGGGAAATTCTAGGTCACATATAGATTTTGTAATGGCTACCCGGAATATATGGGACCAAATAACCGATTTCAAGATAGACCATAGGACGGAGAGTGATCATTTCCCCCTCCAACTATGGCTAGACTCTCAATCATTTATTATTAGATCCGAAGAAGAGACCCTATTAAATACCACGGTCATGGAGTTAGAGGTAACCAATAACAGGCGTGCTCTAAGATGGCCATATATCTTGGGAACAGAAAAGACGCTGATAAATATTTACAATGTATTTACTGAAACGGTAGGAGACTTACAGTAAGCATTAGTGGGAACACAAGGTGTTCTTGATTTACATCTTAAGCTGGTAGATGCACTAACTCCACTATTGAGTAAAATTTATAAAAAAGATGGCAATAGGATAAGGAACCATCTCGAGACAGCAAACCCATGGTATAATAAAGATTGCCGAACAGCAAAATCAAGACTGATCCAGGCAGTAAAATCCGGGAACTGTTTGGATATAAAAAGCGGCAGACTAGCCTACAAAAACACTATGGCCCAAGCTAAAAAAGCATGGGATGAAAGTTTTTGGGAGGATCTCTTGAATGCAGCTAAGTTACGGGAACAGAGCATGTTCTGGAATTTAATCGCTAAGGGAAATAAGCAGGGTAGATCAACAAAGGATAACTTGGTGTGATCACTTCACTAAGCTCTATGCTAACAAAAAGGAGAGTTTGCCCGTCGGGGACTACGAGACAAACTTAGAAATGAGTATTGCTCCATTAAGTTTTAGAACTTTTAGTTTAGAAGAAACTAATAAGGCTTTATTAGCTGTGAAAATGGGCAAAGCCCCAGGCCCTGATAAAATTCCCGGCGATCTACTAAAATATGATGTGGATGTGTGGGGGCCTTATATAAATTACCTGAGTAATTCCATTGTGGCAGGCACACCGATCCCCGATTCTTGGAAAGGGGCAGAAATCATAACAATTTTTAAGAAAGGTGATCGCTATGATCCAAGTAATTACCGCCCAATAAGTTTAATAGACATTTTTCAAAAGACATATGCCAGACACATTTTAAGTAGGCTTTTAGATTGGATTGAAGAGACTAAAATATTAACCAAATATCAGGCTGGTTTTAGAATAAAAATCAGTACGGTTGACCAGGTGTTTAGGTTTATGTGCATCTGTTGGAAGTATATAAACATAAGGAAGGGTAGCCTCTATGTGGCATTTGTGGATCTAAGGGCCGCCTTTGATCTTGTTCCGCGCAATTTGTTGTGGATTACACTAAGGAACATGGCGGTCCCTGGGGAACTACTTAAAGAACTTATCAAGCTTCACACAGGGAACTATGCAAAAATTAGATGGGGAAAAGAAGGTGAAACCTCAAGGGCCATACCTGTAGACCGTGGTGTGCACCAAGGTTGCGTGTTAGCACCTACACTCTTCTCATTATATGTTAATGATATTCCGAGCTATTTAAGGAATTGTGTACATGACTCCCCGAAGCTAGGTGGTGAGCCGGTTACGGCATTATTATTTGCCGATGATACCATCCTTATTTCCCAAACTCCGAGAGGTTTGCAAAATTTGGTGGATTCATTCCAGAAGTATTGTGTGGGGAAGGGGCTAGAAATAAATCCTACCAAAACTAAGTACATGTCCATAAACCCCAAGAAATCCCTCAGGATTAATCTGTCCTTGGAGAATCAAAAACTGGAACAGGTAGGGAGTTTTAATTATTTGGGGTTAATGCTGGATAGTAACCTGTCCTGGAAAGGGCAGATGGATAAAAGCATCTTATCCCTTAAACAAAACTCAATGCCTATTTTAAAAGTACACGGAGCTAGTTATTCTAAATCAATCTCACCGGCACTTGAAGTATATAAAGCGAAGGCCCAATCGGCCGCCCTTTATGGTGTTGAACTCTGGGGCTACTATTGTAACAATAATTTTGGAAAAACGGAAAACTACTTTGTACGAAGGCTACTTAAAATACCGACAAGAACTCCTCTAGTCCCTGTTTTCCTTGATATTAACCTTAAAAGAGAAGACTATCAAGCATTATTAAGACCACTGCTGTATTGGGTCAGGTTATGGGTAACCCCAGAGTTGAGTGATTACAAGAGTGGATTGACTGAATTAACTCAGATAGATGGTTATATGAATACCACTTGGTTAAAATATGTATCTAAGTGGTATGAGAGATTAGGTTTATTACACCTATGGGAAGTTCCTCAGAACATGACAACACGTACCAGGAAATAAGTAAAGGACACCTTTTGGTCTTATGTCAACGGAGAGCTATTGCATAGTTCATCGATTGGTATTCTAACTTTGAATTTTTTGAACATAAAAGATACACCTAAATTAGAACAATTTTTGGATGAGATCTGTCCCCCACTGGCAAAAACACTATATCTACAGTTTAGGTATGGGGTCTTACAGATTAATGCTTACACATGCAATTGGGGAAGGGTAAAAGGTTGTGAATTGTGCACTCTCTGTACTAAAGAAGATGTTGTTCATCTACTCTTCTTTTGCCCAGTATACAAGAAACCAAGGGATTGTTGGATCAAACCCGTTTGTAAATATGTGGGGGTTAGATCCTACAAAGAAGCAGAGCGCATATTTCAGTCTAATACTTCACAATTAGTGGTGTTTGGCAAGAGTAGATTTTTATTTAATGTGTACCTTATCAGAAAACGACTTGGTCACAAGCTGTAATATTTTGTTAGGTGGCCCGCTCTTTCCCTTCCTTGTAAAGGTATATGATGCACTGTTTCTTCGACCCAAGTTAATTAATTTTTCAGTTCTGGCTTTTAATTAATTTATAAACTGTTATTCATATTTTTATATGCGGTACTGCTTAATCATGGAGACACCCATATATTTCTTGCCAATTGTATGTATTGTATCTTATATTTAATTGTGAAATGTACATATGTATGTTGTATTTATCTCTTGTCTTGACTTTTATGGCAATATTTGCCGAAATAAAGTTTAACGAACGAACGAATACCACCGCGCTGACTGCCGCCAACATATTGCCGCAGAGGCAAACATCCGTCCGCCAGATTATGACACATACACACAAAACCGACAGAAAACAACCACAACCACAAATCCGCCAGACACACTGAATGTGATAAACTGTCAGAACTACCACCAATACTGTTACACCACCAATACTACGCCCTCCAAATAATGACACACAAATCACCACAGTTGACATTTAACAACTGTAAACCATTGGTGGTGAACACCACTGTGGCGGATATGGCCACCCACATACAAAACAAGACAACACTGGCCAGGATAAAATACCCACACCTGACACAAATACACACACACCACACACTGACAAACAGCACTATAAAACAAACACCCACATCACCCACAATCCTTTGCTAACACAACAAGACGGCTACACTTTACAATGACAATCCAAAAGAGAACTGCACACACATCACAACTACCAATTCATCCGACATGCACCACACACCACACACCCCACCACATCGCACATCACCCTCTGCACAACCTACACACACCGATCAACACAAATGTCCCCACAAAGGCACCCCCATTTCACCGATGAGGAGTTGCGGTTCATGGTTGAGGAAATAGTCTGGGTAGAGCCACAACTGTTTGGAGCACAGGTCCAGCAGATATCCATTGCCAGGAAGATGGAGCTATGGCGGAAGATCATGGACAGGGTGAATGCCGAGGGTCTATATCAACGCACAAGGGACGACATAAGGAAGAGGTGGAACGACCTACGGGTTCCAGTGCAGCAAGGTACCAGCTCGCCATCAGGAGGACTGGCGGTGGGCCCCCACCTACTACCCAACAGCTGACAGTGTGGGAGGAGCAAGTCTTGGTAATCCTGCATCCTGAAGGACTCACTGGAGTAGCCAGAGGACTGGACAATGGTGAGTCAACATTTATTAACTATCACCCCCCATGCCTGCATGCCATCTGGACCCCTCACCCTGACTCCCATCACCCACTCCATCCCACACAGTGCACCACCACAATTAACAAACCTAAATGCCAAGCCCTGCATGCCATACCCACTGCATGCACATCCCTTCCAGCCCTGCATGTATACCCATCACCAATGCATGCACAGCATGGAGAACTAACAATCTCACTATCCATCACCATACACAACCAAAGGTGGCAGGGCAACAGAAATAATATAGGGGAAGCTAGGGATGCAGAATATGTCACAGACATGTAGCATAATACACCACTTACATCCCCACAGGTGCCCCAGCCAATCTCAGCCGGGAGGAGGTGCCACGGCTATACAGTCCCCCAACAGAAGATGCCCCCAGTGATGACAGCAACTCTGGAGATCTGGATGAACTCCCTGGCTCATCAGGGACCACTGATCAGTTGGCTACCCTAGCCCACACCAAGTCTACCATAGAGCCTCAGCACTCAGAACCCAACACCACAGCAGCCACCCAACATCCCCAGACCTCTGTCCCCAGGACACGTCAATCAGTAGTGTGCCCACCTGTACAGGGACCCCAGCCCACTCCTCACAGGCAAGACAATGAGGGTCCTGGGGTCAGTGAGAGTGGGCACCTGCTTCAGGGGACACAGGCAGGGGGGGCCAGGGACAGTTGGAAGACAGTTGTGCACCAGGGGAAGGACCGGAACAGCTGCCCAGAAGGCACTCACTAATGTCCGGGGGCTTAACAAGAATCGCAGGAAAGATGGGTCAGGTGATAAACATCATACAGGAGAATCAGCGGCTGCAGGGGGAACACCATCAGGTGATCAAGAAAGAATTGCAGTCCCTGAACACCACCATGGTCTCCACAGCAGGGGTGCTGGGTAATATGGCCAACATCATGAGGTACTACACAGCACACTAGCGGGCCCCTTCCACTAGGCAGTGTACTGACCAGCCTTCCACATCTTCTGCAGCCAGAGGACATGAGGCCCTGCCACAGGACCCACAGGACACAAGCACCCCTCCACCTGCAGAAGTTGAACCACCCCACAAATGGTCTCTGCGACCCAGACAGACATCAGAGACAGTTGCCAAAACCAAGACCTCCGCCAGGAAATGAGCCCCTCCTGAATGTCCTCCTTCTGCTCCACTGTGTCACCTAGTCCACTTTGAACTGGCATTGCTCCCATTTCCATGGCCCTTGGACACTGGACCTGTGCTACAAACAGACTGGCCCACTACAATGGACTATTCCCAACCATCACCCCACTCTATTGCGCTTTGCATTGTATACACATTTTTAATAAACACCTTTCGACACAACATGAGTAATAGTGCTTTATCTGAAGGTATTGAACTGTAATGAACTACATGATCCTGTATGAATGTCCAGTAATATGTTGATCCATCCTACAAATGTGTATACTGTCCGCAGTAAGGGAAGGCATAGGTGACAGTCAGGTTGGATGCAAAGGTAATGACTAGCATTATGCTACAGCCACACAGCACAACACTGAAATAGAGAAATGTTTAGTTCAACAGTCTTACCTGAGTGTCATTGGAAGTATTGTTGGATAATATGTGTCCTGTTGTCCATATTCTCCTCCTCTTCCTCCTCCTCACTGTCCTCATTGTCCCCTGCTCCCATAGCTGCATTGTCACCCCCTCCTCTTGCAGATAGGGCACATGCCGTATGAGGGCCAAATTGTGCAACATGCAGCACACAACTACAATCCTGCAGACCTTCTCAGGAGAGTAGCATAGGGATCCACCTGTCAGATGGAGACACCTGAACCTAACCTTCAGGAGCCCGAAGGTCAACAATCCTTCTGGTATACCCATGAGCATCATTGTTCCTATTCTCAGCTGTTCTTGGATTCCTAAAAGAGGTCAGGAGCCAGGACAGGTTTGGGTAGCCGAAATCACCTGCAAGAAGTGAGGGGCACACATTAGCCCTGCACAATGGCATGGAGTATGACTCCTGAAGGCATACACTGACAAACATTGAGTGGGGACTCAGGCTCACCTATTAGCCAAAATCTGTGCCTCTGTAGTTGTGTCATCAGCCACACTCTGTGCCTCTGTATTTGTGCCATCAGCTGTGGCACACTGCTATTCCTCAGGACAAAGGCATCATGAACTGACCCAGGATGCTTGGCAGTGACGTGGGAGATGTACTGGTCAGCAAGGCACATCATCTGGACATTGAATGAGTGGAAACTCTTCCTATTCCTGTACACTTGTTCATTGGTCCTGGCGGGGACTAAGGCAATATGGGTCCCGTCAATGGCCCCAGTAACATGTGCTATATGTCCCATTGCATAGAATCCAGCCTTCACAGTTGTTAAATCATCTACCTGGGGGAATGTGATGTAGCTGCACATGTGTTTGAGCAAGGCAGACAAAACCCTTGCAAGCACAACAATGGAGAACATTGGCTGTAAAATACCTGCAGCCAAGCCTACTGTCATCTGGAAAGAGCCAGTTGCCAGAAAATCGAGCACTGATAGTACCTGCCCAAGAGGAGGTATTACTGTTGTACAACAGATAGCAGGTAGCAGATCAGGCTCCAACTGTGCACACAGCTCTGTGATTGTGGCCCTATCCAGCCGATAGGTGAGTATGATGTGCCTGTCCTCCAGTGTAGCCAAGTCCACCAGGGGGGGCTGTATGCGAGTGGTTGATTCCTCCTACTATTCCTTCTCAGTGGTTGGTACCTAAGGGACCAAAAGTAAGAAGGTAGTGACAACAGGAACCATGAACACACTACAGCAGTGTACACAGAGCATGCTTGTATGTTGGACACTGGAATTGTCTAAGTGAGTACATTTGACTACAATGACATACGTATTAATCTGTACATGTGTAGTAGTGTTACAACATGGCAACTGCCTGTCCTAGATGCAGGGACAGGTGGAAGTGGCCTCACTCCGCTGTTGTTCGCTTCATGGTGGAAGGCGGTCTGCACCACCGTGCAATTCCTCATTGGCTAACATGGCCCTCTATGGAGTATGGGAACCAATGATGATCAACGCCAACGGTGACGGTGTTCACCGCCGAGGACGTGACCGCCATTTTATTTCCACCTCTTCACTTCCTTCCTGACATTCCACAGGTCGACATCTCCACTGCGTGTGCTGCTGTGACCTGTGTCTAGAACCTGCCATGGCGCGTGCAATAGGGGAAACACCCAGGCCTTCACGTCAGAGGAGTTGGAGAGGCTCGTGGATGGGGTCCTACCCCTGTATGAGCAGTTGTGTGGGCCTCCAGGCCAACAGGTGAGTACACCATGGGTAGTTACATGTGACATGGCTGCATGGAGACGTATGTGTGTGCTGGCATTGTGTCACTTGGGGGAGTATTGGCTGGTGGTTGTGTTAATGCAGGGGGACGGGTCATGAATGTGCCTGATGAGGTGCTAATACAGTTTATAGGCCATATGTATGGCAGGCTGGATTGTCTGGTTCACGGTGTCTCACTGTGGGAGGACCTGAGACGCTGGGCCCGGAAGACTGCAGAAGCCCAGCTGGGGATGGCCTCCCAATGAGGGAGGGGTTCCTGTCAGAACCTGACCCCCTCGGATGGCAAGAATACTGGTGGTGGCCTACCCAGAGCTGTATAGGTGCTTGAGGGCATCACTGCAACCACAATGGGGTGAGTATAGTGTGTTTGACAACCATCTCTGTTGCCTGGCATGGAATTTGGGTGCAGAGTACTAGTCAGTGGATGCCCAAATATGGCAGTTTAGACATTGCTGCGTGGTCCAGCTTAGTTTCATAGGGTGAAATGCATGTTTTTGATGGCTAGGTAGCTGGCTTTCCATGTAAGACAGGGCTTAGTTGGTCCCAGTTGGTGTGTAGCTGGCAGTGTTTGGCTCCTACCTACTGTGGTACTTAGCCAATGGTATGCCAGTGTGGTCCATACTGCCCATTCCCAGTCTCAGTGTGTGACAGTGATGTGTATGCCATTTGTGCTGGTGGTGCTGTGATTGACCCTGTACTCCCTTTCTTTCTCCCCCCCCTCTCCTTTTGTCATCCTGTCCATGTGTGCATTAGCATAATCTGGTGAGGGAGTAGGGACACTGGCGAGTGATGGAGCTGTAGCCCACAGGACCCAGGACTCTGATTCCTCCTCCAATGGGAGCTCCCTGGTAGTGGGCGACCCCTCTGGGACCACCCCAGGTACAGGTTCTACCTCCACCCCGTACCAGCACTGCCCTCCCAGTAGCTCCCCACAGAGTTGCCCGTGCCCGCACACCCAGGAGGGTGGGCATCTCCTTTGCCCCAGGCACCTCAGGCCTTGCCCTAGTCAGCCCTGCTGTCCTTAGTGAGAAGGCTATTGACCTCCTGAGATTCATCTCTGTAGGGCAGTCAACCATAGTGAATATCATCCAGGAGCTGGCATCCCAGAAGTAGCGATGCAATGCCTTTCTGGAAGGCATTCACGGGGGCTTGGCAGCCCTACAGAGATTGTTTCAGGCTCTGGCTTCTTTACTGACGGCAGTGAGTGTCCCTGTTTCTTTCATCCCCCCTCCAACTACCACTTCTCAGTCCCACTCTCCTCACCTCCAACCCATCCCGTGCACACATTCAGACAAGCATGCACACAAAACATCACACAAGACTCACAGAGACAAACACAGGCAGCACACTTCAGTCCACAAACACTCATACAGCCAACACACAGATGCATACACAACATTATCCACTGCCTCCACTGTCTCCCCCTCCTCTTCCTCATCATAGTCACATCCACACTCACACCTGCATGCACTGCATCAACAGTCCCTGAACCTGCCACCTGCACAGCCTTGCCTACAGTCACCACAACAGCAGACCCGCAGATGTGCACCCCACACACCACATGTGCAGTCACCACCATCACATCATTCAGCACACCCACCTCACTTGCAGGCACCACCACAACATCCATCCACATGTCCTGTTTGCCCTCCCCCACCCTGTCTGCCATCCTCCAAAGACACACAAATGCTCGCACTCAAACTCCCAACAGCCAACCACCTCACACACACACACTGTCCATGCACCTGCACTCAAGTCCAGCACACCTCCTCCTCCTACAACCACTCCCATTCCTCCTTACACATCCCACCCCATTGGCCCTAAGAAGCTTTTCCTTGCCTGCCTTTACCTCTTCCCTCCCCTCCCCCTCCCCCCATCCTGCCCATAACATGATGGTCCCACCCCCTAACCCACTACCTCAAGCATCTAGTCTGACATTGTTCCACCCACAAAGTCTCCAGCTGCCACTAAGGGGCACATGAATGCAATGCTGGCACCCATCCTCAAGGACACTCCTCTTCCCCCAAAAGGGAGGGCTAAAGTTCTGCCCCCTCCCAAACAGACAACAAATAGCATGGAGTCACATCCAAAACCTAGGGCCAAGGAGACCCTCCCCCAAGACAAAGGCAAAGCAGACCCCTCCCAGGACAAAGGCCAAGAAGACCCCTCCCAAAACCAAGGCCAAGGAGGCCCCTCCCAAAACTAAGGCCAAGGATGCCCCTCACAAAATCAAGGCCAAGGAGGCCCCTCACAAAACTAAGGCCATGGAGGCCCCTCACAAAACTAAGCCCAATGAGGACCGTCACAAAACTAAGGCCAAGGAGCCCCCTCCATCATCAGAGGCCAAGGAGCCCCCTCCAGAAGCAGAGAACAAGGAGCCCCGTCCATCACCAAAGGGAAAGGACCCGCCTCCAGAACTAGTGGGCAAGGACCCCCCTCCAGAAGCAGATGGCAAAGCCCTCCCTCCAGAACCAGTGGGCAATGAGCCCCCTTCATCACCAGAGCGCAAGGATCCCCCCTCCAGAACCAGAGGGCAAGCAGCCCCCTCAGTAATCAGTGGGCAAGGAGCCCTCTCCAGAACCAATGGCGAAGGAGTCCCTTCCAGAACCAGTGGGTAAGGAGCCCCCTCCAGTACCAGTGGGCAAGGAGCCCAATGTAACCCTTGGGCAAGTGGCCCCCTCGATCACCAGAGGGTAAGGACCCCCCTCCAGAATCAGAGGGTATGGTCCCCCCTCAGTAACCAGTGGGCAAGAAGCCCCATCCAGAACCAGTGGGGAAGGAGCCCTCTCCAGAACTAGTGGGTAATGAACCTCCTCCAGAACCAGTGGGCAGGGAGCCCCAACTGTAACCAGTGGGCAAGGAGCCCCCTCCAGAAGCAGTGGGAAAGGAGCCCCCTCCAGAACCTGTGGACAAAGAGCCCCCTCAGTAACTAGTGGGTAAGGAGTCCCCTCCAGAACCAGTGGGCAAGGAGCCTCCTCCAGAACCAGTGGGCAAGGAGCCCCCTCGAATGAGATGCCCCCCACACACCCACTCCCCCTGCCCACTGAGGTGCCTGCCCATTTTCAACATGATGCCCCTGAACAGTGGAGTCCTGATGTTGTCAGGAGTCAAGTTGGGGCTTGGACTTTGTCCTGTGGGCATTAGAAACTTTGAACTGACCTTTGGGTCTTCATGTATATATGCAGTTGTGTGTGTTTTTGGATTTTAAATATTCATCCAACATGATCACAGTGGTTGGAACAGAGGTATGTGTCCTGGCTTTCTTTGCTCCTGTGTACTGTTACCGTCGATTTACTCTACAGCTGGTTCTGGGTGTGTGTTATGTGTGTTTGGTGTCTATGTGCATGTGTGTGTGTCACTCTCCCCTGCCTCTCTCCCTCCTTTGTGTGCTAGGCGGCTGTAATCACCATCGTCTTCTTCGTCAGCGTTGGTGCTCCAGGACAGCCCTCTCGTGGTACAGCGTCGTGAAGACTTGCGGTTCAAGTTCCATGGCGGCCGGGGACTCCTCTGTGTCCATGGAGGTGAGTGTCTCCTTTTATATGATGTGTTTCCACCAGGCTTTTGGTGTTGTTACTACTGCCGCGGAAATCCTAGTGGTGTGCTATGTCAAAATATGATGGGCGGATCCATGTCTTCCGCCTGCCTGTAGGTGGCTACCGCTGTGTTCAGTGGTCATCGCTGGAGGTTGGTATGTTACATTGGCTGTCTAGGGGAGGGTTCACTGCCATGGTCATTATTTGGCTGTCATTACCGACGGACTGGCGACGGTACTACTGCCATTGCTGGCGTGGCTGTAACCTGACCGCCAAGGTCGTAATGACCACCTCAGTCAAATCTGCATTCATCTGCATACTAAATGGGTCTCCCTGGAGAAAGGGTGGAGAGGCTCTGACTTACATTTCAAAGGCCAGTGGCCTGCCTTCACACAAAGGACTGATAACCCCCCACACGGATCCTGGCAGACAGGGTTAGGTTGAAAGGGGAACTTATGCACTTGAGCACCACTCTTTGACGTTTCCCCACTTCAAAGACATTTTTGGGTATATAAATGGGGTCTCTGACCTATCAAATCAGGCACTTCTGGACATACACCTGTACTTTGTCAGAGACTCTGCCTGGGTGCCCAAAGGACTTATCTGGACTGCTTTGCTAAAGGACTGCTTTCCTGCTTGTTGCTCTGTGCCTGGTGCTTCTGACTCTGCTGAAAGGACTCTGCCTTCCTCGCAAAGTGCTATCCAAGGGCTTGGTTTGAGTTTGCATACTGTTTCTGAAGTCTCAGGGCCAACAAAGACTTCATACACTCAGTAAATCCTTGTGCATTGGAAAATCAATGCCAAGCTTGCAGAAATAGATGCAGCACCTGCACGGCTTGAAAATTGCTGCACCACTGCCCAGAACGATGCAGTGCTGGACTTGACACTGGAAATCTGATGCAGCACCTGTCTTTCAGCTGAAAAACTCACTGCAGTGCCTAAAAGATCAATGCAGCACCTGCTCCTTTCTACCAGCGTATCCAGGATTTTCAACGCATCATCCCTGGGCATCAAAATATCCTCCCATTGCAGTGAGGACTCATGGCTGCTCTCCTGGAAATTGATGCATCACTTTGCAGTGTAGAGAGAAACAACGCATCATCTGTGCCATGCCAGACAATCCGATGCAGTGCCTTTTTTTTCAACGCATCTCCTCTTCTGGGCCCTGTGAATTGTTATTTTTGACTCATCCCAGGTTCTGTGTTTTACAAGGATATAACCACTGATACTTAAGGATTGAGACTCTTTTAAACTTTAAACAGTGATATCTCAACTTGTGCATATTGGATTTTTGTAGTTTTTATCTTGTTTTATTCAGATAATTATTATCTATTTTTGTAAACCTGTGTGGTGTTTCCACTGTGTTACTGTATGAGTTATTGCACAAATACTTTAGACATTGCCTCTAAGTTAAGCCTGCCTGCTCTGTGCCAGGCTACCAGAGGGTGAGCACAGGATAATTTGGAATGTGTTGTGACTTATCCTGACTAGGATCGTGGTCCCTACTTCGACATGGGTGTACACCTCTGCCAACTAGAGACCTCATTTCTAACATCATTACTTCTATGATTGACAGTACATCATGTAGCGAACATCAATTTGGCATGTGGTGTGTACGTGGCAACCTGAAAGGCAGAGTGAGCCCGAATAGTCCTTCAAAACAACAGTTTGGCAAGGCCAGATAAGGTTTGAAATCTCAGTGGCAACACACACATAGGTCCCTCGCCACACACCTCACACATGCAACATGCATACACTGCTCATGCTGTCAGGCAAATACATGTTATCTCACATTGACAACATCCATGTGGTAAGAGATGTATGGGGATGGCTGTGATGTCACCTCACCTAGTTTTGTGCATCCAACATAAGGTAGATCAGGGTACACTGAAAACACACACATGTATTAGGACTCAACATCTGGCACTGAACATACATACATACATAATAAATCACCCATTGATGCCATACGGACTGTACCTCCATGGCTTCGACTTGACATTCTGGCATCCATGTGCACAATCTAGTATGTGAACAGGGAATATATGGTAAAGTACAGAAAAAAAAATGTGGACATGAGGCACTTACCTTCTCCTGTGGTGCACTTAAAACTGGCTATACAGGGGTAGGATCTCTGTGACTATCTTCTCCAGCTCCTCCTGGGAGAAGACAGGGGTCCTATTACCTGCTGAACATGGCATGGTTGTTCCCAGAGGTGGTACACAGCAGCTCAGGCAGTGGAGGTCTTGCTGGCAGTAGTGTCAGGAGTCAAGCGAGGGATTTTACAGAACATTGCGGTTGCGTTCGCCACATATGCAGCTGTTACCACTGGCAGACAAAGCCATTGGCCTGTGATTGCTATTGGCAACAATGTTTTTAGCCTATGGCTCTGTCCACTGAGGTTGCAACCGCCATGACAACTTCCAGCAGCAGTCACAAGTGGTTACTAATGTCAAGGGGAGTACGTCAGGCGCCCACCATTTTAGAGACCTAAATGAG
Organism: Pleurodeles waltl; assembly: GCF_031143425.1. Classification (NCBI taxonomy): domain Eukaryota; kingdom Metazoa; phylum Chordata; class Amphibia; order Caudata; family Salamandridae; genus Pleurodeles; species Pleurodeles waltl. Next base: position 688,321,863 of record NC_090442.1, read on the forward strand.
TTGCATGGCTCCGAAAAATGTGTCACAAGTCCAGTAATGTTGCTTTTCTAATAATAAGTGCTTGTCTTGTCCTGTCATGTAGGTCTGTTCTGCTTTGCTTCAAACTGAGAGGAAATGGTGCCAAGGAATGCAGTACTCTTAGTTTGAGTTATGAATCTACACGAACAAATGAACATGAGCATTGAACTAGAATGCAGTAAAACATGTGCAAATGCCAAAATACTCAAAGCAGTTAAACAATAACAGACAGAAAAAGTACAATTCATCAACAATGAATATATATATATATATATATATATATATATATATATATATATATATATATATACATATATATACATACACAGCCAAGTTGGATAATTAAGAATAAAAATGCATCACCATGGGGGTTGAACTCTTTATCTTTGCCAGCATTTTCAAGCCGACGAACCCCAGACAGCTGAGGCAGATTTTCCCAACATGGGTTGTTTTCTGAACCATGCATCCACGTTCAGACGATGTCCTTCTACCTCAGTGCGAAGCTTCCCCACCTTATATACCTTAAGCAAACCCAAGAGGAAGATTCTGGCCATCCCCCCTCTCCTTGAGTAGTTTGGGAAACTTAAGCGCTGGCTGTACTCAGTCTGCATCAAAAACAGGCAAAGGAATAGGCCCTTCCCTGATGCTCATTCCATCGTTCCAGAGACAGACGAGCTGTACTTTTCCTTGATGAAAACATTCTGACCCTGGTACACTCTTATCACCTCCACAGTCCCCACAGTATTATCCCTGCTCTGGTGAGAAAAGCAAAAAAAACACTCAGTATAGAAAACAAGCTTTTTGGAAAAATACCTGCGCCACCGACGTGAAGGAATCTGAAGTTATGCACAAAATGGAATCAGTGGTCAAGATGGAGTTGCTGGTTTAATACAGATAGCATTACACTCCACCCTTTGCCTATGACTCTTGTAACATATTGGTCTAAAAGCATCCTGTTTTGGTCTAAACATTATAATCAAATTAGGTATGCATTGTACACAGTGACATAGCATTATTATAATACAAATTACTATGAGAATTCCCCCTAAAATAGTGCGCAGTTGCCCAAAATTAGGTAACCAGTTAAAAAACCATACCCACCACCGTTAGCCTACATTTTGCTTCACTCCCTTCAGCAATTCATGTAAAGCTTCAATATAAGACTGCATGGATTTGGATGGTCTGACACGTTAAAACAGCACACACCATCAAATTCTGAGCAGCCATGATCATGCGTTAGGAGCAAGTAGACAAACGCTCCCCTGTTTTGCAATGCAGCTTTTCTAGTGCCTCGTATGTCTAATAATAACTCGGCAAAAGCGATAAAGGTGTGATTAATATTCTTTACCATCAAACATGCTAATTTGTCAATAACTCGATTATTATAAACAGCTAATCATGGAAATCCTACTACAGAAATACATAAGACTCCATATTTTGATTTAGATATTAACTGAGTTACAGATTCACAGTCTTCACTTAATTGAACTGCTTCCCTTGTGCGTCGATTATGTACGCAGTGAAATGGAAACATCATATGTCCTAACCACGTAAAAGCACACGGTCCTCCGGTTATATTGGCAGGAATGTACATATAGGTGGTATTTCAACAAGAGAACAACCACTCCACCAGTAGTTTAACATGTTTGATGTGTCTGGCGGCAGTCACAATATTTTTACACTTTTTATCTCTCCTTTGTTGACATAGCACTTGTTGTTCCCACAGGATCTCTTGAGGGGACTCCATTGTCGCTTCAAGGTGCATTTGAGCACACTTTTTAATTTTGTGTGTGTCCCAGTTTAGGTTACAGCAGACATCTCCGTCAGTAATATTGCAAGTGATCACATGTGTGAGATTATTACATTTTTCGTCCTTTGTCTTTTGGCAAAACCTACAGTACTCATAGGTTGTGAAGTGTGTCAACACATCACTTTCTTGTATGGTTCCATCTTTGTTGGTGGTGTTAAAGATTTGCAGTAAAACGCTGGCAGGTGTCGGTATGGCGACCAAACACGTGGAGATAACATCAACAACACTTTTCATATTCGTTATGCAGAAACACAACTTGTTGAACACAATGTGTGCCAACTGAATCCAAACATTTTCATTTTGGTGCAGTAAAAGGGTCGATCAGTGTGGTTGGTCAGTCCCTCCTGACCCCACACGGGCACACCCAAACACCGACCAGACAGCACAATCAGCACATACACACCTTGCAGTATGATCTGTAAAAGACAAAGATGATCATTCTCGCAAGTAACATTTATCAGCTGGCACTTGCTCCCACTTTTCCAGTCCTGGTTTCATGACTAACAATACATTGTCCTTGCCTTTTGCTATGACTTCTGCTGGCTCAGGAGGACGATTTGGGGACTCAACCCACAGCTTAGCACCAGGATTGTTGTCAGTCGAACCAAAACCTCCCTCCTCATGTACTGTAAGAAGGGCTGGGGCAGTCCCATTTTTAACTATTCCTCCATACACTAGAATAATGACAATCAAACAATTCTGTCTCCAGGTTGTATTATCAAGTCAGTGTCTCCACTTGTTGTGTAGCCATTTTAGTTGTAAGCTTCATGCATGTTATTTTAGAATACTAGGCCTGCCGCTGTGCACTTTCACCTAGATATGATTTATTCAGCTTCATTTATTCTTGTTACAGTAGTCACTTTTAAGGTCTTGTTTTATTTTCCTCTATCTGACTGTTTTTGCCTAGGCCAGTACTCTGTTCTCAAACAAAATATTCTTGCTCACTCTGTGCTTCTTCCAAGGCTATAGAAAGATACATTGCCGGTGAACGTGATATGAGTTTAGTCTCTGACATTCATAGAAAACACACATCCTTACGTAGGGACAGTTCCTCAGAGCATCAGCTGTTTTATTATAAAAACCCTTCCCTATCCTTTACACGTTAGAGGGAGATTCCAGCCAGAGAACCACGACTGTATGCTGATTGCCGAATGCTTCTCTACAGATGCTAAAGCAGAATTCAGTCCTTTGCTCAGGTATGGGAGGTGATGTCTTCCCAGGGGAACCTGAAGGGCAGATTTAGAGCTTAAGACGCTGTGCTCTATTATGGTCTAGGTAGGAACTAGTCTATTGACTCTTGAAATTTGGTCTTTTTATGCCACATGTCAAATTGTCTTTTTATATGCTCATGCATCCTTTTACCTTGTCATTATTGATGTTTTTACATGTATCTAAAAGGGAGTTTTAGTAGCTTTTATGTATACTTAGGCTTTGAACCACCTACAACCGACAAGGGAAGGGTGTTGTGTAGCCATTTTAGTTGTAAGCTTTATGCACGTTATTTTAGCATACTAGGCCTGCCGCTGTGCACTTTCTCCTAGATATGTTTTATTCAGCTTTGTTTATTATTGTTACAGTAGTCACTTTTATGGTCTGGTTTTATTTTCCTCTATCTAACTCTTTTTGACTAGGCCAGCACTCTGTTCTCAAACAAGACATTCTTGCTCACTCTGTGCTTCTTCCAAGGCTATAGAAAGATAGGTTACCGGTGAACATGGTATGAGTTTAGTCTCTGACATTCATAGAAAACATACATCCTTACGTACGGACAGTTTCTCAGGACATCAGCTGTTTTAATATAAAAAATCTTCCTGTCCTTTACACTTCAGACGGAGATTCCAGCAGAGAACCACGACTGTACGCTGATTTCCGAATGCTTCGCTAAAGATATGGGGGATGATGTCTTCCCAGGGGAACCTGAAGGGCAGATTTAGAGCTTAACACACTGTGCTCTATTATAGTCTAGGTAGGAATTAGTCTATTGTCTCTAGTGACAATATGGTAGCGTTATTTTGATGCTTTACTCTCTTCATCACAATTCTAATCCTGTTATGTTGTGTCGTCCTGGTTATTGCAGCTCATGCTTTGCTAAATAAGATGCAGTCGCTTCATTAATATCTTACTGAAACACATACTGCCTTTGTTTGTCATTATGTATATGAGACTGATGTAACTGAGAGAAACGGATGTGACCTGAGTGACCACGACTTCCCTGAGAAACCATTTATGTCATGCGCTCGGCTGGCCAATCATCCATGCCCTTGGGTTGAGATGAGGCACTGCTAGTTAGCCGGAGCAAAACCTAGATTGCAGTGACAGGTGTCACCCGCAGTGTGTCAGACTCAGTCTCCCACACCGCAAGCGATGCTGCCACTCGAAATCCAGTAGTCTCATTAGAATAATGGGAGCCTATGGACACACTGTTCAGCAAAATCACTTTAAGTTCTCCTTGGTAGTCTGCATCGATCACTCCCCCAAGACCTGAATACCTTTGAATGCCAATCCAGATTGAGGAGCAATCAATCTGAAATGCTCTGGGGGAACCTGTATTCCAACATCTGTTTCAGGAAGTGTCAGATCTCTTGGTTTTAATCTGTATATTTTCAAAGCATGCAAATCAAGACCTGCAGATTCTGCCACTTTTTCCAATTCAAACGCACACTGCTGCTGCTCTCCCAATTCAAACACATGCTTTTTCCTAGTCACTTTGTACAAAGGGGCAAAAATATTACTTAAATGAGGGACATGATATCTCCAAAAACCAAACAATCCAATGAATCACAAGTTTCCTGCTTACAAAGTGGTGTGGCAAATTCTAGTATCTTTTGTTTTATCTGTGGCAAAACCTCCCTATGTCCCTGATTTCACTGAATTCCCAGAAACTTCACATTTTGAGAGGGTCCTTGCATATTATCAGGATCGATCATCCACCCTTTGCTCTGCAAACGTTCAACAACCCTGTCTAAATGAGTCTGCACCTGTTCGTGTGTTTCTCCCTGAATCCTCACATCATTGATATAATGAGACAACTGCACCCCTGGAATGACGTATACTTTGTCCAGGTATTCTGCCACCAGCCAGTGACAGATAGTGGGGCTGTGTAAATACCCCATAGGGAACCTTAACATCTTGAATTGTCTTCTGCCATGTGAAAAGCTAAATTGCTCCTGAATCTCATGGGCCAATGGTATGGAAAAGAAAGCATTGGCAATATCAATATTGCATACCAGGTCCCTTTATGTTTTTGTATCCTCTCAATCAAAGTGATGGTGTCAGGGACTGCAACGGGGGTGCATGTTTGTTCAATTTGTAATAATCGATCATCATTCTAAAGCGCCCATCCGCTCTGCACAGGGATTGTTCCACTCAGTTGTGACTGGATACACTACACCTGCCTCTATCAAATCCTGTATGGTCTTACTTATCTCATCATGCCCCCCTTGAATACGGTACTGTTTCAAACGAACCACCTTGGTTGCTGGGGGCACCTTCACTGGGAGTATATTTAGATGACGCACCCTCATGGCTGCCACTGAAGTGTATTGCTTTGATCCAAATTGATAACAGCCATCATCCAAGTATAAAGTCATCCCCTTCAGAATGTCAGTTCCCAGTATATACTCTAGGATGGGCACAATGAAAACAGTGTATTATCTTTTAGACAGGTTCCTTATTTTCATTTGGACATTAGTCTGCACTGCCGGGGTTTCCTTTCCACCCAACCTTTTGATGGTGTAGTGCTGACCTGTGAACTTTTTCAATTTCCATACATTAAAGACGCCTCCACTCTGGTGTCCACCAAGGCTCAGACGTTTAGAAATTTTTTATGTTTTCAATGAATTTCTAATTAAACATGGGGTCTGTTATATTTATGAGACCATCCGTGTCCCTGAGCTTGGCCTGTTTCCTAATCTGATTTAAACCTGTCAACTTTTTCCCAAGTCAAGACTAGATGATATTCCAGCAGTTAACCAATCAGTGTCTAAAACTTCCTCTTCCTTCACCCTCAGAGAAACATTTTTCTCTCTTTGTTTTCCTTCTTCTTGTGTCTCTAACTTGCCCTGATTCACTCGTTGGTTCTCCTGCTTATTTACCTTTCTGCTATCCTCCTTTCGGTCCAGCCCTTGCTTGCAATACATCTCTCATGCACTCTTGGTAACTATCCCATCATTCTGTTCTTTGTTTGCACCATCCTTCAGCAATGCCATAAACATATCTCTCCTAGATACTCTGTTATTATCTGTGCAACCTTCAGACCTCAAAGGTCTCTCGGTTTCATCCATTCTCTGAGCTCTCCTAACTCACAAACTGCCTCAAGCACATCCTTTAAAGGATTACTTGTCTGATTGATTAATAGGGTCATTATCACATTCCTGTAGGCTAGAGGAGCAAAGCATCTTATCTTGTTTCACACTGATACAGAGAGCAGTCTGTCTAACAGAGAGTGAGCATCACCCAGACAAATAGCAGTTTTCATTCCCTCCTCTTTAATTCTCTAGATTGCATCTCTCAAAGTATACTGGGACTTATCATTTTATGGCCAGTCTGCCCTGTGACTGCTAGCTGCAGTACGGTGATCTGCTGGTTACCCTGATAGCCCCTAAACTGCTTGTGTACAGTAGGATCAGTGCTAAGTATGCATGGCCTAGGGGTATCTCCTACATTTAGCATTACACCAGAGGCTCCTGTGTCAAATAATCACACCATCCATGTAAGTAATGTTTCCCCAGATCTCTGCCTAAATCTGTCTATTATGTCATTGATTTCTGTTCTGTATAATCCTCTAAAGAATCCATAGCAGCTCTCTCCAACAGGGACCTGAGGTCCATGCTGCAACTTTTGTTTGTGTATGGGGTGTCCCTGAATTATTTTCTGTTCATCTTTCTCGCTTTGAACAACATAATTTTTACAAAGCTCCTCACTGGAATCTGAAAAATCTGTGGAATCCCAAATATTGGCATCCCAAGCATCAGGATTCCAGTCTAGCCCTGCTTTAGCAATGGCTAAATGAACCTTCCTCTCATTCACCTTTTCCACTGCGCTTCTTATATTTGTCTTGTGCGACACAGATGCTGCTTTCTCTGCGACAGACTAATACGTATCAGCTTTATCATGCAGTAATTTATTGTGACAGGACAGCATAGTTATGTTATTTTTGGTTTCAACTAGCTGTCTCTCCAATTGCTGAATTTCTTGTTCTAACTTAGCACATTTCCCATGCATTTTTCTATAAGCAGATAGCAGGATCAAGCCCTGTCTGTCTAAAATAGATAAATCATGTCCCTTCTCTACTTGCACGTTTTGCAAACAAAACAATTCTTTTTTTGGTTTAGCATCAACAAGACATTCACTACAATTTTCACATAACTCTGCTCCACACACTCATTCATTCACAAGAACATCATAGGGTGCTTTTACCCACCCTGGTATGTCATTTGGCACCTGGAAAACTGCCTTTGACTTTTTGCCATACATTTTCACTTTTAAATCTTTTACTTTGTATCAAGCAAATGACTACGCCAAATTGTTCTGCTTTGCTTCATACTGGGAGGAAATGCAGAACTCTTACTTTGATGATGAATTTATTAAGGCACTTCCCCTGATATTAAATAAAAGCACACAAAAAAATGAACATGAGCATTAAACTTGAATGCAGTAAAACACATGTAAATGCCAAAATACTCACAACAGTTAAATAATAACAGACTGAAAAAGTGCACTACAACAACAATGAATAAATGCAGTTGTTTATATATATATATATATATATATATATACATATATATATATATAATTTTAATATATTTATATATATATAAATGCAGTTGTTTATATATATATATATATATATATATATATATATATATATATATAATAATAATATATTTATATATATATATTTATATACACACACCGCCAAGGTGGATAATTAAGAATAAAAATGCATCACCCTGGGGGTTGAACTCTTAATCCTTGCCAGCATCATCAAGCCGAGGAGCCCTGGACGGCTGAGGCAAGAGGTTTTCCCAACATGGGATGTTTCCAGAAAAACGTGCTTCCACATTCAGGTGAGCTCCTTCTACACAAGTGCCAACCTTCCCCACCTTATATACATTAAAGAAACCCAAGAGGAAGATTCTGGCAATCTCCCCCTCCCTATGAGTAGGTTATGAAATTCAAGCACTGGTTGTACTCTGTCTGCACTGAAAACTTGCAAAGAAATGGGCTCTGCCACGATGCGCATTCCAGAAAGAGAGGAGCTGTACTTTTCTTTGATGAAAACATTCTCAGCCTGGTACACGCTTATCACCTCCGCATCCCCTACAATATGTTCCCTGCTCTGGTGAGAAGAGCGAAAACATGTCAGTGTAGAAAATAAGCTTTGTGGAAAAATACCTGCACCACCGACGTGATGGCATCCGAAGCTAAGCACAAAATAGAGTCAGTGGTCAAGATGGAGTTGGTGGTTAAATACAGATATCATTATAAGGTCCTACCACTCAGACACCATTTTTGTACAGTGTTAGCAACATATGGCAATTTGCTTTGGGGCACAGTCCCCCTCCCCGGCAAAGTTCATTTTAAAGCTTAGGACATCAAGTCACAGTCCGAGTGGCAAGTTTCATGCACAAATTGTTGATGACCAGATAGATGATGTGTACACGTGTTGCAAAGCAAGCGGGTAATGTAACTTCTGTGTGATTAACAGTTGTGATGTGTACTTTGTATCGTCCTCAAATTACAACATGCCTTGTCACAGTTTGCCATTGACATGCATCATCTATGTTGCAAGGGACACATTGAAAGATGGCACAAATAATTTCTTGCCATTAATAGATACCCAGGGAGGGGGAGGATCAGACAATCTCCTGTCTATCGTCCACTGCCAGACCTTCAGACCATGGAAGAACACCACATCATCCAGATCTACCATCTGAATTGGCAAACAGTTGTAGGAAGATCTGTTGCCTGCCATTCATCATCCAAATAGCACTCTACCGATTGCACAAGCTAAGGCAGGGTTGCACCTCCTGGCCACAGGGTCCTTCCAAAATACATTGGTTCTATCTGCTGGGATGTCCCAGATTGAAGTTCAGTCTTGTTTTGATGGATGTACTCTCAGCAATGTTGAAATACCTGGACAGCTACATCTGGTTTCATAAACATGAGAATTTCGACATATGGATGAACACTTCTATGGTTTGGCACACATCCCACATGTGGTGGGAGCCATTGATGGTAAACATGTTGCCTTGGACCCACCGCATAGCAATGAACAAGTGTCCTGCAACAGAAAGAACTTTCATTCCATCAATGTCCAAGTTGTTCGTTTGGGGGATCTCTGCATTTCACAAGTCTGTGCCCATTATCTGGGTTCAGTCTATGATGGCTCCATAATTCATAACAGTGCAATGCCCCAGCTTGTGTCACAACTGTACCCAGAGAGGGCCTGACTGGTTGGTAAGTCACATATGTCATGTTTGTTTGTGTGCAATGTTTCCTGCAAAAAATCCAATGAGAGGGACTCATAGTTGCACCTATCTCCCATTCCATAACAATGGACTCTGCATACCCAAACCATCCATGGTTGTTGATGCCAGTGAGCAACCCAACTACGCTAGGGGAGTTTGCTTCAACAAGGCTAATGGAACAACACAAGATGCCATGGAGTGGGCTTTTGGGCTCCTGAAGGCCAGATTTAGGGTCTGGACAAGACAGGTGGAGCCCTCATCTACTCACACAAAAAAGTGTGTAAGATCATTGAGGCCTGCTGCATGCTTCACATCATTCCCCTGCGGAGGGATATCCCCTATGTTCCAGATGAAGGGGAGCTAGCAGTGCCACTGAGTGAGAATCATGAAATGCCATGTAAGGATGACAATGATGAAGAGGAGGGTGAAAACCTGCGGGCAGGCCCCATCAATCACTACTTTACTTGAGTGTAAGTATGTAATATTATGTAATTACTGTGACTGTATGAGGAAATGTAGTTGTCAGTATGTTTTGAGTAGGGTTTTTTTTTCCAAAAGACAGGGGGTCTTATGTTTTTGAGGTATACAGGCAAGGTTTGCTTGCTAAGTCAGACTTGAACATTTTACTACCTCGCTCATCTGCTTTGTTTGTGTCAGTCTCATTACAATGTCAGTGAATCTACTGATGTTTGATATGAGGTTTTGGTCATAGGTGTACATGTTACAGCCTAAACTCCTTGTATTGCTTTAACCAGGTACCTTCACCATGCCAACTTTATGTGGGCATTTCAGAGTTGTGACATTGGCAGGTATCTGATGCTGTTCTGACATAGGAAGTGGACATAGATTGATCCAGGTAATGTTGGTCACAGATTTAGGCTATATGAGTCCTGTGCCAAAGCAGGTTGGAGATGTGGTGTGTTAGACCAATTGTCTTGTATGTGATCATATGGCCTTGAAATATGTCTCCCTTCACATTGTGTTGACAATTATCCTGTATGACCTTTTAATAGCTCTAGATGTGTTTTATCACTGCAGGCCACAGTGCATGTGCCACAACACTGACATAGGTCTGTATCATACTACCAGATGCATGGAAGTCATAATAGGATGGGCATGGCATATGTTTTGTTGGCAGACCTGGTTTAAGTATGTGATAAGGCTCAAGCTAGTGATAACATCTACCAATCTGTTAGCCTATTCTATGGGACGAGGTTTGACAAAGTGCTTTTTTCTATGGTCTGGGGGAACGGATACCTTGGGATATCTAGCCTGACTCAATATGGTTCAGCTATTCTTGTCTGTGACATTCTAGACATTTTAATAGCCCATGTGCTGTACAGTGTAATAACATGTTTGGTGTAACCAGACACTTGTATCATTGTTTTGCTAGTAATCCTCAGAATGAAACTACCTGAGACGTATCCCTCCTTCCATTACCATCTTGTGTCCTCCTCATGTGCATCACATGGGCTTACATCTCCACATTTCAAAATGTGGAAAGGAAGGTGGCAGGCAATGTTTTTGTGATTTAGGTGCAGGAAATAATTGAGAGATACAACAGAAAAGTAAAGCATCAGAATCAGTCATGGCGAATGCAATAATATTAGTAGATGCTGTAACATTTGAAGTCCATCGTCCTACTACCATAGAAAATGTAAGATGATCGGAGTGCAGTCAATAGAGTGAATATATGGCACAAAAAAGGAGTTCCTTCAGAAAGAGGTCGCTTGCTGGCAGTGGTTGATATACTGCTATCCCCACCTCCTGGATGCTTGGGTAAACGTCCCCGCTTGAGGGGGAAGGGGGCGGTTTGCTGATACAGAGGCAGGGGCATTTGAGGTGGATCCTTCCCCTGACAGGGCATCAATTCCAGTGGCTGCTACAGATGTTGAGGGGACTGCTGTTGCTTGGCCAAAGGAAGGGGTGTGGTGTTGCTCATGGTCCCTGATCAGGGTACTGGTTATCTCCCTAAACACCCCTGATGAGGAGGCCAGGATGGTGTCGGTGGCCTCCCACTTTTACAGAGACTCACAATGGAAGTCCCTCTGCAGCTGTTCAATCTCCCTGAGTTCGGCAAGCACAATTGGGATTTTTGATAGGCTTCCAAGGCTTGGCTGATGCTGTCCTCACCAGGGCCACCCCCGTAGGCTCATGCCACTGGCCTACAACATCCCTTCCATGCACCCTACCCCCACGTCTCTGTGCCCTTGGCACAGCTTGTCCCCTAGCACTGGTTCCAGGACCATCATTGTCAGAGATGTGTTGCTGTGACTCAGGATCCTGGGCTGGGGGCACAAGATGGTTGTCACTGTCCTAGTGACACAGGTTGGCGGGCGAATTGCTGCCTGCGATAAAGATCCAACCAGGCTGGGAGGAGTCAATGTGGCCACAGAGAGGCTCACTGGTGTCATCTGATCAGGTTGCTCTTATGGGCCAGAACCATCCTCAATGTCCAGATGTCCAGAAGTGTTGTCCTCAGAGGCTTTAATTCTTGGGGGTAGTGGCAGTCTCTTGAGTAGACTTGGTGTTCCCAGTGGCAGCTAGACCTCTTGATGTATGAGATGCAATGTTACAGGTTGTATTGTGACATCTACCTCCAATAGTTTACAATGATATTTAGCAAAGGCCATTTACATAATGGATTTGCAGGTTTTGCTTATCTGACAGGTACTCATGCTATCAATTGTAATAACCTACCATTTGAGTAACATACCAATTCCATTTCAGTCAACCAGCTGCAGAATGTATGAGTTCATTAGCACTTAAGAGGATGGTCATAGACTTACGTGTTTCCAGCAGTGCAGGAAAAACAGTAGCTGGGAAGGATGTGGTTTAGGTCATTTTAAGGCTTAGTTGACTGTTATACAGGCAGACCCAGAACTTTGTTGTATCTGTGGTTGGAGTCATCATGTGGTCAGGGCATTGTGAATGTGTTTGCTACCAATACAATAAAGGCGATGCATCTTCAAGCTTTAATATTTTCTTGTTTTTTTTTCTGTTTTTTTTTTGCACACAGGTTGAGCTGTCCTTCCTATCCACAATAGTTTCATTATCGCTTAGCTGCTCAGGATGGGTCTATGTGGTAAGCCACATCACATAGTATACCATGATCTGTACCTTGGTCTCTTGCATGTGGGTAAACTTCATTTGTGAGTTCACAGACAGATGCACAATGTCATATGGACACTGGCCAGGTTATTGAAGTTACAGGTATTGGCCCTCCTGTGATCTACAGTCATGTTACTCCAAGTACTACACAAGGTATACATATGTCATCCTCTCCGATGAGTACACTTCTATTGTGAGTTAAAAAAGAAGGATATTTAGACAGATGCACACTGGGTTTTTGTTTGGATTTGGGGAGACAGAGCATTCTGGCCTTAGCATTCATGTTCCTCCCTGTACTTCATGCACTTGTTATATGTAATCCGTCCAGGTGTGTAGACTTCATGGGTGATTTTCCAAATAAGAGTATTTTGACAAGTGCACATTGGACTGGTGCATGGAGTGACAGTAAGGGAGCCTCCTGTGAGTTGCAACCATGTAACGTCCTGTATTACACACGCTATACTGATATTTTCCTCCCGGGTGAGTACTCAAATGATGATTTGATACACATGTGTATTTTGGGGAAGGACACAGTTTTGGTGTTTGCAGGTGTTGGAGCAGTGCCTGCTCTGAATTGCAGTCCTGTCACTCTCACTGCTTCACAATATCTAACAGATGCCAACTTCTGTAGTGAGTACACATCATTTGAGATTTGAAATAGTGTTGTCTATAGGAAAGGGGATACTGATTTGGTATTTGTGGTGACGGTACCAGTGCCTCCTGGCCTTAGCAGTCCTGTCAGTGCCTGTACTATACACTATACTGATGTGATCCTTCCAGGTGAATTCACTTCAATGGTGAGATCAGGGACACGAGTCATTGGAGCAGAGAACACTGTTTTGGGTGAGTGGAGTGACAGTAGCAGTGCCTTCTGGTCTTAGCAGTCCTGTCAGTGCCTGTACTACACACACTATACAGATGTCAACCTTCCAGGTGAGTACACTTCAATGGTGAGTTCCGGGACAAGGGTCATTGAAAAAATTTAAATAACAACTAATTTACAAAACACTCTCCAACTTTTATCTCTTCACTTCCTAAAACAAACACTATGACTTTGAAAAGTGATAAGTTGCCAGAAAAAATAAACTGTCACAACACTAAAAAAGATATAAAAAATAAGTATTCATAAATTATTAAAAATATAAACTCACCTACATACCTAGTAAAAATAAATCTAATGAACTCAACCTCTGCAAACTACCATTTAAAATGAACTGACACTTTTGTTTTCTTCCAACAGAAAAGAAATGCCCTGCACCACATTACATTACCCTCAATGCAAAAACTGCAAAACATATGCATAAACTTAAAAAAATTGTATGTATTTAAACTATCGCAATACTTACAGATACAACAATAGAGAGAGACAAAAATATAACGTCCCAGAAAGGAAACCAATTACTAAGGGTCTGATTACGAGTTTGGTGGTCTGAGGACCGCCATGTTGGATGTGGCGGGCCGACCACCAGTGGGCTGGCGGAGCAGACTGCATTATGAGATAGGCAGTTGAACAAATAGAAGACCACCAGCGGTATGCCGCCACCGCCCAGGAACACAGACTGCTGCGTCTACTGGAAGCACAAACAGGCCAGAGGAGATCATGTTTTTATAGGCACTAGTATGAGGTTGCACACTGCCAATGTGACTGTGGCGGTTATCAGGAGGCAGAAACATACAATATAAAGAGAGGCACTCAACTCCAGACAGCCATACATGTCCATAGTAGCCATGGGCCTTTCTGAAATGTCCTGCTGCTGCTCCTCCTCGCTGAAGGACAACAAAATCAATGCCAACATGGACAACAGCAACCAAAAGCACACACACCGACCTGTATTATTGATATTACACAAAAACCTGTACTGATGGCAAACACACCATTGGGGGTGGACGCCATGGGCAGCAGCTACATCTAACATTCGACACACACACAGTCACATATTGCAACATGGACACCCGCACATTCACAACATGCACAGTTCAGCCAGCACACACACATTGCACTGCAATACTGCATAGATATGCATGGCTACACAGCATAGGCTCAGGGACACAAAAGACCACACAACATTCACACACACAGCAACAACAAAACAACCTCTGCATATATACAAATACATTCCACATACTCACACCCAACCCTGGCCAGGGACTGGCTACATACAACACACAATATACATCCATGTGCCATGGCACACACACAACACCACCATCAAATAACCCTGAAATCGACACACACATTACACACACATAGCACAATGGAAGCGCAATGCCATGCACAATTCACACAGAGACAAATGGAGAAAAGACACAGATCATTCCACAACAACAATACCTGGTTGGGATGAGAGCATCAGTATCATATGTGGAAGGAAGCTGCACTGGGACACATATCACGTTGAACAGGGCCACAAACAACATGTACACAGGAATTGGCCTCAGTTGAATCCCAGGGACAAGCAATACCAATACCAGTTGTCATGCACAGTCACACAATGGGGAGGTACAAGTCAGCAAAGCACACACAACTCACAATCCATGGGACATACCCCTACACCAACCAGCTGTGAGGGACACACACCTAAGTGGACACATGCACACTCAAATGCAAAGGAAACTAGCACAACTCAACACACTCCATGTCTGTACTGACAAAACTCAAGAACACACACCACATGTAGACAATAGCCATATAAGGGTAACAAGTCCTACACCACACATGCCCACATCACACAAAACAAAAAGAAACACATACCACAACAAACACAACCCAATGCCATGACACCAACATTCACTCTACATACATACACCTATTACACAGCACATACCCTTCCCTTGGGGGACAACAACACTGCACACAAACTCACATACTGCAAAAAACACCACAAGGAGCAGCAAGCAGCCAAAACACACACAACTACATGCATAGAACCAATTTCACTTAGGAACAACAGAAAGCTAGGGATGGAAACGCAGGACAAAGGTGTAATCATCAAACCAACAACTGGTTGGCTCAAACCAACAACTGGTTGGCTTTATTATAAATACATGTTTTGCTAATAAAGTCTAAGGCCGTAGGCAACTCAGCTTGGTCCCATCTCCTTCACCTGCCGGTGCTGATGCTGCCAAAAGGAAGTGAAGTAGGGCCACAACATGGACATGAAAACACTTCAATCACTACTCTGAGAGACAAAACAAACCATCATGTAAAGTGGCCCCCACATGAAGTGCCAGCAAAGTAGCACCATCATGTGCCAATACAAAACCATGCATGCCATCTGGGATTACAAAGGTAACACATGAGCAAATCTTGGTCTCAGACAACTACAACAGCATGGATGAAGTCTAGTTACCACACTAACCATACCACAACTAGGTGACCACTCCACTCCAAAGCTGTGCCATATGCAGCACACCCCAGTGAACCAGTAGCCAACAACTGGATCACATTGCAAGGTACCCTACCAATTACATAGACACAAGCCAATGCACACATCTAATTTGCACTAATGTAATGTATCAACAATGACAGATGTTGCTAAGGAAATGCAGACATCACTGGTACAAACATGCCAAACCTGGACTAGGTGACATGGAAACATCCATGTCACTATGGACACATCCCACAAATGTACAGTTCCACAAGTGACACCTGTCCAAAATTAGTCAAGGAGGTAGCAACAAGGTCACTCAAATATGCCTCACATGTGGTGTTGCAAGGAACAACAATGAAGAATGGTCCTGTAAGGACCAGGATAGCCCCCACCAATGTCTCACACCCATTTCCATGTTTAGTTCTGAATGTATCTGTAGTAGACAACTATACCATGCTAGAAGGAGGGTCACTGACCTTGCAATCACTAACAGAAGGTCACAAAAGTGTTGCACAATGAGAAGCAATATCACTACCCACATCTCAAACATGGCAAGAAAGTCATTTTTCCATGGATGAATCCCTGACCCCAAACACACGTGATGCAAACATCACTGTAAGTCAATCCATGCTGCATCCCATCAGTCAGGGCACAATTACCATTCAACATACAGGTGACCTGCACCTACAACCAACATTCCACATCAAGGGGACAAATAATCATGAAGTGGATCCACACCCTGGCCCTACCTGTCATGTCCATCATAGCTACTGGAGTTACACATGACTAATGACATACTATGAGGCATAAATGTATCTGTATGACAACATATGATGTGACACAGTCCTATCTGGGGCATCACAGTAAATGGATAACCATTGCAGATGTACCTTAATGACAACAGGACCCCATGGGCATACAGTATATGTGAGAGGTTCCAGGGATCATCCTATCTGCATGGCTAGCGCATGCCTACATCTAATATATAGATATATATACTAGTGAGAATGGATCACATGCAGACACATTAGCACAAGGAATTGTGGCTACACTGATGACACATCACCCATGAAAATACACATTCCCCACTTACCAAGGGAAAGTAGTTGACTACAGCTGCCAAGATGTTGCCTTTTAAGTCATGTCTGATGTACACCCATGCATCACAGACTGCTGTGAGGACCAGCACCCAACAATCAATGGAGAGGCCATGCTTATAGGTTGCAGATGTCATCCTACACATAAACCCAGACACATGGCAGAGGACAGTGAGCCACATACTACCTATCTTTGTACTGTGACATTTGGAAGGAGTGATCTGTTGGTAGAAACTAACACCCACTGGAGTAGGTAAAGGAAAATATTGATATCATGCTCATCCAAGGTTGTGTAGACCACTGCCAAAATGCGGGCCATTAGAGGGGTCATGGTCCTTTGGGTACCCCGTCCTCAATGGGAGGACAGCCCCAGCTGGACCTCTGCGATCTTCCGGGCCCAGCATCTCAGGTCCTCCCACCTCTTCTGACAGTGGGCATTCCACTGGCTGTGGATCTACAGGGTCCGCACCTTCTTGGTGATGGATCTCCAAATCCTTCTGATGGGCATTGACCTACATGGATGCAAATGACAAAACAGCATATTATGTCCACAAGTCCCATACAAAAATGGCTGAGTAACATACAAGTTAGTGCACCAAGCTAATAAAATCCTGTCTTGACCATCCTGTCTACCTGTGGCATGTAGCAGTCATTGGACACAGGGACATGACTACAAACCCTGCCTAATAGGGTGCCCTACTCATACCCCAGCTCAGGCTCTGTATTGACCAGGTAGGCCAACCGTGACTTTTGTGGGACATGAGCTAGCCACATGACATTGACCAGGAACACAGTGGAACACATCACGCAAAATGACAAGTGACAGGTAAGCAACAAAGCAAACAATGCACACAAACATCCACTACCTATGAATGTCACCCCCTGCATATAATACCTACAGGTCCATCCTATACAGACAGACCAATAGCGCTTGGACCACAGTGAAGGGAGTGACATGTTGAGCACACAAAGAGTCAAGCCTGTCCATGTGTGGACATGTCCAAATACAGATGTAGCCACCTGCTACTTCACGGGGCGGGCCTGTGTGTCACATCAACATTACAAAACACACTTCCACACATATGCGCGCACTAAACGTAGAGTACCTTAAGAGAAACCTGACCATGCATTGCACATGTCCTGCTTATGCATGGCATATCAGTTAACAACACACTGTTTGCATATGTGCAATGTTCAATATGCAAGGAGCCTGCACAGGACACATCAGAGCTGGATGAAAGAGACACCAGGGTTGTGGGATCAAGGTACTTGTCACGGCCATCGTCACAAATCACCACTCTGCCCCCTGTGCAATTCCCATAGTAATCAGAGGACAGAGGCTCAGAAACTGCATATTGGCAGTGAGAAATGATTTGCAACATCACATGCTGTGCAGGGATACAGGGATTTTTTCTGTGAGTAGCGATATACAGGCCCGGTCTCTGCAGGCTGAGCAGACAGACCTACACAAAACCATATTCAACAAATCACATGCATCACAGGTTATCATGTAGCCTACAGCCAATTGACATTGGGTGTCTATGTGCAGAGAGGAGGGTCATAGTGAGTCATTACCTGGCTACAGAACAAGAGTCCGACAAGGCCAGATGTGGCCCGAGATCACTGTGCAAACACAGAAAGAGCTCAAATAGCAATCATCTGTCACATGCAACATGCATTCACCCCTCCTGCTGTTATGCAACCACATGGGACCTCACATTAAAAACATCTTCTGGCAAGAGTTGCCTGGGAATGGATGTCATGACACCTCACTTAGTCATGTTCATACAACACAATTTGGGTCAGAGAACACTCAATACACACCCACCACATTGTCTCACGACTCCAAACCTGTCACTTGATATAGACACATGACCATTGACTCAACAAATAATGCACACTGACAGTACCTATAGGGTTTTGAGGACACAATCTGACAAACAGGGCCTCAGCCTAGGCTAACTAATGTTAAGATAAGTACAGGTACAGAGAAAAGTATGTACATGGGGCACTTACCTGCTCCTGTGGTGCACCATAGAGGTGTTCATGCAAGGGTAGGATCTCATCCACAAACTTCTCCAGCTCTTTCTGTTGAGAAGGCAAGGACCCTATCACCTGTTGGATGAGGCATGATTGCTGCCAGAGGTGGTACACACCAGCTAAGAGGTCTTGCTGGCAGTGGTATCAGGATTCATGTGAGGAATTAAGCAGAAGATGGTGGTCATCGCTGCCATGTACACGTCCGTCACTTGCAGAGGCAGCAATGTTACTCTACGGCAAAGTCCTTTGCGGTACCATCCGCCTTCCACCATGACGACTTCTGCCGGCGGTCACAGGCTGGTCCTAATGTCCAGTGGAGTAGCTCAGGCAGCCAACATTTTAGAGGCATACAATATAATTTAACACTATTTTTGATGTGTCACAAATAGGAAAATGTTGTCCTGGAGACTCTTGAGTGCCGGCCTTGTCCTGTCATATGGTTCAATCATTTTAGTAATCATTTTGGTATGGGGACCGGCACATGTGACAACTAAATTGTGAGCACAGCCATCACCCTCTCCCCCATGGCAATTTAGGGCATTGAATCAGAGTCAGAGTTGCAAGTTAGCTGCACATATTGTTGCTGTCCAGATAGATGATGTGAATACATATGTTGAAAAGCAAGAGGGAAACGTGTTACAAATGGGTGAATGTTAGTTTCGATGTGTGCTGTGTATCATGTTTCAGTGACTCACAGGACATGTCACAGTTCGTATATGACATGTATAATGTAAATTGCAAAGGACACAATGAATGATGTCCATATCTTTCTTTGGTCCCACATAGTTACCCTGGGAGGAAAAGGAACAGAGAACCTCCTGTGTACCTTCCACGAGCCGACTTGCAAGCCATGGAGGACAGACATGCAATCCAGATGTACCTTCTGGATAGGCAGACAATTGTGGATCTTTGACAACAGTTGGACCCAGATTTGATGCCAGCCATCCGTCATCCAAATAGCATACCACATATTGCACAAGCCATGTCAGTGTTGCACTTCCTAGCCAGAGTGTCCTTCCAAAATACAGTGGCCCTAACTGTTGGGATGTCCTAGCCTATGTTCAGTCTGGTCTTGAAGGATGTTCTCTCAGCAGTTTTGAAACACCTGGACAGCTACATCCGGTTTAACCAATGTGAGGATTTTGCCCATGTGAAGACAGCGTTCTATGGTTTGGCACACATCCCACATGTTGTGGGAGCCATTGATGGTACACATGTAGCCTTAGTTCCACCGCATGGCAATGTACAGGTCTATTGGAACAGGAAGAACTTCCATCCCATCAATGTCCAAGTAGTTTGTTTGGCGGACCTCTACATTTCTCAAGTCTGTACCCAGTACCCGGGTTCAATCCATGATGCCATTATCATGCTGAACAGCTAATGACATAACTCTATCCAGAGACGGCCTGGCTGGTTGGTAAGTAACATACGTCATGTGTGTTTGTATGCTATGTCTGCTGCTAGTGAGATGATGCTCATAGTTGCACACATGTTGCATATCCAAACCATCCCCGGTTGTTGACACAAGTGTAGAACCCAGCTATTCCAGGGGAAGTCTGCTTCAATGAGGCACATGGAAGGACACTGCTTGTCATGGAAATTTCTTTTGTTCTCCTGAAGGCAAGATTCAACAGTATTGAAAAGACAGGTGGAGCTCTCCTCTTTTCACCCACAAATGTGTGTAAGATCATTCTGGCCTGCTGCATGCTCCACAACCTTGCTCTGAGGAGAAACATTCCATACATCCGTGATGAGGGGGAGCTGGCACTGCCACCGGGTGAGCCTCTGGAAATGCCAAGTGAGCATGAAGGTGAAGACATGCCGGCAGATCTCATCAATCAGAACTTCACTTGAGTGTAAGTATGTGATGTTCTGTGATTACTGTGACTGCATGAGGTATTGTAGGGGCCAGGATTTGTTGAGAATGGTATCTATGTCACCATGAGACAGGGCATCTCATGCTGTGCATCTGTCACACGGGCAGGAAATGGCTACGTAGATGGGTAAATGAAGTAGTCTGCTCCTTGCTGTGTTACTTATGGGTCTTTTTGTTTTTTCCATGTAAGGCTCATGCTTTGCTCCTATGTGGTTTGGTTTGTAATGGTGGTCTCCGTTCATCCTCTCCCTTCCAGTCTCGACCGGACTGGACCACCTTGGTTGTCGCACCCCTCAGACAGAAGAGGAAAGAACCACAGGTAGCTGTACACTCTTTAATTTTATCTTGTTTTTATGGGGGTGGGCATGAGGGAGATAATCACAGTTTTCCCTATTCTATCACTGTGTTGTCATGCTTGTTTCTTTTACCTGAAAACATAGTATGTGAGGCTCTTTCCTATTTTCTCAGATGGGTGTCCCCCCTCGCATCTACTCCTTTCCCACCCTCCCACACATCCTGGCAGAAGCCCACATACCTGGGTTAGCCACGCTGTGGGCCATATGAGGGTATGGTGGCGTTCCTGGCTTACTCCACCAACTCTCATCCGGTTCCTTTGAAATCTCCAACAGGGCCGTGGAGATTCCAGAGTCATCCTGTGCCGGTCAGTCTGGACCTTTGTTGGTCTACCACGGTGTCTCCATTTGGTGCTCCTATCTCCCTCTCTCATTGACATGCATTCCTTCCAGTTTTGTCATCCTTCTGATTTCTGCCCACCATTTATCAGGGGGCTGATCAGCATCACACTGAAGGCCACACCCCTCCTCAAGTCTTTCTGCTGATGTCCCAAAGGGACAGATGTCCCATGTAGCCTATAAGAGACATGTGCATCTTGTGTTGCAGAAGGAGATGGGAAGGGATAGGGTAAAACCTCATCTAAGCTGACATTATCCCAGTCACAACATTATACAGCCAAGGTTTGCTGGTTACCTCTGACTTAAGGATGTGACTCTCATGAGGATCTCCTTTGTTTGGGGCAGTCCCATTGTACTGTCCGTGAAACAACTGAAGTTTGAAAAGAGGTTTGTGTCTTATGTATGCCTTTACCTGCCTAACCTCCTTATATGTTACTTATTCCTTCCAGGTCTCTTCACCATGCCATCCTCATGTGGGCATTTCAGAGTGGAGTCATTGACAGGTGGTTGTTGTGGTCTGACATGTGAAGTGGACATGGATTGATCAAGGTACTGTTTGTCACAGATTTGGGGTGTGTGAGTCTTATGCTCAGGCTGCCTGGACAGTGGGAGGGCAAGAACCTAAGCTACACAATAGAACTGCTTGCCTTGGTGTGTTGGTCCAGTGGTCTCATGTGTGTGATCTTGTGGCCATATAACATGTAATCATGTGCAGTCTATTCCATCTACTTTCACTTTGTGTTGAAATTGATTCTGTATGACCTGTTAGTGGCTATCAATGTGTTTCCTCATTGCAGGCAAGTATGCCTGTGCCACAACCCTGAAACAGGTTTGTGACATTCTACCAGGTGCTTGCTCATTGATATGGGAAAGGCCTGGGCTCAGGCTCTGTTGTACTGCCCTCGAGCTGTGCCATGGCATATGTTAGGTTGGCAGGCCTGGTTTTGGTATGTGATAAGGGTCAAACTGGAGATGCCATCCCATACTCTATTTGTCTGACTCTGTATGGCTAGGACATTCTTGGCATTGACTGTGCAGACATTCTGAACAACTTATGTACAATATAGTACAACGAAAGGTTTGATGTGACCAAACACTTGTGACATTGTGTTGCTAGTCATCCTCAGCATGACACTACCTGAGACATCTCCATCTATCCATTGTCTTCTAATGTGTTCAGCAGGTACATTACATATGATTAGCATTCAACATTCCACACAGATACAAAGGGGGGTAATAGGCAGTGTTTTTGTGAAGGGTGGTGTTTATTGACATTACAACAATAATCAATAGTGATACTGGATCAAAAAACATACATAAGAACAAGGGAGCAGTCATGGTGGATGCAATCAATAGAGTAGAGGCCACAAAATTTGGGGTCCATAGTCCAGTGTCCTCCTACCATGGAAATGGAAAGTGGTTAAGGAACAGTCAAAAGAGTGAGTCCGTGGCACACAAAGGAGTGACATCAGAAAAGGGTTACTTGCTGACAGCGATTGGTGTCTTGCCACCCACACCTCGTAGATGCTTGGCTGGATGACCCCGCTTACAGGGGGGCTCAGTAACTACAGAGGCAGCAGTGCCTGAGGTGAGTTCTTCCACGGGCACGGCCTCCTTTCCAGTGCCTGGCACAGATGAAGGGCCTGGTGTGGATGCACCAAAGGAAGGGGTGTGGTATTGTTTCCTATCCCTGCTCAGGGTACTGTGATTGTCCATCAGCACCCCTGTTAGGAAGGCCATGATGGAATTGTGGGCCTCCCACTGTTCCTGCATCTCACAATGTCAATCCCTCTGCAGCTCCTTAATTTTCCCCATGTTCGGTCAGCACCTGGCCCATCATGCTTTGGAAAGTTGGCAGGCACCCAAGACCTGGCCATGTTCACATTGTATTTGTTGCTTTCCTCTATGTGACACGTACACATATTGGGGGTCATTTTGACCTCGGCGGTCTTTTTGAAGACCGCTGAGGGACGCCCGTGCGGAAGACCGCCATTGGTGGCGGTTTGCCGCTTGGCCTAGTATGACCGTTGGCAGCTCTCCGTCCTTTTACGGATGGAGAGCCGCCAACAGCCATACTGGTGGGAGGCGGGGAAGTGGAGGTTGCTCCACCTCCACCGCCACGCCAACAGAACACCGCCCAGCGAATCACATCCTGTGATTCGCCGTGGTGGTGTTCTGTTGGCGGTGTGGTGTCGGCGGAGCTGCCCCCATGGCTCCCGTCCCCTCCCGGAGGATCGTCGGACCAGGTAAGTCAATCGTTCGTGAGGGGGGTGGTGGGGGGGTTGTGTGTTGTGTGGGTGCATGGGGGTGTGCATGTGTGTATGTAGAGGGGGTGTGTGAGTGCGTGTATGCCTGCGGGGGTGTTGTGTGTATGGGAATGAGTGCGAGTATGTCTGTGGGTATGTCTGTGTGGATGTGTGCGTGTATGTTTGAATGTGGGTGTGCGTGTATGACTGTGTGTGTTGATGTAGGCATGTATGTCGTCGTGTGTGCGTGTAAGTATGTAGGTGGTGCCTGCGTGCGTGTCGTGTGGGTATGGGTGAAGTGATGTTGGGGATCGGGGTGGGGAGGGTGACCCTGCCACCTTTGGGGGGTGGCAGGGGTGGTGGGGGGGTAGGGGAGGGAGTTGGGTGGGGGTGGGGGAGACCCCTAACAGTGCCAGGGAAGGAATTCCCTGGTACTGATAGTGCTTACCGCCATGGATTTCATGGCGGTTCAAACCGCTGGAAATCCACGGCGGTAAGCCGGGTCCAAATACCGCCGGCGGTATAGTGGCAGCTGCCGGGCTGGAGACCCAGGTCTACAGCCCAGCGGTCGTCTCCGCCCAGGCGGGCGGAACAGAGAACCGGCAGATGACCATGGCGGAAATCGCCATGGTCATAATTCCACAGAGTAAGACCGCCAGCCTGTTGGCGGTCTTACCGTCGTTTCTATGCCTTCCGCCAGGGTTGTAATGACCCCCATTGTCATTTGTAGTGAGCCACAAACCAAATCCTGATCAGTGACCTAGCCTCCGACTATTTGGAATCCTTAGCTGTTGGAGGGATGGTAATGGACTCATGTCTTGCCAGCAATGCAGGCAGGACATTGGCTGGGCAGGATGTTGTTTGAGTCATCTTGAAAGCTAATTGTTTGTTATGCAGACGTTGTCAGAACCTTGGATGATATGTGATAGTTGTCATCCTGTGGTCAGTGCATTGTGAATGTGACGGCTGCCAATGCCATAGAGCAGACACATTTTGTGGCCTTTAATCTGTGCAGGACGTTCTTTTCAGACAATTTGAGCTGTGCTTCCTGTGTTCACAATTTTCATCTTGGCATGACAGCTCTAGAAGAATCTGGGTGTGTTGCCACATCACGGGGTATACCATGACCAGTATCCTTGTCCCTCCCAGTTGTATCAAGTTCATTGTGGGTTCAGGGACTATGCCACAATATCATTAGGAAAGTGGCCTCTTGTTTGGGGTCGTATGGCCTGGTCCTCCTTGAATTTATTCAAACGTTACTCTTATCAAAACTCACAGTTCACAAAGTCTGGCCTCTGAGGTGAGTGGACTTCTATAACAAGTATACCAACAGGGATATTTGACCATATGCAGTGGACTGGGTAATTGGATTGAGTAGACAGAGTCTCCTGGCCTCAGCAGTCATGTGACTCCCGCTACTACATGCAGCTTTTCAGTTTGACTCTCCCAGGTGTGTACACACCATGAGTGTGTTTCCAGGTAAATGTATTTTGGCAGGTGCACAGTATACTATTGCTTGGAGTGTGAGTAAGGTATCCTATGAGTACTAACCATTCTACTCCCTGTATTCCACACACTGTAGAGCTGTCCTCCTGTCAGGTGAGTATAGCTCGAAGGCTGATGAGGGGGAGAATAAACATAGTAGCAGAGAACACAGTTGTGGCTGAGTGTAGTGAGAGTCCGAGTGCCTCCTGGCCTTAGCATTCCTGTCATTGCCTGTCCTACCCACACATTATACAGTTGAGATCTCCTCAGGTGAGTACAGTTAAATGGCTGATTAGAGGGAAAATGGTTATGGTAGCAGAGAACACAGTTTTGGCTGAGTGTAGTGAGAGTCCCAGTGCCTCCTGACCTTAGCATTCCTGTCATTGCCTGTCCTACCCACACCCTATATAGTTGAGATCCCCTCAGATGAGTACAATTGAATGGCTGATTAGAGGGAGAATAGTCAAAGTAGCACAGAACACAGTTTTGGCTGAGTGTAGTGAGAGTCCCAGTGCCTCCTGACCTTACCATTCCTGTCATTGCCTGTCCTACCCACACACTATACAGTTGAGATCCCCTCAGGTAGGTGCACTCCAATGGGGAGTTGACAATCAAGGTAATTTTAAATATGCTACTCTGTTCTGGTTTTAGTGATTGTGGAACACTGCCTGTTGGAACTTGTAGTACTGTCAATCCCTGTACTACACCTACTATGCAAAGATGTTCTTCCCCCATGTGAGTCTACTTGATATGTTGGAGGCCAGATATGGGTGTATGGACAGTTAGGCACAGGGATGTTGAGTGGGATGACATTGTAGGTGGCAGGAGGTGATCAGTGAGCATGCATGCCAATACAATTTGATGCCATTTTTGTAGTTACCCGACTTGACTCCCCCAGGTATTCATGTCAAGCCCTCAGGATGCAGGACGGCCAAGACCTTCTCATACCATGATGTTAGTTGTTGGGGAACAGGTAGGGACCACCAACAGTCTTCAGGACCCCAAGGTGGTACCTGGATGCCATGGAACAAACCTTCCCCCTGATGGCATTCCACCTCTTCCTGATGTCGTCCCTTATGGTCAGGTAGCTGCCTACAGAATTCACTCTGTCGAGCATCCTTTGCCGTATTTCCATTTTCCAAGCGATAGTAGTTTGCTGGACTTGGGCTCCAAATACTTGTGGCTCTACTCTAATAATTTCTTAACTCGTCATCTGTGAAATGGGAATTTGTCTGTGGTGACATGGTGGTGGAAAACTAGAAAAAAATATGATGATTAGATGCTGTGTAATGAGGAAGTAACGGGGAGTAAATAGAGTGTAGAGGTGCAAATATGTGTGGTTGGGGTGTGGGATACGTGCTTATTGCAAGTTAGAGGGGTGCCTAGTCTATGGTTGGTAAAGTTTTTGGACAGTGCTCTGGTTTGTGTTAGGCGGCGTGGAGATGCAAAGGTTTGCGGTGTGTGAAGGGGTGTGTTTTATAGTGTGGTTTGTAGGTGTGTCGAGTATGTGTGTAAGTGGTGTTTCTTTCAAATCCATCCAGTGTGATGTTGTGCATTACTGTGGACCGCTGCAGTTTGCACCACCATTGGAAGACTGCCATCATGATTTTTTACTTATAATATGTTCGGTGGTTGGTTGACGGGCTGGCGGGGCTGGTGATTGGACTGCCTATTTCTCACCCTCCAGATTCCTGGCAGGTTGGATTTTTGTCTGGCTTTTGGAGAGCCTGCTTGTGTAACTAGTAATACAGCAGTTTGAGAGACTTCCACCATGGCAGTCTGAATGTCTGACTACCAAACTCATAATGAGGCCCATACTGCTTAAAGTCCCCAAACACATCACTGGCTGACCACCATCTATTCTCATTTTATAACACTTAATTGCATGAACTAAAAAATCCATCAGCGATACTCCTCCTGCCTCTAGAAGGTATGGAGGCATAGAAATAACACAACATTTAACAATGACACATATTGAGGAAAATTTCCTTCTATATGGCAACCTTAACAAATCCTAATGTTTTCTACAGCAAATAACTTAACCTACTGGCAATCCTGGATAATGGAAGCGACCTTCAAAATGTGTATGAAACCATCACTCAGAAATGTATCATACATGATGAACTTCAAACATAAATATTACTTTTACATGTGCCCTCCTACTAAATAAACAAAGTAGCATTTACTATGACTTCTTAAACCACATTGAGCATAAAACAAATGACTCCTACCTACAAAACATAATCATAGACTGTGAACAAGTCATGATTCAAACCATTTTAAAAATGTACTGCCACATGATCAAAGTATACGAAGACACGTCTAAAAATCTGTATTAGTGTAGGATATGCTACAAACGGCCAATTTGCCTTTGAAATACAAACAATGATAGCAGTAGCCTATGCCCCTATCACAGAGGTAGCTAACCACTAAAACTTAATAATACAAAGCCCTTTCTACCAACAAAATAGAGACAAACTAAGCCCCCTAATGGATTATCTAAAGACACTTGGGCTGGCAGACTGTATCGTTTCAGACACACACACCAACCCAAATTCCAAATACCATGGTGAAATGTTTATGATAGCACCTTGACATTGGTAGCTAAAACAAACAACGTAGTGGAAGGATGGCACAATGTCTTCCAATCTACACTAGGCAAAATCCAACTTACACTTTCTAAATTTATAGAAGTATTTACAAAAAGAGCAAATGCTACCACAAGCTAGGAATGAAGCAATCTAATAGCCATATTACATCTAAACTTAACCAACAAACCAAAATAATGCATGATATGCTACAATTTAATTCAAAATCTTCACAAACAACAAAGATGTAGATTACTTAAAAATAATAGCCAAAAGAATATTATAAAATAAAAAGTAACCTGCAAAAGTCCCCAAACCTGTCACAAAATCTAAACCAACATCACAAATATTTTAATATAAATAATAAGCATAATACTTTATTACAAAAGTCTAAACATTAAATACAACTCCAGTGTTAAATAAGAGTGAGATAATAAAATAATATATACATTATTTTCATGAAAAATGTAAACTTCATCAACCAAAAATCTCAAGGAACAAACTAAATCCATAACATAAAACACATAAATCATACATTTCCAATAGCAATCACATAATATATATACAAAAAATAAAATATAACATTTCTGACATAAGGGAAATAAAATAAATATGACTTACTGTTCTTTAGCTGCAGATCTTCCTTTGTATCCCAAAATGGGAAAAATATGTTTCAAGCAGCCCTAATAAATGCACAAATAAACCTGTTCCAACAGAGAGATCCCTCAAAGCAATCCAAAGTATCTAGAAACCATTAAAAAAATCACAAAATTGTTTAAAAAATACATACTCCTGGATATCCCAAAAAAAGGAAACCTAAATCAAAAATGTTGGTTTATTATAAACCAAAGTGATTTCTTTATTAAAAAAAAGTTAACACCCTATGTCCATAGAACACACTTGCAAACAAAAACCTGTAAAGTTAACAAGAAAACCCACCTGCAAAACACATTACATTCCCAAAAATACATATACATTACACTTACCTATCATAAAATAAGTAACATATTACAATGTAATATAACATACCAATACATTGCTAAAACAGTGTACGGAAACCCAAAATGACACACTGATGTAAAACATCACTGTTTATGCAACTAAATGTACATAAACCCACAAAAACAATATAACTAACCTCTAGAACTCCTCACTAAGTCCCTGTCCTAAAACTCATTTAAAAAAAACCTAGAAAATGATTTACATGTTCCAGCGAACTGATGGACCTTACCACAGCCTGGATCATGAAAAATAGAATAAACATGACACAGACAGACTACAGAATAGACAGTAGTAGTAATAAAAATGACAGCTAAATAACACTAAATAAGGTCATCTACTCATAGAAATTAATGGGAAATAATTTTAAAATGTTAAATACATGTGTAAAGAATGTTCAAAATTATTAAGCATTTGAAACATGGAAACATGTTTTAAAAACAATTTTAAAAACTGTTAAAATGATGTTGATAATACTTCTATAAAACAATTTAAGAGATGCTAAAACGATGTGGACAATAGAAACAAGTATTACATGTCCAGCATACAATACTATTTAAATGTGATTTGAATTGTTATGTGATAATAAAAATGTCTTAAAAATATTTTATATATGTAAAATATGTATATGAATGTTAAAGAATGTAAAAATGTACATGGAAAAAACTTGGAAAATATAGATAAAATTAGAAAAATGGGTTACATTTTTATTCTATAAAGTTATATTATTAATAATATTATTTATTATAAACATGTAAGTAACTGTTTTGTATGATATTAACAAGCACCAACATCACTAATTAAATAGCGCAAATTATTTTTACTACATATAAATACAATTTAACCAAGGATTTCCCACTGGCCCTAGAGGCATGACATTTACTATTCCCACTCCAATCTAAACAATTTGAGGAAAGTGTTGGACACTAAAAGAGTGACATCTAATATTTCCACTCCAATGTATGGCAAGTGGGAGAAGGTGTTGGACACTAAAGAGGTTACATTTATTATTCCCACTTCAATCTAAACCAATATGGGAGAGATGTTGGGCACTAAAATGATGACATTTACTAATCCCACTCCAAACTAGATAACGTTGGAGAAGGTATTGGACACTAACGGGGTGACAGTTACTATTCCCACTGCAAACTGACCTATTTTGAAGAAAGTGTTGCACCCTAAAGGGGTTAAATTTTCTATTTCCACTCCAATCTAACCCAACTGATGGAAAGCAGTGGACACTGAAGGAGTGAAACTTACATCTCCGATGCCAATAAAACCTAATAAGGGGAACATGTTAAACGCCAAAGGGGTGACATTTATGATTGACAATAAAAGATTGACAATTGCGATTTCCAATGATATCTATCTTATGCAAGGTGTTACAGACTAAATATTGTATACAGACAATCAGTACTCCATTTACTTAAATTCACACTTAACAAAACTAATTTTATATTCATATTTAAACATTATCACATAAAACAATATCAGTACCACTATTAATAATTAATATAGGCCTTAGAACATTTACTACTATTCCTAATCTTTGAACCATAAAATAAAAAACAAAATTATAACCCAAAATTAACAATCATGACACTAAAAATATATAAACCCATTTTTAAAATGAAAAAATATAATGACATTATAATTTTCAACATATTTTTTAAAATATCATAATTATAATAGTTTTTCACAAAATCAGACATTTAAAAAACATTTAACAACATGTAAAATTATTTTACTTTGGTATATTTAATTTGTATATTTTTTAAAGAAATAATATATATTTTGATAGTTACAATAAAATAATTATTGTATATAATTAATATTACCATTAATTTGAATAGCATTAAAAACACAGTGCATTTCATTGAAATATCCATGTTTAAAAATCTCCCTACCCTAATCCCCTGAAATCCCAAATACCCCATCGCTCAAAATATATAAATTCAAAAAGACAAATTTCAAACAATTTCTTACAAAACCACAAATAAAACAATATTAAACATATGGAATCAAACACACAATAATAAATGACATACAAAAACATTTGTAAATGGTATTACGTTCAATGATATGTTCTAAATCAATATTTTTACAACAACATTGAAAACAGCACTTAAAACATTATCTTTACCTTTGATATTCCTGTGGGCAAAATTTTTGACATCCTTATATTCTTGACACCATAGTTTTGTATCAAATATTTTTTATTTATATCTTTATGTTTTCAAATACCACACACCCACAACTCCTGGACCCACTTCCTACCTCTTGCATCGTTCCTTGCTAAGTCAATCCTTAAAACTCACTTCTTCAAAGAACATTACAGCACGATGAAAAATCTATTCACTTCCACCCACAAACCCAAGTTAACCTTCTAATCACTGAATGAGTGTATCTTTGATTTTGACACTGTATGTAACTCCACTTATTTTTGGCTAGGTTTGGAATTGCAGATTTCATATAAATACATATAATCTCCCAAAATGTACTTTGGCCTAAGCACCCCTACCTCTGTCTTCTTTCACTCCATAGCCCCAGGACCCACTTCATCTGCTGCCATATTGGCAGTGCCAGGATGTCCTGTCCTTTGCGAGCAGTGGGTAGTTATGCCAACTGTGTTTGAAAAATATAACAGCAATGCTCCGATATACCAAATCACAATCATAAATTGATGGGCAATGTGTTAAAATGTATTTGTAGGAGAAGCGAGTAGGGACACAGTCACTTCAGAACAGTGAAACAAGCTTAATAGAGGAGATACAACTGCTGCACAACAAAACAATTGTTACTTCAAAGAGCACTCCTCCAGGATTGTGCTAATTTGCCTCGCACTTTTAGTCACACTCATATTCTGAAATGACCAGCACGGTGTTGATTCACCAAAATATCAGGGACAGAAGAAGTGACATCACATACATGTTGACCTTAATAACATCACAGGAAGTGACATTATATGATCCTTGACCTTAATTGTTTTCTAGGAAGATATGTCATATGACCCTAACATCACAGTGATTGACACTGGTGAAGTTCTATAATAACAGTATGTTTATCATGTTCAATATAACAACATAATGCAGGCAAATGTCTATTTTAAGTAGGCTTGCGCATAATTTTAATTGTGTCAAAGTAATTGGAGTATTTTCAGTAATTATGCATTACTCTTGTGATGTGAAACTATGCCAGCTTGTGTAATTAAGAATAACTTGGGGCAAAATCCCACCCATCAGCCCATGAACAATAAATGAGCAGCTGCTGGCTACTGTTCTTCATGTCCTGGGGCATTTAGTGCCAATTTATTAGTGTCAAATGCATCATCTAGCCCATTTTATTTTATAGACAAGTGTATATTATGCGCTACAAAATAGCTCTAAATGGTGGATTAAGCTTCTCAATTAATTACATATAATATTGAGCAATTTTGCTGTAATTATGAGTAATTATGCTAGAATTTCATACACTAGTATTGCCCACCCCTAATTTTATATACCCTCAATATTATGTTTGTATATTGATCTTTGACATTTCTGGGGCATATTTATTGCCCTGCATTTTAGGGAAGGAGCAAAGCAAGTAAGCCGGACCTTTTAGGGTGTTCCTCCCAAGAAGAAAATGTTGAAATAATTGGCGTGAAAGCATGTATTTTAAAGCACATTTAAAAAAAAAAATTGCTAAAATGCATATGTGCTGAAAAAATACTTACTAAATATTGAAATCCCTTCCTCCTGTGCCAAGCCAATTAAACCTAATGTTCGATGTTCCTCAAGAATCGACCCACTTTTTTTCAAACTGTGCTACGAGCGGCCCCTATATGTCAAAACTTAACATTATTGTGTCAGGGCCAGCATTTTGTCATAGATGCTCTCTATAGCATGGGTGCCCCCTCATATAAAAAAATAACATAAAATATGACGTTGCCAACATTCTTCCATTGATGCTCTCCATATACCATTGGTGATCTTTTTGATAAAAAATTTACTTCGTATGTCAGGGCAGAATTTTGTCATGTTTGCCATGCTCCCATATGTCAGGTTGTCCACCTCTTCACAAAGAATTACCTCCAATAGGCTTCAATGAGCAGTTTGCTCTGGCATTCATATGCCAAGAATTACATCTAGAATGGCGGTAGCAGTATTTTCTTTACACAGGGGTGTGTCATACTAGGAACTTGCTCAGTATGCCAGTTTTTTGTCCTGGGTGTCCCTATAAGACATTTACTGCCTTCAATATGACACTGCCAATGACAAACTTGCAAGGATACATTTTCACTCATACATTCACATTCATTTTTAATTTTCTTCCCTCACTCACTCTCACTTATTCATTCTCACTCACACTCTCATATCCACACTCTCTTGCACTCTTTTTTATTAATTTTCACTCATTTGCAGAGACTCTTAATTTCAATCACTTGTTCTCACTCACTCATACTTACTGACGTTCAATCCCCCAAAATCTCAATTGCTAATTTATACTTCTTTTTATTTATTCTCACTCACTTGCTTTCACTCTTAATCTCACTCACTCATTCTCATTCACTCATACTTACTGACACCCAGTCCCTCACCGTCTCACTCACTACCTGTTACTTACTCTCACTCATTTTCATTCACAACACATTCATTCATATAGACACTCATGTTCACACATGTTCACACATACACATGCTTTCTCTAACATAGGCACACAGTTACCTGCAAGCATGTACGCAACATACATCTGGAAAACGTTTTGCTTACCTCATCTGCTACCAAGGTTCATTTTCTAGCTAAATGTGCTCCATTTTTATTACATAGAAAGTCAATCATAAAATATCAATGTGCCTGTGCAATTGGCACTGTTTTGCTACCTCTGGGGCAGGGAGTTGCAAGGGCAGTGCCATGAGTAGAAAGGGGCAATTCAGGGGTTGCAGCTGGTGACCCCTAAATGACATCCATGGAGGTGGCAACACTGAATGGATGACATTATGAAACTTTGCCTGAAATTGTTAAGTTAGTTTCTCAACTTTGGATGGCAACGATTTCACTTCCCTCCCACCCCCAGTAGAACATGTTATTATAAGATATTTCTAAAGCACACATGTCCCCATAAGTTTCTATGCAATGAATTGTGTTCACCTAGTCTAACACCTATACCTGCCAGAAGTATTTATGGGGTGCACATAATTTCCCAGGATATGGTGCAACCAATCAGCAGTGGCAGCTCAGGGCATAGTAAAACGTTTGGTCTGAAGCAGACTGTAGGAGGCTGGCCTGGCTTATAGTGGGTACCTAGTGGTACTTACACATTGTGCCAGGTCCAGTTATCCCTTATTAGTAGATTAGAGGTGTTCTAGCAGCTAAGGCTGATAGAGGTAGCTATAGCAGAGCAGCTTAGGCTGAACTAGGAGACTTGCAAAGCTCCTACTATAACACTTATATCACTTAGAACTATATCATAAGAAAACACAATACTCAGAGTTACAAAAAATAAAGGTACTTTATTTAGTGACAATATTCCAAAAGTATCTCAGAGGATAAACTCCCTTAGGAGGTAAGTAATATACACAAAATATACAACCAAACCAAAATCAGGTAAATAAAACAGTTATAAAAGTAGTGCAAACACTGTAGAACACAATCGAATGCAATAGTAGACAATTGGCCTAGGGGCAACGCAAACCATATACTCCAAAAGTGAAATGCAAACCACAAATGGACCCCATGCCTAGTGTAGTGTGTAGAGGGTCGCTGGGAGTGTGAGAAAACACTAAGGATGTCCAAGATATCCCACCCCAAGACCCTGAAAAGTAGGAGTAAAGTTACCCTACTACCCCGTGTTAGGGGATAGAGACATCCCTAGGATGGAAATTGCGATTTCCGAAGAAGACTGGGTTGCACATTTCTCCAAAATATATTCATTGACTAGCGATATAAAGTCAACAGATCCCACACATGATCAACATTTACAGGAATGTCCGCGCTTGGTTATAACCCCCCAATTTAGTCTCCAGGAGATAGAGGAAGCTATAATACTAAGCAAATCAGGGAAAGCGCCGGGCCCTGATGGTGTTCCGATTGACGTATTCAATGCCAATATTGAGCTGTGGGGGCCAGTACTGACGCAGACATTGAGGGCTATCTGCATATGCGGACCCCTACCATCTTGGAGAGATTCCAACATTATTCCAATATACAAAAAGGGTGACCGCCTTAATCCAGCCTGCTACAGGCCAATCTCCCTGCTGGATACAACAGCCAAACTAGCAGGGAGAATAATTCAGAACAGGCTGCAATCATGGGCGGAAGAAAAGAACGTTTTATCCCCGGTCCAGTATGGATTCCGGAAAGGAATCGGAACAGTGGAGCAAACCCTAAATTTAAGCCTCATCATTGGAAAGTATACTGAGATTAGAGCAGGCAAACTGTACCTGGCCTTTATTGATTTATCATCGGCTTTCGACTGTGTAATTCATGATAAATTATGGGACATTTTAAAGAGCATGGGGGTAGAACCGGCCTTAATTCTATTTATACGTGAAATGTACACAGGGTGCAGAGCAAGAGTGAGGTATAGGTTAAAGGGGAATGTACTCGCCCCTTCGGTCTATACAGAGGAGTGCGCCAGGGTTGCGTTCTCGCTCCGTTCCTGTTCTCAATGTATATAAATAACTTAGAAAAAGAATTGGCTACTAAGTGTAAAGATCTACCCCAAATAGCCAACCGAGCCGTCCCGGCACTACTTTACGCAGACAATGCAGTATTAATGGCCAGGACCCCAATAGCTCTCCAAAAACTTTTAACAACTTGAATCACATATATGTCACAGCTGGGTCTTCCTGTCAATCGCTCCAAAAACCTTTATTATGAATTGTGGAGGGAAGCGCGGCAAGACTTATAACACTACTATTGCGGAAAGGAAGGTCGAAACCGCGCAAACCTTTTCTTACCTGGGCATAATGTTCGATAAGCAGGGTTCTTGGGCCAACTGTAGGAAGACGAAGAGAGCACACCTGATCAAAACAACGATGGCATTAAGGCTTTTTTCCAAA
Organism: Pleurodeles waltl; assembly: GCF_031143425.1. Taxonomy (NCBI): domain Eukaryota; kingdom Metazoa; phylum Chordata; class Amphibia; order Caudata; family Salamandridae; genus Pleurodeles; species Pleurodeles waltl. Next base: position 688,357,710 of record NC_090442.1, read on the forward strand.
AGGCTCGGGGGGATTACACTGCCAAACATGATAAAGATTTATAAAGCCAAGTGCATTCCGGCCGTCATGTATGGGGCAGGAATTTGGGGACATACAAATTGTGACTTGGTCCAGACAGTGGAAAATGATTTTTTAAGACACTTGCTGGGGGTACCAAATGGCAATTCATCATATGTTATTCACTCGGAACTGGGGGTCCCCTTTATTGTAGACCTGATAAAGATCCAGCCACTATTATTATGGCATAAAGTTTGGACCTCGGAAAATACCGGTTTAAACAAGGCCATCTTGATCGACTGCATGGAGTCATTATACACAGCGAGGGTACCATGGTTAAAATATATTATGACCTTTTTTGAAAATATGGGCAATAAAGTCTACTATACAAACCCAGCCTCGCTGGGGAAAATATCTAGGAAGGACCTGAGTGTTCTGGCATTAAAGTATTTAGAAGATATACGTTGGGGGGCTGAATTAAAAAAAAAACACCGTCATTCATAACCAAATAATTTTGACGGCTGAGAGCATGCAGCCGTACCTGGCAAATGTGGTACACTTTCACCATTGTTATGTTCTTACCAGATTCAGGTTAGATACATTTCATCGCTTAGTTTCATTTCCAACCATGAACGATTGGTCTACCATGCTAAAGGCATGCCACTGTGATGCAAAGGCACCTCAATCCACAATTCATGTGGTTTTATTCTGTAAATTTTATGCCTGCCAGAGGAAGCGCCTAGTAGTGCCACTTTTAAGGTCAATTAATCTCCCCCAGTGTCGTATAGCGTATGCATGCCTTCAGTCACTATCCTCTTTAGAGATGTGTGGAACTCTGGCAAATTTTTTATGTTCTGTATTAAAGATAAGAAAATCTATGGGGGTGGTGATGTAATTGTAATTTACTGTGATAGGGATTTTATCGTTTTATTGATATACTAGATAGTTTGTTGTGGATTGTTTTTATTCTTTTACTATTTAATTTATTTAATTTTATTATTATATATTGAAATGTATGATAATTTGATACTTTTATGACTTGTTGAAAGTCGAATAAAGTTTGTATTACTTACTTACCCTACTACCCCAGAAAGACAGTAAAGTCGAGATAGGGGATTCTGCAAAGACAACAACTGACTGCCAAGCACTAAAGATGGATTCCTGGACCTGAGGACCTGCAAAGGAAGGGGACCAAGTCCAAGAGTCACCCAAGTGTCCGGGGGGGCAGAAGCCCACTAAACCCCGGATGAAGGTGCAAAAGGTCTGCCTCCGGGTGGAAGGAGCCAAAGATTCTGCAACAACGGAAGGATCCAGGAACTTCTCCTTTGGTTAGAAGATGTCCCACGGCCTGCTAGAGGATGCAAAGTTGTTTCCACGCAGAAAGACCACAAACAAGCCTTGCTAGCTGCAAGAGTCACAGTTGAGGATTTTGGGTGCTGCTAGGGCCCAGGAAGGACCAGGAGGTTGCCCCTCAGAGGAGGATACAGAGGGGACACTCAGCAACACGGAGAGTCCACAGAGAAGCAGGCAGCACTGGCAGAAGCACCTGAACAGGCATTCAGAAGATCTGAGCACGACAGTCAACTCAACAGAACAAAAGAGGGTCCCACGAAGTCGGACTCCAACTCAGCGAGTTGGGCAATGCAGGACGGAGTGCAGGTGACCTGGGCTAGGCTGTGCACAAAGGAAGTCTTGCAAAAGTGCACAGAAGCCCTAGCAGCTGCAGTTCATGCAGTACACAGGATTACTGTTTGGCGTGGGAAGGCAAGGACTTAGCTCGACCAAATTTGGACAGAAGGGCCACTGGACTGTCGGGGACACTTGGATCCAGCTCCTGTGTGCAAGGGACCAAACTCGTCAAGATGAGAGGGTACCCAGAGGACCGGTGATGCAGAAGTTTGGTGCCTGCATTGGCAGGGGGAAGATTCCCTCGACCCACGGGTGATTTCTTCTTGGCTTCCAGTGCAGGGTGAAGGCAGACAGCCCTCAGAGCATGCACCACCAGGAAACAGTCGAGAAATCCGGAAGGATGAGGCGCTACAATGTTGCTGGTAGTCTTCTTGCTACTTTGTTGTGGTTTTGTAGGCATCCTGGAGCAGTCAGCGGTCGATCCTTGGCAGAAGTGGAAGAGGGAAGTGCAGAGGAACTCTGGTGAGCTCTTGCATTCATTATCTGGTGAGATACCCACAGGAGAGACCCTAAATAGCCCTCAGAGGAGGATTGGCTACGGAGAAAGTTAAGCACCTATCAGGAGGGGTCTCTGACGTCACCTGCTGGCACTGGCCACTCAGAGGTGCCCATTGTGTTCTCACACCTCTGCATCCAAGATGGCAGAGGTCTGGGACACACTGGAGAAGCTCTGGGCACCTCCCCTTGGGAGGTGCTGGTCAGGGGAGTGGTCACTCCCCTTTCCTTTGTCCAGTTTTGCGCCAGAGCAGGGCTGGGGGGATCTCTGAACCGGTGTAGACTGGCTGTGCCCTTCAAAGCATTTCCAGCGGCCAAGAGAGGCTACTCCTCTTAGGCCCTTAACACCTATTTCCAAAGGGAGAGTGTGTAACACCCTCTCTCAGAGGAAATCCTTTGTACGGCCTTCCTGGGACTGGGCTGCCCAGGCCCCAGGGGGGCAGAAACCTGTCTGAGGGTTGGCAGCAGTGGTAGCTGCAGAGAAAACCCCGGAAAGTAATTTTGGCAGTACCCGGACTCTGTGCTGGAGCCCCAGGGATGCATGGAATTGTCCCCTCAATAGCAGAATGGTATTGGGGTGACAATTCCATGATCCCAGACATGTTACATGGCTTTGTTCGGAGTTACCATTGTGACGCTACATATAGGTATTGACCTACATGTAGTTCACACGTGTAATGTTGTCCCCACACTCACAGAGTCTAGGAAAATTGCCCTGAACAATGTTGGGGCACCTTGGCTAGTGCCAGGGTGCCCTCACACTAAGTAAATGTCCACCTAACCTTCACTAAGTGAGGGTTAGACATATAGGTGACTTATAAGTTACTTAAGTGCAGTGTAAAATGGCTGTGAAATAACGTGGATGTTATTTCACTCAGGCTGCAGTGGCAGGCCTGTGTAAGAATTGTCTGAGCTCCCTATGGGTGGCAAAAGAAATGCTGCAGCCCATAGGGATCTCCTGGAACCCCAATACCCTGGGTACCGAGGTACCATATACAAGGGAATTATAAGGGTGTTCCAGTGTGCCAATCAGAATTGGTAAAATTAGTCACTAGCCTGCAGTGACAATTTTAAAAGCAGAGAGAGCATAAACACGGAGGTTCTGGTTATCAGAGCCTCAGTGATACGGTTAGGCACCACACAGGGAACACATATAGGCCACAAACTTATGAGCACTGGGTCCCTGGCTAGCAGGATCCCATTGACACATATCAAAAACACTGACAAGATAGGGTTTTTACTATGAGCACTGGGCCCTGTCTAGCAGGATCCCAGTGAGACAGCAAAAACACCCTGACATATACTCACAAAAAGGCCAAAAGTGGGGGTAACAAGGCTAGAAAGAGGCTACCTTCCTACACAGACAGCCTAGGCTGCTACCCTATTGTGATGGCCCAGCAAACAGGTAAGCAGGGTATTTGGTCAATATCCAGGTTTTCCATAGTTTCAAGAAATGGAACTACTTGTAACTCCTTCTTGCATAGGAGGGTAGTGCATTTTAGATGGACGGGGTTATCACAGAGAAGGAGCAACCACCCAGTCTTTGACATTGAAAAGGGGGCACAACTAAAGTACTTCATCCAAGGAATGTAAGGTACACCTAGGGGTATTTTCATTTGAGTGCCTCCTCAAGAATATCACAGTGGCACTAAGGAATGCTCTGTGGACTGTACACAGTATCTTGAAGGTGATTCTTTCACTTTCAGGGAATCAATGTGAAGCTTTCAGCAGAGTAATGGACTAGAAAACCTAGTGGACATCGAACTTGGATCTGGCATCAGGATAATTAATCTTTTGCGGTGCATTTATAATAGTTCAGAGATGCCTATGGACAGAGTCCATAGTGAGCCAATGATGGAAGTGATGAAGGAATGTTTACCTTCATCATTAGGATCAGTTAAGATTGAAAGATTTGAAGTTCTAAATTTAAAATGTCCATTCCTCACTATATTTACAATCTGTAAACTAGCACCCAATACAGAGGCCCACCATGTGATGGCGAAAGAAAGTGATTGTCTCTAAATTGCAGTAGCACAGTTATTTCAGAGATAAGCTTAAGCCAAAGGGACCCCATCCTCCTAGACCATTCATGTACATAGCTGACAACAGTACCTTACATGCATACAGTACAACCCTTATCAATAGTATCCCTTATGGAGAGCTGATGCATGCTAAAAGAAATCTATGAATAGATGATTTCCAGATTGAGAGATAGGGTGTTACTGTGAAGGGACACTTCGGCCCTCATTTCTACTTTAGCAGTGCTTTTCAAAGACCGCCAAAGCTACGGGCGCCAGAAGACCACCATATTACAAGTACTGCTGGATTTTGAGCAGAAATCCAGCAGAAGCCGTGCTGATGGGTAGAGGCGAATGGGTGGTTCCATCACCAGCCCACCCGCCAGCTGTATTATGAGCAGTAGTATGGCCTGGCGGTGTCCTGATGGCAGAGACTGCCAGCAGTGGAAGCAGCCATTCCCTGCCGGATGACCTCCTCACTGGATAAGGTAAGTCAGGCATCTGACAGGGGAGGGAGGGTAGGGGGTGTTGTGTGTGCGTGTGTGAGTGGGTGTTGTGCCTGCGTGTGTGTATGTGTGTTTGTATGCGTGTGTGTATATGCATGTTTGTCTGCATGTGTGAATATGTGTGTGTATGAGGGTATGAATGTTGAAGTAAATGCATGTATGTGTGCTGAAGTGAATGCAAGTATGAATGTTGAAGTGAATGAGTGTTGCAGTGAATGCGTGTATGGATGCATGTGAGTGAATGAGTGTACGGGGTGCATGTGGGTGCCTGTGTGTGTGTTCATGTATGCGGGGGTGGGTGGTGAGGGGTGGAGGGTGCTGTACCTGGAGGGAGAGCACTGTACCCGAAGTAGGTGTGGGGGATGAGGAGCTGTACATTGAGGGGGTGTGGGAGGGGTAGTGTACTTGTGGGGTGGTAGGGGAGTCATCTGCAGTGACAGGGATGAATATCCCTGTCACCATTATCCTTTCCGCCAGGGTTTTCGTGGCGGTGCTACAGCTGCGCAAACCCTGGTAGAAAGCCTGCTCAAAATACCGCTGGAGGTCTGCTGTGACCGCTGGGTTGGAGATGCTCATCTCTGGCCCAGTGGGTCCAACCACCCTGGCTGTATGAGTGGGGATGTGGCGGGTTGGCAGAGGCCAACTAGCCACACTCATAATGAGGCAGTCTTCACCACCAGACTGTTGGTGGTGAAATCACCACTGTGGCCCTGGCGGTCTTAATGAGGGCCATAAAACAGTGAAAAGTAGGGTAAGCAAATGTAAGAAGGAAGAGGCCCTGTTTAGGAGTAAAATGAGGGACAAGAGAATACATGCAGATTCACCACGATATACATGGGGTCATTCTCCATTAGCGATCAATTGATGTAAAGCAAGCTTAAAGAGGTGAAAAAAAATGTCTGAAACCTAAATAAGACTTCACTAAGTGTAATAAATGCAAAGCATGTCATGATAGAATAAATGTCAAAGAGATCAGAAAGCCTTTCATCAAGATTATGATTAGAAAAGCTCTGCACTGCAAGATTGAATCTGCAATTCGTATGCTGACATGTTCCTTCCCTAAAACATATAGAAGCAGTATCATTCTGCCCAACCACAAACACATTCTACAACATCAAAGGCTGATAAAGAATAATAACACTAGCTACCTTGAGGCCTGGCATTTTCAGCATCTCCAATGTGGGGATGAGACACTGTTAACATACACTGTTGTACACAGTTATTACAAATTAAGTAGGACTGTGTATCATGTCAACATAAACTCCAGGAGATAGGGATTTGGTCAGTCTATAGTATCAGGAAATGTTGACATAATTCCTAGCTAGCTCACAGTGCTCCATCTAAACCCCTAACCTTACCAGGGTACCAAATAGTATCATCCACCACAAACATGACCACTCTGATTTCCAAGAAAATCGGAGAAACAGATCTACCCTTTCTTTGTTACTTTGCCTTTCCTAGGTAAGACACAAGGAAGATAAGAAAATTGCATTTCAAATATTTATTGAGGCAATCATATACTTGTATAGAAGGCATGAGCTGTGATTATTAGGCAGATGAAACAAAGCATGGTAACCAGCATTATAAGATGGTAAAAATGATACAAAATTCAACCATGGTAATGTTACTGTGTTGTTACACTCCTATCTTTTAATACCTATACTATTGAGGGTATAGTGGGAGTACCTTGTGCCAGATCCATTGCCAGATCAGCAGGGCTGCATCTCCGTCACAGTCCACTGCATTCCAGGATAATACCAGCAGCATTGCACCTCTACCAAATAGAGCACACAGAAAGTTCACATAACAAAAGCACTCTTCATATCACACCGTGTGAACGGTGCAGAGCTGATGCAATGGTCTATCTGGAGCCACAGAACTGTCTCCAATAGACACTCATAATACACAGGCATTGCGTTCTGTGTGCCTGGAGTGTACAGACTACATGGCAGTGCCTACTACGAATAAGCTACGAATAAGCTACATTTAAAGTGCCTTCTTAGTACATTATTGCTTAAGTATAAAACATGTAAAAAGTAACCGTCAGAAAAAGATGTCAAGCTACAATGTGCAGTCTAAAATGAAGTCTCAGAATGGGCACTAATGTGGTCACCACAGTGTGACTGACAATGTTCCAGGAAAGATGAAGGGAGTTGACAGGAAAAGGGAGATAAGAAATGCAGAGTCTAAGTATATTTTGCAAATGTACTTAAAGAAGTCACAAGGACTCAATATTTACGAGGAAATATAGGTAGATCTGCAATTTGTCACTTTTCTAGCTGTATTCAATTGGTAGGTTGTCATATGGTTTTTAGAAAAGCATTTTAAGAATGTTTTTAACAATGTTTTTTTCAGGATCACTGCATGGGTGGAAAATACCTCGATTTCAAGGATCATCAAGGGGTTTGTTCTCTTTATTGGATGCAGTGGTTTAACTTGAGTGAAAGGTGTTAAGTACTGCTAGCTGAGCTCACAGGGGCAATTTTGTAGGAATTACAAAATGCAGTGGACAACAGACAATGGAATTAATTTTCCCATTTACATGGATAAGTTATATTGATTACTCACATTTTATGTTAACAATGTTTTCTTCCTAAACTGAGCACCATTGATGATGGAACCCACTGGGGAAGGATTGCTAAAATGAGATAAGAATGAAGTACTGCAGGTAAAATGCTGATTTGGCAAAGCCAAGGTGTCAGCATTATTTTGCTTTATCAACTCTAAGGTATTAAATATCTGAGTTTGAACTATATATTGAATTCAGATTTCCAAATTTACATGACTGTTTTAGCAACACAATTTTGTGTAGATTGATATTAATTTGTTTAAATGTTCATAGCAATGATAGAAGATGGCCTCTATTGTGTCATTATGAGGCAGTGTGTCATTATGTTCATGGTCTATCACTATTAATATTTAAACTGTTACAATATGGTGGCCAGCTTTGTGATCAAGGCTCAGAAGCTGTTACACATTGACATTTGTATGAATCTCTGCACTTTCTTCTGAATAAAACTACACTCACCAGCACGCTCCTGAATGCCTTGTCCTCACTGAATGCAGTGGGAGATTTGAAGAGAACTTTGAGTGCTGTGGTGACGATGCTACCTACTTTGCATCACTGGTCGTCAGTATATATAATGATATAGACAACCTTTAAAGTAATTTGTGTTAAAAAGCAATAGCAATAAAATGATGTTTGTTTGAAATGGGGTTTCTGGTTGGCTAAAGTTTACACCTCAGCCAGGCAGAACACACCCACTCTAGTCAGGGCGAGAGATTTACACACCCAAGATAATCCCAGCTCACCCCCTTAGTAGCTTGGCACAAGCAATCAGACCTATCCCAGAGGTAATGTGTAAAGCGTTTGCACAACACATTCAACACACGTGGTGCACCATCCCCACAACAAGGCAAATACAACACCAAGTCATATAAAAATAAACTGTATTTTACACATCATTATTTGACCACAAACAACGAGTCAATAATACCCTGCTACCCAAGCGATTGACAGAACATTACACAGTACTATCACTCTGCGAAAGCCAGCAGTAGTCACATAAAACACATAGGTTACTGGTTACCCTGCAACATAAGCAATAGTCAGGTAAACATTAGTAAAATAATACACATCATAGTAAACATAAATGCTCATAAAAGACATCAGAAAACACCTGGGAAGTCATAAAAAAAAAATCACCCTAGCTCCACAGATCATAGGAGAACACATGACCATTGTGGCAAAAAACATCAGCAGGAATGCCAATGTTACTGGGCAACATTCTCACCAGATCTGGTGAGTGGGTTTGGTTACCCACCAGTTGCAAAGCATGAGGATGCTGGCAAACACGGGGACGTCCGTGCCCCACCATGGGAGCTCTCACACTCTGTTCCTTACCCCTGTGGATGCAGTAGTGTAATGGTTGGCTGAGATGCCACCAAAACAATCAGAAGAGGGGGGCACCCTTAATCCCCCCTAGCGCCGGGATGCCTCCTAGGGTCTCCTCAGCAGAGCTGAATATTGAGTGGCTTTGTGGCAGTTGCTTGCGTACTTGTGGTGCGGCTGAAACCTCCCAGGTCCCTCATCCAGAAGGAGGAGGAGCTGGATATTACTTGAGCCTCCTGGTCCCATACTCCCTCCTGGCTGCTAAGCCCTCTTACCTGCCTAACCGCAGGGGTTCCCTCCAGCTGCTTGTGCTGGGGGTCACACGCCCAGAGCCCTCCAAGGCCTCTGGGTTAATTCTGCTTGTCCCTCCTGTGTGCTGCGGGCCCCTGTCACTCGCCCGCAACCGTTCTGTTGCGAGAGTGAGGCTCTGCACTCGTCCCAAGCCACAGCGGTGATCAGACCAAGAATCTTGCTGGCTTGTACCCAGGGGGTACTCCTCCCAGTGCACCTGGCCCTGGGGCACCAAAGGGAGAACATTTTCTCCTACCTTCAACCTACTGTGCCCTGGGGGTCCCCAACACAGCAATTTTCTGTTGCGCTTCATTGACACAGCCTGCCTGGGTCACGGTGGTGATCTCCTCTCTCAGCAATGCAGAAACAGTGTTCTCCAGGCGCTTAGGGCCTGATTTGTACTTTTTTAGTGCTGCATTTGTGTCATTTTTTTATGCAAAAGCGGCATTAACTTGCAAAATAGAATTGAATTTTGTATGTTTGCTCAATTTTTGCATCAAAAAATTATGCAAATCCGGTGCTAAAAATGTATAAATCAGGCACTTAGTACATAAAACAAAGGCGATCTCAAGGCGTCCTAATGAAATAAAGAGAAGTGCTCCTCAGGCACTCTGCTCCACTACAAGAGGCCTTAGGTGCAGCACTATCCTCGCACAGAGGAACAAAGGGTTGCAGGGGGCAGGGGCCAAGGGCCACAGCTCCCAGCCCCTAGAGACACAAGTGAAGCACAGGGTGACAGGGCCCAGCAACGGCCCAACACAAGGGGGAAACACTCAGTAGAATTTTCTCCTAGTGATCCAGCAAGTCACAGGGCAACACAGCAACAGCAGTCCAAGGAGGTTCCTGGTGAGTTCCTCCAGCAGCATTTTCTGTCTATGTCTTCATACAATTTCAAAGAAGGGGAGAGGAGGTTCCAATCAGTTACAACTGATTCCGGTAGTGCCCCATCTCTCTTCCAGCACAGGCTCCAAACATCAGTTTGGGGTATACGAGCCCTTTGTGTGAGGCCGTGGCACAGCTTTTACAAATGCAGGTGTGCCACGCCTCCCCTTCTCTCAGCTCAGGAAGACCATTCAAATTGCAGATGCTCCTCTGTGACACCCCTACCCTCCCTGTGTACTGGCTGTCTGAACAGTATGCACAATGCCCAGCTGCCACACTGCCCCAGACGTGGATTGGAGTCAAGCTGCAAAGCACAACAGTCATAAGCACAGAGAGTGGTATTTCTATAATGGTAATAAAAAATCTACCTACACCAGTAAGCAGCATTTCTCACTACCATTACAACTATGCCAAACATACCTATGCTACCCCTACACAACCCGTCATAAATCAGACAATACCCCCTAGTCACAAGCCAGGGCATTTCCAATTCAATCCTATGAGCAAGGTAGCACTCACAGCAGTGAGAAACCAAATAGGCTGTTTGTTACTACCAGGACAGGACACGCAACCAGGCACATGACCTGCTTCCTACATACATAGCACCCTGCCCATAGTGCAAGCTAGGGTCTACCTTAGGGGTGACTTACATGTAGTAAAAGGGGGGTTCCAGGCCTGGCAAGTAAATATAGATGCCAGGTCCCTGTTGCAGTAACCTGTGCATGCAGGCACGGCATTAGCAGGCCTGAGACAGGTTTCAAAGACTACTTCTGTAGGTGGTGCAAGCTGCGCTGCAGGCCCGCTAGTAGCATTTAATTTACAGGCCTTGGGTATGAGTATAGAGATACCACGGTGCTAGGGACATACAGGTAAATTAAATGTGCCAATTAGGTGTAGGCCAATCATAGCAACTTTAGAAGGGAGAGCACCTGCACTTTAGCACTGATCAGCAGTGATAAAGTGCTCAGAGTCCTAGAGCCAACAGCAAGAGGTCAGAAATAATTAGGACGAAGTTTGGGGATGACCCAGCGAAAGGGGCCTGGTCCAACAATGTAGTTAACATAACATTAAACATTGATTACTCACCATAGTATATTAATTCTAAATATTAAAGTTTATTTTTATTATCATCATTTTGATTATTAGTATTGTACTTTTTCTCCAGAGAAGACATTTTGTGCACTGCTATGATGTTAATCACATTTGATTGGTGCAGGAAGTAAAAAATAAATAAACAATGTGTCTTGGGTGACCTGGCCTTCAACAAAGTAAATATAACTCCCTTCTCTAACTTTGTGTACATAATACATATAACAGCAATGAAAAACCAAAATGCAAGTGCTAGACATAAAAAGAGATCAAAGTTGATTTCTATCATGTGTCCAAAGAATTAAATTAACAACTTAAGCACATTTTATAATTGACAATGGATACACCCTTTTTTTATTTTCAAGGGTATTCATTGATGTTGTCATATCCTGATTATTTATTTACATTCCTGTGTGTTTTATCATATCCATTTGCTACAACATACATGCGTATTTGTGAAATAAAGAACCATATGGATGATAATTCCCATTATGTTGCCTATGATGGTTTGATTTCACACATATATTTCAGTTCATAAACTAACACACATTTGAATCTAGTTTTTCAGAAATCTGAATTACAAAATGTGCATAAATGACTTAAGAACTAGTGGAGAGAAGAATGTCCTTGATTCAGTTTTTAAAAAAAAGACAACATTTTTAGTTGCTTTTAGCTACAAATCTCCCACATTTGGTACACACCAAGAATAAAAATCAGGAATAAGCATGACATTATACAAAAACGAGTGAATAAAGAAGAGCTAATCGGTCCCACAAAGCCATGTGTTTCCATCCAAGGACCGTGGTTGAACCAGAGCAAAGTTCAAGCACAATCCCTCTGTATTCAGACCAATTCTTACATATTTTGTGATATTTTTGGGGTCAGGTATATGGGGCACTCCAAACCCATGCAGTTATCCATTCCCATGACCCATTTACTAAAAGAAGGGGCCTCTGCACTCTTCCAAGCTTGAGCAATGTCTCTCTTAGCAATCACCAAGCCCAGTCAGAGTAGTGCCCTCTGGTACCTCTTTTCCTCCAAGTCATCCAGGTGGAGGTGGATCAATTTCAGGGCTGTAGGAATTGGCTAACCTAAAAGCAATTCCTGGACACCCAGCACCCCATTCCAAAAAGGCAAAAGATCAAGAAAATGCCCAAATGTGTGCATCAGATTGTCATGTGGGGTGTTGCAGCACAAGCACCACCCCGTCATGATTAGCCCCATACTAAACAGGCATGATCTAGTCTTGGAAGTGTGGTGTAAAAGTCCACGTTGAATTAAGCGGAACTGTGAAGATATCACCACCTCTCTGGGTGCAGAATGCAGCACACATAGAAAAAGAAAAAACAAGGAGAAATAAAAGTATTTCTCCTCTTTGCGTCATGCTAATACCACTCCTAGGGTGGCATTATTTTTTGGCATTGCCTCAGGTTTATGATTCCTTGTAAATCTGGGGCAGTATTAAAATGTAATGGGTGTTGTAATGGAACACCCACAACGACAGCCATTGCACGCTCCTTCCATGCCAAGCGATGCATGTGAAGGGCCCATATTTGAAAGGCATTGTTAAGCCACAAAAAGTGGCTTAACGCCACCTTGTAAATATGGTGCAAGGAATTGCGGCACCGGAGTGCTGCTAAAAGTGACGCAAGTTGTTGCAAGGGCCTCCTAAATGAGCTGAGTGCGCTGCACTTGAAACTCTGTTTGAAGGTCTTTAAAAAGGACTTCACGGATGCATTATGGACCGAGGAGATGCCTACGGTGTCTCAAGCTGAGAACCACAGGAGGGCCATAAACTGGGGAGCTGAGCCCCTGTCCAGGGCAGGGTCTCCAAGGGAGCCTACCAGCCCATCCAATGGAGTTTGTTGCATGTACCCAGATCTTCAGCACCATTTTTGTCACATTTGGTGAGGTAAGCGAGATAGATTCCCCCATAAAGCAAAGGGGGATGGTTGCTGTGACCAATGATCCACCCCTCCTTTGCATGAGTTGGATCTTCAAATCCTTAAAACCACCAATATTTCACAATCAGAAGGTGTGCAACCCTATAGTAGACGGGGTTGTTGGAAGTAACTATATCCGCATCAAAGGTATGGCAGCAGCATTTATTGAGGGAGATCAGTGGTTCACCCCCATTCCATAGCAAGTCATGGATCAGATTGTTGACTTTAGCAAAGAAGATCTGGTGTACCAGGAATGGGGTATTTTGGAGCTGATAGAGAAGTCTGGGCAGGGAAACCATCTTAAATATGGGCAAAGAGCCCAGGATGGACAGCAGGAGGGAGGACCATAACTTAATGTCTTTGTAGAGATTGTCAAGTAGGGGCTGAAGGTTGGAGTTGTACACCCTTTGCCCATCTTCAATAATGAAGACTCCCAGGTATTTAAAACCCAGTGAGACAACTGACCAACACCTTAATCCAGATCATGACTTCTGAATTCAGCAGGGAGATTGACCGATAGTCCTCGCATCCTCACATCTGGGGCCATCTAGGCATGGCATCGGGATCACCACAATCTCAGCTGATCAGAGGGCCTAAGGTAGTGCACCTCTTATAAGGGCCTCATTAAAGGTTTTGAGTAGCAAGGGGTCAATTTGGGACTAAAGAAGGCACCACAAAATTGGGTGGATAGCCGTTGGGACCCGGTGCCTTGCGTGCTCGAAGTTGTGAAAGGGCAGCTCTTCACATGTGACCTCCACCTCTAGGGAGTCGTGTTCTGCTGGGGAAGATATTGCACTTTTATGTCTGCTAAAAGTTTACAAAGGTCTGCCCGGAGACTAGCAGGATCAGGTCTGTGAAGGTCTTCATAGCAGGATGCAAATATACTTGCTATGCCCTGACTACCCCTTACATGAGACCCATTGTCAGAGTCAAGGTATGCAACAGGAGTGTTCAAGATCTAGCACACACGCCTCGAGATCCTCCCTTCATGCGCACGCCCTCTGTCACTGACAGTAGCTACTGACATCACCCTGCAAGGTGGCTTAAAGGCCTCCTAAAGAGTTCCTTAAGAGGACATGAAGTCCTGATTCTCATGCAAAAATCGCTGACTCATATCCTGACATTTGTCCTGAAATTCTTTACCCTGGAGGCACCAGCGGCTTAGCCACCAGCTCTACCTTGAGCGTGTATGGCCCCACACCAGGTTCAACGTCACCGGCAAATGATCTGAAAGGCCCCTCACTAGGATATGCATGTCACGCACATGGGCCCTCATTATGACCCCAGTGGTCTGAAGACCACTAGGGCCACAGAGGTGGTCTCACCGCTGAGGGCCGGCGGTGTAGACCACCACATTATGAGTGTAGCGGGTTGGCTTTTGGCAACCCGCCACATCCCCGCCTGTACTGCCAGGGCGGTTGGACAGCCGGGCTGGAGATTAGCATATACGACTCAGCGGTCCACTGAAGACAGCCGGCGGTATCAAGATTAGACTTTCCACCAGGGTTTCCGCGGTGGTAGCACTGCCACAAAAACCCTGGCGGAAGTCTCTTTCCTGACACCAGCAGATGACTCCCCGAAACCCCACCCTGCAATCCAAATGCCCCCCCACCCGCCATCCATACCAGGATCCCCCACCCCCCTCCAGTACAGCACCCCCACACCCCTCTTCCAGTACAGCACCTCCTACCCGCATACATGGACACACACACCCACACGCACCCCACATACACTCACTCACCAACACTTACATACACGCATTCACTCACATGCATCTATACATGCATTCACTCATACACATCCATACATGCATTCACTCAAACACATCCATACACGCATTCACTCACAACCATCCATACATGCATTCACACAAACATTCGAACACGCACTCACTTCAACAATCATACATGCATTCAAACACCCATTCACACACGCATTCAAACATGCATTCAAACACCCATACACACACGCATTCAAACATGTATTCAAACACCCATACACACACATACACACTTACATTCCCACAACCAGACAACACCCACTCACACAGGCACACACAACACCCCCCACCCTCCCAAACTCCTTCCCTGTCGGACGATCGCCTTACCTTGTCTGGCAAGAACAGGAATTTCCACCCCCAGCAGCAGCGGAAGACCTTCAGCAGTGGCAGTCTTCTGCCACCTGTGGCTTTGGCGGTCTTAGGAAAAGACAACCAAAATCATAATGAGGGCCATGATGTCCATTGCGTTGAGGTAGGAGAAACTGATTGAAATGGAAATAGGATTTCTGGGACCTGGAGTAAAAAGGTATATTGACAATTAAACATATGGTGGAGTGCCATACATCGAAAAAGGATAACTTGTGAAGAAAGGTGGAGAGTATGGTCGGACCACGCCCAGGCGCTGCGGGGACAGAGAAGCGGTCCAGGTCAAGCTTTCTCACCCTTTTAAGGTCACCCCCAAAAATCGACAAAGAATTAGACAGCTCTCAAAGGGGGTCCCCGCTTGATTGACTCTTTGCTCTGAGTATAGAGTATAGCTCGACCCACATAAATCATCATTATACACTAAACATTATGGATGTGTTTTCAGGACTCAGAGGAACTTTAGGTTCCCTTTAAGGTCTCGAAAATGGTGAGTCAGCAACCATTTTTTGCAGCTTAGTTGGACTAAATTGTACGTATGAAGCAGTTTTCAGATACTTTGCAAAGTCATGGGGTGGCAAGCCTTTGGTTGGCAGATAGGGGCAAGACGAAGTAAACTTTTTAATAAAGTTTCATAAAATTACAGTTTAATTGGTCACCTCGCATTTTCAACACCGTAGGTTTTCCAAAGGAAAAGACACGTTGAGACGGCATATACTTTATTTGTTCAATTACTGCGTTTTTCTTATCACAGCCATTCGCAAATTTAGGACATATGAATACAAAGCAATCAAACTTTTTAACAGTGGAGAGCCCACTGAAAAACACAGACGTTGTTGTTTTCTATCATGAATAAGAGGTTCATAATTTAAATCAAATTTGGCACTTGCTGAACGGTGTAGATTATGTAACTCTTTGGGACGGTTGTCATGGAGACAGCTCAAGCAATGGAAATCCGACAGTTTAGTAATTGCGCAGAAATATGTTAGTAGTTTAAGAAGTAATGCCACGTAGCTCGCCTTAAGTAGAAGACAGTTTAACAGGCAGTCTATCAATATTTTGGGGCATATTTATACTCCGTTTGCGCCGAATTTGCGTAGTTTTTTTCGACGCAAAACTAACTCCATATTTATACTTTGGCGTTAGACGCGTCTAGCGCCAAAGTTCATGGAGTTAGCATCATTTTTTGGCGTGAACACCTTCCTTGCGTTAATGAGATGCAAGGTAGGCGTTCCCGTCTTAAAAAATGACTTCCAGGCATGTGCGTGGTATTTATACTCCCGGGCAAAAATGACGCCCGGGAGTGGGGCAAAAAACCCCACATTTGCGCCTCTTTTTAACGCCTGGGTCAGGGCAGGCGTTAAGGGACCTGTGGGCACAGAAAGAGCCAAGAGGTGTCCTCCCCTGCCCCCAGGGACACCCCCTGCCACCCTTGCCCACCCCAGGAGGACTCCCAAGGATGGAGGGACCCATCCCAGGGAAGAAAAGGTAAGTTGTGGTAAGTATTTTTTTAAAATAAATTTGTGGCATAGGGGGGCCTGATTTGTGCCCCCCTACATGCCACTATGCCCAATGACCATGCCCAGGGGACATAAGTCACCTGGGCATGGCCATTGGGCAAGGGGGCATGACTCCTGTCTTTGCTAAGACAGGAGTCATGTTAATGGCGTCTGGGCGCCCCAAAAAAATGGCGCAAATCGGGTTAAGACGATTTTTTTGCCTCAGCCTGACTTGCCCCATTTTGGGACGCCCAAACGCCATTTTTCCCTACGCCGGTGCTGCCTGGTGTACGTCGTTTTTTTTCATGCACACCTGGCAGCGCCGGTCGGCTAACGCCGGCTAACGCCATTCAATAAATATGGCGCCTGCATGGCGCTTCAGAATGGCGTTAGCCGGCGCTAATTTTTTTGGCGCAAAACTGCGTTAGCGCAGTTTTGCGTCAAAAAGTATAAATATGGTCCTTTATGTTATAGTTATCTTCAGATACTATTCTAGTGATAAAGGGACCAGGAGTATGTTGGGTATAGCTGGAGATCAATCATCGTTGATATCATACACACAGAAACGATGCAGTGGACTACTGGTTGAGTTTGAAGATTGGATATGACTCATTTACATGGAATTGATTTCCTGGAACAGAATGTTTGATAATGGCTTGCCGAGGTTACTGTCTTCCAAAGTTCTAACTTTCGAGAGATCTTATACTGAACAGACAAAACGCCAGTGGTTTTCATGGTCAGGTTTTGTTGCTAATTGGCTGCTTTTTACAACTCTATAAGATGTTGCCTGAAGGGAAGTTTTCTGTTGAACTGCACTCAAGAATTACGATTGCACCATTAGATTAATTCTATCACTAAGCAAATTGGCAGGCTACAGATTGATAACTGATAGAGCATTGATTTACTTCCTGCCAATGGATAAGTGATAGAACATTGATTTATTGGTAATTCTTATTTCCTTCAAACACAAATCAAGGCGTTTTCCTCCATGACATTTTACCTTTATCTACATTGATTAGCACACCGTTATGATTCATCACATCCTTGAAGTCACTGTGCACATTAAGAACCCAGCACAAAGTATTAGGGAATATAGACATGATGAGTTAAAATAGTGGGCATGTAACATTAAATAATCTTAAAATAGTTTACATATTTGTGGCTAAACACTGGTATCTGTTATTTAGCTCACACAAGGAACACTAGCAAGTATTTTTGACTGTTGGAAAATTATCCTCTCAGAAGGGTCACACCAAACTTTTTGCCTTCCTCCTCCTCTTTTTGTGGCCTCTTTTTTGTTGGTTTTAGAACTGTGCACTTTACCACTGCTAACCAGTGCTAAAGTACCTGTGCTGTCTCCCCTAGACATGGTAATATTGGCTCATACCCAATTGGTAGATTTAATTTACTTGTAAGTGTCTAGTAAACTGAACTTCACATGCCCAAAGGTTTTCATTTAAATGCTACTAGTGGGCCTGCAGCACTGATTGTGCCACCCACATAAGTACCCCCTAATCTTGTGTACACCCTGCCATTGCAGGGTCTCTGTTCATAGTTTACTGCCACTTCCACTTGGCATTTAAAACCCCTTGCCAAGCCTTAAACACCACTTGCATTACATATGACACTCCTGAAGTAGAACCTAGGTAGCCCGTAGGGCTGGGTACTATGTACCTAAAAGGTAAGAAATGTACTGGCAGCGAAAAATTCCCAAAGTTATGTTTCACTTCTGTGAGGCCTACTATTCTCATTGGCAAGCTTTGGGAATTTCTTAATACACTTTTAAGCTGTAATTCCTGATCAGAAAGAAGTGGCTACATTATGTTACATATATTTGAAATGGTAACGGTAAATCCTCTTTAATGGTAAAGTTGAATTTAAAATTTTCATTTTAGCTATGTCACTTTCAGAAAATCAGTATTTCTCCACGTTATACAGTGCCTAATGTGTGCTTGTTGTTTCTGGTGCAGAGCCCCAGCACCTATTTTTGAGGGCTGGCACTTATTTTTATGCCTCGAGAATTTACTGTGAGTAAGTGACACGTTTGGGAACAAAAAAGCATCACAGTAGGAGAAAGCAGAAAGCTGAAAAAGTGGGCTGAAGGGGCAGGGAGTTGCTTTAAATGGATTGAAGAGGCCTAGTATGGCTTCAGGATTACGCTGCCTCAGTATTCTGTGTTCTCACATATAATTGCAGCTGTCACATGTTTAAGAGGAGGGCTTTGGGCACCAGCATGTTTTTATTTACACTGGCTTTATGTGCCTTACAACCTGTCTCTATTACCCGTCTGGGTTGGGTGACAGCTTCATTCTGTGCATTCCCTCTTGATAGCCACAAACACAGGAAGATTAGTTGTATCTGAGTGCTCATTTGCATTCTGATGGCTCTTCCTGAGTAGGAAGAATGGAGGGAGAGTTGACACTTGCACCTGAATGGGGATTGTCTGTCCCCACACAAAAGGCTGATTACCCCGTACTGATAGTCAGGAGCCAAGGCTGGGAAGAAAGGGCCTCTGTGCACTTCAAAAACCCTTCTTTGAAGTCTCTCCCACTTCAAAGGCACAGCTGGGTACAGGCCCATCTGACCCCACCAAAACAAACACTTCTGGACCTACAACTGGAGTCTGTGAGAAGAACTACTGTGCTGCAACATGAACTGTTACTCTGCCAGATTGCTGACCTGAAAGAATTCTTTTTCTGCTCTACAGCTGTGCTGCTCTCTCATCCTGCTGAGAGAGAGTTGCATTCTGTCTTGCCCTTACAAGTGATCTCCAAAGGCATGTTTGCTTGTCTACTGTTGCTTGACAATCAGGAACATTAAGGTCTCTATCCCTGCTCCTGTGCCTTGCTCACTGGAAGTGGACTAAGAGACTTGCATCATGAGAACCAATACATCTCGGCTCCAGCGATTGTCTTTGGATCGAATGCATCACCATCACTGTGTGGGGTACAGATAGATGCATCTCACTACACATCTTGTTGTTGTGACCAGGAAAGGTACTTTGTTTCACGGGGCCAGTATGGGTCCTGTAAGGCACCTCTGCTGCATCATGGTCAGTCTAAACTTTGACTTAGCCCTGGTGCTGCATGACCTCTGAGAGGGCTACTTTATTCTAATCGCTAATTTTTAATTTATTCTTTGAATCTCAAGTTCTACATATTGGATTTTTGTCATTCTGTTCCAGTTGCTCCTCAGCTGACTGGACTGTCAATAGGAGGCCTCTAACTCTAATAGATATTCTTGTGTGACCTCGGCAGGTGTTTGTATGTAAACAATAAACTAAAGTAGGGTCATTGCTGAGCACAGTAAAGTTGAAAAGATTATTTGTTTAAAAATTGACAGTTTTTGATATGTTTGGTCCTTTAAACGGGGAAGGACTTAATTGTGTCTGTGATTCCAAGAACCTTCTCCAAGTGCTTCAGCAGTAGGTGGAGGTCAATGGTCTCAAGGACAGCTGATAAATCAAGTACAACTTTGACTTTCCTTCTGCCTGTTCTCATCAAAGTCTGCCACTGACTTGTACCACTATGGTATCCTTGTGATGGTGAATATAACTCTGACTAAAATTTTTATTAAAATTACCAGCTACTGGAGGTCCAAAATGGCTCAAAAACTTGTTGATTGAACAGTGGAAGTTATTCTTTACAGTGCATCACTATATGGAGACATACATAGAGTTGCTCTATCATATCAATTGCCACTAGACATCTTGTCCTTTTACAAAGAAGCACAATGTAATTGGGCTTTAAGTTTTGGAAAATTAGTAGGTATGTTACCCCATTTGAACCAGCACCACTCACATGTGTAGCGAACAAATCTCTATATCATAGTAGCTAGGTTTCTATTGTTTTTTATTTTAATGCATCATTATGGAGATTGCAACACTATAAAAAGAAAGTTGATAGCAATGGTTGGTTGGGTGAGGTTTTTCAGTGATTGGGAATTAACTACTGTTCTACAGTAGAACAAATTACAATAGTTTGCTCTTTATTACCTAATATGCGCATATCCAAGGGACACTTTTCTCTGTGAAGATGTGAGGTTTTTGTCCAAATTGCTATGTCCAGGGGGATCAGGGAGTGTTCTCAAATACAAATGCAAAGTATTCAGCTAAGGGTGCTAGGCAAAATATCCTTGTGCTTTCTCCCTCAATGCTCCCTTGATACCAGATGGGTTAAGCCTCATTAGTACAACTGCATATATACATACATATATACAACTACTTGCTAAAGTAAGTGAATACGTAAAGATTAGCAAAAGTAAACTGTTCCTGACAGCATTAGGGTGTTCTTCCCACCAACTTTTTGCCTACCTCCTATATTTTTCTGACCTCTGTATTGCTGGTATTAGAGCTCAGTGCACTATACCACTGCTAACTAGTGGTAAAGTGCGTGTGTTCTCTCCCCTAAACATGGTAATATTGGCTTATGCCAACTTGGCATATTTAATTTACTTATAAGTCCGTATTAAAGTGCACTACATGTGAACAAGGCCCGCAAAGTGACTGCTACTTGTGGACTGTAGCACCAATTGTGCCACCCACATAAGTAGCCATTTAACCATGTCTCTGGCCTGCCATTGCAGAGCCTGTGTGTGCAGTTTCACACTGCCATTCCGAACTAGCAAGATAACCTTTTTCCAGGCCCAAACCTTCACTTTTTATACATATGTAACCCCTAAAATAGGCCCGCACAACCCAGAGGGTGAGGTGCATTCTTTAAATAGTAGGATATGAAAACAGGAAGTTTTAAATATCTAGATTGAGAAAAACTCCCAAAGTCATCTTTCACTACAGCAAGGCCTATCTATCCCACAAGATAACATGGTATTTCCTCATTACATTTTATAAGTGTAATTCACAATATGGAAGAGAAAACTTTTTGAATTTGTTGTCTCTGGATTCACAAATTGAAATCACAACTGAGAATGAAGTCGAGTTTTAGTTTATAATTGTGAAAATCAGATTTTCTTTAAAAACAGACCCAGTGATAATCAGTCCGAGGATTCAGGCCTTAGGAAACCATCTAAATTCATGCCCCCATCTACATCAATGCCTAGTGAAGTTTTGCATTTGAAAAAGCAGTATAGAGTGATCTCATGAAATTGCAACCTAAACAGAGTTTTGTTAATTTAGATAGTTGGCATTTCCTGACTTTAGAATAATAAACAGAGGGATAAGGAGGAATAATGGTCCAGTGTATATCCTCCCGATATTAATACGATGAAAATAAGCAAGATACACTGTTCCGAAGGAAAAATAGGTAAAGGGTTACAAAGGAGTCCTAAATTTTAGGAGCAAGAAACCTCACACACCCAACTGGGTATCATGCTTCATCATCGGAGTTGCTCCTCATCAGACCGGCGCTGCAATGTCTGACGGGCACCCCCCAGAGGGGGGCTCTTTGCCGGAGATCTTTTCTCGATGATGCCAAGACCCCAAGAGTGAGTTTAGAAAAGGGAAGTCTAGGAGAGTCAAACTAAAGATTAAAATTAGCTCACAAACCCGAAACAGAGGGTAACAATTTTATTGATCCATACAAGGGGTTGAGGCCAAGATTAAAAAATGATCAAGGGAGTGAAACAGAGACAATGGTCTGACACTCTATCCAACAAGTATTGAGAAGAAGGGGAGGGGAACTTCCAACCATCCCTAACGAAGGGTCAACATGTTTCACGTCCCTATGGTCCAGCCGGATCCAGCGACGCTTCTTCAGGACCTAATGCCTACATACTTCTCCTATAAGTAAGCTACAAGGACTACTAAAGTCTGAGATTATCAGTTATAATGTATCCAGTCACTTACACTCGTCCGGAAATAAACTTGAACGTACTATTCCTAAATGTCGCCCTGCAATGAAATAAACACAGGTCTATCAGAGGTAGCACAATCAGCACATTTCTATATTGTGATGATGTCATGGATTCATAACATTAGCAAGACGGTGTCAAACAGTGGGAAACACGGTGAGGGTGGCAGAAGTGACACACGTGTGCATGCAAAAAAAGGGGTATCAGCTTACCCTCCCTGTCGAGGAATGTGCTTCCTGGGACCACATCGGCTAGTGGCCGGGTGAAAAATACTTTCAAGCGCTCCTGGCTGTAACGGGGAACCTACCTGCAGGCGTGCTCCTGAATCAATGGGGACGCCACTGCTCGTATGGTTCAAAAACCCGTCGGCCGGGAGTCAGCATGTCATGTTGATGCTTGCGTTACCTAGTAACCGAGCTCAACCAGTGTCGGACCTCAGTTTTTCGTAACCGAGGAGTCAAAACAAAGAAAGGACTGCCGCTACCAAGGAGTAAAAACAAAGAAAGGACTGCCGCTTGAAAGTAAAGACTGAGGGAACCAGTTAGCTATAAAATAATGGCACGATCATGTCGGCAGTGCAATAATTGAAAAGGACTGCAGTGTCTGTCAGGACATTGCAAAGTAGAGCCCATAAAAATTGATAAAATACAAAATATTGGCAAATTCATGTCAATGATTTGGATGATACTGTCAAATTCATGTCAATGATTTGGATGATACTGTCAAAGTGAAAAGAATAGCCAGTGATACTATAGTGAATTAGCAAGAGAAGGGTCATATCCCATGACTGGGCAGTGATCAATCAGAAAGTTATTGTCAAGCAATATCAGGTAGGGTATGCTATGGTCACACAAATAAGAGGCACAAAGAAACTACTGTGCCAGACTAATCCAAGGGATGTCATCATTGAATCCATTAGGATGTGTGTTCAATTTAAACACCCAACGTTGTTCTAGTTCAAAAACAGATCTAGTGTCCTTGTGTGGGCTAGTCTGTAGGACAACCCACCACATATCATACGGGCTGTGTTTGACTTCTATATAGTGGATGCTCAATTTCGTTGGTATGCGGCCACATTTGATATTGCTGCAATGCTCATTTACTCTTAGTTTCACTGCTCGGGTAGTCATACCCACGTAGCGCAAACCACAAGGGCATGTGATCAGATAAACACAATTGCGAGTATTGCAATTAGTGTGTGTTAGTAGGTGCCAAGTGCCTATTGGTTCAAGGTCAAGAGTCTTCAAACGTTTGTTTAAAGCACAAACGTTATAGTTCCCACATGGAAAATGGCCTGCAACAGGTGGAATATCCCATAACAACCTCTGTCTGGGAAGTGAAGAGGCAGGACGGGGTCGGGTATGGACTAATAAGTCCTTGATTTTGGTCGCTCTTTTGAAAGCAAAGAGGGGTTTAGACAACTGTTCTCCTCCACTACATAGGATGGCCCATCTCTTGTTCACCACTTTCTTTATAGTGTTGGACAAAGGGGTGAACGTAGACACACAGGTCAGTTGGGTTTCTGAGGATCGGGAAGTCGTAGATAGCAATGTATCCATATTGCAATACTTAGCCCGCTTGTAGGCTGTATTCATCACCTGCTGAGGAAAGTGACGATTACTGAGTTTATTAGAAAGATCTTTAGCTTGGGAATCAAATGTGTGAATACTTCTGCAGTTGTGGCGTGTACATTACATTCCAGTTGTCGGTATGGCTAGAGGTTGTTAATTGGGCCCTAGTTAATGTGGGGGGTATGGTGGCTGACGTATGCCGGGATGTCAGTTTGATGTTGTGGCCTTCCCTCCTGGTGTGGATTTCCCTTTGGTCCATCGTTGGCATGACAGCATGCCCCCATGGGACTGTTGTTGGTGTAGTGTAATGGTGTGCCCCAGCTTCTGTCTGTGCAGGCCATGCCCCCATGCCATGCCCCTTTACCCATGCCACTCCATGTATATGATGACTTCCATGCATTTTGTGGTCGGTATCCCGCCCTGCTTACGGTTAACATTAGTGCATTTTAATTCCCCATGCGACTTACCCTGCATGTGCGTTGTCTCCTGGTAGTCTGCGCTGCCCTATCCTTGAATCCCTGTGACGATCTCCTCAGGGATGACGGCTGCGACCATCTCCTCCATGTGGTCCAGGGCCTCCTGGTGTGCTGGACTCCCACCTCCAGTCTGCAGTGCTGCCTTCCTGTTCCTGGCCATCTTTTCCTTGGTCCTGCGCTTGCAGTCATGCCAGCGTTTCTTGCACTCGATGACTGTTCTGCGTACTTCAGCCACACTGTTAATCTTGTCAACAATTTGTTGCCATATAGCCTCTCTCCTACTGATTGGCAACTTTGAGGTGACAAACAGTTGGTGCTGGTGTTCCGTCACCTCTTTAACCAGAATGTCCTGCTCCTCTGCACTGAAGCGACACTTTCTTTTCTTCTTATAAGTGTCCTGGTTCTTGTGTGGGTCCTCCTGGCTGGTTCTTGGTCTGTTGTCATCTTCCTGGGGTCTGCAGTGACATATGGGATCCATTTTGGCTCTCCTCTGGTGAAATGGCAGTGTTTGCAGTTTTTTTTTACGCTATTGCTTAAAAAAACGGCACATATCCGGTTTGCGGAGTCGTAAATCGACCCACAGTCATTTCTGCCGCGTTAACGTCGTTTTGCTTTACGACTTGACGCTCCGGTGTGCGTAAAAAAAATGACTCCCACCTGTGGTTTGCGCCGCTGTGCGTCAAAGTATAAATTTGACGCCCGCGCGGCACACCAAATATATAAATATGGCCCTAGATCTCTTTTTGAACTAGAACAACGTTGGGCGTTTAAATTGAACACACATACTAATGGGCTCAATGATGACATCCCTTGGATTAGTCTGGCACAGTAGTTTCTTTGTGCCTCTTATTTGTTTGACCATAGCGTACCCTACCTGATATTGCTTGACAATAACTTTCTGATTGATCACTGCCCAGTCATGGGATATGACCCTTCTCTTGCTAATTCACTATAGCATCACTGGCTATTCTTTTCAATTTGACAGTTTCATCCAAATCATTGACATGAATTTGACAGTATCATCCAAATCATTAACATTAATTTGCCAATATTTTGTATTTTATCGATTTTTATGGGCTCTACTTTGCAATGTCCTGCTGGACACGGCAGTCCTTTTCAATTATTGCACTGCCGACATGATCGTGTGATTATTTTATAGCTAACTGGTTCCCTCGGTCTTTACTTTCAAGCGGCAGTCCTTTCTTTGTTTTTACTCCTTGGTAGCGGCAGTCCTTTCTTTGTTTTGACTCCTCGTTTACGAAAAACGGAGGTCCGATACTTGTTGAGCTGGGTTACTAGGTAACGCGAGCGTCAACATGACGTGCCTATTTCCGCCCAACGGGTTTTTGAACCATACGAGCCGTGGCATCCCCATTGATTCGAGAGCACGGCCGCGGGTAGGTTCCCCGTTACAGCCAGGAGCGCTTGAAAGTATTTTGCGCCCAGCCACTGGCCGATGTGGTCCCAGGAAGCACGTTCCTCGACAGGGAGGGTAAGTTGATACCCTTTTTTTGCATGCACACGTGTGCCACGTTTGCCACCCTCACCGTGTTTCCCACTGTTTGACATCGTCTTGCTGATATTATGAATCCATTACATCATCACAATATAGAAATGTGCTGATTGTGCTACCTCTGATTGAGCTGTGTTTATTTGATTACAGGGCGACATTTAGGAATAGTACGTTCAAGTTTATTTCCGGACGAGTGTAATGACTGGATACATTATAACTGATAATCTCAGACTTTAGTAGTCCTTGTAGCTTACTTATAAGAGAAGTATGTAGTCATTAGGTCCTGAAGAAGCGTCGCTGGATCCGGCTGGACCATAGAGACGCGAAACATGTTGACCCTTCATTAGGGATGGTTGGAAGTTCCCCTCACCTTCTTCTCAATACTTGTTGGATAGAGTGTCAGACCATTGTC
The DNA here is from genome assembly GCF_031143425.1 of Pleurodeles waltl. NCBI lineage: Eukaryota > Metazoa > Chordata > Amphibia > Caudata > Salamandridae > Pleurodeles > Pleurodeles waltl. The sequence goes on from NC_090442.1 coordinate 688,383,934, forward strand.
TCTGTTTCACTCCCTTGGTCGTTTTTTTATCTTGGCCTCAACCCCTCGTATGGATCAATAAAATTGTTACCCTCTGCCTCGGGTTTGTGAGCTAATTTTAATCTTTAGTTTGACTCTCCTAGACTTCCCTTTTCCAAACTCACTCTTGGGGTCTTGGCATCATCGAGAAAAGATCTCCGGCAAAGAGCCCCCCTCCTGGGGGTGCCCGTCAGACATTGCAGCACCGTTCTGACGAGGAGCAACTCCGATGATAAAGCATGACACCCAGTTGGGTGTGTGAGGTTTCTTGCTCCTAAAATTTAGGACTCCTTTGTATCCCTTTCCCAATTTTTCCTTTGGAACAGTGTATCTTGCTTATTTTCATTTTCTGACTTTAGCCATTTGGTGCCTGCTGCCTGTCTCTGATCACTTGTCTAGGGTGGGTGACAGTGGGGCTGTGTGCAGTTCTTCTAGACAACCATACACTATGGGAGGTTATGTGTGACTTGATGCGCCATCCTTGGAGGATAGGGGAGGATCTGGGCACTGCCTCACTTGCATCTGAATAGGCTGTGTCCTGTCCCCAAACAAAGGGCTGCTGAACTCCCTGCAGTGAGTCTGGAGTCAAGGTAGGAAGGTCAGGACTTCTGTGACCTTCAAAGGCCTGTCTTTGAAGTATTCCCCTGTTCAAATGCCCAACTGGGTACAAGTACTGGACCTCTGACACCACCAACTCAGTAGACTTCTGGACCTGTGAAGTCTACGCCAGGAAGATAGACTGCTGTGCTGCTGATGGATTGTCAGTCTGCTGGAATGCTGCTTTGCTGCTCTGCTCTCCTGCTGTTCCCATGCCTGCTGGGTTGAAGGATGGGACCTACATCATTTGTAATGAGAGTGACTCCAAGGGGAAGTTGGCTGGCCTTCTGATCTGCAGACTCAGGTACATAAAAGACTTCCAATCACCCTGTTACTGTACCTGGACTTTGCCACCTATGAGCTGCCCCGTCAAGTGATGCCACCCCAATCCTGGACTCTTGGAAGTAGGCCTAAGATGTTTGATCCAGCCAAACACATTCATTCTATGTTGCAGGAGCAGAATCAATGCATTGCAGCTGTTATGTGGAACAGAACCCATGCATTACCTTTGGAACTGTCACTGAGATGCTTTTTCCACCACAAAGTTCTTGCAGCCCTGTTTTTGGCAGACTCAATGAAGAAACTCCACATCACAGCCTCTGTGCTCATCAGGACTGAGGCATTGCCTCAACTGCACAACACATTCTCGACAAGGATCTTTGCACCACAAGCCCCGGTGCTGGCAAAGTCTACGTCAATGCAGCAGGAACTCACACCACCACCTCAAAACATCTCTGAACTGATTCATCACCACTGTTGCAGGGAGCAGAACCAACGCATCACCTCTACTGAGTGATTCAGAACCTAAGCAACACTCTGCACACTGGATTTAAGGTACTACTGTTTAGCAGGCCCAACTGGGTCCCTGTAGCTGGCCCATTCTTGACTGTGGTCTGCCTGAAGTTTCAACTTTGTCCCAGTCCAGTGCAACCAGATATCTCCAGTTGCCGCTTCTTGCTTCTGAGTGCTTTTGTACAGTTCTACTTATTGGATTGTTGTTGTTCTGGTCTTGTTTCAATCATTAATATCAGAGTTATTTTTCTAACCTGGTGTGGAATGTTTTGTGTAGTGTTTTTACTTTTTTAGTTTTTGAAGTGTTGCATAAATACTTTACTCATTGCTTCTAAGTTAAGCCTGACTGCCCTGTACAAATCTACCAGAGCGTGAGCACAAGGTAACTTAAGGTTTGCCTGACCCTTACCTTGACTAGGATTGTGGTTGCTGCTTGACCAGGGTTTATACCCCAGTCAACCAACAACCCAATTTCTAACATAAACCTTTACTTGAAAAATGTGGACTCCATAGATCTTACAGCTTCATATTTTAAATTAGTGAACTTAGTGCCATGAAAGAGCTGTGGGTATATACAAACTTTGTGATTACCTAATGAGAAATCTGTAATATCCCTGAGTTTTCCAAGAAATTTGAGTAGCAGGCCTCTTGCACTCGATGACTGTTCTGCGTACTTCTGCCACACTGTTAATCTTGTCAACAATTTGTTGCCATATAGCCTCTCTCCTACTGATTGGCAACTTTGAGGTGACAAACAGTTGGTGCTGGTGTTCCGTCACCTCTTTAACCAGAATTTCCTGCTCCTCTGCACTGAAGCGACACTTTATTTTCTTCTTATAAGTGTCCTGGTTCTTGTGTGGGTCCTCCTGGCTGGTTCTTGGTCTGTTGTCATCTTCCTGGGGTCTGCAGTGGCATATGGGATCCATTTTGGCTCTCCTCTGGTGAAATGGCAGTGTTTGCAGCTTTTTTTTACGCTATTGCTTAAAAAAACAGCACATATCCGGTTTGCGGAGTCGTAAATCGACCCACAGTCATTTCTGCCGCATTAACGTCGTTTTGCTTTACGACTTGACGCTCCGGTGTGCGTAAAAAAAATTACTCCCACCTGTGGTTTGCGCCGCCGTGCGTCAAAGTATAAATTTGACGCCCGCGCAGCACACCAAAATGGCATTAGCCGGCGGTAATATTTTTGACGCAAAACTGCGCCGGCGCAGTTTTGCGTCAAAAAGTATAAATATGGCCCTAGATCTCTTTTTGAACTAGAACAATGTTGGGTGTTTAAATTGAACACACATACTAATGGGCTCAATGATGACATCCCTTGGATTAGTCTGGCACAGTAGTTTCTTTGTGCCTCTTATTTGTTTGACCATAGCGTACCCTACCTGATATTGCTTGACAATAACTTTCTGATTGATCACTGCCCAGTCATGGGATATGACCCTTCTCTTGCTAATTCACTATAGCATCACTGGCTATTCTTTTCAATTTGACAGTTTCATCCAAATCATTGACATGAATTTGACAGTATCATCCAAATCATTAACATTAATTTGCCAATATTTTGTATTTTATCGATTTTTATGGGCTCTACTTTGCAATGTCCTGCTGGACACGGCAGTCCTTTTCAATTATTGCACTACCGACATGATCGTGCCATTATTTTATAGCTAACTGGTTCCCTCGGTCTTTACTTTCAAGCGGCAGTCCTTTCTTTGTTTTTACTCCATGGTAGCGGCAGTCCTTTCTTTGTTTTGACTCCTCGTTTACGAAAAACTGAGGTCCGATACTTGTTGAGCTGGGTTACTAGGTAACGCGAGCGTCAACATGACGTGCCTATTTCCGCCCAACGGGTTTTTGAACCATACGAGCCGTGGCATCCCCATTGATTCGGGAGCACGGCCGCGGGTAGGTTCCCCGTTACAGCCAGGAGCGCTTGAAAGTATTTTGCGCCCAGCCACTGGCCGATGTGGTCCCAGGAAGCACGTTCCTCGACAAGGAGGGTAAGTTGATACCCTTTTTTTGCATGCACACGTGTGCCACGTCTGCCACCCTCACCGTGTTTCCCACTGTTTGACATCGTCTTGCTGATATTATGAATCCATTACATCATCACAATATAGAAATGTGCTGATTGTGCTACCTCTGATTGAGCTGTGTTTATTTCATTATAGGGCGACATTTAGGAATAGTACGTTCAAGTTTATTTCCGGACGAGTGTAATGACTGGATACATTATAACTGATAATCTCAGACTTTAGTAGTCCTTGTAGCTTACTTATAAGAGAAGTATGTAGTCATTAGGTCCTGAAGAAGCGTCGCTGGATCCGGCTGGACCATAGAGACGCGAAACATGTTGACCCTTCATTAGGGATGGTTGGAAGTTCCCCTCCCCTTCTTCTCAATACTTGTTGGATAGAGTGTCAGACCATTGTCTCTGTTTCACTCCCTTGATCGTTTTTTTATCTTGGCCTCAACCCCTCGTATGGATCAATAAAATTGTTACCCTCTGCCTCGGGTTTGTGAGCTAATTTTAATCTTTAGTTTGACTCTCCTAGACTTCCCTTTTCCAAACTCACTCTTGGGGTCTTGGCATCATCGAGAAAAGATCTCCGGCAAAGAGCCCCCCTCCGGGGGGTGCCCGTCAGACATTGCAGCACCGGTCTGACGAGGAGCAACTCCGATGATAAAGCATGACACCCAGTTGGGTGTGTGAGGTTTCTTGCTCCTAAAATTTAGGACTCCTTTGTATCCCTTTCCCAATTTTTCCTTTGGAACAGTGTATCTTGCTTATTTTCATTTTCTGACTTTAGCCATTTGGTGCCTGCTGCCTGTCTCTGATCACTTGTCTGGGGTGGGTGACAGTGGGGCTGTGTGCATTTCTTCTAGACAACCATACACTATGGGAGGTTATGTGTGACTTGATGCGCCATCCTTGGAGGATAGGGGAGGATCTGGGCACTGCCTCACTTGCATCTGAATAGGCTGTGTCCTGTCCCCAAACAAAGGGCTGCTGAACTCCCTGCAGTGAGTCTGGAGTCAAGGTAGGAAGGTCACGACTTCTGTGACCTTCAAAGGCCTGTCTTTGAAGTATTCCCCTGTTCAAATGCCCAACTGGGTATAAGTACTGGACCTCTGACACCACCAACTCAGTAGACTTCTAGACCTGTGAAGTCTACGCCAGGAAGATAGACTGCTGTGCTGCTGATGGATTGTCAGTCTGCTGGAATGCTGCTTTGCTGCTCTGCTCTCCTGCTGTTCCCATGCCTGCCTGGGTTGAAGGATGGGACCTGCATCATTTGTAACCAGAGTGACTCCAAGGGGAAGTTGGCTGGCCTTCTGGTCTGCAGACTCAGGTACATAAAAGACTTCCATTCACCCTGTTCCTGTACCTGCACTTTGCCACCTATGAGTCTGCCCCGTCAAGTGATGCCACCCCAATCCTGGACTCTTGGAAGTAGGCCTAAGATGTTTGATCCAGCCGAACACATTCATTCTATGCTGCAGGAGCGGAATCAATGCATTGCAGGTGTTATGTGGAACAGAACCCATGCATTACCTTTGGAACTGTCACTGAGATGCTTTTCCCACCACAAAATTCTTGCATCCCTGTTTTTGGCAGACTCAATGAAGAAACTCCACATCACAGCCTCTGTGCTCATCAGGACTGAGGCATTGCCTCAACTGCACAACACATTCTCGACAAGGATCTTTGCACCACAAGCCCCGGTGCTGGCAAAGTCTACGTCAATGCAGCAGGAACTCACACCACCACCTCAAAACATCTCTGAACTGATTCATCACCACTGTTGCAGGGAGCAGAACCAACGCATCACCTCTACTGAGTGATTCAGAACCTAAGCAACACTCTGCACACTGGATTTAAGGTACTTCTGTTTAGCAGGCCCAACTGGATCCCTGTAGCTGGCCCATTCTTGACTGTGGTCTGCCTGAAGTTTCAACTTTGTCCCAGTCCAGTGCAACCAGATATCTCCAGTTGCCGCTTCTTGCTTCTGAGTGCTTTTGTACAGTTCTACTTATTGGATTGTTGTTGTTCTGGTCTTGTTTTAATCATTAATATCAGAGTTATTTTTCTAACCTGGTGTGGAATGTTTTGTGTAGTGTTTTTACTTTTTTAGTTTTTGAAGTGTTGCATAAATACTTTACTCATTGCTTCTAAGTTAAGCCTGAATGCCCTGTACAAATCTACCTGAGCGTGAGCACAAGGTAACTTAAGGTTTGCCTGACCCTTACCTTAACTAGGATTGTGGTTGCTGCTTGACCAGGGTTTATACCCCAGTCAACCAACAAGCCAATTTCTAACATAAACCTTTACTTGAAAAATGTGGACTCCATAGATCTTACAGCTTCATATTTTAAATTAGTGAACTTAGTGCCATGAAAGAGCTGTGGGTATATACAAACTTTGTGATTACCTAATGAGAAATCTGTAATATCCCTGAGTTTTCCAAGAAATTTGAGTAGCAGGCCTTTGAGGTGCAAATGATAATAAGGTTCTGTCTGTGCAATATAATCCTTATAATGATCTAAATTAAATATCAATTTACACACAAAGTCAGTGTTTCAGTTCATACTTTACGGATTAAGCTTTTTTATCCAAATCCCAACTGATGATGCAATCACTTGTCTAGCCCATTTTCCATCTTGTTTTTGGGATTTTCAGGGATCAATTTAGGACTCTTGAGTAATATCAATAACAGTTTGTGTCACACTAGATTTCCAGTTTGGGATTGCTGCTTCTTGTCTGAAATTTTGATGTTCAAATTTATCATTAGTCAGCCAGCATTAGTCAAGTCATCAACAACTTTGATCATCTGAACAGTGTAAGGATAAAATTGTTGTGTATACCACTGCTCAAGGTGCTTCATACCACATATCATGAATATTGTAGAAATATAAATTAGACATTAATTATTGTGGGGATTACTAAACTGGTAGTATATTTTAAGCTATTTCTACTTTAATTACTCATGTAACATGTACGCTGAATATATGTGGTGTATCCCAATCTGCTATATATGGAATAAACTCACAGCCACGTAAAGTATGTTTTTGCTTCAAAAAATAGGAAGAAGGTTGCATCAAGTGAAACAATTCATTTCAGTCAAAGATTGCTATTAAGGGATCTTTTAAGGTTCACATTTCTTCAGAGGATCTGATAGAGTAATTTAGTGGGATGGTCATGATAGCTGAGAGAAGAATTTTACCTACATCACAATGTCATTATCTTGGCCATAAATACAAAAGCTCATAATATATCTTAACCATCTCCAAGACAATGACATGATAGATATAAATATAGAAACTCTCTAGAAAGATTTTGCTTTTGTTCTGTCAATCAAAGACAAACAGTCTTTACCGTTACTATAGATGGCAATTGGATGAAATAAAATGTAGGTGAAGTGTGAAAGAAGTGTGTAGACTATCTGTTGGCTTTATGACTAGAGCAAGGGCACACGAGAGGAAAGATTTACAGTTGTTAATCCAGTAAATAACTATAGAAATTTCATTGACTAGGGAAAAACTAGGAATAAGACACACTTAGGGGGTCATTCTGACCTTGGCGGTCCATGACCGCCATGGCAGAGTGCGGCGGAAGCACCGCCAACAGGCTGGCGGTGCTCCCTGGGCGATTCTGACCGCGGCAGTAAAGCCGCAGTCGGAAAAGGGGAGCCGGCGGTTTCCCGCCGGTTTCCCGCTGGCCCAGGGAATCCGCCATGGCAGCGCTGCTTGCAGCACCGCCATAGGGATTCCGAGCGCCTTCCCGCCAGCCTGTTTCTGGCGGTGTCCACCGCCACAACCAGGATGGCGGGAACGGGTGCCGTGGGGCCCCAGGGGGCCCCTGCACTGCCCATGCCACTGGCATGGGCAGTGCAGGGGCCCCCTAACAGGGCCCCACAAAGATTTTCACTGTCTGCTGTGCAGACAGTGAAAATCGCGACGGGTGCCACTGCACCCGTCGCACCCCTTCAACTCCGCCGGCTCCATTCCGAGCCGGCTTCATTGTTGAAGGGGCTGTCCCGCTGGGCCGGCCGGTGGTCTTCTGGCGGTCGCCCGCCGGCCCAGCGGGAAAGCCAGAATGGCTGCCGCGGTCTTTTGACCGCGGAGCGGTCTTTCGGCGGGAACCGCTTGGCGGTCGGCAACCGCCGACCGCCGCGGTCAGAATGACCGCCTTAGTTTCTGTAGTTCATCATCTAAGCCACAGATAGTCTCACGGTAACAGGTCTGCTTGCTATTCTCAAATTATGCTAGAAAGAAAACCATTAGCACTGCTGACAGAGCGTAGTTTAAATAATATATATATTTAGATGTGAAATGCTTACGATTAACAATGCTGCATTAATAATACTATTCATTGAAACGTATTTAAACGTGGAAAATTATCATATGCATAAACTAATGTCGACTGTAAGAAATAATTGCTTGTATTATGATTAATTGAAAATGTTAACACGTACGATGATTGCATTTATTAGAATCCATAAGCCTTAAGTTAGCGTGAGTCAAATACTAGCTGTGAAACTCTCATATTAAAGCATATTTTTCTGTTTCTTCAGTGTGCTGACTTGCAAAAGGCCATGACCCAGCAATTGTTCTTTTCTCCGCTTATTGTATCATTAGCAGTTATATTCCCATCCTCATGCTAGCTGCTTATTAGTATAGAGATATACGCTTTGCAACAAAATATGGACACTTTCAAGGACATTCAACCACAGAAAAGAGAACTCTTGACCCGAAGAACGTGCCAGAAAATGAAGTAACCCCGGATGTGCCACCTACGAAAAACGTCAAATATGAAGACCAATCAAAATGTCATGATTTATCGTAAAATGACAAGTGCATTACTTAATGTATAATTTTATAGGTTACAGATAGTGGGGTGTAGTGACTATCCAATAGAATTTTGGGGGAATGTATTATGAAAAAGGGATAAAAAACCCATGACACAGGAGACTCGAGACCATTAGGTTGGGAATGATATCGATTGCATCCAGAAACTTTGTCACTCTATTTGGTGACTTGAGACTTTGACAAAATTATCCTCAACCTTAGTCGCCCCAATACACTTTCTTCCTTATGAGGGAAGTGTCCCCTGCCCTTAGACTAGATATACTGACGATGATTCCACTGATGTCCTGAAGACGAAGACTGATCCTGTATGCTGACCTATTCCGAGGAGGGTAATTATGCTGTTGCTATTGAAAATTCATCTATTTGCCTTTTCTTTCTAGGTACCAACTGCTGTGTATTTTTGATTAGAGACCTTAGTTAGACGTTTTCCAAATTGATGTTCTAAATTGTTTTGCATGAAGCCCAACATGCTGATGCTAATTAGTGGCTAGATGAGGCATTCACTTCAACTGACGACACTGACGTGACTGACATGATGCTATGCTGAACTAAGACCTTTTATGAGGTTCTATGCATTTTAATTCGTTTATCTTCATATTACTATCTTATGTTTGTGATCTTTACATTGTTGAAAACTTATCATAGTTGCCGCATCGTGATTATGCTCTTTTGCTTATTGGTTTTGAGATTAATACATCTGCTATTAGATTGTAATCAATAGGGAATAAAATTCACAAAAAACTAAATAAGGTGTGGTTATTCATGACTGAAAGTTCATGGTTGCGTTAACGGTCTTAACTAATGTCTAAAGTGAAATATATTGTGGTGATATATGTTGATGACATTACTGATATATTGATTGATATATTGATCAGTTACCTCGTCCTACGGTGTCTCACCACTGGGTCCAAAGATTCATTGGCCTAAAACGAGTCCTAATGTGTATAAATTAACATAGAAGGACGCGTTAACAGTCCTGGTAGCAGAGCGACGGTTTGGCCCTTGGGGACCCTAGGACGGAGTTTCATTGTTTAATTTGTTTTTCTGTGATAATGCAATTTAGAGATATGATGGGTTGCTTAGCTCGCCATGGCTTTCCTGGGATCTCGGAGCCTGCCTAAATGAGTTGGGAATGTTTTCGGCGCCATAGTGTGTGTGGTTAGGGTCTTTGCGCTTGCTTAAGCTTATGCATCTTGCAGGTGGTTGTGGAAAATTTGTGTGTATTTAGGACAAATTAAGGCGGTCATTCTGACCGCGGCGGGCGGCGGTTGCCGCCCGCCATGCGGTCACCGCCAAATGGCCGCTCCGCGGTCAGGAGACCGCGGATGCCATTCTGGCTTTCCCGCTGGGCCGGCGGGCGACCGCCAAAAGGGCGCCCACCGGCCCAGCGGGAAAGCCCCTGCAACATAGAAGCCGGCTCCGAATGGAGCCGGCGGTGTTGCAGGGGTGCGACCGGTGCAGTAGCACCCGTCGCGATTTTCACTGTCTGCAAAGCAGACAGTGAAAATCTTCATGGGGCCCTGTTAGGGGGCCCCTGCACTGCCCATACCAGTGGCATGGGCAGTGCAGGGGCTCCAAGGGGCCCCACGACACCCGTTCCCGCCATCCTGTTCCTGGCGGTAAGAACCGCCAGAAACAGAGTGGCGGGAAGGGGGTCGGAATCCCCATGGCGGCGCTCCCTGGGCCAGGGGAAAACCGGCGGGAAACCGCCGGTTCCCCTTTTCTGACCGCGGCTTTACCGACGCGGTCAGAATGGCCCTGGAAGCACCGCCAGCCTGTTGGCGGTGCTTCCGTGGTCCCCGGCCCTGGCGGTCATGGACCGCCAGGGTCGGAATGACCCCCCTAAGTGTTGTTTAGCAGGAGTGGGCGTACTCCACAGTATAAGAGTAGGGAAGTTGGCGTACTTCATGTGAATGTAGCGCTTGTTGCTCAAAATTATCCACGTGGTTGGTTGTTGCGTACGGACCTGTCGAGGTCTAAGACTCCGGAGTAGTGAAGACGAATATGGTTTATGTTGTAATCTGTACGGTTTAATAGGTCAATCGGGCGTGGTTGACAAGTCGAGTTTGAGTTGTAACGTGTGAATGAAACCTTCAATGGAGATTTGACAAATTCTAAAGTGCACTAGAAGGAGTCGTTGACAAGTCGAGAGTAGATTTGCGGGTCAAATTCTGCTTGCGTATGCGGGAACTGAAAAGGAGAGAGTAGCGGCCGAGGCTTCAAGTGAAATCTCTGTAAAGTTCTGAAGCAAATGTGTTACCCTTCCTGTAGTAAACCGGCAGATTTGTGTTGTCTTTTAAGGTGCTTGCAATCATTTGCATTAGTCTGTATGAGTTGTAAGGGTCAGTGAAGAGCGGACAAGCCGCAAGACTTTGTCAGCCGCTGTGTGTGTGAGTGTGACGTCAGTGGTGCCGCGCTGAGATAGGTCAGATGTCGAGAGGGGTCGCGCACGGATTGGCTGCCATCCGTGAATGGCAATAGGTTGAGAAAGGGCGGGTGAAGTTTGTCCTGGGAACTAAGCCGTTTCTGATCAAATATAAATAAGAAAATCGCAAAAATGAATTTTGTCAAAGCATTCAAGAGCGCTCTAAAGGGAGATGTGTATATTGTTGCAACCGATGGAGAACCCACACCACCTGAGGGTACTCCGGCTTACACGGTTATGGAAGAGAAAGGTGTTGCACCTTGTTTATGGATGAAACAGTGGTGCAAATTAACAGAAAAAGAAGGGTGTTTAGCGTTTCCAGAACATGGGACGTTCAATCCAAAGGTACTAGAAAATCTGAGGTGGATGTTAAATACACAGAAGCCACCTCCGAGACCGGCACAATACGAGGCTTTGGCAATTTGGGACTTAATGGCCCTTATACATAGACAAGAAAGGTTTCAGAGAAGGCTGAGAAGGGCAGAAAAATCATATGCAGAGGGTAGTTGGGACAACGAGAACAAAATGTGGAGAAGGGGAATCGTAGATGGGTTGAAGTTATTCCCAGCAATAACCCAAGGAGAAGAGACACAGGGAAAAAAAGCCTCCTGTAAAACCATAAAGATTCAGGCAAAACTAAAGATAATAAAAGGTCCTGGGAAGAGGAAGATGATTCAGATGATGAGGAATTCATGGATAGATTGTTACATGATCGTCCGCCACCATATGCGGTGAGCGACAGTGCTCCAAGTACTAGCTTGGATCCTGGGAACCAGACACAAGAAAAGGGAGTTACTGATACAGCACAGACAAGCGATACAGCTTCGATACAGAATGGTGTCAGTGTACCCACTGCACCAGACTTGCCGATACAGTTGCAGCCTCCACCGCAGAAAAAGAGAATTTACCCTGAGGTTCCAGTGCTTGAGACTACTACAAACTTGATAGTGCCGCCAGATCCGATATTTACAAAGCCAAAGTTAATACAGATTGAATCGACTCCGAAGCTAATGTCTCAACCACCACAGTTGATACCAGGCTATAACCCTGTAGCGGGACCAACATTAGTACCTGTACCGGGTACACTGGAGCAGACCTATGGTGTTGCGGCTCCAAGAGGCCTGGGTTCAGGTCAGACACCTGCCGCTATATCGTTACCTATTACTGTTGGTTCCCCAGTGCCATTGTATGCACAAGATAAAACAGGGATGTGTGATCAGGGAGTTATGACTCAGGAAGCGATAAGAGGAGGGCCTATGAGAGCTCCACAGATAATGGCCCCGGGAGAGCAAGTAAATGAGCCACCAAGACCCTTAATGGACCTTAGTCCGGTAGGGGCACCTCTCGAAGCGATGCGTCAAGCAGGGTTGGGAGTTTGAACTCCCCAAACTATAAGTACAAATACCTCACACACTCCAATGATACATGCAGGGAATATTTCACTGCAGGGTTTTACAGTACAGCAGTTAAATGAGTGGTTAGAGAAAACTTGTACCTCACAGAAGACTACAGTGACCACAGTTGAACCTGAGAAAGAAAAACAAGACGAATACTTGAATTTTGTACGACTAGGGGCAGAAGCTGCTGAGTTAGTGGAAGGAACAATGGGAGTAAACAGGTTGGAATCATACACTGAGGCAGAATTGGGGTACTTATGCCCCAAGATTACCAAAGAGGTAGGCAAAGTACATCAGAGATTAGCGAATTTGGCAGATAAATATAATATTGATATTGGAAACACTAAGCATCTGAAAAGAAGTTACAGATTAGATTTTGACTCCAAGGATTTTGAACACATGAGATCTGCAGGTCTGAAGACACATCTGAGAGAACTGTTGCAAAGTGCACAAATTTGGGGTGCATTGGAGAAATGGGAAGGCCGATGGGCAAAGAAAAGAGATAAGGGAAAGGGAGACAGTTCAGGGTCCAATGAAGTTAGGACGTCACCTGACCTGGGATCGGTAAAAATCTTACCTATGAGAGAGACAGCTGGTGGTGTTTTAGTACATGTGCCGTGGTCTAGAGGAGATATTTTGTCTTTCACAAACGATTATCCTAGATTAAGAGAGAAGCCGATTGAGTGGTATCAACAAACGGACAGGTTTGTGAAACTTGCAAAGTGTCTCTGGGAAGACTTGAATACTTTATTTGAGATCATTGTTCCGCCTGATTTGTGGCTCGAGTGCAAGAGAGGGGTAGATTGGCCAACGAAGGAGCCGGCAAGAGATAAGGTGACTGGAGCACCTTCAGAAGAGGTGATGAAATATTATCATAAAGAAATTGAGTTCTTGAAACAAAAGGTGTCGCCGAAGGTGACCGACTGGCAGAAAATCGACCGGACCTCTCAAGAGGTTAAGGAGTCAATACATGCTTATTACGAAAGACTATTGAAAGCGTTCAAACATTACAGTGGTACTGAGACTATCGAACCGAAGGACATGAATCACCTTGTGTTTAGATTTGTTGAAGGGTTGAGACCGGAGGTTAGCCAAATGATTAAGAATCATTTGATTTGTTGGCAAGCTAAACCGATTGATGAGGTGTTGCAGTATGCAAAATACTGTAGTGATGAGATTGAGTTGAAGCAGAAAAAGTTGAAGGAAAAGGTGATGGTGATGCAGATAAGGGCTGCCCAAGCTGGAATACAGGGAAATGGAGTTCAGCAAATGACACATCAACAACCACAAATGAATGGTGTGTTTCAGGCACAGCCGAGAGGCAGAGGTCGAGGGTTTGTGAACCGTGGTTCGGACATGAATAATGTTGTTGCTCAAAATGATGTTCCAGGAGTAAAAAGGATGTCACCATGTCACGCGTGCGGGGGCATGGGGCATTGGAAACGGGAGTGCCAGAATATGGTGCAGGATGGTTCAGTTCAGCAGAACATTAATGTTGGTACATTACAAAATTCACGAGGTCCAAAAGTGAGACATCAAAACCCGAATTTTCAGAATAATTTGGTGCAAATGCAAGGGGTACAGCCCATGCAGCAGATGCAAATGCCACGTTTTCAGTCAGTACAAATGCAACCCGTGCATCAGCAGATTCCTATGGTACCTAGACAGCAAATGCAATTACCAATGGCTCCGATGGGACAGCAACAGGTGATGCTTCCTCAGCAGGTCACAGGCCAGGTAACAAATCAAAGTAACACTGTACAACAGTTCCCATTACGAGGTGAAAATGGCATGAATGAGGATTGGTCAGATGACAGCTCAGACAGTGAAGAGTGCAGGCTTGCACCATCTCTAGAGGTGGATCAGAGAGGCCCATACGTAGAGGGAAAAGTAATGGGATATAAGGTTTCATTCTTGGTCGACACAGGAGCTACACGCTCTACAGTTCGAAGTGCAGAGGTCCCGAGATTACCTTTCTCTGGGCGTACTATACGAGTGGTTGGTGTGGCAAATCAGTACCTGACTAATCCGATTACTGATCCAGTGCAGGATGAAATTGGCAACTTTCAAGGGCTGCATAGATTTGTTGTATGCGATTCAAGTCCAGTATCCTTACTAGGAAGGGACTTACTGTGTAAGACAAAATGTTCAATTACCTGTTCCAAGGATGGAATAGAAGTACAGACAAATAGTGACGATGAAGGAGATGAGAGTCAATTCATAGAGGAAGGTGGAGAGACAAATGAAGACTACCCTTTGATTACTTTATTCCCGATGCATACTTTGATCGACTTACCTGCTGAACTACAAGGGACCGTGACAGAGAAAGTATGGGATTTGACTTGGAAAGAAGTAGGATTGATAAAAGGAGTAGATCCAGTCAGGGTTCAGATAAAGCCAAATGCAGTGTTCCCACAAGTGCCACAATACCACATGACCCAAGACGTTCTCATTGAGGTGTCACAAATAATTGCAGATTTTCTCAGACAGGGAGTCCTGAAAGAAGTTTTGAGCAGTCTGTGTAACTCTCCCATAATGGGTTTAAAGAAGCCCTGTGGGAAAGTTTGAATTGTGCAGGATTTGAGGAAAATAAATGAAATTGTGATAAAATGCTGCCCTGTGGTGCCTAACCCAGCGGTAATAATGTTCCAGGTTCCTTGTGATGCTGAATGGTATTCTGTGGTAGACCTATCACAAGCATTCTTTTCGATACCTCTACATGAGGACAGCCAATTTTTGTTCAGTTTCAAATTTTTGGACAAGGTGTACAGCTGGTGCAGAATTCCTCAAGGGTTCTCAGAGTTACCATCCATCTTCAATCAGATCTTGAAGAAGGATCTGGAACCTCTTGTGCTACCTTTTAATTCGACTCTTGTCCAGTACATTGATGATTTGCTAATTGCATCTAAAACCAAAGACAGTTGTAAATATGACACCATTGCATTATTGAATCATTTGGGAAAGAATGGACACAAGGTGTCACCCCGAAAGTTACAATACTGTCAAAAAGAAGTGAAATATTTGGGACATTTGATTGAGAAAGGGTCTCGAAGAATATCAAAGGAAAGAATAACAGCTGTTTTGCAGATGAACCCCCCAACAACAAAAAGAGATGTCAGGATGTTTTTGGTAATGGTGGGCTACTGTCGTCAGTGGATACCCAATAAAATTGTCAGGAAAAGAAGTCAAGGATGAGCCATACACAATAACTTTGACAAAAGAGGAGCTTGAATCATTTGTAGAATTAAAAGAATGCATGTGCAGGGCACCAGCATTGGGAATGCCTGACTATGAGAAACCTTTTCTGTTGTTTTGTCATGAACGTGATGCTTGTTCTTTGTCTGTTTTAACACAGGTCCACGGAGATGCAAATCGCCCTGTAACATATTTTTCAGCTACTTTGGACCCTGTTGCAGCAGCCTTACCGGGTTGTTTGCGGGCAGTTGCAGCAGTTGGTCAAAGCCTTTCACAATGTGAAGGCATAGTCATGGGATACCCTCTGACAGTAATGGTACCACATTCAGTTGAAATTCTGCTGACACGAACTAAGACAAAACACATGACAACTGCACGTCTCACTAGATATGAGACAATTATACTGGGGTCACCAAATGTCACACTAAAGAGATGCACTGTGCTGAACCCGGCAACCTTACTTCCAAATGAAAATACTGAAATCAAAGATGGGGAAGAATTTGAACATGATTGTCTTGAGGTGACCGAACTCTGTACCAAGCCTCGCCCAGACATACAGGATACCCAGTTAAAAGAAAACTATTGTATTATGTTTGTTGATGGGTCCTGTCTAAGAGGTTCAGCAGGAACATTGAGAGCTGGTTACGCAGTATATACCATAACTGGCATTGCCGAAGCTTCCTGGCTCGAGAAAGTGTTTTCCGCACAAGTGCAGAATTAATAGCCCTTACTAAGGCATGCCGCGCAGCTGTAAATTTGAAAGCTACTATCTATACTGACATCAGATATGGATTTGGAATTGTGCATGATTTTGGCCAACTCTGGTCACAGAGGGGTTTCATGACCTCCTCTGGTTCTCCTGTGAAAAACGGTGAACAAATAAGAGATTTGTTACATGCGATTCAGTTACCTCTTGAAGTTGCCGTGGTGAAGTGCAGCGCTCACACCAGATCACAAGATTTTTTGTCTATGGGAAACAGTTATGCAGATCAAGTCGCAAGATTTTGCGCATTGAACTGTATATCGTTTAAAGAGCAGTGGGAATTGTTACCACAAATTGAAAACGACACAAGCTTAAGTCTAGCATTATGAGTGGTTGATACCTTAGACGAACTAAAAACATTACAAAGTCGTGCTAGCAAGGAAGAAAAACGATCCTGGCAGAGAATGCAATGTGTACAAAGAGCAGATGATCTATGGGTTTCAGAAGAGGGAAAATTGGTTCTGCCAAATAGTCTTTTATTACAGTTTGCCCGGCTTTATCATGGCCAGGCACATCTGGGAAGAGATGCCATGATCACGTCCTTTAAGATTGATTGGTTCAATCCAAAATTCAGACATGCCGCAGAAATCACTTGCCACAGGTGCGTCATCTGTCAGCAGATGAATACTGGAAAAGGGACTGTGGTAACTTTGAGCCACATTGGGAGACCTGGAGGTCCATTCAACAAAATGCAACTGGATTTTATCGAAATGCCTGTTTGTGGAGGATTGAAGTACGTGTTGGTGATTGTGTGTGTTTTCAGTCATTGGATTGAGGCATATCCCACACGTAGGAATGACAGTCTTACAGTTGCAAAACTACTACTCAGAGAGCTGATACCAAGATTCGGGTTTCCGGTTTCTATAGAATCAGATAGGGGAAGACACTTTGACAATGAGGTGATTAAACTTCTATGCGCTGCACTCAACATTGAACAAAAGCTGCATTGTAGCTATCGCCCTGAAGCATCAGGACTAGTCGAACAGATGAATGGTACTTTAAAATCAAGAATGGCAAAAATGTGTGCAGCTACAAACATGAAGTGGCCAGACGCTTTACCCCTAGTGCTGATGACTATGAGAAATACCCCTGACAAGAAGACAGGATTATCTCCCCACGAAATCCTCATGGGCAGAGCTATGAGATTACCAGCAGTACCTACAAATGCACTAGTGAATATTACAGATGATATGGTGTTGGATTACTGCAAAGGTTTGGCTGACGTAATTCGCTCTTTTTCTCACCAGGTGGAAGCTAACACGTTGCCACCGATTGGCGATCCAGGTCACTCTCTGCAAGCTGGAGATTGGGTGGTTGTCAAGAAACACATGAGAAAATCGTGTCTTGAGCCGCGTTGGAAGGGGCCGTATCAAGTAATATTGATGACTACCACTGCTGTGAAGTGTGCCGGGGTTCCCAACTGGATACATGCCAGTCATACGAAAAAGGTAACGTGTCCTGTTGAAGAGGAACTTGAAGTTTCCGGTACAGCAACTTCAGAGAGAGAAGTCTCAGAGTCAGAGATCAGTCAAGAAGGAACTGAGACCACTGAAGAGCCCACTGAGAACAGCCTCGTCCCTCAAACTGTCAATGAGTTCGAGAGAGGTGACAGAGTGCCTATCTCAGTAGAGGCAGCAGGAGAACTAAGCCAAGGAGAAGTTCTCCCAGAAGTAGACGAGTACGGGTTAGAATCTGAACCCAACACTGAACCGGAAGAAGAAAGAGAAGTAGAAACTATAGATACAAATCAAAACGTGTCAGAGTCTCCTGAACCAGTTGCAGGTCCGTCAAGAGGAAACACAATATCACAAGAGGAGGGTGCTGTCCAACGTCCTGAAGGAAAACATTAAATCGAGACACATAGAGGCGATAATTGGCCAGACAAGTCACATCCCAAAATAAGAGAGATATCGAATGGCACAATAATAGAAGAAAGTGATACTTCACAGGCAGATGATTTGAGTGAAGGAGAACAACAAGGTAAACGAAGGTTAAAAAGAAAAAGAATAGCGAACAGAAGATATACTGGTCCTGAATGGGCATATGCTACAACCTCTGAATGGCAACAACAATTCTTAGCATTCTGTTTTGATCGAGAAGTACCAGGCCAATACTACGGTACCTGAAGATATTCAAAGGGAAACTCAGTTAAAATTGAATTCGTGAAATCTAAGAGAAAGAGACATTACAAACTACTGGAAGCGACACTAAAACCGAACCTGACTTTTAAAGAAACCTGATTGTGACAAGCTGCTAACCGGAATCGACAAAAGGGGTCCTGGAGTGAGTGAAGATGCTGTAATATACGCAGAGAGTTTATCACTGGGTTGATTGTTGATCTGCTATACTGATTCTATACAAACATGGCTTACAATAGAAATAGTAGTAAGGGAAGCAAGCTGTGTGGTTGGTTAGGTCTTATAGTAGGTGTTGTATGTGCAATAATTATTGTAGGAGTGATTGTGGGAATGCCATGGAGAGAGAAAGAAACGATTAATGCAACTTCAAAACCTGAGACTACCACTAAACTAACACCCTGGGAGAAATTTGAGCAGGATGCAAGACATATGCATGAGGGAACTAATGCAAAAGGGGAACTTTCTACCAATGTTTTCTATTGCTTACTAAACGAATACGTGGAAACTATGGATGCGAAAGATTGTTATGTATGTACTAAAATTCCTTCATCTGTGCAGGAGGGAGTTACTTATCATAGCCTCCCTCTTACTTATGGAATTAGTTGCAGCTTGCTATTAACAAGATTCTATAATCAAGAGCATGTGCAATACTTCTATTCAAACTTGGATGTTGTGTTTTCTTTTGTGTCTGTGATTGAATTCCTAAATAAATTAGCAAAAGAGCATGATATAAAATTAGTTAGAGGATTCTTTGAGCCGACACTTACATTTGGCACTGCTTATGCACATCGCAATAATTTGACTTGCTTACTATCGCCGGTAGAGAAAAGCATTTTAGATCACACAGATGATAGACGCAAAGCACTGAAAGAAAGGTTAGAAAAAGGACTAGAAAAACGTACATATGCAAATGATTATGCTTACACTGCAATCAAAACGCAAGGCAAATTAGCTATAGACGCATTACACGTAGGAAAGCTCTTTATCTATAGGCCAAAATCTGATCAAGATAGTATATTTGTGGGTACGAGTGAATGTAGACATGTGTTTTTGTTTCAGAGTAAATGGACCTTTATGTTAAATGGACAAGATCCAGCGATCCCTGGAATCTATTATATCTGTGGACTAAATGCATATTACCGTCTCCCTAAGGGATGGTATGGGACATGTTATTTGGGAATAGTATTCCCAAAGATATACCAGATTGATGACTTAAAACAAATACCTAAGACGTCTGAATTACAACATCCTAGACAAAAACGAGAATCAGTGGCGGCTGTCATTGGTGATATATTTGGAGCCATAATCCCATCAGTAGGGGTTATCTTGAATTCTATGAAAATTCAAAAGTTGTCTACTATTGTGGATAACATGTTGACAAACTTTACAGGAGCCATACTCCTGATGGATACTGAACTTGCTGCTGAAAGAGCTATGACTCTTCAAAATCGGCTTGCTTTAGACATTCTTTTAGCAAAAAGTGGAGGGGTCTGCAAAATGCTTAATGAGCGTCATTGTTGCTCATTCATACCAGATAACAGTAAGAAAATTAGAAGCATGCTTACTAACCTTACTAGAGATAGTACAGATCTGAAGGATCTGAAAGAACCTGGTGTTTGGGAGAAATTTGAAAAAGGAATTGCCCGAGTGGGAAGCTGGTTTACCAACATTTGGAATGGGGTACTTGCAAAAATTATGATAAGTCTATTAATTGTTTTGGTTTGTTTATTAGGATTATGGGGGGCATGTAAAATCAATGACAAAGTAAAAAGAAATTGGACTAAAAGAGCCCGACGAAATGAAGAAAGTGAATGAGAGAAAATGTTCAATGAAATATGGGAAAGTTCTCATAAAGGGCAAGATGTTGAAATGTGTATTATGCGCAAGGTGAAAAATTAGATCAAAGAGAAAGATTGTGTGATGACGAGCGTCATCAGAGAAGGGACTGAGAGAGCGTAGTTTAAATAATATATATATTTAGATGTGAAATGCTTATGATTAACAATGCTGCATTAATAATACTATTCATTGAAACGTGTTTAAACGTGGGAAATTATCATATGCATAAACTAATGTCGACTGTAAGAAATAATTGCTTTTATTATGATTAATTGAAAATGTTAACACGTACAATGATTGCATTTATTAGAATCCATAAGCCTTAAGTTAGCGTGAGTCGAAAACTAGCTGTGAAACTCTCATATTAAAGCATATTTTTCTGTTTCTTCATTGTGCTGACTTGCAAAAGGCCATGACCCAGCAATTGTTCTTTTCTCCGCTTATTGTATCATTAGCAGTTATATTCCCATCCGCATGCTAGCTGCTTATTAGTATAGAGATATACGCTTTGCAACAAAATATGGACACTTTCAAGGACATTCAACCACGGAAAAGAGAACTCTTGACCCGAAGAACGTGCCAGAAAATTAAGTAACCCCGGATGTGCCACCTACGAAAAACGTCAATTATGAAGACCAATCAAAATGTCATGATTTATCGTAAAATGACAAGTGCATTACTTAATGTATAATTTTATAGGTTACAGATAGTGGGGTGTAGTGACTATCCAATAGAATTTTGGGGGAATGTATTATGAAAAAGGGATAAAAAACCCATGACACAGGAGACTCGAGAGCATTAGGTAGGGAATGATATCGATTGCATCCAGAAACTCTGTCACTCTATTTGGTGACTTGAGACTTTGACAAAACTATCCTCACCCTTAGTCGCCCCAATACACTTTCTTCCTTATGAGGGAAGTGTCCCCTGCCCTTAGACTAGATATACTGACGATGATTCCACTGATGTCCTGAAGACGAAGACTGATCCTGTATGCTGACCTATTCCGAGGAGGGTAATTATGCTGTTGCTATTGAAAATTCATCTATTTGCCTTTTCTTTCTAGGTACCAACTGCTCTGTATTTTTGATTAGAGACCTTAGTTAGACGTTTTCCAAATTGATGTTCTAAATTGTTTTGCATGAAGCCCAACATGCTGATGCTAATTAGTGGCTAGATGAGGCATTCACTTCAACTGACGACACTGACGTGACTGACATGATGCTATGCTGAACTAAGACCTTTTATGAGATTCAATGCATTTTAATTTGTTTATCTTCATATTACTATCTTACTTTTGTGATCTTTACATTGTTGAAAACTTATCATAGTTGCCGCATCGCTTTTGCTTATTGGTTTTGAGATTAATACATCTGCTATTAGATTGTAATCAATAGGGAATAAAATTCACAAAAAACTAAATAAGGTGTGGTTATTCATGACTGAAAGTTCATGGTTGCGTTAACGGTCTTAACTAATGTCTAAAGTGAAATATATTGTGGTGATATATGTTGATGACATTATTGATATATTGATTGATATATTGATCAGTTACCTCGTCCTACGGTGTCTCACCACTGGGTCCAAAGATTCATTGGCCTAAAACGAGTCCTAATGTGTATAAATTAACATAGAAGGACGCGTTAACACTGCCACAGTTCAAAGAAATCATTGCCACATTTTGTGTTTAGTATGATCGTTTTGTTTTGGGGTCCTCCCACCTACACGTCCTTCCTTCCCAGCATTGCTCTGGTGGTCACACCTGGCCCTTTCACCCAAACACAAATAGGGTAATATTTTTTTCTTAAAATGTGCTTTTCTGGTTTTGTGGTACATAAGACTTTTTGATTTTGTTAACATTATATGGGTAATATACTTACTTAAAAGACCTTTCAGCCACCTCTCTTCATTTATTGGTCTGTTCTTGTGTCATTCACACTTGGCATCAGTCCACTGCAGCATACAGCATGGGTCAATGGGTCAGTCTAATTCAACCACTGGTAACCTTCACTTCTAGTGTGCTTTTTGCTCTTTCACTTTGGGTACATCTACACACACTGCATTATCAGGGTAATAGGGTAATATATTTTTCTTAAAATGTGCTTTTCTGGTTTTGTGGTACATAAGACTTTTTGATTTTGTTAACATTATATGGGTAATATACTTACTTAAAAGACCTTTCAGCCACCTCTCTTCATCTATTGGTCTGTTCTTGTGTCATTCACACTTGGCATCAGCCCACTGCAGCATACAGCATGGGTCAGTCTAATTCAACCACTGGTAACCTTCACTTCTAGTGTGCATTTTGCTCTTTCACTTTGGGTACATCTACACACACTGCATTGTCAGTGTAATTGGTTTTACTTCATAATGACTTTAGTGTTGGCTTTGTGTTTAGAGCCCAATGGGGAAAGGCAGGACCTTTCTACCATAAAAGTGCACATGCCACATTCCACATTTATCAGTTTCTGCTTCCTGCCATTGCTGTTGTAAATTCCTTTTGAAATATCCTTTATCATCTGATTGCTGGTATTTCACAGAATACAGATATTATACATGTGAGTTCATAAACGGACAACTCTCAGAATGGACATAGGGGTGTGATGAATCCTGCAACAGAACTGCATTGCTACACATTACAGTATTGTACTAGTCCCCGATGCTGCCAGGCCTCCTAATAATAAAGTTCACACATCTTAGAACAGGCACTGGTGGATTCTTGAGTGCCTACCTGCCCTCACAGCTCACACGACTCACCAGCATCATCCCAGTAGGGGGCCTACAGGCCATCTCAAGCACAGTGTGTGCTCGGGCACAGAGCGCAATCGTCATACCCAAGTAGGTCATTACAGAGGGGGCACTGCATGCCCACTGATCTATCAAGGATGGGCCACAAGAGCAGAATGTGACCTCCATTGCAGAAACCAGGATGTGTTAACACCCCAGGTACCACGGTGAGTGATACTCACCTCTCTGCACCGGCAATGACACCAACCACAGACGTCAAAGTGGACCAAATACTTGAGGCTATAGCAGCCACCAAGCAGGACCTCAGCACTAAGGTGCACTTGATAGCAAATGAGCTTGGACTCTTTTATGCTGACAAACAGAAGTTGGCGGGAGGGTTACCCAAGTAGAAAGAGAGGTCACAGAAATCCAACCAACTGTCCAGGATCTGGAGGGACAGGTGCACTGCCTTACTGCAAAAGAGCACAAAATAAAAGCCAGAGCTGATGTTTCCAAAGGACAGTCTCACCCCAACAGCCTCTGCATTGTGGGCTTCCCAGAGGGGGCCGGGGGCACAGACCCTAAACCATTTTTTAAATTATATTCATCACAGAAAGTAGCATCAGATCAACTGTCTGCTTACTTCCTCGTGGAACATGCTCACAGAGTGCCGGCGCCTCACTCACCCTCAACACCCATGGTCACCTGCAATCTGAATTACAAAGACATAGAAACTCTCCTACAAGTAGCTAGGGCAGCGTCTCCACTCTACTGTGGTAACGCCAAGGTATTTATCTTCCCAGATTACACCATATCGGTGCAACGTCACAGGGCCTCCTTCCTCGGAGTAAAGCACAAACTACAACAGGTGAGCCTGTTCTACTCACTTCTTTGTCTGGTGAAACTGAAGGTTATGACTGGTAACACAACCTTTTCTTTTCACTGAACTGACTGACTGATGCCTGGGACTGGGATGGTACAGCACTGCTTTGAGGCCTCGTTAACTGTTGCGAGCCACTCACCTGATCTCCAGATGGTTCTGATGGAGCCACAATAATCTGTGAATCCTAGTTAGAACTGACAGGGCAGCAATGAAGGACACACTGCAACCCTATGAGTTTTCAAGAGAAAGGGGCATTCGGATGAGAAAGAAAAAGAGAAATACCAGGACTTCTGCATACTCTGATTTCTCTACTCCAGCCACTAATGGGCTCAAGGATATCTGGATTCTGGTTCTGGATTCAGTATACCTGCAATCAGAAATATTCAGATACAAGGGTCTGGACTCGGATTACCCTGTAATGAAACCACACTTTATTTAATACAGGAAAAACTAAACAGATCTTTGGCATTACTAATGACAAATCAACATAACAATATTTCACACTAGAAACATTCTGCAGTGTGATTAAAAAAATTATCAAGGAATTATCATGAACTGAAGTTATCATGTACAAGGATTTTACTGAGAGAAAATAACTGGGTTAATCACAACTAAACTACTTCAACATATGCAGTTCAAAAGTCTCAAGTGTTCAAGGTTCAAAGACAAATATACAATGGCATTCAGATGATAGTTCTCAATTGTTCCAAAAGTTTTTAGAACACCAACATTGGATTCTGATTCAAGAAAACACAGATTGAAATCCAACAATGAGCACAAGATCCAGGAAGGTGAAGCCATTAGAAGACATATAACTTGTCTTTAATGTCTTTTCAATCACAAGATTGATCAGAATATTATTGCTGGCTGTAGATAAGTTTGATCCCAAGTTAAACAGAAACACCTGTGTTACCTTACTTGGGATAACTCGTGTGTTTTTGCAAGGGCAAGAAAGTGTGATGCGAGAGATAAATTGCAAGCTGCCTACTTTTCACGGATACTCTGGTAACTGCGGAGAAGATTAGAACTACTAAGTCGGAACTCAAGTGCATCGCTGGGAGGAGAAGCCTGTCGCTGTGAAGGCATGGACTCCGCTGCAAAAAGAGGACTGCCGCTACAAAGGGAAGGCTGCCAAAGACTGGAGATAGGTAGGCATTGCTTCCAAGTTAAACAAAGCTAAGCTGGATTTAGTCTGAAATGCCAGCTGTTATAGCCAGCCCGAACCAGGTGCAAGGAAACACATGAGGAAAACAGAGGGCCTCGTCATTATTGTAATTGCACATGTTTCTCAACTGTCTTTTTTCCATTATGAGGATCAATTAAAGAACTGACAGTTGCGGATACTTGTCATGTGCTTCCTGGATTACCTGGGTGAGGCCCAGGTGGTTATAGACAATTGACATGTGCTTCCTGTATTACCTGGGTGAGTCCCAGGTGTTCAGAAGTTATCTTGATGACAGGCATTGTTTTAAATTTGTTTTCAATGTTGCCATTATGTTAATAACTGAGTTACCAAGTTACACAAGGTTTCAGTGGCATAACATGATTTAAACTGGTACTGTGATCAAAGTAAAATACCAACATCTCTGATATCACTCATAAGGGGAGGAATAAGGCATTACTAAGGCATGACTATCCCTGTTCACAGCTGCGACCATGGCAGTTGCCCCAGTGGAATGTCAGAGCAGGAGCACCCAGAGTATGAACAGAAAAAGACAGGAGACACGCCACCGTCATAACGTCCCAGTACAGGGGCACCCACACCAGAGCAGACCAAAGAAGAGCGGGCCATGGTCCTGACCACAGGGGTCTCCCTTTGGAGGGTCGGACGCTATTCACCAGAATTCTCCCCAGGAAACGATATCGCTGTAACTATGTCCAGGCACTCTGAAGACAGTTTTACCTAGCAGCTATTGTGTAATGTGACACCCCAAACAGAGGATAAGCTCCTGTGATGTCTGTCCCGGAGAGACAGTTGTGGCGATAGTCAAAACTACCTTCCCTGTGGTTGTGGGTGGTGGGGCCATGGGAGTGCGCATAAAGTGTGATAATTTGTCAACACCATGACAGTGCGCGCTCTACGGGCAGCATAATGCAAAATGACAAACCTTATGCAATGTAATAATTCATGCATTATGTGTTGATATTGTATATTAACCTTTTGCATTGCAGGTATTTACCTTGAAATGTCATTAATGCTGTTTGTAATGTATTGTTCATTTTCAAGGCTTTGCTGCAGGAATACAGGGTGTGGTTAGGGTGTTTTCCCTGATCTGAGCCTTTCTAGACGCCTTTCCTGCAGCTTGGCTGGGTGTGGCATGTGGGCGGGCTTGGGTCTATTTAAGAGACCCAGCCCAGCTCCACATGCTCACTATTCAGAGGTCCCGGTGCAGAGCAGCAGCATTTCCCTGAACTCCTGTTCAGGAGGTCTACTTAGGCATTTACCTGGCCCTGTCCTCATTATTTTGCTGATCTTCAAGCAGGGTGGTAAGGCGGAGGTCAGGGTAGTCCCCCGACTCCGTTTCTAGAAGCATTTGAGTTTTGGCCATGTGATTTACAGTATGCGCGATTCATTCTTGGCAATTAACCCTTGTAGTTCAGATCGGCAGAGTGCGCGATCATTTCGAGGCATTTGAATCTTGGTGGTTGAATCAGCAACAGTGTGCGTGATTCATTCTTGGCAATTAACCCTTGCAGTCGGATCGGCAGAGGGCACGATCATTTCGAGGCATTTGAATCTTAATGGTTGAATCGGCAACAGTGTGTGCGATTCATTCTTGGCAATTAACCCTTGCAGTTCAGATCATTCAGGTATTTGAGTCTTGATGCGCAGTCTGGCAATAAGGTGCGCAATAATTTCTGGGCAATTGAATCTTGAAACTCAGACCAAACAGAGTGTGATCTTTCTAGACAAAACAAGTTTAGTCAGTTTACCTCTTCTATAGTATCATTCATGCATCCAATAGCAGTTGATTCTTTGGGAACGAATATACTAATTGATTCTTTGTTATGAGGTAATTACTATTCTAAGGACTAACTTGAGAGAGTTCAATGTTCAGAGTATATGATTATAAGAAGATGTTATTTTGAAAACGCTCATAAGAAAGTTTGCGTAAACCTTCTTTTATTTCCAGGTATCCAGAGTTAAAAAGGTCACGTAATTGAAAAGTTCTTGATCTCTCATGTTATTAGAGTATAGATAATTAAAACAAGGTTCATGAAGATTAATGTGAATAACCTTGCTATTGTGTTCTTAACTCTTGCTTCCACAGGTCTCCTTCCCCGCTGTTCCCAACCTAAAACCCCATCCCCCACTTGGCCATTCTTGAACTCTGTGCTATGTTAGCTAGTAGAGTTTGGAGCTGCCAAGCGGTGGACATATTGGGAACAGGCGCAAATCCAGAGGATCCGGTCTCGCTGACATCATTTAGAAAACATGGGTACCTCAGCTCATTGCTCGCCCAGCTACTGAAACCTGCTTTATCGCAGAGGCAGATGTTTTTGACAGGGCTGGATGCCCCCCCTAAAAGTTTGACTCCTAGACACAGCTGGTGCCCCTGGAGGCCAGCAAAGGACCACCCCATCTATGGATTGTAATTTCAATTGTTAGAGCAGCCCCAGGTTTTGGGGTTGCCCTGTGCTGGGAGTTGGGAGTTCAGGTTGTACATACAGTTAACACATGTGATGTGCTAACATATCTTTTTCCAGGTCCGACTCGGGCATTACAACATATGATGATGCCACAATGGTGAAACAATAGCTTCCAGTGAGGCATGACTTACCTATGCCAGGCTAATGGCTACACTTAAAATATTTTGTTGACCATTCAGGGTATTGGCACCACAAAGAAAAGACATGCAGTGCACCAACATTTGCGAGGGGTATACAAATAGCATTTCTGCAAGAGAAACATGTAATGAGAGGGGAGAAAGTTTGTTTGCAGTGAAGATGGACGGGCCAATGCAACTGCACCACATACATGGGTTTCAAAAGTGGAACATTAACCTGGATATTCCCAGGAGTCCCCTTTCACTTCCTAAAAACAGACATCCATCCGGAGGGCAGATATGTGTTAGCAGAGGGCCTGCTGGATGGCAAAGCTGTATTACTAGGCAATATATAGACTCCCAATAGGGCACAACCATCGTTCTTCTTCCTACTCTCCACATTGCTAACACACTGGGCCCACATCCCATGGGTAACTTTAACTGCATGCTTGTACCTCAATTGGACCACTCGCACCCCAATTCCTTGGCTCCCCAGTAGTATTTGCTGCAGCACTATTCTGCCAGTGGCTCCAACACTGACCATTCTTAGACTGTTGGAGATCCCTATATCAGAATATGATTGATTTTTAATATTACTCAACTGTGCACAACTTACATGTCCGAATAGATAGAATCCTATGTGACCTGACTTCTTCCTTGCTGGCAACAGGGGTGAAATATCTTGGACCACAACCTGTTGCAGCTGCAATTAGAATGGGGTTCCACACGGCTGCCAGTCCCCTCCTGGAGACTGCAGCCGGCCTTATTGGAGGATCAAACATTTTAAGAGGTGACAAATGGCATGCTGACGCACTACATTGCTGAAAATTGTGGCACATCCAATTCTAAGCTTACTGACTGGGAGGCCAAGAGGGTAGTATTGCGTGGCCCCAGCATCCGTGCAGTTTTGGGAGTGAGGACAACATTCCACAAAGACTTGACACAGACAAAGCAGCACCTGAAAGCTGTGGCTGGAGATGACCACACAGCACAGGCTTCACTGAATACAGCATTAGCTAACACACCCAACTAGTGGAGCAATTACATTGCATAGACCTTAGGGCATATCAAGCCAAAATACATGCTGAAGGACATAAGGCTGGTCAGCTCTTGGCCTGGTTACTTTGCAGCACCGCCCCCCCCCACACACCCATTGTGAGTATTTGCGTATCTCCATTAGAGATAGCCCTGCAACAGGTACAAATAATAACGCATTCATGGCTCACTACTGCACACTTTATGACCCCTTTATGGTGTCTCAGCAGGACAGCATATGCTGTTTTCTCTAGGCCATTTAAGTCCCCACGCTAACCCCATTAAAGAGGGAGAACCTCAATGCTCCTCTCACAATACAAGAAGTCAAAGGGTCAATTCATGTGCAGTCATCAATAAGCCACCAGGGTTAGATGGGCTCCCCAGTGAATTCTAGAAAGCATGCAAACACCATCTTGACCCAAAATTATTGGAGCTTTACCATATAGTAGCAGAAGAGGATTGTCTACTGCAGACAATGCAGAAGTCCCTACTAGTCTGTGGAACTTGTCTCCCATCATCTGATGTCCATGCTAGAATCGGACTACAAAATACTGAGCAAGACCTTGATAGATCAACTATATAGGCTTATGACGAGACTTGTGCACCCAGACCAGAGTGGGTTTATTCCTGAAAGATCTACTATGCTGAACATAGGTAGACTATATAAATTGATGGAGATGGCCCAAACTTGTTGGCTGTTTCCCCCATGCCTAGTATTAGACCTGGAAAGGGCATTTGACACTGTAGAATGGGAATACCTCTGCATTTGGGCTAGTGGGCAGACTATAGGCCTTGATATGGCTGTTGTATGTAAAACCAAAGGGGAGGGTTAAAATAGCACAATGCATCAAACCACCGTTCCAAGTAAAGCATGGGATGCAGCAGGGATGTCCACTTGCCCTCCTAGCCTGAAATTTGTACCAGAAATGCCACATAATTCAATTGACATCCCACTGCGATTGATATCCACCTTCCATAGGATGCTGGGAGAGGTGGAGATAATCATTTGGAGGGAGGCTGGATTGAACACATTAGAAGGGTTAGTCTGGGAGGGCTCACTCTTCCCCTATGCGCAGTTGCAAGAAGAATGTGGGCACCCTGTGGGACATTACCTAGCACACATCCACCTACTGGCAGAGGCACTCCACCTCTGGGGCATCACTGACACAGAACCAGATCAATATCCACTGACACACATACTGTACTTGATAGGCGGAGGGGGCAGACTCATAACTTGGTTAGCTTGGGTGCTTGTGCGTTCTGCGTGAGATCCCCTGGCGGAAACTCACAAGGAGTGGGAGAGGGATTTGGTCAGGGAACCTACCACCAAAGAATGGGAGAAAGTCACAAAATACCCTAGGACACTATTATATAATGCGAAATTTCAATCCAACATAACATTCTACAAACTGCTTATCTTACACCAGCCTCCCTTTCTTGCATGTTCGATTCCCCATAGACATGCCCATGGTGCCAACAAACAGGGGCCAACATAGAACACATGTTCCAAGCCTGTCCGGCAGCTATGGAATATTAGGCCCTGATCTCTTACGAGATAGGACAAGTAACTGGCAGCACTGATGTGCACATGGTTGAGGGGTCACTGCTCGGCCTTTTTCACAAGTCACTAAAGCTGAGAACAGGTTTATAGATCTGGCACTGCTGTTGGCCTGCAGACTTATTGCTATGCATTGGAAAGCCCCAGGATTGCCCGGTATAGTACACTGACGGGAAACAAACTTAAGGGGGACATGCAGAGCCCATGGCCCTGAGACGAGAAGTTAGGGGCCTTGAGATGAGAAGTTAGGGTATATACCCTATAGTTGCAGATTGGGAAGCATTGCTACTTGACCTGCATATCCATTAGATGCACCTCATGACCCTCAGAATGAATCCTGAGGGCCGCTTATCGATTCCCCATATCCCTAGTGCACGCCTTCCTAGTTGAGCTCGCCCCCACCAACTCATCAAAATATGAAAGGCCACGATAGTGAAATACCCCTAGTTTGAGCCTGTATCACCAAACCTGGATAGAGCACACTTGCATCCATATATCAGACACCTTTGGAAGCATCACATGGTAGGCTATATATTGTTATGTTATACATTTATATTAGAGAGCTAAACCGTTTGCTCCTACGACCTATGCTGTTCATCCTGTATAAAATGCGATGGGATTTAAATATGGATCTCTACTTAGCGGAATTGTTATGTTAACTGTAATGTGTTACACCACTTGAATATTCCAAAAAAAAGGAAAAAATAATGTATCATTTGCAGCACTTTCCTTTCTTTAGAAACAAAACAAGAATTGGCAAAAGGATGGTGGACAACTCCAGACCTACTGGCTTTTCCTATGCATATTTCGTCTAACGTCTGTCACAGTGCCGCTAATGGGGTTATGAGTTTTTTAAACATGTTTGATGGGTGATGGTGTAAAATAAGAATACTCAGGGATGGAGTGCAGAAACTCCATTCTGAAGCAAATTGGCTTATTTTGGTAATTTGTTTTATCTTTAGGGAAAGAACAATGCCTTACAGGTTCTACCGAACATACTTCACAGCGTTGAATGCCTGTGCATGAAGGCAGCATGCAGGATAAAAAAAGAATGCAGATCCCTTTTTGTTAAATGCAAATTCCTTTTTTTTTAAATGGAGGCGTTGTGATAACCTTTGTGTACAATATTTTCAAGGTAACTCAAGGTTTCTCATTGCAATACACAAAGGCCCCTAGAGGAAGTGCGTTGGGCAGCTTGGAAAAGTGCACTGTGCTGATTACAATAACTCTGGCCCTAAACTGTATACTTAGTACTTCAATTACTGCTCTGTGACTGCAATCAACAAGGATAATCTGCTTAAAGTACTCAGCTGGCACAATGAATCTTGAAATTCTGTGAAATGTCTCTCTCTTGCTTTCACAGTTTGTATTTACCTGGTCATTGTCTGTAAGGCACGCGTTTTAGGCTTAGCTCCTTCAGTAAGCTTAGTCAGCAAGCATAGCTGTTCTTTAATTTACTCAGATATCAATCATTCTGAGCAACTTTAACAAGGCCACATATGGATAACCTGATCATTCCATAAACGGTACTCGATCTTATAATGCTCACATATTTTCTTTAGCTAAATCTGGCCCCAAGTATGCATTTGTTCTGAACAATTCCATCGTCTTTTCCTGTGCTTTAAAAAGAGAAAGTAGTTTTCCCTGCATATCACAGCAGTAGAATCCCATACTAGTAATCAATAGGAATGTAGAAATTATAGAAGAAATCCTGTTCTCCAAGGAACCTGCATACCAAATACCTATAAAAGTACTTACTTTGTGGTGGTGTTGCCTGTGCTCGGCACCGGCACATTTTTAAGGCAGTCCCTCACATGGTGGTGCTGTCAGTCTGTTTTGATAATAAGAACACAAGAGCGAAGTGTTTAACAATGAAACACATAATAATGATAGTGATAATAATAATAATAATTATAATAATACCAGGGTGTTCAGCCCATTCTTACTGGTTTGGGTCATCTTGCTCAGTCTATGCGGTAACATTTAGGTCTGCAATGACACATACATGTCACTGGCACTGATCATTGGCAACACTGGTAGGGACCTGAAGAGGCCTAAGCAGCAGTGCCCTCCTGTGAACTATCTTGGGCCCTGGCACTTGGGGCATATTTAAGAAAAGTGGTGTTGCACCCAGTGCAGTGACACTTTCATTCCGACCCTTAGCGCCCCCCTACCGCTCCCTTGTGTACAACGTATTTAAAATGATTGATTCAAGCCCGGTGGGAGTTTACATATCTGTGCTGAAATTACATTGTAATTTCTTTATACTGGAGTAACTAAGTAGCGTTGGATGTGCCTGACAAAAAGGATTAAGCAGTGTTTTTCTAGGAAGCAGATGTTGAAAACAAGAATTATTGTGATTGAATCCACTTTGACCCATTGTCCTGAGGACAGTCTCATGGACAGTTTGAGCCTTGACGCAGTTCATCGCATGCGCTGCAGGAGTCCATTAGGAGTTATTTCCGATTGTTTGAAAGACTGCATAAAGGACTCAAACCTTTTGTGGTTGGAGAGCCAGGAGGGTTGGAGCTCTCCTTCTGTCCTTTGGATGTAAAAGGATTGTGCACTAGAGCGGTCAATTGTGCGTTTGTAGCAAAACACAAAAAAATGCTCTTTGTTGTATTGATGAATATATTATTAGTGAATGTATACAAATTCTTCATTTTTCCAGAAACAAATTACACAGTTTGAAGATGTGTTGATTTATTTGATTTATGGTTAATTACAACATTAAAAGTATTTAATAATGCTGAAATTTTGGTATACAAATGATTCCTCCATGAGCGTTGAGTGCTTTACATATTCAAAATAGGGCGCCCAATGGCCCAGGATAGGGGGCAATAGCGTCAAAAATGTTGACGCGTTGATCTAATGTTCATGCTTTGTGCCAGAATTTTGCCGTTAACCCTGAACAGTACATAGGGGCCAATTGTAACCAGTGGTGGGCCCCCTTTTAACGCCTGCTCTGAGCAGGCGTTAAAAATGCCAGAAAAAATGATGGCGAAGAAATCTCTTAGATTTCTTTGCAACATTTTTTGGGCCCCTCCTAATGAGGGAACCTCCCCACTTGCAAACATTATGCCTGGCTCAGGCATAGTGTGGTGCAAGGAGTTACAAAGTGGCGCAATGCATGCATTGCACGACTTTGTAAATATGGCGTAGCATTTTTGGCCATCTAACTCCACATTGGCGTAAAAAAAATGATGCTAATGTGTTGTTAGACGGTGATATGCCCTCTTAAATCTGGGCATTATTATTTTACAAACTAAGCAATGCTTATAAACCAACCATTTCCAAAGCCAAGATAGCTCCATTTTAAACAAACAATGCTAAAGCCAAAAGATTTGGTTTATGACTGAAAATGAAGGCCACATCTGTTGGATTTGTCATTTTGCATACTCAGGCCAGCTAATTAAAATAGTTGTACTTTCCATCTGCTAAAGGCATAAGATTTAAATAAACAGCCAACTGACAAAAACTCTCATCCAAATATGACATTCTCTTGCCCTCAGAGGTTTGAAAAGCTGCAATGAGCACTGTTAGATACTCAGACTGATACTAGAGGTTTCTCGAATCAGACAAAGGTTTTGTTGCAGCAGCATGTCCTTCTTACAGTGGTAGCTGAGTGGCATGGGAAATATCATATCCCACATATCAACAGGACAGAGTGTCATTACCAAAATACCGAGGAACAAAATATAAAAAATGTAAGTTCGTAAAGGGAGGTAAGGATTTACTATTCTGAACTCAACAACTACATACCTTGAGAATACATAAATCACCAAGCGATGTATATGAGGAGTTAGGCATAGGAAATGTATAGAGAACTACCTTCCAATATCATGTCTGTCTAATCGATGTTTGGATTTGATATGCTTAGCCTTCACCATGGTAGCAGAGGTTCCTAGGCTGCAGTACCAGTGTCTGTTATTAACCATTCCTCGGGTTATCACAAGATGTTGCCGTAAACAGGCAGCAGCATCGCAGGCCATTCTTACAGACACCACAGATGTTTACTACTGCCCCTCAATTGTCATACCAACTAATTATGTAACGAGCAGGCATTCTTGAAAGTCTCCTCTTGTTGGAAGTGGAAATAAACAATGGCCAATCCTGACTGTACACTTGTTTTCGACATGGCAGATCACAGACAGGATTTAGCTTCAACATATACATTTTCATAATCAATTTCACAAGTGAAGATAAAGTGGGATGGCCATACCAAAAGACACAAAAGAGGGTTATGCTGACGGTGAAAGGAAAGTGACAACGGACAAAGCAGACGGAGAAGGGAAAGCAATGACAGCTATCACTAAAATTGAAATAGACGATGTGTTAATAAAGAGAGGGTGAGAGAGAGGGGGACTTGGTGATGGCAAACACTGAAGCACAGAGGGAGATTGAAAAGGGAAAGCAGAAAGTGAAAGTGAACAGACAAGAGCAGGCAATGTGGAGATCAGGGGACAGGGACGCACGAGAGAAAAAACTGTGCAATGGAAAGTGAAAGTGATGATGGTATGTGTGAAGTCTTGCATGATTTAGAATGGAACCTTGTTGACTCCCTAAGGACTATGTATCAGTATGTGATGTAGTCGCTAGAATAGAATGCATGAGATCTTACTATAGAATGTTGGTGTATACAGGTACATGCAGCGGAATAAAGATGTGTGATTTACAGCTCCGTGTGTGGCCCAGTCATTCACTGGGTACCAGGCTGGGGAAGACGGTGCAATTGGCCACAAGATAGTAGATTAGTAACCCAAAGAAGAAAGTGCACTCCTGGAGAGCTTGCCATTATTCAAGCAAACTACTTGTGCTTGCCACCTGTGCCTTCATCAAAGTGCATGAATCTATGGTTGATGTATGTGTGTTCTTTTCGCATTTGCTGCCCCAAGTGGGAAGGGTATGCCCAGACATGTGTTCCTTGCTCCCCAGGCCACTGGAGTTAAGCTAGCCTGGCTGATGATGGGTGATACCCTGAAACCGGTCCTAGGGTGCTTGTTTCCAGTCCAGGGAGGACCTGGCTTGGCAGTTCGGGCTGGACTGTTCCAATGGGGAACAGGGTCAAGACTCATTTGCATATGACTGGCTCCAAACAGGAAAGGCATGGGTGGCAAAAAAACGATGGATTTAGGCCCAGATCTTTGTATTGGGGGTGAATATTTGACATTGTTCAGCATTCCGGCCATCATTTGTTCTTTTTGCATTTCCTGCCCCAAATGGGAAGGGTATGGCCAGACGTGGGTCCCTTGCTCCCCATGCCACTGGAGTCAAGCTATCCTGGCTGATGAAGGGTGATACCCTGAAACCGGTCCTAGGATACTTGTTTCAAGTCCAGGGAGGACCTGGCGTTGCAGTTCGGGCTGGACTGTTCCCATGGGGAACAGGGTCAAGACTGATTTGCATATGGCTGGGTTCAAACTGAAAAGACAAAGGTGGCAAAAAAACTGTGGATTTAGGCCCAGCTCTTTGTACTGGGGTGAATGTTTGACATTGTTCAGCATTCCGCCCATCACTTGTTCTTTTTGCAGTCAAAGCATAACTCCAGCTAATGTGAAATGAGTAAGTCTACACAGTCTTGGTCAAGAAACTACAACCAAGATCATATAAAAAAGTACTGCTGTTAACACTAATGGAGGATTCTACCAGGTTTTCAAAGTGCAATTAAAGACTGCTATAAAATGACAAATAGTGCTAGAGGAGGATTAACCAGGTGCAAAACAATACAAACTAAATTGTGCAAAGAATAAACTAAAGGACGTACCATGCTTGCTAAAGAGAGTTGCTGTATCATGGCCAACGCTGAGCCTAAGAAGAAACACAAGGTTTGTGCTAAAGAAGCAGTCCATATTTACAGCTGCCAGAAACATGACAGCAGACCATCAAGGACGACCCCGAGGCCGGCTCAAAGGAGGTCCAGAGGTGGAGCATGAATGGAACAGATCATTATTTCTAGTGTGAGAAAGTAGGAAAAGCTACTCTCTTTGATGATAGCTTCCACACTGGTTTACATTACTGCAAGCTCCCTCAAATCATGGATAGAGACATTTGAAGATTATCAAATATCCCAAAAATCTTGCTGTTGATGGTGTGAAAAAAGTCATAAAGAACTGACGAGGAAGTTAAATATGGTTAGATTAGGAATGCTTTGAATCTCACATTCAATCCAGTAACAAATGTTGATTATGAACAATACAATTTCATTCAAGAACGTCAAAGATTTTGCAAAACAAATGATGAATTAGTGGAAAGATTTGACACACTCTTCAAGCACTGTAATTTCAATTAGTTTAATGGTGAAGAAGCAATGCAACTTAGTGTGATCGATGGATGCTTGTCTGATTCATTTGATTGACAAATGTTGAGAGAAACTGTTGGGCCTATATTTATACTTTTTTTGCACCACATTTGCATCATTTTTTGACACAAAAGCGGTGGAAACTTACAAAATTTAATTTTGCGCCACATTTGCGTCATTTTTTGATGCAAAAGCGGGCCAAACTTACAAAATATAATTTCATTTTGTAAATTTGCACTGCTTTTGCTTCAAAAGATGATGCAAATGCGGTGCAAAAATAGTATAAATATGGGCCTTACTCTGGAGTGTTGATGGCTGCCAGAGCTCAGGAAAGTGATGAAAGCCAATCTGATGACATGGAGACCACAGGTGCCCGCAATGACTCAATCATGAATGTAAAAAGTAATTTGAATAAAAAATTTTGAAGGACACAAAGTGATGTCTACATGCAAAAAGAAGTTGTGTTTCAGATGTGGTTTAGCATTTCCACATGAAGGATAGTGTCTCATTGGTCACATATGGTAAGGCTGTGGTAAAGAGAACCATTTTGTGAAGATGTGGAGAGTTGAGGAAAGAGAAAGTGGGACAGATTTAAAATAAACTGAGAAACTGGTGCAGCACAGTGCTGTGCCAAAATCAACAGTGCTGCACTCTTGCCAGTTTAGAAATGCAGGGCTGTGCCGTATTCACAAGAGTACGGTGCAGCCTATGTTTCCCCCAGTGTCGGCGCTAAATTAAGCTGCCTGCACCATTGCAGGAATTTTTGCACCATAGTGCAAGGTCATGGCACTGCTACAAGTCATGATAGTGACATGCTTAAGACATAATTACACAACGGTTATGGAACAAACATAATCGACCTCTCAGTAATGATGGCGAATAACAAAAGTACAAGAATGTCAATAAGGAGTTATTCTAGAAGGATCCAAGTTCCTGATTCTAGAGAGTCTGCAACTATAGGTGATAAAAGTGGCTCATGAAGGACATTGTGGTGTTGTTCCTACAAATAAAGCACTCCGAGACTGAGTTTGGTTTCCATACCTAGATGAAAGACTTGAAAAGGAACTCAAGAAATGTCACATATGCCAACAAAAGTCGTCTGTCCACTTGACAATGGACATAATTTAACGGTGATTATAGATGAATATTCACATTTTCCATTGGTCGAAGATCTCTCATCCGCGGCATATTTGCAACATGAGGTTTTCCAGCCATTGTGAAGTTTGACAATGGTTCACCCTTTAACAAAAAAGAAATTAAATATTTTTTTGAGAATCTGGTGTAGAGAATTGCAGCGTGTAACTCTTAAGAAGCTAAGTTTAAAAACAATGCTGATCTGTACTTTACAAGCTTATCGTTCAACTCCCTACTGAAACAGAGGTTAAAGTCCTGTGACATTGCTGTTCAGGAGAGCAAGGGTAATTAAGATACCCCAGTTGATCACAGAGAGAAATACTAATGAAAACTTAATGTATACTTCATTCAAAAACAGAAAATGAAAATGTATGCAGATAAGAGGTAGCATGTGAAGGACCTCTCATTCTGAAAAGGAGATTTGGTGATCACTTGACAGCTACAGAAAAGATAATCTGATGCTCCTTGCGATGCTGAAGCTTTTCAAGGACACCAGGTGACTCCCTGTGATGAGGGAAGTCCCTTACCAGAGAGTCATCTCACTTCAGACCTGTGTTTCATCGGTCACCAACTTGAGATGCAAAAGAAAGACTGATTTTTGAAAACTCAATGACTATTACTGATTACTTACCATCATTGTGACTTCTGACATTGAAGACGATGGTTTGCAGCTTTCAGGAACCGGATCCTCTCACATGACACAAAAGATTCCCGCTCAAGTGGTTGGACGTGGGAACATTTTACACGCAGGCAGCAGAGATCCCCGAGCTCAGAGGACCCATCTTTTTTCTGTAAGGTCCAAGGTCTGACATATATTACAATAGATGGTGGTGTGTGAGGGGATTCAGTACCCTCGATTAAGGACCACTGCAAATACATGATCCTTATCAGTCCTGAAGAGGCCAGAAAGGAAGTGATCAAAATGCATTGACAGTTCCATATCAGGAGTCCTCAATCAACTTAGGAAAAGAATAAATGGTGGTGAAGACCGTCAATCCTTATTCCACAATGTGAGAGAACAACAGTTCACAGAGATGATTGGTGTTTATATGGTGGACTACCTGTCGTGACTGACCAGGACTTCATATGTATGTTATATACGGCCGTCGATTGTAGAAGATTTCTATATAAGGATATTGCACAGAGCATTTAGTATAAGGTTATTGTACAGAGGATTGTATTTACATGCTTTGTATTTGATTAATGGATAAAATGGGATGGCATAATGCATAGATATATGGTGTATATCCTACAGAGTTTTGATGAGTAAAAAATGACTAAGATAAAATGAATATGTAAAAAATATATACTTTCAGTACAGCAATAATTTGTGTATTATTGTCCAAGGAAATTACATTGAATTTATCCCTTAAGAGTCAATTATGTGTCAGCCAAATGACTGAAGAGGGTAGCAATTGGGCAATCCCTTGTTGTGTGCGATGCTAGTGGGCCTGCAGCATTGGTTGTGCTAACCACTGAGTAGCTCTTTAAACATGTCTCAGGCCTTCGTTTGCAGCCTATGTATGCAGTTATAACCTGCCAATTCAACCTGGTAAAATAAATCTTTTTACATGCCGAAACATTCCATTTTAATACATAAGGCAGGATGGAGTATATTTAAAATGTTGGGCATGTATTTTCATGTTTTACATGTCCTTGTAGTAAAAAAAAACTCTTACTTAAAGTAGTTTTTCACTGCTGAAGGACCTACGATTTCCATAGGATAACATAGGAGTTGCCTTATTATTTTTAAGAAACTGTAATTTCCAAATGAGAACAGTTAATTCATTCATGTCTGGTGTCACTGGAATTGTAATAAAATCTTATGGTGAAGTCAGATTTGAAATTACAATTTTGAAAATGGCACTTTTAGAAAGTTGGCATTTTCCTGCCTTAACCATTTGGTGCCTGCAGCCTGTCTCTAGAGATATAACTCTGTACAGTTTGTGTATTCCTCCTAGACAGCCACACACAATGGGGAGCTTAGGTGTGCCTGGATGGGCCATACCTAACAGTATGGGAGAGAAGAGCCAGACTCAGCCCAACTTACAATTAAATAGGCTGTGTCCTACCTCCACGCAAAGGGCTGCATACCCACTGTTGCTAGTCTGGAGCCAGGAAGGCAGGGCACCTTTGCACTTCAAAGGCATGCCTTTGGAAGCTTCTCCCCACTTCAAAGGCACAATTGAGTATAACCTTTGGACCTCTACACCAACTCTTCAATACACTTGTGGTCCTGAGAATACTCTCCCAAGAGGAATGACTGCTGTGCTGCTGAAAGGACTGCCACTCGGCTGGACTGCTGCTCTGAAGAAACTCCTGCTCTGCTGACATTCTGTGCGCTGCCGTCTTGTCTGTGTGTGAAAGACTGGACCTGCATATGTTGAACCCAGGACCCCAAAGTGACTCTAAGGGCTACTTGGCCGGTCTCATGACTCAAGCCTAAGGGACAGGTAACTCCAACAGCCTTGGACATCTGTGAGCCTACCCTGCCAGGTGGTGGCACCGCAGTTCTGGACCCTTGGAATTGTGCCTGAAGGTGCTCTGCCAGCCCATCTTTTTACCCAGCAAAACAGATGCATCTCGTCTGCTGAGCAAGGCAAACCCAAGCAGAACTGACTCATTACCTCTGCTTTAAGAGTTTGCCCTACGCAAAGGACACTGCTTTGACCTCACACACTGCATCAGAACCACTGCATGTGCACAAGGTTTCTGATGCAGGACCTCACAT
Source organism: Pleurodeles waltl (assembly GCF_031143425.1). Classification (NCBI taxonomy): domain Eukaryota; kingdom Metazoa; phylum Chordata; class Amphibia; order Caudata; family Salamandridae; genus Pleurodeles; species Pleurodeles waltl. The sequence goes on from NC_090442.1 coordinate 688,424,104, forward strand.
TTCAAATCTCTTGTCGATGGCAGCCTCAACAACGATGTAGGTTCTCACAATGCAGCCTCACAGCTCCTCCACTTCATGCCACATTTCACACATGGGACTTCACATTACGAGTCTTCTACAATGGGATCCCCGATGGCAACACAGGACCTTGCATTGCAGCCCCACAGCACCTCGGAACTAAAAAATCTACTTGCTTGGTTGAATGACGCATCCTCAGAGCAGAACCTTGTGGTGTTCCACAACCAGGATTTATGGTACTCTTAGCCTTGTATTGATGTCCATCTTGCACCAAGTTGGTTCCCCCTGTTTCTTAGCTTTTCTCAATGCACATTTTACATGTTGTACATTATAGCCTCATTGCATTGTTAGAAGTATTATTTTTTATGAACAAGCATGCATGATTTTAGTCTGAGAAGGCAGGGTACATCACGTTTGTTTCTAGTTAGCCTTCTTGATACATAATCAAGAACGCTCTATCCAAGGCTATATCCAGAACAAGATATTCTGGGTACTGTGTTGCCAGTTTAGGCAACAGCTTCCAATACCAAGACAAACATCACGTCAGAGCTGTATCTTCTAGCATTGTCCAGTTTTACTATATAAGCAAGGCGCTGACTGGAAGGGTCAGAAGGGCATTCCAGCCATGATCATCTTGGGACCACTTTGCGTGAAAATGCATCTTTGCTGCCGTTAATCTACCAGCCTTCTGACTAGGATGACAGGCAGACTGCTGACAATTTCAGGTATGTGGCAAAGGCTAATCCCTCGAATTGGGCAGTGTTAGAAATGGGGTTTCTGGTTGGCTAGGCTATGCACCTAAGCCAGGAAGAACCCAACACTCTAGTCAGGGCAAGTAAGTTATACACCACAGATAACCTGTGCTCACCCCCTGTGAGTTTGGTTCAGGGCAGTTAGGCTTATCCCCAGAGGCATTGTGTAAAGAGTTTGTGCAACGCACTCACACCAATATCACAATAAGTACACCACCAAAGAGACTCCACAGAGGATTGTATAAAAATAGACTTCTCTATTGTGTACATCTCAGAAGAACAAAAGTGACATAAGCTGTGAATACCATGCATATTATATGCATATTATACAATTACTTACACAGTCCTCATTACCCTAGCAGTGTAGGTATCAAATTACATAAGGGCATGCAATGCAGCAATTTTGGAGAAAACCATCCTAAGTTCATAAACCCCCCAGTATTGTTATTAGAATTCCAACAATAATAATCCCACATAGGTACTGAGACCCCTACACTCTTATGAACAGAGTTACAGTACTTTTCAGAGAAGCTGGTCAAAACAAATATACTTACAGGAGCCCACGTGCATCTACTACATATAATGTGGAACCTTTTACTGTGAAATACTCTAGCATCCACAAGGTTTTGATAGGGCCTCTGTGGAGGATATAGCCCATAAGCATACTCCAGGTATTGGTACCCCTAAGAACAGCCCAACGAATGTGGCACATGTACACTCCAGCTGGTTCCCTCCACCCACTAGAGATGAAGGTGAATCCAACTGCCATGAGCGTGCAATGCAGCTGGTGAAATATGATACTGCCTCCTTCCTCACCACTGGACTGCACATGGCGTCTTCCAGCTGTTTGGGTCCACTGGAACAGGGAAGCAGGGCAGCAATCCTTCCTTTGTGGGTCTCGGACCCGGGGTCATGTTGGTAAACCCTGGCAGTCCCTGGGGGAGGGCAGATCCCAACAGTGTTGGCATCTGGAAACTTCCTCCTTGCCCTGGCAATGTGTTGGGAGCCAAGTGTGACTCCAGACTCGGCCTGCCCAGCCGATGAGTAGTGACATGTCTTAGGGGTAGCCAGCAGCTCCTTTGCCACATGAGTGTTTGGCCCAGAAAAGTGCGTTGGGCTAGGTGGCTCCTTGACACACTGAGACCAGCCCTGCTCGGAAAGAGAAAAGTGTTGCCTTGCACTGGTCAGGAAAACAAAAGTTGCAGAGCTCGGTGCTGGCATACAAGGGATCTCTCAATACATGCTGTTTCAAAGAAGGTCTGACTTGTCAACCTCAGCACCTGGTGGAAAGGGAAACTGAAGCACTCACCATGCGCTAGGTGAACAGAAGGAAAGCATCACACAGAATTTCCTGGAGAACACTTGGGGCACAAGAGGTGTGGTAGAGATGCAGGTCGGGACATCAGAGTCTCTTGTAACAAAGTGGCAGTTTTCCCTGGGGAACACTTGGGACACAAGAGGTGTGGAAGACAGGCAGGTCAGCACATCGGAGTCTCTTGTAACAAAGGGGCAGTTTTCCTTGTACCCCAGAAGGCCACTGGTCAGCACAACAAAGTAAGCAACTCCAATGGTGGTTCCTCCTGGTAGCACAACAGTCCACTGGCAATGTACAGCCTGCAGAACCTAGTAGTCGAGAGTCAGGGAGCAGCTGGCAGCAGGGCAACAAGCAAAACAACAATCCAGCAAGTCCTTAAGGCCACACAGCAAGTAGTAGACAGCAGGGCAACAGCAGAAGAGCAGTCTAGATGAGTACTTTGTGCAGCGCAACAGTCCTTCTGACAAAGGTTCAGTTACAGATCCAAAAGTGCTCTGAAAACATTGGGTCAGGATCCCTTTACTTACATTAAAAAATATCTTTGATGTAAGGGGTACAAGAACAATGAAAATGAGCTACAACCAATGTTCAGCACTATCAAGATAATATACAAAACAAAAAACAATGAAATCAATTCAAACATAATACTTATTAAATGTGTATGTACATAAAAACAAGCCAAAACATCATAACTTTATAAATATACAAATATTGCGCAGGAAAGTTAACACACATAAACCTGAATCATACATACATATTAAAAAGCAATTCAATACAAAAGATACAAATAATAAACAAATACATAAACATACGACAACAATTACTCACAAGGACAGAGTGCCACACAAGACGAGACAACGAGATTGTGATACCACAACAATTGACATACATAGAACTTTTGACCTTACAAATACATTTAAGTACAATTAAATATAAACATTTCTTCTTTTGGCTACAGCTGTAACACAACTTAATATGATGTAATCCTGTTATGTCAGTAACAATTATCGCTCAATCTTGTCTATTAATTACCTAAAAAAGAATTCTGTCAGAATAAAGTTATAGATCCGCAGCACAAAAATGGTAGGAACCATGCCACGTGCGTTTCGGCAGTAATCCTCTAAATTAGGAGGCCGCCTTCATCAGGGCAGTTCCATTAATACTTAACAATACAAAATACCATCAATTCAGGTCTCATCAATTCAGTTAACCTTCCCAATGGTAGATAACCTGCAAACAAGGCGAAGATGTTAATTAATTCCAAAAAGAGATGGAAAACATCAACTTTCTAGTTCCAATGCTGGTTCACGGATACTCCAATATAAGCAATGATTTCTACTTCACCAGTGGTAGATGTTGCGATGAGGGATATACCAGGGCATCCTTCCCATGACTCCTATTAATCATAACGCTTCCATCTTGTGATTGACAAAGGTCCTCGATTCATAGATAGCGGCAGCAGCACCAAGAACAGACAGTGCATATTCCGAAGGTGCTCTGGGCACCCTCTGTGCAATGGGATTGGCCTTGCCTCCCTGAGGAACTGAGACCAGTGCTGCTGCACTGTTTCCACTGGGCTGACTGGCGGAAACCTCCTCCTCTCGAGATTTCTGCCGGTCAGCCCGGTGAAAACATTGTTATTGGGCTGAAGGGGAGACCTCCAGCTCCATGACAGTCTCCTCTCACGGGTCTGGCGGGCCGACAGTTGGCCCGCCAAACTCTTAATCAAGCCATTAGTCTGTTCAACAGAACCTTATCGGATACAGCATCACAAGCAGCACTTAGATCTAATAAAATTAAAGCAGGTTATCCATCCCTGTCCTCAATCTCATTAAGCTCCTCTGTCACCCTGAACAATGCCCTCCCAGTACTATGAGCTGGCCTAAAGTCATTCCAGTATGGATGCAGTAGTTGATGTTTCTGCTAATACTTCTTCAATTGGCTGTTCACATATTTCTCTAACACTTTCACTAAGAATGACAGGAGAGAGATAGGCCAATACTTTTTGGAGATTGTATAGTCTCGGGTGGGTTTTTTTTAGAAGAGAAATCACCTTAGCATATTTCCGTTCTGATAGATAAACTTAGCAATCTGAGAAGAATCAGGAAAATAACTAAGCCCGCCATTTTTAAAATATCAAACATTGCTTGGTCACCAGCTGAGCCTGATTTTACTTTTGAGGTGAAGGTTTGCAAGCCTTCAAAATTCAAAGGCTCAAACCTTTCTACACAGATGCTCAACGGGAGCTTACATTCTAAATGGTCAATCATATCATCATCTTGGAATAGGCATCGTTTTTCACAACCCAGTCCGTGAGCATGTTTCATTTCCCAATTGACGTATCAGTCAGGGAAGAGTTGTTAGTGGCACTTATGAGGGCTTGCACAATCTCAAAAATCTCTTTCGTCAAGTTCTGCCTTCTATCAATCTTTGCCCAGTTAAAATTAAAACACACCTTTTTTAACAGTTTATGATAGATTTAAACAGGGGCGGTTTTTTCATGAGGGCATAGGGGCTCCGCCCAGGACATAATTCCTATCTTCTATCTTGTTTATATTATTATTTTCATGGTACACTACATGTGTACAGGTTCATCAGACAGGGTCAGGCAAGTTTCACTGGTACATGTGCTTAGTGCGCATGTGCCACTTGTCACAGGTTTAACAGGGCTTACATTCTCCCAGCCCTGGTCCTCTTTGGGCTTCGACACCATAAAGCCACACCCCTCTACGATGAAAGGCATGCTTCGCTGATTGAACACAGCATGGGCGCATTAGGCTTAATCCCTATGCTGCCCAAGACTGTGTGTCAATCAGCAAGGCTGTCAGAGGGCGGGCTTCATATTAAGCTGGTGCTTCTTTATGACACAGTTCACTTGAGTCCACTGACTCTCAGCATGATCAGCAGGAGCTGTGGCATCGTATGGGGCCCACGCGCTTACATAGAGGCAGCAGATGAAGACTTGGCTAAGCACCAGCCACGCTTTCCTTGACATATCGTTGGAGGGCCTGGTTGCAGCTCGGAAATCTTGCTACCCCAGTACAAGCACCATGGCATGTGGCTTTACACTTATAAATTGAGATGTTTGTGCCCCTAAACTGAACTTGTGTTTGTGAATTGCCCTGTCTGTGGGTGGAAGACAGAATGTGGAAATGAGTGTGTGTTCTAGGTTTTGGTCTACTATAGTCAGTGGTACTGTGTCCCATTGTTATATCAAACATATCTATATTCTTCTGAGTGGAAAATAAATGAGTGACAGTCTGTGTGTATCTGAGTGTGTGGGTGTTACTCTTTGGGTGTGCGCGCACGTGTTACTGTGTGTGTAGTAGCTGAAGGTTAGTATGTGTGTGTATTTGCCTGCGTGCCTGCCTAAGGTCACAAGTCTCAGCGCAGATTCCGTATACCTCTGTGTGTGGCTTCTGTGTAGGATAGAGTACGTGTGTGTTAATCTGTGTATGTGCATGTGTGTTGCTGTGTGTGGGTGTTAGCATGTGTGGGTTAGTATGTGTCTGTGTGTATTTGCGTGGGCGCCTGCCTAGGGTCACAAGTCTCAGCACACAACATATATACCTGTGCATAGCTGCTGTCTAGGATTGTGTGTGTTGGTATGTCTGTGTCAAAGGGGTTGTTGTTGTTGTTGGTGACCGGTGTTTGCCTGGGAGGTCATCAGGGTTACCCAGTCAATTCTTTGGCCTCTTACCAGGGCCTGAACAGGCAGAGCAGGTCCATTGAAAGCTCAGAGGCCATCCTGCTTGACGCATATGTTTAAAGCACAGATGCGCTCTTGCCTTCTAGGCTGGCTGAATTCTCATCTGGTGTCACCTGGTGCTGAAATGCCCACCTCTTTCCGATCCCTCAAACTGGGGTGTACTTGTGGGTTTCATTTCAACCCCCCTTTGGTATGTTTAACTAGGTATAACAGCAGCATTGTTTCTGCTTGCAAGGGAACGTTTCAGGATGTAAACTTTCTTACTGTATAAAATGTCAGAATCCGGAAGATGGGAGTTAAATCATTAGTTATGTCATGGTAATCTGGGTGACCTGTTTCTGGTGGCAGCGCTTATGACACTGGAAGTAGTGCTGACGGTCTATGGCTGTCCACTGAGGGGTCTGTGCATGTCCTTTCATCAGTCTCCTGTGTCATACAGCACACACACAGACTGCCAGCTGTCATCTGTGGACAAGGGGCACTGGTGGCTTGTGCACATCATTGAACTGTTGGACACAGTGACGTGCCATCTCTGCCTGGGAGCGTTCCAAATCCCCCCAGTCCCATACGTGCAGATGGGAGCCAGCTGCCTTAAGTGGACTAGGGAATCAGGTGGTCTCTGCACATCCCTTCACAGTTGGACACGTGGGAGCCAGCTTCTCTCTGGCCTAACGGACACGACACCTGGCATTTACACGTCCTTGCACTGTTGAACATATTGACGTGTCATTTCCTCCGGGGGACATTAAAACTTCTCCAGTATTATAAGTGTAGAGGGGAGACAGCTTCTCTTTGGGCTAAGGGACACGACACCTGGCATTTACACGTCCTTGCACTGTTGGACACATTGACGTGCCATCTCCTCCCAGGTACATTAAAACTTCCCCAGTATTATTAGTGCAGAGGGGAGCCAGCTCCTCTCTGGGATAAGGGACACGCATGGCCTTTGCATTTCCTGGCACTGCTTGACACATTGACATGCCATCTGCTTCAGGGGACATAAAAATTCCCCCCAGTTTGTAACTGCAGAGGGAGCCAGCTTCTCTCTGGGATAAGGGGCCACGTGACCTTTGCATGTCCTTGCACTGCTGGACACAGACATGCCATCTGCACCGGGGGCCATTAAAACCCACCCCTGTACCCCTACCTGGGTCTGACATTTTCTGTATCCTACAGGGCAAAGGGCTCAACCTCCCAGTCTCAATCCTACCCCTGTGCGGCACTCCCTCCTTCCATTCCATTAGGGATCCATGAATGAATTCACCTCTGCCAGCATCCATTCCATCCATCTTGCCACCAACCTATTTGTTTGACCCTCTGTTCATTCATCAATCCATGCCATATTTCAATTCACCAGGTTATCCATCCTTCCACAACACCATCTGTTCTTCTATCCAATTCATCCATCCACCCCTTCTTTCCATTCGCCCCACAACCTCATCCATCCTTCCATCCATCCATAACCCACCCATTCATTCATTAACCCATCAACATATTTTCTTATTTATCCATTCATCCTCTTCAAACACAACCATCCCCTCACCCATCCATCCACATCATCAGTCATCCATCCATACATACATACAGACCTGCATGCATCTACCAATCCATCCATCCACAACTGGCAAATAACACTGATCAATTTCTGAACAAATGAATGCATAAAACGTTAAGGTATTCCATGTCAGTGATTTAGTTCCTGTTTATATTTCGCATGTTTTACTTAATCTTCCATTCTTTAAGAGTGCTCAGTATTTCCAGGATGTTGTATTTCTGTATTTTTTTGTAGCTTATTTCTATGTACAGTGCATACTTTGAACTAAGTTGCCCTCAGGCATTTTTAACGGGCCACCATTGAGAGCTCTGAAGCAAAGGCTGAAGGCACTACGAATTCCTCACAGTACCTGTCAATGGGTCTATGGCCTCTCTACTGAACAAACAGAGTAATAGTCACTTATTCCAGTTGCAATCGTGATTCTGTGCAACTGTGTACGACGGAGGTGCACAGTTATAAAAATATTGAGAAGGCAAACGTAAATACATACATAGTACTTACAGGTGAGTGGGTGTGTTTGGGGGTTGTGAAGTGAAAGTCTCTGGTTATACTGAATAAGCAGCTACCTACGTCATTATCATATGGAATCTCTTTATTGATGTCCTAACTACATTCAAAACTGCTTTATTAACCTTCTTGCTTTCAGATTTGCTTGAAAATGTACCATTTGCCCACTCTTCTTTCAAACATTTCCCAGGGTAGAACCGTCACCCCACCCCAGCCCCCCTTGTGACGGTCGGGCTCACTCACTACGCATGCTCATCACTGGGCACTCATCCCGCACTATTATGCCCCACCACTTTCAAATGTCACCAGCCGCCACTGGATTTAAATGTCGGCCAAGTATTCATTTTTTGCATTAGTGTTCTAACATTTCCTCCAAGTGCGTTTTGCAGCTTTTCTTTTACTCAATGAACTGGATATCAAACCACGGAGCAGGAGGCTTCCCTTTTTGCTTGACCACCCTTTCCCAAATCAATATATCCAACACCGAGACAATCCAGCATCATCTATATTAGTGACAGTTCCCGGAACATTGCCCTGTAACACATTTCAAAAATTGGTTTAAATCAATTTGGCCTATTGCCTACTTACATCTGGTTTTCACCTCATTTGTAGAGGTGAGAACTCCACCACCGTGGTTAGCGGAATCACATAGTGATCTCACCATGCCAAAGAAATAGACATTTGCGCACATAGATGGGGCAGATTGGAAAACATCGAATCCAGAGGTGACCCACCAAATGAGTGGTACCGTTAACTAATTGGATATGCTGAATGACTTTCAAATCTCAAATAAAATTTAGAATTTGAGCCAAATTATTAGTGTCTAAGTTCAGGTTCAGATCTCCATTTATATTAAACCTTACAAATTCCATTGCAAATGGTACAATTTTCTCCATAAACTTGTCAAAAACGAATTCTCTAAGATGGAGCAGATAAACAAGCCCTCGAGAGAAAGCACACTTTTTGTTAATATCAATCAAGAACAGAGTGCTCTCACATTCAAGCATTGTAAATTGCTCCTTAGTACAGTAATAACTTTAAGCATCTTCGATGGTTATGACAATCCCTGGCCCCCTTCCCGAAATTCTGTGCCAGAGCGGCCTGGGAGCAGGCATATTGCTCAAGCCAGGTCTCCGTTAGAAATAGTGCATCCGAATGATAGTCCATAATAAAATAAAAGACCTCCATTGAGTAGTGACAACTTAATCTAAACATACACAGATTAACTAACTTCACATCTCTCCTACAGGAGCTACATTTATTAGGTGGACGAAATTTGAAATTACACATCTTGCAGCTAACTTTCTCCTTATTGAGATTCACAGAGTGGCAGCAGCTTGCAGACCTTGTGGATGGAGGGAAAGCTGTTGAGACGAAGAATAGCAAGGGTCATGCCTGGACAAATTGGCATAGTGCCAGCCCCTGGAAATCTCCAGTTGCAAGCAGGCTTCACTTTGGTGACCTTTTGGCACGCCAAGTGTGCATCCATGTATCAACCCTCTTTTTTAAGCTATTCCGCCTTACTCATGAGACTGTCAAAATGCCGAAAAAAATAAAAATTCAAAATAAAATCCAACTTTAAAAATGCACACAATTTCTAAACCTAACAATGAAAAAAATAGTGGCCGGGAAACAGTACCAACAGCATCTTCCACTCTACATCAGGATCACTTGTAAAGATAGCAAAAGTGAAATCATGTGTCACAAAAAAAGAATGGGATATGACTGTCATCAATGTAAATACTGAGAGATCAGGGAAAATATCAGAGTATGTATCTACAAAAGATACATGGTCTATTAAACTGTCCAATTAATTCGTCATGTTGATATTTAAGATCAACCAGACTCATAATTTTGATAAAATCAAAGACATTTGAAGTAGTAACTCTCATAAAAGCTATCAGACAGCATTAAAATAATCTAATGTTTTTCTAGCAAATTAATTCTCTAGAAGAAAACCTCTGACTGCTACAACTGATGAGGTATCTTGTATTTCTGTGTTTTCTTCAAGATACTAAGGGTCATATTTATGAGCGCCTAGCGCCACCTTGCACCACATTTGCGGCATTTATTTCAATGCAAATGTGGAATTAAGGTGGCATTTCCACATGCCATATTTTCAAAGTGGTGCAATGCTTGCATTGCGCCACTTTGTAAGCCCTTTGTAAACCTTTGCACCACATTATGCCTGCGCCAGGCATAATGTGTGCAAGGGGGCGTTCCGGCACTGGGGTACTGTAAAAATGGCACAAAAGAATCTACAAGATTCCTTTACGCCATTTTTATCAGCATTTTTCAACACCTGCTAAGTGCAGGCATTAAAAAGGGGCTCACTTTAACTACAATGGGCTTCTGGGTGCTTTGCAGGATTAGCGTCATAATTTGTGACACTAGTCCTGAAAAGCCCCAGACTAGTGTCACAAATTATGACACTAGTCACCCTAGCTACCACCATGGTGTGCTGTGCTATAAATACAGCGCTATTATGATGGCGTTAGGGGTGGACTCTAAGGGGCACAAGAAAAGTGGCGCTGCACTAGATTCAGCGCCACTTTTCATAAATATGCCCCTACGTTTGCTTGATAAAAGTGGTGAGAAGAGATTGTGGACTCTGAAAGTCCCATAGGAGTGGCATTTCCATGATTAATGCAGGATTTTTCCATATCTTTGGCCACTAGAAAAAATCAGTTAAGGGCATGAAGGGCTGTAATGTTTCAAGCCCTTGTATCAAACATAGCTGTTTGGTTATGAGATGTATTTGGTGTAATGTACAAAACGGGCCAGCTTGTGCAGAAAATAGTACATCCAATGTACTGCTTAGTAAAATACTTTTTCACTGGATATAAAAAGTGAGGTGCCCTATTACTATTTGTGTGCCAGTAATTGCCTCAAACTTTTAAATATAAAAGTTTTACCTGTATCTATAATCACGATCAGGTGTTGCTCAATAGTGTCTATTAAGGATTGTGTTAGTCATTGCTGACATATTAGTGATATAAACAAGGATTTAATTTCTTTACATCATCAGCAGTCATGTAGCATATTAGTATGAAAATTCAGAGCTTCTTCAAATATATGACTATTTTCAGAATTATGAATATAATGAAGGAAACTACAATTGTTTGTTGTCCTTTTCCTGGCTTTGTGGTAACATATGCTATGTTACGTAATGTTATGTAATGTTATGCTATGTTATATTAAGTTAGGTTATGTCATGTTATGTCTTATAAGTGTGTCATATGTTATGTTTATTTGTATAGCATATAACTCACCCAGGAGTGTATCCTGATACTAGAGCAGGAGCTGTATAGGCTGAGCCAGGGCTGGGGTAGGTGAAGACCCAAATCTTCAGTTTCTTGTGAAATTCGAGGAGGCTGGAATGTGCAGGGGCATGTCCTTCCAGGCTTTAGGAATGAGGTAGGAGAAAGCACCAATGCCAGATCTGAGTCTGTGTATGCAGGGGTGGGGGGTTACGAGTAGTTGTCTGGCTGATTAGAAGTATCTGGTAGGGTTATAGAGATATATGTGGTTGTTGAGGTACGTGGGGCCAATGTTGTGTAAGGCTTTAAATGTCTGTGTGAGTAGTCTGCAGAGTGCTTGTTTTTGGCTTTGGAGACAGTGGAGCTCTTTGAGGTGCAGGTTGATGTCAGTGACGGGTGGGAGGTTGTGAGTGAGTCTGGCTACTGAGTTTTGTGTGGTCTGCATTCTCCTGGTGAGCTGAGTGTTGATTCCAGCATAGAATATGTTGCCGTGGCCCAGGTTGCTGGTGATGAGGATTTAGAGGATGGTTCTCTAAGTCTTAGTTGGTAGCCATTTCAAGATCATCTTCATCATCTTTAGTTTGTGGAAACAGGAGATGGGGGACTACATTCACTTGGTCCGTTATGGTGAGTTGGTTGTTGATTACAATTCCAGTGATCTTTGCATGCATTGCTAGAAGGGGTCTAGGTCTGAGTTTAACAGGCCACCAGGTGGACTCCCAGAGGGAGGTGTCTTTGCTGAAGATTACTACTTCTGTCTTCTCTGTGTTATGTTTGAGGCAGTTTGTTTTTATCCATCTGGTGACTTTGGTCACAGAGAAGGAGAAATTGGTCTTTGTGTTTGCCATCTTGTCAGAGACGGAGAGTATGATTTGGATATTGTCAGTATAGGATACCATATTGATTCTTTGGGTGCGGACATATAGGCCCTCATTTCAACATTGGTGGTAAAAATTGCCTAGCGCCGTGACGGCCGCCGCCAATAGGCCATCGCCGCAGCTACCATCCGTCCGGCAGAATATGACCACAGCCGGATTTCTGCCACGAGAAGGGCAGAAATCTGACTGTGGCCATACTGGCGGATGGCAGCAAGGTGGCGCTGCTTCCACCAGCAGCACCACTCCAGTAGACCGCCACCAGCTATAGTATGACAAATAATACGGCCTGACGGTGGTCTGCTAGCAGGCGTTGCTGGCGGTAGCAGCGCCCCATCCTGTTCCCTGCCGAAGACCCCCTGGATCCAGGTAAGTCGGGTTTCTGACAGGGGAGGGGTAGGGGGTGTACAGTGTGTGTGTGGGGGTGTGTGCATGTATGGGTGAGTGTGTACATGAATGCGAGTGTGTGTGTAGTGTTGTTTGCGTGCATGTATGAATGTATGTGAGTGCGTGTATGAATGTGTGTGAGTGTGTGTATGAATTTGCGTGAGTGATTGTATGTATGGAAATGTGTATGCGTATCAGCGTGTATGTTATGATGTCTGTGCGGATGTGTGCATGAATTAATGTATGCATGCATGGATGTATGTCTGGATGAGTGTGTATACGTGTGTGTATGTGTTTTGGGGGCGTGGATGAAGCGGGGGTAGAGGGTGCCTAGGGGGGTTGGGGTCCTTCTATCAGTGACAGGGAAGGAATTCACCAATAGGGCCTACCACCATGGTTTTCATGGCGTTACGAACACCACATAAACCATGGCGCTAGGCAGGGACATAATACTGCCGGCGGCACAATGGCGGCCACCGGGCTGGAGATTCTCATCTCCAGCCCGATGGTTGCTACTGCCATGGCGGTCGGAGTGGTACCTTGGCAGGTAGGCTGAAGCCAACCCGCCAATGTCATAATGTGGCGGTACAACCACCAGGGTCATAATGATCCCCATAGTGTCATGTAGGCATTTAACAAAATTGGGCTGAGTGAGGATCCTTGTGGAACTCTGCAGATGAGGTTGATGGAGTCCAAGGTGAAGGGGGGCATGCATACCAACTGGGTATAGCATGTCAGGACAGAGCAAATTCAGTGAAGTGAGGGACCTTAGATGCTGGGTTTTTTCAGGTGTTGGATGAGGATGGGGTGGGAGGCAGTGTTAAAGGCTGCAGAAAGATCCAGTGATCCAGTAGGGTGAGGGCCGTGATGTTACCTCTGTCTCTGATCATCTGGATGTCATCCATGGTGGGCTGAATCCAGCTTGAGTGGGGTTGAGGAGATGGTTCTCAGTGACGAGGGTGGCTAGGCATTGGTTTATCACCTTTTCCATTACTTTTGCTGGGTAGGGTAGTAGGGAGATCCATTGCTAGTTTGCTAGTGTCTTTTGATCTGTTGGGGGTTTAATGAGGACTATTTCCAGGTGGCTGTGATGATTGAGTGGTTCAAGATCAGGAAGACATCTTTGCTGCTAGGGTCTAGTCCTTTGATGAAGATGTAGTGAGGGTAGGGGTCTGAGGATGCTTCACGGTGTATGAACTACATGGATGTTTCAGTTTCTGGAGTGGTGATGGTGGCCAGGTGGTCAAGGTGGTGGTTGGATGTTGGATGAAGGGACCAGCTGGGGCTCAAAGTTTTCTTAGATGGTGGTGATCTTGTTACTGAAGAATAGGGACAGTTGGGTGTAGATGTCCTGAAAGGGAGTTAGGCTATAGGAGCTTGCTGGCAAAGCAGTGAAGTCTCTCGCCACGGCAAAAGTTTCCTTGGCACTGTTGATGCAGCTTTTGATGTGGTTAGTGCTTTGGCAGCTTTAATTTTCTGGTTGTAGCCCATGATGGTGGATTTGTAGGTGCTCTTGTTGGCACCGTTCCAACTTTCTCTCTATCTTCATTTAAGTTGTCTGCAGGGTGTGTCTGAGCTCTTCTGTGTACTAGCTTGTTTCCAGTCTGGTTCTCATGACTTGTTTTTGCTTTGAGAAGAGCTTAGGTATCTGCCTATTATTATTGATGTCTGCCTCATCATACTATCTGCAGCCTTTACCTCAACCTTTGAGCAGGGCCACTGGTTATTAGATGACAGTTTAATAACAGCTATAAGCTGAGGAGCTGTTTTCAATCATATATGAGAATGACAAATAGATCAAAACGAGTATTACATCAAGCTGCATAACCACCACTGACTGGCCAAGCAAGAGCAGGGACGGTAGTTCAAACACATTACATATATTAGTAACCCCATGAATGTAGAAAAAATATTAAAATGTTAATATACAAATTATTAGTTATTATGAAAAATATAAATACATGTATATATATGTGTTATATAAAATTAAAAACAATGAATACATGTACGTAGTTTCTAGTCAATAAAACAATATACTATCAAGTAAACAATAATTGTTATTCAAGTATTAAATAATTCACTTTTCACCTTATACCCTCACAAACCTAGCAGTCTGCAAATAAAATATAACAAAAAAGTATTTCATAATATTTATAAGCAATTAATAATTAACTGTTATTTCTCCCACAAACAAATAACATATGACAAAAATAAATCAGTATTATACATTACACACAAGAAATATCAATCATATAATTAAATAAAAGTTATTAACTAATTCATAAATAATTATTACCTAACCGACTTCCCACCCTATTTCCCTGCAAGCCCAACATCCACTACAGCATTACTATTAGTAATTATGTCAAAATTACTTAAAATTACAAGGTATATTTTAAAATAATATATTAACATTTATATAAAAAATAGTAACACTTAAAATACATTACATTATTTAGAAAACAATATTGTTAACAACTATATTACTGAAAACAGTATTACGAACATCAAATATTCCTTAAGGCTATATTACTTGCTTCAAAAAATGATATTCTTCTCCACAATATTTGTACATCGCGATATTTATGTGTCAAGTAAATAATTTCCAATATTTATGTCTCCAGATATTTTAAACTCAATATTTTGACTAAACGCTACATATGTTTAGGTGGATGGAGCATACAGGTTTCAATCTATTAGACACTGAGATAACGTTGCAGGGCAACTGATTCAATATAGTATATCCCAGAAGATCTCATCTTTATTATCATTTATAGTGCCTGACAACTCCTCTGCATCATTTACCAAAGCATCAGGAGATAGCACTGTGAAGTGATCTAAAGCCAAGCTTTTATTCCCAAATATTCTCTTTGGCCCAGGTCAGTTCAACGGCTGATTTGTTTTTCACCTCCAACCCAATGTTTTGCTGAGATTGTGCAATGTTAGTCACAGCACTCAATCAAGGCTACAATGGTAACCAAGATAATGAACAAGACTTTATCTCCTCCCACTTGATTTGTTATTTCACCTCATGTTCTTCCTTACGGCTACTGATAAGGTTTATGCCGGAAAAATTGTCCGGCATCAATATTAATGTAAATATCATCTTCTTGGGTGTAGGTTTTCAAGTATTAACTCAAATATGCAATATTTTTCTAAACAACATTTAGGATAGAATATGCCTGATAATATGCTAATAACAATATTCGGGTACCACACCAAAGGTTTGCCAGTTACCCTCTGCTGTATTTGGGGATATGCTTGTTGAACATTCTGCATCTACTGAACTCACATGTCCTCTTAGTTCTGAACAGAAAAATAAGAAAACATTGAAAATGACTAAATCAAAGAGTCAGATATTGAAAGATTAAAAAGGAAAATAATGTACGTAGCACAGAGAACAATTCACAAAAATCTATTCACCAGCACTTTTTCAAACTGAAGTTTAGTATATGCATGGCAGTAAAACATGTTGGTTGGTGTAGGAAAGTCCTCCTTTTGGCCTGGTAACCCCCAAACGTTTTGGACAGATACTGGGGGTTGCTGGCTCTTGGCTGTGCCCTGGGTACTGCAAACCAGTCCCAGGGCCAGTGTTCTGTGCAAAATCGATATGCAAATTAGGCTAATTATAATTGACTGTATCAGTCTACCTATAAGTCCCTAGTATATTGTAGGGTACGTACATTTATGGACCCCAGCATAGGTAGTGCACCCCTAGGTGCACTGCTGAGGTGCCAAGTGTCATTTTAAAGCAGGCCTGCCTTCCTGACTGCTTTTAAGTTAAGGTTAACCCCAAATTTGACTTTGGAATTAAAAATACTTTCAAAGTCTTAAGGGCCTTATTTATACTTTTTGGTGCAAAACTGCACTAAGGCATTTTTGCCCCAAAAAGTTTTGCACCGGCTTGCACCATTTTTTAGCACCAGCTGGGCACCATATTTATGGAATGGTGCAAGCCAGTGCAAAGGGTAGGCTAGCTTAAAAAAAATGACGTTAGGCAGTTTTGAGTCAAAATAAATGATTCTGACCAGATTAGCATCATTTTTTTACGCTAAGGGGCATATTTATACTCGTTTGCACTGAATTAGCGTCATTTTTTTAAAACTCTAATTCAGTGCAAAACTAACTCCATATTTATACTTTGCTGCTAGACCCGTCTAGCACCAAATTTATGGAGTTAAAGTCATTTTTTGGAAGTGGAAACCTACCTTGCCTTAATGAGATGCAAGGTAGGCGTTCCTGTGCAAAAAAATGACTCTATGGCCTTAACACCATATTTATACTCCCATGTAAAAATGGTGCAAGGGAGGGAGGAGGGGTCAAAAAATAGGGCAAAGCTTGCTTTGCCCCATTTTTTAAGACCTGGGTCAGGGCAGGCGTTAGGGGACCTGTGGCCCTATTTCCATGGTGGAACACCATGAAATAAGCCCAGAGGTGCCTTCCCTAGGCCTTAGGGGCACCCCCACCCACACTAGAGGGACTGCGAGGATGGGGGACCCCATCCCAGGTAAGTACAGGTAAGTGCATTTTATTTTTGAAAGTGCCATAGGGGGCCCTGAAATGGGCCCCCATCCATGGTACAGGATGCAATGGCCATGCCCAGGGGACCCCTGTCCTCTGTGCTGGCCACTGGGGTGGTGGGCATGACTCCTGCCTTTTCTAAGGCAGGAGTCATGTGGCATGGTAGGTTTAGCACCATAAAATGACGCTAATCTGGTTAGAGTCATTTTTTTTTACTCTAACCTGCCTAAAGCCATTTTTTGGTGCTAAACCCTCTTCTTCTATACTGCCAGCCCCACCGACTAAAGTAATTTTTTAAAACTCTAGCCTACCCTTTGCACCGGCTTGCACCATTCCATAAATATGGTGCCCGGCTGGTGCACAGAAATGGTGCAAGACGGTGCTAAACTTTTTGGTGCAAAGCTGAGTTAGTGCAGTTTTGCAGCAAAAAGTATAAATAAGGGCCAATATTTTGTAAGTTTGCGCCACTTTTGTGTCATAAAATGACGTTAATGCGGTGCAAAAAAAGTTTAAATCAGGGCCTTGGTGCTAGATGGGTCTAGCACCAAAGTATAAATATGGAGTTAGTTTTGCACCGAATTAGAGTAAAAAAAAATGACACTAATTCGGTGCAAACAGAGTATAAATATGCCGCAGAGTATAAATATGCCCCTAAATATGGCTCTAAGGCCATAGAGTCATTTTTTGCATGGGAACGCCTACCTTGCATCTCATTAAGGCAAAGTAGGTCTCCACTTTCAAAAAATGACTTTAACTCCATAAATTTGGTGCTAGAGGGGTCTAGCACCAAAGTATAAATATGGAGTTAGTTTTGCACTGAATTAGAGTAAAAAAAAATGACACTAATTTGGTGCAAACAGAGTATAAATATGCCCCTAAATGACCTTATTTTGTACAAATAAGTCACCCCTAAGGTGTACCATAGGTCCCCCATGGTTGGGTGCAGTTTAACTATAAGCAGGGACATCATAAAAGATTTTTTATAAGCTCTTGTGAGAGAGAAATAACTACATTTGTTTTTCCCCATTGTAGTGAACAGGCTCCTTAGGCTTACATGGGGAGACTTTATTTTTAATTAATAAACTCTCATAAGGAGCTAGATATTTCAAGTTTGGTATCAAACTATTGTTATAATAATAAAACCAACAATTTGCCATTGTTGAATTTAATATAACTATTTCAGGGAAAGAGTTTTAGAACGCTACCTGACAGTTGGCAACTTCAGCCCTGTAGTGCCCTTCTCTGATCACCTAGCTTCTGGCAGCCTGGCCAGGCTGCTTGATGCGGTGTGAAGTTGCCTGGGCTGTGGACAAAGGAAGTACCTAGGGGTAGGAGAACTGCCTCAGCAGAGGCTGAAACATGATGCGGGGAGAGCATCCTAACTGTACTTCAAATGAGAGAAGGACATTTGGTCCAGCAGGTGGACCTCCCCCATGTCCTACAAATCCAGGCAGTCAGGTACCCCCTGATTAGATTAGGAGAGGGCTGGAAAGGGGTGTGTGTTAAGGGAAACTTAGCCACACCAGTGGATGGGCTCAGACAGACCTTACCTCTGAGATGGAATTTCTACCATTTTGGATTTGTGAGGAATGTTGCTCCCTGAGATTGATTTTTGCCACACTTCACAGGAACTGGTCATCCAAGAGGGTGGTGGCCTGCCTGTGATCGGACAGTTCTCCCCTCCTGCTTTCTACCCCAGGAGCAATGATAAATATGGAAGAGCTGCAACCACACTTCAGATCCCTACAAGGCAGAAGACAAGAAGAAGGACTGCCCTGGTGGACGCCTGACCTGCACCTGGACACTGCACTCTGAAAGACTGCTCTAGCTGCACATTTGGGTTTCACCACAAAAAGGACTTTGCCTCTCTTCAACTGCTTCAAGAAGGGACTCCCTGTTTGCTACAGGTAAAAAATAGTTGACCAGAATATCGTGCATAAAGAAACTGACCGGCGCACCCCTGTACAGCGGTCATTTTTGGATTTGAGCACGGTGCATTTTGGTAGTTGGAGTCCTAACCCTCAAGGAGCACATCAGAGCTTCTGGAACCTTGGGGGGAGTTGTGGACTCCTAAAAGACCTTAAAAGACCTTCTGGAAGTTCAGAGAACATTGGAGAGCTTTTGGTAAAAAAGCTCCATGAGTGGACTGACCCGACGTGGTGAGTCAAGCCATCTTAAATCGACCGAAACCTGGCCTGACTTGTAGGTTCATCTGGCTGATAATCCCTGGAACCCCAGTCTTCCAGGAATCCACAGGGGGCTGGTGGAGAGGCAATCTGATGACTTCAACTCAATATCGACTTGCTTTGGAGGGTGAGAATGTAAAAAGTTGTTGGAGGCTTCCCGCGCAACGTGCCTTAAGAGGGCTGCAGGGAGGTTGGATCCAATTTTAAGTTTGGCCCGGATGAAGATTTCCGTTATGAAAAATCACCTAAGTGCGAAGGTAAAATGTTTCACCAAGGTCTCCTGTGACACATGTCCTAAGAGGGCTCCAGGGTGGTCGGATCCAACTAGAGACTTTGTTGCGGTGACGAAACTCATCCTGAAAAAAAGACTTAGAAGGTAAAACTTTGACCGCTTCCTCCTGGTCACTGTAGCCAAGCAGGGCTCCATTGCACCAGCCTCAAATTTTGACTTTGCCATGGTTGAGTGTGACCAGATGACTAGATTGGTGTTCTGAGTTTCTATGTGCTAATAAAATTTAGGGCCTCATTGTGACTTTGGCGGTCTGACAGTAAGACCGCCGCAGTGGCGGCTGCCAAAAGACCATCATGTTGGCATTCATACAGACCGCCCTATTATGAGTTACACTTGCAGGACCACTGAAACCCTACCAAAATTTCAACACCGCCGGGACTCTGGAGGGCGAGAAAGAGGAGGTTCCACCACAAGTACCGGCAGCCTGTCAAAAATCATCTGAACCAATTATGACCCACAAGTCACAATAAGGGATACTCATATGGCGGAAAACCAATGGCAGTGCAAACCGTGACGGTTGGCAGTCTACACAGTAATACACCACACCATATTGGATCGTTTGAATTCCACACACCTGAGACACATCCACACACCTACAAACTGTACTATAAACACACCCCACAGTCCTTTGCATCAAACACGCCATACAAAGCTAGACAGAGGCCACACACCAAATTTAGGAACAGTTGAATAGGCACCCCTCACCATTCCAAACACCACTCATCTCGTACCTGCACATCAAACTTCTAACACCAATCTTCTCCACACATGACAAACCAACCATCACCCAGTCACAACACAGCACCCATACCTTATTACTCATTTATATACCTTTCCTTGTCATCCACCACTACTATGTCCCCACAAAAACATTCCCACTTCACAGACGATGAGTTGAGAGTCATGGTGGATGAAATCATCAGAGTACAGCTGCACCTATTTGGAGCCCAAGTCCAACAAACCTCAATTGCCAGAAAAATGGAAATGTGGCACAACATTGTTGACAGGGTGAATTCTGCAGGCAGCTATCCACGCACAAGGGAGGACCTCAGGGGAAAGGTACGTTCCATGGCTACCAGGCACCAGCTGACGGTCCACAAGACTGGCTGTGGGCCCCCACTTCCTCCCCCAGCATTCACATCATGAGAGGAGAAGGTCTTGGACATCCTGCATCATGATGTCTTGACAGGAATACCTGGGGGAGTGGAGTCGGGTAGGTAACAACACTGGAAATGTCACCATAAAGTTCTGTCTTGCATGCTCACTGATCACCTTTTGACATCTTAACAGCCAACACCCTCACCACTCCTTTGTCCAACTGTCCAAAAACCCTTCTCTGCCACACCACATGTCAACTAAACTCCCCTGGGGGCACAGTGTCTGTGTATGGTGTGGATAGTACAGGGACTAACAGCACTACAACTGTCAGCAGGCACTAATCTACTACTAAGAAAACCTACTAAGAAAAACATGTACTAAAAGGGAAGGTTTGGCCCTGGCAAGTGGTTGCTAGACTGCATACACAGACACTGCAGTGGCAGGTCTGAGACATGTTTACAGGGCTACTCATGTTGGTGCCACAATCAGTGCTGCAGGCCCACTAGTAGCATTTGATGTACTTGCCCTGGGCACACATAATGCACTTTACTAGGGACTTACTAGTAAATCAAAAATCCCAATCATGAATAATCCAATCATCAATACAATTTACACAGGGAGCACTTGCACTTTAGCACTGATCTGCAGTGGTAAAGTGTGCAGAGATAATAAATCAGCAAAAACAAAGTCCAGCATACCACAAAGAAACAGGATGTCAGAAGGTAAAAACACAGGGGAAACACGCCAAAAGATGTCTGGTCTAACACACCTTAAGTAGGTTATGTCCACTACAGCAGAACTCTTCAATTTGCCATGTTACATCAGGCCCCTCTACAACTGTGGCAGCCGGTGGAATGGAGGTTCTGCAAAGGGAAGGGCATACTTCAGATACCCTTGGTTCTGTAGCTGAAGAACCTCCACCCCCGCAAAAGTGGGTATCTACCTAAACATCCAGGAGGAGCAGAATCCAAGACCTAACTACTGCCAGGAAGTGATGCCCTACTCATTGGTTCCCATTGAGTGTTGCAGATACACCCTGTTGACCATTATTCCACCACTCTCCTTTTTTCAAAGGCACAAGGACACTGGACTTGAGACTCAATATGTTGTTGCAGCTATCCTGATGATTACATCCACCATGACTTAAACCTTCACTGTTTGCACTTTATGATTTCATCTCAATCCTTATGCTTACATGTGCACTTGTAAATAAACACACCTGAAACACATATCATGCTTGAGAGTCATTTTGTAGTTATAATGAACAGTTAACTGTGAAAAATGTTGCATACACATGATATTCACATATGTTTCAAATCAGTTAAGTCCCATCTCACATGTACTGTTCAATCTGGGTCTGATATATATATATATAATTGTACAAATGGATACTCTCCTTTTCCCATTTAGTGCACTTTCCAGCACATAGGTTGGTTACATGCCAAATTAATTTCACACAGTGCAGTAGAGCTTCACAATGTAAAGCTTCAGCATAGATGTGAATAACAGGCACGCCGCATACTACTGAAGTTAGGGACATGTCAGTATTTGTCTATCCAAATAGGCAAACAGATTGGTTCAATGTCTCATCAGCTAAAGCCTTATCACATATCCATATCATACCTCCCAAATTACCACACCCTATTTCACTGACAGGAGGTCAGTACTACTGTTCCCAGTCATGGAACCTTCCACTTACCATGGTCAGGTATCTGTAGCATGCTACTCATCTGTTTCAGTCTTGACACACTTGCACAGTGGCAGCTACATACAAGTAAAATAGTGTCATCAAACCAACATGACGGTTGAGGTGATGGAACACACAGGATGACGTGTCAGAGACACAAGACCACACATATGACACCATTGAACTCAGAGAACATGGCACACAGGTCTATTAGGTGGAACAGTACACTACCATCCCACTGTCCTGACAGTCTGGGCATGGAACTCGGACACCATCAATATGATGCCATACAGTACCTGGATCAATCCATGTTCACTTCACATGTCAGACCTGCAAATCCCACCTGCCTGTGACACAATACAGATTTGACCACATGAAGATGAGCTTGTGAAGAACTGCAAACTGCAAATATAATACAAAAGATATAGGCAGATAACGGTAATGAAGACCCAGAAATACATGTTATAAATACAATAGTTAAACTGAGTGTGCTGTGTGACAAACAGTAACAAATGAAATCATCACAATAGTCACAACTCCATGTATAATTTTGCATGCACACCTTAGCTATGTACTGCTAAGCAACTATTGAGCTGTCTGATGGTCATACAAAGACCTTTTACAAACATTTCTAAGCCTCCCAAATACCCACTGAGTCAAGTAATTTACTGAACAAATACCTACAGTCAGTTGAAGTGCTGATATATGAGATCTGCACGGCTGTATCCACCTTCATCCTCATCACTGTCATCCTCACTTGGCAATTCTGCATTCTCACCCGCTGGAACTGCTGGCTCCCCCTCATCTGGTATATATGGGATCTGACATCTTAGGGTGAGGTTGTGGAACATGCAGCAGGCAACAATAACGACACACTTTTGCGTGTGAGTAGAGGAGGGCTCTACCTGACTTATCAATGCAATGAAATCTAGCATATTGGAGCCCGAAAGTCCACTCCATGACATGCCTCATCCTTACGTGGACCTTGTTAAAGCAAACTTTCCCTGGTGTGGTTGGGTACCTCACTTGTGTCAACAACCAGGGACAGATTGATTAGCCAGAATCCCCTGTAAGGAACTATTGCATGTGTGCAAACATAAATATTAGACATCCTACATTTGACAGCAGACATTTGATACTGCCATTAATCACATGTGTAACTTACCAACCAGCCATGCCCTCTAAGTGTACTGTTGTGTCATCATATGTGGGATATTGCCATTCCGCAAGATGAAGGCATCATGAACTGAACCGGGGTACTTTGCCCATACTTGGGAAATATAGAGGTCTGCTAAACAGAATATGTAGACATTTATGGAGTGCAAGTTCTTCCTGTTATGATACACCTGTTCATTGCCACTTGGGGGGACCAAGGCTACATGTATACCACCAATGGCTCTCACTACATGTGGGATGTGTGCCAAAGCATAAAAATCTACCTTCACATTTGCCAAATCCTCACGCTGTGGAAATCGAATGTAGCTGTCTTGGTGTTTTAACAGGGCTGAGAGGACATCCTTCAGGACCAAACGGAACATAGGCTGTGACATCCCTGCAGTTAGGGCCACAGTATTTTGAAAGGGGCCTGTGAACAGGAAGTGCAGCACTGAGATGACTTGTTTAATTGGTGGAATGCTATTGGGATGACAAATGGCAGTCATCAGATTAGGCTGCAACTGACGATAGAGATCCATGATTTTCTACCTATCCAGGCAGTAGATCTGGATTGGATTATATGTTGATCCTCCATGGTGTGCAGGTTTGCTAGTGGACAGCACACTGTAGGTTGTCTGACACTTCTCATACCAGGGTAACTAGACGAAGGGGAATAAGAAGGCATGTCTATCAATCATTGTGTCCATTTTAAGTGTGAAAATACATATGTCACACATGATGCTTGGACATGCCATATGAAATAGTAAGAACATGGTACACAGGACATACCTAGGGAAATAATGGCTTATTGTTGCAATGTCATCCCCTTTCCACAATTGTGACTTGGAAATGGATAGAAATGTCACTGAAAGTCTCAGTGACAAGACAATGAAATTCTTACCATGTTTCACATATTATAGACACAAATACCAAGTAACCAATTGCCAGGAGCAGGAGGACTTTGCCACCAATGATACGGATGCAATGGAAGTGAGGTCATTAAGAGGGGCAACAATGGACCCATAATCCTTAATGAACCTCCTGTAATACCCAGTGAGACCAAGAAAGGCTCTGACCTGGGTCTGAGTGGTAGGGGGAGAACAGTCTAAAATAGTCTGGATCTTCCCCTGTAGTGGTTCAATCTGTTCTCCACCAACTAGGTGTCCCAAATAAACCACCTTTCCCTGCCCTATCTGGAACTTTGAGTCCTTGATAGTGAGGCCTGCCTTTTGCAGGGCCTCCAAAACTTCCCATAGGTGGACCAGGTGATCATCCCAGGTGGAGCTAAATACCGTAATATAATCTAAATATGCTGCACTGAAAGTTTCCAGACCTTGGAGGACTGTATTCACCAGCCTTTGGACAGTGGCAGGTGCATTCTTCAGGTCAAAGACCATAACTGTACATTGGTAATGCCCTCCAATGGTTGAGAATGCAGTTTTGGGTTTAGCATCTTCTGATCGGCCAATACCCTGCTGTCAAGTCAAAAGTGCTCAGATACTTGGCAGATGCCAGTGTATCTATTAGCTCATCTGCCCTGGGTATAGGGTGAGCATAAGTCTTGGTGACTGTGTTGAGCCCTCTCTAATCAACACAAAATCTCATTTCCTTTTTCCCATTCTGAGAGTGAGGCTTTGGTACTAGCACCACTGGGCTGGCCCAGGAGCTATCTGAGTGCTCTATCACTCCTAAATCCAACATCCTCTGAACTTCAGATTTAATACAGTCCCTAACATGGTCAGGCTGCTGATAAATCTTACTTTTGACAGGTACACTGTCTCCAGTATCTATGGTGTGTTCATACCAAGTGGCTTGACCAGGTGTAAGTGAAAAGATTTCAGAGAATTGACCTTGGAGATTCCTGCAATCCTCCCTTTGCTCGGCTGTAAGGCAGTCTGTAAAGATAACTCCTTCCACTGAGCTATCAACTGCAGTGTTGGAGAAGAGGTCAAGGGAGAGGGTCACTTTCTTCCTCCTGCCCCTCATCAGTGGCCATGAGTAGGGTCAAATCTGCCCTATCATAGTAGGGTTTTAGGCGATTCACATGAAGTACTCTTAAAGGATGTCTAGGAGTAGCTAGGTCCACCAAATAGGTGACCTCACCCTTCTTCTCCACTATGAGATGTGGACCACTCCATTTGTCCTGGAGTGCTCTTGGTGCCACAGGCTCCAATACCCACACCTTCTGTCCTGGGTGGTACTCTGGTCATGCCATTGTTTCTGTAACTCTTGACTTGCTTGAAGGTTTTAGTGGCCTTTTTCATGTACTCAACCATTCTTGATCTTAGGCCAAGCACATAATCCACAAAGTCTTGTTTAGGTGGCTTCAAGGTTTGCTCCCGCCCTTCTTTGACAAGTGCAAGTCGACCCCTAACAGGGTGGCCAAAAACGAGTTCAAATGAAAGGCATGGAATTAGGACATCCTGTCTCCTCCTGAGTTTTTCAGAGAGTCCCATGATCATGCCTTTGAGAGTTTTGTTAAACCACTCAACCAATCCATTGGTTTGTAGATGATAGGGTTGGTGAATTTATATGTTACACCACATTCATTCCACATTGCCTTTAAGTATGCAGACATGCCATCGGGGACCATCACAGTACCATCTCTGTCTACCACCCTCCATTCTATCACCACCCTCCCTGTAGCTCACCACCCAGTTGGCTGTGCCTGCCCATCCAAGAAGGTGGGTGTCTCCTTCGCCACAGGCACCTCTGCCCCAGCCCCTGTTAGCCGAGCTCCCCTCCGTGATGAGGCTATTGACCTACTGAGGTCGATCTCTGTGGGTCAGTCGACCATTGTGAATATCATTCAGGGTCTGGTAACTCAAATCCAACAGAGCAATGCGTCCCTGGAAGGCATTCACAGTGCACTGGCTGGCATACAGATATCATTTTAGGCTCTGGCCTCCACACTGACAGCAGCCAGTCACCCTTTGTCTACTGTCTCCCCTTCACCTTCCTATTCCCAGACCAAATTCCCCCTTTCCTGGCCCAGGCAAAGCACACAGACAGGCATGCATCCACCTCAACATCCAAGGGTAGCACAGACAAACATAAGCACCACAAGACATTCCATCAGCACGCACACAGACAACATCCACCTGCAGACACAACAGCAGTCACGACCTGCCCTGACACCCCCACCATCCCAGCATCACAGACAACACCTGGCACGCCTGAAGACACCACACCAACATTCAGTGATCCAGCCACTACTACCTACAGATATCACCCCGGCAGACCCTCAGACATCCACCCCAGTCACCACATTCACAGACACCACAACCACTGACATGCCTACATGCAGCACATCCACAATACCTGCAGTCACCACCCCAGCAGACAGCCACCCACCCACCTCGGCATCCCCCAGAACCTCACCCCCCCTCAGCCCAAAAAATATAAATACCTACATTCACCCACCCAACAGACACCCACAAGCACACCTCCCTTAAACATGCACCCAAAACATCTAAAACAACGCATCATACAACTACTCCCTCTCCGTCCGCACCCAAAACCCCATTCAGATGACCGTCCTGATGTGTCTGAGAAAACTTTCCTTTCCCAGTTTGATCTTTTCACTACTCCTTCTCCCCCTGTGAATCCCCTGAGAGGTCTGTTTCTCTCCCCAGGTCTATCACTTTTACCTCCAAGGCCTTCCTTAGCCCCCTGTCAGCACCCATGTCCCTCTTCTACCAAGAAGAAGTCCACCTTTCCCAAACAAATCTACCCCCTCCCAAGCCTAAACACCCCCTCCCAAGCTTAAATCCCCCACGGATCCCTGAGTGGCCTGCCTTCCTCCTTGATGCCCCTACCTATGGAGGTTAGATGGCAGTCAGGAGTCAAGTAGGGGCAACATTTAGGCCCATATTTATACTCTGTTTGCGCCGGATTTGCAACATTCCTCTTTACGAAACTTTGTCGCAAACCTAACTCCATATGCAAAAAATGACTCTAAGGCATGTGTGGCTTATTTATCCTCTGGTGTCAAAATGACGCACAGGAGGAGGCGGGCCTTAAAACATGGCACCCAGCCGGATTTGCACCGTTTTTTAACGCCTGGGACAGGGCAGGTGTTAAGAGACCTGTGGGCTCATTTCCCTGGTGGGTGGTGAAAGACCATGGAAGCAGTCCACGGGTGCCCTTCCCTGCACCCAGGGACACCCCCTGCCACCCTCACCCACCCCTGGAGGATACCCATGGATGGGGGGACCCATCCATGGTGAGTTCCGGTAAGTATAATTTGTTTTATTTTAAGTGGCATAGGGGGGCCTGAAGTGGGCCCCCTTACATGCCACTGTGCCCAATAGCCATGCCCAGGGGACAGTAGTCCTCTGGGCATGGCCATTGGGCAGGGGGGCATGACTCCTGTCTTTGCTAAGACAGGAGTCATTTCCATGGGGGTTGTGTGTCACAAAATGGCGCAAGTCAGGTTAGAGCCAAAATTTTTGACACTAACCTGACTTGCACCATTCTTTGGCGCACAACCCCTAGTCTTCCCTTCGCCTCCGCTGCCCGGTTACCATAATTTATTTTGACGCTGGGGGAGGAGCCAAGATGGCGACCGGGAAGGACGCTTAATCAAGCGCTCCGTCCCGAATATCTGCGGGGCGCTCCTGGGGTGCCGCTGCCGCATCCCGGAGGTGGGATACGCTTCTGGGGCCGCTCCCCCCTCGCCAATGGCTTTGGAGGTGATCGGGCGGCCGGGAGGAGAGGCTGCCACAAAGCGACTTGAAACGGGGAGCTGCAGCCGCCATCTTCTCACCCCTGTCCGGCCGGGACACTGCCCTGGAGCCTGAATGAGAGGTGGGTGCGCGGAAACGGGAGCGGCCCACCTCGCGAGGGCGATAAGCCCATATTCTGCCTTCACATCGTCCCGGGCATTCCCCCCCCTCCCCGCCCGCCTCTCGGCTGCCGGAGTTCCCCCCCACCAGGTCTGGGGGGCCCCGAGGAGCAGCGCGGGACTATCGGCGGGAGCTGCAGGGGCCCGGGCAGGTGCCCCCTCTGCAGCTACAGACAGGCGGAGGGACGCGCTTCCCCCTCCGCGAAAGGCCCTGTGGGACCACAATAACAAGCCAGGGGTGAAGGCGCCCCGGGAGCAGGGTGGGACCTGCTCCCTGGACCCCCCAGCTGTACTAAACGATTGCGAGGCATGCCGGGTGGCAGTGAACCCGGCCGCAAATGATGCGCCCTTTCTAGGAGGCCGCTGGCGCCATCTCCCTCTGAGGCGGGGACCAGCACCAAATCTGGAGTACTGGACAGCGAGGCGGGTGCACGCCGGCTGAGGGGACCGCCGCGGAGGGGACTGGGAGCCATTGCCTTCTTCTTGCACTGAATACCCCCTCCCGTCCATGAGGGGGGACAGAGGACGGGGGATGAATCCTGTCGGGGGCCCCTGGGAGTGCCTCCCTACCCCATGACTGATGGCGCGGTGCGCCCATCCCTGGAGAAGACCCTGGGCCTGCTGCTAGATGCTGAGATTACCACAGATGGGGTACACGCAGGGCCGGACTGGATCAGGCCAAGCTAAATCCCTGTTAAAAGGCGCCGACCTGCACCAGAGCGCGGAACAGTGCTTAAAGAACTGTGCGAGCCCGAATCATAACAAGCGAACACACTCGGGAACGTCACTCCTCCACTCCATACCGACAGACGACCCAGGACCTGGAGTTGGCTGCCGGCCGGGGGCCCGAAGCACGCGTGCGGACCTAGCGACGGGAGGTCCCAGACCTCCTGAATAAGATCTCACCTGGAGGATCACCAGCAGGGCCGGAACCTCAAAAACCGAAGTGCACACTGCCGTGGCCCCGCGGGGATACATACGCCCTTCTTGCTTGAATAGCCCAGAGAACGTGGGTGAGCGCGTAATTGCAGGTGGAACCAGGCCACAACAGATAAGTCAAAATGGCCGGGAGGCCCAAATCAGCTAAAAACCAGGATCGGAACACGCATGGCCAGGCACCTGCCGATCAGCAACATACGCCCTCTCTGCAGTCGTTGGAATCCACGCTCCTGGCCCACTCCTCGCAATTCAAGAAAGTACTACAGGCAATCATGGACACTAAAACCTCACTGGAGACCAGGTTAGACACGGTGTCGCAAGATCTGAACATCCTCAGAGTAGACCATGGCAAATTATCCGATAAAGTGAAGACAACGGAGGTGGCGCTTAGTGAACTGGCCCCCACGGTAGCGGATAACCAAAAACAAATTCTCCGCCTAGATGCAGAAGTAAAGTCACTGCTGAGAAGAGCGGAGGAGGCAGAGGGCAGATCCCGCCGCAACAACATACGGTTTCTCGGTTTTCCTGAAAAATCACCAGATCAAAACTCAGAGCTCCTGCTGGAACACTGGTTAATTAAAGAGGTCCTGAACGGAGCCTCATCCAAAATTTTTTCAGTGGAAAGAGCATACAGGATTCCCGGACGCCCCCCGGCACTGGGTCAACCTCCGAGACCGCTGATAGCTAGGTTCCTAAACTTCAGAGACCGTGATGCGATACTTCAACAGTTCCACAGCAAAGGCCCATACAGGTACGAGGACTCGACTGTCCATGCCTATCCAGACTTCACTCAGGAAGGGCAAAGGCAACGTAACTCCTTCACCCAAGTTAAACAACGCCTCCGTGAACATGACATAAAATACGCACCAATGTTCCCCGCTAAATTACGTGTACTAACAGATGAACGCACCCATGTGTTCACCTCACCGGAAGATGCCTGGACATGGATGCATGCCAAAGGCATCGCCCACCCCCGCGAGGCAGCCGGCACCGACGAGAACTGGTCAACGACAAAATCACGGAAACGATCCAAGAGGCGCCCCAGGGGTCAACCCACAGTGGAACAGGCTGCAGAGGAGAGAGCCAGGGCTCTTAAAGAAACCCCCCTACTAACACAGAATTCCTTTGAGACTCTCAGGACCCATCCAGAGGAAGGCTCGGAGTCTGACTCGATCAGCTGGGACTCCACATTAACGGAGGTACTGAGGGGCCCGGAGCTCACCCCCAGGTCCGCAGACACACTCTGAACAAGCACCACCGAACCGTCCCCCCAGGGGGACCAACCGCCACAGCCGGAGTACAGAATTGAACTTTGCGACCCCCACTCGAAGTGGGTGGTTACATCACCTGAACTTATATATCCTTACACATTTGCTCCTGGAGATAATTCCTTTATCAATATTGCGCGCGGCTGGCGGCGTAGAGCGGGGGGGCGGAGAGCCCCAATCCACTCGCAGACCATGTCTGCAGAAGGATGCGAGCCCCTAAAACGAGCCGCATCCGGATAGAATCATTGCTCCCCCGCAGACATCCATATGGATACACTTCAGCTCGCACCTAAATTGGGTGTGTAGCTTGTTGCAAGTTCACAGTTGGGGTTGGGATTCAGTTGGGGAGACAAAGAGGGTAATTACCAGTTTGTGCACTACCGGTCTGCTCACAACACAGGATATGCGTCCGGAGGTAAGGGGCCAACCCCCGGGGGTGATGGGGGCGGAGGAGACCAAATGGGCCTTCCCGGGGAGCGGAGAGCAAGTCACAAACTCACAAATTTAACATGGCCCAATCTATAACCTACAGCACAAACACATATGACATAGTCACCTGGAATGTTAGGGGACCCCAGGCAAAAGGTGCAGGGTGTATACACGACTCAAACGTCATGGCACACATATTGCAATACAACAAGAAACCCACCTGCGGGACTCAGACTTGCAGGACCTACGCAGTAAATGAGGAGGACAAATTGTGGGCACATCCTATTCAACCTTCGCGAGGGGGGTCCTCATATGGATAGCAGGGAATGTCCCCTTTATCCAAACATCACACAAGATAGATCAGGAGGGCAGGTATGTGGTAGTGGAGGGTAAGCTGGATGGCAAACAATTGTCAATTATAGGGGTATATTTCCTGTGCACACTCACTCCAGCGTTATTAACGAATCCCGAAGCACCGCCATATGGGGTGGAGACTTCAACTGCACGCCGGACCCAGCATTGGACAGGTCAAATCCCCCCACACATTCAACAGTTATTAGACACCCCAGTCGCCCACTGTCAAAATGGGCTAGTAACATGAGCCTCCATGACATATGGCGCATGAAACACCCACAACACAGGGAAAATTCATTCTATTCAGCACCACATAAGGTACATACCAGGATAGATTTGATGTGGGGCACCCAGGAGACCTGCACAGCGACCAGCGGAATAGAATACCTAGCCAAGACACTATCAGATCATTCACCGCTTAAAATAATTTTGGATAGGGGCAGGAAGAGCCAGGCTATCCCAACGTGGAGGCTACAAGCGGAAGCCTTACACGACCCTGCATTTACAGACACACTGAGAACAGCGCTAAAACAGTACTGGGAATTAAATACTGGCACCACAAAATCAAGAGCAATGGAGTGGGACGCGCATAAAGTGGTGATCCGCGGACATTGTATTTCCACCACATGGGGGGTGAGGCGCACTCTCCACGCAGAGGTCAGCAAGCTGGAGAAGAAACTAAGAGCACTAGAAAACGCAGTTGCCCGCAATGAAACGCCATACACGGCGCTAAAGGATACGCGCGCGGAACACGCAAATACTGATGCCACATTACGCCTTCATGATTACAAACACCACTTGGCTAGGCTTCAGGTGGAAGGCCACAGATCTGGCAGGCTGCTCGCATGGCTACTGCGGGAGGACCGGCGGTGCCCTCCAATCGGGGCGATAGGAGTAGGCGCAGGTGCAATGGCTACCACGCAGGTAAAAATAAATGATGCGTTCAGGGAATATTATTCACAATTATACACCAAAAGCACATCATGCTCCCTCCAACAGCTCGAGTCCTTTCTGGCAGACTCTCCCCTGCCCCAACTAATGCACACCGATAGAGAGACACTAGAAGCCCCCATCACGTTAGGTGAACTCAACAAGGCCCTTGAACAATTACCTAGGAATAAAGCCCAGGGACAGATGGCCTGCCATCAGAATACTACTCCACTTTCGTGACACACCTTAACACACATCTCCTAAAAGCGTTCGAAGAAGCAGGGATCAACGGTATCCTGCCCCCCACAATGAGGGAGGCAATGATAGTGGTCCTTCCAAAGCAGGGGCGCGACACCACTGATGTCCGGTCCTACAGGCCTCTCTCACTGTTAAATCTAGACTGCAAGATACTTGGCAAAATCCTGGCTAACAGACTAGCTCCTTACATGCATATCCTGGTACACGAGGAAAAGAATGGATTCATCCCGAAACGTAACACCTTCCTAAATATCCGGAGGCTGCTAAGTGAAATAGGTGACACCCCCCTGACCGCATTCGAGGAAGCGGTGATATCGCTTGAGATAGAAAAAGCGTTTGATACATTAGAATGGGACTTTCTTTTTGCCACCATGCAGTTAATGGATATCGGTCCAAAATTCACAAGCTGGGTACGCATTCTGTACACCGCCCCACAGGCCAGGGTGAAGACGGGAGGAGTAATATCAGAGAGCTTTCCGATTAGCAGGGGAACAAGACAGGGATGCCCCCTATCCCCCCTCCTATTTGCCTTAGCGATGGAACCACTAGCTGCACGCGTCCGTGCCAAAAAAGAAGAATGTGGGGTGTCAAGGAATGGTACTATCCACTCCATATCATTATATGCAGATGATGCCTTGATATACATACGCAGAGTGGAGGAGTTGCTGCCCCCGGGGATGTCGCTGCTGTCTGAGTTCGGTAGGGTATCCAGTCTAATAGTTAACTGGGGGAAATCCTGTATATTCCCACTAACCAGCTGGCCCCCTGCGAGGCAAGAGTGTACCCGCCAGGCCACCTAAAATGGTGCTTCGATACATTTAAATACCTAGGGATCAACGTCTACCATAGTGCGGAAGACCTAAGGGATGGAAACCTGGGGAAAGCGGTGTCCTCTGTAAAGAGCTCAGTACGCTTTTGGAATAAATTACCACTCTCACCACTGGGTAAAGTAGCTATAGCAAACATGCTGATATTACCAAGACTGTTGTATTACTTCGCGGCCCTACCGATAATTATCCCCAAAAGCTTTTTCGTTAGCTTGAATTCCATCCTACTACAATTGGTGTGGGGCAAGGGCAGAAGGCGGGCCGCACTTACCACGCTGTATCATCCGGTGGCAATGGGCGGACTGGACGCCCCAAATTTTGAGCTCTACTCTGTGGCCGCACAGCTGCAGTGGATCTTAAATTGGCTTCATAGGCCCAGCTCAGCAGAAACTACTTGGCTGCAATCTCGACTCCAAGGTGCTCCCCCACTAGTATGGCTGTTGGATAAGCAAACCAAAAGCACATGCAAAAATC
The DNA here is from genome assembly GCF_031143425.1 of Pleurodeles waltl. Classification (NCBI taxonomy): domain Eukaryota; kingdom Metazoa; phylum Chordata; class Amphibia; order Caudata; family Salamandridae; genus Pleurodeles; species Pleurodeles waltl. Next base: position 688,457,746 of record NC_090442.1, read on the forward strand.
CATTGATGACAGCAGCACACGCACACTGGAAGAAGTATATCCGAAAAGGGAGTCAAAAAACTTCCCTACTCACCGCTTCTCGCATTAGAACGGCTCCCCGGATGGGTGGAAGCCGGCTCACATTCACCCACAATTTGGTCAGATGCGGGCATAAATGCAGTAGGAAACTGTTTCGAGGAAGGAAAATTAATGACCTTGGAAGCGATACAGGCCCTTACAGAGATCAATCCGGGGCAATTCCTGGCATATCACGCGATATGTCACGCAATTAGGAAAACATGGGCATCTGGTGAAGCAGAGCCAGATATCTCAGCCACCCTGCATCACATGCTGAACTGGGACCTCCAGGGAAAAGCAGTCTCAAGCCTATATAAACTTCGGAAAAGACCCCCGGAAGTCAACCTGCAGAAAGCTTGGGAGAGATGGAACATCGTATTGCCCTCCCCGATCTCAGGGACAGAATGGCCAAAAGCTTTGAGTCACACACGTGAGGTCTCAAGAAACCCCAGATTCCGATATACACAGTTTAATTCTCTACATCAGGCATACCTGGCGCCAGCCAGGATTAAACGTATGTTCCCCGGGGCGGACCCAGCCTGTCACAGATGCAAAACACCAACAGCACAGTTCTACCACATGGTCTGGGAGTGCCCGCGGCTACGGGGGGAATGGGCAGGGGTGGTCACAGCTTTAGCGGAAATGACGGGGCTCAACCTGGACACGAATCCCAAATCCTGTCTACTTGGTCTCAGGACAAGGACGAAAAGAAATAAACACTTACACAGGTTTGTAGATTTAGCGTATGTAATGTACAAAAGATTGATGGCAATGAACTGGAAGGCTCGCAATACACCTGACTTAAAAGCCTGGTTTGCCCTCACGCTTCGCTGGGCTCGCGCAGAACACCAGGTATTAACAAAACTAGCACGTAGGGGACTGCGACAAGCGGGCTGCGAGGCCTGGGGCGTTTTAGTATTCAGGCTAGAAGCCAAGAATGATGAAAGACCCCCCTGAACCACAGACAACTGCACTCAACTGGAAGGTCACGGGCCCAGCCCCGGCAGTAAGGCAATACTACATTCGGGGAAGCAAACATATCCACCATCAAGGCCTCGCCAACACTGATAGCACATTAGACCCCCCAACGCACATATGCCAACAGCGCCAAAAGGCCTGCACACTCAACCAATAGACACCAGCGCAGTGATCCATCGTGCCACATCCTCCCACCTTGCTCCCCCCCCTCTGTCTCCTATGCCCCCCCTCCCCCGTGTGGCGGCAAGTGCCCCCGTCAATAGTGGCAACAGAACCTTATCGCAACTCTACGCTTCAACCTACATGGAAACAAACTCCGGAAATACTGGGCAGATTTAGCAGACCGGGGATTGCACACAAGTTCTCAGATCTTAGTTGTTTGTTATATATAGACTTTAACATGGGAGAACCTAACGAGAGACTGTAACCAATAACAAATTGCTATCAATGACTTTTGTATGCAATACAATGTATGGCTCTTTTGCAAAACTAATAAAAACATGTTAAAAAAAATATATATATATTTTGACGCTAACCAGGCCGCAGTGCCGGCTAATGTCATTCCATAAATAAGGCGCCCAGCTGGCGTGTTGGAATGGCGTTAGCCGGCGGTAAACCTTTTGACGCAAATCTGCCCAAGCGCTGATTTGCGTCAAAAAGTATAAATATGGGCCTTAGTGCCTTTGGTGCTGTTTTTCAACAGCTTTGGACTGGCCTATGGCCTTGGACATTGCTTTTTACACAATTGTTCCACATAAAGATTAAACCAACCAGTTAATGGTTTTAACTTTCCATATTTGTCCCGCATTACCTTTCCTAGGTTTGAGTTTATGGCTGACATTGATTGTGTGGCAGTTATTTTGTGTGTGTGCTGCTTGATGCTTCAGGCATTATCTGAGTAGTCTGTGAGGTTTTGTGCAGTGCTTTTATCCCCCAGGGATTGTGTGTGTTATGTGTGATGGGTATGTAAACGTAGATGATTGCTGGTGTCATGATGGTGTGTTTGGCCTTTTGAGTCTGTGTGTATTTTCCATGGCATAACAGGTCACGGGCACTGTGTACGTATGTGTGTGATGTGTATGTCAATTGCTAGGTTGCATGATGATGTAATGGTGTGTGTATGTTGTGTTGTCTGTGTGTGGAGTTCCTGGCCAGTGTCATTTGTGAGTGTTGGACATATTTGTGTGGTTGTGGTGTTGTTGTTATGAGTTCATTTTTTGTATGTGAATTGGTGGGGCTGGCCCTGTGCTGCCGTACATAAGTGTGTGTTCTTTACGTGTGGCAGATGTGTGTATGTGCTGGCTGCCATGTGCTTGTTGCGCATATGTGGGTGTGTTTGTTGCTGTATGTGTGTGTGTCACTGTACTGTTACGTGTGAGTACAGCCCTCACATAAACCCCTTCCTATGGTATGTTTTTTAACAGTTGGAATTCATATATTTTACATATGTAACAGGTGAGTGCATGTACTTAAGGTTGTTGTCTTCCTCGTTGGTGAACCTTCTGTTGTCTTTTGGTGAGCAGGAGCAGCAGGGTGACATCTAGTTGTGGTTCCATGGTGGCTCCAGACGAGTATGTCTTCCTGGAGGTGAGTATCTCCTTTTATTATGTTTGTTTCCGCCTGATGTTTCCTGGTGGTCTGACAGCTGCGGTAATGTTGAAGGTGTGTAATCTCGTAAGGAGTCTGGCAGAAACATGACTGTGGATCTAACTGACTGCAGCGGTCTGACTGCACTGGCGGTGCCGGTGGTGCTTTGGCAGGATTCTGTATGTATCTCCTTCAATGTCATAATTTGGGGGTCCTCTCCGCAAACCTGTTGGCTGTCGGACCACCAACGCTAACATGGCAGTCCTCAGACCGCCAAGGTTTTGATGAGGCCCTTTGTCTCCTAAATTAAGCCTTGTTGCCAAGCTACCAAGGATTGAGCCAGGATTAATTTATTGAAACCCTGACTGAACCAAAGTGGGGGAGTTGTGGCCTATTGCTAAGTGTAGGTACCTACCTGTCCTTAACAATAATCCACTTTCCAACATTTTTGGTGCACAGCAGTGGAATCAAGTAGTTTTGTTCAGTATCACAATACAGTTTTAAGTAAAACAAATATAAAATCCTCTAAATTGTCTTACTGCAAAAAATGTTTTGGATTTTTAATTTGGACTAATTTCAATTGTTTAAGTTTTGTGATTTTTATAAATTCTTGATTCCAATTTTTGTAAATGTTTTTTGTGTGACATAAAACTAGGGAACAATTGAGCTTGATCTGGATAGCCTACCCACATTAACAGTAGTCCAGCTGAGGGGGTTGTGTGCTGAGCAGGGGTTGCCTGCAGCCACCAATCTCAGTAAGAATGGTGTTGATCAAATCCCTGACAGAGTCTGGGCTCAGGCCCAAGAAGTAGGCACAAAGGAAGCTCCAGTGGGAGATGAGGGGAGGGGATACTTGGTCCAAGCTCTCAGAGGAGAGAGGACAAACATACCTCAGTGAGGAGGAAGGAAACAGGTCCTCACTACACACGGTCACTGGGGCCATGCCCACAGCTAGTTGGAGGAGGGTGTCCCTTCAGAAGGGGAGAACCTGTCCCTCAAGGAGAGAGAGCTGCAAGCCCAGCTGACCTGCATAGCTTTAGAGGCAGTGAAGCTGGCCCCAGAGAAGAAAAAAGTGGGCAAGAGCAGAACAAAGATATGGTGGCAGTGAAGAAGAAGTGGAAATGTCCAGGGGTTTTGGGTTTCTCAGGTCCCAGGTTATCCAAATGGGGGGGCCCTGTGTACCAAGAGGGGGATGATATAGACAAATGGTTGGCAGCCTTTGAAAGGGTTCTCAAGATGAGAAGGGTTGAGCCCCAATATTGGGGTTCACTCCTATGGGAATTGATCCCAATATCTAGGAGGGATAGGCTCCTGACCCTAGGGGAGAAGGAAACAGATTCCTATCTCAGTATGAAGAATTGCTTAACCCGGAGGTTTGGTCTGACCCCACAGCAATAGAGGCTCAAGTTCAGGGACACCCAGAAGGAAGCTATCCAGTCCTGGGTTGCTTTTTTGGACATCTCAGTAAAGGCAATAGAGGGCTGGATACAGGGCAACCAGGTGAGTACCTACGAGGGGCTATACAATATGATTATGAGGGAGCACTGCCTACCTAATTGGGTCCAGGTATGGTTGCACCAGTATCTAGCTGAGTCTATGTTGACCAACCCCAGAGAGCTGGGTTGGGGGGGGATGCAGATGAATGGTTGAGAACCAGAGTTCACAACAAAGCCCCAGGGGCTGATCAGAAAAAAGAGTAGAAGGTTATTCCCAGGGTAAGAACCAGGGGAAATAAGATAAAAAAGTCCAAGGAGTCCTCACAAGAGTCCCAAAACTTTCACAGGGAGGAGGAGATCAAAGCCATGTCCCTTCTAAGGGGAAGGGGAACCAGGGGAAACATTATTATCCTGTTAAGGCAAGAAAGTTCATAGAACTTGCCAAGACCGGCAAGTGTTTTGAGTGTCACCAGCCTGGACACTAATGAGGGGATGTTGTCTGCTCAAGGAAGCTCCCAACTGGTGGGCAGTTCCATGGGATTGATTGTGTTGGTGTAGGGGTTGAAGTTGGCCCAGGGATGGGATCAGGGTACACTGAGATCACCTCAGTGGCAATGGGTGGGGTGGATATTGCAGCCATGGCTACCCTACCTCCCAACATGGAGAGGTATAGGCAAAGGCCTAAGGTCAAGGGGACTGAGATAGAGGCTCTGAGAGAAACAGGAGCCAGTGTGACTATGGTCACAGAAAAACTGGTTTCTCCAGAGCAGGTCTTACCTGGTGTATTCAACCAGCTGACATATGCCAACATTAGAAACAAGCTCCATCGCATAGCAAATGGTGAGATTAGAATGGGGTGGTGTGACTGGTCCTAAAACGGTGGTTGTAGCTCCTGCCCTCCCAGTAGAGTGTCTGCTGGCAAATGATCTGGAAGCGTCTGAGTTTATCAGAGGTGGTAAGAAGGGTCCATGTACAGCTATTGGACTTCCCTGCACGGATGTGTGCCGTGACCAGGTCTGGACACTTGGACCCCGACCAATGGGCCAAGTCTCCAAGAACAAGAGAAAGGGCACAGAGTCTGGTTTGCTAGCCCCATAGGGTACAGAGGTGCAGGAGGAATCCAATCCTGGGGAGGAGGATCTGACCTCTGCAGGAGGGACCCTCCCCTGCAAGCTCTGTCTCACTTGGCAGAATTGCAAGGGGCAGGTGGGCCCACAAGAGACAAGATGTGCAAGGGGCAAAGAGAGTGTCCCACTCTTGATGGCCTGAGACAGACTGTTTCCAGGTAAAAACAAGGGAATGTCAGTGGATCTCACAAGGATTATTGGTAGGACAAAGTTCTCTACATTGAGGCAAGGGACCTAAAGCCTGGAGCAACCAGGAGAGTAATGGTCCCCCAGAAGTACAGAAACTGTTTCCTAACTCTGAGCCATGGTATTCCCTTAGCAGGGCATTTGGGGCAGACCATTTTTATTGGCCATATAGGTCATAGAAAGTGAAGGTGTTTTGCATGTCCTGTGTCACCTGTCAGGCCAGTGGCAAGACAGGGAGCAAGCCAAAGTGCCCTTGATACTACTACCAGTGTTTGGAACTCCATTTGAGAGGGTGGGGATTGACATTGTTGGTCCTCTAGACCTACCAACTGCTTTGTGGCAACAGATACATTTTGGTGGTAGTGGACCATGCCACCAGGTATCTAGAGGCAATACTCCTCAGGACAGTCACTGCTCCCACAGTGGCTAGGGCCCTGCTTGGAGTGTTTACTAGAGTAGGATTTCTCAAGGAGGTGGTCTCAGATAGGGCACAAACTTTATTTCTGCCTATCTGAAGTCAATGTAGGATGAATGTGGTGTTTCTTACAAGTTCACCACCCCATATCATTCCCAGACCAATGGTCTGGTGGAGAGATTTAACAAGACCCTGAAGGGTATGATAATAGGTTTGTCTGACAAACTCAGAAGGAAATTGAATGTTCTCCTCCCATATCTGTTGTTTGCATACAGGGAAGTACAACAAAAAAAGGTGGATTCGGCCCCTTTGCTTTACTATTTGGGCACTATTTAAGAGGCCCATTGTGTTTAGTGAGAGATTCTTCAGAGAAGCCTCTCAAAGAGTCCAAACAGAATGTGCCTGATTATGTGCTGTGCCAGTGATCACGTATAGTTGAGTACATGAAGAAGACAAGCACCAACCGGAAACTCATGAAGCTCTGGAATGATCAGGAGGCTAACATGCCTGAATATCTCCCATGTCAATTGGTGTGGGTTTTGGAGCCCTTGGCTCCTAGGGCCCTCCAGGCCAAGTGGGCTGTGTCCTACCCCAGTCTGAAAAAGAAGGGTGATGTCACCTACCTGGTAGACCTTGGCACCATTAGGAATCCTCATAGGATTATGCAAGTTAACAGACTGAAACCCCACCAAGACAGGCCAAAAACGACCACACTTTTGGTCGCTGATGAGGTAAAGGAGGAGGAGAATTAACCTCTGCCAGACCTCCTCTCCAGCAATGCATAAGATGGGTCAGTGGAGGGAGTAGTTCTCTCTCCCAAGTTGACAGCCCAACAACAGAAAGAGTGCAGACAATTCTTGGAGCAGTTTGTTGGACTGTTCTCTCTGACCCATGGACTCACCAAATGGTGTGTCCATGACATTGACAATGGTGACAACTTACTTGTCAAAAATAAGATGTACAGGTTGTCAGACCAGGTCAAAGCCAACATCAAAGATGAAGTAGCTAAGATGTTAGAGTTGAAGGTAATTGAGCTCCCTGATGGTCCTTGGGCCAGTCCAGTGGTACTGGTACCCAGACCTGATCCCCAAGGTGGGAAACTGAAGCAAAGATTCTGTGTAGAATACAGAGGTTTAAATACAGTCACTAAGACTGACGCTCACCCGATACCTAGAGCTGATGAGCTCATTGATAGGGTGGGGGCTACTAAGTTCCTGAGTACATTTTATTTGGCAGCAGGGTACTGGCAGATTGCCTGAAGCCAAGGAGCTAAGGAGAGGCCAGCATTTTCCACCCCAGAGGGCCACTCTCAGTACAAGGTGATGCCCTTTAGTTTGAAAAATGCCCTCGCCACCTTCCAATGGTTGGTGAACAGAGTCTTGTCTGGGTTAGAATCTTTCAGTGCAGCTTATCTGGATGATATAGCTGCATTCAGTTCTACCTCGGAGGATCACCTGGGCCACCTGAAGGAAGTGCTTATGGTACTGCTCCAGGCAGGCCTGACTATCAAGGCAAGCAAATGCCAGATAGGGCAGAGTTCCTGTGGTGTGCATGGGCTACCTAGTAGGTGAAGGCCATGCACGGCCTCTCCAGCCCGAACTCCAGACCATTCTGGATTGGGAGGCTTCTAAAACCCAGACTCAGGTTAGGGCCTTTCGTAGCCTGACTAGGTATTACAGAAGGTTTGTTCAGAATTAAGGAACCATTGTGGCCCCTCTAACAGAGCTCACCTCAAAGAAGCAGCCCAAGAAGGTAATTTGGACCCTAGAGTGTCAGAAAGCCTTTGACACTCTGAAGAAGGCCATGTGTTCAGCACTAGTAATACCGGGCCCTGACTACAACAAAGAGTTTATAGTGCAAACAGATGCTTCAGAGGAAGGGATTGGGGCAGTGTTAACACAAGTTAATGAAGAGGGCCACAATCAGCAAGTTGCCTTCATCGACAGGTGAATACTACCCAGAAAGAAAAGATGAAGTGCCATTGAGAGGGAGGCCTTTGCTGTTGTCTGGTGCCTGAAGAAGTTGAGGCCATACATGTTTGGCACTCACCTCCATGTTCAAACCGACCACAGACCTCTCAGATGGCTCATGTAGATAGGGGGAGAACCCAAAACTGTGAAGGTGATCCATTTCCTTACAGGGGATGGACTTCACAGTGGAACATGGACCACCCATGCCAATGCAGATGTCGTTTCCAGGTTTTTCCACTTTACTGATGAGGACTATCAGGGTCTAGGTTAGTAGCCATCACCTTTCATCTGGTGGGGCAGTGCAGGAAAGTCCTCCTTTTTGCTCTGGTCACCCTCCAACTTTTTGAACTGATACTGGTGGTTACTGACTCTTGGCTGTGCCCTGGGTATTGCGAACCAGTCCCAGGGCCAGTGCTCCCTGTAAAATGGATATGACAATTAGGCTAATTATAATTGGCTGTATCAACCTACCTATATGTCCCCAGTAGATGGTAGGGCATGTACGTTTAGAGACCCCAGCATAGGTAATGCACCTATCAGTGCACTGCTGGGGATGCCCAGTGTCATTTTAAACGCAGGCCTGCCTTGAGGACTAATTTTAACTTAAAGTTAACCCTAAATTTGACTTTGGAATTAAAAGTGCTTCCAAAGTCTTAAACTACCTTATTTTTACATATGCATCACCCCTAAGGTGTGCCCTAGGTTTCCCCAGGGTTGGGTGCAGTGTAACTATAAGCAGGGGAATCATAGAATATGTTTTATAAGCCCTGGGGAGGTAAAAATAGCTAAATTACTTTTCTCCATTTTAGTGAATAGGCTCCATAGGCTAACATGGAGAGACTTTATTTTTAATTAATAAACTCTCAATAGGAGCTAAATATTTCAAGTTTGGTATCAAACGGATTGTTTGCCTTTGTTGAATTTAATATAACTAACAGAGGGAAAGAGTTTTAGAATCGTACTTGAAAGTTGCCAATTTCAGCCCTGTAGTGCCCTTCCCTGATTGGCCAGCCTCTGGCAGCCTGGCCAGGTTGCCTTGACGAGGTGTGAAGCGGCCTGGACTGAAGCCAAAGGAAGTGCATGGGGAGGAAAACTGTTTCAGTATATGGTGAAACAGGATGGGGGGAGAGCAGCCAAACTGTACTTCAAAGGAGGGAAGGACATGTGCTCCAGCGAGTATCTCCCCCATTTCATACAAAACCAGAAAGCCAGATGCACCCTGATTAGATCAGGAGAGGGCTGGAAAGGAGTGTGTTAATGGAAACTTAGCCACACAAGTGGGTGGGCTCAGCCAAACCTAACATTTTGGATTTTTGAGGAATGTTGCTCTCAAGGATTGATTTTTGACACCATTCCATTCGTCATCCAAGAGGGTGGTGCCCTGCACCTAGACACTGCACTCTGAAGGATTGCACCTGCTGTACACTTGGGCTTCACCACTAAAAGGACTTTGCATGTCTTCAACTGCTTAAAGAAAGGTTTCCCTGTTTGCCACAGGTAGAAAATAGCTGGCAGAGACCCCTGCCTCAAGCCCTGAAGAAATTGACCAGCTGACCACTGTCCAGTGGCCATTTTGGGATTTGAGCCAGGTGCATTCTGGGAGTTGGAGTCCTAACTCTCAAGGAGCAACTCAGAGCTTCTGGAACCATGGGATAAGTTGTGGACTCATAAAAGACATTCAAAGACCTTCTGGAAGAAGATCCAGAAGTTTGGAGAAGACTGGAGAACTTTTGGTACAAAAGCTCCATAAGTGGACTGACCCGATGTCGTGAGTCAAGCCTGCTTACATCGACCACGACCTGGTCTGACTTGCAGGTTTGTTTAGCTGAAAAGCTTCAGAGCCCCAGACTTTCAGGAATCCACCGCGAGCTTGTCGAAAGGCAATCTGACAATGCCGACGCAAAATCAGCTTGCTTTGGAGGGTTGTCCAACGTTAGAGAAAAAGCTCAGAAAAAGTAACAAAGTCAGAACGTAAAAAGTTTACCGTATCCGAAGAGGACTCCAGGGAGGACGGATCCAATTTCAAGTTTGGCCCAGATGAAGATTTCCATCACAAAAAATCCCCTAAGTCCGAAGGTAGAATTCTTCACCAAGGTCTCCTGCAACACATATCTGAAGAGGGCTCGAGGGAGGTCGGATCCAATTTGTGACTTCATCCCGGTGAAGAAACTCATCCTGAAAAAAAGACTAAGCCAGAAAGTAAAACTTTGACGAGGCCTACAGCTCACTATAGCTGAGCATGGCTCCATCATGTTCGATCTCAAGTTTTCACTTGGCCCAGTTGAGTGCGACCAGATGTCCAGATTGGCACTTTTAGTTTCTATGCTCTAAAAAAAAAATGTAGGCCCTAATTACAACCCTGGCGGTCAAAGACCGCCAGGGCTGTTTTGGAGTTTGTACCGCCAACAGGCTGGCGGTACAAACTCAGGCATTATGACCGCGGCGGAAGCGACGCTGTCGCACCGCCGGGACCAGCGGTTTCCTGCCACTTTTGTCCCAGCAGTTGTAATCCCCCAGGGCAGCGCTGCCCAGGGGATTATGAGTCCCCCTCCCGCCAGCCTTTTCATGGCGGTATGAAAAGATAAAAATATGATCTATTTTTATAAATTGGTTTTGGATTTTTTTAACTGTTTCCTGTGTTTTATTTTATTACTGTTTTGTGATGTTTTAATGCTTTACACACTTTGGCCCTCATTACAACCGCCATGCTGTTTGTTTGTACCCCCCTGGCAGTCGGTGGTAAAGTGGCAGTAAAACCGCCAGCAGGCCGGCGGTAAAAAAAATGGAATTATGACCGCGGCGGACACCGCCAACATAGACAGCCACTTACCACTCCGACCGCCACGGCGGTACAAACAAAAGGCATGGCGGTCACCGCCAACAGACAGGCGGAAGACAATGTACTGCCCACACCATTATGAGAGGGCAATCTGCCACCTTTTCCGGGGCGGATTCAACGCGAACAAAAACACGGCAGAACTGTACTTGGAAAGGAAAGCTCTACAAAACCCATGATGAACCAGGACACCATGGAGCTGGAACTCCATATTCTACCTGCGATTGTCTTCCTTCTCCTCTACCAGGAGCACGACCGATGGCGGCGATGACCACGTTGAGTACTGCACCTACGACAGAGGGGAGGGGGGAGGGAAAAGAGAGTGACACACACATGCAACACCCCCACCCTTACACACAACAACACACACACCAATACATGCTGAAACATTTCATTTACACACCCCAAATCCCCCTGGAAGAACGCAAGGACAAAAGGAAATGAGGTGAACGATTGTAATCAGGAAAAATCCATTAATCAAAAATATATATACACTATTAACAAATATGTACACCAAGAATTCAAGTCCATGTACTGCACCTACTTAGTCCGTGGACCACTGGGCCCAAAATGCATTGGCGAGGCCCATACTCAGTACCCGATCCAAATGGAGAGAACACTGCAGGGGCATTAGATCAAAATAAAACAGGCACCTCAGGGGGAAGGGAAGGGGGGCATCTCAGCCAGGTGAGTGCACAACGCCAGCTTCACGAGGGGGCTCCATGCCCACTGATGTATCCTGGGGAGTGATAAGCCACAGTCTCTCAAGTCTCTCCAGTGGATGGGTTGCCCACTGCTTTATCCTGGGGAGTGCAAAGCCACAGTCTCTCAAGTCTCTCCAGTGGGTGGTTTGCCCACTGCTTTATCCTGGGGAGTGCAAAGCCACAGTCTCTCAAGTCTCTCCAGTGGGCGGATTGCCCACTGCTTTATCCTGGGGAGTGCAAAGCCACAGTCTCTCAAGTGGATAACAGTCTCCACTGGTTCTGGAGGGGGCTTTGTGACCAGAGTGCTTCATCCTGCCAAGGACTGAGGTAGTGGATGTATCTTTCCACTGGTTCTGGAAGGGGCCTGGTGCCCAGAGTGCTTTATCCTGCCAAGGACAGAGGTAGTGGATGTCATTCGACACTGGTCCTGGAGGGGGCTTTGTGCCCAGAGTGCTTCATCCTGCCAAGGACAGAGGTAATGGATGTATATCTCCACTGGTTCTGGAGGGGGCTTTGTGCCCAGAGTGCTTTATCCTGCCAAGGACTGAAGTAGTGGATCTCTTTCTTCACCGGTTCTGGAGGGGGCTTTGTGCCCAGAGTACTTCATCCTGCCAAGGACAGAGGTAGTGGATATCATTCTCCACTGGTTCTGGAGGGGGCTTTGTGCCCAGAGTGCTTCATCCTGCCAAGGACTGAGGTAGATGATCTGACACTCCACTGATGGTGGGGCAACATGGAATCTGTCCAGATTCCTGGAACTTACCACCAGCCTCGTACGACTGACCACTGGGGATGGCAGCCATGTCTGCGGTTGTGTCACTGGCACAGGATGTGGCGTGGCCGCTGGCAGTGCTGGCGACGGCCTCAGTAGCGGCGGTGCTTGCAGCGCTCATTGGGCAGCGATGCTGGTGGGGGGCTCACTGAGCGTGCTGCTCGTGGCGGTGTCCTGGGCGGCGGTGCTGGTGGGGGGCTCACTGAGTGTGCTGCTGACGGCAGTGTCATGGGCGGCGGTGCTAGTGGGGGGCTCACTGAGCTTGCTGCTGGTGGCGGTGCCTTGGGCAGCGGTGCTAGTGGGGGGTCACTGAGCGTGCTGCTGGTGGTGGTGTCCTGGGCCGCGGTGCTAGTGGGGGGCTCACTGAGCATGCTGCTGGTTGCGGTGTCCTGGGCGGCAGTTCTAGTGGGGGGCTCGCTGAGCGTGCTGCTGGCAGTGGTGTCCTGGGCGGCAGTGCTGGTGGGGGGCTCACTGAGCGTGCTGCTGACGGCGGTGTCCTGGGCGGCAGTGCCCGTGGCGGCGGTGCATGTGGCAATGCCAGTGGCGATTTTGTCCACTGTGCAGGTTGGCGGCGACTTCCCTTTCTTTCTCTGCCCCTTCCCCACCTTGGATGGTGGCGCAGCTGTCTTGCCACTCCTAACTGTTGTCCTGGCTGAGCCCTTGGTGGCAGGTGATTTGGCCTTTTCCCTCCGGGCTGTGTGCAACTTCTTTTGTTTGGAGGTGGGGGAATGTCCTTGGCCAGGCTCCTTGGGACACTGGCTGCCCTGCTGCTTGGCGCACTCCAGAAGTTGGTTACTGCTGGCACCACTGTTACCGGTGATGTGGTGGCTGAGGTACTAGGTTGGGACCTGGAGATGCAGGCCCTAGGGGATGGAAGGGGTGGGGGAGGTGAAGGGAAGAGGTCAAGGTTTGACAGGAAAAGTTTTTTAGACACACTGGGATGGGTAAATGGAGGGGGTTTGGGAGTGGAGGAAGAGGTAGTGGTTGTAGGAGGTGTTTGTTTGCTGACTTTGGGTGAAGGTGCATGGGCTGGAGGCTGTCGTGAGGTGGATGGCTGTTTGGTGGGTGTGTGACTGCATTTGTGTACTTTGGGAGGAGGGCTCACAGACACACTGGGAGAGGACACAGGGGATCTGTGAATAGTAGTGGGGGTGGTGAATGCACGTAAGCGGTGTGTGGTGATGGGCGTGCTGGTGATGGAGGTAGTGGGTGAAGATGTAGTGCATGCAGGTGTGAGTGGAGACGTGACAGGGAGGGAGGAGGGAGACATGGATGAGGGGGACACAGTGGAGGCAGTGGCTGTTGGTATGTCTACATGGGTATGATGCTTGTGTGAGTGCCTGTGGGATGTGTGGTGCTTATGTTTGCCAGAGCTACCCTTGTGTGTTGAGGTGTGTGCATGCTGGTCTGATGGTGTGCTTGGGATAGGCTGAGGTACTGGGGATTGGGTCTGGTTGGAGGAAGTTGGAGGGGGGACGCTGGACACAGGGACAATGGCTGCCGTCAGTACTGAGGCCAGAGCCTGAAAAGCTCGCTGTTGGGCTGCCTGGCCAGAATGAATACCCTCCAGGTATGCATTTGTCTGTTGCAACTGCCTCTCTACACCCTGGATGGCATTCAGAGTGGTAGAGTGCCTAACTGTGAGGGATCTGAGGAGGTCAATGGCCTCCTCACTGAGGGCAGCAGGGCTGATTGGGGCAGGGGCTGGGGTGCCTGGGACGAAGGAGATGCCCACCCTCCTGAGTGAGCGGCCACGGGGCACATGCCGAGGGGCTGCTGGGAGGGCAGTGCTGGTAGGGGGGTGGCAGTTGTACCTGTAGATGCGGTGGGCACAGAGAGGCCCACCACCGCAAGGGAGCTCCCATCAGAGGAGGAGTCGGTGTCGCTGGTCTCAGCTCCTGTCCCCGCAGTGGCGCTCCCCTCACCCTCCGTCCCACTGGTGAATTCTGAGTCCGTAGTCTCGCCCTCCAGGGCCATGTGGGATGCAGCTCCCTCCTTCTCCGGTGGCACAGCTCCTCCGCCTGATGATGCTAATGCACACAAGAACAGGGAGACCGCAAAAAGGGGGGGAAAGAAAGTAGAAACACAGGTTCAGTGCATGCAATACCGCTACAGTTGGTGACATTACAGACACAGCAGCCCTCTGCACTACACCATGCACTTAGAGTTCCCTAATTTATCCCAGGGACATGGGGTACAAGGCCTATGCCTGATTGATGCACACATAGAATTCACAGGAGCCTGACTAGGGGTAGATGGCTCTTAACACTGGTGGGGTGGGGTGCCACATAGCCTGCCTCATGAAGGGACCTTGCCTACAAAACTCGCCTTGGCCTAGGGGAACCCACAGCCCACCTCCCCCACCCAGACACCTCCAATGCGCACTGAATCTGATGGATGTGATGGTACTCACCCCTTTGTGGCTGCTGTGATTCCCTCAAGCGCTCATCCAACTCTGGATACGCCACCGCCAGGATCCGGAACATCGGGGGTCATGGTGCGACGGGCACCCCTCCCACTTTGGAAGGCCATCCCCAGCTGGGCCTCCGGCGTCTTCTTGCTCCAGCGTCAAATGTCCTCCCATCGTTTACGGCAGTGGCGGCTCCTTCTGTGGTGGACCCCCAGGGCCCGGACATCCTTGGCGATGGCACGCCAAATATCCTTCTTCTGGTGGGCGCTGACCTAGAGGAATTGTACAGGGGAAAAGGAAAAACTTTAACCGTCCGGACCATCACAGTCATTGGCCGACGTTCCCACCCTTGCCCTGACACACATACACTTACCATCGTTTCATGTACTCCTCATTCCCCCCCCATCTCCCATCCACACCACTTCAAACAGGCATTGCCCATACAGCATGCTCACAATGTACTCATCTGTTTGTCTGGAGGACCGTAGAGTAGCGTGTACTGGAGAGGACCCCATCCACTAGTTTCTCCAACTCCTCTGATGTGAAGGCAGGGGCCCTTTCCCCAGACACTTGAGCCATTGTCGCTTCCAGACTGAGGTTCCAGCAGCACTTGCAGTATAGGTCCTCTCCTGTTGAAGTTCAGGTATCAATTGAGTGAACAGAGAGAAAATGGCAGTCACGTTGGTGGCGGTGCGTATCTTCACTGCCGGCGTACATTGTCATTGGCTCCTGGGACCCATAGGGTCCAATGTTAACCAATGCAGGATTGCGCCATGGTCTTCGACCAGCCTACCGCGACGGTGTACAACACCAGCGCAGTTATCTCATATCCCCTTGTCCCACACTACAGGTCAGGCAGCCGCCATTTCAGGGGGCCACATGGCATTAATTTTAAATGCGTCACACATATCTAGGCCTTGCATACACACTAAGACAGGCACATAGCGGATTGACAAATGTGTGCAATAAAGTTGTTTATTTCGTACCTCAGTGTTGGCTGACCCTCTGATCGCTGTTCTCCTCCAGAGGGCACGTATGCTGGGGCAGGTGAGCAGATGGCGGCATCCTCCGGTGTACGGACCGCTGGTGGGCCTGTCGACAATGGAAGAGCGACAGGTAATAGTCACCTACAGACTTGATTGTGCCACAATCCATGAACTGTGTGCCCAGTTATAGCTAGACCTGATGTCAGCTATCTGCCATCCCAAAGGAATCCCCTCTCTAGTGCAGGTCCTGTCAGTACTCCCTTTCCTGGCAAGTGGGTCCTTTCAAACAACAGTGGCCATTGCATCTGGCATGTCCCAGCCTATGTTCTCAAATGTGTTGTCCAGAGTGCTGTCTGCCCTGCTGAAACACATGTGCAGCTACATCGTTTTCCCTCAGGTGGAGGATTTGCCTACAGTGAAAGGTGACTTCTATGCCCTGGGACATATCCCCTACATCATAGGTGCCATTGATGGGACACATGTGGCCTTGGTACCCCCCAGCAGGAGTGAACAGGTGTATAGAAACTGGAAGAGTTACCATTCAATGAATGTGCAGATGGTGTGTTTGGCCGACCAGTACATCTCCCATGTGAACGCCAAGTTTCCTGGCTCAGTGCATGACGCTTACATTCTGAGGAATAGCTGCATTCCTTATGTGATGGGGCAACTCCAGAGGCACCGTGTGTAGCTGATAGGTGAAGACAAGGACCCTATACAGTGTGAATAGTTGTCTGGGTCTGGAGTTGTCCCTAAGGGTTAGTGTGTGTCTCACAGTTGTCCCTCGACATTTGCAGGTGACCCTGGCTACCGCAACCTGTCATGGCTACTGACCAAAGTGAGGAATCCCAGGACAAGGGTAGAGGCACATGGGCGAACTAGGAGGGTTATAGAGAGGACCTTCGGCCTCCTGAAGGCCAGGTTCAGGTGCCTCCATATGACAGGTGGTTTCCTATACTACTCACCAAAGAAGGTGTGCCAGATCATCGTGGCCTGCTGTATGCTGCACAAGCTGGCTTTGCGATGACAGGTGCCTTTTCTGCAGGAGGATGGTCCTGAAGTAGGTGTTGTGGCAGCTGTGGAGCCTGTGGACAGTGAAGCAGAGGAGGCAGAAGAAGAGGAGATAGACAACAGAAACACCGTGATCCACCAATACTTCTAGTGAGACACAGATAAGAAGACCTCACTGCCTCCTACATCTGATAAAATTGTTCGACCTCTCATCTTTCTGTCACTTTCTCCCAGTGTATGGACCCTGATTTGTCACTTTCCTTTTCGATTTCACAGATGTGGGTCCCACTGTGTGTCCTCTGCTATGTTACCTCATGGACTAGAGCTGTGTGACATAGGTATGTTGACAATACAATGGACATTGGTATTTTCCTTAGTTATAGCAAATACACATTTGTGAAAGCACAGACTGACTCCAGATTGTTTTGTTATTCAAGGGTGTTTATTTAACTGCAAATTAGTGGAGGGGGTTGTAAAATGGTCAGGGGTGATGGTGGAGGAATGTCCATGGCAGAGTCCAGTCTATTTGTCTCGCAGGTGCATTGTCCAAAGGGGCATAGGAAGTGAAGCTAGGGAAGTTTAAGGATGGAAAGGGTGACAAAGTGGGACAGAGGATGACAATCAGGGTGGTCTCATTTCTTGGCAGGGGTCTTGGCATTGTTCTCTGTCTTTGTCCTGGATCTCAGGGACCGCTTGCGGGGTGGTTCTCCATCTGCATATGGTGCTGGTATCGTGGTCCTGTGGCGGTGCCCCCTGTCCACTAGCACCGGCAAAGGTGGTGGGCAGTTCATCGTCCAGGCTAGTGTCAGGGGCTCCTTGTTGTGCCACAGTGTCCCTCCTGGTGTTCACGAGGTTCTTCAGCACCCTTACAATGGTGCCCAGGGTGGTGTCAATGGATTTGAGTTCCTCCCTGAACCCCAAATACTTTTACTCCTGCAGCCACTGGGTCTCCTGAAAGTTGGCCAGTACCGTTGCCATTGTCTTCTGGGATGATGGTAGGCTCCCATGATATTGGAGAAGGCCTCGTGGAGAGTGGGTTCCCTGGGCCTGTCCTCCCCCTGTCGCACAGCAGCCCTCTCAGTTCCTCAGTTTTCCTGGGCCTCTGACTCCTGAACCGTGTGCCCACTACCACTGCCCCCAGGTCCCTGCTGTTCTTGGGGTGGTGGGTTAGCCTGGGTTCCCTGTAGTGGTGGACACACTGCTGCTTGACGTGTCCTGGGACAGAGGTATGGGCCCGCTGGGTGGGTGCTGTGCTGGTGTTTCCTGAGGGGGGAGGCTGTGTGGTGGCCTGTGACTGTGTGAGGGGAACTGTGATGCTATTAATTGTGTTTGACCAATGACTTTGTGTTTCACCGCTGAGCATATTAGTTGCTCAATGTTCACCAGTAGCACATTGTATGTTTTGTTCAGCCTAGCCGCCTATTGGCTTTGACATGGCATTAGCCATATTAGTATATGGTCCCTAGGAAAAAATATAAGCAGCTGCGCGCTTGTGATTTGGCAAATGAAATAATGCAGACTTTAGGTTTCTGCGCAGTGCAAGAGAGAAACACAGATTTACATGTAAATCAGGAACAGGGGAAGAAAAGAGTGCCCCTAGCTAGGATCATACACTGGATCTGGTACCTGCAAGACAGGGCTAGAGTACCACAGGTAAAAGAGTTACCAGTGAAATTGAGTGCACCATTTGAATTTGTGTCCACTGATGATAAAAAGCATGTTTGTTTGACTAATGATTCATTGACTGAAATGTTTTCTGGCACAGGAGAAGGAACAGTGTTGTGCAATGTGTGTCAGATTTTAAAGCAAGAGCTACGTGAGATGTGTCATTTTTACACTGATTATTGGTTCATTGCCAATGGTTTAGCTGTTTGGTTTTCCACATGGCTTGTACATAACTGGTTCAATTCCCTTGCAGATGTTAAAGAGAAAAATTCAGAGAGAGAAGTGTACACCCAGAATTCTGACTTAGTGGGATGGCTATGTGGGTGCACCAGAAACGTGAACAGCTGGGAGAAAAAGCCACTTATAGGTGGGCAGGGATGAGAGAGATGCACATTCCCCTAGATTTGATAAAAACTGTGTAGCACGCACAAGAGCAATCTGTCCCACAAGCAGTCACAGAGCAGTTAGGGAGAGGAAAGTTACCAGAACAGATATAGCAAATTGATCAGGTTTTAGGGGGAGTGATTGCTGCAGATTACCAAGGAGAAATCAAAATTATGCTGATAACTAGAAAATAATCTGATTCATTCATACAAATTGGAGACAGAATGGCCCAACTTGTCAAAAGTGCGGTGAATGGAGGTTTGGTAAAGAATGAGTCTGCCCCAGCCCTTCTGACAGTGCAAGAAAAGGGAAGCTGTGGTGCAGCAGATAAAAACCTCTGTGCTGAGGTGTGGGTTGAAGCCCCAGATGACCCTCCAGAACCTGCAGAAATTATAATAAAGGGCCCCAAAAATGTCCTGCTGATTATAAAACAGGGAAAGGAAGAGGAAGGGTACATTTCAAATGACAAATGTTATTTGCAAGAAAAGTCATACTTTTTTCTTTTGCAGATCCTACCACGTTTCGCCACTGTCCCTGAGTGTGTTGTGTGGTCCCCCTTCGGGTGTGTGCGTGTGGGGTCGGGGAAGGGACCGAACCCCCAACCTGAACCTGGCTGTGTAAAGTGCAAGCACCATGAATCCATTTTGCACAAATGGCGCCTTCAGTTCAAGTTCAACTTGTTTGATTACATTCTTCTACTGGAACTAAGCAACCTTAACAGTTAACTGTCTGTGTTTTTTCGTATGGAACTCTGACTTTCGCTTACCTTCCAGCAAACCTTTCAGGTGGACCGTGCACCTTTACATGAGTAGAACTCATGCTACATCAAATTGCTATTTTAGAGACACTATAATCTCATTCAGAGTATAAAAGTTTCAGTCTTTTCTGTGTAGATGTCTCTGATGTGAAAGGTTATGAGATCTATATCATTCAAATCTGACTTGCTGATAATGTTTTTCTTGTGCTGATGTTTTTGTTTTTGTTTGAAACAAGAGATATGTGAAACAAAAATTCATTGGTCATAGGGTGGAATGTGATGCTATTAATTGTGTTTGACCAATGACTTTGTGTTTCACCACTGCGCATATTAGTTGCTCAATGTTCACCAGTAGCACATTGTATGTTTTGTTCAGCCTAGCCACCTATTGGCTTTGACATGGCATTAGCCATTACATTTTGTATTCAGTTCAGCCGCCTATTGGCTTTGACATGGCATTAGCCATTACATTCTGTATTCTGCCTATTGGCTTTGACATGCTGTATTCAGTTTAGCTGCCTATTGGCTTTGACATGATATTAGACATTACATTTTGTATTCAGCTTAGCTGCCTATTGGCTTTGACATGGTATTAGACATTACATTTTGTGTTCAGCTCAGCTGCCTATTGGCTTTGACATGATATTAGACATTACATTTTGTATTCAGCTCAGCTGCCTATTGGCTTTGACATGACATTAGACATTACATTTGATATTTAGGTTAGCTGCCTATTGGTTTTAACGTGGAGTTAGACATTGCAGTTGAAACATCGCAGATGTCTGTATTCTTCCAAGCTGTGTTTTTCCACAAGATGAACCAAGCTGTTTTCTTCACACCAGATTAGACCTGATAAGAGAGTACATTTGGTGTTTTCCTTTCTGCTCAGGCTTGGGAAGAGGAGAAGTCTAGGAGAGCTGGCCAGTCTCCAAAGGCTTGTGTAGTTTTCCCGAGTCTGAGAGGAGGAGGCACGCTTTTGGAAGGATGACTCTGGGCTACAGTGAGTTAGAGTCAAATCTGCTTGACTTCAGGCTGGAACTAGGCGCCAGTTGCCAGTCTCCCGTGTGGGTAGATAATCTCTTTCTCGCAGTTGACCGGAGTCATCAACTTGCAGACCCCAGAAAGATGAAGCTGAAGATAGGTCCTACTTGCTCATACGGTGATGAATTTTGATTTTTATGCTTTGCTAATATAATCTGCTGTGTACATTCCAACTGAGAAGTACTGCGATATATTTTGTTTTCATTGCTGCGACTACTTTTACTCTTTTGGACGTGTGCTTGAAGTCTATTAATTCGTCTCTCAAGAACTTGTGGGTGGGGAAGAATTAACAATAATAAAGGTCTTCTTTGAACTCAGAAGTGCATTCCAGAGAGGTTCTGTAAGCTCCGATAGGAGATAAGTAGGAAGGCAGAACAGGAACCGACTGTCCCGAGTTCCCAGATGGGCCGGGATGGTCATCTAGATCCAGTTGGACAGAGCTGCTGTCATCACTGTGGGCCTCTTCTGTGGGTGGAGTGGACATGTCTGGACCCTCCTGTCTGGTGACATTGGGTAGGGGTCCTGCAGGGGTGTAAAGGCATGATTATTGCATCTGTGTGTGCCATGGTGTGCAATGGGTGGGTGACCCTGTACCCCAGTGCTTCCATTCCTGCGTAGGACCTTGTGTGATAATTGTTTAGGGGTCTGTGTGGGTATGTATAGTAGACATGCATTGGTGATGGGTTGTCCATGCTTTGCTGTTGCATGCAGGGCTTGGTGTTGGGATGTGTGGTTTGTGATAGTGAGGAGTGAGGAGTTGGAGTGATGGGGGTGAGGGCGAGGGTGGGGGTATGTGATTTAACTTATCCGAGTCAATTCCTCCAGCTACTCCTGCGAGGCCCTCAGGATGCAGTACAGCCAAGACCTGCTCCTCCCATGTTGTTAGTTGTGGGGGAGGAGATAGGGGTCCGCCGCCAGTCCTCTGAACCGCAATGTGGTGTCTTGAGACCACAGAACACACCTTCGCCCATAGGTCATTCCACCTCTTCCTGATGTCATCGCTAGTTCTTGGGTGCTGTCCCACTGCGTTGACCCTGTCCACGATTCTTCGCCATAGCTCCATCTTCCTAGCTATGGTGGTGTGCTGCACCTGTGATCCGAATAGCTGTGGCTCTACCCGGATGATTTACTCCACCATGACCCTGAGCTCCTCCTCAGAAAACCTGGGGTGTCTTTGCGGTGCCATCGGGTGGTGTGGGTGATGTGTGGGCTGGTGTGGGTTGTGATGTGTGGGGTGATGTTTAGGGGTGTGTGGTGTTTTGTGCGTAGATGTGTATGTGTGATGGTGTTGTGTGCCTCACTATGCTGGTGTTGTCTTTGCTTTGCTGTCTCTCTGGCCTTCTTCAAATGTTTGGGTTGTAAGGGTTTGTGGGTAATGTGGGTGTGTGTTTTATATTGTATTGAGTGTGTGGGAGTGGTGTGTATATGTGTACCAGGTGTGTGTATTTCGATTTGTCCAATGTGGTAGTGTTTTGGAAATGTGTGTGTATTTTGAGCGCGGCGGTGTGTACCACCAATGGAATACAGCGGTTGAAAGACCGCCGCGTGGATTCGTGGGTCGTGATAGTGTGGGCGTATTCCTGTTGGTGTGACGGTGGAGGTTTTGTTATCGCCAGTTTATCACTGACCTTTAGTGTGGCAGACTTGTGTGTGTGTCTAGATTTTGGCGATTTCTGAGCTGTGGGTAGTAAAAGCTGTGGCGGAATTCCGCGGCTGCGGCGGTGTGTTGGCGGTCTTCTGCACGACGGTAAGCGGCATTTACAGCCAATGTTGTAATGAGGGCCTTTGTCTCCTACGTTAAGTCTGGTTGCTTGTTTCCAAGCTACCTAATTGGGAGAGTTGCGGCCTATTGCTAAGTGTATGTACCTACCGGCCCTTACCAATAATCCACTTTCCAACAGTTAGTTTTAAATTTTTGAATTACTTTGAATTTTTGTGAATTGTTTCCAAAATCTTGTAAATATTTTGAAAATGTTATTGTAAAAGTTCAGGCCATCCTCGATAGAGGATGTGTTTTTACAATAAGGAATTACAGCTTAATAAAGTTATTATGGAGTGCCCAATGTTATCTGATGGAATGGGTCGGCCTCACTGCATTGAAAAATGGATTTAAGATTTTTTTTCTTCTAGGACATGTAAAACTTAAAAAGTACATGTCCTGCTTTTAAATAGAGTGCACCCTGCTCTTAGGCTGTCTAGGGCCTACCTTAAGGGTGACATATCTATTAAATAGGAAGCTTTGGGCCTGGCAAGAGGCCCTGGCAGGTCAACATGGCAGTTTAAAACTGCTCACACAGGCTCAGTAATGGCATGCCTGTGACATGTTTGAAGGGCTAATGAAGTTGTGGCTCAATCAATCAATCAATTAAACATTTATAGAGGATCTTGAGACTCTAGAGATGTATGCTTCTCCATGGAGGAATGATCATTCGAACATCTAGGTCTTTAGTTCTCTTCTGAATTGCTGGAGTGATGGTGCGGTCCTTAGGTGCGCAGAAGGTTTCTCCACGCCTTGGTTGCCAGGTGCGAGAAGGAGTGTCTTCCGCTGTTGGCTCAACTGCTCTGTGTGATGTCTGTGAGGAAGAGGGAAGCTGATCTGAGGTGTCTGGTCAGTTGGTGGAAGGTCAGGCATTTGTTGATGTGTGTTGGTCGTTCATTGCGCAGGGCCTTGTAGTTGTGGGTCAGCATCTTGAACTGACATCTCTTCTGAATCTGGAGCCAGTGTAGTTTTTTTAGATGTGATGGGGGTTCTTCTGGGGAGGTCAAGTATGTGTCTTACTGCTGAGCCATGTATTGTCTGGAATCTCGTCAGGAGGCATGCTGTAATTCCTATGTGGAGTGTGTTTCCATAGTCCAGTCAGCTGGTGATGGGGACCTGTGTGACAGTCCTTCTGGTATCTGCTGGGAGCCACCTGAAGGACTTGCAGAGCATGTGAAGGGTGCGGAAGAAGGCAGATGAGACTGCATCAGCTTGTTTCTTCATGGATAGCTTGCTATCCAGGATGATGCTGAGGTTATGTGCATGGTCTGTTCTGCGGGCTGCCATTGTCAGTCCATGGAGAGGTGTTGTTCCCAAAGATGAGGACTTCCATTTTTCCAGGGTTGAGTTTGAAACAATTGTCCTTCATCCAGTCTACTACATTCATCATGCATCTGTGGGTTAGTGCCTGTGGTGGAGGGATCGTCAGAAAGTGGGAGGATGAGCTGTGTGTCATTGGAATAGGAGATGATGTTGAGTTTGTGTGATCTGACGTGATGATCAAGGGGATCATTGTTGGAAAATGGGTTTTTGGTAGGGCAGGTAGGTACCTACACCTAGCAACAAGCCACAAACCTCCACATAGGTACAGTTAGGTCTCAGTAAATTAATCCCAGCTCTACCCTTGGTAGCTTGGCATCGAGCGTCAAGGCTTAACTTAGGAGACAAAGGCGGTCATTCTGACCCTGGCGGTCTTTGACCGCCACGGCGGAGGACCGCGGGAGCACCGCCGACAGGCCGGCGGTGCTCCAATGGGGATTCCGACCGCGGCGGTAAAGCCGCGGTCGGACCGGCACCACTGGCGGGCTCCCGCCAGTGTACCGCCGCCCCATTGAATCCTCCACGGCGGCGCAGCTTGCTGCACCGCCGCGGGGATTCCGACCCCCCCTACCGCCATCCAGATCCCGGCGGTCCGACCGCCGGGATCCGGATGGCGGTAGGGGGGGTCGCGGGGCTCCTGGGGGCCCCTGCAGTGCCCATGCCACTGGCATGGGCATTGCAGGGGCCCCCGTAAGAGGGCCCCTACATGTATTTCACTGTCTGCTGCGCAGACAGTGAAATACGCGACGGGTGCAACTGCACCCGTCGCACAGCTTCCACTCCGCCGGCTCGATTCCGAGCCGGCTTCATCGTGGAAGCCTCTTTCCCGCTGGGCTGGCGGGCGGTCTGAAGGCGACCGCCCGCCAGCCCAGCGGGAAAGTCAGAATTACCGCCGCGGTCTTTCGAACGCGGAACGGTAACCTGACGCCGGGACTTTGGCGGGCGGCCTCCGCCGCCCGCCAAGGTCAGAATGAGGGCCAAAGTGTAAAGCATTCAAATATCACAAAACAGTAATTAAATAAAACACAGGAAACAGTTTAAAAATCCAAAACCAATTTATAAAAATAGCTTATATTTTTATCTTTAAAATGACACAAAAAAGATTAAAATCGGTTCAGGGGAACCGGAGATATGAATTTTTAAAGTATTATTATTTTCTAGCGCTTAGAAACAAAAAGCGCCAATCGGGTCATCTGGTTGCACCAGGACCGGGGCAAAGTCAAACTTTCAGGCCGACCGCGATGGAGCCCTGCTCGGCTACAAGTCGCGGGAGGCCTCGGTTAAAAAGTTACCTTCTGACTTAGGCCCTCATTCTGACCTTGGCGGTCTTTTCGCAAGACCGCTGAGTTACCGCCGCGGTGAAGACCGCCGACCGCGGCGGTGTGCCGCTGTGCGCATTCTGACCGCTGGGAGCGTTCCGCCGGAAAACCGCCAGCAGCCACACTGGCGGTCGGCGGGAAAGTGGAGACTGGTCAACCTCCACCGCCACGCCAGCAGAACACCGCCCACAGAATTACGACCCACATTTCTGTGTGGCGGTCTTCTGTTGGCGGTCTTCTGTTGGCGGTCACGTCCCTATGGCTCCCGTCGCCTCCCGGAGGACCAACGCACAAAGTAAGTTGATCGTCCGTGAGGGGAGGGGGTGGGGGGGTGTTGTGTGATGTGGGCGTGCATGGGGGTGTGCGTGTGAGTGTGTAGAGGGGGTGTGTGAGTGCGTGTATGCGGGCGGGGGGTGCTGCTGTGTCTATGGGTAATGTGTGCTGTTCGGCAGGTGCGCATGTCGGCATGTATGTGTGCGGGTATGTGTCCCCGTTGTGTATGTGTGTGTAGGGGGTGTGTATATGTGCATGTTGGGGGTGTGTGCATGTCGCGGTACATGTATGTGCATGTCGGGGTGGGGGTGGGGAGGGGGTTCGTACCACCTCTGGGGGGTGGCAGGGGGGTGGAGGGTGTGGGGGGAGGACTCGGGTGGGTAGTGGGGGGTGGGGGAGACCCCTATCAGTGCCAGGGAAGGAATTCCCTGGCCCCGATAGTGCTTACCGCCATGGTTCGCACGGCGGTTCCCTCCCGCAAGAAACCGCGGCGGTAGGCAGGGTCATAATACCCTTGGCGGTCTTGGGACGACCGCCGGGCCGGAGTGCGCAAACTCCAGCCCTGCGGTCATGACCGCCGCGGCGGTCGGAGTGGAGAAGTAGCGGTCGGTCGCGGCGGGGACCGCCGCGGTCAGAATGCCATTTTTAATACCGCCGGTCTGTTCGCGGTCCGACCGCCGTCTCTCCGCCGACCGCCAGGGTCAGAATGAGGGCCTTAGTCTTTATTTTGAAGTTTTTCTTTACCGGGACGAACCTGCCAGTTGAATCCGACCTCCTGGAGCCCTTGTCCGGATACGCGAAGTCGGTTTCCTCAGTGGTGATTTTTACCTTCGGACTTAGTCGTTTTTTCGTGATGAAAATCCTTCGACCGGGGTA
Organism: Pleurodeles waltl; assembly: GCF_031143425.1. Lineage (NCBI taxonomy): Eukaryota > Metazoa > Chordata > Amphibia > Caudata > Salamandridae > Pleurodeles > Pleurodeles waltl. The sequence goes on from NC_090442.1 coordinate 688,483,612, forward strand.
AACCTGGATCTTGATCCGACGTCCATGGAGCCCTTCTCGGATACGATGGCTGGGAGGTCCCGGTCAACTTTTTACGTTCGGACTTAGGGCCTGATTCTAACTTTGGAGGACGGTGTTAAACCGTCCCAAAAGTGGCGGATATACCACCTACCGTATTACGAGTCCATTATATCCTATGGAACTCGTAATACGGTAGGTGGTATATCCGCCACTTTTGGGACGGTTTAACACCGTCCTCCAAAGTTAGAATCAGGCCCTTAGTCTCTTTTTTGGATGTTTTTCGTTACCGGGACGAACCACGAAGTTAGGCCGGGTCGCGGTTGAGGCAAGCCGGCTAGAATTTCCGCGTCGGGTCGGTCACTTTATGGAGCTTTTTTTAAAAAATTCTACAATCTTTTCCAAACTTCTGGGGCTTCACCCAGATGTTCTTTCAAGGTTCTTTTGGGGTCCACAGCTCACCCCAAGGGTCCAGAAGTTCTGTGATGGTCCTTGGGGGTGCAGACTTCAACTCCCAGAATGCACCTGGCGCAAACTCCTTTTTGGCCACTGGGCAGTGGTCAGCTGGTCGCTTCTTTCAGGAGTTGGTGCAGGGGACTCTGGTTAGCAATTTTTCACCTGTAGCAAACAGGGAGTCCCTCCTTGAACCAGTTGAAGCCAGGCAAAGTCCTTCTTGTGGTGAATCCCAAGTGTGCAGCTGGTGCAGTCCTTCTGAGTGCAGGGTCCAGGTGCAGGCCAGGGGTCCAGCAGGGCAGTCCTTCTTCTTCTTTAGTTCCTTTCTTGTTGAATTCTGGAGGGGATCTGAGGTGTGGGTGCAGGTCTGCCAGTTTTATCCTTGCTCCTGGGTGAAAAGCAGGGGGGCCCTGGTTCTCCAATCAGGGACAGGGTTGTCCCCCTGTGATGACCACTTCCTGGGAAGTGTGGCAAAAATCCATCCCAGAAGGCAACAGTCTCTAAAAATCCAACATGGATGAATCTGATTTTTGGAGGTTACATCTGGCTGAGCCCACCCACTGGTGTGGCTAAAAATCATAAACACACCCCTCTCCTGCCCTCTCCTAATCTAATCAAGGGGGCACCTAATTGTCTGGGGTTGCAGGATGTGGGGGTGTTGCTGGGTGCTCCAAATGTCCTTCTCTGCCTTTGAAGACCAGTTTGGCAGCCCTCCCCCTTCCTGCCTCACCATCTGCTGAGGGGAGATTCTCTCCCCCAAGCACATTCCTTTGTGTGAAGCCAGGCCACTTCACACCTAATCAAGGCAGCCTGGCAGAAGCTGCTGCAGGCTGGCCAATCAGAGCACAGCAGCAAAAACAATGCAGAGCTGAAATTGGCAACTTTTTAGGTAAAGTCTAAACTTTTTATCTGAACAAGTTATATTAAATCCAACAACTGGAAGTTGTGGGATTTATTACAACAATTAATTTGATACCAAATTCTTGGTATGTAACATTTAAGGAGACTTTAAAATTTAAAATAAAGTCTGCCCATTCTAGCCTATGAAGGCCATTTACTTCAATGAGGGAAAAACGAATTTGGCTGTTTTTACCTCACCAGGGCTTATAAATCTATTTTTATAAAGTCCCTGCTTATAGTTACATGGCACCCAGCCCTAGGGGCACATAGGGCACACCTTAGGGGTGACTTATATGTAAAAATAAGGTAGTTTAAGACTTTGGAAGTACCTTTAATTCCAAAGTCGAATTTGCATATAACTTTAATTTAAAAGCAGCCAGCAAGGCAGGCTTGCTTTTAAAATGACACTGGGCACCTCAGCAGTGCACCTAGGTGTGCACCACCTATGCTGTGGTCCCTAAACCTACATGCCCTACCATATACTAGGGACTTATAGGTAGGTTGACTTAGCCAATTATAATTAGCCTAATTTGCATATCCATTTTACACAGAGCACAGGCCCTGGGACTGGTTAGCAGTACCCAGGGCACCATCAGAGTCAGGAAAACACCAGCATAAAGTGGAAAATGGGGGCAAAAAGTTAGGGGGCCTCTGCAATCAGCCCTGTTTTCCCACATGTAGGTGTTGAAGAGGGTCGGTAAGAGGGACTTTACAGATGATCATCTTGTGCTCTGAGGTGACCGATGGGAGACTGATCCTTTGGAATCAGTACTGTAGGTCCAATAGTAGCATTTAATTTACAGGGCACATGTAATGCACTTTACTAAGGACTTTTAAACAAACCAAATATGCCACTTGTGGATAAGCCGGTGTTACCATGTTTTAAGAAGAGAGCACATATGCATTAGCACTGGTTACAGTGGTAAAGTGCCCAGAGTTCTAAAGCCAATAGAAACAAGGTCAGAAGTAGAGGAGGAAGGCAAAAAGCTTGGTGATGAACCTGCAGAAAGTGCCAGATCAGACAACTGTGTATAATATAGAATAAAGCACCCTCTGCCATACTTTAAAATTATACTGCAAGTCACCCGGAAGTTCAATGACCTTATCAAAGAACTCAGCCTCTTTTCTCTCTATGGTTACCAAACGCCTCAGGGACTTGCACTATCTCTATCGGGATTATTTATCCCATATAATCCCATATATATTTATCCCCAGAAGACGAAAGGAGCGTTTTAGAATTTGGAGAACAGGGTACTCCCTCACAAACATATCAGAGCACTCCGACCACCTCACCTTTATTCCACCCATCTCATTTAGAGGCAGGCAGACCTTAAGTATTCCATTGACAGAGCCAAAGGAGCCTGTTATAATAGTGGTTCTTTTCAATGTACAGAGATGACTGCTGGGCTGCAGGTGATCTCTAATTGGGCAGATGATAGTCTCCCAAGGTGATGGAGATAATTCCCTATGCCACCCTGGCAGACTATGGCCCTCATTCTGACCCTGGCGGTCGGCGAAGAGACGGCGGTCGGACCGCGAACAGACCGGCGGTATTAAAAATGGCATTCTGAGCGCGGCGGTCCCCGCCGCGACCGACCGCCACTTCTCCACTCCGACCGCCACGGCGGTCATGACCGCGGGGCTGGAGTTTGCGCACTCCGGCCCGGCGGTCGTCCCAAGACCGCCAAGGGTATTATGACCCTGCCTACCGCCGCGGTTTCTTGCGGGCGGGAACCGCCGTGCGAACCATGGCGGTAAGCACTATCGGGGCCAGGGAATTCCTTCCCTGGCACTGATAGGGGTCTCCCCCACCCCCCACTACCCACCCGAGTCCTCCCCCCACACCCTCCACCCCCCTGCCACCCCCCAGAGGTGGTACGAACCCCCTCCCCACCCCCACCCCGACATGCACATACATGCACCCCGACATGCACACCCCCCCAACATGCACATATACACACCCCCTACACACACATACACAACGGGGACACATACCCGCACACATACATGCAGACATGCGCACCTGCCGAACAGCACACATTACCCATAGACACAGCAGCACCCCCCGCCCGCATACACGCACTCACACACCCCCTCTACACACTCACACGCACACCCCCATGCACGCCCACATCACACAACACCCCCCCACCCCCTCCCCTCACGGACGGTCAACTTACCTTGTGCGTTGGTCCTCCGGGAGGCGACGGGAGCCATGGGGAGGTGACCGCCAACAGAAGACCGCCAACAGAAGACCGCCACACAGAAATGTGGGTCGTAATTCTGTGGGCAGTGTTCTGCTGGCGTGGCGGTGGAGGTTGACCAGTCTCCACTTTCCCGCCGACCGCCAGTGTGGCTGCTGGCGGTTTTCCGGCGGAACGCTCCCAGCGGTCAGAATACGCACAGCGGCATACCGCCGCGGTCGGCGGTCTTCACCGCGGCGGTAACTCTGCGGTCTTGCGAAAAGACCGCCAAGGTCAGAATGAGGGCCTATATTCCTTCTGCTAAAGCATAAATCAGGCAGATAGTTCCTACTGTTCTTCTCCTCTGCATCTTGACTCCTTTTCATTAATGGAAATGCTCCTAATGCTACTATACAAACACAGACTCCGCATGTTAAATCTAGATTCTTCACCAATTATGTATTTTCCTACTCCATCTGCTGAGGTTTTACATCTCAGTAGTCCCGGCGCTTGTCACCTCAGTAGAATGCCTAGACTGTAGGGCTTCTGATAACCACATGTAACCCTTCGAAAGCTGTGCCAGTCATCAGTGCCCTGAACATAATGTGGGGCTGCAAGTATTATCCCATAACAACTGTTCTGTACTCTATTGACTTCCCAGTGATCCTGGGCCATCTCGCCTACGCGATTCACCTGGGCCAACCAACATACTTCAACCAAATATTGGTGATCTCAGATTTTGTTCAAAGAACATTGAAGAGCTAAGAAACTATCCTATTGGAGATGGCCTTTTTCATAAATTGGAGATGATGAAATACACATTTAGGGTAAAATTTGCTTTTTGAAATTCCCTCTATGAAAACTTTTTCTCAAACTGCGTTTTGCATACTTATTTACACTTTTGTCACACTTTGCTACCTGATGACAATATTACATTTTAAATTTAGAAAGTTATTTGCTTTTATCATTTCTTTGCCTACTTTTTAATGTCCCTAAAGCTCAGTTGTGCTGATGCTGTGGTTCAAAATAAGAAAGATACAAATAAAATGCAGTTTAATGAAGCCTTAAGTACACATTTGAAAATCCACTTTAAAATGTAAGCGTTGGCTGCAGAAGACATTTTCTCAATGCTTTCAGACCAACACAGTATGAAAATGAAAATATCTCTGGCAGTAAAATAGGAGTTTTTCACTACGAACTGCAAAACTGCAAAATTCACCTCATTTGCTTTCACGTTATTAAACACAATTTCAGCAAAATAACGTGAAATTGTACATAATTACACGAAATCTAAATCCTTCATTTAACGCCACATTTTAGCAAAAAACTCCCTTTTGTCAATTTTTTATGAGAAGAAGCTTGTTAAAAAATAGTGCAAAATGCAACACCACAGCAAACAGCTGCTTGCCTTCTGTTTTTCGCTTGCATTTGCAGTTGCTTTTTTACCGGGAATAGCGCATTTGCGTCAAGTTTTCACGATTGGCATGTTAATTACGTGATAAGCCATAATGGTTTCAATTCAGGATTTCGCAAAGCGAGCGTAATGTTAAATTGACGAAATTACTCAAATCACAACAGCATAATTAAAATTACACCCAGGCCTGTTTTTCGAAGTAGTCATTAACACATGCAAGAAACCAACCGGTATAAATAGGCAGCAAATTTGTCTTAATTAGGGTATTGTTTTACTATTGCAAATGTGGAGGACATGATGTTTGCTATGATGCTAAATTGCTTCTTCTATTGTTCATACAGTACTGAGTGAGCACCGCTTACATTGGCTATTTCTCAATGTTTGTGTAAAGATACAGGTCCAAAATGACAGTGAGCCCCTGTGGAGCTCTGTTCATATGTCAGCCAGAAACGTTATTTATTTCGACTTAAAAAAAAGAGACAGAGTAGCAATTAGCTGTTTCCTTTCTGGTTGAAAATGTGGCCTTTGGGACCAACCTGGTATGACGTTGTGGTTTACTCGATAGACTTTGACTTCTTGGACTGCAACGTGCTTTGCGCATTTCACATATAGGGACATTGAGCAAAATCGAGCTATTTCCAGCGTCACAAAACCATAATTAAATCATAGGACTTAAGGGCATTACAAACGGAATAGATCAGAAGATATTCCAAGACACCTAAAGAAATATTCTTACTTAGTTCCAGGACACTAAAATAGCCCTCATAATTAAGGTATGAAGTAGTATCTCAAGCTGTGAGCAGGCTTTAATTTAACAAGGAATCTCTCCATCTGCAGACAAACGAATTACTTTTCAAAGGCAGCAAAACAGCCATGCACAAAACGATGTGGAAGATATCTGCAATGTGCTGTGATGTGATCCTAGGGCTGAATTATGGTTCAACGATTATCGCAACCTCTAAAATCCGACTCCTCTGTGTCAGGATTTATGGTGTGCTTTGATTGCCACACAAATATACATTTTTTCCTCCAACAATGGGGAAAACAAGCAGATTATCTTGATTACCGCAACAAAATCTGCATATCATGATATTTGTCAGCCATTTGTACCTATAAATATAGGCAGTGTTGCAATATCTATAGAAAGTTCTCATGATTCCGATATGTGCAGTAACAAGTGTTACAACACATATCAAAATTTAAGAGGCAATTATAATCTAAGCCAAATTAAAAAGAACAACATTGAGCCGTCCTCCATATCATATAAGCACTCGTCATGCGTCACACAACTTTTAGATCATTTTTACTTTCATGAATAGCTGATTTGCATGGTTTGAAAAGGCCATGGTGAGATACAAAAGTTCAAATGCAATTGAGTATCAGGATATCAAAAGGTTGAAAAACACATTTCAACCTCTTAAGTCTTTCCAGATAATGAATATCAGTCCATATAATTTTCTGAAATAAAAATACAGTGATAATCATCAAAACAACTCGCAAAAACAATCGACATTCGCTTTTGCACGGTTCAATACATTATTATTTTAAGCTTCATATTTCAACAGCTGCATTCTTTACGGTCAACTGAGCTAATCACATGTTTTCTGGAAGATGAGCATCAAAATTCACACTTTGATTGAGTGATTCGTAGTACACCTTTGCAGTCTAACTAGATGACTCAGGGCCTGATTTATATATTGTGAGTAAACATACTCCATTGAAAAGGCGATGGAGTATTTTTTCTGCCAATAATGTGGTCTAGCCACTGAATTAAGATACAGTTGGACCATAGTTTGAGAGTGGCTATATGGCCGTCCATCTAAATTAAATGGGTGGACATAAAGCTGAACACTGATAGGAAAGGGCAGTAAAAAAACTAAAAATGACCCCATGGCCATTGTAGATAAATTCCCATGGTGCAGGGAGTACTTTTTTAAATTATTATTTTCAAAGCAAAATCCCACTTGGGGCTTTTGTCTTTGAAAATATATATATATTTTTTTAAACTTTGCCATATGGCTCTATCATGTTTGACGGAGCCATGCAGTTAAGATCCAATACATTGGCAGGCACCATCTTGACAGCGGTCCCTGTCAATGCGTGGAATGTCCGTTGGGCTGACTGACATTTACAAATTTGGCAGGTGGGTTTTTTGTTAGGGAGATGGAGTAATTTCCTCCATCCCCCTAACAGTGTACAATCCTTCTGCCAAGATCAAAATCATCCCCTAAGACTCCAACCGCTGTGTGAAGACCGAGTCAATACAGGAAATGTTTGAGGTTTTCAATTTATGTTAGTTGAATCTCTCTGAGCTTGCCATATCTTCTCTGGGGCTTCTGAAGTGAAATTTTAATCGAGTAAGAAGCCCCAGAGTGTTTTTAGGCTTTATATTTACATTTTATTTTCTCCAAGTCTGAGAAGCATTTTGATTTTAGCTAGGCGGTGTAATGCTATCTGTATTTAACCACAGACTCCATCTTGACCACTGACTCCATTTTGTGCTTAGCTCAGCTTCACATGCCATCACATTGGTGGTGCAGGTATTTTTCTGCGCACAGCCAATTAACATGTTTTTGCTTTTCTCACCAAGGAAGGGAACATAATATGGGAGAAGAGACCTGATAAGAATGTTTATGGCAGAGAAGGGTACAGCTTGGTCTTGGAAATACACCGTGAGATCTGGCCAGTCTCTAGAGACACTGACCTGGTACGGCCAACACAAGAATTTCACAACTTGTTCAACAGGAGGTGGGATTTCTAGAACCTTCCTCTTAAGTTTGTTTAAAGTATATAAGGTGGAAAGCTTGACAATGAGAGAGAAGGAACTCATCTCTGAGGGTGGACGCATTGCTCAGAGAGTAACCCTATTGGAGTGTTCTCAGTTGTCACACATTCCACAGCTTGACGGCAGACAAAGGATGATGTTGAATTTGAACCCCATGGTGATACATCTTTCATTCTTAATATCTAGCTTTACTGTGTGCATGCATAAATATACGTACTCAATATATATATATATATATATATATATATATATATATATATATATATATATATATATATATATTCATTGTTGATGTATTGCATTTTCTTAGATTATCATTATTCCACTTCTGTGATTATTTTAAGAGTTGAACGTGTTGTGTGCTGCTGCATTCACTTTAAGTGCTCACGTTATTATTTTCATGTAAACTGAGAAGTGCCTTAATAAATTCATTATTCAGACTTAGAGTGCTGCATTCTTTGCATTCCTTTATCTCTGATCCCTCTCAGTCTGAAGCAAAGCAGAACAGGGGGTCATACAGTGAAATTCTGTCTTTATGGTGTTGAATTTGCAATATGGTGTGATTTTATGTAAATCATACAGGTTGAAGAGTAAGGCTGATGAAACAGATCCAAATGGAATGCCACATAACACATAAATGGCATCAGAGAAAGAATTTCCAACTGTAATACGGTGGGATCAGTTTGATAGTTAGGCTTTGAGCAATGTGAGACTATTGCCTTTTAGTTCCATACTTTTTTGAATATGTAAATGAGTGTGTTGTGGCCTACGGGGTTGAAGACTGTTGTTAAACAGAATAAGCAAAGAGGGTAGGACTTCATTAAAAGTTTGACTATGTAACCAATGATCTTCTAGTGAGGCAGTTTCTGTGCTTTGCCCAGGTCTAAAACAAGTTTGAGGTGGTCATAGTAAGTCGTAGTTTTGAGCGTAGGCCTTCAGTTTTAAAGTTAAATGTTTGCATTTTATTTTATTCTGAAATGGGTGCTAAAATTGCTCTGCAATTTTCTCCAATATGATGCCTTAGTGAGAGAAAACAAATCTTGTTCATGGTCTCGGATGGCGATCCCAGTGTTGGTGCAGTTTGATACTGTGGACCTGACCTGTAGGAGGGCACAGTTTGTAGTTTCTACTCTATTGTACCCTTAAAGTGAGTGTGTACTAGACACAGGTACTGGACTTAAACTCACACTTTCAGGGGACCGCCAGTGCAGTCCCTTTTCCCCCGGGCACCTATATGAGTTTCCCGAAAGGCCCAGTGGGAAATGCATAACAACATTGAAGCCAGCTCATAATACAGCCGGCGGCAATGCTGTTGAGCGTCTTGTGCACCAGCACTCATCGCGTAAAGCAGTGATTTGCGTGACAGATCTGGCCAGGGGGTCCCCGCACTGCCCCCGCACTGCCCCCGCACTGCCCCCGGCACCCTGTCTCTACCAGCCTGTACATAATGGTGAAACCACCATGTAAACACTGCAGAGAGAGGGGTTGTAATCCCCAGGGCAGCCTTGCATGTGGCAATGCCCTGGTGAATTGGGACCGCCAGCACCGCCAGGCCATCAGGCGACCAAAAAGTGACAGTACTGGCTGTCCAACAATGGCCACGTCATAATGTGGCGGCCTGACTGCCACTCTTGCCATGAGTCCCAGGACCGCCAGAATCATAATAATGGCCTTAATATTGCTTTAAGGCAATCAAGTACACCTCATTAAAAAAGCTTCACTGGCTGCCAGTACAAATACAAATCCACTTTATATACCTGATGCTGAACCATAGAGCCTTTTACAAAAAAGTTCATCAATACTTGTGGGATAGACTTATTCATCATCATCCTATCAAACTACTTTGCTTCTGCAACATGCTTTTGCTAAGCATTCCCAAGGCAGATGCGCAGAGCTAGAAATCGAGTATGTTCCTACTCATTTGTTGCTTCCTGGCACTCTAACAGGCTACCTTTCCCTCTCAGAGTCAGTTCTTTGAAAGTTAATTTAAACAAATAGATGAAAACGTGCCTATTGTTTTCCATCTAGTTGGGACTGGCTGTTATTTCACTTGCTTAAGCACCAGGGCACCTTTCTGGGGCAGTTGTATAGAAATATCGTTTCCTTCATTCTTTTTTTTATTTTATTTTTTATTAAGGTTTTATTGTGAACATTGCAAAGTCGTACAAAACCCAAATGAGGTCGGAGCCCCAACATTTGTCAACAGCCATATACAGTGAATACACGAAATGGGGAGAGCGAAGGGGGCAGTGGGGTATTGTCAAACATAACTCTGGGAAAAATATGTTATATTAATCAAATCACATGGGAAAAAAGGGGGGGAGAGGCAGTAAGGGGAAGAGGTAGTAAGAGAGAAAGGTGTAGGTAGGGGTATGAGTTATGAAGCAGGGCGGGGGCACGGTGTCAAGTCGTGGCTCATAATAATAGTTATAAAAAAGAGAAGTTGTTAGGTTATAGAATTGTAAGGTGGAAAGGTTGTGAGGTGGTAGGGTTGTGAGGTTATGTGACTTGTAACACATTGTCTGCGCTCAGCCAGCTTCTACTAAGTACGAGTATCCTGTCAGCGGTGCATGATAAGGGACTGCAGAAGGAAGGGGGGAATGGGGAGAGAGGAGTGGAAAGCGGTATTAAGGAAGAAGGAGAGGAGGAGGGGGGAAGGAGGGGAGGACTAGTGGTAGAAATATGGGGGGGAGGTGAGGAGGGGGAAAGAAAGAGTGGAAAAGGGAGAGGGGTATCCTACAGTCTACGGGCTATGAGCTACTAGCTACAGGCTCCCCCCGGCTAGGAAAGGGGTCCACACCTGGTGAAGATTTGGTCTTGGTCTTGCAGGTTGTAGATGATTCTTTCATGCGTGGCTGTGCGGGTCACGGCTATGATCCATTCTTCCGGGGTTGGGCAGATTTCTGACCACCAGTGGCGGAGTATGCAGATTTTTGCGGTGGCCAGTGCCGTATGTAGCAGTCTTTTTTGCGGCCTAGAGAGGTCTGGGAGAGAGGTTGTGTCTTGTAAAAGTATTAGGGAAGGGGGGAATGGTGACGGGAGTGACAATGATTCAGCCAAGGTGGAGCTCACCACATCCCATAGTGGTCGGACCGTTGGACAGTCAATTAAGATATGGTTTAGGTCGCAGTGTGCCTCTGGGCATCTCCAACACTGTGCGTGCGGGAGGAGCCCTATCTTGTGCAATTTCGCCGGGGACCAGTACCAGTCGTGTAAGACCTTGAAAAGGCAGAACTTTAACCGAGCTTCACGGGTACCTCTGTCCAGTGCTTCCAGGACGTCCTCCCAATCGGCTGGGTCTAAGGGCTGTTGTAACCGGGTTTGCCAGTGCAGCCGTAGTTTGTCTAGGAGAGGCTGGGAGTAGAGCTGGCGAGTGATTAGGTCGTAGAGACCTGCCATAACTCCCTTATGTTGGGCCCACTCCTGCAGGTAGGCCGCTATGGGTGAGGACTGGGACCCCCGACGGGTGGCTTCGACTCTTTGGGAGATGCAGTGTTTGAGCTGAAGGTATCTCCACTCTTGGTTCGGCTGCAGACCGAAATCTTCTCTTAACCTTGGGAAGGACTTAAGTACCTCGTTCTCCAGTATCTGAGAGAGTGTGTGGATACCAGCTTCCCTCCATTTGGACCAGTTGAGCACTTCCCCACCTATCCGGAGTCCGCTATTGCGCCATAGGGGCGCCTGAGCGTGAATGAGAGGGTGTACCCCGAACAGTCTGTGGGCCCTTTGCCACGCTGCTCTGGTCGCTTTCAGAATGGGGTTCACCGGGTTAGTAGGTGAAAAGTCATCACGGTAAGGTCCTCCAAGTCCTTCGTTCGCAGATAGTAGTCGCCTTTCCACCGCGATCCACTGTGGTGGGTCAGGCGCTGTGAGTAGGGTGTGGGACAGTTGTGATAGCTGTAGTGCTAGCGAGTAGTGTTTCACCGATGGGAGTCCCATGCCCTCGTGGGAGCGGCGTGCTATGAGCTTGGCGGGTGATAGTCGTGGTCGCATAGGACCCCATACAAACGATCTAATGAGGGAGTCTATGCTTCGTAATGTGTGGAGGGGCACTTGTAAGGGGAGGAGTCCTAGGACATAGGTAAAACGTGGCACAGTGACCATCCTGACCGGCTGTACTCGGCCCCACATGGACAGGCCCAGGTGGGTCCATTTTGCAAAATCAAGTTTCATCCGTGCGATGAGGGGGCTGATATTGTCTGCCACCATGTGTGCCATGCCCGGGTTGAATTGCACTCCTAGGTATTTAAGGTGCTTCAGCGTCCACCGAAACGGGAAACCCAGGAGTGTTGCTTTTGTGGTCACCCGCGAGAGGGGGAGTGCCTCACTCTTGTCACAGTTGACGCGGTAGCCGGACAGTGTCGCGAATCCATCAATAACATCCAATAGGGCTGGTATAGAGTTTTCTAAGTCCGTAAGGGTTAACAGGATGTCATCGGCGTATAAGTAGATTTTGGATACGCCGTCAGGAAGTGTAAGGCCAGTTATAAGGGGGAGGATCGGATAGCTGCGGCTAGAGGCTCTATGGCAAGTAAGAACAGGAGAGGGGAAAGGGGGCAGCCCTGTCGTGTACCTCTACGGATAGGGAAGGGGTCTGAAAGGAAGCCCCTGCAGTTGACTCTTGCCGCCGGCTGGTCGTAGAGTAGTCGCACCATTGAGATGAATTTATCTCCCAGGTCAAATCTCTCTAAGGCCGTGAACAGGTAGGGCCATTCAATGCGATCAAACGCCTTTTCGGCATCTAGGGACAGGGCTAATGCTGTCTCCGGCAGGTCCCTTGAGGTCCATAGGTTGTGGCATAAGGTGCGCAGATGGTTCCTAGAGGTGCGGCCCGGTACAAACCCCACTTGTGTGTGGTGGATTAGAGACAGTATAACTTTTCGGAGTCTGTTTGCCAGGATGCTTGCTAGAATTTTAATATCACCGTTTAAAAGAGATATGGGCCGATAGCTGCCACACAATAAGGGGTCCCTCCCGGGTTTCGGAATAACAGCTATAGTTGCATTATTAGATATGGCGCCTAACGACTGTGTGGAACAGGCTTCATTTAGGGCCTCGTGAAGGATATCTATTGCCTCTTTCCCTGTCCATTTATAGAACTCCGCTGGGAACCCATCCTCCCCGGGCGATTTGTGATAGGGAAGGTTGGAGATAACACTCTCTAATTCCTGTCTGTTTATTTCCCCTTCTAGGAGACTACAACCCTTGTCTGAGAGGGAGGGTAAGTCAAGGCCTTCTAGGAAAGTTGCGGCTTGCGCCCGGTTGAATGTTATTTCTGGGGTGTATAGGTGTCTATAGAATAGCGCAAATTCGTTTGCAATGGCTTGCGGGTGTGTTAGTATTTCTCCGGTGGAGGCGCGGATGGCTGGTATGGCAAGAGCTGCCGTTCTTTGGCGAAGCTGGGCTGCCAACAGGCGTCCCGCTTTTTCACCTTGTTCGTAGTGCCTCCCTTGTAGTCTCTGTAGGGTGTATTCAGCCTGTGTGGTGTATAGCTCGTTAAGGGCCATTTGGGCGCGTTCTAGAGTCCGACGTCCTGATAGGGAAGAATGTGTGGTATACTGCCTTGTGAGACAACGGATATCGAGTTCTAGTGTCGCCTGTTTTTCTTTCCTGTCTCTATTTGCCAGCGCAGCGTCCTGCATAAGTTGTCCACGTAGCGTGGCCTTGGCTGCGGCCCACATTATGCGGCTAGATTCAACAGTGCCTTTATTATCTTGGGCAAAAGAGGCTGCGTGTTCCTGTAGCTGTAACTTACCTTGTGGGGATCGGTAGCGGTGGACTGCAAGCCTCCAGGGCTTGCGGCCCGGGGACACTAGGCCTAGTTGGATGGCTACACTAATTGGAGAATGGTCAGAGAGGCCACCCTCCAGTATGCTGTTATCTTGGGCGTGAGCCACAAGGCTGTCGGATAGGAGGAAGTAGTCTAGTCGGGATTGGGTGCCATGTACCGGCGAGATGAAGGTAAATTCTCGTTCCGTCGGGTGGGTCAGCCTCCAATGATCCACAAGACCGTTGTCTGAAAGGACATCGGTTTGTAGGGCTCTATCTGCGTTATTACTTACGTCTAAGGGTCCCGTTCTATCCATAACTGCATCCCTAGCTATGTTCCAGTCCCCTCCTATTACATAGCGAGATGCTCCTATCTCCGTCAGAAGCCGATTAATTCGTAGGAAGAAGAGGCGTTTGGGACCCGTTGGTGCGTAGACGGAGCCCACACATAGTGAGGAATCTCCAATCTTTAGTTTGGCAAATACGTATCGGCCCTCAGGGTCGGTCCAAGATTTGGTGATCCTATAGGGAAGGGTTTTACGTAGCAGTAATGCCACCCCACACTTTCTCGGGGTATTCTCCGTGATGGGCGAGGGTGGGCTGCAGCTAAATAGGGCAGTACCAACCCAGTCACGTCGTAGTTTGTCGGATTCTAGTCTGTCTAGATGTGTCTCTTGTAAGAGGGCGATATCAGCCCATTTGTCATTGAGGTAGGTCAGGATTTTTTTCCGTTTTATGAAATGGGTGAGGCCGTTTACGTTCCATGATATGATCCGTAGGGGTACTACCGGTGTCTTGTTCGGGTTAGGCATCCCGGTCCTATGGGGGAGCTTGCCCGGGGGAGGACGGGAGGGCACCACGGGTTGGGCAAAAGGGGACAGGGAAAAGTGGAGGGAGAGGGGGGAGTAGAAGCTTACCTCTAGAAGCGGGGGAGAAGAGGGTGAGATGGGGACGGGGGAAACTATTGATGGTTAAAAGAGTAAGGGGGAGAAGGGAGGGGGGGAAAGAAAAGAAAAGAACAGGATACAGGTCCCAGTAGTTCTCGAACTGTAACCTGCGGGACTAAAACTCAGGTCATTCGGGCTCCACTGTCTGTCCGGCGCGCCGCGTGCCCAGGAAGGCAGTGCACGTTCGGCACCCTGGCCCCCGTTGCGCTCAATTTTCTGTACTCAAGAAGGGTATGAGGGACAGGCCCGGCTGCCGGGGGGGGGGAGGAAGGGTTGCTTAGGATTTGCATGGGGGGCATTTGTGCGGTTCCCATATTAGCTTAATTCCAGGATCGCTGTGCTATTGCGCCTTTAAGAGAAAGAAGGGGGGGTAAGAGACAATAAAGAAAGAAGGGAAGAGAGAGAAGGGGGGGCGGGAGGTGTGGATCCACGAGGTTTGTGAGTGACAGGATACCTGGTTAGGCCAGTTCTGGGAAATTTATCTTATCTAGAACACTGCAGTGCGTCGCTGCACAATCTCCGCTACTACTCTACTGTCCTCGGTGGGTCTTTCACTGCCCTCCCTGTAGGACGAGGAAAAACCAACGAGCAGACAGACTGCCATACGCGCAAACAAACGAACAGGCAAGCGAACAAGCAATACGGACAAATCACCAAATAAACGAACAAACCCCCTTCGAGACAGGTTGGCGGGAAGAGGGGGCCTTGTAACAGTTCCAGCCGCTCCAAGAAAAAGGGAAGGGGATGAGCACTTTCGGTTGTTAGGTAAGCCTGGTCAGAGGGGTATGTCGCTGAGGGAGAAAAGAAAAGAGAAAGGGAAGGGGGGAGGGTGGGTGGGTAGGGGGGCGGGCCTCCTGGCGAGAGGAAAGTACTTGGAAAGTTGGTGGTGTATGGCGGGCACAATCCCACTCCAGCCAATCGGTCCGTCAGGAGGGGAGGAGAGAGAGAAAGAGAGGGAAGGGAATAGGAAAAGAAAGAGAGGAAGAGGGGTAGGCGCAAACAACAGTGACGCTGCAGCGTCGGGCAAAGTCAGATTGGGACAAAGGCCCATAGGATTAGGATAACTCAAGGGTTCACAAGAGCAGGTACTCATCTCTCCGCTTGTTCTCCTCCAGCACAGGATCTCTTTGACTGACGGAGTGGGGATCCATGGTTGCTTCCCCCTCTGAGTTAGAGGCGGATTCTGGATGGTTGGTTCCCGAGGATACTTCTCGTATGTCTTGGGGTGTCGGAGTTGTTGTTTCCATTGGTTGCGTCTGTTCCTGGAGTCTATCTAGGAAAGTTCTCAAGTCCTCTGGGTCGAAGAAAGTCCGTGATTCGCCGTTCTTGGTGATCCACATCCTGGCCGGTTCGAACAGGCCAAATTTCACATCCAGGTGACGAAGGCGAAGGCGGAGGGAGAGGAAAGCCCTCCTGCGGTCTACAGTCTCTTTGGAGAAGTCGGTTGAAAGTCGGATTTCCAGGGTACCCAGTCGTAGTGGACCTTGCGCCTGGGCTATCTGCAGTATTTGGTGAGCCTGGCCATGGCGTAGTAGACAGGCTATGATTGAGCGAGGGCGTCCCTTCCCCTCCTGCCTCTTTGGGCCAAGCCTGTGCACCCTTTCGAACTCCAGAGGAGGGTCAAATGTTATGCCTTTCAGCTTGGGGAGTATGTCCCGGAGGTAGGAGATCAAGTCCGTACTCTCTATGCCCTCCGGGAGTCCTGATAGGCGGATATTGTTTCTGGGACTTCTATCCTCCAAGTCCGTCAGTTTGCTGTGAAGATACATGAGTTCTTGGCCGCTGTTGGTCCAGGAAGCTACCTGGGTTTCCACTGTTGTCACTCGTTAGTCCAGTCCCGATATTTGTGACTGGAAGCCCGCTATCTCCAAGCGTATGGATCTTGTCTCTGCTGTCAGCGCCACCATGGCGCTGTCCATTCCTTCCAGTTTGCGTCCCACCGCAATATCTCCTGTAGTATACGGTCCGTGGACGCTCCTTGCGAGCCCTCTGCCATGTTGTCGGAGGCGTTGTAAGAGTGGGGCAGAGGATCCTGCATCGGGGGGTGCCTCTGCTGGCGCAGGGCCTCGGAAAAGAGTAGTTGGCAGGATGGTTTACCCGCTGGTTTGCCCGTCCCTTTGCCTCTGGGCATGGCAGGCTCCCCCGCAGTGATGGGGGTTCTGGAGGGTATTTATTCTTGGCTCGGCAGCGTGGTAGGTTTTGGAGGTTTTGGAGGTGTGGAGGCTGGTGGGGGGGGAGGGAGGGCTCTGGATGGTGTGTGGGGTCAGGTAGATGCTTCTTTGCTTGTTCCCCAAGACAACATCGGAAAATTACCTTTCGTGCGTTAGAGCAGAGTGTGGGATCAATTTTTAGGTGCCAACTCGGGTAGTCTTTGATGGGCTCTCCCGTGTATTAGTCTCTCTTCTTCCTTCCTCCTTCTCCTTCCGTCTGTCGTACCTTCATTTTGTTTTTCCGTCACCTCTCCTCCTCTCCATCTCCTCCTCGTTCATCTCCTCTCTCCTCCCCTCTCCATCTGTTCTGCCTCTCCCTCCACTCCTCTCCGTTCCAGTCGATGCCTCTCTGCTGATCTTTTTCTTGAGAGGAAGAGAGAAAAAAGGAAGAAGGTGGGTGCTGTGAGGATCGCAGCACCGGTCGCCTCCTCGTTCCCCTCCAGTCCGCTGTAAGGACGCGTGCTCATCCGGGGCCCTCAGCGAGGGGGGGGAGGTAGCCACCAGCTGACCCCCGCGGGCGGGAGACTTGAAGGTCTAGCTGGTCGTTGGACTCGGGGGTAGGTGGGCCCTCAGCAAATCGGAGCCGTGCGCCCCACTCACCTCCGTCTCCATGGCCTGGGCCATCCTTGTGCACCAGGCCTCAAGGGTGAGTGGGGGGGGAGGGTTGAGGCGCTTCCCCCGGATCAAGCCGGGCCCTCCTGTGCTTAGGGCTGCAGCATACCGGCCCATCATAGGCCTCGGCGTGGTCCTCCTCCCTGCCCGGTCATATCAGGCAGAGCGCACGTCTTTGTTTCTGCCCAGCGACACGTTCTGCCTCGAACCGCGGTGTGCCTTGGCGTCAAGCGGTGTGGGGGAGGGTATGGGAGTGCCGGATGCGCCTCGGTTTGTCGGTTGCGGGGGGAAGCGCGTCTCTCAGGGTGAGTCCTTTTATACTCGAGGCCCCGGCTTGCTTCCACGCCGCGGGCCTCGTCTTTGTACTCGGCTCACCTCGATTCAGTTCGGGAGAGCGCGGGTCCCCCGTTGGATCTTGCAGCTCTCCCACGTCGCTGACCCCCTGTGCTTGGGTTAGCGATGGTTAGGGGGTCTTCGGGGCGCCCCCGGCTCCGCCACCCTCGCCGAGCAGCCCGCCGTCCTGCGGAGCTCGTCTCCTATGTGGCCATCGCTAGTCGTGGCCAGACCACGCCCCCCGTTTCCTTCATTATTATAATACTAATAATTTGTAGTCAGCCCTGTTTGATTTCCCTATGGACTTCAATTTGCCTTTATCTAAATATGTACATGCTATATAAAGCATTAGCAGTTCCAGGTGTATCTCTGGAGAAGATAAACATATCTCTTAGCAGTGTAAAACTAAAGGACTATTGTTTAGTTTTGTGGAGTTTTTTGTATTGCTCTATTGTTGAGGGCCTTCAAGGCAATGACTTTATGCATTTACACCTGCAACAATCTCTGTATGGTATATTTTACATTTTTGTAATAAGTCTTTCTGACTTTCATAATTCCACCATAAAACGCAATTATTGACTGTCCTTCCTTATGTGAGGGCATTTTCAATATGCTGTTTCGTTCTTTTCTTGGACATATTGCGTCATGAAATTGACGTTTAACACCGTCCCCTTTCCAGTCACTTGTGGACGTGTTATTGAAGTTTCTTTTGGTTTGTAACATTGTAGGGTCCCTGCACCAAAAGAGTGTATGTACTATTTCTTTTGAGCTCCTGAAATGTTTGGATGAGGGGTTTGAAACAGTGCTCTAGTTTTGTCGTAGATAAATGAAAAACTGGCATACAGCCTGGTCTAAAGGGTTTCAATGCACTGCGGTATTTTTTTGTCATATTGTTAGGTATGAATTAGTTGATGATAGAGGACCAACGCCTTTAAAAGCGTTTCGTAATCCCTGTTATGTAAAATCTTGAAACCCCAGATTATCTTGGGCATCAATGATCCCTGGTGGGCCATGATATAGGCATTAGGCTATAACTTTCCACTAACATTTAGCACTATTGAATATTTTGGCATTAAGCTTTGAGACAGCAGTCACTAAATGCCATACAGCAGCATGGTTGTCCTAAATCTACTTTTCTGGCTTGGAGGACATCTGCAATGCGATGAAAAGTAGAAAAGCCTGTAAAATGTCAGCACATTGATGGAAATCTTGAACAAATAGTCTCTAGGTGTCCTCAAGCCCTGCCTCTTTTCTGTGACATACAAAATCAGTTCAAGTAGTTTCAATTTATTTTTGCGATAACAACTATTTAGTGGTCATAAAAATGTTCAGAAAATTTGAATTCATTTAACTAGTTTTGAGATTCAGATCTCTTGCTACACTTCACATCTGTGGCATTCCAATATTCAAAGGAGTGTGTTTCAGCCTAACACAGCGTAACAGATTTAGATTGCAAGGGTAGTGGATGGAAAAATAATGGAAGGAAGGGTGTAGGAGGAAAGGAAGAAAAGGAAGAATGAAAAAGAAGGGAAGGATTGAGAAAGAAAGGTAAAAAAGAAAGGAACACTGGAAGGAAAAAAGAAGGAAGTGGTTAGGAAAGAAGGGAAGAAGCAAGGGAGAGCAGAAAGAAGATGACTTGACAAGGAAAGAAGGATTTTAGCAAGTTATTGAGCAGCAGTCGAAGGACTGATGGAGGCAAAAAGTATGCATGAAAGGGTAATACAGTGTGCATGAACGTAGGCACTCGTACTAACAATCAAATAGGGATTCTTGTGAAAATTGTTCAGTACATTAAGCAAGCAAACAAATACGAGTATTGTTTTGCGCATTCTGAATGTCGATTCTGATTTTTGACATCAGGTTTTCAGAAAGGCCGTATTCAACCCCGAAATAAAGCGTGCCTTGGAGTAATTCAACTATTACATTTCATTTTTGTTTCAGATTGTAGAAATTGTTTTATTAAAATGTGCATGCTTTCACTTCCTATGTGATTTTTAGCGTTCAGAGGTGGCTCTGTACCTCCATGCCAACCATTAAGGCTTTGATTTAGAAAATGCCTCCTCTATTTAATAGACCTGAAATACTGATTAACATTTACAGATTCAATTCCAAGCACTGCCAGAGGTTACTGGGAGCCAGGAAAAGCTGGTTGTGCCAGTCAAATTCCGAAGTGTAATGAAATCTCCCACTGTGCCTGTCAACTTATCCAATGTACAGGTCATTTCCCACAAGGTCTCTGGTGTTGAAAGAGGCTATTTCCACTTCAAACATTTCACATGCTTTGGGGAAAATGATCTGTCTCTAATATTGCGGATATAAGGCGATATTGCCGGCTGAAGAACTGAGGCAAAACATTCCTTGCATTTGACGCTACACTTAAAGTTCAGTTTATAAAATATCATTCTAGAGAAACTATAATGGCCCCGATTTAAGAGGGCCTAGCGCCACTTTAGCACCACCTTAGCATCATTCTTTTGATGCTAAGGCGGACTTCTCCCCAAGTCATATTCACAAAATGGCACAATGCATGCACTGCGCCACTTTGTAACCCTTTGTGCTACATTATGCCTGCACCAGGCATAATGTATGCTAGGGGGACGTTCCCCCATTGGAGGGGCTGAAAAAATGTTGCAAAGAAATTTAAGAGATTTCTTTGTGTTCTTTTTTCAGCACTTTTAACACCTGCTCCGAGCACGCGTTAAAAGGAGGAAAATCATTATTTACAATGGGCCTCAATGGGCTTTGCAGGATTAGTGTCAACAATTTTGATGCTAATCCTTCGAACCTCTGAAATAGCATAAAAAATGTTGATGTTAGTTCCCTAACTACCGCCATGGTGCGCCATATCTTAAATATGGCACACACCTGGTGGCATTAGGGGGACGCTAAGGGGCACCAGAAAAGTGGTGCTGCACTTGGTGCAGTGCCACTTTTCTTAAATCTGGCCTTATGGATAATAAGTACTGGTAACGTGAGGATTGCTTTTGTGAACCTTGGAATAAAGGATGGTTTCTAATGATCTTCAAAACTTTCGTAAAATATTCTTGCAAATCTAATGCATCATTGCTCCTTCTGGGTATATTAATGACAAAACGCTTGGACATTATGTTTTGTGAACTATCATTTTAAGTGAAAAGCTCAGACCAGATCTGACTCCAAAATCTGCTTAATCGGGTGCAATTAAAGAAAGCTAAGTAAACTCAGATGTTTATTTTTCCAGAATATTTACTCTCAAAGTAACATGGTAAAAGAAAAAGAGTTGTGTATCTTGAAACACATAGGGGTCTAGTCACAAAATGTATCTATGCATATTTACTATGACTACATTTGTATATTTCCTATGAGTACTCTTACTTTTTAAAGTAATTTTACTACGTTTCTCTGTTCAGCTTTTCCGATGTAGTGGTACTGAAAAGTGTAGACTTACTTAAAGTTACTGCTTTTAAACAAAGGTGGAGGTCTCCACCACTTATTGAATTAAATAATACATTAATTTAAATATATTAAGTTAAATGTAATTGTATTTTTATAGATTCATTTAAAAAAAGAAATTCTGAAGGATACAACTACCTGTGGATTCCTCGCCTAATGAATTCTCCCAATGCACCAGCATTCAACAGAAATTTTCTTCCCAGCTCTGCACGTCAACGAGGATGTCACTATTGCCCGACTCCCACACGACTCTGTCTGACGTCATCATGGCAATAAGAGGACCTCGCCGGCGTGCTGAAGTCTGTTCCCTTTTTTCTGTGCCTTCGAAGCATAAGGTTTTTTCTCCTGGCTCTTGCCGAGCTACTGTTTCTCGAAGGTGTTACTTTGTTAAAATGTCTCCACCTCGTAAATTTGGATTCAAGCCTTGTACGGAGTGCGGGGGTCGCATGTCGGTGACGTACCTGCATAATGACTTCCTGTGGTGTTTGAGTTCCAAGCACGACGTGGAGGAGAAGCATGGGCATCGGAGGTCATCTTCAGGGAAGTACTCGAGGTCGCATAAGAGATGGAGTCTACATGATTCTCGGCATGATTCCCGTTGCTGTTCGGAGAGAAACCGATCCCAGTCAAGATCACCATCTACACGGCGTCGTGCGACGTGGGATGTCAGTCCGACGGTGACTCCTCAGTCAGCGAGCCCTCAGGCTTCTACGGCACGGTCGGTCTTCGAGGTGGTTGAGCCTCACCAGAGTCCTTGCTTCTTGCCTGCAGCGCAGTCGGAGGTGCCTGATCCAGCGCCGACGCTGCAGGAGTATCCACCATTCCCGTCTCCAGGAGCGGATCCGGTAGCATTCTTGAATGCTATGTTTAATATCTTTAGCTCCATGGTCCCTGGCGGTGCACCGGCTGGTCCCTCAGGTCCTTTGGCTTTTGGATTGGGCGTTCCGGCTCCATACAAGCCAATGCCGTTCATTCCTTTCTGTCCAGCAGAGGGTGCTGTTCTGGTGCCGGTGGCGTTGGTGTAGCTGAGGAGACCTTCGACGCCGGTGGCTTCTGTTGATCCGGTGGCGCCAATAACTTTACCACAAATCCAGTCGACGCCAGTGAAAACAGCCCATTTATCCATGTTGTAGATGGATCCGGCGTCGTACGAATCCGGAGACCGGGGTGTGTCGCCTGGGCTGCGTCAGTCGAGGTCGTCAACGACGGCCAATTCTATGTTGACGCTGAGGATAGAGGCCAGGCTGCGCTCAAGAAGAAAGGCTCTGAGGCTTTTGGGGGAGCAAGAGTATTGAAAGCAGCTCCTGGAGGAATGAGAGATCGCTGTCCCCTGGGGGACTTTCAGGGTTTGGACTCCGCGAGTGGTCTTGATACTTCCCCTGAGTGGGATTTAGCCTTTCCTGGGGAATTTACTGAGGAGGCTGCCTCGTTCCATACAGTGGTAAGGAAGGCAGCAGACTTTCTGGACATTCCGCTACCGGCAGCTGAGGTAAAGCCAAACATTCTGACGGAAGTCTTGCATCCTGCTTCAACTGCTGCAGAACCACTCCTTTTGTTCAACGAGGCTCTCACAGAACCAATCCTGGAAGTCTGGAGGAAACCTGTATCTTCGACTGCTGTAAGCAGATCAGTGCCGAGAAGATATAGAGGGGCTCCTGGGGACCCAGGATTCCTCTCTCGGCATTCGACTCCGGAGAGTCTGGTGGTTCAGGCCTCGTGCTCCTCATGTTTGGTTCCCGGTTCCTTCCCTGGGGCTCCCTCAGAAAGGGAGCCGAAAAGAATGGAGAAGTCTGCCAAAAAGACTTTTCCTTCGTGCAGTCTGGCCCTTAAGTCTGCAAATGCCACTTGTGTTTTGGGCAGGTATATTCATGCCCTGATGGACGCGGCCAAGGCTGTGCTACCTAATTTGCCTCAGGATATGCGGGGTCTCCTGTCTAATGCGCAAGTGGCAGCGACTCAATTTATTCAGTCGGGGCTGGATACGTCGGACTCGATGGCCAGGGCAATGGGCACATCCATTTTCACCAGGAGACATGCATGGTTGAGCTCTTCTGGATTTTCAACAGATGTACAGACGACCCTGTTGGACTTGCCATTTGATGGGTACAAGTTGTTTGGTTCCAAAGCTGACTCTGCCTTATAGCGCTTTAAGGAGAGCAGGGCCACCGGCAAGTCCCCAGGCCTGCAGGCTTCTATGACCACCCCGTTCAGGACTTTTAGAAGATTCAGGGGGTTTGGACGAAGAACTTCCTTTCGGGGAAGACCCCAACCAGCAGGCCAACAACCTTCTAGTCTTCCCTATAGGTCCTATAGAGGGTGGGGTAGGGTTAGGACAAGAGGGGCCCCCCAGCAGCACCCTGCCTCTTTCTCTTCCTCCGGTGGGGTGCAAGAGGAAAAGCAGCCTTAGTCCTCTATCCATTGCATCCTATGCTTCTCCTGTAGGGGGAAGGTTGTTTCATTTTCTCTGCATGTGGGAGTTGATCACATCGGACTCCTGGGTCCTCAATATTGTGGGGAAAGGTTATGCCCTTCCTTTTTGGGAGTCCCCCCAACCCTCCCCGTCCATCCTTTTTCACAGAAGACCATCTCCTGTTGTTCCAGCAGGAAGTTCTAATCCTTTTATCAAAAGGTGCAGTGGAGTTGGTTCCAGAGCAGGAAAGGGGTCACAGTTGTTATTCAAGATACTTCCTGATCCCCAAGAAGGATGGTCGGTTGAGACCTATCCTAGACCTGAGGGTTTTGAATTGATTTCTCAAATGGGAAAAATTCAAAATGCTGACTCTAGCACAGGTGCTTTTGGCGTTGAGCAAAGAGGATTGGATGGTGTCTGTCGACTTACAGGATGCTTGCTTTCATATCCCTATTCTGAAGTCGCACAGGAAGTATCTCCGGTGTGTGGTGGGGTTGCAACACTACCAGTTTGCGGTCCTTCCTTTTGGACTTACTTCCACACCTCAACTCTTCACGAAGGTGATGGCGGTGGTTGTAGCAAATCTCAGGAGGAAGGTAATATCGGTATTCCCTTACCTGGACGATTGGTTGATCAAAGCCAAGTCTCCGGAGCTCGTGCTGCATCACCTACAGATGACAACCCAGTTGTTGTTCAATCTGGGGTTTTCGGGAAACATGCCCAAATCTCACCTGGAGCCCTCTCAATGCCTCATGTTCATAGGGACAGTAGTGGACACAACATTGAACCGGGCCTATCCTCTGCCTCAGCGGATTCAGGACATTCAGGCGTTGATTCCAATGTTTCAAAGTGGAGCGGTTGTTCAGTCCTCAAGGTCCTTCATCTGCTCGGTCTGTTTGGTTCATGCATTCTGTTGGTCACTTATGCACGCTGGCACATGAGGGCTCTTCAGTGGTGCCTACGCAGGCAGTGGTTTCAGCACAGAGGGGATCTCGAGGAGTCAATAAAGATCTCTAAAAACACTGCAGTGGATCTACGATGGTGGGCAACCTTTCCCTAGGAAGGCCGTTTTCGCCACCAGTGGCCACGGTTATAACGGATGCCTCCACTCTAGGGTGGGGTGTTCATCTAGGGGACCTGGAGGTCAAAGGTCCTTGGTCGCCAGTGGAACAGATGTTTCATATCAATCTGTTAGAATTGCGGGTGATACGTTTGGGTCTCAAGGCCTTCCTCCCTTCCCTTTGCGGTCAGTCGGTTCAGGTCCTGAACATCAACATCACCAAGCAGGGAGGAGTAGGGTCGTACCTTCTTTGCAGTGAGGCTTTGCAGCTCTGGTCCTGGGCACAGGACCATCAGATTTGCGGAGTAGCAAACCATCTGGCCGGAGTTCTGAACGTAAGTGCGGACAGTCTCAGTCAGCACTTCTCGGCTGATCAGGAGTGGCGTCTCCATCCAGACCTGATCCTTCACAACTTCCGGATGTGGGGATTCCCTCAGGTAGACCTCTTTGCCACTCGGGAGAACGCACAATGTCTGTCGTTCTGCAGCCTCCAGTATCCGGTGCAAGGAGCGTTGGGGGACGCGTTTCAGATGTCCTGGTATGGCCAGTTGCTTTACGCGTTTCCCCCCATACCCTTGATTTCTCGGGTTCTGAGGAAGATTTGCCAATACCGGGCCCAAGTCATCTTAATAGCTCTGGATTGGCCAAGAAGTGTGTGGTACACAGACCTTCTCCAACTCTCACTGTGCCCTTCGCTCCGTCTCCCTCAAAGGGCAGACCTCCTCTTGCAGTCACAGGGGCAGGTTCTACACCCCCAACTCCAGAGCCTGCAACTTCATGCCTGGAGATTGAATGGGGCAATCTGAGTTCCTTTTCTCTCCCACCAAAAGTGGTGGACGTTATTTTATCGGCCATTCGACACTCCACCAAATCTATCTATGCTGGCAGATGGGCAAAATTTGCTGCTTGGTGTGGAGAGAAGCAAATTGATCCTTTACGGGCCCATTTGTCGGATATTTTATTGTTTGCGTTGTCCTTGGCGCAGAGGGGTTGTGCAGTTGCGACTGTTAAGGGCTATCTGTCAGCACTGTCGGCCTTTCTGTGCCTTCCTGATCAACCCTCTTTATTTAAGTCCCCTTTATTTATAAGGTTCTTAAGGGGTCTTGCCAATAGGTTTCCTCCTACTCTTTATTATGCCTCAGTGGAATTTGAATTTGGTTCTCACATTCTTGATGGGTTCGCGATTTGAACCTTTACATTCATGTCCATTAAGGTTTTTAGTATTAAAGACAGTTTTTCTCATAGCCATCATGTCGGCTAGGCGAGTGAGTGAAATTCAAGCGCTTAGCGCTAATCCCCCTTTTACTTCTTTTCATGTGGACAAAGTGGTGTTGATGACCAGGGCGGCTTTCCTACTGAATGTTGTTACACCCTTCCATTTGGGACAATCTATAACGCTCTCATCTTTCTACCCTCCTCCCCATCCATCAAAAGAGGAGGAGAGACTGCATCAGCTTGACCCGAGGAGAGCTTTAAGTTTCTACATCGAGTGAACAAGAGAGTTCTGGGTGGACGATCAGCTCTTAGTCGGCTACGTGGGGAAGAGGAAAGACAAAGCTGTCCACAAAAGAACACTGTCAAGGTGGGTCATTGTTTGCATAAAAATATGTTATTCCTTGCAAAGAAGGTTCCTCCTGTTGGAATTAGCGCCCATTCCACCAGGGCTAAGTCAACCTCTTCGGCCTTGGCTAGAGGTGTTCCTGTGGCTGAAATTTGTAAGGCCCCAACTTGGTCTTCCCTCCACACTTTTGCAAAGCATTGTTGCTTGGACTCGGAGGTTAGGAGGGATGGCCATTTTGCACGGTCCATGCTGCAGTATTTCTTGGTGTGACAATTCAGGCACCCGCCACCGAGTGCGGTACTACTTTGGGACTCTATTCATTAGGTGAGGAATCCACGGGTAGTTGTATCCATCAGAAGAACCAGTTACTTACCTGCGGTAGCGCCTTTTGTGGTGGATACACTAGCTACCTGTGGATTCCTTACGGTCCCACCCGCCTCCCCGTTGCCAGGTTGGTCTTACTAAGATTTCCTAGGGTGTATGTCTATAAGGATGTGTATATATGTTTGATTGTATATGTATATATATATGTACATGTATATGTGAAATATATATATATATATTTATATATATATATATATATGTTGGTATATTTTGCTGTTTATATTTGATTGAATGTTGTGTATTATATTTGATTGATGATGTCATGTCAAGTATGTGATGTCAGGTGATCACCTGTTCACCTCAAAGGTACGTAAAAATGGTGAAAACTGACGTCAGCACGCCGGCGAGGTCCTCTTATTGCCACAATGACGTCAGACGGAGTCGCGTGGGAGTCGGGCAACAGTGACGTCGATGTACAGAGCTGGGAAGAAAATTTCCGTTGAATGCTGGCGCATTGGGAGAATTCATTAGGTGAGGAATCCACAGGTAGCTAATGTATCCACCAGAAAAGGCGCTACCGAAGGTAAGTAACTTGTTTGTGGGGTATTTGCCCATTGGTTCTGGAGGGGGCTCCAGGCCCATTACTCATTGCTGGGGAGTGCAAGGTCACAGTCTCTCAGGTGGGGTACTTCCCACTATTTCTGGAGGGGGCTCCATGCCCATTACTCATTGCTGGGAAGTGCAAGGTCACAGTCTCTCAGGTGGGGGAGGGGGCTTCTTGTAAAGCAGTCCTTGGAGGGTGGCCTACATGCCCTCTTCTGTAGGTGAGGGCTGCATTGTCTCAGCTGGAGGTGAGGGCTCCGTGATCACTGGTAGTGGTGTTGGTACCCTGCCAGCCTATGCTGGAAGTGAGGGCTACTGTGTCTCAGCTGGGGAAGGTGCCTCCTAGGCAGCCTCTGCTGGGTTCGAGGGCTGCTGTGTCTCAGCTGGGGAAGGGGCCTCCTGGGCAGCCTCTGTTGGAGGCGAGGGCTGCTGTGTGTCAGCAGGAGGTGAGGGCTCCTTCCCTTTTCTAGCTGGTGGAGTGGGATCCTTCCCCTTCCTGGCTGGTGGAGTGGGATCCTTCCCCTTCCTGGCTGGTGGAGTGGGATCCTTCCACTTCCGGGCTGGTGGAGTGGGATCCTTCCCCTTCCTGGCTGGTAGAGGGGGATCCTTCACTGTCTTGCCTCCACGACTAGGAGGTGCCTCCACTGTCCCCGTGACTGTTCGGCTGAGGTGCTGGGCTGGATCATTGGGACCCTGCTCTACGGGCAGGACGGAGGAGGGACAGGGAGGGAAGAGGTCAAGTTGGGCAACGAAAAGCTTCTTAGGGACAATGGGGAGGGATGAGGGAGGAGGGATGGGAGTGGCGGTTAAGGGAGTGGTTGCTGGAGGAGTACGTCTGCTGGACTTGGGTGCAGGTGTATGGGCAGTGTGCTGATATGAGGTGGATGGCTTTTGGGTGTCTGAGTGCATGCGTTTGTGTACTTTAGGAGGTGGGCCAGACCGGGTGGGAAAGGACACAGGGGATGCGAGGATGGATGTTGTGGAGGTGTCTGCTAGTGAAGTGTGTGTGCTGCTTGGTGTGGTGAAGCTGGTGGTGGATGTTGAAGCAGTGCATGCAGGTGTGAGTGTGGATGTGACTGTGAGGGAGGTGTAGGAGGAGGAGGGGAGACAGTGGAGGCAGTGGATGTGGTTGTGTGTGCAACTGTCTGGTGTTTGCATGAGAGTTTGTAGTATGAAGTGTGGTGCTGTGTTTGCTGAGCCACTCTTCTGTGATGTCTTGTGTGCATGCTCGTCTGTATGTGTGCATGGGATGGGTTGAGGTTCAGGAGACTGGGACTGGGAAGTGGTAGTTGGAGGGGTGACGGTAAGAACAGGGACAATGGCTGACATCAGAGAGGAGGCCAGAGCCTGAATCGATATCTGTTGGCCCGCCAATCCACTGCGGATGCCCTCCAGGAATACATTGCATTGCTGCATCTGGGATGCAAGCCCCTGGATGGCATTCACAATAGTGGACCGCCCTACAGAGATGGATATCAGGAGGTCAATAGCCTCCTCACTCAGGGCAGTAGGGCTCAATGGGGCAGGGCCTGAGGTGCCTGGGGCGAAGGAGATAAGGAGATGCCCACCCTCCTGGGTGAGCAGGCATGGGCAACTCGCTGAGGAGCTACTGGGAGAGTGCTGCTGGTACTTGGGGTGGCGGCTGTACCTGCAGCAGGGGTTGTCACAGAGGTGTTCGCCACCACCAGGGAGCTTCCATCGGAGGAGGCATCTGAGTCAATGTTGTGACCTCCTGTCTCTGCCGTGGTGCTCCCCTCGCCCTCCATCCCACTGGTTCCCTCAGCATCGGTGGACTCTGCCTCCTGGGTCCTGTGGGATGCAGCTCCCTATGTCGCAGGTGCCCCTGCTCCTCTGCCAGATGATGCTAATGCACACATGAAGAGGATGACAGAAGAGGAAGGGGGTTGGAGAGAAAGAGAGCACTGGGTCAATTACAGCCCCAAAATTACAGTTGGCATACATACAGGGATCATGTTTGAGCACTATGCATTGCACTGGCATTCAATTGCGTAGATGCCAGTAGATGCCACAGCAAGATGAGGGCCAGCCACCGCCAAATGCACCCCTCCTGGGACCCATTAAGCCCTGTGTGACATGGAATGTAATCTAGCTAGGTTACTTGGATTTGCTATTCACCCATTACCCTTGAGCTGGATCACGCGGCAATGTCTGACCTGGCATTAAGGGGCGCCCACTGACTCACACCCACTACCCGGATCCCATGCCACCTACCAATTATTGTTGTAACACCCACTGTACTCACTCCCTTGTGGCTGCTGTGATGCCCTGAAGCGCTCATCCAGCTCTGGGTAGGCCACCACCAGTATGCAGGCCATCAGGGGGATCAGGTGCTGATGGGCACCCCTTCCTCATTGGGAGGCCATCCCCAGCTGGGCCTCCGAGGTCTTCCGTGCCCAGCGTCTCAGATCCTCACACCTTTTCTGACAGTGGGTGCTCCGCCTGCTGTAGACCACCAGGGTCCGCATGTCCTTGGCAATGGCACGCCACAATCCCTTCTTTTGATGGGCGCTATCCTGCATAGGTGATACAGACGGGAGCACACCATTACACATACAATCCAGCCTGTCACACATATGGCCGACCAATCCCGTTTCCATCTCCATTGGCACACACATCGCCCGGCACCCACCATGTACATTACCACTAGAAATTACCCCCCTGATGACATGATGCTTGCACACACATCTCAATGCATCCTTCCCACAGGCATTGTGACCAAGGTGTGCTCACCTGTTGGTCTGGAGTCCCATACAGCAGTACATACTGGGGTAGGACCCCATCCACCAGTTGCTCCAACTCCTCCGAAGTGAAGGCAGGGGCCCTTTCCCCAGTCATACGGGCCATGGTAGGTTCCAGACACAGGTCACAGCAGCACACGCAGTCCTGGTGTTGTCCTGTGGAAAGTCAGGAAACAAGTGAGGATTTACGTAGATAATGGCGGTCATGTCCGCGGCAGTGTACACCGTCACCGCAGGCGCTGATCCCCATTAGCCACTAGAGCCCCATATTAGCCAATGAGGAATTGCCCAGCGGTGCAAGACTGCCTTCAGCCACAATGCCCAATGTCAGCAGAGTTACCTCACTTCCACCTGTCCCAAAAGACAGGATAGGCAGTCGCCATTTAATGGTGGTGGACAATGATCGAATTATCCATAACTGCGTAATTGCCTAGAATTGTATGTACATTGCCATTCAGACTGTCCCATCACATTGATGCTGCATGTACACTGAGGTGGTGGTTCCATTGTTCAAATTGTGACAGTATACTCATTCTTGTGTCCCTTAGATACCTACCGCTGTGGATGAATAGGAGGAGGAGACAACCCCCCGTGG
Source organism: Pleurodeles waltl (assembly GCF_031143425.1). Lineage (NCBI taxonomy): Eukaryota > Metazoa > Chordata > Amphibia > Caudata > Salamandridae > Pleurodeles > Pleurodeles waltl. The sequence continues at coordinate 688,513,959 of NC_090442.1, forward strand.
AAAGACCACTTGTGGACTTGGCTACACTGGAGGACAGGCACATTATAGTCACCTATAGACTGGACAGGGCCACAATCACAGAGCTGTGTGCCCAATTGGAGCCTGACCTGATAATAGCTAGCTATCATCCCACTTGGATCCCCCCTCTTCTGCAAGTGCCATCAGTGCTCCAATTCCTGGCAACGGGTTATTTCCAAATGGCAGTGGACCTGGTAGCAGAAATGTCACAGCCAATGTTCTCAATTGTTCTGGCAAGGGTATTGTCTGCCAGGGTGAAACCCACGTGCAGCTACATTTCTTTCCCCCATGTGGAAGATTTGGCCACTGTGAAGGCAGGATTCTATGAAATGGGGCAGATCCCCAATATTTTTGGGGCGATTGACTGTACACTATTGCGTTTGTCCCCACCGCCAGAATGAACAGGTGGTCAGGAATCAGAACAGTTTCCACTCAATGAATGTGCAAATGGTGTGCCTGGTGGACCAGTACATCTCCCATGTCACTGCCAAGTATCCTGGGTCGGTGCATGACGCCTTTGTCCTGAGGAATAGCAGCATCCCAAATGTGATGGCCCTACTACAGAGGTACAGGGTGTGGCTAATAGGTGAGCCAGAGTCCCCACCCACTGTATGTCAGTGAATGACTTCATGTGCTATCCCATTGCATTGTGTTAGGCTAATGTTTGTCCCTCAATACTTGCAGGTGACTCTGGCTACCCAAACGTATTGTGGCTCCTGACACCTGTGAGGAATGCCAGGACAGGGGCTGAGAATCATTATAATGAGGCACGTGGACGAACCAGAAAAATAATCGAAAGATGGCCTCCTGTGCCCCCATCTGACACGTGGATCCCCGTGCTACTCACCCGGGAAGGTCTACCAGTTAGTGGTGGCATGCTGGATGTTGCACAACCTGGCCATCAGATGACATGTGCCTTTTCTGCAGAAGGAGGAGACTGGAGATGCCCATGTGGCAGCAGTGGACCCTGAGGACAGTGAGAATGAGGAGGCAGAGGATGAGGATGTGGACAACAGGACATCAATTATACATCAAAACTTACTGTCACCTATGGCTTGTCATTTTACAGATGTTGGTGATATGACAACAGTGTCCTGATGTGATTACTACAGACAGTTACAGGTCATTAATTGTATACTATCACAGTGTTCAGATCATTTGCACAAGATGTGATTGTTCCCCTAACTGCACATTCTCAACACATAAAATACTATGCCAAGTTGAGTTTAAGGGTGTTTATTGTAGTGCTAGAAAATTGAGGGAAAAGACAATGGAATGGGGTGATAGTAGAGGAAAGTCCAGGGTATTGTTCCAGTCTGTTTGTAGCACAGGTCCAGTGCCCAAGGGGCCATAGGAAGGGGAGCAAAAGCAGTGCAAAGTGGACAAGGGGACTGTGTGGGACACAAGGGGGACAATCAGGAGAGTCTAATTTCCTGGCGGTGGTCTTCATCTGGCAAGCGTCTCTGGCTTCTCACTGGGTCGGAGGGAACGTTTAGGGGGTTGTTCACTTTCTGCAGGGGGAGGGATGGTGGTGGCCTGTGAGTCCTGTGGCGGGGCCTCCTGTCCACTAGCTGCAGTGGAACTGGAGGGCTGCTTAATAGACTGGCTAGTGGTAGGGGCCTGCTGCTGTGCGGTTGATACCCTCATGATGTTGGCCATGCCTGCCAGCACCCCTGCTATTGAGATTATGGTGGTGTTGAGGGCCTGCAAGTTCTCCCTGATCTATTGATGATGTTCCTCATGCAGCCGCTTGTTCTCCTGTATGTTGCCAAGGATATGGCTCATTGTGTCCTGGGATTGTTGGTGTCCCCAGGTTTCCCCAGGATCTTGGTGAGTACCTCCTGGAGAGTAGGTTCCCTGGGCCTGTCCTCCCCCGGCACACAGCGGTCCTCCCAGTGTCCCTGTTCTCCTGTGCCCCTCTTCCCTGAACGGTGTGCCCACTGCTACTGACCCCAGGTGTTGTCTTGGGGGTGAGGTGTGGACTGGGGTCTCTGTACAGGTGGGCACACTGCTGATTGACTTGTCCACGGGACAGAGGTGTGGGGACACTGGGTGGATGCTGTGGTATTGGATACTGATGGGGGAGGCTCTGTGGTAGACTGGGAGTGGGCTGGGGTGACTGACTGTCCAGTGGTCCCTGTTGATCCAGATCCTGAAGTCCAGAGTTACTTTCATCACTGGGGGACTGTTGGGCAACTCCTCTCCGCTGACATTGGCTGGGGCACCTGCGGGGATGGAATTGATGTATTATGCTTCATGCCTGTGACATTTTGTACATCCCTAGCTTCCCCTCTATCATTGCTGTTGCCCTGCCACATTTGATTTTGTATGGTGATGTAGTGTGGGATTGTTAGTTACCCTATGCTGTGCGTGCTTTGGTGATGGGTGTCCATGCAGGGCTGGGAGGGCTGTCCATGCATTGGTACAGCATACAGGGCTTGGAATTGGGTTTGTCATATGTGTAGGTGCAGTGTGTAGGATGGAGTGGAAAGATGGGGGTGAGGGTGAGGGTGTGATATTTCATGCAGCTATGGGGGTAGATATGCAGTAAATGTTGACTCACCAGTGTTCGGTCCTCCGGCAACTCCAGCGAGTCCCTCAGGATGCAGTAATGCCAAGACTTGCTTCTCCCATGCTGTGAGCTGTGGGGGAGGAGGTGGGTGGTCCACTGCTAGTCCTCTATATGGCGAGCTGGTGCCTTGCTGCCACTGAATGAACCTTCCCCTATAGGTCATTCCACCTCTTCCTGATGTCATCTCTTGTTCTTGGTTGCTGTCCCACGGTGTTCACCCTGTCCACGATTCTCCACCATAGCTCCATCTTCATGGCAATGGATAGTTGCTGTAGCTGTGCTCAGACAGCTGGGGCTCTACCCTGACTATTTACTCCACCATGACCCGCAACTCATCTGTGAAATGGGGGTGCCTTTGTAGGGACATGGGTGTTGTGTGGTTTGCATAACTGTGGGGGTGCTGGGTACTGTGGTTGGTTGTGCGTAGTGGGGTGCGTGAGGGATGTATGGGTGTGTGTGTCTAGTTGTCACAGTGGTCTTAGTGTCAGTCTTGTGGCGATAATTTGTATTTGTAAAAGTTTGTGGGTTATGTGGGTGTGTGTTTTATAGTGCTGTGGGTGGGTGTGTGTGGTGTGTGTATCAGTGTCAGGTGTGTGCTTTTGGTATTGGCCAATGTTGTGTGGTTTAATATTTGGGTGTCCATGCTGAGCACGCCGGTGTGTACCACCAATGGTTTACCACCATTGAATGTCTGCTGTGGTGATTTGTGGGTCAGCATGTAGTGGGCGTTGTTTTGTTGGCATAACGGTATGGGTTTTTGTACCAGTAACTTAGCACTGACCTTTGAGCTGGCGGATTTGTGGATGTGGCAGTATTCTGTCGGATTGGTGGGCTTGTGTCATAATTTGTGGAACTGATATTCGGCACCACGGCGGTATGTTGGCGGCCGTCACCGTGGTGGTATGTGTGATGTACTGCCAATGTCATGATGAGGCCCATAGTCATTGCTAAGATAGCCCTAAACAACACACAGAGAAGAGTGTATTGAATTAATGACTTTGGGCACATTAACATTTTACACGTCCTGGTAGTGAAAAACTCCTAAATTCATTTTTCACCACTGCAAAGCCTTCCTCTCTCATAGGATAACATTGGATTACCTCATTACATTCAATAAGTGATAACATTCAATTGGGAGCAATTAGGAATATCGAGTTTGGTGTCTAGTGAATTGTAATTTAAAGGCCTCATTAACAGTACAGGCAGATTTTCAATTATATTGCTGAAAATGCCACTTTTAGAAAGTTGGCATTTTCTTGTCCTAACTATTTTGTACCTACAGCTTGTATCCTGGGTCACATGACTAGGTGTATTTGGCAGTTGGTCTCTGTGTACTGTCATTCCAAAGGTGGAATAGGTTTGGCAGGATGTGCCATTTCTGACTTAATGAAGGAGAGGAGATATTACCCCCCACAACTGCACATCATAAAGTCTCTGTTTAAAAATACTCACAAAAGGATTGACACTAGGCTTTATCCCCCAAACATGCTGGGGCCAGGGCAGAGAGGCAGTAGGTTCCAATCATCTCTAGGAGTGGAAACCTCCGGGATCTTCTCCTACATCAAAGCTGGCACCAGGTATAAATATTGAACCCTCATATTCAACTCTTCAGTACACCTGTGGACTGAAGGTTCTCTGACAGCCCAGCTTTGGTACTGTGAGCATAAACAATGCAAGTGTGATGCATCTCCTAGCAGCTTCATCAGAACAGCCTCTGCGTGACACAGCCTTCACATTGAAGCCCATCATTTACATCATCCCTGTTGACAAAACAGGACTTTGCATCACAGCCCAGCAGCTTCCTGAGATCCACAGCTATGCAATGAATCATTGATGCAGAACTTAGCATTACAAGCCTCTCATCAACAGCAACCTCAATGACAACGCAGCACTCTGCATGATGCACCCTCAAAGTGGGATCATCCAATGCTCCACAACTAGGATTTAAAGTACTTTGTTCAGCAGGCCTAATTTTGTCCCTCTACACCAGGGGTCTTCAAACTGGGGGGGGTCCCCCTGGGAGGGGTCTCAATTGATCCCAGCAGGGCACCAGGCTCTGAACAGAAGAAACATTATGCTGATAACAAACCTTTGTTTGTAAACCACTTTGTAATGGGCCATCACTAACATGTTTTGTCATTTATATCCAAGCTGGGAGTATGTATCAAAAGGGAAGGGACTCCAAATACTCTCCAAAACCACCACCCCTACTTCTAATATTGACACTATGAATACTTTTTCCACATTTATAATTCCTGCCTGAACAGAATAGTATTACTGGCATCATGTAGATCCTACATGTTCCACACTCCATCGTGGTCAGCCTGAACAATAGTAGATTGCAAAATGTAGAAAGGCCAAATAAGAAAATTATGACAATGTAAACTTCCACAAAATGCTATATGAAGTGAAGAATCCTGTAATGCAAATATATAGAAATATACATTTCTGAACTTACTTAGATTAGGTTCTGGACTTCTACATATGAGCCTCAGCTAGTCATGATACTTCCTTCCACACACCAGGGTGGATGTAGTCAGTCAGGCACTGGTGAATTATGACTGCTAAATGCGATTAACCCTGGAATTCCACTCAGACACTCTTTGCTGAAGATTTTATCAGTTTTAGGATTAGCACTGAATAAATCATGTGCAGATTATTTTAGCTATTGCTTGGTGTCCATGCTCAAGGTAGTGGCAAGAGCCACGAACACCCCAGGGCATCATTGAGCTACAGAATAACCCTTAACATAATTTTCATTTCAGCAGGTTTAGAGGTGAGTAATTCATTACCTCAGTTTAGCAAAGAGTTAAGCCCCTCAAAGATGTTCAGAGTAAGGGAGTCTGTGCTTTGAAGTTTAAAATAAAGTTTGTTATTTGATTCCTATGCACTATTCAAAACCTGATTTTCTAAGTTGGCCACACTGGCAACCTTGCCAGGAGTTGAAATTAAAAATTATATTGGAATATTAGTTGCCAATTTGCTTTCTGGAACCTAAATAGGCAGCTCCTTCAAAAGTAGCTGTAGCCCTCTATCATTGGAACATGTCCCTACACCTCCTTGTCTCCTTGTTCTCTCATTCTGAACACTTTAAAACTTTCTGACATGTGAATGTCAAAACAGGACGTCATCTCCCCCCCCAAACACTCTGTGGATTCTAGAATCTAATGTCAGTCATCTGGAGGACAAAATACTTACTGTGAACCTATTAAAAAGTAATGACTTCACATTTGTTGTGACAAGCGTAACTAATGGATAACCATGAAAATCCCCCTGCTGGCCTACCATTTTGGAAAAGTGTCTCCAGTAGACTGCAACAGCGGTGGTGTACTTACTCTGCTGAGAGCATTCTTACACTTTAAAATCAACTTCTTTTCAGCCCCTGCTGTGCCATTAGATCTAAAAAGGCCAAAATCTGAAAGAGGTAGATTTAAACAGAGGTGCAGATGAGGCCTTGATGGAAGGCATAGGTAACAATAGCCTGTGGCGCTAGTCTGATTCTACCAGCATCACTTTTCCTCCTTGGTTTTTGTAGTAATCTCTGGAGAAAGGACATGGGCAGAAACACATAACATAATTATGCTTACTATGAAAGGGGCATGGCATTCTTCCCAGATGGCGCAATGGCATCTCTGGAGTATTTGGTCTTGGTGAAACCAGTCCTTCTTTTCTTTGTGTTCAAAATATATTATTAAATAGAAGCAAAACAGATAATTTGGCACATACAAAAAATAGTAAGTAACTGTGACAAATAATTTTCCAAAATTGCGAGAGAGATATAGTAACAATAATTTGCAAAAACATATTGGAACATCAACATGGTTAATATCCTAAATAAAATAGATAACAAATGAAAAAGGTCTACTACAGTAAGAGAAAGAACAACAAATGTTGGGAGCAGTAGAGTTTATAATATATGAGTCAGGAGTATGTCACTTATTAGAAACAAGCATGGTAGAATCCTTACGTGGGTCTAAAAGTGAATGGTATCCATGTCTAAGAAAATGTATCCATTCCCACCAAGCATTAACCGATAATAAACAAACATCCTTCCTATTTGAAGTCAATGATTTACCATCGGTGAAGATAAGAAAATCAAAAAGCTTACACTCATCATCAGAAAGCAGGTGTTTAAGAGCATTAGTTTTACAAATAATGATAGAGAATGATACCTAAAAAGCTTTTCAATAAATTTGAATAACATTCCATACTTCAATCCTAAAATAAAAACTAACAGACCAAACATAAAGTATATGTTTTAAAGAGCCATTCTTTGCAATACTAGCAGGTTGGCGTGTTTGCCTTGAACATTTTAACTGGAGACCAGAATCATTTGTGTAAAAAAAAATATTGGTTTGTATAAGAGAAGCCAGGAGAAAACTAGCAATGTACACTTAAACATAGCTTTCCATTGTGCAATAGATAGTTCCAACTTTGTGCTATATTAGTAAAAGGGGAGGGATTATTAATGAGTTTTATGTAGACTTTTGCTGCTATGTACCTAGTATGTGCCCAGAATGACTACAAATTCTTATGCTTAATTCAGCACTTGATATTTTAGCAGATGGTATGGAACTGAGACAAGCATTAGGAACACAATTACATAACCATTCATGTTTAATAAGGTCTGATTGGTGGAGGTGGTATCTAGCCTGTCTTTCAGTAACAAAGAAGAACATATATCCTTGGCAAATATCACTAATATATAATATACCTGCATTGATACAAGAGTTTCAAAAAGAGATATTTTTATTACGTTTTTAATTGGGATTAAACCCGAATGAAACCTGTTTAAAAGATCTAACACTAATAGTAGATTCATGTTTTGGTTTTTGAAGTTAGGAGTTGTATTTATTTTCTTGTGAAAAGATAAAAAAGTCTCTTTCTAGTGAAGAGAAAGAAGCATAAAGGGTCATATTTATACTTTTTGACGCAAAACTGCGCTAACGCAATTTTGCGTCAAAAAGATTTGCGCCGTCTAACGCCATTTGGATGCGCCATGCGGGCGTCAAATTTATACTTTGACGTACGGCGGCGCAACCAACAGGTGGGAGTCATTATTTCGTGACACAGACAGCGTCCGTCTGTCGTAAAGGAAACCAACGTAAATGCGACGCACATCACTGTGGGTCGATTTACGACAGCGCAATCGTGAAAACGCCGTTTTTTTTCACGCTATTGCGTCACATTTTTGCGCGAAAACTGCCCTTTCAGGAGAGGAGACCCAAAATGGATCCTAGATGCCCCAACAGACCCCAGGAGGATGAGAGCAGACCAGGAACCAGCCAGGAGGAAGCATACAGGAACCAGGACATTTAAAAAAAAAAAAAAAGTGTTGCTTCAGTGCAGAGGAGCAGGAAATCCTGGTGAAAGAGGTGACGGAACACCAGCACCAACTTTTCATCACCTCTAAATTGCCACTCAGTAGGAGAGAGGCCATCTGGAAACAAATTGTGGACAAGATTAACAGTGTGGCTGAAGAACGCCGGACAGTCACTGAGTGTAAGAAACGCTGGCATGACTGCAAACGTAGGACCAAAGAGAAAATGGCCAGGAACAGGAAGGCAGCAATGCAAACTGGAGGGGGGAGTCCAGCACAACAGGAGGCCCTGGACCACATGGAGGAGATGGTCGCAGCCGTCATCCCGGAGGAGATCGTCACAGGGATTCAAGGACTGGACAGCGCAGACTACCACGACACTACGCACATGCAGGGTAAGTCGCATGGGGAATCATAATACAATAATGGGGACTGTAAGCAGGGGGGGGATACCTACTACACAATGCATGTAAGTCAGCACATATATGAAGTGGCATGGGGAAAGGGGCACGGCAGGGGGGCATGCCCAGTACTGACCGAAGCTGGGGCACGACAAAATACAGCAACAACAACAGTCCCACGGGGACATCCTGTAATTACAACAAGAGAGCCAAGGGAAAGCAGTGACAGGTGGGAAGGACACTACCTCAAATCCACATCCAGGCACTTGTATTGCAAAATCTATTCCCCATCAACTAGGTCCCTACCTGTGATGCTGTAGCAAATACAACAACTGCAACTTAACTGCCACCACAGTTGACAATAACACCTCTCATCTCTGTGCAGCTATAGCACCAAATGGCAGGAACCCCACCCTGGAACATACATACCTAAATTAGGGGGTGAGGATGACATCTGCAATTACTCCTAGAAATAAGACAAAGGTACCAGTACACTCAAATGCCGAATGTCCATAACTGACACATACATAAGCCTAAGTAAACAGCAATAGGAGCCACACAGCACTAACGATACACACATGCTGCATACGTCAGGGTCCCTCACGTGCCTGGCTAACAAGGCTACATCACTAATGTCATACTGCTCAGACAACAACATTAAGGAGGGGACACAGGCAACTGGTCACTGAAACACACATGCAAAGTCGGACAAACAAATAGGACATTCATACGATAAACAGGCCAATCCAATTCAATACACATCACCCAACATCATCTCAAAACATCAAGAATGTTTACATCCATACCACATCCTAACATTGACATGCATAGGTAATGCCACGTGACATGTACAGATCATGCAATGTGAATAAAAAGTGTATGGGGCAGGGCCTGAGAGGCAAGTGTGCTGCCAGGGCAGTCACAACACCCACAGTCAGTCAAAGTGTAGTGTGGCAAGTGAAACGTATACTTTGCGCATTAGCCTCAGGCTGGAGGCCTTTGTGCATCTTACCCTGATTGTACTTATACTCATTTGCTCACATCTAAGTGCCTCAGAGCAATTTGCACTAAATGATTCTCATTGCCCTTCCTATCAGTTAATGTAGCAAATAGTCAGTCCTAAGGTGTTGTCAATTAGTCAAATCACACTGTTTTGCCTACTTCTGCACTGGAGTTTGCCAGAACATATTCACTCTGTGCCCCAGTCAAGGATATCGTCTGGTACGTTGCTGATAGATGTGGTAGGGGTTAAGGTTTGGCATTCCTGCGTAGGGAAACTTTGTCATCACCATGACATATGTCTTTTACATTCACTTCCTTGTCCCAAGACACGCATGGGGGAGTTTCCAAACAGAAAATAATAACTAGATGCTGCCTGCCTTGCTGCTGATGCACAACCAGATCCTAGCCCATTCCTCTGATATGAGGGATGATGTCTCCCCTGTGATTCTGACAGGCAACCTCCAAACTTAACATGCTGTGCTATACATAGAACATGCAGAGGGAGAGTAGAAACTGTTAGGCACCATGAAAGCTGTGTACCAATGTATTACTCTCCTGCGGACTATTTCAATTCTAACAGTGTGTATTGTTTGTGTAATTGGGGCTCACACCTAAATTCCTACAAGTCAGTTGTACAATGAAACTACATATCAAACTAATACTGTCTTTGTCATTTGTGTATGGGAACATACCGGAAAAGATAGAAATGTGTAGGACCTGAGTGACCACCACTTCCCTGAGAAGTTCCAAAGATGTCATGCGCTCGGATGTGTAAACATTCCTTTGATGTGGGAGACCAGAGGCACTGCTAGTTAGTCTTAGCTAAATTGAATATCTGGGTGACAGAGTTATTTACAAGTGGGTCAAACTTAGTCCCCCACACCATTAGCTATCCTGCTGCCTAGAAAACCAAGAATCACATGTTGGATAATGAGAGCCCACCCTACAAAATGTCCCTCCATAACAATAGTGAAACACCGAGTGAGGAGTAGGAGAAAAAACGCCTATTCCTAAATAATTACAAAGCAACAGCTAGAGGCAACCTGGCAGACATGTCTGAAAGATCCATATCAAACATGTGACACACAGGTGGGCCATAGGCCTACAACAATGCCCTATGACGGACAGCAGATACCTAGACAAAAACAGAGTACAATGTTAAGGCATCCAAAGGCTTGTATCTTACTGCAAAATTGTCACAACACAGACACACTAATTGTACCCTGTTTCATTGCAGAGGAACACGGATCTCCTGCTGATCTGCCTGTCCATGAGTTCCCTGATGACATGGATGACGAGACCATCAACCTCCCACAAGAGACCATTGACATGGTCCTTGAAAGCCTCCAAACCCCACCTTCAGTCACAAGGAGGAGCACAGAACAAGCAGCCACCACAGTAGAACCCCCGCCACCCCAATTGTAAGACCTGCCAGCTCCAACACAGCTGAGGACTCTGACGACACTGGCACCAGCTTCGAAAGAACTGTTGTTGGGGTCCAGCGGGAGCTGGCCAAGGAGGTGCGGGTGGGGATGCAAAATATGGCAGCCAGCCTTGAGGGGGTGCGTTCGTGCATGTTGTCAACTGCTGATCAGGCAGCTGCAATGCAAGCCAGAAATTTGCTCTTGGAGGACATTTCAAAAACACTGAAGGAAATTGGCACAGCTGTCATCCAGTTGACACAACAACTCAAACTGCAAGCCACTCAACGTGTGCACGAATGCAACATAGTACCCCTCAGGGCCGACCTGGCTGCCTACCATCGGGATGTGGCTGCCATTCTGAAAAACCAGCAGGCCCTCCTTGCTGCAGTACTGCCCTTCCTTACTCAACAGGGATCAGCCCCCGGGATGTCTGCCTCCATGTCTTCTAACACTGAGGTGTGTGTTGCCCCTTCACAACCAACAACAACAAGGACACACCAGGCAACACACACATCAGAAGAAGAAGACATGGAACAGATAACATTCACACGCAAGAGTACCCGGAAGCCCTAGTCCCTGCACCATGCCCTACTCTGACCAAGGTCCTACGTTTCGACACATGCCAGTCTCACTACAACTAACCTCAATGACTGTTCGGCAATCCACTGTATGACTTGTTCACCTTGCCAGTGAATGTTTCTCTCCTACCATTTGGCATTTCATGTTCCTCTGCACTGTCTGTGACATCACCCCAGCATGTCAGGAGCATCATCCACACCCCTTCTGTAGGATCACCATGTAATAATGCACCAGAAAGGAGTCAGCAAACATGGTGAATGGACATTTTGCACAACACCACCTATAAATAAATATCACTTGCACACCTATTGTGTCTCTGTGTCATTTCAAAATTCAACTGTGCAGTAGATAACTCCAAAGTGGCTGTGTGGCAACCATGTCGATTCTCTATACTACTGTCCTGATTTCATGTATACTGAAACATCTGTGCAGTGGCCAGGATTGCATCATAGCTTTACTATACTGAGGAAAATAACTGATGAAGGGACTAAGCACACACAATCATGCTGTGTTGGACAGAATGATGCACCATCTATAGCTATTCTACACAACTAATGGTGGCTGAGAAATGTAGGCACCTTGCAATACTAAAAATTGAAATTATGCTGTAGAATGAAAGGAATGATAAACAAATTACACAGCATCAACCACCCTTACGGCGTATACTTCCATGAAGGAAATTAATGCTGAATCAGTACACACATGATGTAGGTCAGCAATGACAGCAACAAGACAAGAGTGTGAACAAATCATCATCTATAAAGCTCTCCCTGAACTTCACAATGCTGTCCGACCTATCTATTTACCTACAATAACAAGTCTGGAAGCACTCTTTGTGAAGTAGGATACATACCAACCCCAAACCTTGATGATCAATGCACACTACCAATGGTGCCTCTCCAACATGGTGGATACTTACCAAGTTAGCACACGGGTAGCCTCATAAGCCTGGGGATAGAGAGCATGGAACACAAATGTCATACTTAAACTTTCTGCTACACTGATGTCAAGGCCATGAAAAGGTAGCACCTAACGCATCAGGTAAAGGGTTAACAATTTTTTTATTTAAAAGTAGTAATAAAAGAGGCAACTAAGGGAAAGGTAAACCTACACTAATCTAACCTGACTACTACTAACCCACAACTGTCCCTAACTAACCTAAGCTAAACTTACTCTACACATGTTATGAAATGATCTAAACATCAACCCCCCACCCACCATTAAGAGACAAGACACATGCAGGACAACACTTACTAACCTACACACATACTATACTATCCTAAACAAACATATATATATATATATATTTTTTTTTTATTAAACAGGAATCCCAACATTGCCCCCCACCCACCCACCCACACAAAAATATTAGATAGAAAGAATAAGGACCCCCCACCCTCTTACCTAACACTAACTAAGCTAATTACCTATACTTATCCTATAACTAACCCCCCAAACCCAACTAACAGTATGAAAAGAGGAAAGAGGTGAGAGGGGAGGGGTAAAAGTTCAGGAGGGCAAAATGACTAAAGATTTGCCCTCTGAAGTGTGCGCCGGATGGAGCGCACCTTCTCCTTAACCTCAGCCATGTCCTCCGTCAGGTTGTCCACCTTGCGAATTAACCTGTCCAATTTTCTAGACAATGCCTGGAAGGCTACAGGGTCAATCGGAGGGTCACTGCTGGTCTGCGTGCCGGTGGAGGTGGAGGTTGTTGCTGGAGTGGAGTGGCCACGGGACAGCCCTGCTCCCAACACACGGCTGGGTCCAGGTCTTGAGGAAGATGCCTGGTCCGTCGCTGGGTCCCCTTGGGCAGACCTGGTGGTTGTAGTGGCGGTGGTTGTAGGTGGCACCGTTGGTGGAGCCTGTGGTGTGGCATACCACGCCCCGGAGGCCCGATCGGAATTGTATCTGCGGGCCATCCTCTGATACCCACACTGCACCTGCAGGATGCGCCTGTACCTCATTGCCCTGCGCTCAAAATGGTTGCGCTCTGCGGCACTCAGGTTTGCAGCTGTGAAGAGAAAAGGGAAATATTGAGCATTGAATTTACAGTGGGTTGAATCCCACAATGGCTCATTTGTCCATTACTATAAATATATTGTATGCAGCAATTGTTACAACATAGTTCACGGAAATGCTCAGAGGAAGTACATGTGAATCATGCATACCTAAGGTCATATCACACCTAGCATATCCATGTCTCTACATGATGGATGACATCACCCTAAACTACTCATCCAAATCATACCTAAGGCATTTGACATTATGGCACCAGCTCTTCCGCATACTGACTTCAGTACATATGTCATTCTATGTGATAACACTCACACTCCTCACTCAATAGCATTTTTAATTAGTTGTGTGCTAAGATTGAACCCCTGGCCCAGAATCATATGTCCACACTAGGTGTCAGATGTAGGAATTTAGGAAAATCAACTAGCAATTTGCAAAGCAGAACGGTGTCTCTGACACCGTCTGCGAGTCGCTATGGGGTCCCTAAAACCCACCTCATGAACATCAATGATGTGGGTTCCAAGTTGCCCCACCTTAGCAACATGGGCACTCACGGGGATGGAGGCCTGCTGGGACCAGCAGAACTCCATAGACGTGACTGTTTTTAAATTAAGCAAGTTATTTTTCCCCAAGTGTAGGCCGTTTACCGGAAAGGAAAATGAGCTGCAATTATTTTTAAATCACAACAATTGTACTTGGAAATTTTCACGGTAAGTATTGGTCCCTTAGACCACTGGCTGTTTTGCGCAGGATTATTTTAGTCCACTCACAAAGGTGAAGCTTTACAATGAGGACCCCTTCCAGTCAGCAAGTTGGTTACCATCCACTTCAAGTGGATGATAACAGCTACTCACTTTGCAACCACGTACTCGGTTGCAAATGGGATTGCCTACCACTGTGATTTGCAAGTAGGTCTGGTAAAACCCTTTATTATATCCATTTTGAAAAGCATTTTCCTCATATGTACATGACCACCAAATACATTTTGGAATAGGAAACAGACGTTTGCAAATCCCACACATATATTTATGCCATTTGCAACGTGTAGACATTTTTCTCACTCTGGCCCAAGGTACTAACTCAAGTCACAAAAGGTGTTAAGTACGTGTAACATACTGGTTGCTACAGTCCTAGGTACCCGGTTTCACAGTAACATCCCAGTCTTTGTGGGTGGTGTGGGAAGAACAACCAACAATCCCATGTTCAATGCACACCCAGGAGTGTACAGAAAGTTCAACAATTATGTGCCTTCACACACAACACCTATGAAGGGCTAGCAACACGTTGTAGTCAGCCCAACCTTGTCACATCCCAGGTCCACACATGTCAAAATGTTATGACTTAGCCCAACATAACATACTATTAGGGAGGCATGTTTAACAACACACACAGGGGAGGTAGTACACCCATTCACATGATTCAACTGAACACCTAGGGCATTGCACTCAAGTCACACACACTTCGAGTTCACCTTGTGGAAGTACATGCCCACGGAAGATCCAACCTACAGTGTACACAGTCCATCCTCAACTAGGAAGAAGCACTTGTCATCAAAGCCATGTGCCTAAGCTATCTGGGAGACTGTCAGTCTGATATGCAGACTCAGTTCATGGCAAGTCCCTGAGCAAGTCTAACATTGACCAGTGTATTCCAAATGAGTCATACCATTCCCAATTGCCGCCCTAATTGAATGGGCTACAGCCCCTCAATCTGAGAGATGACTACGTATTGCTTTGCAGAAACATTCTTCAAATTTGATATCACACTAAAAGAACAAAGCCAGCACATCAAATCATGAATTCTCTTGAACACACAGTAATCCATCATGCGTCATTACCAAACAATGTAAATAGCACTCAGGCGACACTCCCTGTAGGTATCGGGGTCGTCAAAATGGGCCACCTCTCCCACGGTGTACGGGGCTGGTCCACCTGTAAAGCATGAAACAAAGATTATACTCAGACTGTGTGAACGGACAAATGATTTCTGTTACAATGACACTGTGTGAATATGACATGGTAATGATAGACTTTCACACATGCTCATCCTGCATGGATCACTTTGTATTCAACATTATCATTGGATGAGTCTCCTGCTCCAGTGTCACACCCTACTACACTCATGCAGTCGTCAGGACAGTCATGTGTCGTCCAAGTTAATCCTCCATTAGTATGCCCCAACAATAATGTTATCCATACATCTCAGCATGTGCATCCCCGAGAGACATTCCAAAACTGGTTCCATGAGGACTGCATGACCACTCACAATTAAACAGGCTATTTGGACAGGGTCAACAGACAGCAACCAGACACACATGTGACATTTGTGTGAACAACATGACTAACTTCATGTGACGTGACGGCAACACACATGTATAGCATCATCATGTGTTTCCAATTTTCTGTCTAGCTATGCCGTCTGCATATGTAGGTATGTTGTTTCTACATGACGTACTCACTGGCCATTATGACCAGTGGAGTACAAATAGAGCCGTTCACGTGTTGCTTTTCTGACACAAATGCAACACTACATTACATGCAGCTACAGGCATCTGGTATGTGTTGCAAAAATGAGCCATCGGACTGGTAGCATAGGTCTTCATACACATTCTGCAACAAATACACATTAGGACACATATGTATACCTTTGTAGCGCAGCATTTGAAACATTTTGTGACGCAGAGAGGGGGCGACTTAGCATAATACAAATAGATGTTGAATTTATAAAGCTGTCATTGCGTGTACATGTGTTGCAAAAATGGGGATTAATGTGTATAACCATGGGCCTAGGTTTCCCTGGCATTACACACACTCAGCTACTTATTTTGCAGATTGGCTAACAATCATCACATGTTCACACACCGATTTCTGTCATTCCCATTTAATTGTTTTTTACTCACCAACATGGCCACCAATCCGGAGTCCCAGGTGGTCCAGCAGGTCCTGTTCCCTGGTGATCAGATCTGCCCAGCGGTGCTTGAGTTGGTGTACATTCCTGAGACTCCCATAGACCCGGACCAGGTGATGGCGCACCTTCTCCCACCGGATTTTCCTCGCCTCCGTGTGATACCCCTGTATCACACGGCCCCCAGCTTCCAGCATTAGTGGGAGGAAATGGCTTACGAGCCATATGAACCCCCCCAATTCGTCTTCCCCCATCCTGGACAGGCGAGGCCTACCTGACATATTGAGAGGACTAAGAATGTACCAAAAAAATATGAAATAAAAAGGGGGAAATGGGGAAAGGTAGAGGTGTGAAAGAAAAAGAAGAAGGAGAAAAATAGCCCAACTAACCCCCAAACTATGCTACCCACAACAGACTCCCACAGACAATACAAACTATCACAGGTATAGACAAAATAACACTAAACAGACTGAGACAATGTTATACAACAATAATAGATTGACACTAAGACAAAATACAAGGCACACAGGACACAAAAGCAGTAAAACACAGGACAACACCTTTCACACAACCACACAGTCTAGATAAATCTGAGACTGCAAAGTGAAAGTGAAAGTTAACTCCCAGTACAGATTTTGTAAACAGGATATCCTATTACATCACTTCCTGCATAAAATGGCCGCCGTTTTTATTTTCCCGTTATGCGTCATATTTTCACGCATACACAGTTGTGCGTCAATTTTTTTTGACGCATTACAGTGCACATGTTGCGGAGTGAAAAAATATGATATGAATATTAATAATTAATAATGTACATGAAATGACCAACATATTGTCCATGTAGCGTCAATTTTACCACGCATACATCATGGGCGTCGTTTTTTTTACACGTACAGTGGTGCACATGATGCGGAGTGAAAAAATATGATATGAATATTAATAATTAATAATGTACATGAAATGACCAACATATTGTCCATGTAGCGTCAATTTTACCAAGCATACATCATGGGCGTCGTTTTTTTTACACGTACAGTGGTGCACATGATGCGGAGTGAAAAAATTTGATATGAATATTAATAATTAATAATGTACATGAAATGACCAACATATTGTCCATGTAGCGTCAATTTTACCACGCATACATCATGGTCGTCGTTTTTTTTGCACGTACAGTGGTGCACATGATGCGGAGTGAAAAAATATTATATGAATATTAATAATTAATAATGTACATGAAATGACCAACATATTGTCCATGTAGCGTCAATTTTACCACGCATACATCATGGGCGTCATTTTTTTTACACGTACAGTAGTGCACATGATGCAGAATCAAAAATATTGTGGATGTTAATTATATTTTGAAGGCGAAATATCAAGACACTTTTGGATACATTTGTATCTGACTCTGCATTGTGTGCACTCATGTACGTGAACAAATTATGACGGCCATGCTGTATGCGTAGAATATGGAGCAAATTTATCCTAATGTCTTCATGTGTTTAGCTTTGGAAAGGTGATTTGTCATGGTCAAATCGTGCGATGTGAGACACATTTGTGTTTGTATATGACACATGTCCGTACTTTTATGTATAGACGGCCTTCACACTGTAATGTTTGGGATACTTTAACTAATGTATTGACCATATTTGACAACATATTTGGTGTAATTGCTGATGGCTATTTTGAAATGATGCCTGGGATACCATTATGTATTCCGTCTCCAAAATGTGCCCACCTTTATGATGGTGATGCTTTTATCTGTAGTCCTAACAGGGAGTGGGAGAGTCACTTTCAGTTTTTATGGGGCTGACCATGTCCCATTATGATTTTGTGTTTCATATTTGTGTAGGACTTGTGACATGGAGGCCACACATGTGCCTTATGCATGTGTTTAGTTCACAAGTACATGATTCTTGTATGTTTTGGGGGCGGTAGAGGTGGACTTAGGCCCCCAGCACCCTAGGATTTGACCATCCAGAATAGCTACTGTATCCATGGAGTATTTTTATTATATCATGCAAACCTGCAGCAGCGTGCTAATGTAAGGCCATATGGTATGAATGACTGTTGACCATTCATTCATCTCATTAGCCCATTTGACGTTTGCAGTAATGATGATTTGGAGCTAAGTTGCATACCATTTTCATATGACTAAGTTTGCAAGACTCTCAGCGTTCACGATGTGATGATGGGAAGATTTTTTTGGTTGTCTGTGTCCCTTTCTGCATAAACTGGTTTAGTGTCATGTTACAATCTTCCTGCTAGGTTCAAACTGGGACACAACTGTGATGGTCTACTTTCAAATATTAGGTTGGTTGTATGACATATGTGTACATGTGTGTGGGAATGTGGATCCACTATGACCTGTCTGTGTGTATGTTGTCACTGTAACTTCAAGGTCTCCTCCTGAGTTAGTGGCAGCTGATGTTGTTGCAATTGTGTATTGCTCACATCATACACTTGAGAGAAGCCATTGATGACATGTTCACGTACACATGGATGGTCCCACCCTGTCTCTGAACACGTGTGATGTGACTTTCAAATGATCTCCAATTTTGGGCTGGATGAGAGACTGTTTCAGTTGTTTGGATCCGGTATGTGTAATTGTCACATTTGTACTCTTGTTGGGCTCTGTGTATGGTAATGTAACATGTCACATCCTACCCTCTGTGCATACAGTTGTGATGTTTATTTTTGGTGTGATGAATTTTAATGGCATTCTTGATCAATGAGACGACATTCATCTTCAGCTATTTCAAACTAAAGGTGTTCAGAAATGAATAGGCCAAAGCATGATGTGGTGTTTGTTATCTGTGTTTATTTACAAGTGTGGAATACAAGTGATTATAATTACTTAAGTAAAAATATTGTTCACAAGCTGTTGGCGCCTACGCACTCCTGCTGCGGTGTTAGGTTGTTCCCCCTCCTGTTGCAGGCCAGCATCCTCCTCATCATCATCCTCAGGCATGTCTGGGTCCGGTTCAAGGAGGGGAATGTTCCTTTTTACACAAATATTGTGTAATATGGCACAAGTGCATATGATCTTGCAGACCATCTCTTGGGAGTATAGTAGGCTTCCGCCAGTGATGTCAAGGCAGCGGAACCTTGACTTTAGGATCCCAAAGGTCCACTCCACAATGCTGCGTGTCCTCTTGTGGGCGTCATTGTATGCCCGCTCAGCAGCAGTATTTGGGTTCCCATATGGTGTCATTAGCCAAGGCTGGATGCCATACCCCTGATCAGCTGAAAGAGAAACACAGAATGGTATCAATTAGATGTAGGAGGCACTGTTGTACGTATCTTTGATGGAAGTAGTTGTGTTGTGTTGTCTGTGACTATTTTGTGTACTAATGTGACAACCTATGGTTGTTGGTGGAAACTTTGGCATTGTTTTTTTTCCTTGGGTGAGCAAGTGTTTGTTGGCTAACTGTTTGTCAGCAGGATGTATCGGTTTCTCAAGTACAGTGTGCCCTCCCTTGCATTGTGACTTGTGACACAGGTGTCCGTGTGTCCTCACTGGGGGTGTGATGATAGTTCCATGCAGATTTGAAACATGAAAGGGTATTAGAAACGTTCAATTGAACATACCCAGGCCATCCCATCCCTTAAAAGTTATGCATTGTATTAGTGTACAGGTTATTGTGAGACTTCCAATTTGCAAGGTGACATTTAGGCAACCACAGTCATAAATGTCTTCACACTAAGCTGTGGAGTAAATTCCAAGGTGTGAGAGGTTCAATGGTGACTTGTGAAACATGGCTAGTGATGTGAGTACCTCAGTGTGTTCCTGTCTAGGTGTTGCTATTGTGGTGTATGGGTTGTTTATCCTAGAGGGTTTCTGTGCAGTGAGTATATAAGTAGATTTTTGTCCTTACCAACAAGTAGTCCATTGCCATACCGTCCATCCTGGAAGTGTTGGTTGATGGTACAGTGACGGAAGATGAATGCGTCATGTACACTCCCAGGATATTTAGCCACAATGTTGCTGATCAGTCCTTGGTGATCGACTATGGCCTGCACGTTGATGGAATGTGTGTGCTTCCTGTTGCGGTAGAGGTGTTCACTCACAGCAGGTGGCACAAGGCGTACGTGTGTGCAGTCGATTGCACCAAGGATGTGCGGAAAGCCACTGATGGCGTAGAACCCCTGTTTAGTTTACTGCTGCTTCTGCACTGTGTTAGGGAAGCAGATGTGGCGGGGTGTCAGTCCAATGATGGCATCCAGTACTTTAGACAGGAATGCGGAGAAAGATGGTTGTGAGATTCCACCAACCAGGGCACCAGTTGTCTGAAAGGAGCCACTTGCCAGCATGTGAAGTACGGCAAGCAGCTTTGTTTCGGTTGGGATAGTGCGTGGAGTCACTAAAGTGGGGGCCAATTGCTGTTCAATATTTGTCAGCAGCTGCTGAATGGCCTGCCAGTTCAACCGGTACCTCTGTATGATGTCTCGTTCCCTGAGGCCATGCAGGGTTGTTCTTGGGCGGAATATCCTCTCCTGCCTTCTGCGCTGTCTTTGGGGTCCCTGCTGTTGTTGTTGTGGCTGCTGTTGTTGCTGCAGGGCTCTGCGTCTACGTGCACGTTGAAGAAAAATCACCTCCATGTCTCCCTGTTGCTGCTCTGCTGCTCTGCTGCTCTGTTGTTTGTTCTGTGTGTTCTGATTAAGTACAGGTGTGTTTGCCCCATTTTAACGCCTGCCCTGACCCAGGCGTTAAAATTTCACGATATTCGTGCTTTGCGCCATTTTTTTGCGCCGCCTGCCGCGCAGGAGTGATTTTTGCCCTGAAGCATAAATACCACGCACCGCTATGTGCGTCTGTTTTTGGACGGGAACGCCT
Source organism: Pleurodeles waltl (assembly GCF_031143425.1). Taxonomy (NCBI): domain Eukaryota; kingdom Metazoa; phylum Chordata; class Amphibia; order Caudata; family Salamandridae; genus Pleurodeles; species Pleurodeles waltl. The sequence goes on from NC_090442.1 coordinate 688,535,032, forward strand.
ACCCTGCATGTCATTAACGCAGGGCGGGGTGCCGCTTCCAAAAACTGGCGCACATAGCGCCATTTTCCTGGTGCGCCGGATCGGGCGTCAGGGTTTAAATATGGGGCAACGTTTGCGCTGAAAGTGCGTCAAAATTTTTGACGCACATTCGGCGCAAACGGAGTATAAATATGCCCCAAAATGTTTTATTTTCATAAGCTACAGAGATGTTTAAGGCATAGGCAAAGTGGGCTGTGGCCCAGGCCCCAGCCTTTCAGAGTCCCCGTGATAGAGCCAGCTCTGTTCTGCAGACAGTCCTGATGACCTTGAATAATTCTTCAACAGGTTGTTTAAATATCATTTTCCTTTAATTGATTTTTAATGTGGATGATGTATGGGAGTCTATTACAGACATTTTGTAGAGAAATATTTGTTTTTCAACACTATCAACACCTATAAAAAAGTTTATTTTAGATCAAAACAGGACTTCATATGCGAGAAATGGTTGGGCGTCACAGGCATTATTTGCAATAATATTAGCGAGCTGTATTATAATATTGAAAACACACATCATTATCTCTGTACAGTAGATGTAAAAACATTTAGAATTTAGACCAGCTTTCCTGTGCACTGTCAGTGATCTGGCTAAAGCAGGTGTGAAAAGCTAAAATTGGATTTTACAATGTTGTTCCGAACAGGGGCACTAAAATAAACTTTGCCCAGAACCCCCGAAATCCTTAAGATATCCCTGATAGGCCATAAGGGAAGTAGCAACACCTCAAATATATGCTTTAAGCACACCACAGTGAATGATTTTAGAGGTATCATCAGGATTATTGGTCATAATAATCAATAAATAATCAGTATTGGCAACTGAAAGATTTGTGTAATGCAATGAATTCAAAATGGTATCAGTGTTAATTTGTATCTGTTTTTAGGAGAACATGTGTCATGCAAAATGAGGGAGATAAGATCATGGTCGGAGACTGGAATTTGTTCAATGGTAGGTTTTGTAATCATACTACATAAGTGCCTTGAAACAAGTAAATATTCAAGTCTAAAATAAATATAAAGCGTGTCTGAAAAAAAGTAAACAATAAGGGGCCAGATGTAGCAAACAAAAAAATTGCGACTCGCAATTTGCGAGTTTGTGCGACTCGCAAATTGCGAGTCGCAAATCGAAATGCAGGCAAAACAACAGTGCCGAAATTGCGACTCGCAACCGGACTCGCAACGCAGTGTGCGAGTCCGCCGATTGCGAGGTCGCTTTTTGCAACTGTGCAAAAAACGAACTCGCAATTAGCGAGTGGGTGTCGCAAATTGCGATTAGCTTGTTAATTGAGTAGGAATGGCTACTCCTTGAGAGTGGAGAAGCTATGCCCCCCTGGAAAAATACACCAGAGCAGCTGAAAAATAAAATGGTAATTACATTTATTTATTACCATTTTATTTTTCAGCATTCCAACCTGAACCCAGTATTAGGGCGGGGTTGGCAATTCCTGCTGAGAAGCAGCAGGGAGATGTGCACTATGTTTAAAGTGAGCATGTCCCTTTGGCTACACGTCTTCTGCCTGACTTGCGGACTTTAAACTTCTGTAACTCAGCTGTCTTAAGGCAGCTTAGTTACAAAAAGCACAGGCCTCAAGCACTGAAGAATGCTGAGATAGGCTGCTCCCTCCAATTCTGATGCTTCTCTCATGCTGTTTGCCAACCTGAGAGAAGCATCATGATGGGTTACTGCAGTTTCATGGGTCTGGAGCTTTGAAGTCTCAAGACATCAGCGTGAGGAGGATGTTGTGGCAAGAAAATAAGGCATGTGCCCTTTTTTATTATCATGTTATTGCTGCCGCACACTTTATTTATATGTCAGCCGCCACTGCATATGAGTCATTTCAACAGGACAAGAGTTGTATGTAAGAATGGAGGGACAAAACAATAGTGACATTACTCTTGCATCCAACAGCTGGAGATGAAACAATATTAGTTATCCATCCTTACACATGAAATTTAAAATGTTATCATTAAAATGTGTTTCTTGAACAAAGTAAACATCAGCTTTTTAAAAAAAAATGTTCTGAAATCTTACGGCTCATGATTGGGTAGCATAAGCCTTTGACAGTGAGAGACACAATATTTAATTTATGTTGAGTAGTCATAGGAGTACATGGGAGAAAAAAAATAGAATAGAAACATAGAACAGAAATAAGAAAGTAGCCCATAAAAATTAGACAAACGAGGCAAACAGAACATAAATGGTCATAATAAATAGAGGGGGAATAAATAGAGGGGGAAAGACGGAGATGCAAAGCAAGATAGAACACACTGCATGAACCTGCTATAGTAAATCTAGAAATGAACTGTGCTGTAGCGAACCAATATCAACCTGTAAAAACAGAGAACTATGAATCCGTTGTAACAGGGTTATGGTGGTTTGCATAGTTTATTAGGTCTAAAGGAGAAGAAAAAGATGTTGAAATATTGTTTTTTATGCACAGATTATATGTATTATAGATGGGTCAAACAGACCAAATTTCTAATCTGTGTCTTTCAGTCAAAGCCTTAACTCTAAGAATTGTTGACAAATTTTCACAGTTTCTTTCAGAAAATCATGGTGGCAAACACTCTGTTGCCCTCTAGAAGTAGTGTTGGAATCTTTCTTGATACTTTCCTGATGAGGAGGAAATGATAGTATCATAAACCTTTAAATTTAATTTGCCTGGCCCTGTGGTACAATGGGGTATGATAAACCTTGTCAATTGCAAACCATTCTAAAAATATAATATTGAGAAGCTTGGGTAACATAGCTTCCAGGTGAAGTTGACAATTTTGGCCTTCAATATTTACTCGGACATTAAAGATCTATACATTATATTGTTGGTTTCTGTTTTCTAGGCTCAATAAGGCTATTTGCATAGGAGAGGTCTGATGGACTAGGCCTGATGGACTAGAGGAGTTATGGCTGAAATTGCTTTGGTATTATCCCATATGTTTATCTCATTATCTGATATAGTCATTGAGAGTGAGGCAATGTCCCTTTGAATTTGTTTTTTATCCAAGCATAGGGAATCAGCATTTATTTATATATATATAACTTGCATTTCCTCCAAAATCTTATATTATGAGCATTCCTATGATTCTACCATTTTAGGTTTGGTAGGTGGGGCAAGGCAGTTTGTTTTCGTTTCTTGGCCTAAGCTGATGATGGCTTCACCTCCATAATTGTTCAACAATGACTGGGAAAAATATTGCCAGCATTGTAATCAGGAAATAGGATAGCCAATAATGTTACATTACAGTAATTATACACCCTAAGAAATATGGGCTGAGTATGTGTCTTTCAATCTCCTGTGCCACTTTCTAGCTCATTTGTGTTCAAGCACCAAAATATTAGCATATGGCAGTTTGTGAAAAAAAAAATGGTCTTTAGTAATTCCAAAATGAGTGTAGTTTCAGGCAGTGTATTTAAACATTCCTTTTTAGGAGTGGAATTCAAGGAGTCAATGAGAAAGTCAACCCAAAAAACTTCAAACTACACAATTAAGTGGGAGTCTATCGTAGGGAAACAGGAGTGACCTAAACAGCCTCCTCAGATTGACTTCCCCTGATGGGACAATATGTGAGGGAACAATAGAGGAGCCCATTGGTAGGGTCTGGAAAGTCACTGCCTGTTAGAGGAAATAGCCAAAAACAGCATAAAATGGTCAAGGGGATATGAGTACCAAGTCACCCTGAAAGGAAGGGTCTATAATATACCCTACATTGTGGAAAAAATGTTGTCCATCAGGCAGGTGATGAATCTTATATCCCAGTGCTCTTATAGGTTTGTGCATGCAACTGTCTCTAAAAACAGTTTTTCTATCAATCAATCACTTGTAAAGCGCCTGTGGGGTGTCAATGCGCTGTAGCCAGCATGCTTCTCACTCGAAAAGCCAGGTCTTGAGATCCTTCCTGAACTTCTTCAGCGAGGTGGCCTGTCTGAGGTTGAGTGGGAGTATGTTCCATGTCCGTGCTATGAGATTAGAGAAAGATCTACCTCCAGTTGTGCTCTTCCTGATTCTGAGGATGACGGCGAGTTGGGAGGATCGGAGCTGCCTAGTGGGGGTTTAGAAGGTCAGGTGGTGGTTGCGATAGCCAGGTCCTACGTTGAGGAGTGCTTTGTAGGTGTGTGAGTAGCATGTTGGTGATGCATTTGTCAACTGGGAGCCAGTGCAGGTCTCTGAGGTGGGCGGAGATGTGGCTGTGGCGGGAGATGTCCAGGATGAGTCTGGCTGCTGCGTTATTTATCTCTGTAGTCTTGTTTGGAGCATCTTTGCAATACCAGAATAGAGTATGTTGCCGTAGTGTAATTTGCTGCTGACATGTGCATGGGTGACCGTCCTTCTAGTCTCTGTGGGGATCCACTTGAAAATCTTCTGCAATTAGCGCTGGGTGTGAAAGCAAGACAATGAGACGGCGTTGACTTGGCGGGTCATGGAGAGTGTGGAGTCCAGGATGATGCCCAGGTTGTGTGCTTGGAAGGTGGGAGCGTTTCCTAGGACGGTTGGCCATGAGGAGTAGTCCATAGGTGGAGGTGGTGGAGCCGATTATGAGGATCTTTGTTTTGTCTGAGTTGAGTGTGAGGCGCAACTACTCTCTTCCGTTGTGGAAATTTCTCTTGGCTGTTGATGGGTCGTTGGACAAGGAGAGGATCAGTTGGATATCGTCAGCATAGGATACGATGTTTAGACTGTGCTGTCTGACAATTTTAGCAAGCGAAGCATGTAGATGTTGAAGAGGGTCAGGCTAAGTGAGGACCCCTGGAGTTCTTCGCACCATGTTTCTTTAGGTGCCAAGGTGAACAGTGGGAGTCTGAGTTTTCTTCTGGTGAGGAAGGATCAAATCCATTCCAGTGCTTTACCACGGATGCTAGCGTCATGGAGTCTGGTGCAGAGGGTGGAGTGGGAGACTGTCAAATGCGGCAGAGAGGTCAACAAGGATGAGGGGAGCCGTGCCTCTCTGGTCCAGTATGTCACTGATGTCTTTGGTGGCTGCGAGGAGGGCTGTTTCAGTGCTGTGGTTGCTGCTGAATCTGGACTGGGAGATATCTAGGAACTAGTTTGCTTCAAGGAACTCCGTGAGTTGCATGTTGATGGCGTTTTCAGTTATCTTTGCTGGGAAGGGGAGCAGAGAGATGGGTCTGTAATTCTTCAAATCCCTTGGGTCGGCAAAGGGTTTCTTTAAGAGTGGGTTGATCTCTGTGTGCTTCCAGTCGAATGGGTAGATGGCTGTTTCAGTGGAACGATTGGTAGTCCGGCAGATCTCTGGAGCGATGGCGGCACTGGGCAGGTTGAAAATGTGATATGGGCACAAGTCTGAGGGTGCCCCTGAGTGTGTGGACTTTATGAGTTTCTGGGTGTCTTCCATGGAGATAGGGGCCCAATGATTCAGGGTGTGGTGTGGTGATGCTCTGTGGTGATGCCGGTGGGTCGTGGGGGTGGGCTTTGGTTCTTGAATCCTTTGTATATGTCCTGGATTTTCTGGTGAAAAAATGTGGTGAGGTCGCAGAGATCTTGAGAGGGGGTATGTTTGAGGTGTCAGTTCCAGGGTTCTTGAATTCCTTGACGGTGGTGAAGAGCTCCTTGCTGTTGTGTGCGTTGGTGCTGATGCATTTTTTCAATGGCAGGTTTCTTGGAGGCTAGTGGTGTGGGGTTACTGCGATGTTGTAGGCTGTGTGGTCTTCAGTTCCTTTGCTGCTTCTCTACTTTCACTCCAGTCTTCTGGAGGTTCATTTAGACTCTTTAAGTTCTATCATGAACCAGCTTGGTTCCTTGCAGTGCTGGTTTCTGGTGGGTTTTCTGAGGGGGTCTAGGGTGTTAGCGCATTCTGTGATCTAGTGGTTCAGGCTGCATGCTGAGCCGTTCACAGCGACTAGTGGGGGGAGTGGCTGAGTACATCAGTGAGCTGCGCTTCAGTGACTTTGCCTCAGCTTCTGCTGGGAGACTGGGATTGTGGTTGCGTGCAGTGGTCTTTGTGAAGGCAAAATGGATGCATCAGTTGTTGGTCTACTCGTGTTCTGAGGTTTGCGAGGTTGTGATGTTGTTTTCTGCTGAGAAAACGGGGTCGAGAGTGTGACCTGCTGTGTGAGTGGGGAGGTTAACTAGTTGCTTTAGACCGAGGGTTGCCAGGTTGTCCAAGAAAGTTGTGGTGTTTACATCGTCATGGTTGTCGAGATGGAAGTTGAGGTTGCTGAGTAGGATGTACTTGGTGGAGCCAAGCATTTTAGAGGTGATGAGATTGGTGATGATTTCACTGAACTGCGGGTCAGGACCTGGGCAGTCTGTATCCAAGAATGCCACAGAGGGAGGTGTTCGGATCAGTCTGGATCTGGAAGTGTAGATGTTTTAGGGTAGTTGGTAGGTTTTGTGTCTCGATGGTGGTTGACAGGTGGAGGGTGTTCCTGTATACTATGGTGATGCCTACTCCTGCTTCATTGGCTCAGTGTTGGGCTGTGAAACATATTAGCTTTCAAATACAAGTTTATCAACACTTTTGGTTACATGAGCTTATAGTGCAACCCTTTCCAAACATTAGACACCTGAATGATTGGAGGGCTTAAAATAACAAAAAGGGAAAAAAGCATCTTAAAAATGGAATACAAATAATAACTACATTCCTCATAGCATTGAAACATACATTTTAATTAAGATATAGAAGCACAGATGAGAGGAAAGGGGAAATTACAAATTATCAATAATACAACATCCATGTGTGTTGTCATCATCTGAGTTATGTCTTTTGGGTGTGAGAAAACAAATACATGGCAGATAATTAGGTGCAAAGATTAAAAGCCACAACTGTCAGAAGAAGGCCAACAGAGTATAAAAATAGGACTTTACATTTTTAAGTCTTCAGTATGTCATAACACCCCAGCGACAGTCGGCCCGGAAATAGTTGCAATGTTATTCACACCCAGTATTTTCCTACATGGAGGGTTTAGAATTTATCAGCTGTGATATATATCATCCAAGTATGACTACTTTCTTCAACATGGGGAATAACAGGACTAACATGGGTCATAAAAATGCCTTCCTTACTTAAAAGGGGAGACATTGTTCTTATTTTAAGGCATACGTTAAGAGGTGGGTTTCCAAGTGTGTTTGGTTCATGATTATTTGCCACACATTTGTCCATACAAACAGGAAGATCTTAAGCTTTGTTAGGGATCATGGTGTTGTTCATCTCCAATCCATGATGAAAATTTATAAAGCTAGATCTATATTCTCTCTATGTTTTGAGGCTGCTATTCTAATGTTACTAAATTTCAAGTGATAGAAAATATTTTTCAAAGTTTATTAGGTCATCTAGTCTTGGTCCTCAGTTTTGTGCACTATTGTTCATAAAAAGTTACTGTCAGGTTTTGTTAGTGTTATCTGATGAGCTCTGACATTACTCCACTTCACTCTCCAGAGTGGGTTCCTGTCCCTACTTAGGAAAACACACCAGACGGGGTCAATACCTGGAGGGGTACAGGTAGATTTGAAGGAGAGATAGACCCACACAGCATGCTCAGGTCTTCTTTAGCATAGCTCTCCCTGATGCCACATCTCTAGTCTTAGTGAGGATATTCACAGAGACTCTCAGGTGGTGGAACAACTCGCTATTCAAGAGAGTACATGATGTATTTAGTATTAATTAAAGGTACATGATATTCAGAATAAACAGATAATAAGCAGGTATGTGCTCTATTGTTCTAAAAGGCAGGCCACAGTGATCTTAAGCCAAGCGGAAGTCAAGCCTCAAACTCAGGAAAAAGACCAAGGCTTTTCTAAGCAGGGACAGGAAAACGGGGAAAGGAAAAGGCAAAATACAAAAATATGACAAAGCCAATTCAGAGTCCAGAGAGCAAAGTCAGCATAAGAGTCAAGGAGAATGAAGAGCCTTAAAGGGAAAACACAGTAGTATGCCACAGCCAAAACAGAATCTGTAGAAAATGCACTTTGGAACAGTCAATGAGGTCAGAATAGCAAGGAAACATGAAGTGAAGAACCAATACAATACAAAAATTGCCAGGCATCTTTCCAAAGACTTTGTGATGCCTAAATACTGCTGCTTCCTGTCATGAACCAGATGTCCTGCACTTGACCCAGGCTGGCTAACTACTGTGAGTGCCCCTCCCACCACAGACCAGTCCACCACAGCTTTAGAAAACTATACCTCACAGGTATTCTTGTAACCATCCTCAAACCAAGGATTTTATAGTGGTTCCTGATGGACATTCTAGGATCAGATTCGCATTGGAACCCTCTCAAGCAAGAATTACAGAATGACAGCCTCCTAGACCTCTCATCACCTAGCACACTTCTGACTGCACATCATGGCAAATCACTTTGTTATAGAAACCAATATCTACTTCTGGCATGAACGTCCTGACCAGGGGCACGTGACCTGCAACCTGGGTCCTTATTCACTTGTTTATTAGCTGTCTGAAGCTGCTGGAAATAAGGATAAGATACCAATTATAGATGAAGGTCAGATTTAATCAGTTTATTTTAACATTATCCTTCCCTGCAAGGCAAGATGCTGTCAAAGACATTGTGAGAAATTGGATTGTTAATAAAGTGGGGTGCTAATCCTGCTCAAGCAACAGCCACATTCACTGTCAGGGTGAACCACTAAAGTCACTATATTACTCTGTGCTTTATCCTCTGATAGTTTAGCACAAAAAGCAGTCAGACTTAACTTATAGGCAATGCACAAAGTATTTATGCAGTACAGAAATAGTAAAAAATTTAAAACACAACACAAGAAAAATCCCACACTTGGAAATTGGGATACTAGTTGAGGGGGATCAAAGCCTACTCAAGCAGCAACTACAATCTTTCTCAGGGTGTGACTGAAGCATACCCAAAATTAGCCTGAGCTCAATCTTTTAGGAGCTTGGCACATGAGCAGTCAAGCTTCACTTAGAGGCAATGTGTGAAGTATTTATGCAGCACACCAAACACAAACTTTAGGGTAAAAACAGTGCCTCGAAGCACAAAGCACCAACTATGCTTATCTGGTTGTACCAGACCAGGACAAAGTCACAAGTTCTGTCTGACCATGATGGAGTGCAGGACAATTACATGGACCACTTTAGGCCCACTGAACAAAGTACCTCAAATCCTGGTTTGAAGAGCTTCACAAGATCCTTTGTCGAGGATGAATTGAGCAGCTGCAGTTCAGAGAAGCTGCAGGTTTGTAATGCAAAGTCCTACATTGTCATCGAGGGTGATGTTGATGAGGGGATTGTGCAGTGAAGTCCCCCATGGAAGATGCATCACACAAAGCATGTCCAAAGAGCTGCAGGGCTGCAATGCAGAGTCCTGCATTGTTGACAATAATGCCCTAGACAAAGGATTTATGATGCCAAGGCCTGGTCAGGGGATGTGTTGCGCAGCAGTGGTTCTGGGGAGACTGCAAGCTGCAATGTGAGATTCGGAGTTGGGGATGCATCACGCTGCAGTAGTTCCAATGTGTCCCCATGGAGATGTGCTGCGTTGAATCAGTTCTGCTTCACACGACAACAGTTAGGCTAGCAGAGCATCTTTCAGCCCACTTCCAAGGGTTTAGAACTAGGATGGCACCATCTGGAGGTTAGGACTCAAAGCAGACAGATTCCAAGTGCTGGGTTCAAGGGGATTGGACTCTTTTCTCTCCCGGAGGCTCTGACCAGGAGGCCATTCAACTAGCCCTTAAAGTCACTCTGTTGGTCCTAATTTTAAGATGCGGATCCAGTCCTTTCACTAAGGCAGCAGGGCAGTTGGCAAAGAGCAACGGAGTCAAAGATCTTCTTGTAGAGCAGAACAGCAGTCTGCCTCAGACTTCCACAGGTCCAGGCTGAGGAGCTGGACCTAAGAGGCCAATGTTTATACCTGGCACCCACTTTGATGTAGGAGATAGTTTTGGAAGTTTCCACCTCCAGAGGTGTCTGGAATTTGCGATTCCCCTGCTTTAGTCTGAGCTTGTCTGGTGTCACAAAAGACTAGTGTCAAACCTTTTGCGAGTGTGCTCAGGCTGAGGCGTTGTGATGTGCAAGTGTGGAAAGTGACAGCTCCTTTGCTTCAAGTCAGGAATGGCCCATTCCGCCAACACATTTGGCCCTTTGTCTAACTGTCTTTGATCAATACGAAAATACCACCTGCCAGTTACACATAGACATGTGACCCTGTGTTGGACTTGACCGTTTATGCCGGGTAATCCCAAACATTTTTGTCTTCCTCCTACTTTTCCTGAATTGGTTTTCGATGGCCTTAGGCCTCTGATCGCTTTGCCACTGCTAGGCAGTGCTAAAATGCATGTGCTCTCTCCTCTAAACATGAAAATAAAGTCTTACACCCAACTGCCATGTTTAATTTACTTATAAGTCCTAGTAAACTTGTACAGTGTGTATCCAAAGCCTGTGAAATAAATGCTACAGTAGGGCAGCAGAACTTGTTTTGCCATCCAACTAAGTAGCCCTTTAAACATGTCTTAGCCCTACCACTACAGATCCAGTGTGTGCAGTTTAAACTGCCATTTTGACCTTTTCCCAAGCCCGAACATTCCCTTTTAATATATATATAAGTCACCCCTAGGGTAGGCCCCGAACAGCCCAGAGGGCAAGGTATACCCTATTTAAAAGGTAAGACATGTACTTTTTTTTACATGCCCTGGCAGTGAAAAACTCTAATTTTTCACTACGGCTAGCAGTCTCCGTCCCATAGTATAACTTTGGAGCTACCTTATTACATTTTATATGTGTAATTTTCAAAGGAAAGAGATAACCAGTTCACCTTTGTTGTATCTAGTATCATAATTTAAAATCCTAACTTATAGTAAAGTTGGATTTTAAATAACATTTCTGAAAATGCCACTTTTAGAAAGTTGGCATTTGCTTACCTTAGCCATTTAGGGGCAGATTTAAGAGCCCCTAGAGCCTCCTTGTGCCACATTAGTGGCATTTTTTTATGCTAATGTGGCTCAATAAGGCCAAAATCTCCACGCCATATATACAAGGTGGCACAATGCATGCATTACACCACTTTGTAACCCTTTGCACTACATCATGCCTGCACCACGCATAATGTATTCAAAGGGGGTGTTCCCCCAAAAAATGGCCCAAAGAAATCAAAGTGATTTCTTTGCATCATTTTTTTCAGCACTGTTAATGCCTGCTCAGAGCAGGCGTTAATAGGAGGCACACCATTGTTTACAATGGGCCTTAATGTGCTTTGCTGGATTAGCATCAACATTTTTGACGCTATTCCTGCGAAGCCCCGAACTAGCATTAAAAATTCTGATGCTAGTTCCCTAACTACCACCATTGTGAGCCGTATCTTAGATGCAGTGCACACATGGTGGCGTTAGGGGGGCACTAAGGGGTCAAGAAAAGTGGTGCTCCACTGGGTGCTGCATCACTTTCCTTAAATCTGGCCCTTACTGTCTATAGCCACTCTGGTCACATGACTGGTTGTAGCTGGCAGTTGTGCTTTGTGTATTCCTCCTAGACAGCCACACTCAATAGGGAGCTTAGGTGTGCCAGTATTGGACATCACTGGCACCCTACTTAGACATGGGTAAGCCATTCCTTCCTCCACACAAAGAGCTGTTTTGGCAGGGAGCCACAGGACGAAGAGGACAGAGGCAGGCAGAAGAGCCCCAATCCGTCCCTCTAGTGCCGAGGCGGACGAACCAGAAAGACCTGTCGGCACATATAGGAGAGTGTGCCGAAGTTGCCGGAAGAGAAGAGGAGGCAGAAACAAAAACGGGAGGAGGAGAACAGGACGGGAGAAAGAAGAAGGATGAGGCAAACCTAGGGAGAAACAGCCAGGAACCGGAGACAGAGGTGATGAAGGAGGGCTGCACAGGAGAGGAAGGAAGAGCAGAGGAGGAGCAGGCTGATGTGGTGAGATCTGGGAGAGATGGAGGGACCCACCATTTCCCAGGAGGGATGTGGATTTACCAGATATGTGACAGCTTGCGTGGTCATCTGGGGCCAGTATTAAGGAGGGTAGGAGAAAAGGGGGCGGTAGAGGCAGAAGGGACAAGACACACAGGACTAGGCCACGAGGTGTAACATAAAGCATCTCCTGGAGAACACTACAGGATGTCCTATCACTGTGGTGATTCATGGGTAATGTAAGAGACTGAGAAACATAAGCACAGACCGGGAAACAGCAGAGCATGATAGGTAGCAAATAGAGAACCTCTCAACCCTTTACCCTTTTATTTTGCATGCACAAAAAACTACAATAGTGGTCAAGATAAAATATAAAAAGAAATACTTTAAAAAAAACAATACAAGTAGTAACATGAAACACTTACCTGACCCCGTCCTTCTTGTTTCCTTTACTCCCGGAGCACGCAGGTCTGTGGCAACGGAAGGAAACCGAGGACTCAAGAAAAGAAGAAAGCACCACATGAGGCAGCACAACACAAGGAAAAGACAAACAAAATGGGCAGACCGCACTCATTCCAATGAAATAACAGAATAAAAAGCATACCACTTCTAGTACACTTCCCTGACTGGTCTTACATTTTGTTATAACCTTGGTTAACAGCGTCCTCCACGGTAGGGCCCTGTGACAGCTGCATACCCCCTGTAGTTAGTGTGGAGCCAGGATAGGGGAAGCACGATATCTGGGGACATCAAAGGGAAACCTCTAGAAGCTTTTTCCCCACTTCAAAGACACAACTGAGTATAAATGCTGGACCTCAGACGTCAACTTTCCTGTACACTTCTGGATCTGTGCTGCTACAAGGACTGCCATCCTGATGGATTGCTGTTCTAAAGAAACTGCTGCTCTGCTGTACTGGCCTGCTGCCCTCTTGCCTGAGGAAACTGGATCAGAAACTTTAACTCAAATCCAGTACCCCAGAGAGACTCAAAGGGCTAGTCTCCAGGCCTTCTAATCAGTGGCATAAGGAAACATGAGGAAACACCACCTGCAAAGCACAGTGAGGAGGAGGGCCCCTTCCCCAGTCCACAATCTACCACTTTTGCTGAGTGGGCCCACTGGAGCTCAGGGGGCCCCCCAGTACCGCACTGGCTGTGGGGGGCTTTTGTTACACCACTGCTCCTAATCTGAGCCTCCGGGACATGAAAGGCTTCTAAACAGCTCCTTTGTTGAAGTAAGCCTCAGCAAGGCCTACTAGTGCAAGGGGTTCACCTTTCTCTGCACAAAGTCCTCAGACCATGTAGGAAGAAGTTGGCACAGAAACTGGAATAAAAGACAAAAGTTTATTAACCTCATGAGGTGGTACTACAGTTCAAACAGCACCCTAGGGTAATGTCTGAAGTAGCACACTGAACTGAGAGAGCATGGTCCTTTTATACCCACGCAGGGGCTAAAAGGAGATGGTACAATTATGGAAACAAGACTTGTATACATGTAAGGTCATGTGGAACATGCACAGTCGACAGGTAGGAGGAGCTAACAGTTTCCAAGGACTAACAGCTGCAGACCTTACTGAGCATGTGCGAAAGTAAGAGAGGCTAAATATAACTTGTCACTAGGCAGATTTCAAGAGCAGTTAACAGAAAGGTAGGACAAAGCACATGGTGAGCACATGGCAGCATGTAGCAGAGAAAATGGCTGCCATGAATACAAAATGGATTCCGCAAAATGTTCACAATAGTTACTAAATACAAGATGTCTTCTGCTAATGCTTAATCTAATCACTGCTAAATTACAACAGATGACCCTTTCAGCATTAGCTGAAGACATTCGTCTTTCTGGGATAATCTAAATATTCATCCTGTATATTTATGCTCATCATTTCAGCTATTTCCTTATCTAACATATGTTGTGCCTTCATTTCTGTAATATTTCTTTTGGTAGGCATACAAGCAGTAATACACATAGAGCAGAACATTGGACCACATTGAATACAGATACAGCATGTAAAAAATATTGCAATTATTACACACAGGATAGTCAGTAGTTTCCAGCCCCAGGCGGAAACAAGAGCCCAAAACCATCCAGAAAAAGTCCAAGTACCAGTCTCTGTATGGATTTCTGCAGCAATTTTATGCAATTTAGATATTGCATCATATACTGAAGGTGAGTGATCTGGGATAAAAACACAACAACTACTACCGATGATTCGACATGCACCACCTCGATCAGCTGATATCACATCTAATACCATACGATTTTGGAGCGCTACAATCCTCGCAAAATGGAGCTCCTCAGTAATATTCCCAAGTGCCAGAGCTGCCTGATTGGTAACAGCTTCCACAACCCTAGTCAATTGTCTCACTTTCCTACTGTTTACTGCAACACCTACAAAGGGGAACAATCCTAAATTAAAATCAACATATTGTTGCAGGCTAGTATCCGTTTGGTCTACCTCATTTGTACTTATTTCCCTTTTATATCTATTGTTAATGATGTCCTTAAACAGTTTTAAATCTCGGTGATATGATGCAGGAGCCAAAAACACAGGGGGCAATAGAAAAGATACATAACACACACCTGACCACCCAACAGGTAATTGGTAATATCCATGGTTACCACAAACAAATTATGTGTTATGTGAGGCTGTGAAACTACTATTATTTACACCCTCAATAGTTAAAATCAAGGTACAATCGCTTATCCCTACTGGAATTCGTCGAATGCTTCGTATACATAAATCTGCTTTAGTTTTTGTAATAGAAATCACAAATTGTTCTTTCTTGTCAGAGTCTCGTATATTTGTGAAGACATATGGTATTGAAACATTGTCCGGTTGATACACTTCCGATTCCCATTTAGTTCCTTTAGCTTGGGGATACCCATCTTTGTCTTGGTAGCACACTTTATTAAGGCGAAAAAGAAATCCGCCCTCCATACTTTTTCTAGATGCAAACAAAAGCATGTACCAGGCTTGACAAGAACCATTGTGTGAAAAAGGAAGAGGAATGAAAGGTGTTCCTCCTTTCTTTTGATGCGCAGGTATCATTCCACATACCCAACAGTTAGTAGTATTTGTAGCATTATGAGTATGATGCAACATCTGAATGAAAGTATTATTGAAGTACGATTGACGGTGCTTCTGATCCTGATAGGGAAGCATAAAGTAATATATGTTCCTCTGGTACTGGAGTAGTGGCAACAAAGAACTCACCAGCAGGAGACTTCTTTTCAATAAACCAGGTCATTGTTGCTGTAACCACCAAAATCAATCAATCAATCAATCATAACATTTGTAAAGCGCACTATGTACCCGTCAGGGTTTCGAGGCGCTGGGGGGGGGGCGGTGAGCTGTTAGCGGTCGAAGAGCCAGGTCTTGAGGAGTCTCCTGAAGGTGAGGAGGTCCTGGGTCTGGCGTAGTGAGGTGGGGAGAGAGTTCCAGGTCTTGGCGGCGAGGAAGGAGAAGGATCTGCCGCCGGAGGTCTTGCGCTGGATCCTGGGGACGATGGCGAGGGCGAGATTGGCAGAGCGGAGTTGACGAGTGGGGGTGTAAAAGTTGAGTCTGGAGTTGAGGTAGGTAGGTCCGGTGTTGTGTAGAGCCTTGTGAGCGTGGGTGAGGAGTTTAAAGGTGATCCTCTTGTCCACGGGGAGACAGTGGAGGTCCTTCAGGTGAGGGGAGATGTGACATCGGCGGGGTATGTCGAGGATCAGGCGGGCGGATGCATTTTGGATACACTGGAGTCGTTTGATGTCTTTTGTTGGGATGCCTGTGTAGAGTGCGTTGCCGTAGTCAAGTCTGCTACTGACGAGGGCTTGGGTCACCGTCTTTCTGGTTCCTGTTGGGATCCACTTGAAAATTCTGCGGAGCATTCGAAGGGTGTTGAAGCAGGAAGAGGAGACGGCGCTGACCTGTTTGGACATGGTGAGGGCGTAGTCCAGGATGAAGCCGAGGTTTCTTGCGTGGCTGGCTGGTGTGGGTGGGGGTCCGAAGTCGGTGGGCCACCAGGAGTCGTTCCAGGCCGAAGGGCTGCGCCCGAGGATGAGGACTTCCGTCTTGTCGGAGTTGAGCTTCAGGCGGCTGTCGTTCATCCACTCGGCGATGGCTTTTAGTCCCTCGTGGAGGTTGGTTTTGGCGGTGAGTGGGTCTTTGGTCAGGGAGAGGACGAGCTGGGTGTCGTCGGTGTAGGAGATGATGCTGAGGTGATGTTGGCGGGACAGTTTAGCGAGGGGGGCCATGTAGACGTTGAACAACGTAGGGCTGAGGGAGGAGCCTTGGGGGACGCCGCAGATGAGGTTGGTGGCTTTGGAGCGGAAAGGGGAGAGTCGGACTCTCTGGGTTCTGTCGGAGAGGAAGGATGAGATCCAGTTGAGGGCTTTATCTTGGATGCCGGCTTCATGGAGGCGGGTCAGTAGGGTGCGGTGGCAGACTGTGTCCAAAGCGGCTGATAGGTCGAGGAGGATGAGGGCCGAGGTTTCCCCGTTGTCCATTTGAGTTCTGATGTCATCTGTGGCGGCGAGGAGTGCAGTCTCAGTGCTGTGGTTTCGTCTGAAACCGGATTGAGAGGGGTCTAGGATGGAGTTGTCTTCGAGGAAGTGGGCGAGCTGTGTGTTGACGATCTTCTCGATGACTTTTGCTGGAAAAGGGAGGAGGGAGATCGGTCGGAAGTTTTTGAGGTCGTTGGGGTCAGCCTTGGGTTTCTTGAGGAGGGGTTGGATTTCTGCGTGTTTCCAGCTGTCTGGGAAGGTGGCGGAGTCGAAGGAGAGGTTGATGATCTTGCGGAGTTTGGGGGCGATGATGGCGTTGGCTTTGTTGAACACGTGATGTGGGCATGGGTCCGTGGGGGAGCCTGAGTGGATGGTGTTCATGGTTGTTATAGTTTCGGTGTCGTCCACGTGGGTCCAGGCGGTGAGGCGGCAGGCGTCTGTGGAGATGTCAGGGGTGGGGTCTGGCGGCAGAGTGGCGTTGAAGCTGTCGTGGATGGTTGTGATTTTCTGGTGAAAGAAGGTGGAGAGGTCGTCGCAGAGTTTCTGGGAGGGCGGGATGTCGTTGCCCATAATACTAATGATCAATTTGTTATTCATTTTAGCAACAGTGATAATCGACCCTTTCAGAAATGAATTAAAAACAATCGTTGGAGCTCTTATCCCTGGGCAGCCGCTGATTTCTTCACCACGGGCCAAGACGGTGTCACTACTCTAATGCGCGGCTTATCCACCCCCCTTGCCACATTGGCTCTCCGTTTCACTAACCCAGGGCGGTAGCTCAACCAGTCTTTTCAAAACAATTTTCAGATTCTTTCCTTGGTCTCAAATTATATCGCGACACTCCAGAAGTCGTATGGTCCGGGAAGACCTCTGCAGATTCGTCAGGTGATATAGCACGGCCTTTCTCCGTAGTCAAAATCTCTCGATGATCGGTCAGCACAGCAGGTTCCACCAAGGTAGGTAGCACTCTCTTGCAGTGAGTACTATGGACCCAATTCTTTCGGTTCGTCACTCGAACTGCTGTCCTTGTCGCAAGGAGCACCTGTTCTGGGCCTCGCCACCTTGGTTCCAAGCTGCTTGATCTTTCAAAAGAGTTAATCATCACCTGGTCACCAGGTCGGAGTTCATGGCCTTCACCTGTAGATCTGTCAGGAAGTGCTTCTCGAACCTGTTGATGAATAGAAACCAAATTGTCGGTTAACTGTGCCAAATAATCATTCATCAGGACACAAGGTACATCATATACAGATTTTGGTTTAGGAACTACCTAAATATTCATTGGTCTCCCAAATACTACTTCATAGGGGCTAAGGCCAAGTCGGGAGTGTGGCACTGACCTAATAGACAATAATGCCAATGGTAATGCATCCGGCCAAGTTAAGGATGTGGAAGCCTGTATCTTCGGTAATTTCAGCTTCAATGTAGCATTATACCTTTCCACCAACCCTGCTGATTGTGGGTGGAAAACCGCATGGAACTTCTGTTTGATCCCTAATCCTTTCAGGACATACTTAATAACTTCCCCAACAAAATGAGGTCCGCTATCACTCCATAAAAGTCTGCAAACACCAAACCTAGGGAAAAATTATTTCAAAAGCACCTTCGCTGTGGTAATGGCAGTATTATCCTTTGTGGGGTACGCCTCTATCCATTTACTGAAGGCACAAACCACCACCAAGACATACTTTAAATTGTTGCAGCGTTCAAGCTGAATATAATCCATTTGTAGAACTTCAAAAGGTGCAGTTGGTGTAGCAAACCCTCCTGCAGGAGTATGTGTCCCTTTTCCAGGATTGTATTGTAAGCAGATCAAACAAGACTGTACTACTCCCTTAGCTGTACTGGAAATTTCTGGATGCTCCCAAACTTGTGTAAGCAACTTCGTTATTGTTGAAGCTCCAACATGTGCAAGCCCATGTGCCATCTGAACCATAGGTTGTACAAAAGCTATAGGCAATTTCCATTTATCCATCTGCTTATTCCGCCAACAGCCCTCATCATCCAATTTTCCATCTTTAGACCATTGCTCACGTTCTTTCACAGAAGCAGATTTCTGTATATCTAATACGTCTTGTCTTGCATTATGCCAGCGTTCAGCTTGTGACTTCACTACATACATAGAAGTAGTACTTCGCTGCATCGCCGTCTCACGTGCTACACGGTCTGCAAGAGCATTACCTTGCCCTATCTTATCGGTCACTTTCTTATGTGCACTACATTTCACAATAGCTAGTTTATTTGGATATGTCAATGCAGTCAAGAGGTTATGCACTAATTCTCCGTGCATTATCTGCATCCCGTGTGATGTGAGAAAACCTCTCTCCTTCCAAAGCAAACCAAAATCATGAGCCACTCCAAAAGCCTAGCGGCTGTCTGTGTAAATGTTCACACTTAAATCAGTACTAAGCTCACATGCTTGTGTCAAAGCTATTAGTTCAGCTGCTTGAGCTGACTTCTGTGGTATACGAGCTGTCTCCACTACCGTGTGTATTGTGGTGATTGCATATGCAGCTGAGGTTGTACCATCTGGCAACTTCAAACAAGACCCATCAACCCACAGTTCCCCGTCTACATCTAAAAGGGGCGTATCTTGTAAATCAACACGACCCTTTGTCTGTTCTTGGGTAAGGAATATACAATCATGTGTTTCTTGTGACTGAGGCTGAGTCACCGAATATGGCAACAAAGTAGCTGGATTTAGTGTCATACATCTCTTCAGTGTAATGTGAGGAGCCAACAGTGTCAACTCATAACCTGTCATACGGGCGCTAGTTAAATGTTGTGTCTTTGTTTGATTTAAAAGAGCATCAACCGCATGGGGTACTAGCACGAACAGTTTATGTGACAAAACTATCCCTTCACTCTGACGTATTGAGACAGCTGTTGTGGCAACTGAACGAAAACACCCGGGCAACGCTCGAGCAACAGGATCAAGTACTGCTGAAAAATATGCACAGGGACGATGCTTATCGCCATGTGTCTGGCTAAAACTGACAATGCACATCCATCTTTCTCGTGTACGTAAAGTGCAACAGGTTTCATGTAATCTGGAGTACCAAACACTGGTGCAGAACAAAGGGCTTGTCGCAGCTGCCGGAAAGCAGTCTCACATTCATCTGTCCATGGGAGGGGCATTGGAGTATCTTTAGTCAAAAGTGCTAGCAAAGGTTTGGCAATGTGTGAAAACCCCAATATCCATTGTCTACAAAAAGATGTAAGACCAAGGAATGCACGAACATCTTTCTGAGTAGAGGGTACTGGTGTGTCTAAAATTGCTTGAATACGATCTGATGTAAGTGCACGGCCCTCCTTAGACAAAAGGTGACTTAAATAGGTTACCTTTGGTCTACAATATTGCAATTTCTTTCGTGACACTTTATGATGGTGTAAAGCAAGAAAAGAAAGTAAGGACAAAGTGCACTTTTCACATTGCTACGGGGTATCAGCTGCAGACAAAATATCACCAACATATTGTATGAGAGCCACACCTTCAGGAAAAACAAAAGAATCAAGTTGTCGTTTTAACGCCTGACTATAAATACTTGGGCTCTCCGTATAGCCTTGAGGAACTCTGCAAAATCTATATGATCGTTTATTCAAAGTAAAACCAAACAAATATCGGCTGTCAGGATGAATAGGGATCGAAAAGAAAGCATTCTTCAAGTCTATCACAGAGAACGTAGTTGCTGTCGGGGAACCAAAGTAAGGAGTGTTGTGATGTCAGATACCACAGGATATTGTGGTATCACAATCTTATTGACTTCTCGTAAATCAATAATGAATCGGTAAATCCTAGTATCAGTATCCTTTTTCAGAATGGGAAGAATCGGACTGTTACAAACATTATACAGAACTTCCTCGACAACTCCAACTGCGATAAGATCCTGCACAATTCTTGTGAGTGCTTCTTGGCCCTCCTGTGAAATTTTGTATTGAGGCAAACGTGGCAATACAGCTCCCTCCTTGACACTAATATGTACCGGTGGAATAATCATTTGTCCCACATCAGTATCTAAAGTAGCCCACAAAGTACTAGGGAGTGAAGCTAATGCAATATCCTCCTTAACAAGACAAACTCTTTCCATCACAGGATGATTATCATTTAAAATAACACGCACCCCTTCAGGAGAACATCGTATTGTAGCCCTGAAATACTTGAGCATATCAAGACCCACAATATTGTCTGGTGTATTTGGAGAAAGCAAAAATGGACATGGAGCAGTAAATTATCAACATGGAATGCAAGTGGTTGTGACAATGGGCTAGGGGAAGGTGTTCCATCGAAACCTACCGATGTAATGGTTAAGCCAGACAGGGGAGCCCTCGGAATCAATTGTTTAGACAAGGCGCTATGAGTAGCTCCTGTATCAACCAGAAACTGATCAGTAAGACCCAAAACATGTGCTGTAACATAGGGACCCCTCTGATCTACTGGAACTTCAACTGATTCCTTACCCCATCCTAGGCAATCCTATGCATAAGCAGAATCTTGTAAATCAGGCTGCACATGATCAGACATCTGGTATTGGTTCCGTCTATCAAAAGTGTTAAACCCATCCTGCCCTCGTGTATTAGCATCAACCCTAGCATGATCATTCGTGCTTCTTCTAGGTCCTGAATATCCTGAGCGATTTCTCATTTGTCCCCGACCACGTGGACACTGCTGAACACGTAGTGCTGGACAATCGGCAGCCCAGTGCCCAAATTTCTTACAATACGCACACTGATCCACAGACAAATTCGAACGAGTGTAAGAAGAACCATAAGATCCACGTCCACCTCTATCACTACCTCTAAAAGGCGGACCATAAGCTTGAGCCAACATAACCTTCGTCTTTAATTCTTTAATCTTTTTCTCCTCGCTACCTTGTGCTTCTAATTCCTGACGTTCATAATACTGAGCCATAGTCAAAAGAGAAACCGGAGTAGAGGTAGTCCATGAACTTTCACTAGCTTTTAGACGACTAGCTATTCCTGGTAACAGATTTGTGACATATTTATCGACAAACAAATGTCTGCCCAAATCATCTGACAATGACTGACCGCTAAAATCATGAAATGCTTCTTCAAAGCGTGTAAAGAAATCAGAGACCGATTCATCTGCCTTTTGTTTACAAGACGCTAAAACAGTCCAATCTATCTAGGGGGAATAATCATTTTCAACTTAACTAATATGGCTGCAGGAAGATCTAGAATCAACTGATATGGCTTTTTCGCAGGTTCCCTATCCCCGTCCATCTGTTCTATTTCTTTCCATGATGCCCCAAAAACTGTACGATCATCAATTTTACGAACAGTTCTCCACATATCTGGCGGTAATATCAATCCGAAAAATAAATCAATGTCAGCCAAAGTCATAGTACAAGAACTAATTGCTCCCTCAACTTCCTCATAAAAGGCGGCTGGATTTTTCCGCGGGTCAGGTAATGCTGTTTTAAGTGCCATTACATCTGCCCTATTCCAAGGAGTATACACCCAAATATAAATAAAATAACCCTTAGCATCAACAGAAGTTTTATCATCATTTGTACCCAATCCTTTAGGAGGAACATACAAAGGCGTGGCCTCCCGCATTGGTTTAGCGTGAACTATCATAGTCTTATCTGTTTCAAAGATGGAAGCTTGCGCCCCTTCGGTCTGAGATGCTCGTGCAACTGCGTCCGCAGCCCTTTTCTCTTCTTGCAAACGGACTGCCACAATACGTAATTTCATTAAACGCCTGATTGCATCAGCCACCTGGGAGAAAACAAAAAGACCATCACGCATTTGCTTATAATCAGCTCTACATCATCGGGCTCTAACTCATCAGAATATTTCCGATATAGTTCAATAACTTCTGAGCCAAATGCCTCAGTAAAATATAGCTGCTCCTTTTCCGTCCACCCTTTCATGTTGTCTAAAAGTTCAGAAGCAGAAACAGCGCTACGAATTGTTTTACGAGCAATCGATCTAAGCTCAGACGCACGGTCAGCAGGCAGCATAGAGCGACTGTCCCGCATCTTCTGTTGCTCCGAACTGGAGACTTTAGGTAACTCATGAGGGGCAGAAGGGATGACATACGGAGGTGGAGGGCGATCTAGTAACAATAAATCATCATGTGATTTATTAAGGATAGGATAGAGAGATTGCCTAACAGTGTATTGGCCAGTTACCTGTAGCTTACGTTCTTTCTCTTCTAGCTCCTTTAAGTCATTTATTTCTTTCTTTCTTATTTCCAATGCTTTCACATATACATTCTTCCGCTGCTCTTTCTCAAGCAAGGCTTGCTCACGCTTCACTCGTCCACGCGCTTCTTTCTCCCACATTCGTACACAGTCAAACATATCTTGCCTAGACTTTCGCTTACACATACATTGTTCCACATACTCAATCTTTCGCAAATCAAATGACCCATGAATAGGCCAACGTAACTCAGGATCAGCGCGGGTGTATTTATTCCATAATGTGCTGTACATTATAGAAGAAAGACCATGTTTAACATACATATCTCTACTTGGCGTCCCCTCTGGGGGTGCCGGTTGCGATTCTTCCAGTCTCAAATTGGTACCTTTACAAAAGCAGCACATCCTACGAAGTGCGCTAAAAACAGGCATGCCAAAAATAGTGCAGAATATGCAATATTATAATCAAAGTAGCACTTAAGGTGCCGTTCAAATCAAAATCAAATTGGAGAAAATTTTCCTCATTACCTGCCTATATAAATTGCAATTTATATATCAAATCCAAAGAATACAAATTGACTAGTCACCCAATTCACAAAAGCCACAGTAAGTAGTGCTAAACTACATTACCAAACACAGGCATCAAAACCCACAGCAAGTGCGGTAAAACGGCTCCTACCAATCACAGGGTGTCCAGGTTCCAACTGCCAAGTTCTAAAATCGACCAAATGGTCACTGCATGACGAATGAACAAAAAGGATCTCAGTTGAGGACCGGTGCCACCTGGATGGTCAAATCAGAAAGAAGGGAAAAACGCCGTGGTTGCCAAGACTCGGGTCTCCTCAGGCATTGATCGTCCGCAGCGAGATTCCAATCCTTCGTCGCGACCAATCCGTTGGGCATCCGAGTCGCCGATGAGTCCCTGTTCGGGTGCCAATTTGTTGAAGTAAGCCTCAGCAAGGCCTACTAGTGCAAGGGGTTCACCTTTCTATGCACAAAGTCCTCAGACCATGTAGGAAGAAGTTGGCACAGAAACTGGAATAAAAGACAAAAGTTTATTAACCTCATGAGGTGGTACTACAGTTCAAACAGCACCCTAGGGTAATGTCTGAAGTAGCACACTGAACTGAGAGAGCATGGTCCTTTTATACCCACGCAGGGGCTAAAAGGAGATGGTACAATTATGGAAACAAGACTTGTATACATGTAAGGTCATGTGGAAAATGCACAGTCAACAGGTAGGAGGAGCTAACAGTTTCCAAGGACTAACAGCTGCAGACCTTACTGAGCATGTGCGAAAGTAAGAGATGCTAAATATAACTTGTCACTAGGCAGATTTCAAGAGCAGTTAACAGAAAGGTAGGACAGAGCACATGGTGAGCACATGGCAGCATGTAGCAGAGAAAATGGCTGCCATGAATACAAAATGGATTCCGCAAAATGTTCACAATAGTTACTAAATACAAGATGTCTTCTGCTAATGCTTAATCTAATCACTGCTAAATTACAACGCCTTGGTCTGTCTTTAGTGAGTTCCTGCCCCCACAGATTTAAAGAAAAGTGGCGCAGCACGGTGCTGTGCCAAAATTGGCAGCACAACGCTGCATCACTTTAGAAATGCAGGAATGCGCCGTATTTAAGGGAATACGGTGCACTCCTGCGTTTCCCTCTGCGCTGGTTCTAAATTTAGCTGCCAGCACCAACACAGGCATGCTTGCACCATTCTGCAAGGATGTCTGTGTTGAAGTGTGTGATTGTTTATGTGCAGAAAGGTGTCCCTTCCTGCACATGAACAATCACTAACGGCGCTTTGGCACGACTGTGTGTGCTGCACAATGTAGCACACACAGAAGTGCCAAAGTGTCATTTTCAAATGATTGTTAATGTGCAGGAAGGGACACCTTACCGCACATAAACAATAATTTCTGGCATTTTGCGTTTTCTATGCGTGCGGCAGACTGGAGCATGCATAGAAAAAGCAAAACATGAGGAGGAATAAAAGTATAGCAACACAAAAGGATGATGGACGGAGCGCTGAACAATGCAAACACTCACCCCAAGTCACAGATCTTGGTTTAATACATCGTTCTTTTGCTCACCATGCCACCCCAGTTTGAACCCAGCCATATACAAATCAGTCTTGACCCTGTTCCTCATGGGGACAGTCCAGCCCAAATTGCCAAACCAGGTCCTCCCTGGACCGGAAACAAACATTCTGGGACCGCTTTCAGGGTATCACCCTTCATCAGCCAGGCTAGCTTGAATCCAGTGGCACAGTGAGCATGGGACCCACATCTGGGCCAGTTCCTGGGACCCTTCCTGTTGGACTTTTTTGCTTATGCAGGGTCATCCCCAATCTTTTTGCATCCTTCCTCCTATTTTTTCTGACATGTTACTGCTGGCCTTTGAACGCTGAGCACTTTACCACTGCTAACCAGTGGTAAAGTGCATATTCTCTCTGTGTAAATTGTATGGCTAATCCGTTTATCCATGATTGGCATATTTGATTTACTAGTAACTCCCTAGTAAAGTGCACTAGAGGTGCCAGGGCCTGTGAATCAAATGCTACTAGTGGGCCTGCAGCACTGGTTGTGCCACCCACATAATTAGCTCTTTAATCATGTCTCAGACCTGCCACTGCAGTGTCTGTGTGTGCAGTTTTAAACTGTAAATTCAACTTAGCAAGTGTACCCACTTGCCAGACCTAAACCGTCCCTTTTCTTCCATGTAAGGCACCCCTAAGGTAGGCCCTAGGTTGCCCCAAGGGCAGGGTGCAGTGTATGGTTAAGGTAGGACATATAGTAATGTGTTTTATATGTCCTAACAGTGAAATATTGCTAAATTCATTTTTCACTGTTGCAAGGCCTGTCCCTCTCATTGGGTAACATGGGGGCTACCTTTAAATATGACTAAAGTGTAGTTTCCCTTTGGGAGTAGATAGACATGTGGAGTTTGGGGTCTCTGAGCTCACAATTCAAAAATACATCTTTTAGTAAAGTTGATTTTAAGATTGTGTGTTTTAGAATGTGAGCATTTTCTTGCTTAAACCATTTCTGTGACTGCCTGTTTGTGGATTCCCTGTCTGGGTCAGGTTGACAGTTGGGTTGGTTGCACCTCACCCTAGACAGTGACACAAAGGGAGCTGGGGTATAGTCTGTATTTCCTGATGCGCCCTATGTGCTATGAGGGAGGGGAGGAATGGTCACTCACACTTGAAAGGGCTGTGCCTGCCCTCACACAATGCAGTCTCCAACCCCCTGGTGCGTGTCTGCGGCCTGGTCTGGGCAAGGCATGATTTCACATTCAAGAGAGACTTTACTTTGAAGTAGGCCTACTTCAAAGGAAAAAAGGGGGTTTAAGAAGGGCACCCAAAACCACAGACATTAGAACACTTCTGGAAACCAGGAACCTCTGCCTGGGGCAGAGCCAAAGAGCTGAGGAAGAAGAGCTGCCCTGACTGTGACTGGACTTTGAGGAGCTATCCTGCAGTTGCTCCTTCTGCCAGAGTTAGAGGGCACAGACTGGACTTTGTGTGCCTCCAATCTTGTAAAGATCTCCAAGGGCTTGATTTAGAGCTTGCCTCCTGTTGTTTGAAGTCTCAGGGACAGCAAAGACTTCTCTCTGCCAGCACCCGGAGTCTCTGGAGAGACTCCTACTCTGCCCTGTGATGCCCATCCAGTTCCTGGGACCCTGAAAGGAGAAGCTGGCAGCCTAAGAGGAAGAAATCCTTGCACAGAATGCCGTGCGGGGAAAAAGATCGGCGCGACTCTGATCTGCGGCTGGGAAATCGACGCGCCACAGGCTTTGTGGCTGAAAATTGACGCTCACCTGTAACTCGAGAAGAGAGAAGAAACGATGCGCCTGACCCGACGAATGAGGAAACAACGCAAGGTCTCGCTCGTGAATGAAATTGACGCATTGCAAGCCCCTTTTGGACGCACACTCGCCTGTGTGGGGTTATTTTTGACGCGCCCAAATTACATTTTCACGCTAACAGTGTTAGTGTGTGTTTAAAACTATATGAAAACTCTTTTTGCTTTTTAATTGACAACTTGACTTGTGTATTGTCGATTTTTGTCGTTTTGGTCTTGTTTTGTTTAAATAAATATTTCCTAATTTTCTAAACCTGTGTTGGGTCATTTTGTAGTGTTTTCATTAAGTTACTGTGTGTGTTGGTACAAAAACTTTACACCTAGCACTCTGAAATTAAGCCTACTGCTCTGCCAAGCTACCAAGGGGGTACGCAGGGGTTAGCTGAGGGTGATCCTCTCTTACCCTGACTAGAGTGAGGGGTTCTTGATTGAACAGGGTGTAACCTGTCAACCAAAGACCCCATTTCTAATACTTCCCACTCAGGGCAACTATAGCAACACAAAAGGATGATGGACGGAGTGCTGAACAATGCAAACATTCACCCCCAGTCACAAATCTGGGTTTAATCCATTGTTTATTTGCTCACCATGCCACGCCAGTTTGGACCCAGCCATATGCAAATCAGTCTTGACCCTGTTCCTCATGGGAACAGTCCAGCCCGAACTGCCAAGCCAGGTCCTCCCTGGACCAGAAACAAGCATCCTGGGACCAGTTTCAAGGTATCACCTTCCATCAGCCAGGCTAGCGTGAATCCAGTGGCACAGTGAGCATGAGTATTCCTCCTTGTTTTGACCTTCTAAGGCCACCCGTGGGGTGGCACTAGATTTTGGCACTGCCGCATGTTTACGAAATTTCATAAATCTGAGGCAGCGTCAAAATGGAAAGGGTGTCGCTGTGGCACGCACACAGCAACACCCATTGCACGCCCCTTCCAAGCACAATGCTGCCTGGGAAGGTGCCGTATTTACAAGGTGGCGTTAAGCCACAAAAAGTTGCTTAACGCCACCTTGTAAATACTGAGCTGTGCTTAGCACCACAGGAGCGTCACAAAAAGTGACGCTCCTGTGGCCATCGGGGCCTATCAATACGGCCCCTGATATGGCTCAGGGGCTCTTTAAATAAGGTTTTGTGCTCTTTGTGACCACGATTGGGCCCGTTCGCACCAGAATCGAGCCACCCTCACCGAAATTCACTACTAACCACCACCAAACCATCTCTTTGCACAGCAAGCATCGATCACTCACGGAGGACCGCCAATGCAAAGCACCAGCCCGTCTGTCTGCAACACCTGGCCTGCTCATCGCGTCATGCTGACCACTGCCTGTGATGCTCTACTTGGTCCCCACAGCCCTCTCCAATGCGGACGGGACTCTTGTCACAAAACTTTAGAAGGCAAACCTTCAGTTGGACTAATCTGGGACTGTATGCCACCTGTTCTCCATAGCGGTTAGCTTGACATTTTGTTTTTCACCCATTGTAGTACAAAAGCAGGGTTTGGCACTTTCTGCTTTTAGGTGCTATTTTACAGTTTATTCTTTAAAATTTCATACCTCTGGTTCTACCGACTGATTTTTTTTGTTCTGGTCTTGTTTTATTTGTTTCATTCTGCTCTAATATGGTGTGGGATACTTTGTGTGTGCTGTTTTCACTGTTTTATATTTTGAAGTGTTGCACAAATACTTTAACCATTACTTCTACGTTAAGCCTGACTGCTTTGTGCCAAGCTACCAAGGGGGGGTGAGCACAGTTTAATTTGTGGCTTGCTTGTGCATTTCCCTGACAAGGATTGTGGTTGCTGATTGACCAGAGCTTACGCCCCAGTCAATCAGTAACCCAATTTCTTACATCTGAGATACAGCATATAGGCACCAAATGGTATGGACAAGAAAAAGCTAATGTTTCAAAAATGAATGAGAGTGCACAGCATACCAAGGCCAGCAAAAACAAATTCAGAAAAATGGGAGGATGAAGGTGAAAGGTTTGGTGAAGACCACCTTTTGGCTGCCAGGTCTAATAAACACCAATTGCATGTTTGCAAATGGAGACAATGAGTGACTGCATGCTGTGTGTGGTGGTAAACCCCTGCACAGTTTTCAAATGCTGGAGAAGTAGAACTATGGGGTTGTGTCCTTATTGCCTAAGCTGTCCCTCCTTTGGAACAATGCTGGAGGGGATGGGAATTTGGGAAGGCGCGCTTAGCTCGGAGTAGGATGTCGCTTGTGGAGAAAGCAGTCAGCAAAATTTCCTCCTGAGCCTGTCAGACACTTATTGCTCTTTTTTCTCTAACGGTGGGTGTGACTAGAGGTAAAATTGTCATCTGCGACAAAACAGAACTGGAGGGCCTAAATGATGCACGTGCTTCGATGAAAATTCTCTAAAGCTGCCACTTTTCTCAAGCATTTATTCACATTCATAAAAAAATTAAAAACAAATCTTTGACATTTTTGTAATCGTAGATACAAGTTAACTATTGATATGGGCTTCGTCCCATAATTAAACGATTCACAAATCTTTTCAGAAATGTCTGGAACAAACAAACATATCAATGTTGTAATGATGGAAGCGTCTTTCATCTCTGTTTACCAATAACTATAAAAATGGCTGCAAGTATTCTGCATGCTCCAAGGCCATTTTTAGGTTATTTGCCAGGCAGTGAAAGGGGAGGCATTTCGGGCACCTCACTAACAGATTGTTTTCTTGCGCCATCTAAAAAAAACCTACAACTTTCCTGCACCTACTGCTTAAAATCATTTGCTGTGACCTCTTCTGTGGCTCTCACCACAGATATCCTTTGTGAAAATGTTGAAAACTGCGGTATTGTTAGAAAAGAGTAGCAATACATGCGCCTAACAGATCATTAGCCCGAGATTGTTCAAATCGCATCAGCCTTGAATTTAGTGCTTTTGTGTTTGGATTGGCTTGGTACGTTGTGCCTGTTTTTCTCTTAAACGTACATGTGGAGTCACGGCGGCTTTCAATCTTCTCCTTACTTCTGTGATAAAAGGCGTGCACTCTGCGTGCTATTTCTCAAAAGAACTTTGGGATAAACTAATGCTAGGTTGTTAATGGATTAAAACACGAAGGTCAGGGTGATTATGTAAACCTCTAGGTAGCACAACACCCCAATAGGAATCGTTTGATTTTCTACCTGTAACAGCTTTCTTTGTGTGTGGTAAGGTTCAGAAGAAAATATCCTTTATTAAATGACGATAGCAACGTCCTCTATTATTCATGAGGCAGCTATCACAAAGAGGAGCGCATTTTTAAGAAGTCACTTAGCTGGGGACAATGAACGCTAGCTTAGCAGTTGTATTGAAATTCAAATAAACTTGTTTATTTTTTAATTTTAGAAGATAATGCAAGTCTCCTAATTTTAACATAAATGCCTCTGCCCCCCCCAACCCCCCAAGTGCTGAGTCTTTCTTGGCTATTTGGGATAGTTTGTGTTTAGGGCTCCATTGTGGGTTTTTTTTTCTAAAAAATATCCAAGGGTTGTGGATGTCCCTGGAGGGGACCAAGAAAATAAGCAAAAAGCTACATTTTGCGACGTTTGGGAAAATATGAAAAAAGTGTTCTGGATAAAAATGTCTGTTTTTTTCCCCAAAAAATGGCATCAATGAACTGTTTACTGTGCTAAAGTCACCATCTTGCTAGCTTTCAAGAACATGCACAGCTAATTAAAAAAATCATTTTTACCACAGTTTTGTCTTTTTGTAAAGAGATAATTTATTGATCCTATTTTTAGGTGAGCTTGGCAGTGCACAGCACTGTCTGCAAGACCTGTTGTATTCAATAGGGGCTTTAACTACACCCACTCTTGCGATTCGTTCTTTGTTGTGTTTGTATTTCACAAAGAGAACATTTTTGTTGGCCATCACAATACGTCATGCTTCCTCCTGTTCTAGTGTGGATTGGCACCCCCTCCTCTCATCTGGTTTTGGTTTTCCCTTTAATCTGAGCCACAATCCTTTCTACTCGCGGCTTGGCGCCATGCTCCATGTTCAAAGGTATGTTTTTTTAGACAGTTGAACCTTGTTTCAATTTATGTAGCAAGAAAAGTCCAGTTATGAATTTACAGTGCCAATAGTTCTAACTCAAGCAAATGCGAGACCTTTTGCATTGTAAATGCTTGTTTTTTCTGTGCGTCCGAATACACTGGTCGTGTTTGCTTGAGACCATATATGCACCTGCCTCAGATCTCTGGCGAAAGCATTTCACCCCTCTCCCCTCCTGTTTCAGAGTAAGCCAGGGACCTATCGAATTTGGAGAGCCATTAATCACCATGTGCCAAGCTCCAGGATTGCCGGCGCCAGCAGAGGATTGACTGACATTCCAGGGCTCCAGCCTTGGGAGCAAATTCATATTTAAGGAGTGTGCCCAGTTGGAGAAAATCAAAAGGGATTCCACCGGACTCCTCCAGGCATTTCCAGCGTATTCCTTCCCTGACAGATGGACAGAAGTAGAGAGAGTTCCGTGGGGAGCACTGCAGTGCCAGGCAAACACCAGCGGCACTGGAAGCCAAGACAGCATTTAATGCTGCAGGGCCTGGCTGGGTGCTGGGAAGCAACGCTGCAGATGTCATGCTGAATGGACATTCCCTCCAGGGTTCCTCGAGGCTGGATATTAGCCCCCTGTTCTACAGTCATTCGAGCTCAATAGTGCTGCACTACAGTGTGAGTAGGTTATGAGCATTCTCAAATTATGCACCAAAGCGATGGAATAACATCATGCCATAGCTCAAGTTAGCTTCTTAACTTCCACTTCCGTACATCTCAAATGACCTGAAAATACTCCCCTTCAACCAGCATCTCATCAACCCACAATCACAACTGTCAAGCTCCGCCAGCCCCCAGAGAGCCAGAAAAGAACCCTACCCTCAACTACAATATTCATAAACAACACTTCCCTGTAACTATGTACAGTGCGTTGTTGCTGGAATAATGCAACAGGAGAGGGCCAAATTATGTGGCAGGGTTGAGGAAAATATAGGGCAAGAAAAGGCAAATTATGCACCATAATACAGCACAATTTGTAATAGTATTACTTCATTATTTTTAATTTTTAGGTCGAGCCTAGGCAGAATGCATTTGTTGTCTGTTGACATGTTGTAATTGACTTCTGTGTGTTTTCACCACGCCCATCTAACGCTCATCACTTTCATTCTTTCCTTGGTTTGCCTTTCAAAATTCCCCTGATTTCATAGGTAAATGCTTTACGTTTGTCCTACCTTGAGGCTGCTTTGTTACCGACCCTGTTACATGGAATATTAAACAATAGGCCATGTACTGTAGTGTACCATTACTTTTTTCTTTTTTTTTCTTTAGCCTTTTCTGCTTCGCTCTCCATGTCCATATGTTGGCTCTTCCTCTTCCTTGTTTTTGGACATGCCACTTTTTCTTTATGGTGTCTGCACCGAAAGACTACAAGCTGGAGGGGGATTCTTTTTTAGTCATTTATTTATTTTTTGGGAAGTTTCATATAGTGCAAACTCAATCGGAGGAGTGCTTTACATGGGTACCACTTATGTATGCAAAGTTTCAGGGGCAGTGGAATTATGTGGCAGGGAGGACTAAATTATGCAGCAGGGTTGACCAGTTTATGTGGCAAGTCCAGTTATGCATTCACAGCACCAGTAGCTCCAGCGCAAGCAAATGTGAGACTATTGCATTGCAAATGTTTGTTTATATTCTCAACTTACTTCCAGTTAGTGGTGGAAACCAATGGGAAACCGATGAGTGATCTAGGAAAGCTACAGATTTCCAGAAAAAGATAGAATTCTGAGTTCAGCAAGAGCTTTTATGTGTAGATTCCTTAAGATTATCCCAAATAACCCAACTGTTGAAATAAAGAAATATTGAAAATGAGTAGGAAATAACAGCCATTTGTGACAATGTCTTCATCTGTAACGTTTTGTAACAATGTCTGATTTACAACACAAGATACCGTTACGCCCAATAGGCTTTTCCAGCTACAGAGATATATAGGGTTTGTAAGGTCTTCAATAACCCAAGGTACCCAGAACCAACAACTGAGTTGCATTGTAAAATGTTTTTTCATTATGTACTGAGTATAGACCAATCCTCCTACAACCCCACTAATTCTCTATATAGAAATGGTACGTCACTTCTGTGGCTAGACCCAGTGATTGCAACAGGGAAAGGACCAACACACAACAGGGATACATCACATTTTTCCACTAAAAACTAACAATTTGTTTGCAATGTGGATAGCTGTGGATTTCAGGCCCTAGCTCAGCTCCCACCTAATGAAACCAAGCAAACCTGCACATTTTTGAAAACTAGACAACAGTCCAGAGGTGCATGACTTGTGTGTGCTCTCTCCAGGGAATTTTACCCAGAAGCACATGCACACATCAAACTTTGATTGAAAGATATATATTTTCCTCACATTTCTGTGACGGAAAGTTCAGGAATCTGTGGTGAGCCACAAATTTCCTACCACCCTGTGTTTCCACATGGTCCCCGATAAGATTGGTTCCCTACTTGTGTGGGTAAACCAAGACCATAACACGAAAGGCCCTAAAGGTCTAGGTTAATAGATGATCAGACGGGGTAGCTGTGGTATTTGGGGACATCCTGTGGCACCACCCATTCAGAATTATGAACCACAGATATTTTTGAAAACTATCACAAAAATCAAAGAAGTGTTTTCCATGAGATGCACTATGCTTCCAATGTTAAACTCAGGGGTAATCACTAGGAGTGCTCCCAAACCATTCATTATTAGAGTTCCATTATTCTGATTATATTGAGGCTCTCACTGACCACTTTCCTCAGTGATATATATTAGACACTGGCATATTTGTGGTCAATCACATCATCATAGGTCCTTTCTTCCACCACAGGAGGCGAAGTCTCCATCCCAAGAGACATTGTGGGATATGAACCAATCAAGTGAGTTAAAATTGCTTATTGTCCTCAAAAACACCTTTACTTACAAAGATAAGATGAACAGTAGAAAGGTTAAAAAATAAGTGGATGTGAAAAAGACTATTAGATCATCCTACACATCCTATAGGTGCTCAAAAGAAGGTGGCCAACGTGTTTCAGCCTGTATTCACCCATAAATGGTCGGCGGCTTTATCAGGACCCAATCAAATCTCAGATCCCTAATAATCCTGGTGGAACAATTTGTCCCCCGGAACTCTTTGTTGATGTGCAACTTCCACTTTCATCTGGGGTTAAATCCTGATGCCCCCTGAAATAGAAACGGAAAAAGACAATATATTCCGTGTATGTGCACATTTTGTACCATGATTAACAAATAATAATATTATTGATGAGTTTCAATAAGGGCAGTGGGGTGTGGATGTTATATGTGATTAAAAAGATATCATCACATCAACATTTCTTACAAAGGTACTCTGATGCTGTAGGCCAATTAAAAATTTATGATCAACATTCCTCTCATAGGCCGAGAAGGAAAACAGACATAAAGAAACAATGGAATGGTTAACTAATACAAACTGTTCAAACTATTACACTATTAAAACAATAGTGTGATAACGCAATAACCAAGGTCTAATGAAGAGGTGCTATGCGGCACGCAGTCTTGCATTATCTGTTTAAGAAAGACAGGAACAAGAGGGTCAAAATAAAAGATATCTAGGGCTGGGGTTTGAGAATTTTATACTCATATTTTCAGAACCAGTCTGAGTCTTGTCGCACTTACTACCTACCACAAATGCACAAGCACCCACAACGGCCAAGTTTGAAGAAGATTAAAAAAAAATGAACAAAATGCATACAAAGATGGCTACAGCAGATGTATCTACATCCATTGTGATTATCTTGGATCACAAAAGGGCCAATGGCCACCATTCCTGTAAACATAGGAGAGGCATTTCTATAAACAACGTGGGAGGGGAACACCATGTTCTGCTTCATTCTTTATTAAGCATCTCTTGAAAAAAACCTTGTAGAAATACTGCCTGATTTTGAATGCCAACGGCATTGTAGGGGGATCACATCCTTTCTGGGTTGACATCCTGCCGAGGAGTGAGTCCAGAGTTAAAAAGGGGTTTTCTAAACCCCACATGTTGCGTTAGCAATAGAGAACGCTTATCAATGGCATGGAAAAAATACTCCAATGTTTGTGAAAGCAAACATTCTCAAGCCCACACACAGGCAACTATGAGCTGGAGTCTATGCGGCTATCTGATGGCAACCGAAGATGCTTGTTGAAGACATAGAAAAAATACTCCAGTGTCTGTGGCAGCAAGCAAAAAATGATTGCATCAAGAAGATAAATTGAAATATAAACACACTAAAATAAAGTGCATGCATGAAGTTAAAAATAAAATCATAACTGTTCCCTAATAAAGACCTGCTGATTAAGAGGGCTAAAGAGCGGGTGCATTACCAAATATCAATAACGACTTATTGGTTTGAAAACTAGACAACTAGAAAACCAACGGATTCCAGGATGGTGTGTCTTATGTGGATCCCGTGAGCTTTTCTTACTCACAATGCTCTGCAAACCTCAAACGTCACCTGAAATCCACATTTTCTTTTCATTTTTGTGATGGAAAATTCCAGAATCTGCAGCAAACCACAAAATTCTAACCACCCAGTGCTACCCCATATATGCTAATAAAAATGGTGCATCATAGGGACGAATTATACTAAGGTTAATGGGAGCCTTTGTGAGGGGGTAGAGAGGCTGCCTGCTTTGTTTTTGGGGTGGGAGCATGGCCATGCCCATGTTGGGTAGCCTCCCCACCACTATAGTTCTTCAAAAAAATCTAATGTGTCTGGTGAGTTATTCCCGCGGAGGGGGCAGATTTAGGGTGATTACCCGAATCCACACCCAAGATAAGGCAGAAAGATAGATGACTATTTAAATGGGGTAGAGGCATGGTCATTCCCATGGTATGCAGCCCCTAGCTCCACATTAAAATAAAAAATATTTCCCTTGCATCTAGTGGGCATTCTACCCCTACCTGGGGGGGCAGATCAATGTCGTAACCCCCACCCACCTCAAGGGGGGAAGAAAGGCTGAACTATTTAAATATAATAGATGAGCACAGGCCCTTACCTAAGGGGCCCCTCCACCAGGTGCCACTGGTGCCAGATGAATGAATCTCTGTTTGGGGGTCGCAATCTCCAAGCAGGGATCCACTGGGCATTAGTATCATTGAATGATTTAATTGTTATGCATAGTTATTAAAACCGTATCATCCATTAGCTCATTTTAAAAACCACGCTGCAGCAACATTCCTTAAAAAGTACCAAAACAAAGTTTAAAAATTAAAATCTGTGGCCAAGTTTAAAATGAAAATTCAAGAAGACGTAAAAAGTTTTAATATTGCACATTCTCATAGATTTCCAGTTTTGCTGCAAGTTTTAAAACTTTAGTAATATTACAGTTCAAAGAAATATCCGTTGACTTGTGATCACAGCTTGCCTACATCAGCAAGTGACATGCTAGTTAAAGAGTACTCTTAGCAGCCCCCAACTTTTGTTTAGCAGACCAGGGCAAAGACAACTTGTGTGGATAATGTTTACCTCCCCTGTTTTGCACAGTCTGCAGCAAACATATTTAGGGGGTCATTACAACATTGGCGGTAAAAGCCGCTTACCGCCGTGCAGAAGACCGCCAATACACCGCGGCGGCGGCGGGAGACCGCCACAGCTATTATGACACACATCACGGAATCCGCCGAAATCTGCCGGAATCCCACACAAGTCCACCACACCAAAGGTCAGCGATAAATATGTGGAAACAAATCCTCCACCTCCACGCCAACAGAAACACGCCCATGCTATTACGACCCACGAATCCACTCGGCGGTCTTTCAACCGCGGTATTCCATTGGCGGTACACACTGCCGCGCTCAAAATACACACACATCTCCAAAACACTGCCACATTGGACAATTCCAAATACACACACTTAATACACATACACACACCACTCCCACACACCACAAACCCCTACGACCACAAATTAGAGACGAAGGCCAGAGAGAGACAGCACAGAATAGATAACACCATCACACAGAGGCACACTACACCATCACCCACACAACATCCACGCACAAAACACCACATACCACTACACTCACCACACTCATCAACACATACACCACCCCACACATCACACACAACACCCCATGTCACGCCAAAGACACCCCCGCTTCTCCGAGGAGGAGCTCAGGGTCATGGTGGAGGAAATCATCAGGCTAGAGCCACAGCTATTTGGCTCACAGGTACAGTACACATCCATATCCAGGAAGATGGAGCTATGGCAAAGAATAGTCGACAGGGTCAACGCTGTGGGACAGCACCCAAGAAATAGGGAGGACATCAGGAAGAGGTGGAACGACCTACGGGGGAAGGTGCGTTCCACGGTATCCAGGCACAACATTGCGGTACAGCGGACTGGCGGCGGACCCCCAACTCCTCCCCCATAACTAACAACATGGGAGGAGCAAGTCTTGTCCATCTTGCATCCTGAGGGCCTCGCAGGAGTCGTTGGAGGAACGGACACTGGTAAGTCAAATCTTCAGTATCATATCCCCCACCCTACCTGCATGCTATCACAGACCCCCACCCTCACACC
The DNA here is from genome assembly GCF_031143425.1 of Pleurodeles waltl. Classification (NCBI taxonomy): domain Eukaryota; kingdom Metazoa; phylum Chordata; class Amphibia; order Caudata; family Salamandridae; genus Pleurodeles; species Pleurodeles waltl. The sequence goes on from NC_090442.1 coordinate 688,572,011, forward strand.
CTCCCCTATCACCCTAACTCCTCACTAATCTACCCATAACACCAACCACCCATCCCAACCCCAAGACCTGCATGACACAACTAAGCATGGACACCCATCACTTAAGCATGCCCACTGCACAGACCCACAACACCCCCCAACCATCACCACACAAGCCCCCACACAGGAATGCCTGCACTGGGGTTGACGCACACCCAACCATTGCACACCATGAAACACACACATGCAATAATCATGTACTTATACCCCCGCAGGAACCCGAAGGAACGTCACCACACCAGAGGGTCCAGACAACACCACTCCACCCCCAGAAGAGGCCCACAGTGACGACAGCAGCTCTGCCCTACTGGATCTTGATGACCAGCCCGGACCATCGTGGGCCTCAGGACAGTCGGTTCCCCTTGCCCAGCCACAGCCCAACACCGAGCTTCCACCCTCTGGTAACCCCAGCACAGCACCCACCCAGCGGGCCCATACCTCCCTACCCAGGACAGGTCAATCAGCGGTGTGTCCACCACTACAGGGCACCCAGGCTAACCCACCACCCCAACAACAACAGGGACCTGGGGGCAGTGGTAGTGGGCACACAGTCCAGGGGACGGAGGCCCAGGAACACCGGGGAACTGGGAGGGCTGCTGTGCGACAGAGGGAGGACAGGCCAAGGGAACCCACTCTCCACGAGGCCCTATCCTCCTTCATGGGAGCATACCACCACTCCCAGGAGACGATGGCAACGGTCCTGGACAAGTTGCAGGAGACCCTGCGTCTGCAGGAGGAGCAGTATTTGGGGTTCAGGGAGGAGCTCAGGACCATCGTCTCCGCCCTGGGCACCATCGTAGGGGTGCTGACGGACATTCAAAAGACCTTGAGGGACACCGTGGCACTCCAAGGGGCCCCTGACACTAGCCAGGACAATGAAATGCCCACCTCCTCCGCCGGCGCTAGTGGACAGGACGCCCCGCCACAGGACCACCACACCAGCACCCCACCCCCTGCAGACGGACAACCACCACGAAAGCGGGCCCTGAGATCCAGGAACAGGACAGAGCAAGATGGCAAGACCCCCGCCAGGAAATAAGACCACCCTGATTGTCCCCAACTGTCCTACATTGTTACCCTGTCCAGATTGGTACTGCCCCAGCTCCACTTCCAATGGCCAGATGTGCAATGTACCTGTGAGACTAATAGACTGGCCTCTGCCATGGACATTCTTCCACCATGACCTCTCCCCATTTCACAACCCCCCTATATGTTTATGCACTTCAATAAACACCCTTGAAACCTCAATAATATTGGAGTCAGACAATGATTGTGAACTTTGTATTGTCAATTACAGTGTTAAAAAAGGTTACCCATTGGAAGGTCAACATACCAATGTCACACATCACAAGCCTTTCAAGGGTGCAAGCTGTTGACACGTAGGTTACCACATTACTGAAACTGAAATGGAAGGGGACAACTCAGTTACCAAATAGGGAGTGAAATGTAGGTACAGGATAGATGTAGATGTGTGAAATGTAATATAATGTGAAACATGAAATTGTACTCACCTGTGTCTCATTGAAAATATTGCTGTATGACTGACTCCCTGTTGTCGTTTTCATCTTCTTCAGCTTCCTCCTCATCACTGTCCACAGGCTCCACAGGCTCACCCGGTGCAACAACACCGTCATCTGGATCATCCTCCTGCAGAAAAGGCACCTGGCGTCGCAATGCCAAGTTATGGAGCATGGAGCAGGCGATGATGATGTCGCACACCTTCTTCGGTGAGTAGAATAGGGACCCACCTGTCATATGGAGGCACCTGAACCTGGCCTTCAGGAGGCCGAAGGTACGCTCGTTCACCCTCCTAGTCCGCCCATGGGCCTCATTGCACCGTTCCTCTGCCCTGGTCCTGGGATTCCTCACTGGGGTCAGTAGCCAGGACAGGTTGGGGTAAACAGAGTCCCCCAATAGCCATACACGGTGCCTCTGGAGTTCACCCATCATATCAGGTATGCTGCTATTCCACAGGATGTAGGCTTCATGCACTGAGCCAGGGAACATAGCATTTACCTGCAAGATGTACTGGTCTGCCAAACAGACCATCTGGACATTCATCGAATGATAACTCTTCCTGTTCCTGTACACCTGTTCATTCCTGCGGGGGGACCAGAGCTACATGGGTCCCATCAATGGCACCTATGATGTTGGGGATATGTCCAAGGGCATATAAGTCACCTTTCACTGTAGGCAAATCCGCCACCTCAGGGAAAATGATGTATCTCCTTACGTGTTTCAGCAGGGCAGACAACACTCTGGACAAAACATTGGAAAACATAGGCTGGGACATCCCTGATGCCATGGCCACTGTTGTCTGAAAAGACCCACTTGCAAAGAAATGGAGCACTGACAGCACCTGCACATCAGGGGGGATTCCAGTCGGATGGCGGATTGGTGACATCAGGTCTGGCTCCAACTGGGTACATAGTTCCCGGATTGTGGCACGGTCAAACCGGTAGGTCACGATGACATGTCGCTCTTCCATTGTCAACAGGTCCACCAGCGGTCGGTACACCGGCGGATTCCGCCATCTTCCAATATGTCCCAACTGACGGTTCCTAAGAAGGGCAACAGCGAAAAAACTGTCAGCATTCCTCCAGGTATGTACCCACAGTCACACACAAGACTACACCAGACAATTAACCCATCCGGGAAAGGTTTTGAGTGTAGGCCTCGGCATGTGTGACGCAGTAGTAATTGAAGCCATGTGGGCCCCTGAAATGGCGGCTGCCTGACCTCTAAACTGGGACAATGGAATTGTGGGGTAACTGCGCTGGCGTTGGACACCATCGCGGTAGGCGGTTGTAGAGCGCGGTGCAATGATGCATTGGTTAGCATTGGACCCTATGGGTCCCAGACGCCAATGAACAGGTGCGCTGGCGGTGATGATGCGCTCCGCTGCGGACGTCACCACTGCGGACGTCACCATCATTTTCTATCTCTTCAATCACTAGATACCTGACCTTCGACAGGAGAGGACCTACACTGCTAGTGCTGCTGTGACCTCGGTCTGGAAGCGACAATGGCTGCTGCGTCTGGGGAAAGGGCCCCTGCCTTCACTGCACAGGAGTTGGAGAAACTTGTGGATGGGGTCCTCCCCCAGTATACGCTACTCTACGCTCCTCCAAACCAACAGGTTAGTACACACGGAGCACGTTGTATGGGCTAGGCCTGGGTGGACAGGGCTGGGTGGATGAGGGAAGGGGGCAGAGTACATAGAACAGTCATGTATGGGGATGAATGGGCCACAGGGATAGAGTTGGGAGGGGGCCAATTACAACGACGGTGCTGTAGGTAATGACTGTTCCTCTTTCCTTGTGCATGTCATGTAGGTCAGCGCCCACCAGAAGAGGGACATTTGGCCTGCCATCGCCAAGGAAGTCCGGACCCTGGGGGCCCACCAGAGATGGGGCACCCACTGCCGGAAGAGATGGGAGGACATTCGCCACTGCAGCAAGAAGATGGTGGAGGCTCAGCTGGGGATGGCCTCCCAACGTGAGAGGGGTGCCCGTCGCACCATGACCCCCCTGATGTTCCGGATCCTGGCGGTGGCCTACCCGGAGTTGGATGGGCGCTTAAGGACATCACAGCAGACACAAGGGGGTGAGTACAACCTCATCCTATGGACTTTGCGTGCAGTGGAGCTGTCTGGGTGGGGGTGGTGGGCTGTGGGTGTCCCTAGGCCAGGGCGAGTTAGGTAGACAAGGCCCCTCCGTTATGTAGGCCATGTGGCACTCTACCCCAGCTAAAAAAAAAGCCAAATTGATGTATAGTTGCCCCTTTGCCATCCATGTGGGCAGATTTCTACCATTGCCATGTAGGCCATATCCCAGAAATTGCATGTGCAGAGGGCAGGAGCACGGCGTAATACAGGGGGCTGCTGCGTTTGTCTTGTCCGCCAACGGTTGCGGTATGCCATGCACTAAAACTCTCTTTCTTCTGTCTCCACCCTTTTTCTGCTCTCCCTGTCCTTCTGTACATCAGCATCAACAGGCGGAGGTACAGTGGCACCGGAGCACTAGGGAGCTGCATCCCACATGGCCATGGAGGGCCACACCACAGACTCTGAATTCACCAGTGGGACGGAGGGCGAGGGGAGCTTCACGTCGGCCACAGGATCACCAAACAGCGACACGGACTCGTCTGCCGATGGGAGATCCCCTGTGGTGGCGGCACCATCTGTGCGCCCCACTTCTACAGGTACAGCCGCCACCTCCCCTACCAGCACCGCCCTCCCAGCAGCCCCTCAGCGTTTGCCCTGTGCCTGCTCACCCAGGAGGGTGGGCATCACCTTCGCCCCAGGCACCTCAGGCCCTGACCCAGTCACCCCTGCTGCCCTCAGTGAGGAGGCCATTGACCTCCTCAGGTCACTCACTGTTGGGCAGTCTACCATTGTGAATGCCATCCAGGGTGTAGAACGAGAGTTGAAACACGGTAATGCATTCCTGGAAGGCATTCATTCTGGTCAAGCTGTCCTTCAGCGAACCCTGCAATCTCTGGCCTCAGCACTGATGGCAGCCATTGTCCCTGTGTCCAGCCTCCCCCCTCCAACGTCCTCCACCCAGACCCAATCCCCTGTACCCCAGCCCATCCCAAGCACACCTACAGACCAGCATGCACACAAGTCAACACACACAAGTAGCTCAAGCAAACATAGGCACCACACACACCACAGGCACTCACACAAGCATCAGACCCATACAGACACAGCAACATCCACTGTCTCCACTGTGTCCCCCTCCTCCTCTTCTCCCTCCTCCCTCCCAGTGTTGTCTACACTCACACCTGCATGCACCACATCTACAGGCACTAGGACTCGCACCAGGACACCCAGCACCACAAGCCGCTCACCTGCACTCACCACCTCCACTGCCATAAACACGTCCCCTGTGTTCTCTCCCAGTGTGTCTGTGACGCCCCCTCCCAAAGTACACAAACGCCGGCAATCACTCACCCAACATCCATCCACCTCACGACAGCCTCCAGTACCTGCACCTGCACCCAAAACAGCTAAAGTGACACCTCCTACAACCACCTCCTCTTCCTCCACTCCCAGAGCCCCTCCAGCTACCCATCCCAGTGTACGTCAGAAACTGTCCCTATGTCAAATTGACCTTTTTGCCCCCCCTCCAATTCATCAGTCCCGTCGTAGCGCCTCAGCCAAAAAGCCTCCAGTACCAGTGGTGCGTGTACCAGGTTTTTGGAGTGGCCCGTCCACCAGGGCAGGCAGTAGGACCCGGAGCCAAGGCACTGTCAGCCCACCCCCTGTAAAGGCTCCGAAATTGGAGAGTGGACGACGGGACCGTGTCAAGACTCCTGGTGGGACACACAGTGAAATGGGATCCAAGGCGATTGGTGAGTCATCTGTAACTCAAAAGAAGGTGGGGAAGGTCCCAAGGAAGTCTCCCCAACCTGTTGTGAGTGTCACGGCGGAGAAGTGCGCCATCATTTCCGGCGGTCCAGACACAATCGTCAGCACCGTCGTCACTGGTCCAGAGACCACCGCCAGAGTCATAGCCCAGGAGGGCCCAAGTATAGTTACTGGTCAGGAGACCACCGCCACCGCCGGAGTCACAGCCCAGGAGGGCCCAAGTATCGTTACCGGTCAGGAGACCACCGCCGGAGTCACAGCCCAGGAGGGCCCAAGTATCGTTACTGGTCAGGAGGCCACCACCGGAGTCACAGCCCAGGAGGGCCCAAGTATCGTTACTGGTCAGGAGACCACCGCCAGAGTCATAGCCCAGGAGGGCCCAAGTATCGTTACTGGTCAGGAGACCACCGCCACCGCCGGAGTCACAGCCCAGGAGGGCCCAAGTATCGTTACTGGTCAGGAGACCACCACCAGAGTCATAGCCCAGGAGGGCCCAAGTATCGTTACTGGTCAGGAGACCACAGCCACCGCCGGAGTCACAGCCCAGGAGGGCCCAAGTATCGTTACTGGTCAGGACATCACCGCCACCGCCGGAGTCACAGCCCAGGAGGGCCCAAGTATCGTTACTGGTCAGGAGACCACCGCCAGAGTCATAGCCCAGGAGGGCCCAAGTATCGTTACTGGTCAGGAGACCACCGCCAGAGTCATAGCCCAGGAGGGCCCAAGTACTGTTACTGGTCAGGAGACCACCGCCACCGCCGGAGTCACAGCCCAGGAGGGCTCAAGTATCGTTACTGGTCAGGAGACCACCGCCAGAGTCATAGCCCAGGAGGGCCCAAGTATCGTTACTGGTCAGGAGACCACCGACACCGCCGGAGTCATAGCCCAGGAGGTCCCAAGTATCGTTACTGGTCAGGAGACCACCGCCACCGCCGGAGTCACAGCCCAGGAGGGCCCAAGTATCGTTACTGGTCAGGAGACCACCGCCGGAGTCACAGCCCAGGAGGGCTCAAGTATCGTAACTGGCCAGGAGACCACCGCCAGAGTCATAGCCCAGGAGGGCCCAAGTATCGTTACTGGTCAGGAGACCACCGCCACCGCCGGAGTCACAGCCCAGGAGGGCCCAAGTATCGTTACTGGTCAGGAGACCACCACCAGAGTCATAGCCCAGGAGGGCCCAAGTATCATTACTGGTCAGGAGACCACCGTCACCGCCGGAGTCACAGCCCAGGAGGGCCCAAGTATCGTTACTGGTCAGGAGACCACCGCCACCGCCGGAGTCACAGCCCAGGAGTGCTCCAGTATCGTAACTGGTCAAGAGACCACCGCCACCGCCGGAGTCACAGCCCAGGAGGGTCCCGAATCCCACAGCCCCGCTGGGCAATGATGGAACGTCAAGCCACACACCAACGTCCAGTTTGGAGTTCATCATGCCACACACCAACGTCCAGTGTGGAGTCATTCATGCCACACCACAACGTCCAGTGTGGAGTTCGTCATGCCACACACCAATGTCCAGTGTGGAGTTCGTCATGCCACACACCAATGTCCAGTGTGGAGTTCGTCATGCCACACACCAATGTCCATTGTGGAGATCGTAATGCCACACACCAATGTCCATTGTGGAGTTCGGCATGCCACACACCAATGTCCAGTGTGGAGTTCGTCATGCCACACACCAATGTCCATTGTGGAGATCGTAATACCACACCCCAATGTCCATTGTGGAGTTCGTCATGCCACACACCAATGTCCATTGTGGAGTTCGTCATGCCACACACCAATGTCCAGTGTGGAGTTCGTCATGCCACACACCAATGTCCATTGTGGAGATCGTAATGCCACACACCAATGTCCATTGTGGAGATCGTAATGCCACACACCAATATCCGTACCAGAACTGCCATGGCAAAGCACCGCTGAACAAGGCCAAGACCGCCATGGCAAAGCACAGCTGAACAGGGTAAAGACTGCCATGGTGAAGACCGCTGAACAGTCCATAGCCAGCCATGGCAAAGCACCGCTGAACAAGGCCAAGACCGCCATGGTGAAGACCGCTGAACAGGGCAAAGACCGCCATGGTGAAGACCGCTGAACAGGGCAAAGACTGCCATGGCAAAGCACCGCTGAACAGGGCAAAGACCGTGTGGGTATGAATAGTCCGGCACATCAGGCATCATTCTCCCATGTGCAGCTGGGACTGTGACAGGACATGTACTTTCACGGGGAGACTCATCCAGTCTGGGCACCAGTCCCACCCAGTACCAGTAGAGAACTGCATCTACTTGCGAAGATGTGTCTTTGCACTCCCCAGGATGTCACAGTGGGCAAGCCACCCACTGTAGAGACTTGAGAGACTGTGGCTTTGCACTCCCCAGGATGGCACAGTGGGCAACCCACCCACTGAAGTGACTTGAGAGGCTGTGGCTTTGCACTCCCCAGGATGTAACAGTGGGCAAGCCACCCACTTGTTAGACTTGAGAGACTGTGGCTTAGCACTCCCCAGGATGTAACAGTGGGCAAGCCACCCACTGTAGCGACTTGAGAGACTGTGGCTTTGCACTCCCCAGGATGGCACAGTGGGCAACCCACCCACTGAAGTGACTTGAGAGACTGTGGCTTTGCACTCCCCAGGATACATCAATGGGCATGGAGCCCCATTGTGGATCTGGCTTCGCATTCATCTGGCTGAGGTGCCCCCCCTTCCCTTCCCCCTGAGGTGCCTGTAGTGTTTCTATCTGATGCCCCGGCAGTGTTCTCTCGGATTTTGGTCAGGTATCTATTGTGGGCCTTGCCCATGCATTTTTGGACTGTTGGTGCACGGACATTGTTGTGTACATATCTGCACTACTTCTTGTATTGTACATTTATTTTTGACAGATTTCGTGATATATATATCCGTATATTTTTTAATGAGTAGTATATTGGCACAATACAAAGTTTGACCGCTATTCGCTTTGTCTTTGCATTCTTCCGGTGGGATTGTGGGTTGTTACTGTGATTTTTGTGAATGCATTGGTGTGTATGTTGTAATATGCGAGGGTGGGGGTGGGGGTGTTTGGTGGGTGTCCCCGTAACTTTTGCCTCCCCTCTCCCCGTGTCGTAGGTGCTGTACTCACCGGTATGTTCTGCGCCTACGTCGCTGTTGGTCGTAGATGAGCAGGAATGCAAGGGCAGGGAGTATTTGTAGTTCCGGATCCATGGTGTCCTCGTTCCTCGTGGGATGTGTTGAGGTGAGCGTTTTCCCATTGAAATGGCTGTTTCTGCCGTGTTTTTATCCACGGTGAATCCGCCCCGGAAAAGGTGGCGGATTGGTGTGTTGTGATAGTGTGGGAGGTACATTGTCTTCCGCCTGTCTGTTGGCGGTGACCGCCGCGCTGTTTGTATGTACCGCCGTGGCGGGCGGTGTGTTAAAGTGGCTGTCTTAGTTGGCGGTTTCCGCCAGGGTCGTAATTCCCTTTTTTTGTCCGCCGGCCTGTTTGCGGTATTACCGCAGCTTTAACACCGTCCGCCAGGGTTGTAATGACCACCTTAGTGTCCCTGAGCCAAGGCTAAACATGGGCAAGACCTGGGAGGAGACCAAGGTGGTGTCTGATAAAGAGCTCTTATAGCTGCCTGGACCACCCAGTCTCTAGCTAGGGCTGGGGTTTGAGTTTTATATTCATTTAAACTCATCCAGGCATAGAATCTGATTGAGAGGGCTCTTTTAGCTGCCTGGACCCAGCCAGCTTCTAGCTAGGGCTGGGGTTTGAGAATTTTAAATTCATTTAAAATCATCCATGCATGGGATCTGATTGAGAGGCCACTTCATCTTTCAAGAAAGAGATTTTTTAAATGACTCTGGAGTCAAGGGGCTTTCCCATGGTAATCAACTGGCCACTTCCTTAATTTCCAATACTTTATACTGCTGGTAAAGTGATTTATATTATGTTATGTTTGAGCTTCTTGCCAGAGAGCTTGACATAGTTGGTTTGCAGTCAATGATTTTGTACCATACCTTATTATAGGCTTCTTTCCTTGCAATTTGTTTTGTTTAGTACAGTGGTTCCTAACCTGTGGTCCGCGGACCCTGGGGGTCCGCAAAGGCTCCTGAGGGGTCTGTGACTGCTTAGAAAATTATATAACAGTAATAGTTTAGTTCCCTAGCTTTCAGTAATGACTCAGTGGGGGTTCCCTGGATTCCAAAAATGATTCAGTGGGGGTCCCTGACTCCAGGCATTGATAGAGTGGGGGCTCCACAGAAGTCAAAAGGCTGGGAAACCCTGGTTTAGTAGACCAAACTAGAGCCTTATCTGGGCTGGTGCAGTATTGTGAGAAAGACAGAAGAGTGATCTGAATATGTTTGTCAAGGCTGTATTTGAAAATGTTGCATCGCTACCTCGTAGTACCTCGCTTCCGTAGGAGATACTCAGTGGCAATTTTGCTGCTATTTCCTTTAGCAGTGGCAAGTAACATAGGCCATCTAACGATCTCTGTAAAGTGTGAAATGTGAGGACTAAACAGTTGCCCTTCCTCTCAAGGTCCAGTCTATAGTGGAAGAAGGAGCCCTTGTTGTCAAATAGAACTCCAAGGTTTTAACCAGCTCCAGTTGTTGACCTTGCAGTTACCATTTGTGCTTTTTCTGTGTCTTTTTTTCACTTTTATAACCTTGGTTGTTGGGAATTGCTCTTTCTGCAGTGCTCTCTCCAAACCTTTTTCTTTGCTCTTCCTATTTTTACTACCCTCTTTGTCTTGGCTTTAGGACTCTAAGCACTATACAACTGCTAATCAGTATGAAAGTGCATGTGCTATCTCCCCTAAAACATGGTATGATGGGCTTAAACCTATTTGGCATATTTAATTTACCTTTAAGTCCCTTGTAAAGTTGTACACCATATACCCAGGGCCTGTAAATCAAATGCTATTAGTAGGTCTGTAGCGCTGATTGCACCACCCACAGAAGTAGCCTTTCAAACCTGTCTAAAGCCTGCGCTGCATGCCTGTGTGTGCAGTTTACTGCCACATTGACCCAGCATTTCAAACTAGTTACAAAGGCCTCAACACCCCTTTTACTTCACATGTCACCCCTAAGGTAGGCCATAGGTAGCCTTATGGGCAGAATGCTGTCTATGTAAAAGGTAGGCCATGTACTTTCATGTTTTAAGTGCCCTTTTAGTGACAAACAGCCTATTTACTTTTTCGCTACTGTGAGGGCTGCTCCTCTCATAAGTTAGCATTGGGAATTCCCTTGTATATCTTTTTTAACGATAATTTCTGATCTGAGAGAAGTAGATTTGCCATGTTTGGTATGTTTGGAATGGTAGTGAAAAGTCCTGCTTACTGGTGTAGTTGGATTTTACATTACTATTTAAGAAATGCCACTTTTAGAAAGTGGGCATTTCTTTGTGTTCATAACTCTAGTGTTGTGCAGGATGACTCTAATCCGCATCTAGGGCAGAGTAACAGTTACACTTTGTGCATACTTTTCAGACCGCCACAACACAGGAGGGTCTGGGTGTGACAGGAGAGGCATCTGCATCTATCTTCATACTGTTTGTCTTCCTAGGTTGGGAGAGGTTGTTCACACCTTACATGTCAATAGGTTGTGTTCTTCATTCACATAATAGGCTGATTTACCCCATAATGATGACTGGAGACAAGGCTGGGTTGAAAGGGGCTGTGTTACACTTGAAAGGGTTCCTTTGAAATCACCTCTCACATCAGAGACATTTTTGAGTATAAGTACAGGGGCCCTGAACCCATGTTTTAGAGCACTTTTGGAAAAGTGACTGATTCTCTGTCAAAAGACCTGTTGTGCTGTGAAAAGGACTCAACGTGACTGATCTTCTGCTGTTGCCCTGCTACTTGCTGGCAGCCTAAAGGACTCACTGGACTGATTTTCTGTTTGCTGCCCGGTGCTCCCTGACTCTGTTCTGTAAGGCTGTAGTGCTTCAAGGAGAGAGTGCCCTAAAGACTGCTAGTCTGGTTGCACTGGTCTTCCTGCCTACTGCTGCCTGCCCTCTGTTTCCCCACCAGTGTTTTCCCAGGGGACAGCATGAGGCTGAGGCTGTTTTTATGCTCCCTGGTGCCAAGTGAGCCTCAGTTGTTCACCCCATGAGGTTACAGCATGTGGTCTGCTTGGTGCGTGAAAAGTGCCGCATCTGACTTATTGGAGAGTGCGGAGGGAGTTCCTTGTGCCCTCCCTTTCTTGATTGCCAAGGTGTGTTGTCCTGAGGGTAGGGAGGATTGCTCCCTGCCTTTGGCAACATAGCAAGTGGGAAGCTCTTTGCTCAGTGTACTGAGTGAAGTGGAGTAGCGTGAGCCGCACAGTGACTGTGATGGGTATGTTGCTCTGATAGCAAGGGAATTCCCTAGGCCCATGCTGACTGCTCCGGGAATGAAGCCTCGATAATCACCCTTTTTTTGGATCTGGAAGGAGTCCCTCCTGAAGCCAGTAACGGTTTCCGATAGCTTGTCTTCAAAGCATCTGCACTTACCGGGCAGATGCCTTTGAATACCCCAAACACGGGCTGCCCAGAGAGATCAAAGATCGAGGTCTTACCCACTCAAGATGGCAGGAACATCTGTCTCTGGACCATACCTGGGGCCCTAGATTAATACCTCCCATCATGGGGTGAAGACTCAATAGAGGTACCACAATATGACGAGTAGGCGTGCAGGTACTCGTGCAGCCTACATTGTTGATAAGCAGCATATTCCTTCTATGCGGTCCCACAATTACCACGAAGCACATTATAGGGGTGCAGGTCTCCTGCAGTCCAAATTCTTGTGCAAATCATGGGAGATCCATGTACTTTTCTTTTGCATGTCTGGTCTTGAGACCCGGTTGCATTCCCTTGCGCAAGGGGGTGATTGGTTTATTTCCTTGTTTTAAACAGCATGTTGCATTTGAAGGCATTAGTAACTAAGGGGCTAATGATGTATAATGTATGCCTTATGGGCTCTTATAGTATGGATGGTAATGCAGGTGCTTTTGTCTCACGCTAAAATTACTGCACTGCTCTCCTATGATGGTGCATATTTCTACAACAGTTACTTTCTCATATTGTGGCGGAATGTTGCAAGACATATCTTCTTTTTGTATTTATTAGTATACTGAGTACCTGCACAATACTGATGATTTATGTCATTATGGTACTAAGATGTATACATAAATTAGGAAGATATTTTTATATAATTCTGTTCCCAACTAATCTTATTGCTACTGAAGTGTTTCTGGTGACACATGGTAATTTGCATGAGTTCCTATTGCATTTCATGCCATAATGTTTTCTAGTTTATGTTGTTTTGGGGTCTCTAAAGATCTGGCTCCAAGTATAATTTCAGATTTGGTCTGATATGCACAGTATTTAGGAATAATGTTGTTTTAACTTATATTATAAGTACATAGCATACTATTTTTTTTTAATCCTGTGCAGAGTCTCTTTTGTGTCGTATTTATTGTGTCACTGGTGTGGGTGTGTTGTGCAAATGCTTTATACGTTGCCTCTGGGGATAGGCCTGTCTGCTCTGTGCCAAGCTACTAGGGATTGAGCACAAGTTGTCTTTAGTGTATAGCTTTCTTGCCCTAATTTAAATGATTGGGTTGCATACTATAAGTGACCCAACCTGATACCCATTATATGATTTGGACTGTGCAATTTGGGGCTTAATGGTTAAGATATTAATTAGTTGTGGGGTACCCCAGTGGTAAGTCTCCTCCTCCTCATGTGGGGTGTATTGTTTGTCCACTAGTCTGACCTTGAGTTGGACCACCGGGACGTGAGATATCCATTGCTTGTTCAATTTGTAAATTAAAAGTAGATTAAGATGAGCCCAATGACAGTTTCAAGTGTCGCTGCTCCAGTTGTCCATTCAACGGGTGGTATGAGTGGTTTGGGACTTCTGGGTGCAACTGCATTTCAGGGCTGTGGTCCCTTGTTGATTTTTACTCTGATCTCAATTGGCAGTGGGGCAACATTTCTCAGTAACGGTCTGGGGGATGTTTTGGGGTGAAGGTGGACTGGGAGAGGTTTGTGGTGACAGTTACCTCAGTGAGAGTAACTTCAGGTTGGTCATCCGTCCCTAAGGACTCACTGGGTTTACTACTACATCCACGCCCCCCTTGCAAGACCCAGTATTATGACTTAAATCATGAAGTGTGCTGTTGACACGTATGGTTGGTGAGATTGGAGGTGGGAGGATGTTCGTGTCCCCCAAGAAGGGTCCTTTAAAAAGTCAAACTTGTGTGGTATTTTTGAGGATTTTTCAAACATTCAAGACACTGGTGAAATTGAAGACTGGTTCTCCCAGACAGATTTTGCATTGATACATTTTGCTGTTGACAAAGTTTGCAGAAGTTTCCTTCTCCTTGTGGTTGTCACCCTTTCTTGCCTTGACTGCATGTTGGTCCCCTTACAATTTTCAGACCTGTGCAGGCAGTGTTCCAGGAGTGTCTGGTGTTTCAAGATTTTAAAGAGCCCCTGAGGTTTGGTCCTAGATTTTCGCTTGCCCATAGATAGCTGCCTGTTGGATCATCACATGTTTTCACTGCATAGTCCACAAAATGGAGGGTGTTCAAGTTTTAGGCTGCTGCTGTATGTCCAAAAGAATAGCCAAGGGGGCTGCTGTGCAGGATTTCTGTAGTGGTTAGAAAAGCAGGCTTATAAGGTGCAGGTAATTGCAGTTTAACAGGGTACCAAAGCATGTATAAGCACACTGGCCTAACTCCCACCACCTCTGTGCATCACACAGTGCCTGCAGTCTAATGCTGCTCTCTTCCCTCTACCCCCTGCCTAGGGCTTGGCTTCTAGTCCCACTGAAGCCTACAAAATGATGCCGCATTTGCCAAGCTCCAATTATGCGCCACTGCACTGCTGCTCTACACCAACCTCTTCACCTTCCGTATACCGTTCTTGTTGCTCCCTGTTTGCAGGTCACCTCAACCTACAGCAGTGTTGGTGGCAATTTACAGTTGTTATGAGAGCTCAGAGTGTAATGGTGAGCCTTAATGGTGAGCTTTGAGCTTAGAGTCGTCTTTGAGTCTCTGCATGGTGCTGAGACAGAGGTGGTGCAGCTCTTGGGGCCAAGTGGGAAGAGGGTGACAGGCCCTGCTGGTGCACTACTGCGCAACCCACTGGCCGCACTTCCACTGACAGCACTGGTGTAACCTTCGCCCTGTAGGCCAGGCTGCTGAACAGCGCATAGGGGCACCTGCCCGACACAGTCTGCAGTCTGCAGCAATGTCTCAGCAGCCTGGCCAGCCACATATGTGGCCATGGGAGGGCACAAGCACACCAGCAACTTTCCAGCCTCCTTCCCCGCTGCTCCTCGGTGTCTCATCCTTCTTGTGTGCACCATACGTGTTGCTCAGGTGGAAAACGTTCTTCGTTACACTCTGTCCTTGAGTTTTCAAGTTAGAAAAATGAGCTATTGAAGGGTCTACAAAAGCTAAGGACCATCTGTTGAAATCTGGAGAATCTCCCCTTTCTAATGATACATCTCCCAAGCAATTAATGCTCTGGGTGCTGGGATATGTCCCCCAAGCACTAATGGATTAAGAGTGAAACAAACCCACTGGCTCATTTTACTTTTACTTTACTGCTATGACATCAGTACCCACTGCATACTGATTGTCATTGCAGTAAATTGCATAAAAAACAATCAGGCTGCTTGGAAATCTCTTCTCAAGCAACCTGATGTAAAAAGAAACAAATAAAGGGATACCTCTTGTGCAGAACAGCAGAGGTGCCTTTCTAAACCTTCTCAGTGTCAGCCAATGGCCAACACAAGCACTATAATGGTAGTGTAGGTGTCAGTCATTGGCCGATGCCCGCACTTAAAAGGTTAAAGGCCTCTGGCAAGTTTCTATTTTTTATCTTTATTTTGAAGGCTGCATGCTTTTAGAGATGGCTGGAAAAGTGGCCAGGTGTCAGTCATGTTAGTTTATTCAAAGTTTAACTTATGTGAAGGTGGACTTTCAACAGTAAGGACCACAAGTAGGAACCCACAAAACACTGTTTTTAGTTAACTTAACTCACTAGTCTCATTGGCCTGGGGAAAAAACTATTTGTTTTTTTCCATTTCATATTCAATGAAAGTTGCAGTTAAAGTTTAGTTATTGTGGACCAAACACTGACCTGAAAAAGCCCTGAAATTCATCAGATATGTTAGGGGAAAAAGAATGCACACTTTACCTCACACCTTGCAATGGTTTTTATTAGTGAACAAGTCCTTTTTTGTTTGAATCCTAACAGACAGCGTAGCTGTCTGATTGCAAAAAGACTTCTTCTGGGCATCTTAAAAGCTTCCCTGGGAATACATTCCATCAATTGCTCACCATTGGGCTTGAGGTTTATAACTCACGTTTTCCTGGTTTCTGTTTGTTGGCTTTATTTGTTTCAAGCTGTCCAGCATGTCCCGAGGAGTAAAGCTTGTTCATTATTGCTCATTGTACTGTTCCCGAAGTCCATGCCTTCTGTAAATAGGCCTTTAAATATTGTTTTTTATCTTGCCACATTTGCTGTGTGTTCAAATACAGAGGTTAAATGGCTGGCTCTGTCTTCTGAGGGATCTTGGTGTTTACTTTTCTTTCTCTGACTTAACAGTGAGAGAATTTACATGACAGCCTTGCAGGTACTGGGAAAGAAAAGTTTTTTTTCTAGCAACCACCAAAACTTAAATATCTGTAAATGAACTTTGCAAATTTTTTAGATTATATCAGAACTAGAAAGTAGAAATGAGGAACATTATTTTGTAATTCAGAAGTGTGGTGGGAACAAATATCTTAACACAATCAAAACAAATCAGTACACTAGGTGATGCCATTTCCACATGTTATTGTTTGTGGGCTACATAGTTTCATCAGAAACAGTATGTGCAATGTAGTGGTCATTTCAATTGGAAATGTGTTGTAATGACAGTGTGCTACCACACCACAAATACTCCTCACTAAGCCACTTCACTCTACACCACTGTAATATAGAAAACTCCACCGACTCCACTCTATACCACACTACGACACTCCATTCTACGACGCAACACAACATTCCATTCCACTCCACTCTACACTATTCTATGACCTTTTTACTCTAGGCTTCTCTACTACAAGACATTCTATGCCACTGAATGGCACTCCATGCACTTTTCTCCACTCTACAGGACTGCACTCTGTGCCCCTCCACTTTATGCCTCTCCTCTGTGACCCTCTACTTTACTCCATTCTGTAACACTCTATACCACCACTCTACACTCTGCCAATCTACTCCACTCTAAAACACCCTATTATACTCTACTCTATGGCACTATTCCATTCTATACCACTCTACACACTCCACTCTATGCTACTTTACCCTAGGCCACTCTACCCCACTATATGCCACTCCACTCTACACCATTCCTCTCTGTGCCACTCCACCCTATATCTTTACTCTACTCCACTCTACGCCAGTCCACTTTACAACTCAATGTCACTCTACTCTATGCCACTCCATAGCACTGCACTATATGGCACTCCACTCTATGCCCCTCTAATCTATACACTGCAACTCCACTCGACTGCATAACACTCTGCGACACCCCACTCCTTTCTCTGTCACTCTACTACCCTTTATGCCATACTACTTTACTCTTCGTCACTTTCCACATTCTTCACCACTCCACTTTATGACACTCAACTCTATGCCACTGTCATGTACGCAACTAGCATTTAGCCATGCAGAACAACAGCCACACTTGTCTACATAGCTAAAACACATTCGCAAAGCAACACCTCTTGCATAGGTGAGACCTATTGGCTTTGCCAATGATTGTTTAATTGTGCCTTCAGCATGTGATTTAATTAGCATGGGAGGCAGTATGAGTTATAGGGCGCCACTGTACATTTACGGCCTGATTTATGAAAAGATTGCACCACCTTTGTGTCATTTTTTTACGCAAAAGCGGCACAAAGTTGTCAAAATACAATTATATTCGTAAGTTTGCACCACTTTTACTTAAAAAAAATGATGTAAAGGGGGCACAAACCTTTCATGAATCAGGTCCTTAGTGTCCCACCACATCTTCCATTGTAAAGGCTTCTTATTATTTATGGAAGAAACCAATGGCTTGATTTATAGTTTGGTGGAGGAGCTTAACCTGTCACAAACATGACAGAAGTCCCTTCTGCCATATTACGATTCTATTATAGCCTATGGAGATTGTACTACTGCAGACAAGTACTCCATCTGCAAAACTGTAAATCAGATCCTGAGTTATTAGTTGAGAGGGTGCAAGCCTCATTCAAGTAATAAGCCCAATCTTTGTAAGGACAACCCCAAAAGTCACAAAATAAACATGTGCTTAACCCTCTGGTAGCTTGGCACAAAAGAAGTGATGTTTAAATTGGAGGCAATGTATTTAAGCACCACTCATACAGTAATAGAGTAAAAACACAATGCCAGAAAACTTCAAAGCCAATTAAAAAAAAAAAAAAAACAACAATCAGTAGAACCAGAGTTCTGATTTTTTAATTTTACAGGTGAAAATATCACCAAAAAGCACAAAAGTTACTCACAGTAATTGGTTGCACTAAACGGGATCAAAGTCCCAAGTTTAGGATCAGCATGATGGAGTGCAGGTTAGTTACAGGAAGCAAATTTGTTCCGGTGAAGAGTTTATCTTGTCAGAGTCCAAGTCTGTATGAGGTGCCTTAGCTGGATCTTCACGTGGGCGGGGGCTGCAAGGAGGTCACTGTTAATGCAAGTAGCAGTCATTGCTGGAGCTTCGCATTGGCGAGAGATGAAGGTGGTTGGTGTGACAAGTAGGTCACTGTCAGAACTTTGTTTTGGCAGGAGATGCAGTGATTGTTGCTGATGCAAGGAGCCCACTCAAAGTCAAAAAGGGCCCCAAATTTCAGAAGTTTTACTTGGAGTTTGTTTATGAAGCAGAAAGTGTACACTCTGATGCCAGCAAGTGGTCCAGGATCTGAAGAGCACCTCTTGGGGATCAGGAAACCTTCAGATGAGGCTAGCAGCAGGCCTCAGTAGGTCCACTTGGGGCTGGCCAGCTCTGATTAAGCAGCAACCATGGTCCTCGTGAGGGTAAGGCACAAGCAAACCCCAAATTAACCTGGGTTCAACCCCCTAGTAATTTGCACAGAGCAGTCACAGAGCAGTCAGGCTTAACTTAGCGGCAATGTGTAAAGTATTTGTGCAATACTTCAAACAGTAAAACAGTGAAAATACCTCACAACAAAATTCCACACCAGGTTAGAAAAACAGAGCAGACTATAACAAATAAAACAAGACCAAACCAGCAAAAATCAAATCAGTAAAACTGGAGTTAAAGAATAATGTGTAAAATATCACCTAAAAGCACAAAGCACCAACCACGGATATCTGGTCATGCTTGACCAGGACAAAGTCAAATGTTCAGGCCACTTGCAACAGAGATCAGGTCTGATACAGTCACAAATTAGTCCAGCTGGATTTTTACCTTTTCAAGTTTTGTGCCAAGAGTCCCATTCACATTGGAGATGGCCTCAAAGAACAAGGAAAGTGTCACAGGAGGCTGTTGGCACAGGGTGGAGAGCAGACTGTTTGTTTTGGACGGGCAGGATAGAGCTTTACATTTGCCATCCCCCATGAGCAATTGATGCTGCAGTGCGAAGAGACAGGCTGGAGGTGCTCCGAGCTGATTTTCAGTGCTTTTGGCATGATCTCTGTCTGAATGAACCTGTTTGTGGTCACAAAGAGTCAAAAAGTTAGGTTTAAACATGCTGAGCCACTCCAAGGGTCAAGACCTGAAGGGCACCACTTGGGGATCAGGAACATGCTGCAGAAGGGTCCAGGAACTTGTTCTAAAGCCCTTTATGTTCATGAGGTCCAGATCACAAGGCCGGCAGTCACTCTGGGGTTCTGGGTTCAAGATGAAGTTGCAGGTCTAGTTCTTCTTCTCCAGGCAAGAGAGCAGCAGGCAGCAGTTCTGTACAGCAGATCAGCACTTCTTTTAGAACAATAATCCAGCAGCGCGGTCCTCCTTGTAGCAGCACAGCAGTCCTTATTCCAGGTCCAGAAGTGTACTGAAGTGGTGGTGTCTGAGGATCAGTGATTATACCTAATTGAGCCTTTGAAATGGGGAAGAAGCTTCTAGCGTATTCTGTTTGAAATTCCCAGGCATTCTGCATACAACCCTTTGTGAGGCGGCAGGACACAGCCTATTCGAGTATGAGTGGAACTGTGCCCAGCTCCTCCCTCCCATCCTGCCACTTATGGCCATCCAGGCACACCTAGGCTCTCTACCATGTGAGGATGTCTAGGAGGAAAACATAACTGTCAGCTACACCCAGTCATGTGACGAGAGACAGGCTACAGGCACAAAATGACTGAGGCAGGAGAATGACAACTTTCTAAAATTGGCATTTTCAAAATTGTAATTTAAAATCCAACTTTACCATATTCCAGAGCCACTAAACATGAACTAAGCACCTGTTCCCATTTCGACATTACACTTACAAAAAAAAAATGTAATAAGGTAAATCCAATTTTATCCTATGGGAGAGGTAGGTCTTGCAGTAGTGAAAAACAAATGTAAGAATTGTTCCCTACTAGGAGATGTAAAAACTTAACAGTACATGTCCTATGTTTAAAATGCATTGCACCCTGCCCGCTGGGCTGGTTACCCTAGGGGTGACATATATATTAAAAAGGAAGGTTTGGGCTTGACAAAATAACTTATTTTGCCAGGGTGAAATTGCAATTGAACTAGATATACAGGCGGCAATGGCAGGTTTGGGACATGTTTGAAGGGCTACTTGAGGGCTACAATCATTGATGTAGGCCCAACAGCAGCATTTAATTCATAGGTCCACTTTGCTAGGGACTTATAAGTAAATTACATATACCAATTGGGTATAATCCCATATTACAATATTTTAAGGAGTAAGCACATGGGGTAGAAGTGGTTAAGTGTGCCAAGTCCTAAGGCCATCAAATATGAGATCAGAACAACATGGAGGAGGAAGGCAAAAAGTTGGGGGGAATATTACCCTAAGGCTGACAGGTTGAACACAGCCTTTGAATGGGGGAAGGGTGCAATACCTGGCCTATCTCCAAACTTATTCTGGTCATGACTTCTTCTGGGCTTGGGTCCAATCTGTCTAGGGTGACAAAGGCAAGGGCCGCCACCATGGTTTCAGGTCCCTTTGTGTGTACTGTTGGCAGAGGTCTTTGAAGTATAATCAGGACAGGGCACAAGTCCTCCCTAGCCATTCTGTCACTCATTTCTTCTACATCGATACTCCTTTCCCCCCTTGCCTGGAAGGAATACACAACACACCACAGGAAAGCCATTCACAGTCATGTTACCCTGGGCACCAATAGAAAGACATATTTGTTTTGAACAGGAAAGTGCCAACTTTCTAAAACTGGCATTTTCAGAATAGTATTTTAAAATCCAACTTTACCAGTGAAGATGGTTTTTGAAATTACAATTCAAATGAGTGAAAGAAGCATTTCTCTGCCGGTTCCCTGTTGGACTTGGATCTCTCTGCAGGGCCACTCCCAAACCTTTTGTGCCTTCACCACATCATATTTTTGTTAAATTCATTTTTGTTGGCTTTAAGACTCTGTGCACATTGGCACTACTAACTAGTGCAAAAGTGCTTGTGATCTCTCCTTTAAACATGGTAAAATTGACATACACGTGGTATACCTTACACATGTCCTGTAAATTAAAACATATTTGTAATTGTATTTATAAAGCACTTACTACCCCTTACAAGGCATTTAAGTGCTTGTCAGGAAGTAGCACACTACTCTGGAACACAAAAAGGATTAGTGGTAGATTATTATAGTGAAATATAAATTGTTATTTCAGAGGTGGGCATTTGATAGTGTTAGTTTGATTGAATAGGATAATGAACAGGTAGAGGAAGGAAGGTCCCATGTATCTGGAGGTCATAATAGTAATATATGGTTTGGGATGAGTCACAGGAGGCTTAGAGGAGGGAATAGTCTAGAAATAGATCAGGGAGATCATAGTAGTAAAATTAGGCTTTGAATGAGTCAAAGGAGGGATTAATGAAGAAATAATCCAGAAAGGGTTATTCAGGAGATCACAGTAGTAGAATGAGGTCTGGGATCTGTCAAAGAGTGGGGGTAGAGAATGTATTAAGAGAAGTATAGGATGAGACAGGTTAATGTCATCAGTAATGTAAGTGGAGATGTCGTCAGTGATATCACTGACCAAGTCATGAGTGATTAAATATTTGAGGTCATAAGCAGAGCATTGCACTGGTGAGAGTTATAGTTAGCTAAAATAACTACATCTGCTTAATCTCTATTGTTTTGTGTGTGTAAAATCTGAGCCTGACTATAACATCCCCATAACCCTTGTTTTTTTCAGTGAATTTTTAAGTTTTTTAAATTCTATTTCCTAACTATAGCATCCCTATGCCCTTTCATTGTTACATGAAATTTCACTTTATTTTATACAAATTGTACTACAATTTCACCCATACACTCACATCAGTAATTTAAGTTTTCACTAGGTTATAAATTAATTTTTTTATGTTATTATTCATTTTAAAAGTAACAATTAACGAAACAATGTAAGGTAACTCATGTAAACAATATATAAATACAATACAACAAGCTTTTTGTATTAATTTCATGGATCCACAGATCTGCTGCAATGCCACCACATGTTTGCTACAATTCCAAGACCACACTTAACATCAACTTCTCATACACTAAGAGCCTGATTTAGATATTGGCGGAGGGGTTAATCCGTCACAACGGCGACAGATATCCCATATGCTGAAAACTAAATCCCATTATGTCCCATGGGATTTATTTGTCAGAGGACAGGATATCCTCCACCAATATCTAAATTAGCCCCGAAATCTACATCCAGCCACATTGCTAACCATACCCTAAACCAGTTATTTGGGTTTCACAATCAAACCCACAGCTCCATCATTTTTCTGGCTTTCCTTCTAAAGAAGAGTGTTTCAAAGTCAAAATGTTTTGTGCAGAAAAAAGTAACAAAGTGGAAGAGCAGGAGGAATAAGAAAAACTACCTTCCATGGCCAAATAATTCCTCAAATGTTTCAAAATATTTATCCATCCCTTCAGGAGAAAATAAAGTTCTTCCCAAAATTTGTCCAATGCACTATATGCAGCAAAAAACTGTCAAGAGGTGTGATGAAGAAGTATTCACAAGGAATATCCTCTATTTGGAACCACCAGAAACTATGCATAGAAGGAAATACAACAACATGATAAGAAAGAGGGAAGGTAGTGCATCATCATCAGCAGCTGGCCCATCTGTAGGACCTCTTGACCAGATGGTTACCAACAGTGTTGTTTCACCAAAACTGGAAGACATGGTCACTCATTTTAGCAAATGCCATTTGCCAGTCGCGCTAAAATTGTCATCTGTTGCCCAGTTTATGGATGTGTAATTTTTACTTTTTTTCACCTCATTGTTCTGTTTTCCATTCCTCTTAAAACACAAGTAGATAAGCAAATATAGAGTACATTTACCTTTACATCACATACTATTACATTACATACTGTAAGCGAGTGAATAGCTACGTTAGTCGTTGTCAATATGCAACAGACTACAGACGTGCTTGAGTATGAACGTCTATATGGGTTTACAAATTGCTGTACAAGTAGGTGACTGGGTGTGTCAGATGTTGAGTGGCTATGCGAGTGAGTGTAACAGTGCCACAGTGGGTGTTTGACTGGAAGTGTTTTCTAGCTGTGCGGGTGTGTGACTTGGTGTGTTATTGACTGTATGAGTGTCTAAATGGGTATCTGAGTGGCTGTGTGGATTGGTAATACTGTGTTAGTGGGTGTTTGGGTGTGTAACTGTGTGTGCAAGTGACTGTTACTGGTGGATAGATAAGTAGTCTGTGAGTGGATGCGTAAGTGCCTCTGTCGCAGTCTGACTGTGTGAGTGGTTCCATACTTTTGTAAATAGGTATGTGAGTAGTTGTACTGGTGAGTAACTGTGTATATAACTGGGTGTGTGGGTGTGTAAGTGCATGTGTAACTGATTGAGTGCTGGGTACCAGAATAACTGTATAAGTGTGTGAGTGGATGTGACAGTGCCTGGATGGATGTGCTGATGTCCATGTAAGTGGATTTACAGGTGAGTAAATGAGCGTGTGAATGGTTTTATGGGTATGTGACTGAGTGTCAGTGACTATCTGTGTATATGACTAATACGTACATAACTGCTTTTGTAGGAGTATAACTGGGTGTGTAACTAGGTGAGTGGTTGCAAATTACATATTATTAAATTACATACTATAAACAGGCACCCACATCTAATTTCAAACATATTCATTCATACTAGCTTAGTAAAACAACTAGGGCCTGATTTACAAAGGTGAACTTAGACTTTTGGTCTCAACTTATACCAAAAGTCTAAGGGCCTGATTCATAAAGGTAAACTCAGACGTTTGTGCTAAACTTAGACCAAACATCTAAGTTTATGACTTTGGGAATTCAAAAAAGCCATTTACGAGTGTTACCTTTAGGTGTGCACTCAGGGAGGAGCTCCACCCAATTGCGGACCTAAAGATAGTACTCGTAAATGCCCTTTGTGAATTCTCACATTCGTAAACTTAGATGTTTAATCTAAGTTTAGAACAAATGTATAACTTTACCTTTGTGAACTGGGCCCTAAGTTTATGACATTCCCTATTCACAAAGGGCATTTTCTAATAGTATCTTTACATTCACACTCGGGGAGGATTATTTGCACTCAGGGTGGAGAATCCGCATTTGGGGGGGAATCTCTGCCCTCTCTGTGAAGAATCTGCACTCAAGCTGGAACACAAAAATCTCCTAATGTACAACCAAAATAGAATAGAATACATTACTGACAATATGAAATAACTACATCTAGGCATTGGACAGTTACATTTATGAATGCGTAGGCTGTGTATTACAGTGGTAAATGTTCTGCCAGAAATATAAAACACTACAAGATTGTTGAATTACTTCATAGTTGCAATTAGACATCTTCGCTAGAGTATAACATATAACCCACAATCATGGGTCATTTAACGTCTTCCACAGACAGTCAAATAGTGAAGGTAATATACCACTCTAAATCTATGAACAAACATCAGAATCCTAAGTTCCTCCCAAACACAACACACACACACACATGTGTCAGTGCTTACCATCCCCCTAACCAGCCCTTTATAGAAGTCGTTAGCCAATGGACTAGCTGCAGGCATAAAAGCTGAACTGCCACACACAAACCCTTTCAGACCTTTCAAAGTGTCTCTCAAATTGTTTTCTGGGTTGTCCCCAGTCATGGAGGAGAGTGATGTGTAGAGAAGGAGGAAAGTAGAGAGGATCTTCAGGCAAAGGACTAACCTCTTTGGGATGTCAAGCCAAGATGTCAGGTCCAGATTCCATTTTCCCCCTTATGTCATCTTGGATATTTTTTCTGAGTGGGAGCAGGATCTTCATTCTGTGACTTGCTGCTCCTAACCCATCCCAGCCTGTGTCAAGAACCTAGTAGCTCTCCATGTCTTTACCACTGGCTCATTCTAGAGGGTGTCCAGGGACATTGTGGCCATATCACAGGCAAGCCAGTCCAGATGCTTGTGTCAGGTATGTCTGCATGAATAGGAAAGTGCATCAGTACATATGTATACCCCATATGCTGGCAGGAAGGAAAAGGGATGCCAAAGACTTTTACATCATGTCTCACTTTCCACATGTGGTTAGTGCTATCGATTGCACTCATGTGACACTTCAGCCACCTCGCCACAATGCCCACATCTTCCACAACAGATACTGCTCACATGCCATTAATATGCAAGATGCACTCGATGCTAGTGGCTGCTTTACAATGTGCCTGCAGTGTTTCCCGGGAGTACACATGACAGCTACATATTCCATATGTGACCTCTGGCCCAGTATATGGCAGCTGGAGATTTTGGCAACATGTGGCTTCTGGCTACAGTGGTCTGAAACTGACCCCCTTTACATTTTTTACTATTAGCCCCAGGGAGGTGGTGGCCCCTGGCTCTGTGGGGGGCCACCCGGACCCCTGCACCCAATTTGTGCGATATTGCGGGAGGTGGTGGTCCTCAAGGATATGGGTGGATTGTGCTGCTCTTTCACCAAATTTCTGCAGCGCCCCAGGGAGGTGGTGGTCGTCAGGGTGCAGGGGCTGCACTGTCCCCTGCAGCCAATTTCTTCAATGTTCCAGAGGAAGTGGTGATCCTGGGGCTGCAGAGGGGCTACACAGCCCACACACCATAATAGTTAAAAGCCCAGGGATGGTGGTGGTCCCTGGGGTGTGGAGGGCCCCCCTATTAAAAAAATACTATGCCCCTGGTACCTGACAAGCACAGGAGCAGGTTCTTGTTTCTTTCTTTTTTTTTTATTCCTGTGAATTTGAGATGTTGGCATGATTTTGCAGTACAAATTTTAAAAAAATGCTTTGTATCCCTGGGGTGAGGGGGGTTCCCCGGGACTCCAGCACCAGTGATAAGGGGTCAGGGTGAGTCTACCCTTGCCCCTTGTCTTTTATTTTTTACACTTTTGTTTTGTGACTCGTCTCAAGCCGAGTCCCAAGATGGCTGTCAATACTTTCTGGTTTGAAGTATTGACAGCCAGTCAGAGCTGTGCATTTCCATGCATGAGCTCATTAATGTTCGCAAAATCTTTGCGATCACAGATAGGCAAATTTGAATTTCCAATATAGACAAATTTGAATTTCCTTTAATGTCTCAAAAATTACAGAACAGATTTACACCAAATAAGCAAAAGCGCAATCTGCGTACCAAAAGCTTTTTGTGCCCCCTTCTTTTTCTCTACCCCCACTTGATGGATCACCCCAAAACTTTCCATGTGCAACAAAAATCAATGGGGCACTTTTTTTGGAAATTGTTTTTAGGATGCATTGCTTATATACCAAGGTACTACAAAAGTTAAAATAGTATACTTTCAATATTACTAATGAGTGATACTATTTCTAACATATATTATGTGAGTGGGCTTTGTGACTATGTGTATCAGTGTGTGAGTGGGTGTCTGAGTGCCAGTATGGGTGCGTGAGTGCCTGGATGGATGTATAAGTAGGTATGTGAGTTGCAGTGTGGGCAGGTGAGTGGCTGTATGAGTGCATATATTGGTGAGTGAGTGACTGTGTCCACTGCCCATGGTGCTAGCAGGAGGCTCTAAACTTTCTGAGCTAACACATTTATACTGAGCTGGTTTACTCACTACAACCAAGCTTTGACTAGTGAAGAAAAAGTGTAACTCAAAACTATGTGGGGGACTTCAGAGGTTGTGATGTGCAGAGGCGCAGCAAATTATCAGGTGATACAGGTCTCTTGCACTTGAACAGAGGACATGATCGATCAGAATAATCACCTTTCTCCCCTCACTGTACACCACCTTTTGTTTCTTTATGTGCACCACTCGATTCATTTGCTCAGGCAAATGCTGTGGCTGGAAAACATTCTTTTAACTTGTTTGGACAGCTTTTAATATTGTTGATTTGTTTACATCTCACTTGCATTTGCAGTATGCAACATTTGCTTACATGAGAATTTGCAATGTAATGCAACTTCTCAGAAATACATTCTTGCTATTAGCATATTGGGTGGAAATACGCATACACACACATACATGTACATACGTATGTATATTATGTATATACATATTTATACCCATGCATGTATATAAATATAAATATTATGTGTATAGTTATAGTTGGGGGGCGTTGCTGGGCCGGGCAAGATGGCGGGCGCTTAATACATCGGCTCCCGAGGGGCCTATTAATTATCCACAAAAACTAACCCCATGGAGTGCCGCGCATCGGGGGTGACTGGAATAGAGAATAGTCATCGGAGGGGATTCCCGTTCTCCGGGACCCCCCAGGAGGTGAGCTGTGGAGCGTCACGGCTGGGGCCCAGAAAGAAACTGGGGCCGGGGGCTCGAGTGCATGTCTCCCCGGTGACGTTGAGGAGGCGCTGAGAGACGCCGCAGAGCTGAGGAGGAGCGGCGCCGGTTGTGCGGCACCTTTGATAGGGGAAGGAGGTACGTAGCTCCGTGTGGAGGAGCTGCGGGCGCGGTCGGCCCCTGCGAGCCGGGGGAGCGGCGTGCTACGCTCTGCCGGAGCGGTGGAGGCGGTCGGTGCTGGGCCTGTGGGACCCAGATTTTTTGCCAGAGAGGAAGAGCGGAGGCCCCCAAACACCTCGGGCCCTACTGGCTCCCACAAGCACTGGGGTGAGCTGGGCACCCGGGAAGAGCCCTCTATGAATCCAACTTCACCGCGAGGCCTAGACTCAGCTACAAATTGAGAGAAGCAGATGGGGCACACCAACGAGACATTGGAGAATATATTAGGCTCTCTACAAAGATAATAGGGGCCCAGTGGACGACGAGTTTATCGAGTGCGAAGCGGAGTTGGGCCTAGCGCTACACCTTGCGCCGATTCTTGGAAGAGGTCATATCCAGGCCTGGAGGACCTCAACATAGGGACAGTGCAAACTTGAGAACACGTTTTGCATGAACCCCTTGGGAGGAGAGCTATGGAGCGTCGCGACTGGGGCCCAAGAAGAAACTGTAGCCGGGGCTCGAGTGCTGGGCTCCCTGGTGACGGTGAGGAGACTCTGTGCCGCGGAGCTAAGGAGGGGCAGCGCTGCGCGGCCCCCTTGATAGGGGGAGAGGGTGCATCGCTCCGAGCGGAGGAGCGGCAGGTTCGGTTGAGACCCATGGGCCGGGGGAGCGGCGTCATGCGCTTCGCCCGAGCGGTGGAGGTGGAGTCCTGCCCGGGTGGACCGCGCAATCAGCGCTGGGCCTGCAGGACATGGACTTTTAACCAGTGAAGAAGAGCGGAGGCCCCCAAACATCTCGAGCCCTTCTAGCTCCCTCGAGCACTGGGGTGAGAGGAACTGGACATCCGGGAAGGGCCCTCTATGAATCCGACTTTACCACGAGGCCTAGATTCAGCTACAAGTTGAGAACAGCAGATG
This sequence comes from Pleurodeles waltl, assembly GCF_031143425.1. Classification (NCBI taxonomy): domain Eukaryota; kingdom Metazoa; phylum Chordata; class Amphibia; order Caudata; family Salamandridae; genus Pleurodeles; species Pleurodeles waltl. The sequence continues at coordinate 688,600,402 of NC_090442.1, forward strand.
GGCACACCGACAAGACATTGGAGAAGACATTAGGCTCTCTGCCAAGTTAAAGGGGACCCATAGGCGACGAGTTCATCAAGTGTGAAGCGGAGTTGGGCCTAAGGCTACATCTGGCGCTAATTCTTGGAAGGGGGCATGTCCGGTCCCGGGGGTCCTACACGTGGGGACAGTGCAAACTTGAGAACACGTATTGCATGAACAACCGGGGTAATCAACAGAGGATTGACCGGGCACTGCCACGCTAGTAAAAGAACCTGAACTGAAGGCACTGGACCTAGAGGTAAAAGGGTCAGGCAGAGGTGTGCCTTTGGCCTCAAGCACTGTTAAGAACCCGGGCTCCAGGCCATTCTGGGCTGATGACCTCTAAGGGCCGGAGCGGGAGAAAAGCGATGGAGCGCACCACTAACTCTGATCACGGTGGAGGGGACCTGCGTGACCTCACGCAAACCAAAGTAAAAGATACCCTAGATAAAATACTGGGTGCAATTGAGGACACAAAAGCAACCTTGAAGCATGATATCAATCAGGTGGCGGTGGAAATGGGCCTCCTGCGTGCGGATCACCAGAAGCTTGTTGATAGAGTCAAGGAAACGGAGACCACGCTTGCGGACCTTACACCAAGACAAAAAGACCAAGAAGCCTCGGTACTGAGCCTCACGGACAGAGTGATGCACCTGGAGCGCAGGGCAGAAGATGCAGAAGATGCTGAGGGAAGGAATCAAAGGAACAATGTAAGAGTGGTAGGGCTAACGGAAGGAGCAGAAGGCACAAATATGTTAGAATTTCTTGAGGAATGGCTGCGCACTGTGGTAGCACTGGGACAATTGACACCATTCTTTACATCGGAGAGGGCACACCGAGTCCCCTCCAGACCCCTGGTGCCAGGAAGACCGCCCGCGCAGTGGTCGCCAGGCTGCTCAACTACAAAGACAGAGACATTCTGCTCCAGAGAGCCAGAGAGGCAGGACCATTCAAGGTGGCGAATGGAGAAGTAACACTTTTTCCAGACTTTACCATGGATGTCCAAATTAGGAGAGCGTCATTCATGGCGGTGAAGAGAGCCCTCAGAAAAGAAGGGATCCAATACTCTCTCCTTTTTCCAGCAAAATTGAGAGTGATCGCAGAGGACAAGACCACATTCTTCCAGAATCCAGAGGAGGCATGGGAGTGGATAGAGACCCATGGAGGACGAGCAGGGCAGCCTACGAAATCGGACAACACTGAGAGAATGACGCAGGGAGCTCCCCGGGGGCGGCGTCGCCGGACCCACCTCCGGTTTGGACCGACAAAATCACAGAGGGAGTCTAAGAGGACAGAAGCCTTGAGAGTGGCAGCTGCTATGGGCAGAGAAGCATCCCCTTCAGGGAGCAACGAGAGAGACTCCACATTTACACCAGGATAGACAGATGGGTGTGCTCAGCTGCCCTAGCACGGGGAACGACCCACTCTGAATACTTGGGACGCACAATATCTGACCACAATCCCCTGTTACTCAACTGGAGAGTGGTAGAGGATAGGCCCCCCATACCATTATGGAGATTAACCCCTGCCGCACTTGAAGACCAAGCATACAGGTAGGCGCTCCGTTCATTCCTGACAGACCACATTAAAATTAATAAAGGATCAGCCACTACTAGACATATAGGGGGTCATTCTGACCCTGGCGGTCATTGACCGCCAGGGTCAACGACCGCGAGAGCACCGCCAACAGGCTGGCGGTGCTCTCAAGGCCATTCTGACCGCGGCGGTTTGGCCGCGGTCAGAAAAGGGAAAACCGGCGGTCTCCCGCCGGTTTTCCGCTGCCCTCAGGAATCCTCCATGGCGGCGCAGCTTGCTGCGCCGCCATGGGGATTCCGACACCCCATACCGCCATCCTGTTCCTGGCGGTTCGCCCGCCAGGAACAGGATGGCGGTATGGGGTGTTGTGGGGCCCCTGGGGGCCCCTGCAGTGCCCATACCAATGGCATGGGCACTGCAGGGGCCCCCGTAAGAGGGCCCCACAAAGAATTTCAGTGTCTGCTTAGCAGACACTGAAATTCGCGACGGGTGCAACTGCACCTGTCGCACCTTCCCACTCCGCCGGCTCCATTCGGAGCCAGATTCCTTGTGGGAAGGGGTTTCCCGCTGGGCTGGCGGGCGGCCTTCTGGCGGTCGCCCGCCAGCCCAGCGGGAAAGCCAGAATGGCCTCCGCGGTCTTTCGACCACGGAGCGGCCATATGTCGGTTCCCGCCAGGCGGGCGGCGACCGCCACCCGCCGGCCTCAGAATGAGGCCCATAGAGTGGGAAACACTTAAGGTAGCGACGAGAGGTTAATGTATAGGGCAAACAGTAGGGATTAAACGCACCCTGGAGCGCGAACTAACCAAACTAGAGGTAACCATACATGAGGCAGAAAAGGCAGGGAGCCAAGGCACACTGAACCAGGGAGCATATATGCAGGCAAGGAGGACCCATTCCCAGGTAGAGGGGCAGCTCAGGTGCCACTGCACACAAAAATATTTAGCATCAATACAAACTGAAGAGGGTAGGGCAGGTAAGCTATTGGCCTGGCTGGGAAGACCGGGAGGGGTGGGATCCCCCATCGTGAGCATTTGGGATATGAAAGGCGAGCATAGATTCAGACCAGGCCCTATAAACGACGCCTTCAGGGACTATTATACATACCTGTACCGGAGCCCCAACCAGATAGAGGAAGGGCGAATAGATACATTTCTACAACTGCTCCCACTGATTATACTGGCGCACGAAGGGAGGGACGAACTGGGGGGACCGGTGACAATAGAAGAGGTAAGGGAGGCTATCACACAACTGGCCCCAGGGAAGACACCTGGCACAGATGGTCCCCCAATGGACTTTTACAAAAAGTACATGGGACTGTTGGCGCCCCAGCTCGTAGAACTATATGCAGAAGCGCTGCATGCCGGACGACAGCCGGACTTTCTCAGAGAGGCACTGGTGGTGCCCCTGCCCAAATTGAAATCAGGCGAGGCATCAGTCACTGATTTTCACCCGTTATCCATGCTGAATAGCGATTTTAAAATCCTCAGCAAAATCCTGGCTAATCGATTGCTCCAGCATATACCAATGCTGATCCACGCAGACCAGAATGGGTTTGTCCCAAACCGAAGTATGTCACTGAATCTCAGACGCCTCTTTGCCATACTGCAGATGCCTAATACGGAACGACCCCCAACTGGTGCGCTAATAGCTGTTGACTTTGAGAAAGCTTTTGACTCAGTCAGATGGGACTATTTACGAACAGTGATGCTTAGGATGGGGCTAGGGGAAGATTGGGTGAGATGGGTGGACTTGTTACATACATCCCCACTGGCACGAGTAAGAACTGTAAGAACTGGGAAGACGATCTCAGAACCCTACCCAATACACAGAGGCACCAGAGAGGGTTGTCCACTGTCACCATTATTATTTGCCCTGGCTATTGAGCTCTTGGCGGCACAATTTTGGCTGGAAGGAGCGGGCAAGGAGGTAGAATGGGGACAAACCGAGCACATAATCTCACTTTATGCCGACGATGTCCTGATTTATCTTAGGGATGGGGAGACAGGACTGACCTGAGCACTGCAAATATTGGACTGCTTCGGGAATATGTCGGGGCTTCGACTTAACAGGAGCAAAACGTTTGTCTTCCCTATCACAGCAGGGTTGGCCCGCCCATCCTCATGCCCTCGGGATGTGGTGTGGGCTCCACAAACCATCAAATACTTGGGGGTAGAGGTGTACCACGATGTTAAAGATCTTCGAGATGGGAACCTGGGAAGGGCACTCTGTTCCCTCTAGACCTCAGTTAGGTTCTGGCTGACGTTGAAACTACCGATAATGGCCAGGCTATCGCTATCTAAGATGGTCATGTTACCTCGCCTCCTTTACTATTTTGTTAACCTCCCCTGTGACGATCCCGGCATCGTGGTTCAGGGAGTTGAATGCCTTGCTCAGGGAACTGGTATGGGACGGAAGTCGAAGGCGCACAGCGCTAGCAATACTCTGCAGGCCAACTCTAGAGGGTGGACTTGTTGTCCCAGACTTTGAATCCTACTATTTGGCGTGCCAGTTACAGTGAGTCTCCAGGTGGATGACAGGAGGAGGCCGACTGGACAGATGTGTCACGAGTGGTGAAATGAGCCGAGATTACATCATAGCACAGATGATACACCGGAAGGTGCAACCACAAGAAAAAAGTAGAATGACGAAAGTGGCACTGGTCTGCTGGAGGAGATGTACACGACGGGTGGGCTTAGGACCGGCTTACTCGCCTGGAATACCATTATCGGTACTCCTGTTGGAATCGAAGGGCGGGAACCGAAAGGGAGCCGGACTAAGCACATGGGCGAAAGCAGGAGTACAGACAATTGGGGACCTTTTTAGCAACGGGGTTTTGAGGACATTCACTGATTTGATGGAAACTGGGGGGGTACCGAGTGGACAATTTCTCTTGTACCAGAGACTAACACATAATTTAATGAAGCACTGGGACACAGTAAATGCGGAACCGGCCACACACCAAGTACTGCACCTAGTGCTGACAGCAGGAGATGACGCTCACTTAATAACAAAGTTATACAAGACACAGGTCGAAAGCGTACTGGACCTACTACAACCTCAAAGGGAGAGATGGGAGAGGGCCTTGGGTAGGGATCTCACGGACTCGGAATGGTGGAAGGAAATAGCATACCAGCGGGGCGTATCAAGGAACACACAACTAAGATATACGCAATTCAACTACTTACATAGGACATACCTTACCCCACATAGATTGACTTCAATATACAGAGGAACTCCCAAGACATGCCCTAAATGTAATGAGGTGGAAGCTGACTTTGACCACATGGTGTGGCACTGCCCTGACATTCAGAGGGGCTGGGGAGCGGTGGTGTCCGAACTGAAAGAGTTGCTCGAGATCGAGGTAACCCAAACTCCAGCTATGTCCCTCCTAGGCCTGAAAACAGGATTAGTAGTGGGGAAGATAAAGGAACGCTTCCTGGATCTGGCACTGGTACTATTTAGGAAATCAATAGCACTTGGTTGGGGGTCACCCAGGAGCCCCTCCCTGAGTGAATGGAGACACGACGGGCTGAAATGGGCCAGAGCCGAACTACAAGCCCTCAAATGTGAAGAAGCGCGGGGCATATGATTAACACCCATTGCTCCGACATGGGAAGAAATATTGATGAAGTGGGAACAAACAGTCAAGGGAGAGGAAGGAGCGGAGAAGGCGACAGTTGACAAGTGAGACCTGATATTGAGAAACAGAGGGCACGAATTACAGATTGGGACATGCGAGTAGAGAGGGAAGGACAGGCCCACGACAGAAGGGAGAGATATAATAAGAAATCAGACCGAGATATAGGCCCCCTCAGACCCCTCACCGATCGGGCCCAGAGAGTAACAGGACACACCGGGGAGACCCCAGACATGCACCGAGAGGCTACAAAGGGAAGTAGACGGTAATGAGAGCCAGGCCTCCTACCTGGTACAAGCTTGCCCCACATCTTACAGTAACTATCCTTAGCATGCTCCCACGCGCGCCATCATGTTAATAGGTTGTTAAGAGTTTGGTTAAGACAATTGGAAGGAGAGGGGGGGATAGCATATTACACGACAGAGTATTCTGGAGAAGCTACACCCAAGCACACGACGGAGAACGTGTAACAGCGAAACACAATCATAGAGACAAGGTAACATAGATAAGATAAATGACGAATACAAACGTGCACTGTGGAAGCAAGTAACGTTGGCAAATGATACGACAAGAAACTTTATTTTATTTACTTTATATTATTGTTTGTATTTAACCCACGATAAAATGTGAATAAAAAATATTAAAAATAAATAAATTGTATAATTATAGTTAGAACCTGGTTAGGACCTAATTTGCATAGGAAAAGCATTTTTTCTTTCACCAATAACTTTGGCATCACTTGACGAATCTTCACTAAACCTTCAAAACTGATACTACATTCAGTTGAGCTGCTGTCTTGAAAGATTTTTTCTGACTATCAGGGGCTGAGAGAAAAGGTGGGTCCCAAAATGCATTTTCCCCATTTCTTTTCCCATAGGGTTTTAGACATGCCTACAGCCCAAACTTCTGGTTGGAATTACACCAAATTCGCCAGATTCGCCAGGAAGCTAGAGCCTGCTCTGCAGACTGTGCTTTTGTAATTTGTTCAGTATTTACTGAGACATGAGAGGTTAAAAAATACAGATATCTAGAGACTCGGAAGATCCACCGATCCAACTGTCCCTGTTCTGATAATTGAATGACTGTCGACACTTCAACATAGAAGTGTTGCAGCCGTTTTTTAACTCAGCTTCAGTCGAGTCCCAGACAAAAAGGATAAAATAAAGAAAATGGGACAAGGTAGGGACACCTTGGACCCCTAGCCTTGGTGCAGCAGTCCCCCAGGTACCCTACCAAGGCTAAATAGCATTTTTGTTTTATATCTCAGAAAAATCAGCAGATGGATCCAATCTTGCTTTTATTTTTGTCACACACCCACTCACTGACGCATTCAGAGGCTCATGTACTCATTCACAGACCCACTCAGACTTTCACCTACCTGCTCACAAACCCACATAGACACGCACACACCCACTCTCACACCCAGAGACACCTTTTCACACCTACTCTCACACCCATAATGACACTCTCACACTGACTCTCACACCCACATAGACCCTCTCTCATCCACTCTCACATCTAGACACTCTCACATCCAAAGATACCCTCTCACTCTTATTCTCACACCTAGAGAGACAGGACCTGCAGCCTACTCCCACCTTCTGCCATGACCGGCATGAGTTGGGTGGTTATGGGGGTTGGCTGCAGAGCCTAGACACAGGACAGGCCCTGCAGCCAACCCCCACCGTGCATGACCGAAGAGCGTGCACGGCAGTGGTTGGATTGATCTATAGTAATTAAAATTACTTTATGTTAAAAAAAACTGAAATTCACTGAAAAAACTAAGGTTACAGGAAAGTTGTAGTTAGGTTCTGAATTGACTCAAACAAAACCATAGAAATTCAGTATTTAGAATTATAGTTAGTTCTAGTAACTGTATCTCATGCCCTAAAAAACAAAGGTTACAGGGACATTATAGTAGGCTCACTTTTTAAATGTAAGAAACCATAGTAATTCACCAGTTAGAGTTTGCGTTACCTCAAGTAACTATAACTTGTGCCCTAAGTTAACTATAACTCATGCTCTCGCCATGCACTGCTAATTACCCGAGATATTACAGCACTCATGACAACTTCTATAGCATCATTAAAAATATAAATGAAACATTAGCAGTCAAATCATTAAAGAAAAAACTGTGCATGGCAGGGGCGCGAGTTATAGTTACTTGAAATCATTCTATAACTGCTGAATCTCTATGGTTTTATCCGAGCACATTCAGAACCTAATTATATTGTCTCTGTAACCTTTGTTTTTTAATTAAATACATATATATCTATCAAGTGAAAAAAAAAAAAATATATATATATATATATATATATATATATATACATAGTAAGCAAAAAATAATTGCCACGCACTCCGCTCAGCCACAAAACAAGTTTAAGTGGTTTTATTCGGTGCAGAAAAAAGGGAACAACTCGTTTCGACTTTACAGTCTTCTTCTTAGTTCTACAGTCCTTTCTCTAACAAATCTATTTATACTGCCTATCTTACAAACCAATACAATGCATTATGGTCACAGTAGTTCAATTATACAATATAAAGATTTAACTAAATCTATACTATATTTAATCAATTCCAAATTTTGGTAACCTCATGAAACAATATTTATGGTACAACAATTAATTTTATAACTTCAAAAAAATTATTGTCATAAATTAGGGAAAGACCCAGATAATTATAAATGATAATTATACAATAATCAGCCATTTCATTCGATTCATGATTAAATAAACCTCAAAATTCACCTCAATGAATATTCACTAACAGTTTGTTTGTATTATGTTAAATTATATACAGGAAAAACAAATTAATTAGTATAATTCTTCAATTCAATGTTCACTCATAGATCTAATAATGTTTATAAATAAACACGTTTTTGATTCAGAGATGGACATAAAGTTCCTCATCATAATTAAGCCCTAACGGGGTCTTTGTCCTCATTGAGATGATGTATTTAGATTCAAGTTGTCTCAATTTTTTTACTCTATCCCCACCTCTTTCATGTTCAGGAATATGGTCTATTCTATAATATCGTAACATTCTCCAACTATTTATTTCATGTTGTTGGAAGTGTTTGGATATGGCATATGTTAGATACTTGTGTAAAACTGCTCTGACATGTTCTAAGATTCTTTTCTTTAGCATGCAAATTGTGCTGCCTACATATCTCAAGCCACAATGACATTCAATTACATAAACTGTAAATTTGGTGTTACAAGTTATTCGATATTTTATGTTAATTTCCGTTTTATCCCATAATTTTACTGTTTTAGTCGATTTTCCAATTTTGCAAGCTTTACAGCTATTACATTTGACAAAACCACATTGTTGTTCAGTTAGCCAATTCTGTTGATTTCTTATTGTGAAGTGGCTTCTTACAATGTAATCTTTCAATGATGGGGCTTTTCGATACGTAATCATTGGGCCTGAGCCTAATGTTGGACCAAGATCTGGATCTTTCCGTATAATATGCCAATGATTGCATAAAATATTTTTGATAAGATCACTTTCTTTAGTATATTCCATTATCATCCTGACATTGTTTTCCTCTGATTTTTCTTGTGTAACTTTTATTTTCTTGGGCACTAGTGTCTCATCTCGAGAAATTTTTTGTACTCTTTCTAAATTTCTTTGTAAAAGTCGATGATTATAACCTCTTTGTTTAAATCTATGTAAGGTCTCTTTATATTTTAACTGTACCTCTTTCTCATTAGAGCAATTTCTACGCATTCTGATCAATTCCCCATAGGGTATGCTTTTTAGAAGTGGTTTAGGATGGAAACTTTGACCATGTAAAATGCTGTTCGTTGACGTTTTTTTACGGAAGACTGTGGTTTCTAATTTATTATTCTCTACATAAATGTTAATATCTAGAAAATTGATTGATGACTTACTCATTTCACATGTAAACTGCAAACCCACATTATTCTGATTCAATTTGTCAAAGTATAATTGAAAATCATCCTGTGTTCCTTGCCAAATTATAAATAAATCATCAATAAAGCGTACCCAAAGTGCAATTTTGTCCATAAACATATCATTGTCCTTGCTCCAAGCTATTTCCCTTTCCCACCAACCCATTGTTAAGTTGGCATAATTGGGAGAAAGGGAAATGCCCATTGCTGTACCACACATTTGCTGGTAAATCTCATGATTAAAGATGAAAATATTATTATTGAGACATAGTTCTATAATTGAAAGTAACATCTTAGAATGTTCAAATTCCACAATAGTTCTCTGTCTTAAAAAATATTCACATGCTCTTAATCCAATTTCATGATTGATAGACGTATATAAAGATACAACATCTATTGTCACTAATAAGTAATCATCAGACCAATTAAATTCCAATAAGATACGTAATAGATCTCCTGAGTCCTTAATATATGAACTTAAAGTCATTAAAATTGGTGCCAAATTGTAGTCTACATAATCAGAAATTCTCTCATATAATAATTCACATGCTGAGACTATAGGTCTACCAGGTGGTGATGTTAATGATTTATGTATTTTAGGTAAAAAGTATATTGTTGGTATGGTCGGATTCTCCTTTTTCAAAAATTTGAACTCATCTAAATTCAAAAGTGATTGTTGATACCAATCATCTAATTTCAAATGTAATTGATGAATTATTTGGTTGATGGGATTGTGATTCAATTTTCCGTAATTGTGTCTCAATAATAATATTTTCATCTTTAATCATGAGATTTACCAGCAAATGTGTGCCTGAGATATGAAGGCAGCACAATCTGCATGCTAAAGAAAAGAATCTTAGAACACGTCAAAGCAGTTTTACACAAGGATCTAACATATGCCATAGCCAAACACTTCCAACAACATGAAATAAATAGTTGGAGAATGTTACGATATTATGGAATAGACCACATTCCTGAACATGAAAGAGGTGGGGATAGAGTAAAAAAATTGAGACAACTTGAATCTAAATACATCATCTCAATGAAGACAAAGACCCCGTTAGGGCTTAATTATGATGAGGAACTTTATGTCTATCTCTGAATCAAAAACTTGTTTATTTATAAACATTATTAGATCTATGAGTGAACATTGAATTGAAGAATTATACTAATTAATTTGTTTTTCCTGTATATAATTTAACATAATACAAACAAACTGTTAGTGAATATTCACTGAGGTGAATTTTGAGGTTTATTTAATCATGAATCAAATGAAATGGCTGATTATTGTAGAATTATCATTTATAATTATCTGGGTCTTTCTCTAATTTATGACAATCATTTTTTTGAAGTTATAAAATTAATTTTTGTACCATAAATATTGTTTCATGAGGTTACCAAAATTTGGAATTGATTAAATATAGTATAGATTTAGTTAAATCTTTATATTGTATAATTGAACTTCTGTGACCATAATGCATTGTATTGGTTTGTAAGATAGGCAGTATAAATAGATTTGTTAGAGAAAGGACTGTAGAACTAAGAAGAAGACTGTAAAGTCGAAACGCGTTGTTCCCTTTTTTCTGCAACGAATAAAACCACTTAAACTTGTTTTGTGGCTGAGCGGAGTGCATGGCCATTATTTTTTGCTTACAACATTATTGAGGGTTCAGCCAACTCTCCTGCCTTGCACCAGCTGATAGTGCGCGTCAGAATCTTTGGCTTGCTTTGTTTGGATATATTTATATATATATATATATATATTATTATTATTTTTTCACTTAAAAAACCAAAGGTTACAGGGACGTTATATTTCAGTTCTGAATGTACAGATACTTGTGTCCTAAGGTAACTATAACTCGCGCCCTCACCATGCAGTTTTTTCATCCAGAACTGTACTGCAAATATTACATTGATATTATCAATAATTTTATCAAAGATGTCATGAGTGTCATAATTTGTGGGGTAATTAGCAGTGCATGTTGAGGATGTGAGTTATAGTTACCTTGGGGCACGAGTTACATTTACTTGAAGTAACTCTAACTCTAACTGGTGAACGTCTATGGTTTCATACATTTAAAATGTGAGCATAACTATAATGTCCCTGTAACCTTTGTTTTTTTCAAGATTTAAGTGAATTTGTATGTTTTAAAAAAAAATCTATTTCCTAACTATAACGTCTCTATATCCTTTGGTTTTTGTTCAGTGAATTTCTATGGATTTTTTAACATATAGGGGGTGATTCTAACCCTGGCGGTCGGTGATAAAGCGGCGGCCAACCTGCCAACAGGCCGGCGGTCCAAAAAATGGAATTCTGACCCTGGCGGGAACCGCCAACACAGCCCGCCACATTAACACTCCGACCGCCACGGCGGTACGGACAAACAGCGCGGCGGTCACCGCCAACAGCCAGGCGGCAGACAATGTACCGCCCACAGTATTACAACTCACCAATCCGCCACCTTTTCTGGGGCGGGAACCCCGCCGATAAAAACACGGCGGAAACAGACTACGGACGGGAAAACGGTCACCAAAACACACTCCACGAGTACGGAGGACAGCATGGAACCCGAATTAAACATCCTACCTGCTCTCGTCTACCTTCTCATCTACCACAAGTACGAAAGCCGGCGCAGACGACAACGGTGAGTACTGCTCCTACGACACACGGGAGGGGGGAGGAGGAAAGGTTACGGGCACACACATATGCGACCCCCACCCCCGCAAACTATGTACACACCAATGCAGAGCAACAATGCACAGTGACACCACCCAAACCCCCCTGAAAAATGCAAAGACATAATTAAATTGTGAAGAAAAATTTATATAAAAAATAGACTCTGATATGTATCGGTCAACTATGCAAAATATCTATAACAAAATAATACTATACACACTGCCATGGAGAACCGAGGCAATTAGTCCTCTACATCAAAGTTAAATAGAACAGTCCATGGGCTACAGTGTAGCGACACAAGGGCAAAGCCGACACAGGAGACCTGAGTCCTTTGGAGAGAACACTGCAGGGGCATCTGATGAAAAAACTACAGGCACCTCAGGGGGAAGGGAAGAGGGGGGCACCACAGCCACATGAGTCCACGACGCCAGATCTACGAAGGGGCCACCATGCCCACTGTGCCATCCTGGGAAATGCACAGTCTCTCAAGTCTCTACAGTGGGTGGGTTGCCCACTCTGCCATCCTGGGGAGTGCAAAGCCACAGTCTCTCAAGTCTATACAGTGGGTGGGATGCCCACTCTGCCATCCTGGGGAGTGCAAAGCCACAGTCTCTCAAGTCTCTACAGTGGGTGGGTTGCCCACCCTGCCATCCTGGGGAGTGCAAAGCCACAGTCCATCAGGTGGATGACAGTCTCCACTGGTCAAGGAGGAGGCATGGTGGGCACAGTGAACCATAAACAGTGCTTGACAGGAAGGGCCCAGCGGAGCGGTGCTTGAGACGGTGGGGCCCAGCGGAGCGGTGCTTGAGACGACGGGGCCCAGCGGAGCGGTGCTTGACAGGAAGGGCCCAGCGGAGCGGTGCATGACAGGAAGGGCCCAGCGGAGCGGTGCTTGAGACGGCGGGGCCCAGCGGAGCGGTGCTTGACAGGAAGGGCCCAGCGGAGCGGTGCTTGACAGGAAGGGCCCAGCGGAGCGGTGCTTGAGACGGCGGGGCCCAGCGGAGCGGTGCTTGAGACGGCGGGGCCCAGCGGAGCGGTGCTTGAGACGACGGGGCCCAGCGGAGCGGTGCTTGACAGGAAGGGCCCAGCGGAGCGGTGCATGACAGGAAGGGCCCAGCGGAGCGGTGCTTGAGACGGCGGGGCCCAGCGGAGCGGTGCTTGACAGGAAGGGCCCAGCGGAGCGGTGCTTGACAGGAAGGGCCCAGCGGAGCGGTGCTTGAGACGGCGGGGCCCAGCGGAGCGGTGCTTGAGACGGCGGGGCCCAGCGGAGTGGTGCATGACAGGAAGGGCCCAGCGGAGCGGTGCTTGAGACGGCGGGGCCCAGCGGAGCGGTGCTTGAGACGGCGGGGCCCAGCGGAGCGGTGCTTGAGACGGCGGGGCCCAGCAGAGCGGTGCATGACAGGAAGGGCCCAGCGGAGCGGTGCTTGAGACGGCGGGGCCCAGCGGAGCGGTGCTTGAGACGGCGGGGCCCAGCAGAGCGGTGCTTGAGACGGCGGGGCCCAGCGGAGCGGTGCATGACAGGAAGGGCCCAGCGGAGCGGTGCTTGAGACGGCGGGGCCCAGCGGAGCGGTGCTTGAGACGGCGGGGCCCAGCAGAGCGGAGCTTGACAGGAAGGGCCCAGCAGAGCGGTGCTTGACAGGAAGGGCCCAGCGGAGCGGTGCTTGAGACGGCGGGGCCCAGCGGAGCGGTGCTCTTCTGCACGGCGGGCCCTGTTCAGCGGTGCCTATCTTCCCGGCGGGGCCCTGTACAGCGGTGCTCTTCTGCACGGCGGGCCCTGTTCAGCGGTGCCTATCTCCACGGCGGGCCCTGTTCAGCGGTGCCTATCTTCACGGCGGGGCCCTGTTCAGCGGTGCTCTTCTGCACGGCGGGCTCTGTTCAGCGGTGCCTATCTTCACGGCGGGCCCTGTTCAGCGGTGCCTATCTTCACGGCAGGCCCTGTTCAGCGGTGCTCTTCTGCACGGCGGGCCCTGTTCAGCGGTGCCTATCTTCACGGCGGGCCCTGTTCAGCGGTGCCTATCTCCACGGCGGGCCCTGTTCAGCGGTGCTCTTCTGCACGGCGGGCCCTGTTCAGCGGTGCCTATCTTCACGGCGGGCCCTGTTCAGCGGTGCCTATCTTCACGGCGGGGCCCTGTTCAGCGGTGCTCTTCTGCACGGCGGGCCCTGTTCAGCGGTGCACATCCAGTAGGTTCAAGGGAGCCAGACCTGGGCTGGACTCCCTGCTCAGTCGCCCTCCGACCGTGATGTTTCTGGACCCTTCGGTGACGGAGTCCTGGGCCCTTTGGTGTCCTCCTTTACAGCTGGGATGTGGCATGTGGGGCCCACCTGCTCCGCGCTCCTGCTGGCTGACTTCTCCGCCCTGCTGCCCTTACGCTCCTTAGATGGGGCTCTCGGGCCCTTGCCTCCCCTAGATGTTGTGGCTGGTGAAGTGGGCGAACTCTGCTCCTTGGGGGCAGCTGTGTCAGTCCTCGCACGGCGGCCCTTGTGTTTCCTGGTCCTCTTGCCGGGGGGGGGGCTGGATGTGTCCTTGCTGCTGATGGAGGTGTCACTGCTGGCAAAGGGTGGACTCCAGAACCCATGCACAACAGTGACACCCGAAGCTGGGCTGGTGGTGGCTGTGGTGCTCTTGGGACTCTTTGAAGATGAAGGGGGTAGGTCATCGGAGGGAAAGAGGTCAAGATTAGCCAGGAAAAGTTTTTTAGGGCCAAGGTAAAGGGTAGGAGAAGTGGTGATGGGAGTGGAGGAAGAGGATGTGGTTGTAGGAGAGTCAGGTGTGCTGTCATTGGGTGAAGGTGCAGGTGCTATAGGCTGTCGTGAGGTGGATGTCTGTTGGGTGGGTGGCTGCCTGCGTTTGTGTGTCTTGGAAGAGGTGGTGACAGACACAGTGGGAGAGGACACAGGGGACGTGTAAATGGCAGTGGGGGTGGTGACTGCACGCGTGCGGACTGTACAGGAGGGTGTGGTAGTGATGGAAGCACTGGCTGATGTTGGTGTGCATGCAGGTGTGAGTGTAGACGTCACAGGGAGGGAGGAGGGAGACGAGGAGGAGGGGGACACAGGGGTGGTAGTGACTGTTGGAATGTCTGCATCTGGGTGTTGCTTGGGTGAGTGTTTGTGGGATCTGTGGTGCTTGTGTCTGGATGAGCTGCCCTTGGGTGTTGAGGTGTGTGCAGGCTGGTCAGATGGTGTGGATGGGATAGGCTGAGGAACAGGAGACAGAGACAGGGTGGAGGCAGTCAGAAGAGGGAGGCTGGAAACAGGGACAATGGCTGCCGTCAGTGCTGAGGCCAGAGCAGTGAACGATCGTTGATGGGCAGCCTGACCCGAATGAATGCCCTCCAGGTAGGCATTGCTCCGATGCACCTCCCTTTCTACCCCCTGGATGGCATTCAAAAGGGTAGTCTGCCCAACAATGAGCGTCCTCACAAGGTCAATGAGCTCCACACTGAGGGCAGCAGGGGTGACAGGGGCAGGGGCTGAGGTGCCTGGGGCGAAGGAGACGCCCGCCTTCCTGGGCGAGCGGGCACGGAGCGTAGGCTGAGGGGCTGCAGGGAGGGCGGGGCTGGTGCGCTGGGTGGCGGCTGTACCTGTAGAGGCGGGGGGCACGGATGTTGCCGCCACCGCTAGGGAGCACCCATCCGAGGACGTGTCTGTGTCGCTGCTCTCACCACCGGTCCCCGTTGTGGTGCTCCCCTCGCCCTCCGGCTCACTGGTGCCCTCGGTGTCTGTTCCTGGGCCCACCGGGGCCTTGTGGCTTGCAGCTCCCTCGTGCTCCGATGCCAAATCTCCTCCGCCTGATGATGCTAATGCACACATGCACAAGAACATGAAGAAGAAGGGTGGGGGGAGAAAAAGAAGACCTGGTTGAGTGCATGCAATGTCAACACCGTTGGCGGAGAGGACAGACACAGGAGCCGCATGCACTAAGCCGCGCATTCGGGGTACACTACTCAGTACTTCTGACTCGGACAACAGGTCAAGAGACGACAAACGCGCACATGTGTGAGGCTGGACCATCAATAGCTGTACTTGTCACCCTACAGAGGTGGGGGCCGGGAGCACAGGGCCATGCCTAATGGAGAGGACTACACTACAGAAAGCGCCCTGGCCTAATGTCACCCACAACCCTCCTCCCCCACCCAGACGCCTCCACTGTGCAGAAAGATAGCAGAATGTGCTGATACTCACCCCCTTGTGTCTGCTGTGATGCTCTCAAGCGCCCATCCAAATCAGGGTAGGCCACCGCCAGGATCCGGGACATCAGGGGGGTCAGGGTACGACTGGCACCCCTCCTAGGTTGGGAGGCCATCCCCAGCAGTGACTCGGCGGTCTTCCTGGTTCCACGGCGGATGTCCTCCCACCTCTTGCGGCAGTGGGTGCCCCGTCTGACGTGGACCCCCAGGGCCCGGACTTCCTTGGCGATGGCACGCCAAATCTCGACTTTCTGATGGGCGCTGACCTATGTGACATGTACAGGGTGGGAAGGAAACATTAATCAACTTACTGCATGTTAGATGTGATTGGCCCCCCCTCCCCAACCTTGCAATATAGCACATGCTCTCATCTGTCGTGCGTTGCACTCCTCATTCGCCCCCCACCCCACCAACTTACATCCACCCCACTCCACACAGGCATCGCCCATTCCATGTGCACCCGGTGTACTCACCTGTTGGTCTGGAGGACAGTAGAGTAACGCATACTGGGGGAGGACCCCATCCACGAGCTTCTCCAACTCTTCAGACGTGAAGGCAGGGGCCCTTTCCCCAGTCGCAGCAGCCATTGTCTCTTCCAGACCGAGTTCACAGCAGCACTTGCAGTATAGGTCCTCTCCTGTGGATGATCAGGTCTCGAGTGATTAAGCAGATAGAAAATGGCGGTCACGCCCGCGGCGGGGCGTACCTCGGCGGTGCGTACCGTGACCGCCGGCGCACATCGTCATTGGCTCCTGAAACCCATAGGCTTCAATGTTATCCAATGCGGCTCCGTATAGCGGTCTTCGACCGCCTACCGCCACGGTGTGCTCCGCCAGCGCAGTGACCTCACATCCCATTGTCCCACTTCACAGGTCAGGCAGCCGCCATTTCAAGGGCCCACATGGCATAATTTCTACTGCGACACACAGGCCTAGGCCTTGCATTGCCACACATACACGCCTTTCAATACATAGATAACCGTGTGCTATGCAAGCTGTGGTGAACGTACCAGTGATTAGCTTGACTCTGTGCTCCATGTTGTCCTTCCTAGGCACCGTCCGCTGGGACTTGCGAGGAGAAGGATGAATCCTCGCGTGTACCGACCGCTGGTGGACCTGTCGACAATGGAAGAACGCCACATCATACTACGATACCGACTTGACCGTGCCACTATCCATGAACTGTGTGCCCAGCTGGAGCCAGCCCTGATGTCCCCCATCCGCCAACCCACAGGAATTCCCCCTCTGGTGAAGGTGCTGTCAGTCCTCCATTTTCTTGCAAGTGGCTCATTCCAGACAACAGTGGCCATGTCATCTGGAATGTCTCAGCCAATGTTTTCTAAAGTTTTGTCTAGAGTGTTGTCTGCCCTGACGAAACACATGCGGAGTTACATTATTTTCCCTGAGGAGGTTGATTTGCCCACTGTGAAGGGTGATTTTTATGCCCTTGGACATATTCCCAACATTATTGGTGCCATTGATGGGACCCATGTAGCCTTAGTCCCCCCAAAAGACGATGAGCAGGTGGACAGAAACAGGAAAAGTTACCATTCTACTGTATGAACGTCCAGGTGGTCTGTTTGGCTGACCAGTACATCTCCCATGTGAATGCCATGTTCCCTGGTTCAGTGCATGACGCGAATGTGATGCGTAATAGCAGCATCCCTTATGTGATGGAACAGCTACAGAGACAACGTGTGTGGCTAATAGGTGACTCTGGTTACCCCAACCTGCCTTGGCTATTGACCCAAGTGAGGAATCCCCGGACCAGGGCTGAGGAACGGTACAATGAGGCCTATGGGCGAACTAGGAGGATCATAGAAAGGACCTTTGGCCTCCTGAAGGCCAGGTTTAGGTGCCTGCATGTGACAGGGGGATCCCTGATGTACTCACCAAAGAAGGTGTGCCAGATCATCGTGGCCTGCTGTATGCTTCACAATCTGGCATTGCGACGTCAGGTGCCTTTCCTGCAGGAGGATGGTCCAGATGGTGGTGTTGAAGCAGCTGTGGAGCCTGTGGAGAGTGAAGAGGAGGAAGACTCAGAGGACGACACAGACAACAGGGACAGAGTTATCCAACAGTATTTTCAGTAGCACACAGGTAAGAATCACACACGCCATTTTAATTTTCCTGAAAGCCTCCAGCTTCTCAACTTTGTCTATGACCCCCCAGTTCTTTAAAACTGATGTTTGATTTTCCCTTCCCTTTTCAGTGCTGTATGACCCACTGCGTGACTTCTGCTTGGTTAGCCCATGGACTAATGCTTATTGATCTCGGTATGTGTTCAGCACAAAGTTAACAGAACATAATTGATCGGTAATGTGTTATACATTTGTAAATAATACAGCCTGACTCCAGCATGATTTCAGTGCATTGAGTGATTTATTTTTGGTGCTAGATAATGGTACATGATATTAACACGGTGATGGGTGGGGGTGGAGTAATGTCCATGGCAGAGTCCAGTTCTCAGTCTCACAGGTGCATTGTCCATAAGCCTGTGGAAGGATGGAGCAGGGGCAGTTCAAGGTTGGACAGGGTGGCAATGTGGGACAGTGGGATGACTTCAGGGGGTATCTCATGCTGGCGGGGGTCTTGACATCCTACTCTGTCTTTTTTTTGGATCTCAGGCTCCTCTTGCGGGGTGGTTGTTCTTCAGCAGGAGGTGGGGTTCTGGTGGCCTGTCGTGGTGGGGCCTCCTGTCCACTAGCGCCGGCGGAGGTGGTAGGCTGTTCCTGGTCCGGGCTAGTGACAGGGGCCCTGTGTGGTGCCACATGGTCCCGCAACGTGTCTTCTATCCGGTTGAGGGCCTGGACTATGCTCCCCATATCGGTAGAGATGTTGGTGAGATGATTGGTGAACCCCATGTACCGTTCCTCCTGCTGTGCCTGGATCTCCTGGAACCTGGCCAGTACCGTCGCCATCGTCTCTTGGGAGTGGTGGTAGGCTGCCATGATGGTGGTGAGGGCCTCTTGGAGAGTCGGTTCCCTGGGCCTCTCCTCCCCCCCCTGTCGCACTGCAGCCCTCCGAGTTGCCCTGTTTCCCCCGGCCTCTGTCCCCTGGACGGTGTGCCCACTACCACTGCCCCCAGGTCCCTGTTGTTGTTGGGGTGGTGGGTTAGCCTGGGTGCCCTGTAGTGGCAGACACACCGCTGATTGACCTGTCCTAGAGACAGAGGCATGGGCCCGCTGGGTGGGAGCTGTGCTGTTGTTCCCAGAAGGGGTTGGGTCTGCTGTGGCCTGTGTGTGGGGAACCGACTGTCCAGAGGTCCCCGATGGTCCGGGCTGGTCATCAGGTTCCAGGTCGACAGAGCTGCTGTCATCACTGGGGGCCTCTTCCGGCGGGGGGATGGACATTTCTGGACCCTCCTGGCCGGTGTGTTGGCGTTCGGGTCCTGCATGGGGTAAGAGAGTATGGTTATTGTTTCTGTGTGTGCTATTGTGTGCGATTTATGGGTGCCCTTGTCCCCCAGTGCTGTCATTCCCTTGGGGGAGGTGTTGTGGGGGTGTTTGGGGGGGGGGGGATGTGCAGTGGTCATGCTTAGGTGATGGGTGTCCATAGTTTGTGGTGGCATGCAGTGGTTGGTGTTGGGTGGGTTGTGCTGGAGAGACATTCTCAGGGAGGATGTGTGATGGGGGGTTGGGGTGAGGGTGGTGGTGGGGGTTAGCATGCTGGGGGGGGGAAGTAGTTGAGATTGTACTTACCAGAGTCCATTCCTCCGTGTACTCCAGCGAGGCCATCAGGATGCAGGATGTTTAGTACCTCTTGCTCCCATGCTGTGAATTCGGGTGGAGTGGGTGGGGGTCCCCCGCCATTCTTCTGCACTGCGATGTTGTGTCGCGAGACCATCGAGCGCACCTTTCCCTGTAAGTCGTTCCAGCGTTTGCGGATGTCGTCTCGATTTCTGGGATGCTGTCCCACCGCGTTTACCCTGTCCACGATCCGCTGCCATAGCTCCGCCTTCCTGGCTATAGTGGTGTGCTGCACCTGTGAGCCGAAGAGCTGGGGTTCAACTCTTATGATTTCCTCCACCATGACCCGGAGTTCTTGGTCCGAAAAGCGTGGGTGCCTTTGGGGTGCCATGGGGTGGTGTGGATGAGGTGTGGGGTGGTGTATATGGCGAAGAGTGTGTTGGTGTGTGGTGCTTTGTGCTTCTATGTGGTGTGTGTGATGGTGTAGTGTGCCTCTGTGTGATGTAGCTCTCTATTCTGTGATGTGTCTCTCTCTCCTTCGTCTCTGATCTTCGGTCGTAGGGGTTTGTGGGTGATGTGGGTGTGTGTTTTATAGTTGATTGGATGTGTGGGAGTGTTGTTTGTATGTGTGTCAGGTGTGTGTATTTCAAATTGTCCAATGTGGCTGTGTTTGGGAGCTGTGTGTGTATTTTGACCGCGGCAGTGTGTACCGCCAATGGAATACCGCGGTTGAAAGACCGCCGCGTGGATTGGTGGGTCAGAATGGCATGGGCGTGTTTGTGTTGGCGTGGCGGTGGAGGTTTGGTCATCTCCAGTTTTCCAAAGCCCGCTGATGAGGCGGCCTTCCTTGGATGTCGGGTTTTTGGCGGATTCACAGTTGGTGGTCAGAATGACCGTGGCGGTTTACCGCGGCCGCGGCGGTAGTATGGCGGAGTTCTGACCGGCGGTAAGGGCCTTTTACCGCCAAGGTCAGAATGACCCCCATAGTAATTTGTTTATCCAACCAATGCTGCACACGGCCAGGCCCTGAGGCCAAACTGCTATAAGCACCCAACCTTTCACCTAGCATGGCCTTTTCCTGTATGCAGCGTAGGTTGCCCGCAAGACCTAGCCCGCAGCCAGACCATGTGGCCAACCGTCCTAATCACCTAACCCCATGCTGTGCTTGGCTGTTTGGCCGTTCACAGTGGGAGTAGGCGGTGGCTTCTCTCTGGGTGTGAGAATAGGTGTGAGAGGGTGTACATGGGGTGAGAGTGGCTGTGAGAGTGTCTGTCTAGGTGTGAGATTGCATACATCAGTGTTTTAGTGGATGGTTCAGTGTGTGCACAGGTTTTTGAGCAGGTGCATGAGGGTGTCAGTGGGTCTGTAATTGAGTGTGTGAGAGTCTGAGTGGGCCTGTGAGTAGGTGCGTAACTGTCTCAGTGGGTCTGTGAGTGGATGCAAGATGGTCTGAGTAGGATTGTGAGGGGGTGCACGAGGGTCTGAGGACCACAAACAGACCACCAGTGATGGCGGGACAGTGATCGCTGTATTACGAGTCACAAACTGAAGACCGCTCAAATACAGCCACAATCCCCAAACCACCAGACCGACTGAGGACGGGTGAGAGACAGTCCCACCATCAGCACCGCCATGCCGACTACGCCCTGCCTTCCATATTACAACCCACAAATCAGAACAGCAGTCATTGCACGGTGGAAAACCATTGGTGGTGTGAATCACCGCGGTCTAAACATCACCTCCATCAGAACCCGACAGCTCGTATCCATATCCAGAGGGTATTTCTTACTCCTCTATTTCCCCAAAGTGAATCTCCTCATGTATTCCACTCTTTCAGCAAAATCGTAAAATTATTTAATTTGGCTCTCAGTCTCACATCTTGTCGGCGGAGCTGCCTTCTCGTCCTATCTTTCTTCAACCCTCTGGATAAGGATACACTTTGGTGATCATCATTGAATTTTGATATTGGTATAATCTACTAGGAATGCAGATATGGAATGAATATGGATTGGGAGAATATAAAATCGCCCTGAGGAAGGTGGTAAAAAGGACTGTTAAAAACCACTTAAACATGTCAATGCAAGTTGAATTGCTGGACTCATTGGAACTGGCCAAGAGCCAATGAGATATTGGTTGGATGAATCAATTGGCCACTGTATTCCTGAAGTGGGAAAGCAAACAGACAAAAGACCAGGGTGGATGTCTTATGTGTGGTCTCCCAATTTCATTAGGCCAGAGATTGTACAGCGGGCCCCTTTGGGGCCTGGTGGCATTTTTATGATTGGCTGTTTTTAGTGTTTCTGATTGTGTATGGGATTATTTATTAAACTGATATTCCTTTATTAAGATTGATCATTTGAGTGAATGAATGCATGAGAAGAGAATTTAGTGGTGGATAGCATGATAATTTCCTTTAATTTCCCTTGGATTCTGTACCTGGACTACCTACAGCTGGGACAACTACTCTGATGATTTCACCCTCCATGACCCTACTCACTGCACTTGTGAATAACATTAAACACCTTTGAGCACAGCTACTGCCTACTTGTCCTAATTGTGATAAGTATGATTTTCTGTTGTATAACATGTCATTACAGTCAAACTATTGTCCTGCAAAAGTTTGTGAGTTAGACAGAAGGGGGAGCAATATGCAGCAAGGTTGATGCGTCAAAAGAGCCACCGGGCAAGGCAGGAACCAGAGTTGCACCACACAACTGCTCTGCAAATAGACCAAGACAGGGACAACTACCACTATAGGAGTCAATGTTGGCCACTCAACAAACATGCAGTATAATGTCTCAAT
Organism: Pleurodeles waltl; assembly: GCF_031143425.1. Taxonomy (NCBI): domain Eukaryota; kingdom Metazoa; phylum Chordata; class Amphibia; order Caudata; family Salamandridae; genus Pleurodeles; species Pleurodeles waltl. The sequence continues at coordinate 688,622,874 of NC_090442.1, forward strand.
CCCTAGTCTAATTTTGCAGGTGGAATCTTAGACCATATGCCCATGTTAGAATTACATTTCCCAGACATCCTTACCCAATGGTCCTGCCCTCACAGCTGACAAAACTCAACTAAAGGCATGTTCCACAATAAGTAACCATTGGGTAACACATGGACAAAAATTGCACGAGTGATACAACACAACAGCAGAGTGATAAAAGCACAGATATTTTAACAGTAACACCTACTCTGCCAATAATAAACCAAGCAGCCCTGGCTACCCACAGATCCTCACCACTACAACTTTCTTGCATAATATGGTCGACTCACTCACCATCACTCTCCCTATCTCATCCCAAACTGACCGCTCAACCCTGAACTCCTACGCAAATCCCACCTCCCTATCTAACAAATCCCCTGATCTCTGTCCCCCCACACAAACCCCACCCTCCTCCAATGCCTCAAAGACCGCTCAGGAGGTCAGCAGAATGGCTCACGCTCCCAAATCCTTCTACCTACCCCCCACTAATATACTAAGGGCATCAACTCTAAGAGACCCACAAGATCCCCCCCAAGTCTCATCATTAAAAACAAAGATCCTAATAGCATGTCTAACCGCACTACTGCTGTTTCCTCAACTCTGACTCCCACCTCTGATGAACACAATCCGACTCATCATACCCCGTACAATATGAAGTGAAACATGCATACTCCCCCCTTAAATCACATACCCATGTTCAAAATAAACAAGGGACTAATTAGCCTGGAAAACCAATTAGAGATAGTAATATAGGGCATCAACAAGATCACAAGGAACCTAAACCCATTTACGATCCATGCACTGAGGAACACCAATACACTATGCCTTGGTAGACCCAGACCCCAGCCAATCAGTTGGCCCACAATGCCCCTCAACTTCAAAGACCAGAGACCGAAAAGAATGAGTGCAACATTGTTGCGAAGCCGAGGAATTAGTCCAATCGTACAACCAGGAACTTTTCAAACTCAACAACTCATCTAAGATTCAGGTCATCACGGGACTAGGTCGAAACTACACACCACCAAGCTCGACCAGGCCCCCAACACATCACATCAACATCCCCTTGACCCCAGACACTCAGGACCCTAGAACAGAAGTCAAACCAAGTGCATGCTCATAAACTGTAGATCTGCAGTCAAACATGCAACAAAACTAGCAGATGCCATCCTGAACAACTGCATTGACATTGCTTTCATCACAGAAACTTGGCTAAATGAATACTCACAGCTGATCATGGGCAGTTTAGTCCGCCGGATTTTTCAATCATCAAAAAAGACAGGAAGGACTGCCCGTGGAGGCATCGCTATCATTAACAAGAACAACAGCAACTTAGACATAAAAGGTACTTTCAACTACAACTCATTTGAATATCTCAGCTTCTCCATAAGGATGAAAGACAACACCAATATGCTCTGTCACCTGCTCTACAACCCTCCTGGCAATAATATCCCCTTTGGTGAAAACCTTGCTGATCTAATAACACACTGCTCACTCTCATGCACCAATTACACATTCCTAGGGTCCTCAACCTCCAGTGGAACAATGAAAGCAATACTTTAATCCAATGTTTAAATTACCTCTTACATAGCAAATACCTCTCCCAGCTCTGCAAAGGTCAAACCCACAACAAAGGCTCAATGCTGGATGCTATAATAGCTCAGGAAGAAACACTTACGATTGACAACATCGTCCCTGTTGACTGGTCGGATCATCACATTATTTTATTCCATCTCAAAAAAGCATCCCAACACCAAACTTACACGCAATAATCTTTCCAGTGGAAAATTCCAATAGCAGTCCTAGAAGAAAGTATTAGTTCACTTCTCCCCCCATACTATAGCCTCTAAACAACTGAACTCACCACCCACTACAACTCAACATTATCCTCCATACTCGACCAAGTAGCCCCTATGAAACTGAAAAGGGTGCGAAACACACCCTAAAGAGCATGGTTCGATCTAAACACTGAAAGAAGGCAATTGAGAGCAGCTGAAAGACTTTGGAGATTGAACCCATCCACAGCGCACCTTGAGCAACTCAGGAGAGAAAACAGAAACTACAAAAAACACATGGGGGGGTCATTACAACCCTGGCGGTCAAAGACCGCCAGGGCTGTTTTGACAGAACCACCGCCAACAGGCTGGCGGTGCTTCCCATGGTATTACGACCGCGGCGGAAGCACTGCAGTTGCCCTGCCGGGACCGATGGTTTACCGCCACGTTGGTCCCGACGGTTTTAATCCGCCAGGGCAGCGCTGCTTGCAGCGCTGCCCAGGGGATTACGAGTCCCCCTACCGCCAGCCTTTTCCTGGTGATTTGAAAGGCTGGTGGTACGGGGAGTCGCGGGCCCCTGGGGCCCTGCACTGCCCATGCCCTGACAAGGGCCCATGCAGCTTTTCACTGTCTGCTATACAGACAGTGAAAAGCACGACGGGTGCAACTGCACCCGTCGCACGGCCACAACACCGCCGGCTCCATTTGGAGCCGGCTCCTGTGTTGCGGCCGAGATCCCCACTGGGCCGGCGGGTGGAAACTAGGTTTCCGCCCAGCGGGGATCTCAAAATGACCACGCCGGGAGTGCGGCCGCATTGGCGGCTGCCCCGCGGTCAGATCTTGGCGGGTCGTAATGACAAGGTCGTAATGAGGGCCATTATGAATGAAAAAAACACATTCTTCCACAATGTGCTAGATTGAGCCAAAAACCGCACAAAAGAGCTTTTCAATATCATCAAACTACAAACATCCAAACTTCCCCGAATAAACCCTCAGGCCTCCAAAGAATGATGCAACAATTTTGCCAACTTCTTCACTGACAAAATCACAAAGATTGAGCTCTCCCTGGAAACTGACAATCTGTCAGCCACGGAGATTCTTCCTCCCGAAAAGGAAAATAATAATCACCGCTCTCTTTCCCGGACTCCCTAACATCTATCTCTCCAACAATAAACAACAGATATCATGTTATCCAAGAGCCTACGGCATCTCCCAGAGGCTGGAAGGCCTTCAACACACTCTCGGAGGTGGACATCTCTGCTCTATTGGCTACATCCAAACCATGGTCTCACCTGGCAGTCCCCCTCCCTGCCTCCCTGGCAAATAAACTCAACCATGCTCTTACTGCTATCTGGACTAAGATTATTAATAGCTCCCTGCAGACTGGCGTGCCTCAGACTGCCTCAAACTCGGTCAAGTCACGCCAATGCTAAAACAAAAAAACGGGTGCAGACCCGAACGACTTCAACAACTTCAGACCCGTCTCCAACCTACCCTTCCTTGCCAAAACTCTAGAGAGAAGTGTTCTCTCTCAGCTAAACCAACATGTAGACAACAATGACCTTCTGAACCCCCTTCAATCTGGATTTAGAAAAGGATGCAGCACAGAAACAGCAATTCTAAACATAGTAGATGACTTTCACAAATCTCTAGATACTGACCGATGCTGCCTGCTCATTCTCCTAGACCTATCAGTGGCCTACGACACAGTCAACCACAAGCTTCTACTGGACTCCCTCCAAAACAGGATTGGCGTGGAAGGAGTGAACCTACGCTGGTTCTCATCTTTTCTACAGAACCGCTCTCAACAAATCAAAATAAACAACATGACCTCCGACACAACTGCAATCACCAGAGGTGTTCCGCAAGGCTCTGTCCTTTCGGCTACACTATTCAATATCTACATGGATCCCCTTACCGTCATTCTCAACCAAGCCAACATCCCCTTCCATCTGTACACAGATGACACCCAACTTTACATGGAAATATCCTCAAGAAAGGATGTACACCGACTAAATGCCACCTTCAAAGAAGTTCAACTTTGGCTATCCTGCAACCACCTAAAACTCAACAAAGATAAGACTGAAATTCTTCTAATATCAAAGACAAGGCAGCTCCCCCAGATGCAAGAATGGATAAAATCCATAGACGCTCTTCAATGCAATCTTACTCCAACAGACTCTGTCAAGTCCCTAGGAATCACTCTGGACACCAATTTGACTATGAAGGATCATATAAAGAATAACGCAAAGAATGCTTTCAACAGCCTGAAACTGCTGAACAAAATCAAACCATTCCTTTCGCCAGATGACCTAAAAAATGCCATGCGAGAACTGGTGTTTTCCAGATTAGACTATGGTAACGTCATCCTCACTGGCACGGCAAAAGTCCAACTTGCACCCATGAGACCCACTCCCCATGCAGAGGCCAGAATGGTAACAGGGATTAAAAAATATGACCACATCTCCCCTGCCCTGAAAGGACTAAAGTGGCTCCCAATCGAAGCTCGCTGCAACTTTAGAACTGTCTGTCTAACTCACAAAGCCCTGTACACTGGGAAACCAGCATACCTTGCTGCTAAAGTCAATATGGCGGGACAGACAAGAAAACTAAGAAGCTCTAACACCCTTCTCCTCATCCCAACCAAAGCCCAAAAAGAAAAAACTTGGACACGCTCCTTTGCAAGCATTGCCCCTAAAATCTGAAGCTCCATCTAAGTACACATCAGGTCAAACCGCTCCCTCCAGATCTTCAAGAAGCAGCTGAAGGAACTCCTCCTCAACGAACATCTTAGCTAGCGAGTCATCCATCACCCTAAGACCGATTCCGCTTCACCACGATTTCTCCACCTCACTCCTGCTTTCACTCCAACATGTAAGATTATGAGAAGCTACTTATAAATAATTAATGTATTTAATAACATGTACTGTTGTAAAGTGCTCTGATACCCTTGGGTCATGCCAGCACTATAAAAAACTAAAAATAAATAAATAAAATCCTTTTAGTGAGTCCTCACTCAGCTGCCATATACTGTATGTGTAGATTGGCATAGTGGGCCCAGATGTCACTGTGGTATTTATCAATGAATTAGTGGACATCCTACCTACTTATGAAGGATTCTGTTGAGTAAGGAGTACAGGAAATGTCACCATACACAAACAGAATGTGCCAGGCACTGGGCAAGAGTGACTAGTATGAAACTCATCAAGTACATGAGTGCTACTGTTCCACCATCAGCAGTTTACCTCAACATTGCTGTAGTGTCCCCTATGGTGTCCTACTGTTGTAGCATGTATAATTGACGGCATAGCCTGCCATGGCATAGCAGCAGATAATGATGTTTTTTACTCCGTGTGGATGTAGGGTGGATATTGACCTATTGCACCCTCTCTTTTTCTGTCACTCTCCCTCCCTTTACTCCTCTGTCTTTGTGTGCATCAGCATCATCAGGTGAAGGAGAAGGGGCACCAGCGAGTGGGGAAGCTGCAGCCCACAGGACCCAGGAGGCTGATACCAGCACAGCCGAGGGGGGTGCCACAGGGGAGAGAGGATCGGTGACATCATCTTTGGAGTTCTTCTCCGATGTATGCTTCCTGGTGGTCGCGGACCTATCTGGAACTATCACAGCACCGTCCTTGTCCACCACCCTACTCATCGTCACTGCCCTCCCTGTAGCTCCCCACCCAGTTGCCCATGTCCGCTCACTCAGAAGGGTAGGCATCTCTTTCAGCGCAGACACCTCTGCCCCAGTCAGCCCAGCTGCCCTCAATGAGGAGGCTATAGACCTCCCTGAGGTACATCTCTGTGGGACAGTCAACCATTGTGAATGCCATCCAGGGACTGGCATCACAAACGCAGCAGTCCAGTGCCTACCTGGAAGGCATTCACATTGCCCTGGCTACCCTTCAGAGATCCTTTCAGGCTCTGGCCTCCTCATTGATGGCAGCCGGTGTCCCTTCTTCTTCTGTCCCCCATCCAACTACCTGTTTCCAATCCCACAGCCCTTTCCCCTCACTGATTCAAGGCACACCTTCACACCAACATGTATCCACATCGACAGACACGGTCACATGGACAAACACAAGCACCACAAAAGACACCACTGGCATGCACACACACAACAGACACATGCAGACACAACAACATCCACTCCCTATTCGGAATCCCCCACCACCTACCCCTCACAGACCCTACACTACTCATACCTGCAGTGACCACATCATCACTCCCAGATTCTGCTGCAATTGCCCTCATTCCCACCATCAACACAATAGAAGACCCCAATACATGCACCCCATACACCACAAGCACACTCAGCACAACTGACAACACCCCCACATGCAGCACATCCACCCTACCTGCAGAAAGCACCACAACATACATGCACATTTCCACCCTGCCATCCCCCTGCATCTCAACACCCCTCCTCCCTTGTAGGAGTCTGGCCTTGTGTGTGGTGGGTACCTATGGTACTTACACCTTATACCAGGTCCAGGTATCCCTTATTAGTGCAGTGTAGTCAGTGTCTAGAAGCCAGGCACTCTGGAGGTAGCTGTGGATGAGCAACCAACGCTTATCTAGGAGAAATGCAAAGCTCATGCAATACTTACACACACGAAAGAAAACACTCAGTGTTACAAAAATAAAGGTACTTACACACATGAAAGAAAACACTCAGTGTTACAAAAATAAAGGTGACACAAATACCAAAAATACCATAGAGACTATACTCCCTTAGGAGGTATTTAATACAGAAATTATATTCACTAGTATGAAGAAATAAGCATAAAAACAGTGAGAAAACAGTGCAATTAGTGAAAATCACAATAGTTAGAAATGGGCCTGGGGGAGCACGAACCATGTAATAAGAAAGTGGAATCCGAAAGTCCGTCAACTACCTAGGCAAGTGTAGTGTGTAGAGGGGAGCTGGGAGTATTAGAAAAGACCAAAGTTAAGTACCAACCCACCCCTACGACCAGAAAAGCCGGAGTAAATCGCAGTTACTTTCACAGAACACACACAGAAACGAGAAGAAGAATTGTGCAAAACCCAGAAGAGACTGCAAGACACCAACAGTGGATTCCTGGACAAGAAGACCTGTGGAAGAAGGGGACCAAGCCCAAGAAGCACAGAAGAGTCCAGGAAGAGCAGGACCCCCTGCTAAACCGGATGAAGGTGCAAAAGGTAAACCAAAAGTGAAAAAAAGTCAGCACTGCACCCAAGAAGATGAAGTCGGGTTCCTGAAGGATGCAATTGATGTCTCACTCCGGATGGAGGATTGCAGTTGAGTTTGCATCATCGGAGTCCCCCAACAAGCCTTGGCACACTCAAAGCTCACGGTTAGTAGAAAATGGTGCTGCCCGGGACCACGAAGTACCAGGTGGACTCTACCCAGGAGAGAATCAGAGGGGGCCCTCAGTGACACAGAGAGCCCACAGAAGACCAGGCAGTGCACACAGGAGTACCAAAGCACAAAGAAACGACAGTTGCACAAAAGGCACACACAGGACTACGACAAAGGCTCCCACACCACCGGAGAACCACTATGGAAGCTGTGCGTCACAGGATAGAGTACTGGGGGCTGGAGCTTCAAGATGCATGAAGTTCTTGGTGGAAGGATTGCAACAAGCCTTGGCAGCTGCAAAAGAAGTGGTGCACAGGGGTACTGTCTTATGTGAGGAGGCAAGGTCTTTCCTTCATCGGAACCACTTCAGTCTACCACTCGTGATATGGGATCCAATCAGCACAGCAGAAGAGGCGATCCACACAGCCGGTCGTCATCACAGTTGGTGCCTGCAGAAGCAGGAGGGTGACTCTTTCACATCAGGGGAGATTCCTTCTTCCTTCTGATGCAGGCTGAAGATGGGCTGTCCTCAGAGGATGCACCACTGGGAAACAGTTGCAGTTGCTGGCAGGAGCCAGAGATACAATGTTGCAGGAGGCGTCTTGCTTCTTTGTTGCAGCTTGTAGGTTTCTGGAGGGTCCAAATGCAGTTTCTTCAGTGAGAAGTCGAAGTGCAGGATGCAGAGGATCCCTGCTGGAGTCTTGCAATCTGAATCTGAGGAACCACCTAAAGGAGAGACCCTATATAGCCCTGAAAGGGGGATTAGTCCCCTAACCAGGTAAGCACCTCTCAGAGGAGGGCTCTGATATCACTTACTGGCACTGGCCACTAAGATGCTCCCAGAGTTCCCTGCCAACCTTGAATCCAAGTGGAAAAACCCAGGACCCTCTGGAGGAGCTCTGAGCACCACTCCTGGGGTGGTGATGGACAGGGGAGTGGTCACTCCCCTTTCCTTTGTCCAGTTTCACAACAGAGCAGGACTGGGGGTCCCTGAACTGGTGTAGACTGGTTTATGCATGGAGGGCACCAGATGTGCTCTTCAAAGCATTTCCAGTGGCTTGGGGAGGCTACCCCTCCCAAACCTGTAAAACCTATTTCCAAAGGGAGAGGGTGTAACACACGTCTCCCAAAGGAAATCCTTTGCTTTGCCTTCCTGGGCTCAAGCTTTTCAAGCAACAGGAGGGCAGAAACCTTTCTGGGAGGTGGCAGCAGCTTCGGTTGCCTGGAAACCCTCATAAGGCCAAAATGGCAATAATGGGGGGTCCTCTAAGGATCCCCCAGAGTGCATAGAATCATACAACCAATGCTTGCAAAAGCCTTGGGGTATGATTCCAATAGGTTTGATACTAAACATCCCTATCTTCAGAGTTACCATTATGTAGCTGGACATAGGTAGTGACCTATGTCCAGTACATGCGTAAAATGCAGTCCCATACTCACAAAGTCTGGGAAAATGGGCCTAGAGTTTGTGGGGGCACCTCTGCTAGTGCAGGGGTGCCCTCACACACAGTTACTTTTCACCCTGCCCTCCGGGCTGGAAGGTCTGCCATAGGGCTGACTGACAAGTGACCTGGTGTAGTGACAAATAACAGTTAAAGGGTGCTTGCACCTTTTCACACAGGCTGCAATGGCAGTCCTGCAGAAGCCTTTGCTTGGGCTCCCTATGGGTGACAAAATATATGCTGCAGCCCACAGGGAACCTCTGGAACATCAATGCCCTGGGTACCTAGGCACCAGATACTAGGGACTTTTAAGGGAGAGATAGCATAATCACTGGGGTCCTGATTAGTAGGTTACAGTGACCACAGTCAAGCACACTGACATCAGGCAGAAAAAGGGGGTAACCATGCCAAGAAAGAGGGTACTTTCCTACATCCCACTACACCTAAACACACACACACACCCACCCAACAGTCACACAGCACACACATGGCATCTACGCTCGCACCTGCACCCAAGGCACCTCACCGTACACACCTCACAACAACTACAGCTCACTCCACTCCCAAACGTTCATCCCATGACCAACCTTCTGCCCCAAAAAAATGTTTCCTTCAATAATTTTCTCTGTTCACTCCCTCTGACCCAGTCCCTGTTTCCACTAAGAGCCCTGTAACCTTCCTAAAATCCCTGCCTTCCACCTCCTAGTCCTCCCATGGTCACCCTGGTAAAATCTTCTACTCCCACAAAGGCCAAGGTTACCCCTCCCAAAGCCAAACCCAAGCCCCCTCCCCCAAAATCAAAGTCTGCCCTGGAGGTGCTTACTTCCACACTGGCAGTGCTGGTGGTGACTTGGCTGTGCTCCGGTCCGAACACTGCCAAGGTGAAGATATGCTGTTCTACTCTGCTGGGCCCGCTGCAGTGCAACTATCACCTCCACTGTGGCGGTCCTCAGACCACCAAACTTGTAATGGGCCTCAGTATGTATGTCTGTGACATTCACACTTGAGCCATTTAATTTTTTTAAATATATATATTTTTTTGCCATTTTTGGACTAGCTGGGACCATGAAGGGAGTCCTCAAAGCTCCCCCACTGTCTTTGCAGATTTTTATTTTTATTTTACACTGAGCCTTTACTGGCTATCTGGGTCCACAGAGGAAGCCTCAAGGCCTGCCCTGCGGTCCCTGACTATTCTTTTATTTTATTTTATTAGATGCCCTTTATGGGCTATCTGGGACCCCGGGGGAGTCTTAATACCTCCCCCTTGGTCACATTACTCCAGCAAACAAGGAGCTGCTCTAGGTAGCAGCTCTGTGGTGGCTGAAGCTAAACTTTTAACTCTTTTCCCTGCACACATACCTGCGTACATAGAACAGTGATGAAAACTCTGCATTCTTGACAGCTGGCTCTGTATGACAGGTCCTGTTGTAAAAAAGCAGAGAGTTTGCTGTGACTTGGCTGCAGCTGTCAAAGCTGCAGCCAAACCACAGCAAACAGCTATGTCTGGGAGAGGGCACCCTGGGACACAGCAGGAGCCAGCCCTATTGCGGGGGCTACCTAGTCCCTATTCCAACAAGTATAGCCCTGGGGAGGTGGTGGTCCCCAGGTCTATAGGGGGTCCAAAATGAACCGCCTTAATTTTGTTTGTAACCTTTGTTCCAGGAAGGTGATGGTCCCTTGGGCAGCGGGGGGACATGTGGACCCCCTGCATTGATTACTGACAAATCCCTGGGGATGTGGCAGGCCCTGGGGTGGGGGTAGGCACCCCCCTATTTAACTCATAAAGCCCAAGGGAGGTGGCGATCCCCGGTGCAACAGTGGAGAAGATGCACCTCTGCTTATTAATTGATTAAAGCCCCATGTAGGTGACAGTCCCCAGGAATGAGGGGGAGGCTGACGGGCCTCCCCCACACCAGTAATTAATTTATCCCCCTGGAGGTGATCCTCATAGTGCATATATACAGATATATATACACACACATATAACTAGATAACTATGAATTAACTATAAAAACTTGGAACTTAGCTGGCCTTGATAGAAAGTTGGCCGACCCAGAGTGGATCACGTATATTAACAATCAGGACATTTGTTTGTTCCAGGAAACTTGGGCCGTGAATAAAATTAATATAGATGGGTTTCTTTCATTTAGTATTTTTGCCCAACCACCAGAGAAGGGCTTAGGTCGTGCCAAAGGAGGCTTGCTAGTCCTTTTAAACAAGAAACTGCACTGTGACCATTTGATATTAGATATTGACTCTGTTGATTTAATGGGTATGCAAATTTCCTTTCAGCAGAATTTTAAAATAGTTTTTATTAATGTCTATGCCCGGTCCGTACCACGAGGTTCTCAGTTTCAGACCTTAATTTTATTGTCTGAATTTTTAGATACTTTACAACCTTCAACCATTTTAATTATAGCAGGTAATTTGAACTGTACATTTGAACCTTCTATTTTGCTCAGTGGATTAACAATTGAAGAGGATGAACTTTGGGGAATTCCACAGATAACTAACTCACTGTATTGCACTCGTTCTTGTGTGGCCTCCCAGTTGGCCTCTTTATGTTTAAAACACGGCCTCAGGGCTTGCAATGGTCGCACGCCCTCTGATTTAAATATCGCGCCCACATTTAAACAAGGCATGGCCACAAGTGTCATTGATTATTTTTGGGTGGACGTTAGGTCGTGGCCTCTGTTGAGAAACATGAAGGTGGATGTGCGATGTGAGAGTGATCACAACCTCCTGCTTCTTACTCTCTCAGGGGATGTATTCAGTAGGACACTTAATAACAAATACACAGTGATTCCATCCCCATGTCTGAACAATAATTCTATGAGGGTTGGCTGGCCAAGGGCGATGTCTAACCCCACTTGAAAGGTGGGATCTACCAACTGTTTATAGACAATTTGGCTGCCTATGAAGAGCAGGATGCTAATGATATTCCTATACTCAGCATACATGACAATGTGTCTAAAATACTACAGAGTTTCTTCTATAAGAAGGCTGGTGTTAGGCCCATTGGGGAAAAATTGGTTAGTAATGGATGGTTTGATGAATCCTGCTTCAGGGCAAAGTCGGGTTAAAAACGACTATCATGACTGGTTCTACAGGGGAGATTCAACAAGCCAGACGTATATATAAGGAGACTATGGTGGTCATTACAACCCTGGTGGTCGGTGTTAAAGCGGCGGTAAGACCACCAACAGGCAGGCGGAAAAAAAAAAATGGAATTACGACCGTGGCGGAAACCACCAACAAAGACAGCCACTTTAACACCCCGACCGCCATGGCGGTACAAACAAACAGCGCAGCGGTCACCGCCAACAGACAGACGGGAGACAATGTACCACCCACAGTATCACAGCCTACCAACCTGCCACCTTTTCCGGGGTGGATTCACCGCAAACAAAAACACGGCGGAAACAGGACTTCGAAGGGAAAATGCTCATCTCTACACAGCCCACGAGGGACCAGGACGCCATGGAACTAGAGCTCAACATTTTACCAGCCTTTATCTTCTTGCTCCTCTACCAGGAGCACGAACGCCGGCGGCAAAGACCACGGTGAGTAGTGCACCTATGACACAGGGGAGGGGGGAGGGAAAAAACAGTGACACACACACGCAATACGCAACACCCCCACCCCCACCTTCACCCACGACAGGACACCAATGATGGATTCCTGGACCTGAAAACCTGTGGAGAGAGGAGACCAAGTCCAAAACCTGCTGAAGAGTCCAGGGAGAACAGGAGCCCCTGCTAACCCAGATGAAGGTGCAAAAGTGAAACCTCTGGTTGGAAGAAAAGGTCAGTAATGTACCGAAGAAGACAGGTGTGGGGTCCTGCTAGGTGCAGGAGATGTCCCACATTGAGTAAATTGATGCAGGCTGGTTTTCGTTGCTGGATTCCACCAACAAGCCTTGGCTCACCCAAGAAACGTGTTTGGCAGGAAAAGGTGCTGGCCGGGCCCAGGAGGGACGTGGGGGTCTCAACTCAGGATGAGGAGACAGAGGGGGTTCTCAGCACTTCAGAGACAAGAAAGTTGCAATTGGCAGTCATTGCAGAACTACACTAAGGGATCCCACGCTGCCGGAGAACAACTCAGGGAGGTGAGCATCACAGGATAGAGTGTTGAAGAACCAGGCTAGGCTATGCACAAAGGAATTTTTGGAAAAGTGCACAGAAGCCCTGCGAGCTGCAAAACACACGGTACACAGGGTACTGTCTGGCACAAGGAGGCAAGCTCTTACCTCCACCAAATTTGGACAGCTGGACCTTTGGACATTCAGGGTCATTTTAGTCTACCACCTGTATTCCAAGATCCATGCTCATCATCAGGAGAGGGGACCCAGAGAACCAGTCATTGCTGCAGAGAAGTGCCCACTAAAGCAGGGAAGTGTCCTTGAACCTGTGTAGACTGGATTATGCAAGGAGGGCACCATCTGTGCCCTTCAAAGCATTTCCAGAGACTCTGGGAGGATACCCCTCCCATGTCTTCAAGACCTATTTCAAAAGGGAGAGGGAGTTACATCCCTCTCCTAAAGGAAATGCATTTTTCTGCCTTCCTGGGATTAAACTGCTCAAGTCCCAGTATGGAAGAAGCCTGTCTGTGAGGTGGCAGCATCTGGGGCTGCAGTGGAAACCTCAGAAGGGTGGTAAGGCAGTACTGGGGGGCCATGGTGGAGCCCCCAGAGTGCATGAGATTGTGCAAACAATACTGGAATCAGTATTGGGGTACAATTCCCAGTTGTTAGACACCTCACATGGCCATATTCGGGGTTACCATTGTGAAGCTACATATATATATATTGACCTATATGTAGTGCACCCTTATAATGGCATCCCCGCACTGATGAAGTCCGAGAAAATGGGCCTGGACGACGTGGGAGTTTCTCTGCTAGTGCAGGGGTGCCCCCACACACAGGTACTATACCTAGCCTTCAGGGTGTGAAGGTTAGACATATAGGTGACTTATAAGTGACCTGGTGCAGTGAAAATGGCTGTGAAATAGTGCTTACCCTATTTCACTCCGGTTGCAATGGCAGTCCTGAAGAAGTGTTTGTATGGTCTCTGTATGGATGGCAAAAGAAATTCTGCAGCCCATAAGGATTCCCTGGTATTCCAATGCCCTGGGTACCTATGTATCATATACTAGGGACTTGTAAGGGGGTCCAGTATACCAATTTGGAGTGGAATACTGGGTTACCAGTATGCAAGTACAAATTTGGAACCAGAGAGAGCATAAGCACCGGAGTTCTGATTAGCAGCACACTGACAAAAACAGTGAAATAGACTGACATATAGGGCACAATCTATAAGCACTGGGGTCCTGACTAGCAGGATCCCAGTGACACAGTCAAAACACACTGACAGACAGGCCAAAAATAGGGGTAACCATGCTAGAAAGAGGCTACTTGCTCATAGTCCTTTGTTCTCCTTACTACAGATGAAATATCACAGATCAGCCAGAGAACAGGAGTGCTGCTTCAAGCTGAGCCTAGAGTCATCATTTTGTTCAAGGGGGAAGGGGAACAATGGACAATTAATATATGCCATGCTTCTCTGAGAAGCAGTCTAGTGTTACACAAAAATGCTACGCAAAATGCAGCACACGTAGAAGTACAAAAGCGTGATTTTGGAATGATTGTTTATGTGCTGGAAGGGACACTTGGCTCTTTCTATGTGTGCTGCAGAATGCAGCACACATGGACAAAGCAAAAAATGAGTAGGAATAAAAGCATTCCTCCTCGTTTTGCCATGCTAACGCAACCCCATGGGTGGTGTTAGTTTTTGGCTCTGCCACAGGTTTGCAATTACTCATAAATCTGGGGCAGCATCAAAAGTAATGGGTGTTGCAGTGGGACACCCACTGCAACACCCATTGCACGCCCCTCTAATGCAGAACTCTGCGTCGGAAGGGCCCATATTTACAAGGAGGCAAAACAAAAAGTGGTGTTACACCTCCTTGTAAATATGAGCAGTGGTTGGCGCCACCCGAGCATCATGAAAACTGATGCTCCTATGCGCTAGGGGCTCTTAAATCTGCCCGGCAGTGCCTTGAAGTTTCAGATGAGGATAACAACAAGAAAAGTACTGCAATAAGTGCAGGCGGGCTTTTCTTATTTGACTGATAGCTTTGACTATAAGTGGTGCTATGGTCCACACCCGGTTGGCTTGGCAGCCATTTGGGTTGAGTATTTTTATTGTAAGGTAAGTTGTTTATTTGCTTCTACTCTTACACCATTTAGCAGAAAGCTTTCCCCCTGAGTAAGTAACCTCTGACCCAGAGCCTGTAAAGTGTAGTACCAGGATAATGTTGGCTGATGAGCTATGGGATGCACCTGTTGTGCTTTGGAGTGTTACATTACCTGATATAGCACAAGTGATATTTTAAGCACCACTAAACCTACTTCCTACTTTCTACTTTCTCTTGAAGCTGGGAAAGAACGCAGAAATATATTATTCAGAAATGCATGCACTAGCTGTGCAACGCTGACAAAAAACTCTTCCACATATTAAGTAATTCAAAAAAATACGAACGGCATCTACCAGAATTCAATGAGGAAAATGGTACTGACTTCCTAGAAGAGTGCGCTTTCCCATCTTAAGAGTGTGTATTTGATCTTAGGGCAAAAAGTACCCTGCACTACTATGTGGGGAGTGGCTGCAAAAACGTATTCATTCAAAGGAAACTAACTAATGATCAATTCTGCAATTCCCTGACCTATGCCACAAATTATTTGCTCTATTTTTTTTTCAATCCCCTACCTACAACTGATGTACCCAGTGCTTAATTTATAAATAAAAACGTGCCGGTACTCAGAATCCAGGACACAGGACACACATCTGCTGCAATTAAATGTGTGAGTACGGAATACTGAGGTGGCCTAATTCTGAAGCCATCTCGGGCCTCTTCAATCCATATAAAGCCACCCCCTGCCCCTTCAGCTCACTCTTGCAGCTACTTTCTCCCTTTGTGACACTTTTTAGTTTTTCCCTTCCTCCGTCTTTCCCATGTGTCTTTTGCTCACAGCAAATGCTTTAGGCAGAAGAATAAGCCCCGGCCCTCAAAAATAAGTGCCGGTGCTCAGCACCGGAAACAACAAGCACAAATTAAACACTGTATGCACCCTCTCCTCATCACGGTCAATCTGTCGAAAATTCACTAGGGCCGCAAAACTGGTGGCATTCACACTTCATATTATGAAAAATCAACCTGATTGTTAAGAAGTCCTTTTAACGTTTTCTTGACACATATGAAAAGCATGCTGCATCCTATTTGGAAACTGCTCATCATCTTTATAAAAGCAAATTGCTGTTCCAAAGTCATTCTGCAACCCCTGCATACTTCCCAAGTAATTAGTTTCCAAATGAAACAGATATTTGCCAGGTCAGTGGATTAGCTGTAAAATGTGTTTCATGTGGAAAACGACAGCGTGAATGAGTGCTATGAATTTTTTGGATGAATCAGTCCTTGGCATGTAAAAGGACTCTCTCAGAGACGTCTGCCAGAGAGCATCATCTCTACCAAGAGACTGTTTCACTCTACTTTGGGCTTCTTTTCAGAATCTACACAGGACACATGCCAACTGTTAAAGTGTTAATCAGACATTTCAAAAGGAAACTCAACGAAAGAGATACTAGAATTGGTGCTCTGACACAAGAAATGCCATCTGCATTCAGATGAAGCTTTGTCGATACAGGATCAGATCATCTGCAAGTGACCATGAATTTGCAAATGTTTCTTACACATGGAAAATATTTCCTATTTTATCCTGCCAAGTGAAGCAAGCCCAACGCGCATGAGTCAAGTTGCATTGTAGCATTCTGTTTTCTGCAAAAGAGACACGTGTCCAGAATCATGTAGAGTCTGAATGGAGCAAAAGCTGGTGGAGAATGTACTTTCATAAAGGGCACAATATGTTGCAGTGTCAGGTTGCACGTGATAGGATATTCTAGCATCGTTTACATTCCAGAAAATGCCTACTTTTCGAATATAAAAGAGTGAGAAAAAATGAATGCCCGACTTTGGAAAGTAGCTAGGTCCATGCACGGATTGCACTCCTACACTTCGAAATGGAAAGTGCAGCGACCTCTCTCTATTGTGTCTGACCAGTTAAATTATTGAAGGCGAAAACATATTTTGTATATATTTGTATTTCCTTTAATCTATTGCCACACAATACATAGATGTACTCTAGTGGTTATCATACTGCCCCGTTAAATTAATCGTGTTAAATCTTCGTTAGCACTAATCATTCCTTGCCCCAATTTAAACAGAAACTTAATATAAACGTCAGTTACATCTTCACATTATGTTCTGTAGAGCATACACAACAACACTGTGATAGACGCATAATGAATACTTTCATGTGTAAGCATCCCAGAAAGGAAGAGAGAAAAAAAGTGCATGTTATAAGTCTTAACTGTTTTCTGTATTTAAGGCACATCCCTAACCCACACAATATGCTGTTGACTTTATAATACAAAAGTACTGTCTAATGTGCCATAGCTTGGTGTGTATGATATGAAGTACACAAAAGAAAAAATACTGAGCCCGGCATCTTGTTATGTGTCAACTCAGATTCCCTTGAGATGAGAATAATTTCGTTCAACTTCAAATGGTTTAGTCTTTGTCGTGCCATCAAATAGGTTTTGATGTCAGTTTTAGATGATGTTCACGGCCTCTTGATAGCTGGTTTGCAAATGACCTATTCCTTTTGGACGCATCTGTAACATCTGACACCTTCATCTACAGTATATTGGTCAATAGTCTACAGTTGACTGGCCCAAACTATACAATTTTGGAATGGATTCTCTTTTCTGGTAAGTAGTACATTAGTGTTCACTCAAAAAGCTGACCACGGTTTATAGTACAGTTAGGGAGTCATCAGCTACCTCCATACTCTGAGCACAAATATCAGCGCTACTTCGTCAAGGGGACTGTGTGGCAGTGCATACCTACACCTCTTTCCACCCACGGCTTGCACTTCCATTAGCTGTTATTGACACACACTTTTCTCTTCTCTGGCTGTCAGACTCCTTCTGACAGTGGTGTGTTTTGGATATCGAGGCAGTAGTCTCATTACTCCATATACATTTTGGACTTGTTAAATTGGTGTTTTGTTTGCTTATTGATTTGTGACTCTTTGTCATAGTTGAAGTTTCTCCACATGGTCAGCATTGTGATGGGCCGCGGATAGCGGTCAGAAGGGTTTGCAGAAATGTCAGCAAGTTTCTGGATCAGTGGGTGGTCGTCCAACATCTCAATACCCAAATCACTGTGGAGCACCTGAAGCTATCCGTAAGGCCTTGTTCTGTAGTATCTGCAGAGGCTTCCAATACTCAAGCTTGCAACCGCTCCATACTGGTGAAGCATATGTCATTGTGGGTTGAATAATTGTGTTTACTGCGTGCACTTTGCTCTGCATAGACATTGATTTTGTTCTCAGAAGCGCATACAATGCAGCCAGTTTGGCTGTTGCTTTCTGACATGTCTTCTCGATGTGGTTTCTCCAGCTAAGTTTGGAGTCAAGTGTCACCCATAGGTATGAGCTGCTGCTTTTCCACTTTATCTCCTCTCCATTGAGGCGGATCTGTGGATGATTTGTGATCTGCTTTCTGGTGAACAATGTTGCTGTGGTTTTGCTTGTGTTGTGGATCATCTGGCAGTCTCTGAGCCATCCAGAGATTTTGCTGAGCGGAGCTTCAAGGTTATTTGTTGCTTCCTTCTCCCTAAAAGATTGGTAGATGAGTGCAACATCATCGGCATAGAGAGCGAGGTCTGTTTTCATCAAGTCCTTGGGAATATCATTGGTAAATATATTAAAGACAAATGGTCCAAGGATTGATCCCTGAGGCACTCCAGCCAGAAATGTAATTGACATCGGCCCTGGGTGCATATTTCAAGTGTTTGTTGAATATGTGGTGCCACACCCCTGCGTGTGGCCACATACAGTGTTGCACCAGGCTGGAGCTCAGTTTTATATACTCCCAATATGTCTGCTGGACACTTACTAGTCGGGGGTGGTTTGCAACTGTAGCAATGTAAATACACATATGACAATCTCTGTCACCTGTAGTCTCCTCAGAGACACAGGGTTCTCTCAAAGCCACGCTACCACATTGTTGGGGTGATTGCTTCGCTTTTGTCAATTCACAGTTGATGCTGGGTGCTTCCATAGTACCACGCCCCATTGTGTGTGACTCTGTGCTTTAATCACCATGAGCAGCCAATAGCGTTAGCTGTTTTTTGTACTCTCACCATGTGTGCTCAACAACAACTAGGCCATGGTAATAGTGTTGTTTATCAATATTCCCATTTTGTGGCTGCATTTTCAAGAATATTGAATTCACACTGTTCTCAAACAGACAACTGGAGTTTCTAATTTTTACACATACATGTAAGAGTCGCCCCCTCTCCTGGAGTGATTGGATTTAGCTATCAGGTAAACATATCCTCATATAATGGTGGGGTTCATCATTATAGTAGTACATACTGTGATAAACATGTAAGGAGTCTGTTTTTATCATGTTTGAAGATGAGTGGATTATTTACTACCATTGGTTTAGACTATTCCATGCCACATCATCGGTTAAACTGTGTATATGAGTTCGCAATCTGTAAATCCAACATTGTCCCTTCTACAAGAGAATCATTAATGGTATACAGGAATGGGGGCCACTTTTTCAATGATGGTCCAACTAATGTCCTAGTCACTGCGTCCATTTTCTAAAAAGTGGGCTGTCATCTTTGTAGATGTCTTTCTGCACCTTATAGTGCTTTTATGTTCCCTAATTCACAATTTGATCTTCCAGCAGGTCATCCCAGCATATCGCAGATCACAGGGACATATGGGGGGTGATTCTGACCCCGGCGGTACAAGACCGCCGGGGCCAGGGTCGGCGGGAGCACCGCCGACAGGCCGGCGGTGCCCCGCAGGGCATTCTGACCGCGGCGGTTCGGCCGCAGTCAGAAGAGGCAAACCGGCGGTCTCCCGCCGGTTTACCGCTGCCCTTAGAATCCCCCATGGTGGCGCAGCTTGCTGTGCCGCCATGGGGGATTCTGACACCCCCTACCGCCATCCTGTTCCTGGCGGTTCGCCCGCCAGGAACAGGATGGCGGTAGGGGGTGCCGCGGGGCCCCTGGGGGCCCCTGCCGTGCCCATGCCAATGGCATGGGCACGGCCGGGGCCCCCGTAAGAGGGCCCCGCAAAGTATTTCAGTGTCTGCTAGGCAGACACTGAAATACGCGACGGGTGCAACTGCACCCGTCGCACCCCTGCAACTCCGCCGGCTCAATTCTGAGCCGGCATCCTCGTTGCAGGGGCATTTCCTCTGGGCCGGCGGGCGCTCTTTTGGAGAGTGCCCGCCGGCCCAGAGGAAATGTCTAAATGGCTGCCGCGGTCTTTTGACCGCGGTGCGGTCATTCAGCGGCGGTACCTTGGCGGACGGCCTCCGCCGTCCGCCAGGGTCATAATCAGGCCCATGATGAGATAAACTATGTTCTCTGAATCACAGTTCAAATGTGTCCTTTGTTCCCATGGTTTCCGAAGTCCCAACTTAATTGATTTAGAGGGTTTCATGAAAGTACGCAGTGTGCCATGTCCACACGGGTGATGACCCTGAACAGTAGGTAAACCTCACAAGTTAGTCTGTTGAAAAATAGAACTTGTCCGGGATCTCGTGTGTACAGGTGGTCTTTTATGTTGTTATTTATGTTAAAGGACAACATTGGTTTAATTAAGCATAGTTTGTTTTAGTCCAATATTCTCTAGTGCTTATTGATGACATTCTTTACCGCATTGGACTGGTTGCTATATATGGTAACAAAGATAATCGCATCATTGTTCTTAGGTGTGCATGGCTCTAACAGGAACTCTTTTACATGCCCATATATATTCACTTATTTGATGGTATGATCGGGATAGCTTTTCTCTTGAAATCGCTGTGTCAGGGATTAGGCTTCCTGTTTGAAATCTTCCAGTGCTGAGCAATTCAGTTGAATGCGTAAACATTGCCCTATAGGGAGGTTTTCCCTGAAAGCACGTGGTTATACACCTTCAAATTCAAGAAGACTTTTTCTGTCTGTAACTTTGATGTCTCTGTCTACCTTGACTTTGCTAACATATGACACCTCATTTCCTGTGCATTTTTTCTTCTTTGATCTTGTTGATGGCCTGTGAATCTCAGCCAAAACAAAAGTGCAGCAGTGGCTACGCCCAGGTATTGGCAAAGTTGAACATCTTCCCTGTTTGGATGACGAGGAAAAGGTTTAGATCAGGTAACTGAAAAACAGGAATATGACACAAACAAGGGGAAGGAAAGATGAGACATAGTTTTAAGAAACCTTTAAGTGAAAGAGGGGAAAAATTATTTAAATGAAAGGGTGAGCCAAGAAGTATATTTAAGCATGGCAGGGGTCAAGAAAGGGGAAAGCTCTAACCTCAGGCACAGAGAAGCTGACATTCCTAATAACCGGCTGTATCATTCATACAGTCATAGGTTAGTAGAAATGGACTTCACTAATCAGCAAGACAATGGGAATATTTTTCTGTAAATCAAAATATTATTTTGAGTAACAGCTTGGAGGGTTTGGCAAAGAATGGAGATGGTGATCAAGAATATTCCTGCCTGATTAGGATGATGGGGTACATTAGGTGGGAAGCAAAGTCTGTATAAATCTATATTGCAAAACCAACATCCGCATGATAAGATTAAATGAGGTTTAGATGATATTTTGAACGACATATCCTCTGAACTAAAAATAGGTGTGCAGTGTCTGAGAGAAACCAGACAGACATTTAAGATACTTATTGTTTGTTAGAGAAAACTACATGACTTAGCTAGTAGAACACAAAAGGATGATGTACGGAGTGCTGAACAATGCAAACACTCACCCCCAGTCACAGATCTGAGTTGAATCCATCTTTATTTTGCACACTATGCCACCCCAGTTTAGACCCAGCTATACGCAAATCAGTCTTGGCCCTGTTCCTCAAGGGAACAGTCCAGCCCGAACTGCCAAGCCAGGTCCTCCCTGGAACGGAAACATGCATCCTGGGACCGATTTCTGGGTAAGTGATGTTGTTTAGCTAGTAGAACTACTTGGGGATGCCATGGAAACATGTCTATAGAAGTAGCGAAGAATACACATGAAATAATCCATTCAGAAGCCCAAACAAGGGCTATTTCTGCATCAAACAAGGGAATAGAGAACCAAGCAAGAAGGAACAATACAATGGGCATGGTTTTTCTGTAAATATACATATTATATTGAGTAACAGCCTGGAGGTTTTGGCAAAGAATGGAGATTGAGAAGGTGATCAAGAAAAATGTTGACTGATTAGGCCAATGGCATACAATAGTCAGAAAGCAAAGTCTGTATAAATCTATATTGTAAATACCAACATTTGCATGATAAGAATTGATAGAGTTCGAAAGCTATGCTGAAAGATATATCATATGAACTAAAAATAGGTTTACAGTGTATGAAATACCTTTCATTTGTTAGGAGAACTAGATGACTTGACTAGTGGAACTACTTTACTTGAGGACACCATAGTAAACATCTCTATTGATGTAGAAAAGAATACACATGAAATAACCCATTCAAAAGCCCAAGATAGGGTTATTTCTGAATCAAACAAGAGATTAGAGAACCCAGCAAGAAGGAACAAAATCAAAATAATAAATGTTCTTGAGGGGGCAGAGGGTAGCAACATCAAGAAGTTTGTGATTGATTTCAAACAAAATGGACTATTGGAGGGCCTATCCCAAGCTGATTTGGAATAGGAATACCAAGAGTGCACAGATACTCTTTCAGGTTAAACCCAATTGAAATAGATCCAGGAAAACAACTTTTCACATATTTGGGGTAAATAAAGCTATAATTTTAATTGTATTAAAATCAAACCAATTTTATATAGTAACATCTCCTGTTCAATATGATGGGACTTATGTCATGCAACAAAAGAAAGGAAATTGTTACTTGGCAAAAGAATTGAATAGCTACAAAGTATGGGGAAACAAGTGCAGTTAATATTTCCAGCAGTATTGGAAGTTATGCAGAACAACAGAATGTGCCTTCTAAGAATGAAGAGGAAGTAGAAGAGCTAATTCAGAATATCAAGTTAAACAAATCATAATTGAACAAGAGACATGCAGGATGTGGGCCGATTAAGTCTGATTCATGTGGTAGAAATTAAACAGAGAGCTCCGTGATAAGTCAGCACTCAGACAGCTCTGAGGAAGCTGACATGATTGATGGAGGGTTTGTGGGAATTGGTTTTGCTGGGTGGGGAGCAAGTCTTTCACTCTGTAGGTGTACTTTTTAGGCTTAGGTGGTGGTAGAAAATTGGTCTCTAGTTGGCAGAAGTATGCCCCCTGTCCAAGTAGGGACCACAATCCTATTCATTGTCAGCAGGGTACACACCCTAAAGTAACCTGTGCTTACCCTCTGGTAGCTTGGCACAGAGCAGGCAGAATTAACTCAAGAGGCATTGTGTAAAGTATTTGTGCATCACACACATATAGCAACACAATGAAAATACCACAAAAAGATTCCACACAGATTTAGAACAATAGAGGATATTTATCCGAATACAATTGGATAAAATAAGACTAAAATGATAAAAAGTTATGTTTTTAAGTCATTGCAGTGAAATCACAGTGCTATAAATATATCAGCTTCTCTTAGGTTTTTTACAGTGATATGGAAAAGAGGGTGTTATAGGTGGAACATTCTTGTTGGCTGAGGCAAGGCCCTAGGCAGGCAGAACCTGTCACTCCTATCAGGGTGGGTGATTACATTCATTGTATAACCTGCGCACACCCTTGGGTAGCTTGGCACGGAGCAGTCAGCCTAGCACAGAGGCAATGTATAAAGCAATGTCACAGCACTTCCACACAACAAGTACACTGAGCATCACAAAAGAGACTTCAAACGATGTGTACGTATACAAGATTTGTATACAACACACACATTATTAACACAGAATTATCATCAGAATGGGCATGAATCCTATTTAGAAATACTACTTGCAGTACTAAGCCCACCTGGGTTAAACACCATGCCCAGTACGTACACATAAGAAAATTAACACTTTCTCTTACTGCACCCTCATGTAGTGATAAACGTTGTTAGCACAAGACCCCCATAGAGATTACTGCAAATTCAATAAAACACTGTTGCAGGATTCACCTCGGTTCACAAAATTAGCAGCAATATCTACATGCAAAGACTTTCAGCACTTTAAGTTAGCTCCACAGCATGGGCTGTACAAATAAACCTCAATGTGAACCATTAGCGTCCTCTGACAAAAAATAACAAGTACTGCAACACCACTGTGTTGTTTTAACAATCACCTGCGCACACTCCCTGACATTTACTCCTCAGTGCTACATGGTGTCACAGATACCAAGCAGCTCGTACACATGAACTTGCACGCACTCACTCCTAGTACCCTAATGCGATGCACTCATATTCAGCTAGTTAATGTCACTGTGCTCGCAGACACCTGAGGCCCCAAACCCTCCACCCACCAACCAATTCCTGCTACTGTGCTCCCCTTGAGCTGGAGATGAAAGCAACTTGTTACCTGAATCCTAGGCCACTCGTGGCCAAAGTCACACTTCTCAGAATCCTGAAGACAAGGTGGAGTACGAAAGAGACAACAGCTGATCAGACAACAGATAACACATGAAGATTTGGGCATCGATTGGGAGGTTCACTCAGAGGTCTGCAAAGCAGGGGGAGGGTGGCTGGGGCCACACGTTAGTCACGATCAAGCCCAGCTAGGCACTCCAAAACCCGAATAATTACTGATTCCACATCTCCAGGGAAGGAGGCACACATTGGGGTATGATGACTTGAGCCACTTTGACAATTCTGGATGTACACAAAGAGTTACCAGGTCCGCTCATCCTGGGAAAGAGGCACAACATCTGGTGCGCAATGACTTGAGTCACACCAGATGATTCCGATACCACACTCAAAGTGCACAATGTCGTGCCTTTCAGGAATGAGGCACAACGCCTGGGGTGTAATGACTTGAGTCACCCCAGACAATCCGGTCAGACACAAAGTACTCCATTCCCATACCTCTCTGGAATGAGGCACAACATTTGGTATGCAATGACTTGAGTCTCACCAAACAATCTGGTCACTCACTAAAACGCAAGTTCAACAGTGCCACACAAGGTAGAATACGGCACTGTTCTGAATGCTGCCCCACCTCTGAGGGTTGTACCTATGAGTCAGGTATAGCACACAATGAGCATGTCGCATGAGAGAAATGTGATGAGCTCAACAAAAGTGGGCCATGGGGGGCCTTGTAACCAGTGAAGCAGCTCACAACAAACAAGACATTTAGGCATGCAGTGGCCCCATGATGAAGGGCCACACTCTGTAAGTGTGGGCTATACCTTCAAAACTTCACACCAGGCAATTCTGGTCTCCAGACACAGTACTTATTCTCCACCCACACCGCTGCTGCCAGGTGATGTCCAGCAGACGATGTAGGTGCGTAGGAGGGTACCGCTCTCCAGATAACACCAGTAGATGATGTTGGTCCCTCACAGGAGGTATTTGATGTCCCTTAGACCTCTGGACAGAACAGGGGGCAAGACAACAAGCCGCTAGAGAGCACACTTCAGAGTACCACACAGCAGCAGGCAATCTGCCCAGGCAAGTCACGATTTCACTGATCCCTTCCAAGGACAGTAAATACTCCTGTGCACATCATATTCCTCTGACAGTGTGCACAACGCCATCCAGCAGTAGCTCCTGCTAGTGTATCTCTAAGTTGCTGTAATGTGGTACTCGTAGCTATACTCAAGAGTACGTTTGAAGTTGGGGGTGGTTGAAAGGGTTCCCCATTTGAACCACAGATGTCTCCTCTAAATTTCAGTCCTGTCTGCCATGGGGCCGTGGAATGCAGATCGTTATCTTTAGTGGTGCCATGATCTGGCTCGAGAAGCCAAGTGTCAGAACCTCTCTCTCCAATCAACCCAACTAGGCTCTCAAATGGCAGAGACCTGTTGTACACCAGGGGGTAAGTATGCGCATATTGGCAAGCTAGGCCAGGTTCAGTATATATGAAAACCCCATTGTGCAAGTGTGACCAGCAGGGACACCACAGCAGGCTCAGTACAGTCTGGTTAGTGGCACTTCCTACCCGGTGGAGGACGACGTGCTCACTTCCACCCTGTACATTAAGGTGGCTAGTGCCCAGGTCCCACTACAAGGGAATCAGGCCACCCTATGGGAAAGGTCGACCCCCTGGATAGGGAAAACCCACATGGGGGTTCTTCCCTACCAGGGCAGAACACACCTTGGTGTACCTTCCCAGAGAAGTGTAAGGCCTGCTCAGGGTTATCCGGGGCATGAGAGAAGCCACCCTGAGCGCAGGCACACATGCACCCCCACAGGCCTGCACTGTCAGGCCTAAGAAATGATTGACAGGCTCTTCAAGTGGGTGGCACACTCAGTGGAGCATCCCACGGCTAGCCAGGTCTGTACATGCCCAGATATGTGGTGTACCTTTTTACAGGGCAATCCTGGATACAGCTCAGCAACCATGCACCTGAGCACCCCCTTCCTGGCAAGTTTGGGAAGGCTGTGGGCACTTTTCCACTACAGTACAGTGGGAAAAGTGCCAAGAGTCGTAAGGTCATGCAAAGACAGTCAGCAGAAATCAGTAGGAAAAAAGCAAAAAGTTACAGGAAAATCCCTTAAGAAGGGCCACGTCCAACAGAGGACAAATGCACATTCTTACAATGAGCGCACCAGCATAGAACTCCGCCAAGTCCTCAAAGAGAAAGTCTCCTACCAGTCCCTCAAGACCAGGATGCTTAATCAGTCACCAGCAATGTTTCAAAGACCTCACAGATCTAGGGAACCATAATGACTTCCTCAGGGAAGCAGGCTGCCTTTCAATGAGTCTCTCTGCTGCTCCTCCATAGAGGTAGAGAAGGCACATTGTTGCACAGCAATGCCCCATTTCAGGAATGCAAAGAGGTAGGCAAATCATGGTTGGTCAAGGCAATGCATGCTGACCAGCTTTTAGCCGCATTGGTGTGCCAGTCCGGGATGCTATGCCATTTTTTTAGAGGCAGGCACTCAGACTTGCACTGAGTGGAAAATTGATCTCAGTCACAAGTACAGACAGGGCCATGTTAGAAGGCCTCCATCAGCACTGCAGCATCTGAGTCAGATGCAGGAGGCTTGCTTTTGGTATGCAGCAGGCTGATGATCAAAACATGTGCTGATTGTTGTTACGAGCACAGCAGCTGGATTCACGAGTGGCAGAGCCCCACAGCAGCATTGCTAAGTTGAGGTCTTTGATACCCCTGAGAATTTAGGAACAAGAAGAAAGCCAGCAGGCCCTTGGAGATCACTTTGGGGGGAAGGCAGAGTTCAGCTCTCCTTCCACTGAGTCAGAGAGTAGCAGGCATCAGGGCAACAAGAAAAAAAGCAATCCCTCTAGAAAAGCAGTCCAGTTGACTCCTTTAAGCCACACAGCAGTACTTCCGACAGTGGCCCAGTTTAAGATACAGAAGTATCTCATTAAGTGAAGTCAAGGCCTAAGTACTTATACCCTAAAGGGTTGTTGATGTGGGGGTAATTTCAAAGATGTGCAGAGAGATCAGTTTTTCCTAGTCCTAGCTACAGACAACCAGTATGGGGTAATCAGCCCTTTGTGTGGGGACTGGCACTTCCATATTAAATTGTAGGTATCAGCTCCCTTACACACTTCCTGCCCAAGAATGCCTATCAAAATGCAGATGAGTCCTTTGTCACACCCAACCTTCCTGTGCTTGTGGATGTCTGGAGGGAATGCACAAAGAGTAGCTGTCACCTAGCCTAGACATGTGTTAGAAGCAGACTGCAAAGCACATAGAACAGTAGCAGCAGAAAAATGCCCACTTCATAAAAGTGGCATTTTTAAAATAGTAATGTTGAATCCAACTTTACCAGAAAGGAGGCGTTATCATTACCATTCCAAAGATATGACTAAGCTACTCCTTTCTGATCAGGAATTACAGCTTTAAAGTATATTAAGGAATTTCCAATGCTGCTCAATGAAAGGAGTTGGCCTTACAGTAGTGAAAAACAAAACACCTTTGGGAGTTTTTCACTACCAGGACATGTAAAACTTAAAAGTACATGTCCTGCCTTTTACTTAGATTGCACCTTGTCCTACAGGCTCCCTAGGGCCTACCTTAGGAGCCACTCATACGTAATAAAAGTAGAGTTTAAGGCATAGCACGTGATTTTAAATGAGAAGTCAAACTGACAGTGAAACAGCACACATTGACTTTGCAATGCAAGCCTGAAAACGGTTTGAAAGGTTACTTTTGCGGGTGCACAATCAGTGCTGCAGGCTCACTAGTAGCATGTAATTTATAGGCCCTGGGTATATGGTATACCACTTAACAAAGGACGTACAAGTAAATTAAGTATACCAATTGTAGGTGCACCAATGTTGCCATGTTTTAGGGGAGAAGCACATGCACCTAAGCACTGGTCAGAAGGGTAAGGTGCTCAGAGTCCTAAGACCAACATAATAATACAGGAAAAATGTCTGGCAAATAGGCAAAAAGATTGGGGGAACTCAGGCTGTCAGGTCTAACAGGTGGGATGTCACTAATGGCAAATATGGATAGGAGGAAGATAAATTCTATGTCTTAGAATGTGAACCAGGTGCAAACAAGGAAAAGGAAACCAATTATGCCGGAGTACCCTAGAGAGTGTAGGGCTTATATAATCATATTGCACGAGGCACAGCTTACTCCACCAGAATGCGCACTTCTATTTAAACATGAAAAATAGGTTCAACTAGTAATTGGTCCATCTCAAAATGGTAGAAATTCTGTTGAGGAAGAATGTGAAGATTGAGGTAGTAAAGTGAGACGCTGATGATAAAGAAAGATGAAGAATACAGCAATACAGATTATTAGCTATAATTTGTGATGGATACTTTGTACCAAATGTCAATGATACAGAACGTATATTTGCCTTGTTTATTAGATTATTAATGTAGAAGACCCCAGTTATATTGTGTGCTGAGTTTAATATATTAATGAATAATTTGTTAGATAGATCCATTATAGGTCCATATAAAGATTTGGGATTCATTGACTTGTGAAGGGTGAGATCTGGACAACAGAGGGTATACTCTTTTCACAGTAACAAATACAGATATAGATGAACAGAAAAGATTAGCCCAAGAAATTATAGCAGATTAAATTAAGCTACCTTTATTACAAATAGAACAAGGGAAGACAAGAGTCCCAGATGGAACTCAAGGTACATTATATATGTCTATAGCTCAATAAATTATCCCAATCAGGAAGTTTCTACTTATGAATGTTATAAATAATGGGCTAAGGACACCACCATGAGGTAGATGAGCTACTATAATTGTCATTGTTAAAGCAAATGGAATCCCTAGGATATGTAAGTCATATTGCCCAGTCTCCATGTTAAATATGGACTAAATTGTATTTGCAGGGATATTAGCTAGTAGATTGTCAGAAATAGTTGGGAAACTAATACAAGAAGAGCAGCAGAAAGGCTTTATTCCCAAAAGACAGTTGCACAATTTGGTACATCAGCTGCCTGTCTTAATAAATTTGACAATAACTGACAAGTGTCTCTCTGTAATCACATTTGATGCAGCTAAGAATTTTGACTAGGTCAGTTGAGAATACTTGTGGAGGATTGAGATTCAATCAATGTTTATTAATGCTGACAAAGCTTTATACATCAATCCATCTCAATGAATCCTGATTAATGGCTCTCTGACAAAGAGGTCTGTCATATATAGGGGTAATAGGAGGGTTGACCACTATCCCCTCTACTCTTTGATCTATTTATTGAACCCCTACTCCAACGAGTAACGAGTGAGGATGGAATACTCACCTTTGAGTGCCAAAGCTTCAAAAAGAAGATTGCATTTTATACAGACATCTTAGTAAAATTTACAAAAATTCCACAAAAGGTTGTGCAGAGTTTTGATTTTTTTTCCATATCTGGGTATGCACTGAACTATGATAGGACAGAAGTGATGATATGGAACTTGGAAAACACTAGCAAGTTTGGTAGTGAGGAATTGAAATACCTTTGCATCATGCTTATGCATCAGATAGCCCAAAAAACACATTGCACCAGTAGCTGCACAAATCAATAAGAAAATAACAAAATGGCTAATTTCCTTTTAACAATTTATGGTAGGATTAATCTAGTGAAAATGTGCAATCTCCAAAAAATGAACTTTCTTGTTTAACTTCTTTTTCTTAACCTTTGATAAAATCAGCCTGTTTAAGATCCAAAGTAATATTACCAACTTTATTTGAGCTTGTACAGGAGAGAGGATTGCTTAGAAAAAGCTAAGGAACAAACTAAAAAGTGTAGATTGCATTTACCTAACTTGTTATGGGCTTTACTACTTAAAAGCTTTAGATGCATATTTTGCACCTATATGATTCTGACAAAGGTATAATAGTTCAAGCTGTTGAGAAAGGAATGCATGAATGGTGGCTTCTTCTATGCACTTCAAAATATATTTTAAAAAAAGACTGAAGTTTCTAATAGCCAGTGCTGTCTTATTTTACAATATGAAGTTATGATGGGTGATCCCCTATTACACCGAGTTGTCCCCATTTTGGATCCTCGGTGGCCACCCGAATGTCTAGAAGATGTTTTAAGTACTTCATTAAGGGAGGAAGACCTAACTAAATGGGTGGTGGGGCTTATTTGAGGACTCCACCTAAAAAGCAAATGCTTAGTTCTAGAATTAGACAAAAGAAAACTTTTCTAGATTCATGTACCTGCAATTATTATCAGGGCATGACGCATACAAATGGAAAAATGGCTCACTAAAGAAGTAAATAGTTTTGCAAATACCAAGTGAAATGAACAAATAACTATCACAATGATATCAAGCCTTATGTGAAGGGGAGAAGAACATTAGGAGGTCTATGTACAGGATTTGGAAAGAATACTTGCCGAAGTGAGTTGGAAAAATATCCTTTAAGATTCTGCAGTCCATCGTTAAACCTTCCACACTCATGCAAAACCACCTTTTCATTTTACAAAGGGTATATGGGATGCCATACAAGCACTCCAAAATGGGGAAGTCACAAGAGATCAAATGCAAGAAATGTGGCATATACATCATGACGCTGAGCATTTGTTTGTTAATTGCTCAGCACTGAAAGCATTCTGGGATTCTGTAAGCAACATAATCTCCAGAGCATTAACACGGGAATTTGAGGTAACCTATTTCTTAATACTGTTTTCTATAAGAAGATATGAAAATAC
The DNA here is from genome assembly GCF_031143425.1 of Pleurodeles waltl. Taxonomy (NCBI): domain Eukaryota; kingdom Metazoa; phylum Chordata; class Amphibia; order Caudata; family Salamandridae; genus Pleurodeles; species Pleurodeles waltl. The sequence goes on from NC_090442.1 coordinate 688,653,776, forward strand.
CAGAAAGATATAAAAAGTAGCATTTTACTTGCTGTTGATTGCTTGACACAGAGGGGCAAACTTGCAAGAAGCTTGTGTTGCTGTTGCGCCTTTTTTTATGCGCTGGCTGTGCAAAATGTACTCTATATTTAGAAGGTGACACCTCTAGGCCAAAGCCTCAATTCTTGCAGGCCTGTGTCAGAATTTACCAGAGCCTGAACCAGCTGTGTCACTCAAGTTTTAATATATGCTATGTAAGCATTCATTCTATATCCCTACGTAAAACCGACACAGTGATATTTACAAGTTGAAGGAAAAGTGGTGCATCATTATAAATCTGTGTGCAGACCCTGAAATGCATCACAATTCCAGAACATCAACAACTGAGGTGTAATAAATGAAGCATTGGCATTGTTATATAAACAGACCATTCTCAAAGCACTTGGGCACATATGGTACTTAGGTACCCAGGGCATTGGGGTTCCAGGGGGTCCCTATGGGCTGCAGCATATATTTTGCCACATATAGGGAGCCCATGCAAAGGCTTCTGCAGGACTGCCATTGCAGCCTGCGTGAAAGGGTGAAAGCACCCTTTCACTGCCATTTACACTGCACCAGGTCACTTATAAGTCACCGCTATAGCATGCCCTCCAACCCTGAGGGCTGGGTGCAAAGTACATGTGTGTGATGGCACCCCTGCACTAGCAGAGGTGCCACCATGACCTCCAGGACCATTTTCCCAGACTTCCTGAGTGCGGGGATGCCATTCTACGTGTATACTTGACATAGGTCACAACCAATGTCAAGCCACATAATGGTAACTCCGAATATAGGCATGTTTGGTATTAATCCTGTAGGAGTCATACCCCCATGCTTTTGCAAGCATTGGTTGTATGATCCCATGCACTCTGGGGGCTCCTTAGAGCCTTCTGAGGTTTTCCAGGCAGCCCCTGCTGCTACCACGTCACAGACGGGTCTCTGCCATCCTGTTGCTTGAAAAGCTAAAGCCCAGGAAGGCAGAATAAAGGATTTCCTTTGGGTGTTACACCCTCTCTCTTTGGAAATAGGTGTTACAGGATTGGGAGGGGTATCCTCCCTAAGCCACTGGAAATGCTTTGAAGAGCTCAGTTTGTGCCCTCCTTGCATAATCCAGTCTACACCAGTTCAGGGACCTCCAGTTCCTGCTCTGGTGTGAAACTGGACAAAGGTAAGAGTAGTGACCACTTCCCTGTCCATCACCACCCATGGGGTGGTGCTCAGAGCTCCTCCAGAGGGTCCCTGAGTTATGCCATCTTGGATTCCAAGTTGGCAGGGAACTCTGGGAGAATCTAAGTGGCCAATGCCAGCAGGTGAAGTCAGAGCCCTCCCCTTATAGGGGCTTACCTGATTGGCTGACCAATCCCCCTTTCAGGGCTATTTAGGGTCTCTCCTTTGGGTGGTTCTTCAGATTCGGATTGCAAGACTCCAGCAGGAATCCTCTGCATCCTCCACTTCAACTTCATACAGAAGAAACTCAATCTGGACCCTCCAGGAACTTCACAAACTGCAACAAAGAAGCAGGATGCCTTCTGCAAATTTGTATCTTCAGCTCCTGCCAGCAACTGCAACTGTTTCCCAGTATGCATCCTCAGAGGAAGCCGGTCTTCAGCCTGCACCATAAGAGCGAAGGAATGTCCCTTGAGGTGAATGTGTCACTCCCCTGCTTCATCAGGCACCTACTACAATGACAACCAGATGTGTGGATCACCTCTCCTGCTGAGCTAGTGGACTGAAGTGGTCCTGACGTCCTGACATCCCACTGTCTAACTTTGGTGGAGGTAAGAGCTTGCCTCCCCACGCAAGACAGCACCCTGTGCACCGCATGTTTTGCAGTTGCCAAGACTTATTGGCATCCTTCCACTAAGTTCTTCATGCATCTTGCAGCTCCGGCCCCCAGCACTCTATCCTGCGACGCACATTTTTCCGAGTGGCTCTCCAGCGGTGTGGGAGCCATTGTTGTAGTGCTGCATTGGTCTCTTCTTGCACCTTCTTTGTCCCCGTGCTGTGGGACTCCTGCACACTGCCTGGTCTTCTGTGGGCTCTCTGAGTTGCTGAGAGCCCTCTTTGACTCCCCCTCCTGAGAAGAGTCCACCTGGTCCTTCATGGTCCCGGGCAGCGCCATTTTCCACTAACCGCAAGCTTTGCATGTGCCAAGGCTTGTTGGCAGACTCAAGTGACGCCAACCAGACTGCAATCCTCTATCGGGCATGTGACATCACTTGCACCAACCAGGAACCCGACTCTGTCTTTTTAGGTGCAATACTGACTGTTCTTCTTCACCAGTGGTCCTGCTTTTACACTTTAATCCAGGTTAGCAGGGGCTGCTGTTCTGCCTGGATTCTTCTATGCTTCTTGGAATTGGTCCCCTTCTTCCACAGGTTCTCAGTTCCAGGAATCCACTGTTGGTGTCTTGTAGTCTCTTCCGGTTCTTGCATTATCCTTCTTTTCATTTCTGTATGTGTTCTTTGAAAGTTACTGTGTTTTACTCCTGCTTTCCTGGGCACTGGGGTGGGTTCTAGGTCTTACATTTGGGGTTTTCTAGTACTCCCCTCTATCCACTACACTTACCTAGATGGGAAACTGACATCTGCATTCCACTTTCTTAGCATATGGTTTGTGTTCCCCCAGGACAATGTCTAACTATTGCCATTTTCACTAATTGGACTGTTTTCTAACTGTTTTGATGCCTATTTATGCATACAAGTGTATATAATTTGTGTATGACTTACCTCCTAAGGGAGTATAGGCTCTGGTGTTTTTGGTATTTGTGTCACCAAAATAAAGGACCTTTATTTTTGTAACACTGAGTGTTTTCTTTCATGTGTGTAAGTACTATGTAACTACAGTGATATTGCATGAGCTTTGCAAGTCTCCTAGATAAGCCTTGGCTGCTCATCCACAGCCACCTCTAGAGAGCCTGGCTTCTAGACACTGCCTACATTTCACTAATAAGGGATAAATGGGCCTGGTATAATGTGTACGTACCATAGGTACCCACTACAAAGCAGGCCAGCCTCCTACATATGTCTATTAAAGTGTCAGGAATAATGATTTAGAAAGGCCATCCATTGTTAGTGTAGGCCCCAGACATGGATACATGTCTATCCTGGTTCACAAAGTGACATTAACATTTAAAGAGCAACATATCTCTCAGCCATACTGACAGTACACATACAGACATACCCTCAGGTATACACCCACATCAACAGATGCAAACAATGTGTTGGTACACTTGATCTTGTGGTAAATTGACCAATAGAAAACCTTGTGAAATCAGCAATGCTCAAGTCTCAAACACTAAAACAACATAGCCAAATATGGCGTTCAGCAATCATCAACACAGATGTAATGCAACCTGGACAAGACACCACAGTATACTCAGGATACCTATCTCAACATGCCTTTGACACAGCAGATCTGATATAATCATTGCAAATAGGTACATAATCCACATCGATTTACAGTACAGCACATATGTGGGAAGACCAACGTATTGTGCACAGGTCTGTGGTAGACAGATATCAGTTACAACATCAGTGTGTCCTATATAGAGATGCCCCACATTGCATACCCAAGTTTCAATCCCAGTGCACCATGGCATATTGACTGATGAAAAGCAGCAGATGAAAGCTGACAATAAATCGTACAATTATCCAGGCAACCTGTGCAGAATGCACCACATGTACTCACCAGATTTCACTTTCTAACAGAAGTGATTCATTCAAAGGCTCCGTCATTGGCAGGTATGGCACCAACAACATCAATGGTTCTACAGGGTCACATGTATGTGTAAGTGTAAAACAGGCTTGTACTGATACAGCCTACTTATGTATGACAAAAACCCAATTTGTGAACAACATACAGGTCATTAACAGTGGTAATGGATCTACAAAACACCTAGCACACTAAGCTACTGCCCAAATGTGGTTGTCCTACTGTGGCACTGTCAAAGGTAGCAGGCCTTACACATGTTTCGATATGACTCAGAGAACAGGAATAGACATGTGTAATTAAATGTCCTAATATAAATGACATATTGACTGATGAAAAGCAGCAGCTGAAAGCTGACAATAAATTGTACAATTATCCAGGGAACCTGTGCAGAATGCACCACATGTACTCACCAGATTTCACTTTCTAACGGAAGTGAACAATTCAAAGGCTCTGTCATTGGCAGGAATTGCACCAACATTATCAGTGGTTCCTCAGGGACGCATGTATGTGTAAGTGTAAAACAGGATAGTACTGGTACAGTCTACTTATATATAAAAAAACAATTTGTGAACAACATACAGGTCACTAACAGGGAACATGGATCTACAAAACACCTTGCACACTAAACTACTGCCCAAATGTGATTGTCCTACTGTGATTGTCCTGCTGTGGCACTGTCAAAAGTAGCAGGCATGGCACATGTTTCGATATGACTCAGAGAACAGGAACAGACATGTGGAAGTAAATGTCCTAATCTAAATATAACCAGTAGTGTCCAATACTGGTAGAAATATGTATGAGTCATTCAGTATACATAACAGGCATGTACTAATATGTGGGTTTATCAATCACCATGGTCATTGAGTGACTTTTCTTTCTTTATCTTTTCAGCTGACCAAGGATGTGATCTGCAGCCATGGGTCATGACCCCATTTGCACATCCCCAGACAGAGGCAGAGCGAACCTACAGCAATGCACTGGGCAAGACCAAAGGTATTGTGGAGTTGACTTTGGGGTTCTGAAGTCTCGCTTCCGCTGCTTGGATATGTCTGCAAAATTATCCTAGTAAGTTGCTTATTGCACAACAGCTGTGTGCGGATACATTTCCCATGGGGCATGGCTATGATTACCAGGAAGCACCAGATGAGAATGAGGATGAAGATGAGGACGGTGGGGAAAATGTAGCCAGAAATGCTGGTACCTGGAGAAGAAACATCATTGTACAGAACTTTTTCAATGAAGCGTGAAGTAGCTTGATGGCCATAAATCTATTTTATTTAAAGATGTTCACAAATGCAAATAAGTGAATGAACACTTCCTTTATGTATGCAATTTCATTTCATAGTCACTGTAAACATCAAAACACTCACATCGCACCTAATAGAATTTGGTCCATCACAAAGGTATGTAGCTAGGTGTTACACTTACCCCAGGACAACATTATGTGGACCAAAATATGTGTTTTTTATGTCTTCACATTTTTTATTGTCTTACACTAGAGGAGGCCAGTATGGTGCTTATAGTCCTATGACTGTGAACAAAGGCATGGGTTGCATGGGTACACAGTGCAACCCATATAGCTTCCATATGCTACATCAACGTTGGCAAGCACATTGTAAAATCAGCATGGTATCTCACATAAAACATATAAATGTGTTATATGTGATGTCCTTACCTGTGCTGGTGCTGAATTGGCTGCCTTTTTCCAGTGCAAGCACTCTTTCCCTACTTGGTAAGGATGCAACTCTTACATGTAGGAATGGATGTGATTGTGTTGGTGTATCTTACTCTGAAACAATGCGTTGGCTCTTACAGCTCCATCTGTGTGTGCTAATTACAACAGGACACAAAGAAAATAAAAAAGCAAACTACAGGTCAAGGTATAGCTACATGCACTGACGCATTCCATGTTAGAATGGCATAACCTGTGAGTAAATGCACATATGAACACCTGCTGTGAATGCCTACCCACATTTTAGGTTCACACAAGCCCTCTCTGTTGCCGAATAATGTGATGCATGGAAATGGCAAACATATTCCTACTTCATGACACTTATTTGAGCTACTCAAGCTGGCCTTGTGATGATAACATAGGATCAAAACATGGTCTAACATTTTGGCAAGCATTTTTCTACAGGTGTAATGTGCATTTGCCATATATATTATGCCACAAACCAGGGCCTGACAGCAGATGAGCGTGCACCACAACATTAAATGGTAGTCATTGGGTATTTAGGCCCTAATTATGATCCTGCCGGTCTGGGCCGCCATGCCAGCGGAGGCAGTAAATACCCCCAACCGGCATGGTGGCCCAGACCGCCATATTATGATCTGCCCTAACCCCACGACGGAATACACTGCCACTGCCAGCGGAAACGCTGGTGGGGTGGTGTATTCCAATCCGACAGGGCAGCGCTGCCCTCTGGATAATGATGCCCATTCCGCCAGCCTTTTCTTAGCGGTTCACACCGCCAGGGAAAGGCTGGCGGCATTGGGTATCTTGGGGTGATTTTGGGGCCCCCTGGTGGTCCCTGCACTGCCCATGCACTTGGCATGGGCAGTGCAGGGGCCCCTGTGCAGTGCCCCATTGCGCAGGTCACTGTCCGATTTACAGGCAGTAATCTATGCGAAGGGTGCAGTTGCACCCGCCGCACACCAACACTGGCGGAGGCTCCATTTGGAGCCGCTGTCAATGTTACGGTCCTTTTCCCCGCTGGGCCGGCGGGCGGAATCACTGTTTCCTTCCACTGCCCGAGAGGCGAAAACATTATACGGCCGGCAGGGGGTAGTCATGCTGGTGGTCATCTAATGACCGCCAGCGTGGATCTCGGCAGTTTTAACCGCTGAGATCATAATGAGGGCCTTAGTCTGGTATAAGATGTCTCACACATATAAACAGTAGGGTTGGGTGGAAAACTCTACTCCACTGTCGGAGTTCTCTGACCTTTTGCTACTTGGTGCTCTGCAAAAAAATCTCTTCCTACCATTGGTGGAACAGAGTTTGGCGCGCTCGAGCTGACTCCTAACAAGAAACCTGATACACTTATTGTGCACATGCACAGCAGGGTCCACCAGCAAGCTTGAGACGAAAGATGGCACTGCCATAGTGTAGCCCAACATTTGAGCGCTTTCTGCAGAAGAATAGAACAAGGAAGTCTAGTGCACAAAGGGTGCAGTCAACTTGGCATATTATGCTATGGTGCTGACCTACCAGCAAAGTGTGCATATTTCATCATATTTTCAAATCTCACACTCTAGTCTAAATGTGTGACAGACATACAGAAAAAATCTAATAAAATCCTGTTTTTTTAAAACCGTTGGACTTTAACAACTTGTAATACAGTATCATGGTCTTAAATATTCTACTCCTTCGTTCCCAGAAAAATATGATGTTTTTACTTCACACCTTCACAACACCGATGTTTTTATGTTTAGCTCCTGTGTCATTGACAGATATTTTTCTTCTATCAATTGCTCAGCTGAGGCATGCTGGGTAAGCTGTGTGCAGCCGCATATTCAATGGGACATCACACTTGTACCAGTTCCTCAGCCCACTGGATGAGCCTGAATCTGACGCCGACCATCAGCAGTGCCTTCTCTCAGACGGACGTGGGATTTTACTATCCCATTGTAAGAGCAGCAGCCCTGCTGTCAGGCTCTGTCAGAGGTGAGGATGCGCAGGGAAAAGCGGTGACACTGCTGCGTGATATATAAACATAGCACCCTTAGAAGCAGTGCTGTTGGCTTGTCATAGGTACCACCAAAGTGCATTCTTACTACAAAGCAGAAATGTGTAATACCTCTGCTTGTGCCCAGAATTCTGTAGAATTCCACCGAGTTTTTCAATGACTCTGCGGAATTCCATGGAATGAAACTCTGTGAGCTCCGCCTAGCCTTAACAAGTGCCATATTGGCCTAGCCACATACCGTTTATATCTAGACAGTCAATCTGTGATCTGGATGCCACATACACTGAAGACTGGCTGAAGCAGCCAGTGTATATCATCCCCTGAGTGTGCACTACGTCTGTAACACGTCCTATGTTGAATGCAGACAGATAGTACAATCCTCAAGTTCAGACATAATCACGAATAACAATATGTATTATAATTGCACAAGACAGCAATATATGTGAAATCAAACATCCTATCATGCAGTTACTTATGTTCAGCTAAACATAATATTAACTGTAATGCATATAAATAATGTCAAGGTCTCCAAAATTCACAATATGTCTGGGCTATTTCACAGAAATATATTACTTGTCCTAGTGTCTGCACCATGAATACAATGCGTCACACATATGTGCGCTGTTAACATACACATGCAACATATCCCAAGTCTTCAAGCATGTCAGTGTGAGAAAACTGGGATGAAACCCCCTCATTTCTTGCCCCCATATTTTGCTGAAACCAATGTTTTCTCACTCTGCCTCTGACTTGGGCACTGCTAACCAGTCCAAGGGCCAGCACAGGTTTAATATGGTATATGCAAATTAGTTGTAATTATAATTGACTCTGATAACCTACCTATATGTCCCTTGTTAGACTTTTGAGTTTATGCAGGGTCATCCCCAATCATTTTGCCTCCTGCCTCCTATTTTGTCTGACCTGTTGCTGTTGGCTTTTGAACTCTGAGCACTTTACCACTGCTAACCAGTGCTAAAGTGCATATGTTCTCTGTGTAAATTGTAATGCAATTGGTTTATCCATGTTTGGCATATTTGATTTACTAGTAAGTCCCTAGTAAAGTGCAATAAAGGTGCCAGGGCCTGTAAATTAAATGCTACTAGTGGGCCTGCAGCACTGGTTGTGCCATCCACATAAGTAGCTCTGTAATTATGTCTCAGACCTGCCACTGCAGTGTCTGCAGTTTTTAACCGTAAATTCGACTTGGCAAGTGTACCCTCTTGCAAGGCCTGAACCTTCCCTTTTCTTACATGTAAGACACCCCTAAGGTAGGCCCTAGGTAGCCCCAAGGGCAGGGTGCAGTGTATGGTTAAGGTAGGACAGATAGTAATGTGTGTTATATGTCCTGACAGTGAAATATTGCTAAATTTGTTTTTCACTGTTGCAAGGCCTATCGCTCTCATAGGTTAAAATGGGGGCTACCTTTAAATATGAGTAAAGTGTAGATTCCCTTTGGGAGCGGATAGACATGTGGAGTTTGGGATCTCTGAACTCACAATTTAAAAATACATCTTTTAGTAAAGTTGATTTTGATATTGTGTGTTTGAAATTGCCAATTTTAGAAAGTGAGCATGTTTTTTCTTATACCATTTCTGTGACTCTGCCTGTATGTGGATTCCCTGTCTGGGTCAGTTTGACAGTTGGGCTGGTTGCACCTCACACTAGACAATGACAGAAAGGGAGCGGCGGTGCAGTCTGCATTTCCTGATGAGCCATCTGTGCTAGGAGGGAGGGGAGGAGTGTTTACTCACACCTGAAAGGGCTGTGCCTGTCCTCATACAATACAGTCTCTAACCCCCTGGTGAGTGTCTGGGGCCTGGCCTGGGCAAGGTAGGATTTCACATTCAAGAGAGACTTTGCTTTGAAGTAGGCCTATTTCAAAGGAGAAATTGGGTATAAGAAGGGCACCCTAAACTACAGACTTTAGAACACTTCTGGAAACCAAGAAGAACCCCTGCCTGGAGAAAAGCTGAAGAGCTGAGGAAGAAGAGCTGCCCTGCCTGTGACTATGCTTTGTGAAGCTATCCTGCAGTTGCTGCTTCTGCCAGAGTAAGAGGGCAAAGACGACTTTGTGTGCCTTCCATCTTGTGAAGATCTCAAGGGCTTGATTTAGAGTTTGCCTCCTGTTGTTTGAAGTCTCAGGGACAGCAAAGACTTCTCTCTGCCAGCACCTGGAGTCTCTGGAGAGTGGTGCCCATCCAGTTCCTGGGACCCTGAAAGGAGAAGCTGGCAGCTTCAGAGGAAGAAATCCATGCACAGAACACCATGCGGGGAAAAGATTGATGCAACTCTGATCTGCGGCTGGGAAATTGACGCTCCACCGGCTTCGCAGCTGATAATCAACGTTCGCCTGTAACGCGACTTAAGAATCGATGCACGGAGCTGGAGAAACGACGCGCAGCATCGCTGACGTAGGCTGGTGAGATCGCAACCCGTGCTGCGTGGTTTTCAGATCATCGTGCAGCTGGATTTCCAACGCAAGTAACACTAGGTGTGTAAAAACAACGCAAGGTCTGCCCAGACCCGAGAGTGCTGAGAGAAGAAACAACGCACCCCGACAAAAGGAGAAACTACTCAAGGTCTCGCTTGTGAGTGAAATCAATGCATTGCATGCCCTTTTTGATGCACACTCACCTGTGCGGGGTTATTTTTGACATTAACAGTGTTAGTGTGTGTTTTAAACTACATAAAGACTCTTTTTGCTTTTCAATTGATAACTTGACTTGTGTATTGTGGATTTTTGTTGTTTTGGTCTTGTTTTGGTTAGATAAATATTTCCTATTTTTCTAAACCTGTGTTATGTCATTTTGTGGTGTTTTCATTAAGTGACTGCGTGTGTTGGTACAAATACTTTACACCTAGCACTCTGAAGTTAAGCCTACTGCTCGTGCCAAGCTACCAAGGGGATAAACATTGGTTAGCTGAGGGTGATTCTCTTTCACCCTGACCAGAGTGAGGATCCTTGCTTGGACAGGGGGGCCAACCAAAGACCCTATTTCTAACATCCCTAGCCCATGCATGTTTAAGTACCCCAGGTAGATATCACTCCCTTTGGTGCACTGCTGTGGTACCTGGTGTCATTTTAAAGTCAGGCCTGCATTGTTGGCTGTTTTTAAGTTAAAGTTAACCCCAAGTTTGACTCTGGAATTAAAAGTAGTTCCACAGTCCTAAACTACCTCATTTCTACATATGTCACCCCTAATGTCTGCCATAAGTGCCCCTAGGGTGCAGGGTAAATGCAAGCAGGAGCTTAATAAAATATGTTTTGTAAACCCTGGTGAGGGAAAAACAGCCACATTTGTTATTCCCATTGTAGCTAATGGGCCCTATAGGCTGACATTGGAAACGTTATTTTAAAATACTAAAGGCCTATTTTCAATAGAGATGAGCTAAATAAATAGCATGTTTGGTGAGAAATTAAATGAATAATTAATCCAACAACTTGCCAATGTTGAATAAATTAAATTAAATAATTAATCCACCAACTTGCCAATGTTGAATTTAATATAACTAGCACAGGGCAAGGGTTTTAGACAGCTTTCTGAAAGTTACCAAATTCACCCCTGTAGTGTCCTTTCCTGATTGGTAAACCTCTGGCAGCCTGAGACAGGCTACCTTAATGAGGTGTGAAGTGGCCTAGGCTGACACAAAGGAAGCATCTGTGGGGAGGAGAACTGCTATAGCAGATGGCAGAGCAGGATGGGAGAAGAATAGCCAAACTGGCCTTCGAAGGAGGAAAAGTCACTTGGGACAGAAACTGGACCTGCCCCATTTCCTGCACCCCCAGACAGCTAGGAGTACCACAGGAAGTGGTCACCCCGGAGGGTGTTAGCTTGCATCCCATAAGACAGGAGCACCTCCTGATTTCCACTGCCAGGAGCAAGGATAAATAAAGAAGAGCTACCCCAAAATTCAGATCCCTGCTGGAAAATTAAAGCTGAGAACCCAGCTGACCAATATCCAGTGGAGATTTGAGTATTCTGACCAAGTTCATTCTGGGAACTGTAGTCCCAACTTCCAAGGAGCAAATCGGAGCTTCTAGAACTTTGGATCAAGTTTGTAGGCACTTTCAGGACCCAAAAAGTACTTCCTGAAGAAGATCCAGACATTTGCAGAAGTGTGAAGGAACTTTTGAAAAAAAAACTCCATGGGGTAACCAACCCGTCAATGAGAGTCAAGCTGGCGACGTCAAACCACAACCCGGCCTGAATTTCAGGTCTATCCAGCTGAAGCCCTGGAGCTTTACCCCATGAACAACATTTCCTGGAGTTGACAGGTACTCCACGCTGAAGCACGCCACCATCATGACATCTCAGCCGAGCCTGAAGAAGAGCCTCTCGCGAAGTGGAGAGAAAAAGTTCCTAAAAAAATGACTAAGTCCAAAGGTAAATTTTTTATTGAGGCCTCCTGCTCAGTTTTGCTGAGCAGGGCTCTATCGCAGTCGGTCTCAAACTTTGACTTTGCCCCAGTTGAGTGCGACCAGATGTCCCCGGTTAGCTCTTTTGGTTTTTAAGTGCTAGATATATATTTATCATGCAGGCATGCACTCATCACATAGATATGGTTAGAGGTGATGTGCATCAATTTAACATTCCTTAGTGACATGTATGAACAGGCCCTAGGATATGTAAAGGGACACATAGAATTGCTTGAAGTTCATTACATAAGCTATGTAACAGGTTTCCAGGTATTTCCATGAGTCAATATTGGAGAATTGTCTAACAGGTCGGTTTTATTGGAGGTAGCTAGCCACCCTCCATTTATGTTCCAAGTACCTGGCACAGAGTCAGTCTATGCTACAATATGTGTGGCCTTGTGTATCTGCTGTAGGAGGCTGGCCTGGTTTGTAGTGGGTACCTATGGTACTTAAACCTCATACAAGGTCCAGTTATCCCTTATTAATTAAATGTATGCAATGTCTAGAAGCCAGGCTTTCTAGAGGAAGCTGTGGATGTGCAGCCAAGGCTTATCTAGGAGACATGCAACACTCATGCAATACCACTGTAGTCACACAGTTCTCACACAGATGAAAGAAAACACTCAGGGGGTCATTCTGACCCCGGCGGTCTTAGACCGCCGGGCCAGGGTCGGCGGGAGCACTGCCGACAGGCCGGCGGTGCCCCGCAGGGCATTCTGACCACGGCGTTAAAGCCGCAGTCAGACCGGCAACACTGGCGGTCTCCCGCCAGTGTACCGCCGCCCTATGGAATCCTCCAAGGAACCGGATGGCGGTAGGGGGGGTCGCGGGGCCCCTGGGGGCCCCTGCAGTGCCCATGCCCCCGTAAGAGGGCCCCTACAAGTATTTCACTGTCTGCTTGGCAGACAGTGAAATACGCGACGGGTGCAACAGCACCCGTCGCACCTTCCCACTCCGCCGGCTCGATTACGAGCCGGCATCCTCGTGGGAAGGGAGTTTTTCCCTGGGCTGGCGGGCGGTCTTTTGGCGACCGCCCGCCAGCCCAGGGAAAAACTTAGAATACCCTCCGCGGTCTTTCGACCGCGGAGCGGTATTTCGGAGGGGGAAGTCTGGCGGGCGGCCTCCGCCGCCCGCCAGACTTAGAATGACCCCCTCAGTGTTACAAAAATAAAGGTAATTTATTTTGGTGACACAAATACCAAAAATACCATAGAGGCTATACTCCCTTAGGAGGTAAGTAATACACAAATTATATACGCTAGTATGCAGAAACAGACATAAATACAGTTAGAAAACAGTGCAATTAGTGAAAATCACAATAGATAGAAAAGGGCCTGGGGGAGCACAAACCGTATACTAAGAAAGTGGAATGCGAAAGTCGGTCTCCCACCTAGGCAAGTGTAGTGTGTAGAGGGAGCTGGGAGTACTAGAAAACCTTAAAGGGAATTACTACAGCCCACCCCAGAGACCAGGAAATCACAGTAGATTTCCTAGAACACACACAAAAATAAAAATAAAAATTATGCAAGAACCAGAGAGACTACAAGACACCAAAAGTGGATTCCTGGACCAGATGACCTGTGGAGGAAGGGGACCAAGTCCAAAAAGCATAGAAGAGTCCAGGAAGACCAGTCACCCCTGCTAACCCGGATGAAGGATTGCAGTCTGGTTTGCATCGCTGGAGTCTGCCAACAAGCCTTGGTACACGCAAAGCTCCCGGTTAGTGGAAAATGGCGCTGCCATGGACCAGGAAGAACCAGGTGGCCTCTACCAAGGAGGGGGAGTTGAGGGGTTTCTCTGCAACTCACAGAGCCCAGAGAAGAACAGGCAGTATGCACAGGAGTCCCATAGAACGGGGACAAGAAAATTGCAGAAGAGGCCCATGCAGCACTACGACAAAGGTTCTCACGCCGCTGGAGAACCACTCAGGAAGCTGTGCATTGCAGGATAGAGTGCTGGGGGCTGGATCTACAAGATGCATGAAGAACTTGGAGGACGAATGCCAACAACCCTTGGCAGCTGCAAAACATGCAGTGCACAGGGGTACTGTCTTGCGTGGTGAGGCAAGCTCTTATATCCAGCAAAGTCGGACAGTTGGAAGAGAGGACCGTCAGGACAACTCCAGTCTTTGAACTGTGATGCAGGACCCACGCAGCTCAGCAGGAGAGGGGATCCATGCAGCCTGTCGTTGTTGCAGTTGGTGCCTGCTGAAGCAGGAGAGTGACTCCCTTACACCAAGGGAGATTCGTTTGCTCTTCTGTAGCAGGCTGAAGACAGGCTGTCCTCAGAGGATGCATGACTGGGAAACAGTTGCAGTTGCTGGTGGGAGCTGAAGATACAGTGTTGTAGGAGGTGTCTTGCTTCTTTTTTGCATCTTGTAGAGTTCCTGGAGGGTCCAGATGCAGTTTCTTCAGTGAGAAGTCGAAGTGGATAGTGCAGAGGATTCCTGCTGGAGTCTTGCAATCCAATTCTGAAGAACCACCCAAAGGAAAGACCCTAAATAGCCCTGAAAAGGGAATTGGTCACCTAACTAGGTAAGCACCCATCAGGGGAGGGCTCTGACGTCACCTGCTGACACTGCCCACTCAGGTGCTCTCAGAGTTCCCTGCCAACTTGGAATTCAAGATGGCAAACCCCAGGTACCCTCTAGAGGAGCTCTGAGCACCACCCTTGGGGTGTTGATGGACTGGAGGGTGGTCACTCCCCTTTCCTTTGTCCATTTTCACGCCAGAGCCATGTGCTCTTCAAAGCATTGCCAGTGGCTTGGAGAGGCTACCCCTCCCCAGTCTGTAACACCTATTTCCAAAGAGAGAGGGTGTAAGACCCATCTCCCAAAGGAAATCCTTTGTTATGCCTTCCTGGGCTTGAGCTTCTCAAGTAACAGGAGGGCTATAACCTGTCTGGGAGGTGGCAGCAGCAGGGCTGCCTGGAAAACCTCATAAGCCTGAAATGGCAATACTGGGGGTCCTCTATGGAGCCCGCAGAGTGCATGGAATCATATCACCAATGCTTGCAAAAGCCTTGGGATATGATTCCAACATGTTTCAATCCAAACATGCCTATGTTCGGAGTTACCATTATGTAGATAGACATAGGTAGTGGACTATGTCCAGTACACGTGTAAAATGGCGTCCCTGCACTCTAGAAGTCCAGGAAAATGGTCCTGAAGGTCAGGGGGAACCTCTGCTAGTGCAGGGGTGCCCTCATACACAGGTACTTTGCACACTGCCCTCAGGCCTGTCGTAGGGGTGAATTATAAGTGACATGGTGCAGTGTAAATGGCAGTGAAAGGGTGCTTGCACCTTTTCATGCAGGCTGCAATGGCAGTCCTGCAGAAGCCTTTGCACTGGCTCCCTAATGGTGGTAAAATATATGCTGCAGCACATAGGGATTCTATGGAACCCCAATGCCCTGGGTACCTAGGTACCATATACTAGGGACTCTTGCATGCTGAAAAACAAACCCCAGGGAGTACCTCGGTGGTCCATGTGTACCAGACCATGTGTACAGAACATCATAGTTACTAATCAGCCTTAGTATTATTAATGGTATACATCTATGTCGACAGACACTACCATTTTATACACCTACAATTCAAACACCTGAGTACTTTTGTATTGTTACATTAGGAAAAGTACATGTTTCTTGTGATGGGAGGTCATTTTCAGATCAATAAATGTTTTATACCACATGTGATGTTTTTGTAACTTAAGCCTATTATTGATGACAACATGTAAAAGTTCTGCTTTGTCTGACACTTATTTCCTTCCTCTCCAACAGACAGCCTGATGCCTGACCAGCAAAAGCCAATGTTACAAGGTTGGAGAGATACTGCGACATAAGATACATTGAGGAGGCCTACTGGCCCATGCGATGTATGTATGTTGAAGGGAAGGTGGCTGTGACATGGAGACCTCAAAGCCCAAAAGGGCCGGCCAAGGCAAGAACCAGCTAGAATATCAGTGTGCTTCATGGTGGCAGATCAGTCAAAGTTCTGAGCCCTAAAGACCTATCAGACCTCAAACTATTTGTGACTGGTATAGCACTACAATTTGCCACTTTAATGCTGATGGTACAGACATTGCAGCAGTTGGTAAATAGGATTGCCAATCAGATTTAGGGGCATATTTCTAAGCTCCTAGTGCCACCTTGTGCTACATTAGCGTCATTTTGTTTACGCTAATGTGGCCCAACAAGGCCAAAATTACTTGCCACAATGTATGCAAAGGGGGTGTACCCCCGTAGGGGGGGGGGCAAATAAATGGTGCAGCAAAATCTAACAGATTTCCTTGAGTCATTTTGTACAGCATGTTTAATGCCTGCTCAGAGCAGGCCCCTATATACTCTGCAATATTTTGGCGCTACTCCTCCAGAGGACATCAATAGCATTATGAAAAACGGCCCATGGTGTGCCGTATTTTAAATATGGAGCACACATTGTAGCAGTAGGGGGTTGTAAAGAGTGCAAGGAAAGTGGTGCTGCACACAGTGCATCACCACTTTCCTTAAATATGCCCCTCAGTCATTTTGCCCTTCCCCTGTTTTAATATATTGCTTTTGGATGTTAGTATTTTAGTGTAGGTTAGGATAGGTGTAGCATAGCGATAGGTTAGTTTAGTATTAGTAATTTTAACATTTATTATTGATTTGTTGTTAGATGGGGATATGGGTGGGTAGGTTATTAAGTGGGTCGGGGTTGATGTTTAAGATATGTTTATTAAATAATGCAAAATACAAAAAAAATATATATTTATTTAGGATTTAATGTTTGGGTAGTTTGTATATAGGTGTAGTACATGCTTGAATTGTGTGAATATGTGTATTAAGGGGGGTAGATGTTCAACACATTTGTTGTGTTATATGTGTCGAGTACTGTAGTATAAGTTAAGATTAGGTAGGTTAAGATAGGTTTAAGTTAAGGTAGCGTAGGTTAGTTAGCATAGGTTAGTTTAGTTATCATTTAGATATGATAAGTTAGTTAGTATAGTGTAGTTAGTTTTAGTTTAGTCATCGTTTAGGTATGATAAGTTAGTTAGTATAGTGTAGTTAGTTTTAGATTTTAAAAGTTTTATGCTGATAATATTAAACTATGTTTTCCATCTTCACTAGCACTTAATTATTAACTGTGTAGGAGTAGTCATATATGCTTTGGTTGTGTTAAACACATCCTATGGGATTTCCAGGCAGTGTTTGTATACATGTGGAACTAGTTGAAACACCTATGTAGAAGATCCTGTGAAGTTTCCAATGGAGTCACTTATGGGATCTTCAAACATGATTGTGCACTGTAAGTGGTACTCTTGCTGTGAATGGACATGCATCCCAAAACAAGTATTCACCTACTGTTGCACTGTGTGTGCAAGCTATGCTATGTACATGTATTGTATGAATTATCATGTCAAACCATTGTGACAAATCAAGGATGTGTTGGGTCACACACTGATGCCAACCACTTACACATTCTCTCTTGCACCATTTTACTATAGCATCAGTGTTTGCTGGCTAGTATCCATGGAAGTGGCATCCACCTGGGCCAAAACGTCATTCAGCCTTACCATTGACTTATTGCTAATTGTTGGACTTCATGCTTGTGACCTTGGGTAACTACCTGCTAGTTTACATATACATAGGTTTCACATTAACTGTTCCCCTTGGCCTGTGTAGATTTTTCAATGGGTCTAGGAAACACAATTCCATTTAGATAGTAGGTAGGGTCAGCACATCCACCATGGTCTATTTAGTCTAATGAGCAACAGACATACAACACTCAAGTTAAAGATAGTGGATTTATTTACACATGAGTAAATGTTGAGAATCACAGTAGCAGTTACATTGTTTTAGAGCTAAAGGATGTCCAAACAGAGACCATGGGCCCTTGACATGATACATGTCATGTGACATGTAGAGAAAAGGGGTTTTCCAGTAAGAAGAACACAATTTTCATTAGAGAAGAGAGGACACATTGACAGTCCACAAATAGAGAAAGAGCAACAGGTGGGCAAACACAAAGGGAACAGTGCCAGATGACAAGTGTAATGGCATGTTACTCAACACAGGTCCAATGGGAACCTGGCGAAGGGCTACAGACAAATGTTACTGGGAAGTTCTCTGCCTGAATGTGGGGAAATCCACTGTTTCCTCTCCTGGTATGTGGTGTGCTTCCCCTGAGGGTAGTGGTGTTTGTGAAGGAGGCATCTCAGGCACACACACATATCAGAGGCTGAAAATGTGGCTCTCCTGTCCCCCGCGGCATTTGTCTGTGCCAACAAGGAAGACAGCACAGAGCTGAGAAGAGCCTTCTGGATTGTCAGCACAGGAACATTGTCACAGTGGAAAGCACCCATTGTTGTAATATAGGAGTCCTGATCTGCTGCTTTGAGTGAAAGATTGTGCATATACCCCCCAGTCGAGTGGTAACCTCACTGGTGTCACATTGGCAGGGCATTTGTAGTTGTCTCTGCCTCAAAGCGCCAGCAATGTCAGCCATGGACTGTTCCAATCTCTGGAGCCAAGTTCAGGTGCCTCTAATTGCATGAGAGGTGTCCTTATTTGGACTCACTCAAGGGTGCCTGCAATGGTCTTCATCCCTGCCTGCACCTCATCCAACATCTTCCGCTGGACTCCTACCGCTTAGCGTTGAAATGCAACCTCTGGGACTTCAGAGTCTAGAGCTGGACTGGAACGTGCAGATGGGGTACGTTAGGTTGTAGGCAGTTCCTCTAGAGACCTGATGATGCGGTCAGCCCCTCCCACTCCTGGAGAAGGTGAGGCAATACAGTCCAGGATTTGCTGAAACATGTCTTCGTCTATGCTGGGCAGGATGTCATTGGCAGCTGGTTGGTCATCCTGGACAGGTAGCTGGTCAGGAGGAGCTGTTTCTCCCTCTGCAATAAAATGGATATCAATCTTGATCAATGCTAGATGTTGGCGGTAGTTATCTGACTGCCATACAATATTTATCTTCATTCAATTTAATCTCAACTTTGATGTGTAGTACCTATGTGACTTGTATGTATTGAAAAGGAGTGGCACTGTAGTTGCCTTTCAGACAGGTATCTGTGCATTGTTCACATGTCACTGTATGAGAAGGGTGTTTGTTGGTGTCATACCACACATTGCAGCACAGATACACAGTTTGCTCGCTTGCCTTGCCAGTGAGAATGTGTTGAGGTAAGGTCTATATCTAGCTTGATGATTGGCACTTCTTTTTATGATGGCTATGCTTAATGTTATTTCATGTATTTAGATCACTACTGTTCGCATTACTTCTGAAACCCCTGTTTGTCATCCTCCTGCCTTGACATATGTAGCCTGGTACAGGATTTCTTCTTTCATCTCTCTCCTGACACATGCTACATCTTCCTCCGTGTGCACATCACATATAGAATGTAGTACTCTAATGCCCTCTTCTATGTCATCCCTTCCCAGCTGCAACATATGTGTGACACTATCAGACACAGCAGTGCGTTTTTATACACAGGTCACCTTGCTGTACACACGCCACTTCTCACCTCCTTGTTATGAAATGTGCCTCCATTCAAAGATAGTGACAGTTTAATGTGCTCAGCCACACCTACATTGAACAGCACTACCAGGGGCCTACTAGTCTCACACACCGCTAGTTTGATAAGACACAAGTCTCCCTATTTTATGCATCATTTGCATCACCCACCCGGAGCTTTTTCACATATCAGGATTTAGGGTCTTGGCAACCGTGACAGGAAACACGTATATCCCACAGATCCGTGCAGCTGTTTGCAATGTAGTTTAACGCTTACAAGCCCCATGCGCCAACAGTGCAACACTTATTTTGATGCTCTAGTGGCTCAGAGGGCGGACCCAAATCTAGGAGACCACACAAATGCTATTTGTGTGACTTTGATTGGTCTCATAGACATGGAGTAAGGCAAGGCAGGGTAGCTGGCTAAGTTGACTTACTCTGCATCCGGAGCATTTCACGAGCATTGTGGTGGGCTTTCTGATGCAACCCCGATGGGTGTTGACTCACTCACAGCTTTACAAGAATGGGTAAACCTGAAAATGCTTTGAAACCACACGCCTCCCTGGTGCAGGCAAAACAAGGAGATAAATCTTTAATTCTCCTTCATTTTGCCTCTTTCCATGTGTGCTGCATTCTGCTGCACAGGTCGAAAAAATGAAAATGCCTCCATGGATTTGCACACCTTCCTGCCTCCAAAATGGAGCATGTGTGCTTGCGTTGATGCTAGGCAGCCATAAGAGGACCAATGCCGGGGAAAGGAATGGGAATGCACAATTTTTTTAAAATATGGTGCATTTCTGGCCTTTTCCTTTGGCACAGGGCAGCACAGTATGGCACTTGCTGTGCTCCCCTGGGTCACTACTATACTTATGCCCCTCTGGATGTGGCTCGGCACATGGTCCTATGTGGCGGTACTTTACATGCCCAACTCCTGAGTCCACTCTCAGGCAAGGAATTGATCTTCCGACAACCCCATTCCAATCCACTGCTTTGCATTCAAGATTTTACTGCATGACCGCAAGAGAAACCCACTATTCTCATGGTGCAAGGGGACATTCATTATTTCAAGCTAGGGAGGTCAGGCTTTCAGTGTCCTGCCTTGTTGTTACAGTTCGGATCTGTTGCTTGGTATTGTGGGACTTGTAGTCCTGGACGCTAATGTTATTCATTGCCTAACAAATCCAAAGATCCAACGGTGAAGCTGGACTGGTACAGAACATCACACATAGACTGAACACACATGACAGATGTGGACTGGGATGTGCAATATGTGAGTGGGAATTTAAAGTAACTTTTCTATGATGTATGACTGGACATGTGCCATTTCCATCCCTTTCCATTACACTCAGTGCAGCACACCCTAGAAATGCAGCATTCTGAGCTGCTGACTGTTTCATATTTGGTGATATATTTCCCTGATGTGACTTACCCTGTGTTTCTTGTTGGTCCTCATAGGCTGCACTGTCATGTCTTTCCACTCCTGCCACCATGTCAGCTGGATGACTGATGCCACCTGCTCCTCCCAAACCTCAGCTACTCCTGTACCTCAGGTCCTCCTCCTCCGGTCCTCATGGCTCCCATAAAGTTTCTTTCTAATTTCTCATTGGTCCTGTGCCTGTAGTCATGCTGGCACTTCTTGCAATCTGTGGCTGTCCTTTTGACTTGTCCTACACGGTTGATGTTATCCACTATGGACTTTTATATGGCCACCTCTGTTATGAGTATTTGCTACTCCTCCTCACTAATATTACTCTTCCTCTTCCCCAGGGCCTATGCCTGGACATCCTGACTGGTCGTAGGTCTGTTGGAGTTATTGCCCTGGCTGCAGCTGCCTGCTCCATCTTTTCCTTTTGATATATTATATGTATGAGAAAAACTTGTTTTTAAAATGTGACACTTTTTAAAGGATTTCTGATGCATTACGCACTCAAAAGTAATGCAAGGCTGAATTGCCTTGCTTTACATGCCGCAAATCAACAATGCATCACTTTTGTAGCACATGCACAAATTTTCCCTACTACATATTTCCCACAGATGCAGCATTTTTTTGACGCACCATGGGACCTTATGCCATAGTGCACTGTACTGTAAATATGACGCATCTTAGTTTTTTTGATGCATCGCTGCGTTACCACAGCAATGTGTCAATTGTTGTAATGCAATGTAAGAGGTGGATAAATACTAATCCTCCTGTGGCAAAAGACGGGATAATGGAAGTGGAAAAGGTTTGTAGGAGAAATAAGGAGTGCATGTGAAGAAAAAAGTTCAGTTTTGGTGACTGAATTGTTAGAATTATTTATAGAGAATCTGATCCAATGTAACACTGGGGAATGTTTGGATTATGTTAGCTTTGATAATCTAGTTCTTCTTTTGCACCTCAGAAATGAAGGTACAGCACGCCATCAAAAGGGAACAACATTTAGTGGTTTTAAGGACCAAAAAAACAATAATATGAACACAAACCTACCCTGAACCCACTACCCTTTCCCCAATTCAAAACCCACTCACCCAACCTGTAACAGGCACAACACATTCCCTAACCAATACACTTGTATTACACATCTAAACATTTCTATATGTCTTCCTGGCCTTGTCTTAGAGCCTGATTATGTGTTTAGGTGTTAATCATCATACCTGATAATGATACCACATGGTACATTATTTATCGGGTGCAATAAATAATACCTTTTACAAGTTTGTGGACAACACCATTCAGATTTTGGTGTTTAATTCACCAAATTTTGCAGCACACATAGGAGTAAACAAAATTCCCTGCAACACAGGCTCTCATGCACTATGGTTTAAGGGTGCCTGTGATGGCGCTAGGCAGGCAAATTTAGCGCTAGCACTAGGGGAAACACAGGGGTGTGCTGTATTTTTGTAATTAGGTTGCACTCCTGCATTTCTGAAGTGACACAGTGCAGCGCTGCCAATTTTGGCACAGTGCCGCGCTGCGCCACTTTCTTATAAATATGCCTCTATATGTTTTGCCAATATGAAAAGAGTTGGCAAAGTCTCTACTTTAGGAAAGAAAGCACAATCAGAGGAGGGAAGCATACCAAAAGTATACAAATATAGGCATCACTGGAACAAGATCTTGACTGGCAAAGTGCAGGCAGACTGTAACTAGCCCCCAAACGTACCTGCAGTCATGCTCAAGAGTCAAAGTATGAGGCAATTACATTGCTGCTCTGGTAAGCTGGAAGCCTGGAACTAAAGAGACAAAAACTAAAAAAGTCTGAATACAAGCAAGTCAGACAAATAACAAGGGCTGGGGAACTAAGGGGCTCAAGTAGGAGAATAACATCAGAGGTGAGGAAACTAGAAAGCTGAGTGCAAACTGATGCTTAAACAAAGTAACAGTAACAACTTATTTTGCCAGACAGCTTGCTTTTGTACGTGCAATTTCTACCTCTACTGACCCAAAAGAACTACTGCTGGGGCTGGTTCTTTTTTGGCTGATTAGTAGAACTGATCTGTTAGACTTTTGATGTTTTTGCTCATTCTATGCATTTTTCTATTTTTCATTGACCCTGGTGTCTACCTTCTCCATGTTTGCTTTCTTTGTGGTATTTTCTGTTTTATTATGTCTGCTGACATATTGGAACTCCATGATTGACAATTATGTCTTGAGTACAATTACACTACAAGAGTCACTATACTTACATTATTTTACATTATAATTATGTGGATGTTTCCTTTTCTGTATTTAGTTTATAGCACATTTCATTTCTTCCCATCTCTCACTATATATGCAAACAATAAATGTATTTTATTTATTTGTGTACATATTCTAAACAAATCAAGAAATGATGCAGACAGCACTCTGATTAGAAGTGTCCCTTATTCTGTTTACACACTAGGAGAAGAGATGTTCATTTCTAACATGAATCATCTGACAGAAAGCTGCACATTGTGCAAAGTGGTTCTACATTATTGTGAACTATACATATAGCAGGACTAGCAGGTCCTGTTTTCAGTTAAGGATGCCTGTTCCAATGCATGATCTGCTGGGCTTGAGGACAACAAGTTGTGAAGGTAGCACAGCATGTAGAAAATTGGAGCTGCCACCGACCTCCACCTTGAAAAAACAGACAGCAACTCAGATGAAGACACAGAGAGCATAACTTACCTGGCAGCATCTCTAAAAATTGTGGAGGATCTTCCCTTGGGGCAGCAAAGGTCATAGCCTCAGCTGACCTGGTGGGACTAGTGGACCATCCACCAAACTGTCAGATGAAATTATGATGGTGCAGAAGTTGTAATGCTGTATCAGTGACCACAGGATTAATTGGATAGGCAGATGATTCATTCAACGTATTCCTTAACTCAAGATGTTTGCACTCCTCACTACAAAATTAAGAAGCAGCAAGCTTCCCCACAATGTGAATGAGATTCACAGTGGATGGAATGCCATCCACTAGCATGCATCTGGTATAATTCCCCTGGTGTTTCTGTCATAATTAGCCTTTATTATGCTCTGTTCTAAGCAAAAAGGGCTATTCTCGTCCTTCCTGTTCTTGCGGTTTTGTAACCTACTAAGAAAATTGACTACTGAGCCTGCAGAACCTGACTTAGTAACTGGAATGAAAGTGACATTTTTAAAGTGTTTTCAATAAAAACAAGAAATTCAGGGGCAGATATAAGATCCCCTAGTGCCTTCCTTCTCCAAATTAGCATCATTTTTGTGATGCTATTGTGGCCCAAGAAGGCCAAAATGGCCACACCAAATTTACAAAGTGGCACAATCCATGCATTGTGCCACTTTGTAACCCTTTGTGCCACATTATGACTGCACTGAGCATAATGTATGCAAGGGGGTCGTTCCCCATAAGGGGGACCAAAAAAATGGCGCAAATAAATCTAGGAGATTTCTTTGTCTTATTCTTTTAGCACGTTTAATGCCTGCTCAGGGCAGGTGTTAAAAGGAGGCACACCATTGTTTACAATGGGCCTCAATCGGCTTTGCAGTACTAGCATCAACATTTTTAATGCTAATCCTGCAAAGCTCCGAAATAGCATCAAAAATGTGGAGCTAGTTCAATAACTACTGCCATGGTGCGGTGTATCTTAGATATGGGGCACACATGGTGGCATGGGGGGCTCTAAAGGGTGCAAGAAATGTGGTGCTGCACTGGGTGCAGTACCAGTTTTCATAAATCTGGCCCTCAGCGATGCCTTTACTGTGATTTGAACTTCTCAATCACTAAGGACATCAAATTCAGAACTTTAAAGGCAATGCCTAGTTCTACATGGTGCTTGCCCAAAATGACTGTAGAAAGCTGTAACGGTGGTGGGGTTTCAAGGAAGACTGTGCAAGTGAGTTCATATGACCTTTGACCATCATACCATCACTAAAAGCACATCACTGAAATTAAAAGCCATTGAATGAATGCATGATTAAATAAATATATATACTATGTTTATCATCTAGCATCATCTGTTTCTTTCACTTTCTGTATCTCTCAACAGCTATGCCAAAGGAGAAAATTCACCTCCATAGTTGCTATGTTATCACCACCTTCCCCTTTGTCCTTTCACCTTTACACCTATCTTTCATGTTTTTCTTCAGCACTCAGTTCGCCTTTCTCCTCTCTCCCAAATTGCCATTTAATTACACATCATACTTACTGTCATATTCTCTACTATGCAGTCTCTTTCAGCCACCTCTCCTTCCTTATTTCACATCACTCACTTAATTTCCAAAAGACCCACCTCAAAAACTCTCACCTGTGAGGTAGATTCTCACTTCGACCTCCCCCATTTTGGGTACCACAAGTTTGTCTCTTACCTCTAATTGTATCATTCTAATTCTCACACATGTATCTTTACCTACCCACACTAAACTCTAGCTATCAATGTCTCCACCCAATTCACCTCTTTCATGTTAACCTTCATTCTCCTTTTTAATTGAAAGGCGTGTCTTAAATTGTCTCAGCTGATTCTCATACATTTGTTAAGGTGTCTATTTGACCACTAATCATTACTGTTGCTTTAGTTTCCCTCTCTACCCCTCTAATATTCTCACCCCTTTTCTCACCACTTTCCCCTTACCTCAGTTCTATGTCAAACAGTCTCTGATATCCATCTTCCAGATTCCATAACCCTCTATTAGGCTGTTACCTCATTAATTCTTGTTGTACCTTCACCTTTCCCAGTATTCATTTTTGCTCACTCAGGGTTGTGCACTTCCCTGGCTACTCTCTTTTTATATTTATGTTCTTTAGAACTGTTCCACATCTCTTTGACACTCATTTTACTATCCTCTTCACTCAGTCTACAAACGAATCGACTTGACCTGTTATTTCCTCATCCATCCTGCACAGGATAACACTCACTTTTTCCCTCTTCATTTTTTTTAAATCCCTTTCCTGGCCTCCATTTCATGGTCCATTTACAGGCATCCGCAGAATTTTTTCAGGGGCACATTGGCCATACTAATATAGGAAGCATAACACTATTGTGGCCATCGTGTTAAGTGGCACTGTGAGCCTGCACCCCAGGCTGTACCTAAATCCAGGGGGAGGCAAGTACCCCTGCGGACACCAATGAGCCCATTTTTGTTTTGTAGAAATCCATTTCTTGCCCTCACATTAATGCTCTCCCTTTCATGTTTCAACCTTTTTCTTACTATCTCTACTTTTCCATAGCTTTTCAATTGGCTCTTAGACAGACAGGTTATTTAACTCCAGGAAAATTAAAGATTAAGGCCTCATTTACAATGAGCTTGTGCTGCTGCAGCCTCATTTTTTGGAAAGCAGCAGTGGCGCAATCAGTGATCCACATTGCTCCATATTTACAAACTGATGCATTGAGCCCAATGCATCAGTTTGCTGAGGCCTGCCCCACATTATACCGAAGTCAGATAAAATGTATGCAGGGTAGGTGTTCCAACATTAAAAGCAGTGAAATTTACAACTTTTCACTGTGTCAGTCTAAAACTTGACTGCATCAAAAACCCTACACCTTCTCAAACCAGGTGAAAGGACTGTCAAATGGCTTTTAACATAGGACTCGCCTCTGTGTTCTGACGCATTGTTGGAGTTGCTTCAGTCTTACACCAGCTCCACCAGTGCGTCACTTTTGAGCCAACAGATGCATCAGAGTTTCCGACACATCCATGTAATCCTTACGCCATGCATTCCTGTATTGTAAATGCAGTGTATCTATGGTGCCAGAAGGGCATTTCCGGCAATGGTAAGAAATATGAGGCATCCATGCCAATGCATCAGTTCTTGTAAATGAGGCCCTTACAGTCTATAGAAGGCACTGTGGTCTGGGGAATTAGGTCACCTAGGCAGTCTTACAATCAGAGATATTCTGCCACACGACGTGGGTTCATTTCACTCCCTGCTTCACCATACTCTTCCCTGGCAAGTCACACGTCCAGGCCTTCATTATAAGTGCCCTATATCGGGCTTGGGATTCATCTCCTCAGAATTAGTGATACATGAGACATCAATCAGTAACTCCATGTAGAGGCTCTAAGAGATGATGAATTTTTAGGGTTACTCAGAAATATCGCACCCAATGCCCCATTTCTCCTAGGGTTTTATATAGATACTTACCTGTTGTCTGCAGCGAAAGTGTCTGGGTGAAGGTGCACTGGACTAACAGACTTACCCTAGATCTCATTATCCCAATAGGGACAGTTTTCTTTGTTACCTGCCACATCTGGATTACCATAGAACACATTTTGAGACTACTAGAGACATCTCTGCCTGACATTGTTTTTCTACTCCTTATACCAGGCTATAGAGAGAGACCCTTCACTGACCTAGCACCAGAGAACATGAAACCGACTCTGCTGCAGGCATACAGCCATAGCTGGACTGACCCTAAAGAACACATAGAATAAAACCTAGTAGGCTGAGGACCAGGGAGTGGTATTTAATTTTGGATGGATGGGGCAAGCATTGTGAGGAAACACATTTAATTTTCTTGTAGATATAATTATCCCCTTAAATCATTCTGGTCAAAGTCAGACTCACTCCATACATGAGGCAAATGTTATGAGCATATTTTACAGGGTTGTGTTTAGCTTCCAATCCACCACTACATGCAGCACTCAAATGCACTATCCATGCAAGTGAGTGGTTGGCTTTTGCTCAAAGTGACTCAACATCTTTCATGCAGGACGAATCTAGAAACACTTGGGGGCATATTTATGAGCCCCCTGCATTGCAGTTGCATAATTTTTTGTGACACAACAGTGGCTCAAACCTTGAACTCATATCTATGAGACCACGCAAAGCCACTTAGCACGACTTTGTATGGCCTCATAGATATGGAGTAAGGCAGAGCAAATCGCTGGACTGCCTTACTCTGCTTAAGGGAGGCATGCCATTGCCATTGTGGTGGGTGTTTCCACGCAACATCCATATCTTTTGATGCATCCCGAGATTTACAAGACCTTGTAAAGCTGAGAATGCGCCAAAACCTTACTCCTCCCTAGGTGAGCTGCAACTAGGCAAAATATATTTTTTTCTCCTAGTTTGTCCTCTTTCCATGTGTCCTGCATTCTGTAGGACACACAGAATGAGGAAAAAGCCTCCCAGGGTTGTATTTGTGCAGGAAGGTGTCCATTCCTGCATAATAGTTATGCTGCATGCAACGCAGACTCTCTAGCATCATGGTGCAAGGGTGCCTGCGTTGTCTTTAGACAGCCCATTGTGTGCCAGCACAGAAGGAAGGGATAGGAATGCACCATATTCCTTAAATATGTTGCATTTTTGCCCTTTCCAAGTGATGCAGTGCAGCACATCAAAGTGAATCGCTGCACTGCGCCACTTTTTCGTAAATCCTACCCTTGGTGTACAGCCAGCCCTCTCTATCTAATTCTGCAGCCTTATCTATAACAAAATATACCTGCTTCATTTCCAAATGTATTTTGCTTTTCTAACTATAGTGGCACCAGTGTACAATAGAAACTCATGTCTTCAGGCAGCTCAGGTGGAGTTTGTTACACGCCTGAAGGATAGCAGCTTTTGTGTATTGAGCTTTAGAATTATTTTACAAAATAAATCATTCTGAAGTTCAATACAAATTAAAATGTTAGTCTTCTGGTGTGGCAGCATCCAGTAACCTTGGCATATCAGAGCCCTCTTTTCCTTCTGTTACTGGCACTGCCTTTGTGTCTCATATTTCAAAAGGACAATGGCAGGAGTAGTAGCTTCTACGCTTGGTGCCCCTTAAAAGACATATGGGTGGCTTCATGTCAGAATATCATACAAAGAAATCAAGACACAAGAGAGTCACCAACCAATATTGTAGCTGCCTAGGGAGGGCCAGATACCCAGCTTAAAATCCAAAACTGTCCATGCTCACATCAGTCCTCGAGTGAATGCAGATGTGCCAACCTTTGTCTGTGATTTATTGCAGGATGCCCTAAGCAGGCAAAGAAGCTGCTGATGAGGATGGGAATGTATCCCAGCAGCATAGTGTAGACCAAAGTGTGACAGGTACCAAGCACTGCATAGAAACTGGTTGTGAGGTTGGGCTATCCCTACCTCCGGGAAAGATCCTCCAGACCAGAGAAGATGAAAGATTGACAGAGAAGCACAAGATAAGTGGATGATTTTGTAGCACCCACCCTTACCCTACTGATGGAGTGCAGCCTGAGATGCCTGTGGTGGGATGCTATTAAGAGAAAGAAGCAAGTTTTCAGAGTGAGGCAGCAGCAGGTCAGATTGCTCATTGTCATTGCCTGTGGTGGCTTTACTTGGGTGATGTCCTGCACTCAATACGAGCCAAGGAACTGGATTCACGAAGAACTGGTGACAGTGCTGCTCACAGCTGTGTATTTGAGGAACACAGGGAGTTTGCTAGGTCCTGCAGGAATGTGAATAGGTGTGTGAGACATGAACGTACCCCCCTGGGAGATCAGATTGGGGGTGATTCCCCCATCTAGCCCCCCTGGAGACAGAAAGACTGATGATCCATTAAGTTGGGTTAAGGGCCTAGCCATGACCATGGTGGGAAGCCTCTACCCCTATATTTTAAAAAAAGCTTTCCCAGGTGTCTAGTGGATTTTCTGCCCCTCCGTCCCGGAGGGCATTCATGGGCAACTGCCCTCAATAAAGCTAGCCTAAAAATTGCTAACTGCCATGCTAAGCAGCACATCACATGCAGTGTTCCAGAATCCTTTTAAATCAAGTACTAAGCTGATACGATTGGAGGTCCTCACCATTCAATAATGAGATCAACTCTCTCCAACATTTACATGGCACATTTTAATTAGTTGGGCTGAAGCTTTGGATGTGTGCTTATGTTTTTGACTGCTTTCAGGACTGTATGTCAGCTGTGGTATAGTGGATGGGGTTCTAGTTACTTAAATTCAATGCGGATAAGACAGAACACCTTTTTTGAGGTCAGCCTCACTAACCTGCTCTCTAAAATGGAGGACAGCTCACCTCTGGCAAACACCTATCCCAGAAGTCTCAATGAAATGATTATGATGCATACAACTCTCTTTTTTAATCAGAAATTAAATGCTTTAAGATCCACATTCTTCTATTACATAAACATATTGTGCAAAGTGTTACATTCACACCTTCAAAAGACCTTTGCAAAAGGCTCTCAGAATTCTTCTGTAACAAGATCACCTCCATTTACAGCAACTTTGGCTCTCATCCGGACCCCGCCACCATCGCAACTCAACTTACCACCACAGTGAATGAACAAATTCTGACCACCTGCCAGCCAACACCACCATCGAAATGGCAGCTACCATGATGTCCACCCACTTAGGGGATATATTTTACCCTTTCTCCCACCACACCTTCTCCAAAGGACTCTTACTGATTAGCGAAGCATTAACACCTAACCTCATTGCCTCCATTGCCTTAGTCACATTCCTGGACACCTGGAACCATGCCACCATCATGCGGCTTCTCAAGAAAGAATCCGCTGACCAACCCACCCTTTATAACTACAGACCCATATCCCCCAGCCCTACCCGGCAGAGGTCTTAGAGAAACTAATCAATTAATGCCTCATCAACCAGCACATCAACTACCAGCTCTTTGATGCTATGCAGTCCAGATTCATGCAAACCCACAGTACAGAAACAGCATTCATTGCCGCCACAGACAACATTTGCTTGATTCTGGAAAGAGGAGACACAGCATCCCTCATTCTCCTGGACCTCTCTGCAGCCTTTGCATAGTCTCATACTCCATCCTGATCGGGCTTGTACATGAGATTGTCACCCAAGACTTGCTCTCCACTGGAACTGCTCCTTCTTAATGGATAGAACACAAGCTGTCAGCCTGGCACCTTACTCCTCAGAAGCCCACAAACTCATCTGCGTCATGCCTCCTGGTTCAGTGCTCTGCTCCACCATCTTCAAAATGTATATAATCCCTCTACAAAACATCATCGGCTCACATAACATCAACATCCCCTCCTACATCAAAGACACATAACTGATTCTTTCTTTCTCGGACAAGAGTTCCAACACAAAGAACAAGCTCACCATGTGGATGATTGAGGTCACTAACTGGATGAAAGCCAATGGCCTAAAGCTCAACACTGATAAGACAGAAGTAATGATCTTTGGCAAGAACAACTCTTCATGGGACTCCAACTAGGGGCTGGTTGAAATTGAACATATATCAGCATCCAGAACCCAGGCCAGGAACCTTGGAGTAATCAACAGCAAATATAAGCCAATACCCCTCACTGCATCCTGCTTCCACACCCTGAACATGCTGACACAAATCTTCTAATGACCCCCAAGCCATAGTAGAAAAACTCACGCACTACCTAACCACCAGCAAGTTGAACTTTGGGAACACCATCTACAACAGCATCACCAGGCAACTCACTAGAAGACTGTAAACCATCCAGAAATCAATAGAGAGACTCATCCACAACTTCCCTCAAAAAACTCACATCATACTACACCACATGGAGTTCTGGCTCCCAATGCACATGCACATTTAATTCAAACTCCTCACACACGTTCAGTGCACTGCACAACTCAGGCCCTACCTACCTGAACATTCACAAAGCTTCCCACTAACCACATCTACACCTTTACTCCGCAGGACTCCTATTTGTACACATCCCATGCATACACAGAACCAGATCATGGGAAGGGGAATTCTCTTGCATCACTCTTAAAACATGGAATGGTCTCCTATGCCACATGAGAGTGCCCTCCTCTCTTCTTGAATTCTGCAAGAAGCTGACAACAAGGTTTGTTATTAATCAACTTACTATAGGCAGGCTAGTCACACACACCTGCTCAGTACCAGGTTACTCATGCAGGTGATTTAGCACTTTACAAAAACACATAACAAAACATAACATCACTGTAATGTGCCTGGAGGATGGAGGGCTGCACAATAATTATTTCTTGCATTGACAAGTGTAATGTGCTAAATCTTTGTCTCTAGGTAATCTAAGTAGGAGATTCAGCGAATCCAAAATGCTGCAGCAAGGTTGCTCTCCTCATGGCCTCGGCTGTATAATAGAATAATGGAATAACAAGGACAAGAGTACCAGGGAAAAAATATAGAGGATCAACATGTCGAAAGAAGTATAGATTTACTATTCTTAAATCCATAAACACATATGTGTGTTTATGCGCATGTATACACACACACACACACACACATATCTTAACAGTGTCAAGCATAGTAAACATTTGCTTACATATATACATCAACCTTTATAATATTTCTATCCTCAATATTCTTGAAATCATATCTCAGCCCCAGAATGTTCAATTTTCGACAATTTGATGGAATACTCATAGCTGAATTTCACAACATCTGAGGGAATTGCTCGGACTCTTCATTCAGCAACGACAAAAAATTAGGGGCCTATGTTTTTGTCATAGGGACTTTTTTTAGAGCGGACCATTGCTTGTTCAAGCTAGACTACCTCATTATTCTTCAGTCGGACTATGCGATCTTTGATGGCAAGGTTAATGATGATTCTGCATGCCAAGTATGCAAAATGGACTGCTCAGCATTTTGCTTATTAGCTCTTTAGGACTGGAAATCTCTTCTGAATCATTTAAGAGCAGAAGAGAATTTTCAGATCTTCATTAAAAATTTAAAGACTTGGCTTTTGCTTAGCTAAGTAGATGTTCTCTTACTAGGACTGATTGTTCTTATTGTTTGTTGTCCTGTAGTGTTGAAAACCCCACAGGGTAGTTGTTGTTGTTGTATAATTCATCATCTTATTCAAAAAGCTCAATTCACAGAATACATTTTGGAGTATTTAAATTTGTAATCCAGTTGTACTATTTATTTACTATGATTTGTGATTCGCCAATCTCCAGCTGGACATCTCTGTTCCTTCTATCTTTTCTGTATGGACCTCTCTGTCATGGGTGCAGACAACTGTATGCATATAGGTGTACATTTCTGTAGTAAATGTGGCAGGGACAAGGTAGAGTGGCTGAAAAATGAGAAATACTTAGTACAAAATCGGTGGCATTCATGGGAATTAAGGGAGTGATTTGAGGGATGCACTAATATGGAATCACATTCACAAAAGAGTAAGATAATAGCTATTCAAAAAGACACATAATTTTATTACAAAGAAAACAGGCTAAAAACTACTCCAGCCGTGCTTGAAGTACGCCCAGTACCCCACATGGCCAACCACTGACACCACAACTATTGAAAACAATCTAGAAAGCAAATTATACCCGGGATAAATAGGAACATTGAATTTTTGTTATGACATTATGAATCTGAAAACAACAGGTGTAATGTGATTCACTTAATTTATAAATAAGAATTAAAAACATCAAATAAAAAATTCTGATGTGTGGAGGAAGGGATTGATGACTCAGGATTCCAATAGCCATCTACATGTGATTCTCTTTACAACAACATCCAATCACATTCAGGCTGACCAGATAGGAAATTAGATCACACGTCTAACTACTTCTGTGTGTTCACAATTTCGATGTAGATTTGTCCCTTATTTTAAAGAACATTTATTTGATGCAGAGGTAGAGTATTTACAGTGAAATATCAATATCTTTGGCATAGACAAGGAGGTAATCATTTCCCAATACTGCCTCTCCCCTGAATTGATCCTTGAGATGGTGGGTGATTCACCTACAGCCCACTCCGAGTCTTCTGGCTTATATCAAAATATTGACTACACTCCATTTAATAGCCAGTTAGTCTTTCCAGGGGGTCACTTCTGATAATGTAGCCATCTAACAGTCAAGTCAATCTTGTTGTGTTTACAATAGGTACTGCGATGAATTAACAGGAGAGTGCAGCAATTTATTGCCATGTTACAATCACTGAAGGATTATGAAGGATTAACAACTTAATGCATTTCCCTCATATATTAGGTTGGACCAGTTGCTCCCTTTTGACACTTCATCCATCCCATCACAGAGGACACCTTTTCTTCAACAGTGACTGCTAGCACTTCATAAATGTGCATACTGTTTGCTGTGCCTGAGGCTGCATCCTTTATACATAAGCTGCTTTTCCTGGAGGCACACATGAAAGCTATATAGTTTGTCAGTCACTTCTTACACATTGGTTATTTGCTGGGGATTTTATTGACATGTTGCACACAAGTGACTGCTTATACGTTAGTAATAAAATCCCTCAGTGGGGAGGCATGTGCATCTACGGGGTATCTCAAACACACACACTCATTTCTGATTACAACACAATGGAATCAGATTACCAACAGTCAGTTCATGCATGTATAGATGATGTAATACATTTAGAATAAAACGACATTGTAAATAAAAATTACATATGTTTGTTGCCAGGGATTCCGGATAAGTTGTTTCTGCCCATTTCCTCCCATGTTTCCAACATCCAA
This sequence comes from Pleurodeles waltl, assembly GCF_031143425.1. Classification (NCBI taxonomy): domain Eukaryota; kingdom Metazoa; phylum Chordata; class Amphibia; order Caudata; family Salamandridae; genus Pleurodeles; species Pleurodeles waltl. Next base: position 688,687,932 of record NC_090442.1, read on the forward strand.
CCATGCAGCCTCAACAGTGGTACATTGGGGTACACACCAAACATGAGCCATCTTTGAATGCACTTTTGCCATCCTTAAGTCACGATTTAGGTAGCATGACTGTACGAGGCAGTGCTGCTGTACTCCCCAGAAGTTCAGTGCAAGGTGGTAGTAGTAGCTTGATTCGTGCTGCAGTATGCTGTTTGTTGCTCGTCATCATTAGGCGGTACTTAGATCAAGACAGCACCCATTAATTACAGCCCCACCCAGGTTCCAGGGCAGGGCACAGACCAGACATCAGGTTCTGCAGTTTGTGTGATAGACCATTTGATTCATTTTTCACTTGCGCTGCTGGCTTGGCTGCTGCATTATTGTGGTTGACACTGCCTTGACAATGATGATATGTGGATTAAACCTTCAGTCAAATATACCATCCTGAGATAGTACTGTTGCAATACCATGTTGTGAAAATAAAATGCCTTGGTGTACCTATTAATACACTCACACTTCACTTTCACACTCATTTTATGACGTGTATGCATTTGTGCTAAAATAAATCGTTCACATAACAAGTATGTATGCATACCTGTTTAAATCTTTGAATGTCAGTTCACCTATTGCTAATCAATTCTATTTAAAATATAACCTATTTCCCTTATGTTTTGGAATCTTCCTCATGTGTGTTGTCAATGTCGAAGTGAGGGGCAGAGACTTCCGCACGCAGGAATATCTCTGCTTCCTGCTTCAAACAGGAAATAACATTCACAAACAGATTCCAACTATTTCCTGATCATTTCAACCATCTGCTCATCACAATGCCATCCTCTTCCAACCTGTTAATCCTTAGTGATGCAAGACATCACAATGACTGAGGGAAAAGATGAAAGGGCCCCCAGCTTTACTGATGAGTAATTCGACAGCATTTGTGAGGGGTTTTCTGACTTACTATCAGCATTATAGGGGTCCTTCTGAATACTGCCCATCATAACATTCTGCAGTGGAACAGGTGTCCACAACCGCAGAGGAACGGAAGGCCAGGTATAGAGAGGTCCTTCAACACATCACATCTATGAAGGTACAGGATGTTCTCGGCCTGTCTTCCCACCCAACTTTGTGTCATCTCCAAATGCCACCACTGAAGAGAAAGTTCTGGAGAACACTGTGTGCAATTCTCTATGCTCAGCATGAAGCTGTCGAGGAGTATAGAGGCAGTAAGTATGTTTCTGATGAAATACGTTTTTATATTATGAAAGTGTTGTCCAATTATGTCTCTAATCTGTTTCTTATTCTTGCCACATTTCATGTACCATATATCGCCTGTTAAATGAATGGATTGAATAATTAATTGCATTGATTCTGTTTATTATTTTATGTTAAAAGGTAATGTTATGTTAGAAAATGTATTTATTTTGTTTTATTAACTGGAAGCATAGCACACCAGTAACCACAGTTTAAACGATGCCTTATTATCCAACAATGTTTTTTTCAAACACCTTTACAATATTTTTGTAGGTCTAAATGTATTTTTAGAATGTATATACGTATTACATCTCTACACAGAAAACTGAGGCAACACTGCATGAATCATTTGCATGGTAGGCAGCATGATAGCGAGACTGTTGCCTGAGTTGCTTTTTTGCCATGGTCCATGTCCTGCATAGAAGGCTTGATTAAATGTTTACAACCTCATTCCTGATTATTTAAAACACGAATGGACATAACTTCAACAGTGTGACAAATAGAAGGTTTAGTTTAGACATTACCATTGGAAATCAGTAGTTGATGTTTTCACAATGTCAATCTTCCTCATATTTAATGTTGTCATTTTCTTGAAAGGAATTTAAATGCATTTGCTGTAGTCAACATATTCACTCATTTTTTTATTGTCTTCATTCCTTTCAGGGAACAAAGTTGGCCAATAACCAGGACAGGAACCATAAATTTCGACCACCAGGGCGGATCCAGGTACCAGCAGGGAGAATGCACTAACAGAGAAACAAATGTACTCTATCACTAAAAGACTCTAGCAGAGGCTGTTGAGCCCACTGTTGGAAAAAAGATATAGCCTATATCCCCCTACCACAGTTCATCTGTTTTAATTGTTTTCCCCTCAGTCCTTTGGTATTGCCTTCATCAGGGATTGTCAGGTCCTGACAGGGTGAGCTACATCATTTCTATGTCAGAGGAGGAATATTCAGAATTAGGAAAGTGAACTTGAAAATAGCTACAAACATTTACTTCAAGCCAGGAACTGTGCTCTAATACTTCTGATTTGGTTGAATGACTATATATGTAATTTGGTCTACTGACTTTCATTTGAACATATGGCTTGATTTTATTACTTTTTCTCTGTTTTGGTTTGCTTAGGCGGTACTGCATTTTTATGTTTATTCTCTTATTGTACTCTTTTTAAAATAGACTTAGGGCCTGATTACGAGTTTGGAGGTTGGGCAACCAGACTGCCATGTGGGCAGTCCAAAAAAGACTGATGCGCCAGCAGTCCCTAGCCCACCATATTAAAATGGGAACAGGCATAACCACCACCGCTAAGCCAAAAGGCAGACCGCCAGTGGTGTTCCGTCTTGTACCTGGGCAGTCCGTCCTCCGGTGCCATAAGCACTGTGGTCAACCACCAAGCCTATTACAATCATACAGTCGCTGTGTCAGTCTTCTTGCGGTGTTTAGTCAATGGTGATTGACCACAGTGGTATGCGTTCCACAAAGTAACAGACAAGTGCACATTGAATGAATTTGAAAAACAACATAGTTGACACACATTCATCCAGTGTACACACCTGCAAAATATACTATAAACCACACCCCTTCACAGACGACAATCCTTTGCATCTCCACTGGAAAACAAAGAACACTGACAACCATTTAAAAAAAAATCCATGGATTAGACATTCCTTTTTTCACCATCCTATTTAACACCTTGCACACATTTTTGTCCATTCACACCTTATTACACGTCCCCTATTAAGTAGGTCCCTATCACCCACTTTAGTTGTCCACCATGTCACATGCCAAACATCCCTGTTTCTCTGTTTATGAGTTGAGAGTCATGGTGGATGAAATCATACAAGTAGAGCCACAATTGTTTGGAGCCCAAGTCCAGCATACTCCTCTCAGTAGGAGATGGAACTGTGGCAAAGGATCATCAACAGAGTGAATGCTTTAGGTACCAGCTTGTGCACAAAGGAGGACATACGAGGAGATGGAACCATCTGAGGGGCAAGGTGATGTTTACTCACCTGGGAGGATACCATTTGTCAAGTGTTGGGAAATAGAGGGAGTGACCTGTCAGCAAACCATGATAACCCCTGTGTCTGTAATTCCAGCCACCAGCCCAGTGATTATTGCCCATTTAGCCTTGTTTGTTAACTCTCAAGTGAAGTTTACGCACCTGGGAGTATAGCATTTGTCAAGTGTAGGGAAGTAGAGGGAGTGACCTGACTTCAAATCACAATAGGCCCTGTATCTGTAATTTTAACCAGCAGCCCTCTATTTTCTTTCCCATATCTCTGTTTGTCAAATATCAAATTAAGTTTACTCACCTGGGAGTGAGCAATAGACAGATCATGCTCAACTCAGAGACGTGTCTGTCTACCTAGCTCCATCCTGACCTGCTATCCCAAGATGAAACCATTGAGGACACGAATGACACATTACCAAATGTTTGCACAAGTTTTTTCTGAGGCCTCAAGCTGCATCACCAGACTGGTGTCAGCAGCAAACACATTGACACAGCAAAGCACCCATGATGAGTGCAGTCACATATACCCCAAAGTTATGTGTTTGTCTATATCTTACTCAACTAGGCCTCCAAATGGTCAAAGGCATATGTTGTCTCCCCACTGTGTTGGCTTCACTGTTGGTAAGATGATTTATTTTCATTTCATCATCCGAAGTTCAACTGATCTGCACATCTTATCAGCTGCATATACTCCTAATACCATCTTAACAGGACACAATAGGCTAACCTACAACTTAAGAATGTCCAGTGTCTCTGCTTACAGTAACACAAAAAGCTTTGGAGACCTTTGGAGGTAGATATTACACTTCAACAAGTAACAATGTTCTTCTTTCATTAGCAAGTCAAGCTTCCACTAGGCACACCGAGGCCACAGAACAGAAAACCACTAACCCCCCTGGATGACGCCCTCAGTGATGACAACACTCTAGGACTTGTGGACGTGGAGGACAATCTTGGCCCACTTTGGCAACCTGGTCAAATGGCAACAGTGAGTCTCACTGTGGCCACAATGTCACCACAGTTTTCACCATCTTGAGACCCCCAGTCCTAGATTATGAGGTGCAACTCAGCACTCCTGACACTGAGAGTCCAAGACCCAGTGAGAGAGGGCACCCTGTGCCAAGGGTAGAGGCTTGTGGGGCTAGGGTGCGTAGGAGGGATGCTGTGGGCAAGCAGAGTGAGGACATCCTCACTGCTGTTGGCCAGTACTCCATTAGTCGTGTCTTGGGGGTCTATCAGGAGTCCCACGGCATGATGGGCTAGATGTTGACTAATCTAAGGTAAATGAAGCAGCTTCAGAGGGTCATGATTGAAAAAATGGATGCCCATAACAACTAAATGGGCACCCTTACAGGGATGCTGAAGGAAATCAATACCCCCTGAGCAGGGCTTTCATCCCAACATCTACCACTTCTTGTGTGGCAACTATATCACGCCAAAGTACACCTGGAGTAGACACAAGAAGGGAGTCCCTGAGAGAGGCACACACACCCACAGACATCCCTGCCTCTGCAGCAATTCACCCCCCTTCACAAGCGATGACATCCAGCAAAGAATCCATGAGGTGCAGAAGGTAAGACACTCCTTTGAGTCCACACATAGAGTCCGTAGATCCTGTATGGCGTAGAATCTACTCCAATGATTTCATTTCTCATGACTTACCTCTTCACATGGCATACTTCTTAATTTATGTCACAAATATGTTCTGTTAGTAGTAGCATTGCAATAAATTCACCCCTAACAAACTCATTGTCTGCTGTCTTTAATTTCACATTTTGCCATGTAGATATGTCAGATCATGTGAAACATATGATGATAATTCAAGGTACTAGAGCAAGATGGGATATGTTGAATGTACACAATGTCCAGCTCAGTATTACAACTATTCCAAAAAAACACATAAATTCAAGTCTTGTCAAAGAAGAAATTGAAGTACATTGTTCAGTGCATAGGCTGTCAATATGTCTGAAACATTGCAAATCATACATGCTTGAATCATACTACGTAAATTAACAAATTTACAGGTACTGACCTCCAGCCCATTGAAGGAAGGGATTTGTCTGACATTGTCCTATAGGTTAGGCAAACATTAAAATGGTTGATGTCACCTACCACACAAAAGTAATTTAACATCATGCCATGCAAGACTAAGAAAGATGATAGTACAACAGTTTCTAATCACAGGGTGGTAACAATCCAATGCTTCTGCATCTGGTGGTATGACACAAACAAATGTCAGTATTGTGGCACAGGCACTTTGGTCTGCAATGATGAAACACATCAACAGTTACATTCAGGTCATACAAAAAGAGTGTTTTTCCAATGTGAAGGAAAACTAACATGATTTTGGCCTTCATATTTTCTGACCACATGATGCATCAGGGCCACCACATGACAAGGAACAAGTCCAAGGGAGTCTTTTAAACTTCTATCCTATCACTGTGTAATCTGTCTTGGCACAGGTCTCCCACATCCAAAATCTGTAATTTACATTCCCTGGAACAATCCATGTTCACTTTGTATTTCAGAACAGCATCACATACCTGCTGATGTCACAACTCTGAAATGCCCACATAAAGATGTCATGGTGAAGGTACCCGAACATAAAACAAAATAAGGAGTATAGGTATGCATCCATACATATGACATAAGTCACATATCAAGCATCTGGAAAACAAAGTACATTACAATATATCTAAGACAAAGCAGTATCACCAAGATGCTAAAGCTATCTCATCAAACAGCCTTTGGCTGATTTTGCCTGAGCATCAGCTCTGTAACTATTTCCAAGAATTTACTACACACATTATCACAACTACAGCTCATTCTACAGTCATGACATCACATGACATACTAGAGACATAGAGAAGAAGCTGTCGATGAGATCATATTGCAAGTCAGCTTCTTCCCCTTCACCAATATCATCTTCATTTGGCATTTCAGGATTCTCACCCAGTGGCACTGCAGGCTTCCTCTCCACTGGGACGTAAGGTATATTCCTCAACAGGGCAATGTTCTGGATCATGCAGCATGCCAAAGTGATCTGATACACTTTCCCAGGTGAGTAGAGGGAAGCTCCACCAGTCCTGTCCAGACAGCAAAATCTGACCTTCAGGAGCCCAAAAGCCAGTTCCACTGTCTACCATGATCTTCCATGGGGCTCATTCAAGCGGCCTTCCTCTGGTATAGTTACATTCCTCAGCGACGTCAATAACCAAGGAAGGTTTGGACCTGGTAAGTCCCCTGTTTAGGAATGAGACGTAAGTGCAACAATTAATCACTCACTTCATGATTGTAACACCTGATATTGCTCACACAAAATCAGGACAGATGTGACTTACCAACCAGCCAGTCCCCCTCCCTCATTGCAGTTGCAACATCAGCTGGGGTAAGGTGCTTTTCCACATCACAAATGAATCATGGGCTGAACCAGGTAACCGGACAAGGATGTTTGAGATGTAGAGGTCCGACAAGCAGATAATTTGCACATTGATAGAATGGAAGTTTTTCTGTTGCAATGGAATTGTCACTGGCCTGCGGTGGCACCAAGGCAACATGTGTGCCTTCAATGGCTCCCACAACATGTGGGAGGTGAGAAACACCATAGAAGTCAGCTTTCACATTGGGTAAATCCTCTTTATGGGTGAACCTGATATAGCTGTCAATGTGTTTCATCATTGCTGATAGGACACCTTTCAACACAAGACTTAACATAGGATGGGATATACAGCCAGGTATGGCTACTGTATATTGGATGGATCCTGTGACCAGGAAGTGCAGTACTGCCATGAGCTGAACAATGGGTGGCACCCAGCTGAGTGTCTGTTTGCAGGCATCAAAATCTGGCTCCAACTGACAGCATAAATCTACTATTGTTTGCCTACTCAGATAATACTGTTTTATGATGTTACGTTCTTCCATGGTTTGAAGGTCTGGCAATTGACAATGCACTGGAGATTGTCTCTGCTTCCCTCTCCTGGCGCACCTATGTGAGAAAATACATGAGTTGGAGCATTAGTCACTGTGTCCACACCAACATACATGGTGTATAGAAACAAAATCATGTGACAAAGCATTTCAGACTGGAAATACATTACACCTAGTACACATCACAGCTGTCAACTACACATGGTTCAAATGTGACACCCATGGTTGTCAACACATTTGTCCACAAAATGGATTTGGGCAACACACAACTATCTGCTCCTCAGTTGCCCCTGGTAATTTAACAGTCTGTTCCAACTGTTAAAAATATTGTCAGCAGGGGTGACAGTGCATCACCATCATTTCCATCTATGCCCAACAACATACTGCACTGGTGATTGTGTAGTGCAGTCTACACAACAAGACTGCTTTAGGTTGCATGTGATGATCCAACACATATATTGGTGTTGTGATGCATTTAAAAGGGACCAGTACTGTATTTCCAACCACCAAAATGGCTGATACCTGACCTACTTCACTGGACATTAGGAACCACCTGCAGCCACCAGCGGAAGTCCTCCAAGTGGTAGGCAGTTTCAACCACAGTGGACACAGCCATAGACTAACGTTCTTGACTGCATTGGTCATTGGCCAATGGTTGTGCCCATCGGTGGTGATGACCACTTATGTGGCATTTGTGTACACCAGTTTCTGAAAATTGAGTGACTTGACTCCTGACACTGCTGCCATCAACACAACCATTTCAACTGCTGTGTGCCTCCTCTGGGAGCAATCATGTCATGGCCAGCAGGTGAAAAGGCCCCTGCCTTCTATCCAGAGGAGCTGGAGGAGCTTGTGGAGGAGGTCCTTTCCTGTATAGTCAGCTCTATGGCTCACCAGAGGAGCAGGTAAGAACCTCATATGCACATTTGACTCTGTTCAACACCATCCTTTCCCTTCTCACATGCTACAATGTGCCCCTGTGTGCCAGTTATGCTTCTTGTATGCCTGCTGTCACATTTTGTGTGGAATAAATAATATGTACATGGTTCAGGTATTTGAGAAAAGTACTCTATGCCATGTACAATCATATGTGTTGTGTGATGTGTTTTGAGGCCTAGATCATCTTTGTGTTGCATTCATAATTCTTGGCAAGGAGACTTTACAGCCATACAATGACACATCAATGGATATGCTGGTTATACATGTCAAACAACATATATATGCATGACAGCATGAGCTGTGTATGTCAAATGTTGAGTCATTTGAGGATCTGGTAAGCAATGTGTATTGTGCCACAGATCATTCATCCCACACCTGCCCTTGCAAACTGTTGTATGAGAGTCATTTAAAGACTCATTGAGGCCTTCAAAGTGTCACATGGAAGTGATGGAAATGTGAGTGACATATAGGTTCTATATGCTCAGCCTGCAGAGACCAGGGCCTATCAAATATATCTCCTGGTACGGGACATTGTCCTGGCTGGGGTAAATTTACTGTGCCTATCCAGTCAGGCCCAAGGAGTTTACCACATTGGTGTGTAGTGTGTCATTGTGGCGCACATCACAGTACATGTTGCATGTGCTTGGGCTACCTGAGTCAGTAAGCTTGCTTAGTCAGTGTAGGCTATGTGCAGGGTGGTGGGTTAGTCTGCAGATGAATCTAAAAGTATGTAGTCATATCCCTGTACTTATCAGCATGTGTGCTTTACATATGTGGCGTGTTGACAAGTAAAACATGTTGTGCTTGGTTTTTCTAATATGTGTGACACAACAATTCGGGCAAAAACTTGTGTTTGTAATGTTTCTGTTAGACCTGGAATACTTGGTGTTGTTTACCCTGCCTTTTTTGCATCTACTTCATATGTTTTGACTGTGTGCTGTACTTTGTTTTCCTTGTTTTTGTTACTCTAGGCACTTTACCACTAATGACTAGTGTTAAAGTGCAAGTGCTTCCTGTGTAAAGTGAATGTGGAATTGGCATTTCCATAATTGAATAATTTACTGGTAAGTCCCTAGTAAAGTGCACTAGAGGTGCCCAGGGCCTTAAATCAAATGCTACTAGAGGGCCTGAAGCACTGGTTGTGCCACCCCCATGATTAGCCCTGTAAACATGGCTCAGACTTGCCACTGCAGTGTCTGTGTGTGCAGTTTAACCTGACAATTTAACCTGGCAAATGGGCCTAAACCTTACCTTTCTAGACATGTAAGACACCCCTGAGGTATGCCCTAGGTAGCCCCATGGGCAGGGTACAGTGTATGTTAAAGGTGGGACATGTACTGATGTCTTTTACATGTCCTAACAGCGAAGTAATGCCAAATTTGGTTCTCACTGTTGCAAGGCCTATCTCTCTCATAGGTTAACATGAGACTGCCTTTAAATGTCTTTTAAGTGCAGTTTGCCTTTGGAAGCAGATAGAGATTTATAGTTTGGGATCTGTGGACTCACATTTTAAAAATACATATTTTGATAAAGTTGATTTTTAAATTGTCAGTTTGAAAATGCTACTTTTAGAAAGTGGGCATTTTCTTGCTTAAACCATTCTGTGACCCTGCCTGCTTGTGTATTCCCTGTCTGGGTCAGACTGACAGTTGGTCTGTTTGATAATCCCCTCTATACAGTGATACAAAGGGAGCTGGGGTGTAGCCTGCATATCCTGATTTAGCCATCTGGGCTGGAGTGGAGGGAGGAGTGGTCACTTATACCTGAATGGGCTGTGCCTGCCCTCACACAGCGCAGTCTCCAACCCCCTTGTGTGTGTCTGGGGCCAGGCTGTAGTGGATCCTATTTAGTTGTAATTGGAATCAGGAGTTTAGCTTAGCCTTTGGCTTCTAAGCCTGTTCCCCTGTCACCTAGTGACTTTTAACCTACTCAGCTTGCTATGGTATAGCACATTTATTTAATTATTTCTTCCAAGATGGCTGCCATGTTTATAGTTATGAAGATGTTTTAGTTTCACGTTATCAGTGCCACCTTGTAAAGGCATCACTATCAGCTTCAAAGATAAATGAGATACTTAGGTATTCATATCATCTATTTTCCCACTTTCGTGCAACAGTAACATAGCGTACCCTTTCAGGAAATTGTTTATATAATTGCAGCCCCAAGCATGCCTTCTTATCTATTGCTTGGGAACCTGCCTGCATCAAGGGTCCTACAAGATCTGTATAAATACATCTCACACAGACAAGATAATCTGAGGGATTCCTGCCAGACACCACCAACGCTATCTATGCTACACGTCACCTTGATGCTGACCCAGTATTCCTGTCCACACGAAGTCTAATCCAGAGACATCATTCCAAGGTAACAAGGGTTAGGGGGGGCTCTTCAAATGGACATGGTACTGGCAGATTAGGTTTAACACACTTAGGTCTCTTTAGGATTAGACATAAGGTCCATCATGCTAGTGTAGTAGGGGCTATTATACATCTATGTCATATTACATGTTATTGCAAGATGGTGGGGGACTTTGTATTCATTACTCTCTTTTTTACCATTCTGTTTTTTTGTATTGTTCATTATCCTAATCATTGCAGCCAATGTCATTTAGTGTAGATTGCAGTCTTGTTAATAAAACCTATTGAAAATTTCACTGCATCTCTTTCATTTCCTATGGGTGTCTGAGACATGTTGTTCATGTGAGAAAGGGGTAATCTCTGTTTAACCCCTAGGGTGCCTTGGACGAGGTGATCTTGTCCAAGGCACCGGTTCCCGGGTGCCTTGGACGAGATCACCTCGTCCCGCACCCGGGAACTGGGGGGAGAGCTAGCGCTCCCCCATGTGCTCCCCACCCACCCCCCAAGGCAGGGATGGAAGGGGAAGCCCTTCCCCTTCCACCCCCTACCCCCCACCCCTCCTGTGACATCAGCGCACTCAATGTGATTATGTTCTCGTGATGTATTTGCTTGCAGGCCTTCCAATCTTATGTTTCTTTTGCTTTTACTTTATTTCCCGCTAGTAATATTCCAGCTATGTTCACTTAGACCATTTGCATATTTTGTCCTTTTTTTAAGCCTTGATGACTTTTATTATGAAGGTATATCCTTTCTTTTACTTTTGGTTACCTCCACCTGTTGTTCATTCTATACTTCTGTTTTGTTTTCACCCTTGTTTTCACTTTCATTCCTCATTTAATTTTTTACTATTCTTCTTCTACCGCTCTTTCATGTACCTTTATCTGCATTTCGAATTTTAAGTTGCGTTTTATTTTTCCTACTTTCCATTTTACTTACATTTTAATTTTCTTCTCACCCCACTTTTCATTTTTATCTTTACTCATTTTCTATCTTCTTTTTTCTACTATCTTTCTAATAGTCCTTATCTATTATTATTCATTCATTATTCTTCCCTAATTAACAATCTGCTCACATTACAAGATGGCAGCGCTGGTTGCCAGGGTTCCAAGATGGCGTCACCCATCTTGGTCCTCGGCAGTCCTTTCTCTCTTTTTTCACCTCGTCAATCTTGTCGAGGTAGGACTATCATTCACTTCCTTTTCATTCTTTGTATTTGAACGCGACTTTGGCGTCCTTGCGCCCGTCCCGTTTCTAATTACTGGGGTCGGACGCGATCTTCCGCACTCCCGGGCACTGTTCAGGTGAGAACTCTTGCATCATTCCACTCACACTATTTATGCATTTACTAAGCTTTTCTCTGCTTTACACAGCTTCTTTCTCCCCTAGCAAGGGACTACACCTTAGCTCCTTCTTAGTTTTCTCTCCTCTGTTGGTTGTTTTCTTTGCTGTTTTTTTGCCGCTTTTCGCTCTTTCGTTTTTTGTTTTGTTTTATTAGTTATATATAACGTTTCTTCCTTAACAGATTTGCTGCATTTGTAGATCACTCCCTCTCTCTCAGACTTAAATTTCCAATATATTATGGGCTAATGCCCGTTAACACCTAAACTGATGATTATATTACCCGTCTTACTACTGCTTATTATGTATTCTCTAAAGATTAATCATCTTCACAGCTGGTTATAATGTATCCCTTGCAGATAATGACCATTTCAATTTATATATACAATGATTGCATCACAATGCTGAACTTTTTCTGCAGGGTATGTTTGTTTCATAATTATACTTTTCACTTTAAATATCGTTAGCTTAATTATTCACCATTTTTCCATGCACATTTTGGGCAACTCTCCCGTTTCTCTATCTTATTACAAGTTTGCATTTACGGGCACTACTTATCGATTTATGGTTTGATTTCTCACCCTTTAAACTTTTCTCAATTCCGAAGGCCAAGCTTATCACATCTTCTCAAGACTTCACCTGGCCCACCAACGGACTTACATTCTCTCTTTAATCACCTCTCTATAAGTTTCAGAAGCTATTGAGCATGCTAAGTCTTGTTTTCGTCTCCAATTCTTATCTTATATTTTTCTCTCACCTTTCATCAGTACTGGGGTCACGGATCTCTCATTCTTGGGACCAAGTGAATCTGAGAAACAAATATTTTGCACGTAATTCGCACTTATTCACCTCTAGGTGTTGCTTCATCAAATACAATCCTTCTTTTCTACACTATTGCATTATTTTAGAATTGGATTCTTCTTCTTTTCCAGCCTTGAGAAAGCCCCGGCTTATGTGCCTGAGGGGGCAAAACACGTGTTGGCTGACCCTTCGTGTTACCATTCTGGATTCATTTTTGATGCCTTTTGTCTTGGAAATATAACGTTTTCTCAACAACAAATAAATAAGTTTAATTTGTTCAACTACGACGCTCTCTGTACCTCTTGTTCAATTGCATCTACTGAATTCATGGTGTTTGGACCTTAAATCATGACCTAAATTAAGACTACTTCAGTGGGACTTTACCTTTTTCTACAATGTAAAAAGTACTTGCACAATAGGGAATTGGGTACTCCTGGAAGGATGCTGCACTGGGGCACATTTCACTTTCCACATGCCCCTAAAATACCATTTGCTCAAGAACTGGCCCTTCTTGTATCTCAGGGACAACCAATAGTAAAGCCAAGTTACGTGCCAATCTGCAAAATGTATAAGTGGGAGTCAAGAAAGCAAATCTAACAACAAGAGCATGAGTCACACATTTAGATGAAGTAGATGGAAGATGCATACATCGAAATGGACACAGGTCAGTTAAATGTAAAGAAAGGTGGCACAATGGAACACCCTTAATGTGTGGACAAAGAAAATTCTTGCTTGTAAACATGAGACGAATGTCCAATTGACATCAGGATGACAAATTCCAATACAATATATGCTGACATTATCCAACCCAAGGTGAAATACTTACCATATCAAACAAAAAACAATACAATGATACCCCAATTGGATTACCACCCACATACCCATACAGTAAACATCTACCCTAGTCCTCGATGGCTCCAGCACTGCCCCCAAAGTCAGTAGCAAATGGATCAGAAATCAGGATAAAACACACACAACTGGTGCCATAGAACACAAATTACTCAGGAATAGCAAAAAGGTAGAAAATTAATGGCAGGACAAATGTGTACCCAAAAAATAACAACCTGAGTTTATATATTGGAAATGATGAAGAGGAAAGGTCATTGACCAGTCTGTATGTCAGGGCATGTACAGTATTGTGCTCCAGTTTGACTCCTATCACTGTCAGATAACCTCCACAGGAAGGGGCATCAAGTGGGCATGCAAGCACCTCAGGGATCATTCTTGGGTGGGGTGGGGCATATGTGGGAAGGTAGGCTGTTTCTTAGGAGGTGTAGTCTGCTCCTTATGAGGTGTGGGCTTCTTCTTTGAGGTGGGAGGGGTATGGGATCTTGCGAGGGGCAGGTGAATATGGGAAGACTTGGATGTGGAAGAGATGGGTTGGGATGTGGGTGGGGTCCTCTTGGGTTAGGAGGGGGGTGAAGATCTCAGGATAAAGGGCAATGTCAAAAATTGAAATTTTCCTTGGGAATGCAGGTAGGATTTTCAGTAGGCATTGGGGTTTGTGAGGTTGAGGGAATGGTTGTCTTGACTGTGGATGTTGATGCTGCTGGTTTGTACATGTCTGAGGCACGCTTGAATTTGGGTGGTATCTGTTATGTGTTTGAGTGTGGGCATTTCTGTTTCTTAGGGGGCAGTAAAGTAGCTGTGCTGGGCATTGTGGGAGTGGTGACTGTGCATGTGGGTGATCAGGTGGTGTCTGGTGTATGGTAGATGTGGTAGCTGTGTTTGTGAGTATTGGGTGGTGTCTGCGAGTATGGTGGATGTAGTGTCTATGTTTGTGGGTATTGGGGTGGCATCTGGGGGTATGGTGAATGTGGTGGCTGTGTACTTATGTGTTGGGGTATCTGGAGATATTGTGTCTGGGATATGTGGGTCTTTAGGTGTTGAGGTGGTATCTTGAGATATGATGGTTATGTTACTGGGTGTTGTAGTGGTGTCAGTGGTTATGATGGTTGTAGCATGTGATAAATAGTGGTGGTGTCTGTGGGAATGGTTGTTGTTGTGGTCTGTGTGAGTGACTGTTGAGTGTTTGCGTGCCAGTGTGCACTGTCTCCTCCTCTTGCCTGGGGATATGTTGAAATTACAAAGACATATACTGTCACTACATGTTCCTGATCACACATGAACAACAGCTGTGATAAGCAAACATTACTGTGATGTACAGTAGCCCCCAGCCACAAGCCACAGCAAAGTGGCTCCAACATTTGCCACACAATGTAGATGCATACTACATGAACTGTCAACAGTTGACAACAGAAAAGTCCAATTGCATGGGTGAAGTTGTGCAATCACATTACCCATTGAACAGGTTTGAGACATCATTGCTTCCAGTGGTTTGCTTCATGTTAGTTGTTGTCATACAATAATAGGGCAATGTTGAGGTCATTTGCACAGATACCACACCAGGTTGTGCAATCAGATAATCTTCATATACCCAATGCCATATCATTAAGAAATGATGGTCAAAATGTCCATCCATGTTGCTGACAGAAGTACAGTAGCCTGAAGAAGATGTCAGGGAAACACCCACGTCACACTGGAAACAAATCAACAATGGTCACTTCTCTATGTGTACATCGTCTAAATGGACTCATGGAGGTTTTACTAATGTTGCTCAGATAGATACCACATGTTGCACAGAAATTTACACTGGAGACAAGTTGGGCAAACTGTCCGGGAGAAATGTCTACAAAATCCACTTCACAATGAATTAGCTAGCCCCAGGGATAACACCTATCTTGATTGGTACTCCTAACAATACCATCCGCTGATTTCATCAATAGAAGCTAATAGTCCTTTGAATACTGCAGAGGCCCAGCGATTCTCACATGCTCCTAGAAGGAAATTAACAAGTTGCTCAATGGGAAGACCTGTCACTGTCTCTTTTTGAAATGCAAATGGAGATTCCCTTGATAAATGGTTATAAATAACCACATATGATTCCCACATAACTGCAAGTCAACCCATGATGCATTTCAACACCTAGCTAACAAGCCTTCCCCATTTCACATGTACAAAGCACTTTGGTGTCAAAATGCACACTGTGGGTAAAAACTATAGTCCTACCTGTCATGTCTTTCATTGCTACTGCAGTTGTGCAAGCAATGATGGGTGAGGGTTTGTGTGAGCCACCAATCAATGGTGTCACACTCCTGTCTGTGGCACCACATGAATTGTAGCCCCATCACATATGTCCAATTCCAAACACATGCTGGCAGCACACAAATGTGAGGGAAGTCACACACCATCCCATGAATGCCGATAGAGAATGCATGAAACAGCATGAAAATTATTTGGCAGAAACACAAGCTAACATGTGAGCACAAGGAATGATGGCAAAAGTGATGTCACTCATATCATGTCAACGCACATTCATCACTTACCAAGGGAAATTATTGCTCTGTGACTGCACCCAAAGAGCAATGTATGCTCTGTAACATGTATGATGGCCACCTTCACATGACAGACAGTAGTGAGGCACCACCACTCGTGACACACGAAAGGCAAGTGGCCTTTGGGGGACAGATGCCAAAATACTCACTGGAGTAGACACATGGCTGAGGACAGTTATCTATTATTTCATGTTGTTTGGGCTGTCTCACTGAAGAGTAGTGGACTATTGTGTATAAATTACACCCACAATAACAAACAACTTAGGCAAGAGTCGCTCCCCTGGGGGGAAAATTTATTTTATTTCTGCCCCCTGGGGGGCAGATCAGCCTATTTTGATTATGCCGATCCATCCCCTAGGGGGGCAGAAACCACTAGGCACCAGGGATTTTTTTTGTTTTACAGATGGGGAGCGACCCCTTGGACAAGGGTCGCTCTCCTGGAGGGGAAAATTGTATTTAGGCCATTTGTGCACCCTTTGGGGGCAGTTCGGCCGATTTTTGCTACACCAATCCGACCCCCAAGGCAATGGTCGTCCCCATGGGAAGGTTGGGGGGGTCGGGGGGCAATTTTCTTTTAGGCCATTTCTGCCCCCCCCCCCGGGGGCAGATCAGCCTATTATTAGGCCGAGGGGGAGAAACCTCTAGACGCCAGGGCAATTTTTGGGGGGTGTTTTTTTTTTTGTTTGTTTGTTTTTTTAGAGATGGGGAGCGACCCATTAGGCAAGAGTCGCTCCCCTGGGGGGCAAATTGTATTTAGACCATTTCTGCCCCCAAGCAAGGGGAGGGGTTGGGGGGTGGGGGGCAAATTTATTTTAGGCCATTTCTGCGCTCCCTGGGGCCCGCTGAGCTAAAGGCTAAAATTGACAGGTAGGCACTTTGCAAAAAACACTTATGTTTTCTGTAAAAAAAATTGATGTGTCCACGTTGTGTTTTGGGCCATTTTCTTCCATGGCGCTAGGCCTATCCACACCATTGACGTACCAATTTTATCGGGAGACTTGGGGGAACGCTGGGTGGTAGGAAATTTGTGGCTCCTCTCAGATTCCAGAACTTTCTGTCACCGAAATGAGAGGAAAAGGTGTTTTTTGGCCAAATTTTGAGGTTTGCAAAGTATTCTGGGTAACAGAACCTGGTCAGAGCCCCACAAGTCACTGCATCTTGGATTCCCCTAGGTTTCTAGTTTTCAAAAATGCGCTGGTTTGCTAGGTTTCCCCAGGTGCAGACTGAGCTAAAGGCCAAAATCCACAGATAGGCTCTGTTTTCTGTCAAAAATTGTGATGTGTCCATGTTGTGTTTTGGGGCATTTCCTGTCGCGGGCGCTAGGCCTACCCACACAAGTGAGGTATCATTTTTATCGGGAGACTTGGGGAAACGCTGGGTAGAAGGAAATTTATGGCTCCTCTCAGATTCCAGAACTTTCTGTCACCGAAATGTGAGGAAAATGTGTTTGTTTAGCCAAATTTTGAGGTTTGCAAAGGATTCTGGGTAACAGAACCTGGTCAGAGCCCCACTAGTCACCCCATCTTGGATTCCCCTCGGTCTCTAGTTTTAAAAAATGCACAGGTTTGGTAGGTTTCCCTGGATGCCGGCTGAGCTAGAGGCCAAGATCTACAGGTAGGCACTTTGCAAAAAACACCTCTGTTTTCTGTCAAAAAATGTGATGTGTCCACAAAGTGTTTTGGGGCATTTCCTGTCACAGGCGCTAGGCCTACCCACACAAGTGAGGTATCATTTTTATCGGGAGACTGGGGGAAACTATGGGTGGAAGAAAATTTGTGGCTCCTCTCAGATTCCAGAACTTTCTGACACTGAAATGTGAGGAAAATGTGTTTTTTTAGCCAAATTTTGAGGTTTGCAAAGGATTCTGGGTAACAGAACCTGGTCAGAGCCCCACTAGTCACCCCATCTTGGATTCCTCTCGGTCTCTAGTTTTAAAAAATGCACAGGTTTGGTAGGTTTCCCTGGATGCCGGCTGAGCTAGAGGCCAAAATCTTCAGGTAGCCACTTTGGAAAAAACACCTCTCTTTTCTGTCAAAAATTGTGATGTGTCCACATTGTGTTTTGGGGCATTTCCTATCGCGGGTGCTAGGCCTACCCACACAAGTGAGGTATCATTTTTATCGGGAGACTTGGGGGAACGCTGGGTGGAAGATAATTTGTGGCTCCACTCAGATTCCAGAACTTTCTGTCACCGAAATTTGAGGAAAACGTGTTTTTTTAGCCAAATTTTGAGATTTGCAAAGGATTCTGGGTAACAGAACCTGGTCAGAGCCCCACAAGTCACCCCATCTTGGATTCACCTAGGTCTCTAGTTTTCAAAAATGCACAGGTTTGGTAGGTTTCCCTAGGTGGCGGCTGAGCTAGAGGCCAAAATCTACCTGTAGGCACTTTGCAAAAAACACCTCTGTTTTCTGTAAAAAAATGTGATGTGTCCACGTTGTGTTTTGGGGCATTTCCTGTCACAGGCGCTAGGCCTACCCACACAAGTGAGGTACCAATTTTATCGGGAGACTTGGGGGAACGCTGGGTGGTAGGAAATTTGTGGCTCCTCTCAGATGCCAGAACTTTCTGTCACCGAAATGAGAGGAAAAGGTGTTTTTTGGCCAATTTTTGAGGCTTGCAAAGTATTCTGGGTAACAGAACCTGGTCAGAGCCCCACAAGTCACCCCATCTTGGATTCCCCTAGGTTTCTAATTTTCAAAAATGCGCTGGTTTGCTAGGTTTCCCCAGGTGCAGACTGAGCTAAAGGCCAAAATCCACAGGTAGGCTCTGTTTTCTGTCAAAAATTGTGATGTGTCCATGTTGTGTTTTGGGGCATTTCCTGTCGCGGGCGCTAGGCCTACCCACACAAGTGAGGTATCATTTTTATCGGGAGACTTGGGGGAACGCTGGGTAGAAGGAAATTTGTGGCTCCTCTCAGATTCCAGAAGTTAGTAAGTATTTCACCTTAGGTTGGATAATGTCAGCATATATTGTATTGGAATTTGTCCTCCTGATGTCAATTGGACATTCGTCTCATGTTTACCAGCTAGAATTTTCTTTGTCCACACATTAAGGGTGTTCCATTGTGCCACCTTTCTTTACATTTAACTGACCATGTGTCCACTTTGATGTTTGCATCTTCCATCTACTTCATCTAAATGTGTGACTCATGCTCTTGTTGTTGGATTTGCTTTCTTGACTCTCACTTATACATTTTGCAGATTGGCAGATAACTTGGCTTTACTATTGGTTGTCCCTAAGATACAAGAAGGGCCAGTTCGTGAGCAAATGGTATTTTAGGGGCATGTGGAAAGTGAAATGTGTCCCAGTGCAGCGTCCTTCCAGGAGTACCCAATTCCCTATTGTGCAGGTACTTTTTACATTGTGAACTTTGGATATTTGTCTCACAAAATAATGTGCATCACATTGACCTTGCTTTGTGTTGCAATGTTGGTGATATATGCAGGTCCATCACAGAGATGTTTCACAGAAGGTGTGTTTGGATGAAATTACATATCCATACATATGTGTCTGAATATCATGGCAGTCCATGGCATGTGAGCAATGTGAGGGTGTTAGTTTGATTATAGGTGATGTTGAGGTGGTGTTGCTGTTCTGAGATGTTTCTGAGACTGGGATGACCAGACATGTTTTTTTGTGGAGTGTGGTGGTGCAGTGTCAGTGACCTGCCCAAAGGGGGCATCATGTGGCTGTGAATGGGTCATATGTTGTGGACAACTCTGACCCGTGACACAATGAAAAGTGTACCTGGTCCACATAGTGTAATCCATATTCCAGGTGGATGTCAGTGTGTCAATCTGTTGTGGAGTTTCTGAACATGGGTGTGTGTGTGATTTTAGCATCAGTTGTGGTCAAGGTGATGTGTATTTTGGGCTTCATCTATGAGCAGCAGCAGCAGCAAGACATGCTTGTTTGGCTCAATGGCAGACCAGGACTTGTGACACTGCCTGCAGGTGACTTCTTGCCTTTTATGCCTCTCTTTCCTCTGCCAGTTGGGACATGGTGGTTGGACTGCCACAGTCACGTTGGTGGAAGTCCACAACATAATATGTCTGATGGAAACATTGGCTCCGATGGCCTCATTGGCCTGTCTCGTGGCTGTGGCTCTCTACACCGCCCTGCAGTTCTGGCAGGACTATGGAACTATGGAACTTTGGTCTATGGAATAGCTTGCATAATAATAATGTGGTCCGACCACCAACCCAACAGCGGTCAGACTGCCGCCGCTGCCATGGCAGTCCACAGACCACCAAACTCCTACTCAGGCCCTTAGTCCTTGTTCTCTCAAACTGTTTTTATCATTTACCCACCCCTGTCAAGGGAACACCCACAGCTTTTTTTTTGATGGGGTTGTGGAAGGAGCCCTTTGGACCCAACATCCCTGCCCATTCCCTTCAAGCAAATCCATTTAATGGGGCTGCGCAGGAACTCGACACTTTTATGGACAACATTATAGTACTCCACTTACCCTTTTTAGCATTGGGGTCTGCAAGGGAAGGACTAAGGCCCCTGTGCCCCTTCCAGCTTTCTAGCCAGCGCCCATGCTGGATACCACTGGGAGGCAGCTCTTTTATTAGTCGCCCACCTGGACAGGAGCAGCTTTTACTTCTGCTCTCACTGGGCAGGATCAAAGCTATGTTGCCTGCCTGGGAGAGTGCAGGCAGAAAATTAGACTTATATTCCCTGCCTATACTTCCATGGACATGGAGTACGACAGTGTCCTCAGGTATGGGGTCCTAAGACACTGTCTCCATTAAGGCGCAGAAGATGGGATTCCTGGGCCCATTTTTGACTCAGGGAGGGAAGCCTGAAGCCTCACTCCCCATAATAAGACAGGATCCAATGGAGGGGTCCCTGTGGCCTGCAAAAGGCTTGGGAAGGGGGAGTGCACACCTCAAAAAAAGTACTTCAGCCCCAGAACATGGGGTCACCAGGGCCTTACAGAGACTCAGTGTGGCGGGGGCTTCACGCCATTTGCCCTTAAAAACAAATTAACCCCCATGGATGGGGTCTCACCAGGACCTTAAAATGTCTTAAGGAGAAGTGGCACATGACCCCGTCATCATAATAATGAAAACAGGCCTAGGGCTAAAGTCTCTGAGGCCTTAAAATGGCTCAGTGAGGGGGTCACACACACCTCTCCCCAAACAAATTAGTTGCACCAATGCCCTGGGACCTGGTCAGCCTCTAGTTTTCTGCCATTTTGGCTGTAGCTATCTCACATTTTTCCTAAGAGAAATTGCGTGAAGAAAACAATATTTGTGATTCCCTTTATTCTCTGCCCCCGCTTGACAGATTACTCCCAAACTTTCCAGAAATGTGCTGAGGTAAATGAAACTGTTTTTGGAAAGTTTTGTGAAGATTCATCAAATGGAACCAAAGTTTTAAGTAAACCAAAAAATTCATTATTTCCTGTGGAAGTATTGCCAGTAGGTAGTTATAGTTAGGACCTACTTTCCATAGGCAATGTCCTGTGTTTTAATAATGACTTTAGAGCCACTTGACAAATCTTTATGAAATATTCAACACTAGTGCACACCTGAACTCTTCTGCTGTCTTTAATGATTCAGGGTGATACATCAAGCGGGGGCAAAGAAAAAAGAGGGTCCTATAACGTATTTTGGGGGTCACTCTGACTTTGAAGTTCCCCCGACAGAATACCGCAGCGCGGTCAAAAGACCGCCGCAGTAATTCTGAGTTTCCCGCTGGGCCGGCGGGCGACCGCCAGAAGGCCGCCCGCCCGCCCAGCGGGAAACCCCCTTCCACGAGGATGCCGGCTCCGAATGAAGCCGGCGGAGTGGAAAGGGTGCGACGGGTGCAGTTGCACCCGTCGCGATTTTCAGTGTCTGCTATGCAGACACAGAAAATCTTTGTGGGGCCCTGTTAGGGGGCCCCATGACACCCGTTCCCGCCAGCAAGGTTCTGGCGGTCAAAACCGCCAGAACCAGGCTGGCGGGAAGGGGGTCGGAATCCCCATGGCGGCGCTGCCTGCAGCGCCGCCATGGAGGATTCCTCAGGCCAGGGGAAAACTGGCAGGAAACCACCGGTTTCCCTTTTCTGACCGCGGCGGTCAGAATTGGCCTGGATGCACCGCCAGCCTGTTGGCGGTGCATCCGCGGTCCCCGGCCCTGGCGGTCTATGACCGCCAGGGTCGGAATGACCCCCTTTGTCTCATGCAATTTCTCATAGAGATTTTAGTGAAGGCTACAGTCCAAACAGCCGGACAGAATTACACCAAATTTGACAGAAAGCTTGCTCTTGTTCCAGAAAGAGTCAATTTTCTGATTTTGTGTAAATCTGTTCAGTAGTTTTCAAGTAATTAAAGAAAAAAGAAAACTGTGACTCTAAGGACACAGATGCTCCAACAAATCTAATGCTGATACCTGATTGGCTGCCAGCACTTCAACCAGGAAGTGTTGGCAGCCATTTTGGGACTTGGATTCAGAGCTGAGTCCCAAAAAAAAAGGAGAAAAAGAGTTTAATACCCTGACCTTCTAGACCTGGTTCTGAGGGGTCCCACATGCACCCCACCAGAGCCAAAAAACATTTTATTACATTTTCCCCTCCAAAATCAAGGATGCTCTGGAGATCTTGGGTAAATAAAAAAAAAAAAACTAAAAAAACAATCACAGTCTCCTGCATTTGTTTGCAGATTGGCCTGCAGATGGGTCAGATCCCAAGGGCATATATTAAGCAATATTTTGAAGAGGATATGCACGCAGCCCCCCTCCCCATTTCCGATATGGGACCCGGGGACAGCCACCTCTCTGGAGCAAGGCCAATAGTAAATGCAGAGGAGATGGGGTGGGCAGCGCTCCTCCATTGGCCTTTTAAGACCCTGGGAACTGCAACCTCACCTGGGCATGGCCAAGATGAAGGATGGGACTGCACGGACCCCCATCCAGGGCTCTTTATGGCCCAGAGGACCACCATCTCCACAGGGCTATGCTGATTGACAATAAAGGGGGAGGGGGCCAGGTGCTCTCCCTCCTGGGCCACTTACAGCCCCGGGGACACCAACTTCCTGGGGCTTGGCCACATTTCGAAAGGGTCATTGATTGGCCTGCATGGGGAGCCCCACACCCCAGGCCTGGCTCCCTATGTCCTGATATGCCTACCGTGGAGGTGGGGAGCCAGCAGGGACTGTGGATAATCAAGGCTCCCCCTGCAATATTCAAGTTGCACACTAGTTGTCCTGGGTGGCATCGGGGGATCGGGCCCCTGGGACAAAATTCAACCGATAGAGATAATTGGCCAGGCCCCAGGGAATAGGGTCCTCATGCGAAAATCAGCCTGGGGTGTGGGGCCAAGTGGCCCACCGCCTCTTATATTAATTGTCTGGTCCTCAAGGGATTGGCACAGGGAGTGGGGCCATGTGCCCCCTCTCTCCTTTCATGAATTGGCTGGGCCAACCCCTGCTGTGTATGGCATGCATGGAGCAGGGTTGAGTACCTACAGGGGGTAGGCTGCAGGGCCTGGTAACACTGTGCACAGCCAAAGGCAGTGAGCGATGGGGGTTGGATTAAAGCAAAGTTAATTAAAAATTACTTAACACTAAAAAACTAGAAATTCACTGACAAAAAAAACAAAGGTTACAGGGACGTTATGGTTAGGAAATAGCAAAGGTTACAGGTAGGACCATGCGCAAAACTTGTTTGTGTGCCCAGATTTGTTTCTAGCGCTTGGTCACGAGTGCCACAATATTCTCAGGCCACTAGTGAGAACACGCAAGACTTCACTTTTGTTCGCACTGCTAATGTCCATGACTGGTGCCAAACGTGTGGCCAGGGGCCATAGTGTGTAGTCTATGTCAAAAGTCTTGTGTTCTTTGTTCTCCATGCCTCCTTGTTTGCAGTTGTTTGACCATGTGGCTGGTGACCATTTTGTGCATCCAGCCAGAGTGTCTTTGCCACAGACTTGCATTAGTTCATTGTTGTTCTTGCTCCTTCCTGTTGTTTGAAAATGTGGCTAGCAGCCATTTTGTGCATAAAGGCAGTGTGTCCTTGTCATGGGCTTGCATGTGTTCCTTTTCCCCATGCCTCCTTGCTCCTTGTTGTTGTTGTTTGACCATATGACTTTCAGCCATTCTGTGCATCCAGCCACTGTGCCCTCTCAATACGCTTGCATGTGTTCTTTGTTCCACATGACTATTTGTTCCTTGTTGTTGATGTTTGACCATGTGGCTGGTGGCCATTTTGTGGATCCAGCTAGTGCGACTTTGCCACAGGCTTGCATGTGTTTTTGTTCCCAAAGTCTCTTTGAGCCTTGTTGTTGTTTGCTCAATGTGGCTGGTGGCCATTTTTGTATATCCAGCAATTGTGTCTTTGCCATAGGTTTGCATGTGTTCTTTGTTCTCCTTGATCCTTGTTGTTGTTTGACCATGTGACTGGCAATCATTAAGTGCATGGGGACAGTGGTCCTTTGCCAAAGACTTGTATTTGTTCTTTGGTCCTCATACCTCCTTGTTGTTGTGGTTTGACCGTGTGGTTGCCAGCCATTTTTGTGCATACAGTCAGTGTGCTTTGCCACCGGCTTGCATAGATTGATGTGATACCAGTGTATATTGATATGCTTGGGGATTATTGTAGTATATGTATACTAAAAAAATATGTTTCTGATGAACATTGCTTATATTATTGCCTTTCCTTTTGACACCCTTTTCATTTTGTGCCTCATTTCTCCTTTCCTCACAATAGGTTGTTTCTTCTTGTCCTCATATACAAACATTGGCAATTAATGATCATTTGTTTGATTTAATATTATATTTTAAATTTATACTTTAATTTTATTGTTTTATTTTAAATTTGTATTTCTTTTTATTTTAATTCTTTATTTTTTATTTTTTGGAGTTTTTTTATTTCATTTTTTTAATCTTTATTTCTTTACTTTATTTCTTGTTTTTATTTTAATTTTACATTTTTTTTCCATTTTTTATTTTTGAATCTTTCATTTTATTTACTTCTGCATTTTTACTTGATCCATCCATCCATCATAGGTGCACAGCTGTGCTACAGCATTCAAATTCTTTAGGTGTATAATCATTTTATTTCCACCTGGACACCATGGCTGCGGTGCACTGCAGACACATCAGCAGCATAATTATTTTTTTTAATGATTATTCCATAACCTCGGGTCACCTTGCCGCCATAAGTTTTTTAAGGATTATTCCACATACCCTTGCACCTCTCTCTGTGACTCCCACAGGTGTCTTCTTTAAAACAGATGGAGATAAAGCAATGAGTTATGTCTGCATGTTGTGTTGCTTGATTTGAAATTAAATTTTATGTTGTGGTGGTGTGGTTTGATTTGACAATGTTTGATTAAACTGGTATTTATTACATAAGTAACCAACTACACTAATATTACATTTGTCTGTACTTTTTCAGCCTTCAACAATGCCACATTTCACTAACTACATATTGTTCTTGCTTGGTTGCTTTTAGGTGCACATCACCCGGAGTACTGCCAAAGAGGAGGCCTGTACTGTGCTTTCAGTCCTCCAATCTTCTGCTTAGTCCACTACTAACGGTGAGCTTTAAGATGGCCCCAAAGAAAGCTGCTCCCAAGAAAGTGGTCAGTGAAAAGAAGATGCTTTCCACCTTTTTCGGGAGACGTGTGCCTGCCCAAGAGTCACAGACATTCCAAGAAGAATGGAAACGCCCCACCTAATTTGGCAATACAGTATAATTTTTCCTCTAACAGTCATATTCTTTTAGAACTGAGTGAGTTAGCTTCAATCCTCCACAATTTGTATGTTTCAAACCTAGAAGACATAACATTTAGAAATATGTTATCTTGGGTCTCTCTGTGACAGAACTGTTTGCAATGCATTTAACTGAACTGTGCCATACTTATCCAGTTATTTCCTTCCACACCCAACAGATTGATGATGGTGTGGTGCTCAGCGCCCCACTGAATATTGTTGTGGTTTCTTTTGTGTAGTGTTTGTATTTGTCATACCTTCTACAAATCTCCTTTCCCATCCACTCATCGAGCCCTTAACATTCTTCCCCCAGGCTGTGTGATTTCTTGAGGTGCAACTTAATTATGCACCATAAATATATCACACACTTGCTGGGGTGGATGTGGTGAAAGCAACACCAACTCACTGCATGACCTTCTATTACCTGAACAATGTTCTACACCAGCCCCATCAAGATTGTCATTAAGGCCTTGTGTTGCATAAGTGCTAAGCCTTGTCCAACCACTCATTACTCTGGACCCAGTTCTCCTGCCTCGAGGATTTCATTTCCTATGTTTACTTTAATTAAATACTAGATCCCCATTGCTCAGAAGAAGCTGATATTGCTATTTTGTATTATCATATCAGGACTTCTTTGTTGTCTGTCAAATAATGCCATTGTGGTAGGCTGGTCTCAGTCTTCCTAAAGTTATGATATAATATATGACCCACTAGCTCTCTCTTTTCTTTCAGTCTAGTTGGCAGTGATAAGCCCTTGATTAATCCTGCAGTTGGAGTTCACATAGGTGGAAGTTACACCTTGTGTCTTCACAGTTAGCATGCTTGCCTGCTGCTACTACTACTACTACTTCTACTACTAATAGTACCACCCCTAAAGATAAGATGGCACCTTTGGAAAACTGTGCAGTAAAAAGACTGAGGTATCTTCAGGTAAGAGAAGAACTATTGATTGAAGTGACCTTGTTTAGTTAGCAATTGCCTTCCACTGAAGAAGACGTTGCTACTGTGTATCTAGGTTTCTGTTGGCAAAATAGGCAATGGCAATCATTTTTAGTGTTCAAAATAGTTACAGAGGGCAGTAGAACAAGGGTATAAGTAAATTACACTTTAAAGCAGATTTAAAAACAGGCCACACTACAAGACAACAGTTCAAACTAAAACACCAAAATAAACATTTGAGACATCAATGAAGTAAAATAAGTTATCTCCTTTTATATTTTTACAAACAGAAATCCCATCCTTTCTACCTAAAATTGGCCCATCCCTTTCCCCAAGCAAATGACCCTGCCCCAAAAAGTCCAACGAAAGTCCAAAGTGAAACCTAGGACCAACTTCCTTCCCACCCTCTCCAGTCACAAAAAGTCCCTCCTACCAAAACAAAAAAATTAACAAAGGGCTCAGAAGAGGGCATTGTCTATTTGGGTCTGAAGCTTGACAAGGCTCTGCTCTATCCTGTGGAGCCAGTTTTCCATTCTGTCCATCTGCTGCAGGATGTGCTCTGGCAATGCCCTGTCAGAGTGAGAGGGGGCAGCAGCAATTCTAGTCAGGGCCCCTGTCAATTGGTGGTGGTGCTGGTGATGTAATGGCCAGGAGGTTGGAGCCTGGAGGCTGGGACTGGCATGCTGCTGAACTGGGGCCTGGGACAGAGGCAGTTATTTTTGCATCTTCATCATCCAGGATCACCAGTCAATAGTATTCTGCCTGGATAGTCTTCAGGCTCTGCAGCCACAGATGGGCTGTTATCTCCTGCCTAGTGGATGGTGCTGGTAGACCAGCAGGAGTAGCTGGTAGAAAAGAATTAAGGCAGAATAATACCAGATTTGAAAAAAAAACACAGTGATTAGATTTTGTTTTCTTTTAAAGGCTTTTCAAGTAACTAAACAGACACTTTGAGTGAAAATATAAAAACTAATTACCTCCCATTTGTGAGTAAGGCATTATTCACTAATTATGGAGTAAAAGTTGTTGTGCTAAATTAATGGAGGTATGCTAGCCAGTGCTTTAGGTACATTGCTATTGTCTGCAGCCAGTGCAGCAATAGTTGACAATTATCTATCTTTAATTCCAATGGCCCTGCTCTTCTCAAAATACCTTTCATTTTCTGCCCTGACTCCAAAGAAGCAGATGAATAATAAATGATATACTACGTCACGCATGTCACCTATAAAATGTGTATATTATTATCCTGTCTACCATAAGTAGATGGTGGGGACAACTATGCACTGCACTACAGGGAAAGGAGCGGGCTATATAGATTGTATTTGGTACATCTGTCAAACTTGATATCAAATCAGGTACTTGGTCCCACTTTATTCACTTGCTCCACCCACCACTACCACAAACTATTTCAAACAAATTAATTTGCTGGGCAGTAAGGAAAGGAAAATTGACTTATACTACTGCAGGGTAAGGTACAGCGATTAGTAAGGTATGTAGACCTTTTGCTACAGAATAAAGGGGTGTCACTCATCATCGATTCATCCTATGCCTAATGTCTAAAGGGAAAAATCTGAACAGGCATAAAATAAATCTGTCCTGGGAAATCATCAAATATATTTTGGAATCACTTCACATGGCCATAAAAATGTGGCACATGCCAAGAATGTATTTTTCATTTTTTTTGGTATTCTGGGACGGAAGAACTTAGAAAAGAATAAAGACGTACTAAGACGTGACTGAGTGGGCAAAATGAAACATACCTTAGGTGTTCAGTTTGCAATACATTGAAAATATCTTAAATACCACATTAATTGAAGCAGATGCACATTGCACAGCCAACACTGCAGTCACAAATTGAGCCAAACTGTATTTCTTTGGTCATGGGTGGCAAAATGCCTTGGGCAGTGAGGGGGATGCTTAATGATGATGGGTGGGATATATATCTGCCTCGCTTATCAAATACAATCAGTCATGTGATTAGAACAAAAATGTAAATACCCCCCACTTTGAACCATACTTTTGATAACCATAAAACAAATTAAGGGCCAGATGTTCAAAGCGTTTTGCATGGTGCAAACAATGAAATTCGCTGTTTGCGCCATGCAAAACGCGCATCGCGATGCTCATTCCCATTTTGCGAGTCGGTAACCTGATTACTGACTCGCAAAATGGGAATGCGACTCACAAATAGGAAGGGGCGTTCCCCTTCCTATTTGCGATTCGTATTGCGATGCAGAATTGCTTTGTGACCTGCTAACCCATTCGCAAAAGGAAAGGGGTCCACATAGGACCCCTTCCCCTTTGTGAATGGCTCTGAAAAAATTGAACAAAAAAGTTTCATTTTCTCTGGTGTATTGCAACTCGTTTTCCTTTAAGGGAAATGGGCTGCAATACAAAAAAAAAGAAAACCTGCTTTATTAAAAAGCAGTCACAGACATGGTGGTCTGCTGTCTCCAGCAGGCCACCAACCCTGTGAGTGCAGCGAATCGCAATATTAATGAGATGGGTCTTTGCGACCCCCTTGCGATTCGCAGATGGTGTCAGGGACACCATCCTGCATATGGGTTTGCGACTCACAAATTGTGAGTCGCTAAGACTCGCATTTTGCGAGTCGCTCAGACTTGCATTTTGCGAGTTGCAAACCCAAACTTACTTACAACTGGCCCTAAGTTAAGTAGATGAGCAGCATGCCCCACTCCAGAAGAGCTCCCTTATTTATTCATCCAAGCAACTATTCAATCATCTGTTCATTCTTCACATGATATTCACCATTATTCAAGCTGTACTTTCTCACCCAATCTTTGACCAAAATTTCCAATCCATTATCCATCTATTCAGTACCTACCCTTTATTTTAATCATCCTTTCACCCATAAGTCCATTTCCACAACACTCCCCATGCATCCTTTCACTCACCCAAGCATCCTTTCCTTTCACTCATTTTACCCATCCTTTTTTTAACCTTACGTTCTTTCCTGTTCCCATCAAGCCATCATTTCTATGTGAGATTTTGCTGAGTTGCAGTTAGAAGAGACCATAACTCAAACACCGATGTAGCTGGTAAAGCGATGTGTTCAAATTCACAAAACACAACAACTATCTTGTAGCTAGTGTGTATAATAGTACTTGTCAATAAGCAAACAATGTGACTTTCCACCACCCATCAGCTAGCAAAAAGACATTATACATTTTGTAGATACCAAAATGCCTCCCCTTATTTTATTTTAATGAAGAAATACAACTGCAATACATCACTACAATTCGATTAGCACTGCAGTATCTTCTATCTATATCACTCTGCCCATTTTGTTGGTTCTCAATGTTAGTAAAGCCAGTTAGTCAAGCCAACAAAAAACTTTTCATAATGGAGGGGCAGAGCTTTAGCCTATGATGGTGAAGACTCTAAATCTTTGAAGCATAGTGAAGGGGTGGAACAATAATGGTCAAAGAAAGACATATGGTATTGGTGGCAAATGCAATGAGACCTCATACTTCCCAGCCATGCTGCACTATCATGGGAACTGCTGGTATACTGTATAAATAAATTACTCAGCACAACATTTGGGGTTGGAGTGGGTGGTCGTGACCATGGCCACTCTCTTGTTAACTGTTAGTGCATGAGCAAGTACAAGAAAGCCTTCTCAACAAAGATACAGAGTGAATAATAAGTAAAACACTATTTTATTTAGACCTGCAATCTTCACAGTAGAGTTCTAAAAATCTGTTCTTAGTCTTACAGTACCAAAAGATAAATAGGCAAAAGGGAAAGATTACCACCAAAGCAGACGAAATACGCAGCCTAGTACAGACCTGAAAGAGTCAGCTATCAAAAAAATAACATGAAATAAGGACAAAAGATAATGCAGGGATAATAGGAATCAAACAGAAATTGGATTGGGCAGCTGGAAAAAAAGGAGACAGTATAAGAAAATAAGGCAAATTACAAGGTAGTGTAATAGTGTGAAACGGTAAAAGTTAGGGAAAAACTAATAATGGGCCGATCCCTTAGTCATGGCACTTGTGTTCCGTGCCTCCTCCTCCTAAGCTCTTCCAAGCCTGACCTCGGTGCTGCCCTTCTTCTTGCTCTTGGGTACACATAGTAACATTGCACTTATCTAAATCAGATCGCCTATGATACTAGTATCGACTATTGTTGAGTTGACTATTCCAAACCAAAAATTCCTATTCTAAATTTCCTTAACACAACTACATATGGAACTAATGCACTGCAATGAATGATCTTTGATTCTATTCTCATTTCTCAACCCCCTTGATGGACCAAATCAGTCTCCCTTTTTTTGCAATGCATAGATGCATACTGGTACTACACATCACTGTGAAATTACTTGCGACTGTGAAAGCTTCATAAAAGTCAGAGAGAATGCTAACTCACTGATATTACTAATTCACTATGGTGACAGGAAGACAGAGGAGTCTGCATTGCAAATGTCTTCCTAAATAATCAGCTAAAGTGAGCTCCGATAAGCACAATGAGGTAGTGCCAAGCACCTGCCTAGCTCAAAGTGGATCACATAATGTTATTAACGTAAACTAAACATAACTTACCTCAGAGTGTGAGCATCTTGCTATTCGGAAAAAAAAGTTAGCACTGTAGAAAACAAACACAACAAGTACTATAAGTATTGCTCATGGAGCCCTAGAATCTCAATGCCTAGCAGGTCAACAGGTCCTGCTCCTGATTGGGGCTATCCACCCAGTGGTGTGTCAGCTCCTGAGTGGTGCACTGTACCTGGCTGGTGCACCACAAATACCTATGTACCCTCCCCCAATGCAGCCGACTTTCCCACATGGGGTATCTGCTGCCAGGCCTGCCATCTGCTGCCAGCAGGGAGGGGAGGTGGTGCTGCATGTAAAAAAATAGTGCTGCCATCTTGACTTCGCAAAAGATTGGCTGGGGCTTCATCCCTTTGTGGTGCCGCTGTCCATAAGGTAGGCGTCTGCTGCTACTGGCTGTTTGAAGGAGCCTGGTGCTTCAGCTCCCCAGGTCACCGCTCTGCTCTGACATGGCACTAGGTGGAGTAAAGAAAAGAAACAGGGAATGGAAAAATAAACAAAAATACAAGAAGTCACAAAAAAACCCATAAAAACATGTAAAATATACAGACACAAAAATACACCAATACAATAAATAAAAATAAGGGGTAGATTAATTAGGAGGGCAGAGGACTGAAAAGATGAGCCAGGGGTTCAAAAACAGGCCCAGCACCATGAACAGAGTAACAATCAAGATGGCCACTTCCTTGTAAACTGTGTGATTTTAATCTTATTCTTGAACTCGTTAATGGACCGCTCTTCTTCATTTGAATTCAGGCACACTAAATATTTCCACTTTTTGAAATCACTTTTTTGTATAACTAAACTGATTGATTTTTGGAAACTATCACATCCTATGCATAAAGAATTTACCTCCTTTTCTAATGTGGACTTTACTTTCTCTAGGATTGATTACCTCCTGTCCTCTCGCCACTGATATTACATGATTACTTATCCTCACATAGAACCTATTACAATTTCTGACTACGCTTTAATCTCCTTTTCTTTGATCTTAACTGAGTTCTGGCCTCTGGAACATATGTGGAGTTGAAGTCAGGAAACTGGCTTCTGCCATAAATGACTACTTTCTAAATAATAATCCTTAGGACATTTCCAGAATAATCCATTGAGATGTATTCAAACATATTTTCGAGGCGCCACTATATCCATTATATCCATAAGCATTTTTTATGTTCATTTATCCACACTAGAGAAACAGATCACTGATCTTGAAGGACTCTTTATCTCTTCACAGGGTCATAAATATAATTCTCAACTGTAGATGGTAAGATGCAAGTACAATAATTTGTTGAGTAAAAGAGGAACATTACTTATATCTAAAGAAAAAAATTAAACTTCCACTTCAACTCAAATAAAACTGGCCAACTCTTACCCAACTCCTTACTTATTAAAAAATACAAAACTCAAACACCAGCTTTGTTCTGTCGTAAGGTGCAAAGTACCATCAGAAACATGATGGTACTTTGCTTCTTACTACAGAATAGGGGTGGGTGGAACTCACAGAGTTTTACTCCACAGAATTCTACAGAGTTGCATGAGAAGTCCATGAGATTCTGTAGAGTTCCAAAACAGGCGCAAATCATTGTGTGATACTGCTCACGCGAAATTTTTATCATGGGGAGCTCATTCCACACTGAAAAGTCAGTACAAGCAGCACCACACGGAGCTGTAGAAGTCGCTGTTGTTCAAGTTGATTTTGCTGCTGCTCAAATAGATTTTCTACTTGAGTCGCAGCTTTTTCACTTCTAACAGTCATGACTGCCTGCGTTGGTAAAATCTGGACCAGTGTCCACCTAACATCTGAAAATCATGCTAGGAAAGACAAGTTCTTGCTAATGCTTGTCAACTTACCGTTGGCAAGCTGTTCCTTAGAAAAAGCTCAACCACATGGTGGTTTACAGAATAGGCCCAGAACTCTGCATTAGAAGTGTAATAGGCAGTGTGCAAAATTCTGCCAACTCCACTGGTGGAAAGGACTTTATCGTCAACTCCTAGTACACTAGATAGCAAATGATTTTTTATCTTTTTATACCTCTTTATGTTATAAGCCTATAGACTTCCATATGATGTAATTGATAAATTACTTAAAGACTGCCAGTTACCTCAACTTTCTGCTGCTGATAGACTATTAGAAGGTTCTATTGATATTCACAAGATTGATATGGCAATCAAATCACTAAACTCCAATAAGTCACCGGATCAGATGGTATCCCAGCTAAATTCTCCAAATGTTTTCAGCCACAACTTTCCCCATTCTACTTTTATTATTCACTGACTTTCAGCATACGTCTATAATGAGTGGATCTTTTAATGAAGCCACTATAATTGTTTTTCCAAAACTAGATAAAGACCCTACTTCAGTTTCCAATTTTCATCCAATATCCCTTATTAACCAAGATTGCAAAATATATGCCAAAATCTTAACTAATTAGCTAACATCCCTACTTACATCAATTATAGAACCAGTTTAGACAGGATTTATAAAAGGTAGATTTGCTGCATATTCCATTTATCCTTTATGATACATTGTTTCTTCTGCTAGTGACCTCATATATTCAGTGTTTTTGTTGAACTTGCAGAAAATGTGTTTGATAAGGTAAATTGACAATTTCAGTTTTAAACAATGGAAACTTTTCATTTTGGACCCACATTTTTGAAAATCATTAAAGCATTGAACTCGGACCCCTCTACTTCCATTTATATCAACAGAACCCTTTCTACTCTATTCAACCTATATAGAGATACTAGCCAAGGATGCTCTTCATCCCCCTTTTCATTTTTATTTCTTATTGCCATTGTGTTCTTTCCAGATTAATCAGCAATATATTGCAATTGTTTTAAAACTACTCTGTAAAATTGTCTGCTTAGGCTGATGATGTAATGTTATATGTAAATGACTCCTTTACTTCCCTTCCTATTATTCTTACTATTATTCATCAGTATGCTGATATATCTGGCTAGTCTTTAAACACAAATAAAGCAGAGTATTTCATGCAATTATGCAATTCCACAATGATAGCAAAAACAAACATTTTGCTGTCACTGTCAACTCTAAAGTATTTGGGTATTACATTTACTAAATCTATTAAAACTACAATTGAGATAAACTGCTCTAACATGCTAACTACCAGAAAATATAAATTAGAGAAATGGTTGCCTTTCATCTAAATTAGTAGGGACATATTGAAGTGCTTAAAACAAAATGAAACGATTATTGCCTCATATATTCTTGTCAGTTCATCCATTACCATTATTTATTCCTTCTATTTTCCTTAGCAAACTATACAAATTAACAACCAAATTTATCTAGAACAATAAACCTCCATACGTTAACATTAGCAGTCTAGAAATTCCCAAAAACGTGGGGAATGTTGGCTTAACTGATTTTAAGAAATATCATATGTCTTTTCTTATTGAACAAAACTTTTGATCCTTTTAAATCTTCCAAATAGAATTTATTAGAAAATAAATTCATTCAGCCATTTCCTTTACCTGTCTTTTTGATAGTGGCCAACACCAAGATTGCACCCTCTAAACTTGGCTCTCTACCTTTTGATGTAAAAGTTGTTATTAGTATTAACTCATCTGAAAAGTTTCACTTTCTTTAACCCCAACCTCAAACTTAACTTAATGGAGTTCATGGATTAATGATGGTATTTTTTATATTAATGATATCTGTCAAGGCATTTTCTTTTTTCATTTGATGGGCTGAGCATCAAGAAACCCCTTCCCTAATCTGACTTTCATACATTAGAATAATTATGTAATACTCTCCTCAATATCTATTGTGATTTCCTACCTTCTGCTAAAATATCTAATATGGAGCTTTGTCTCAGCCATTTTAGTTGATCAGAACACATAACTTCTAAAGTGTAGAAAAAACTCACTGTTAATCCTTCCTCTTTAATGCTTTTGGCTCAAAAATGTTCTTCAGGCCTAAATATATAGGGGGTCATTCTGACCCCGGCTGGCGTCGGAAGCCGCCGGCCTAGTTGGGACCGCGAGAATACCGCTGCGCGGTCAAAAGACCGCCGCGGGTATTTTGGGTTTCCCTCTGGGCTGGCGGGCGACCGCCAGAAGGCCACCCACCAGCCCAGCGGGAAACACCCTTCCATGGGGATGCCGGCTCCGAATGGAGCCGGCGGAGTGGAAGGGGTGCGACGGGTGCAGTTGCACCCGTCGCGATTTTCAGTGTCTGCATGGCAGACACTGAAAATCTTTGTGGGGCCCTGTTACGGGGGCCCCTGCAGTGCCCATGCCATTGGCATGGGCACTGCAGGGGCCCCCAGGGGCCCCACGACACCCCATACCGCCATTCTGTTCCTGCCGGCCAGAACCGCCAGGAACAGGATGGCGGTATGGGGGTCGGAATCCCCATGGCGGCGCAGCAAGCTGCGCCGCCATGGAGGATTCCCCAGGGCAGCGGGAAACCGGCGGTACACCGCCGGTTTTCCGTTTCTGACCGCGGCTGTACCGCCGCGGTCAGAATGCCCATGGGAGCACCGCCAGCCTGTTGGCGGTGCTCCTGCGGTCGTTGGCCCTGGCGGATTTTACCGCCAGGGTCAGAATGACCCCCATAGTCACCTATGTACAATGGAAATCTATATGATCATCTAATATTGCTAGTTATACCCCAGCTACTCATAAACAAACAAATGTATATCTCTTATACAAATGCTTTTGGTCCCCAGTTAAATGTTTAAAAGTAAAATTGATGGATACACCAAATCCTTCACATTATCAAACTACGTCAGGAAGTTTACAACATACACTGTATGTTTTCCCTGTTGTTTTTCAATTTTGACTGATCATCATAATGCTTTGCAATTGGTTGGACAAGCTTTGCAGCAGAGTGCTGTTCACACTATAACCACCTAACAACAGACATGTGGACCAGTTGTCAAGCAACTATGTACATGTGTATCACAGCATGCTGGATTTCTTTTCTGGGGTTTAGGCAACTGCAATCTGCAGGTCTCAGAGCTGAAGAAGCATTTAAGGGTGCTCAGCTGCATGTAACAGTAGCAATATTTGCCATAGAGAAATTTCATACAGCTGCAAACATCTTGGAAGACTTTAACAGCAAGGTGTTTGAATGACTGTGATTCAGTGGTCTAAGAATGGGATTTGTTGCCATGGAAAATGGCAACAATATAGTCAAAGCCATGGCAGATGGTGAATATTTCACAGTTGTGTGTTTGGCACATCGATTCAATCTGTTTGTGCAGGACTTTAAAAAAAAGAAGACATATTCAGTAACATAATGGCCACTTGCAGAAGAATCTGCACTCATTTCAGCCACCGCATTTCAGGGGATGCAACTGGGAAAGGTATGACCATAAAGGTAGACAAATGGAGCCTAGTAAAATGCCTGACATAAACGTGTTTTGCTTTTGAGATGTTCACACAGGAAGTCAGCAATGAAGACAGTACGAAGAACCAAGCTATCCCGCTGTTGCAACAGAAACAAGAACAGTTAAAAAAGTGTCACAAAGGTTTGCCTGATTGAACAGCAGCGGAGAAGCACATGAGTTGGTTGAGAGCTTAATCCTTTACTTGCCTGTTAATCCAAGGCTGCAAAGAAAGATTGTGCACTCCAAGAAGAACATATGTGACACAATACATGACCCATGGTGCAAAAACATACTGCCCATTTTCATTCCTTTTTCAGAAGGGGATATTTCACTATTCAAGATGTGGATTGCTTAGCAAGCAAGAGAACCTGGAAGAGGAATGGCTGGAAGATAGAGTCCCAGGCAGAAATTCTGGCTTGCAGTCTTCAGCATCAAGAGAGGGCAGTGCTGTTGCCTCACAGCAGCCAACACCAGCAACAACAACAGCACCAGGAACAACACCTAGAACATACAAATCTGACCTTTGCATCAGCTTAGTTGCAAGTGGCAGAGCTCAAGAAGAGTGCAAAGGTGAAGGCAACAGAGGTCAGCCAAGTGGCAGCACCAATGATCATACAGAGGATGGTCCAAGATTATCTGGATGACCTAAAAGAGCTCTTAATGGACCAAAACCCATTGGTCTATTAGTATAGAAAGATGCACCAATGTCCATAGCTCAGCAAGCTGGCAATAAAATATCTGGCTTGTCCAGTAGCCAATGTTTTAGCTGAGCATATGTCTAGTGCAACTGGCATAGTTTGTCACAGTCAGAAGTACCCCTCTTTCTCCACAAAACATAGAGAGATCGAGCATGATTAAAATGAACCAACACTTCATACTACATGATTACATTGTTCCTGAAATACAGGAGGAGGATGAGGGCAACTTGTCAAACTCAACTGTGTTACTGCTAAACAACTTCTGGCAAAGCCCTAAGTTTGAGGATAGACTCTTCTCCCCTGACTAAGCAGGCCATCATAGAACTTTCATATTATTGTCAAACTGATTTGTCAAAAGCAATGGATATAGCTAGGGGAACATTATTTATTTTGTGTCACATGGATGGCTGGATTGGAGTTGGACCCATGTGCGGTGAAAAGGCCTCCTCATTTCCTTCAATGACATTAGAGACAATGCCTGCTTCCGTCCCATGCCTATCCTTCTTTTTTTCATTCCCTAGCAGGGCTGGCCCAATAAAGATCATTAATTTACAAGACTGCCAATGTGCTGCTTCAATGGGAAAAGAGGAGATAAAATGCAACAATTATGTACCACTGTGCTTGGATGAGGACAGATAACTATTGCACCAGTGAGTGATATATTATTGTGTGAGTGTGAATAATGATGATTCATGTCGTGATATATGGTGAGGGTGTTGAAATTATTTGTAAACTTGATTTCGATGATTTGCAATATTAGGGGAAAATTACTGATTTTACCTGAAGGTGATTGGCTCTTTCACACTAAGCTAGATTTATTTGCTTGCTTGGCCCACTCCTTGCTGTACTTTTTTCTGGTTATTCAGAGACCAGACCAGTCAGTTTAGTCAACAAATACAAATCTATACATAATTATCAAATCAAGTCATTTT
The DNA here is from genome assembly GCF_031143425.1 of Pleurodeles waltl. Taxonomy (NCBI): domain Eukaryota; kingdom Metazoa; phylum Chordata; class Amphibia; order Caudata; family Salamandridae; genus Pleurodeles; species Pleurodeles waltl. Next base: position 688,726,127 of record NC_090442.1, read on the forward strand.
GATCTTCTTGTTCATCAACAGCAGTGCACTACCGGTCTATCTCTTTTAACCACTTCGCTGCCAGGCCTTTTCCCCCTCCTGTGCCAGGCCTTTTTTTGCCTATTTGGGGCAGTTCGCGCTTAGGCCCTCATAACTTTTTGTCCACATAAGCTAACCAAGCCAAATTTGCGTCCTTTTTTTCCAACATCCTAGCGATTCTAAAGGTACCCAGACTTTGTGGGTTCCCATGAAGGAGGCCAAGAAATTGGCCAAAATACAGTGAAAATTTCGTTTTTTTCAAAAAAATTGGAAAAAGGGGCTGCAGTAGAAGGCTTGTGGTTTTTCCCCTGAAAATGGCATCAACAAAGGGTTTGCGGTGCTAAACTCAGCAGCTTCCCAGCTTTCAGGAACAGGCAGACTTGAATCCGAAAACCCAATATTTCAACACAATTTTGGCATTGTACTGGGGCATACCCCATTTGTGCAATTTTTTGTGCTTTCAGCCTCCTTCCAGTCAGTGACCGGAATGGTCATGAAACCAATGCTGGATCCCAGAAACCTAAACATTTCTGAAAAGTAGACAAAATTCTGAATTCATCAAGGGGTCATTTGTGTAGATCCTACAAGGGTTTCCTACAGAAAATAACAGCTGAAAAACAAAAATATTGAAATTGAGGTGAAAAAAACATCAATTTTTCTCTACTTTTTACTCTGTAACTTTTCCCTGCAATGTCAGATTATCGAAAGCAATATACCGTTACGTCTGCTGGACTCCTCTGGTTGCGGGGATATATAGGGTTTGTAGGTTCATCAAGAACCCGAGGAACCCAGAGCCAATAAATGAGCTGCACCCTGCAGTGCGTTTTCATTCTATACCGGGTATACAGCAATTCATTTGCTGAAATATAAGGAGTAAAAAATTGCTATCAAGAAAACCTTTGCATTTCCAAAAAGGGCACAAGATAAGGTGTTGAGGAGCAGTGGTTATTTGCACATCTCTGAATTCCGGGGTGACCATAGTAGCACGTGAATTACAGGGAATTTCTCAAATAGATATCTTTTTTACACACACTCCTATATTTGGAAGGAAAAAATGTAGAGAAAGACAAGGGGCAATAGAACTTGTTTTGCTAATCTATGTTCCCCCAAGTCTCCCGATAAAAATGGTACCTCACTTGTGTGGGTAGGCCTAGCACCCGCGACAGGATATGCCCCAAAACACAACGTGGACACATCACAGAAAACAGAGCTGTTTTTAGCAAAGTGACTACCTGTAGATTTTGGCCTCTAGCTCAGCCGGCACCTAGGGAAACCTACCAAACCTGTGCATTTCTGAAAACTAGAGACCTAGGGGAATCCAAGGAGGGGTGACTTGCGGGGCTCGGACCAGGTTCGGTTACCCAGAATCCTTTGCAAACCTCAAAATTTGGCTAAAAAAACACATGTTCCTCACATTTCTGTGGCAGAAAGTTCTGGAATCTGAGAGGAGCTACAAATTTCCTTCCACCCAGCGTTCCCCCACGTCTCCCGATAAAAATGATACCTCACTTGTGTGGGTAGGCCTAGCGCCCGCGACAGGATATGCCCCAAAACACAACGTGGACATATCACATAAAACAGAGCTGTTTTTAGCAAAGTGACTACCTGTAGATTTTGGCCTCTAGCTCAGCCGCCACCTAGGGAAACCTACCAAACCTGTGCATTTCTGAAAACTAGAGACCTAGGGGGATCCAAGGAGGGGTGACTTGCGGGGCTCGGACCAGGTTCTGTTACCCAGAATCCTTTGCAAACCTCAAAATTTGGCTAAAAAAACACATGTTCCTCACATTTCTGTGGCAGAAAGTTCTGGAATCTGAGAGGAGCTACAAATTTCCTTCCACCCAGCGTTCCCCCACGTCTCCCGATAAAAATGATACCTCACTTGTGTGGGTAGGCCTAGCGCCCGCGACAGGATATGCCCCAAAACACAACGTGGACATATCACAGAAAACAGAGCTGTTTTTAGCAAAGTGACTACCTGTAGATTTTGGCCTCTAGCTCAGCCGCCACCTAGGGAAACCTACCAAACCTGTGCATTTCTGAAAACTAGAGACCTAGGGGGATCCAAGGAGGGGTGACTTGCGGGGCTCGGACCAGGTTCTGTTACCCAGAATCCTTTGCAAACCTCAAAATTTGGCTAAAAAAACACATGTTCCTCACATTTCTGTGGCAGAAAGTTCTGGAATCTGAGAGGAGCCACAAATTTCCTTCCACCCAGCGTTCCCCCACGTCTCCCGATAAAAATGATACCTGACTTGTGTGGGTAGGCCTAGCGCCCGCGACAGGATATGCCCCAAAACACAACGTGGACATATCACAGAAAACAGAGCTGTTTTTAGCAAAGTGACTACCTGTAGATTTTGGCCTCTAGCTCAGCCGCCACCTAGGGAAACCTACCAAACCTGTGCATTTCTGAAAACTAGAGACCTAGGGGGATCCAAGGAGGGGTGACTTGCGGGGCTCGGACCAGGTTCTGTTACCCAGAATCCTTTGCAAACCTCAAAATTTGGCTAAAAAAACACATGTCCCTCACATTTCTGTGGCAGAAAGTTCTGGAATCTGAGAGGAGCTACAAATTTCCTTCCACCCAGCGTTCCCCCAAGTCTCCCGATAAAAATGATACCTCACTTGCGTGGGTAGGCCTAGCGCCGGCGACAGGAAACACCCCAAAGCGCAACGTGGACACATCCTACATTTTGGAAAAAAACAGAGGTGTTTTTTGCGAAGTGCCTACCTGTAGATTTTGGCCTCTAGCTCAGCCGCCACCTAGGGAAACCTACCAAACCTGTGCATTTCTGAAAACTAGAGACCTAGGGGAATCCAAGGAGGGGTGACTTGCGGGGCTCGGACCAGGTTCTGTTACCCAGAATCCTTTGCAAACCTCAAAATTTGGCTAAAATAACACATGTTCCTCACATTTCTGTGGCAGAAAGTTCTGGAATCTGAGAGGAGCTACAAATTTCCTTCCACCCAGCGTTCCCCCACGTCTCCCGATAAAAATGATACCTCACTTGTGTGGGTAGGCCTAGCGCCCGCGACATGATATGCCCCAAAACACAACGTGGACATATCACAGAAAACAGAGCTGTTTTTAGCAAAGTGACTACCTGTAGATTTTGGCCTCTAGCTCAGCCGCCACCTAGGGAAACCTACCAAACCTATGCATTTCTGAAAACTAGAGACCTAGGGGAATCCAAGGAGGGGTGACTTGTGTGGCTCGGACGAGGTTCTGTTACCCAGAATCCTTTGCAAACCTCAAAATTTGGCTAAAAAAACACATGTTCCTCACATTTCTGTGGCAGAAAGTTCTGGAATCTGAGAGGAGCTACAAATTTCCTTCCACCCAGTGTTCCCCCAAGTCTCCCGATAAAAATGATACCTCACTTGCGTGGGTAAGCCTAGCGCCGGCGACAGGAAACACCCCAAAGCGCAACGTGGACACATCCTAAATTTTGGAAAAAAACAGAGGTGTTTTTTGCGAAGTGCCTACCTGTAGATTTTGGCCTCTAGCTCAGCCGGCACCTAGGGAAACCTACCAAACCTGTGCATTTCTGAAAACTAGAGACCTAGGGGAATCCAAGGAGGGGTGACTTGCGGGGCTCGGACCAGGTTCTGTTACCCAGAATCCTTTGCAAACCTCAAAATTTGGCTAAAAAAACACATGTTCCTCACATTTCTGTGGCAGAAAGTTCTGGAATCTGAGAGGAGCTACAAATTTCCTTCCACCCAGCGTTCCCCCACGTCTCCCGATAAAAATGATACCTCACTTGTGTGGGTAGGCCTAGCGCCCGCGACAGGATATGCCCCAAAACACAACGTGGACATATCACATAAAACAGAGCTGTTTTTAGCAAAGTGACTACCTGTAGATTTTGGCCTCTAGCTCAGCCGCCACCTAGGGAAACCTACCAAACCTGTGCATTTCTGAAAACTAGAGACCTAGGGGGATCCAAGGAGGGGTGACTTGCGGGGCTCGGACCAGGTTCTGTTACCCAGAATCCTTTGCAAACCTCAAAATTTGGCTAAAAAAACACATGTTCCTCACATTTCTGTGGCAGAAAGTTCTGGAATCTGAGAGGAGCTACAAATTTCCTTCCACCCAGCGTTCCCCCACGTCTCCCGATAAAAATGATACCTCACTTGTGTGGGTAGGCCTAGCGCCCGCGACAGGATATGCCCCAAAACACAACGTGGACATATCACAGAAAACAGAGCTGTTTTTAGCAAAGTGACTACCTGTAGATTTTGGCCTCTAGCTCAGCCGCCACCTAGGGAAACCTACCAAACCTGTGCATTTCTGAAAACTAGAGACCTAGGGGGATCCAAGGAGGGGTGACTTGCGGGGCTCGGACCAGGTTCTGTTACCCAGAATCCTTTGCAAACCTCAAAATTTGGCTAAAAAAACACATGTTCCTCACATTTCTGTGGCAGAAAGTTCTGGAATCTGAGAGGAGCCACAAATTTCCTTCCACCCAGCGTTCCCCCACGTCTCCCGATAAAAATGATACCTGACTTGTGTGGGTAGGCCTAGCGCCCGCGACAGGATATGCCCCAAAACACAACGTGGACATATCACAGAAAACAGAGCTGTTTTTAGCAAAGTGACTACCTGTAGATTTTGGCCTCTAGCTCAGCCGCCACCTAGGGAAACCTACCAAACCTGTGCATTTCTGAAAACTAGAGACCTAGGGGGATCCAAGGAGGGGTGACTTGCGGGGCTCGGACCAGGTTCTGTTACCCAGAATCCTTTGCAAACCTCAAAATTTGGCTAAAAAAACACATGTCCCTCACATTTCTGTGGCAGAAAGTTCTGGAATCTGAGAGGAGCTACAAATTTCCTTCCACCCAGCGTTCCCCCAAGTCTCCCGATAAAAATGATACCTCACTTGCGTGGGTAGGCCTAGCGCCGGCGACAGGAAACACCCCAAAGCGCAACGTGGACACATCCTACATTTTGGAAAAAAACAGAGGTGTTTTTTGCGAAGTGCCTACCTGTAGATTTTGGCCTCTAGCTCAGCCGCCACCTAGGGAAACCTACCAAACCTGTGCATTTCTGAAAACTAGAGACCTAGGGGAATCCAAGGAGGGGTGACTTGCGGGGCTCGGACCAGGTTCTGTTACCCAGAATCCTTTGCAAACCTCAAAATTTGGCTAAAATAACACATGTTCCTCACATTTCTGTGGCAGAAAGTTCTGGAATCTGAGAGGAGCTACAAATTTCCTTCCACCCAGCGTTCCCCCACGTCTCCCGATAAAAATGATACCTCACTTGTGTGGGTAGGCCTAGCGCCCGCGACATGATATGCCCCAAAACACAACGTGGACATATCACAGAAAACAGAGCTGTTTTTAGCAAAGTGACTACCTGTAGATTTTGGCCTCTAGCTCAGCCGCCACCTAGGGAAAACTACCAAACCTGTGCATTTCTGAAAACTAGAGACCTAGGGGGATCCAAGGAGGGGTGACTTGCGGGGCTCGGACCAGGTTCTGTTACCCAGAATCCTTTGCAAACCTCAAAATTTGGCTAAAAAAACACATGTTCCTCACATTTCTGTGGCAGAAAGTTCTGGAATCTGAGAGGAGCCACAAATTTCCTTCCACCCAGCGTTCCCCCACGTCTCCCGATAAAAATGATACCTCACTTGTGTGGGTAGGCCTAGCGCCCGCGACAGGATATGCCCCAAAACACAACGTGGACATATCACAGAAAACAGAGCTGTTTTTAGCAAAGTGACTACCTGTAGATTTTGGCCTCTAGCTCAGCCGCCACCTAGGGAAACCTACCAAACCTGTGCATTTCTGAAAACTAGAGACCTAGGGGGATCCAAGGAGGGGTGACTTGCGGGGCTCGGACCAGGTTCTGTTACCCAGAATCCTTTGCAAACCTCAAAATTTGGCTAAAAAAACACATGTCCCTCACATTTCTGTGGCAGAAAGTTCTGGAATCTGAGAGGAGCTACAAATTTCCTTCCACCCAGCGTTCCCCCAAGTCTCCAGATAAAAATGATACCTCACTTGCGTGGGTAGGCCTAGCGCCGGCGACAGGAAACACCCCAAAGCGCAACGTGGACACATCCTAAATTTTGGAAAAAAACAGAGGTGTTTTTTGCGAAGTGCCTACCTGTAGATTTTGGCCTCTAGCTCAGCCGCCACCTAGGGAAACCTACCAAACCTGTGCATTTCTGAAAACTAGAGACCTAGGGGGATCCAAGGAGGGGTGACTTGCGGGGCTCGGACCAGGTTCTGTTACCCAGAATCCTTTGCAAACCTCAAAATTTGGCTAAAAAAACACATGTTCCTCACATTTCTGTGGCAGAAAGTTCTGGAATCTGAGAGGAGCTACAAATTTCCTTCCACCCAGCGTTCCCCCAAGTCTCCCGATAAAAATGATACCTCACTTGCGTGGGTAGGCCTAGCGCCGGCGACAGGAAACACCCCAAAGCGCAACGTGGACACATCCTAAATTTTGGAAAAAAACAGAGGTGTTTTTTGCGAAGTGCCTACCTGTAGATTTTGGCCTCTAGCTCAGCCGCCACCTAGGGAAACCTACCAAACCTGTGCATTTCTGAAAACTAGAGACCTAGGGGAATCCAAGGAGGGGTGACTTGCGGGGCTCGGACCAGGTTCTGTTACCCAGAATCCTTTGCAAACCTCAAAATTTGGCTAAAATAACACATGTTCCTCACATTTCTGTGGCAGAAAGTTCTGGAATCTGAGAGGAGCTACAAATTTCCTTCCACCCAGCGTTCCCCCACGTCTCCCGATAAAAATGATACCTCACTTGTGTGGGTAGGCCTAGCGCCCGCGACAGGATATGCCCCAAAACACAACGTGGACATATCACAGAAAACAGAGCTGTTTTTAGCAAAGTGACTACCTGTAGATTTTGGCCTCTAGCTCAGCCGCCACCTAGGGAAACCTACCAAACCTGTGCATTTCTGAAAACTAGAGACCTAGGGGGATCCAAGGAGGGGTGACTTGCGGGGCTCGGACCAGGTTCTGTTACCCAGAATCCTTTGCAAACCTCAAAATTTGGCTAAAAAAACACATGTTCCTCACATTTCTGTGGCAGAAAGTTCTGGAATCTGAGAGGAGCTACAAATTTCCTTCCACCCAGCGTTCCCCCAAGTCTCCCGATAAAAATGATACCTCACTTGCGTGGGTAGGCCTAGCGCCTGCGACAGGAAACACCCCAAAGCGCAACGTGGACACATCCACAATTTTGGGAGAAAACAGTGCCTACCTGCGGATTTTGGCCTGTAGCTCACCCGGCGCCTAGGGAAACCTACCAAACCAGTGCATTTCTGAAAACTAGAGACCTAGGGGAATCCAAGGAGGGGTGACTTGCGGGGCTCGGACCAGGTTCTGTTACCCAGAATCCTTTGCAAACCTCAAAATTTGGCTAAAAAAACACATGTTCCTCACATTTCTGTGGCAGAAAGTTCTGGAATCTGATAGGAGCCACAAATTTCCTTCCACCCAGCGTTCCCCCAAGTCTCCCGATAAAAATGATACCTCACTTGTGTGGGTGGCCCAGGTGCCTGCAACATAATAAGGCCCAAAACCTGAAGGGATAGAAGGGATAGCACAGCAAGTTTATAAGGGCATATTCTTTTATACATCTTTAGACGGACTCTGCTTTGGGGACCCACATAAGTGAGGTGTCATTTTACTTGGGAGACTGAGGGGAAAACTGGGGAGTAGGAATTTTGTGCTGGAGCGGTGATCCTACTAAGAAAAATCAGGAAAATATGCTTTTTTATGCAAATTGTGAGGTTTACAGAGGAGTCTGGGTAAGAAAATGTTGGGGGAGCCACACAAGCCACACCTCCCTAGACTCCTTGGGGTGCCTAGTTTTAAAAAGTTTCTGGGTTTTGTAGGTTTCCCTACATGACGGCCGCACCCAGGACCAAAAACATAGGTGGGCCCTCCCCCCCAAACACAGGTATTTTTGGAATATATCACTTTGATGTGTGCACATACGTCCGTGATGTGCCAAACACTAAAATTGTGAAAAGAAACACACTTAGGTTATGTGAAGAAGACCCCTCACCCACCAACCAAGTTGGTGGCATGCTTCATCATCGGGGTCCCACCTGAGGCACCTAGCGTGTCTCAAGTGTGCTGCGACGCCTGATTACAGCGGAGCAGGTTTTGTCATTTGTACCACACATACTGGTTGGATTTGGCACGAGGGTGAGTGATGGTTCAGTAGATCAAATTTTATTAACAAGAGATTTCACAAAAGTGAAATGCACTGGTAATAACTGAAAGGCCAAAAAACTGAACCAATGACTCACAGCTTGTGAGCTGTAAAGCCACGACAAGGCACCAACCGCTTTACAGTCCATTCACACACCTTTCATACATGACATGCACTAGACCATTCACGCCGCCAGCCACGGGCCGAGCACATTACAAGACTCGCATCCACAGACAGCGCCAGTCAAGGGCCCATCACTTTCATACGCCCACATGCCTGATACAGCAATCACACCAGCTGATGAGTGTGTGGACTGGCGTTTGGCCGGCACTGCCAGCCAAGCGCCACCCCACCCACACCACCAGCCAAGCGCCACCCCACACACACCGCCAGCCCAGCACCACCCCACACACACCGCCAGCCCAGCGCCACCCCACACACACCGCCAGCCAAGTGCCACCCCACACACACCGCCAGCCAAGCGCCACCCCACACACACCGCCAGCCAAGCGCCACCACACCCACGCCGCCAGCCAAGCGCCACTCTACACATGCCATCCCCTTTTTTTTGTTTTTAAACAACAAAGAAACCACTAATCATAAATTAGTACAAAACTACAAACACAAAAGCTCTAACTGAATACATGACTAATGCCAACCGTGAAACCGAACATATAAAAATATAAAACACCAGTTTACGCTCACGGAATTTCCCAATAATTCTTCTGTGTGTGGTAGCTCCTGAAACAGCCACCCACACACAGCCCAGGCTTTGAAGGACAATCAGGGCAGTACATCCTAGTCTCCTTCCTGATACCTCTTCGAGCACAGACTCTACATCTCTTAGCAGGAAAGTTTTTTTTGGCCGTGGGAGGAATGTGCTCAGCAAAGTGACGATCTTTCAATCTAGCCACATCCTCCACCACTGCTTCTCTAGGAACTCTTGCCTGTTCCAGCACAACAAGGCTAGCTATGATAGACTCCTGAAATTTCACAAATGTCATCCTTGACTCTGGAGAACTATCCTTAAACACAACAAAAGCATTAAAAGTTGCCAAGTGGAACAAGTGAAGCGCTAATTTCTTATACCACACATAAGACTTACGAGCAGCAGTGTAAGGTTCTAACCTCTGATCTACTCTATCAACACCACCCATGTGCTTATTATAGTCTAAGATGCACACAGGTTTGCGCACTTCGGCAACCTGACCCCAAACAGCCACAGGTGAAGTACTCTCATCATGGATGGTGCTTAGCATGTATACATCCCTCTTGTCTACAAATTTCAGAGCTAGCAGCTCATCATTCCGCAAGGCACTGCACTGTCCCTTCTCAAGTTTTTTACAGACAAGCTCTTTTGGATAGCCTTTCCGATTAGAGCGGATTGTGCCACAAGCAACAGTGTCCACTCTGAACAACTCCTTGAACAACCGAACTCCAGTGTAGAAGTTATCTACATATAAATGGTGACCTTTGTTAAACAGTCGTCTACCAAGTTCCCACACAATTTTCTCACTAACTCCAAAAGTGGGAGGACAACCAGGGGGGTCAATATTGGAATCCCTACCAGTGTAGACCCGGAAATTATAAACATATCCTGTACTACTTTCTGACAGCATATACAATTTAATTCCATACCGTGCCCTCTTGCTAGGAATGTACTGCCTAAAAACCAAACGACCCTTGAACAGGACCAAAGACTCATCTACAGATATTTCTTTCCCTGGAACATAGATCTCTGAAAACCGATCTACCAAATGATCAAGGACAGGTCTAATCTTAAAAAGACGGTCAGAATCAGGATGATCTCGTGGCAAGGCTAAAGCATTATCTACAAAATGCAACATCCGAAGAAGAAGCTCATACCGGTTACGACTCATGATGGCAGGAAATATAGCAGTTGCCATCAAGGGACTAGTAGACCAATATGAAGACAGCGACGGCTTCCTTATCAGCCCCATCAAAAAAGTTAAACCCAAGAACTTTTTCAACTCTTCCAGATTTGTGGGAATCCACCGGCTAGCTCTAGAGTGTGGCCTAAGTCTGGCAGCGTTGTCCCTCAAAAACTGCTCTGCATACAAATTAGTCTGCTCAACAATCTCTTCCAAAAATATATCGTCCATAAACAACTCAAAAAAGTTGACGGGCAAAAAGTTTTCCGTATTAACTCGACACCCTGGAAAACCAGTAAACGCAGGCAACTGTGGCTGCTCCATGTTTGGTGCAACCCATGCGTCAGGTCTTCCAATGGGAAGCCTTTCAGCCGCTGGCTCCTGCACCATTGGCACATCACTGTCCTCCTCTAAAACAGGCCCTTCATCAGCACTGAGAGTGGCTTCATCATCAGATGATTCATCTCTGACAGAAAATTCACTTCCAGAATCCTGCACTTCCTCCTCTGCCTCAGATGCAGAGTCAGTCTCATATTCATGGTCAGAAGATGACTCAAAAAGCACACTAACAACCTGCTGAGCGGTCATCCTACGGCTGGCCATGATCCTTCCTACTAAAATTAACTGGACAAATACACCACCAACAACCAGCACTGTGTAAGATAAGTAACAAAGTATAGGTTTATCACTAAGAATTATAAACTCAAAAACTATACTGCTCACTTGCCTGAAAAAGCTTGACTCACCAGCAACTACTCTGCACAGCCACAGCAATCACCAACGATATCCCACTAAAAAGAGAAAAAAAAAAGCAAATTAGACGTAAGACAACACAATAATCATTGTGCATAACTCTAAGGACAATTTCACACACAATCCTGCATTCAGTACACCACCTACAAACATGTCATTCATGCATTGCAACAATACTCACTTGGAGTAAATTTATTTACTTACCTAAAACATGCAACTACGCAAACCGCAGGACAACTACTGCCAAAACTGCAACAAGCCACAGCAAAGTCAGCAAAAGCTTTGAACTAAAACAAAAAGGAGAAAAACTGTTATTATCATAAAAGTAAATACTTCGCCAGTTGACAAACACTCCGCCACTAACCATTTTTTCATTTTCCCGTGTCTAGTCTTCTCTGCTTGGGGGAAGATGGGCCTAAAAAAAAAATAGGCCAATCTACCCCCAAGGGGAGGGGGCAGAAATCACCCAGATTACATTGCACCATTTGGGGGGGGGCGACCCTTGCCCAAGGTGCCACACCCCCACACAAAGCACACACACACATACATAGTATCCCTGGCGCTATGGGGATTCTGCCCCCCTTGGGGACAGAAAGGCCTAAAAAATAGGCATATCTGCCCCCTAGGGGGGCAGAACTGCCCAAAAATACATGTGGGCCCCTGGGGGCGACCCTTGCCCAAGGGGCCACCCCCCAACACAAAAAATAAAAATCAACAATAAAATCCCTGGTGTCTAGTGGCTTTCTGCCCCCCTTGGGGGCAGATCGGCCTAAAAATAGGGCCAATCTGCCCCCAAGGGGGGCAGAAACGACAATAAATACATTGCGCCCCTGGGGGGAGCGACCCTTGCCCAAGGGGCCACCCCCCAACACAAAGCACACATACATACATACTATTTCTGGCGCTATTGGGATTCTGCCCCCCTTGGGGGCAGAAAGGCCTAAAAAAAATAGGCCTCTCTGCCCCCAAGGGGGGCAGAACTGCCCAAAAATACATGAGGGCCCCTGGGGGCGACCCTTGCCCAAGGGGCCGCCCCCCAACACAAAAAATACACATCAACAATAAAATCCCTGGTGTCTAGTGGCTTTCTGCCCCCCTTGGGGGCAGATCGGCCTAAAAATAGGGCCAATCTGCCCCCAAGGGGGGCAGAAACGACAATAAATACATTGCGCCCCTGGGGGGAGCGACCCTTGCCCAAGGGGCCACCCCCCAACACAAAGCACACATACATACATACTATTTCTGGCGCTATTGGGATTCTGCCCCCCTTGGGGGCAGAAAGGCCTAAAAAAAATAGGCCTCTCTGCCCCCAAGGGGGGCAGAACTGCCCAAAAATACATGAGGGCCCCTGGGGGCGACCCTTGCCCAAGGGGCCGCCCCCCAACACAAAAAATACACATCAACAATAAAATCCCTGGTGTCTAGTGGCTTTCTGCCCCCCTTGGGGGCAGATCGGCCTAAAAATAGGGCCAATCTGCCCCCAAGGGGGGCAGAAACGACAATAAATACATTGCGCCCCTGGGGGGAGCGACCCTTGCCCAAGGGGCCACCCCCCAACACAAAGCACACATACATACATACTATTTCTGGCGCTATTGGGATTCTGCCCCCCTTGGGGGCAGAAAGGCCTAAAAAAAATAGGCCTCTCTGCCCCCAAGGGGGGCAGAACTGCCCAAAAATACATGAGGGCCCCTGGGGGCGACCCTTGCCCAAGGGGCCGCCCCCCAACACAAAAAATACACATCAACAATAAAATCCCTGGTGTCTAGTGGCTTTCTGCCCCCCTTGGGGGCAGATCGGCCTAAAAATAGGGCCAATCTGCCCCCAGGGGGGGCAGAAACGACGTAAAATACATTTGCCCCCAAAGGGGAGCGACCCTTGCCCAAGGGGCCGCCCCCCAACACAAAAAATACAAATCAACAATAAAATCCCTGGTGTCTAGTGGCTTTCTGCCCCCCTTGGGGGCAGATCGGCCTAAAAATAGGGCCAATCTGCCCCCAGGGGGGGCAGAAACGATGTAAAATACATGTGCCCCCAAAGGGGAGCGACCCTTGCCCAAGGGGCCGCCCCCCAACACAAAAAATACACAGCAACAATAAAATCCCTGGTGTCTAGTGGCTTTCTGCCCCCCTTGGGGGCAGATCGGCCTAAAAATAGGGCCAATCTGCCCCCAGGGGGGGCAGAAACGACATAAAAAGCATGTGCCCCCAAAGGGGAGCGACCCTTGCCCAAGGGGTCGCTCCCCTACACTAATATTCACTCACACACACACATACAGAAATCCCTGGTGTCTAGTGGGCATTTCTGCTGCCCGATCGCATCGCGATCGGGCAGCAGGAATGCTCAAAGAGACATCGAGGGAAAGGCAAACCCTTTCCTTTCCCTCGATGCCTCTCTGAGAGCACCCCCACCCCGCACGAAGGTGAAATACTCACCTTCTCCCTTGACGCGCTGGAAGCAAATGGCTTCCAGCGCGTCATTCCCCGTTTCCATGAAATCAGCGCGCGATCGCGCGCTGACGTCATGGGGGGGGGTGCGGGGGGGTGGGCGTGAAAGGGGAAGGGATTCCCCTTTCAGCCCTGGCCTGGGGGTGTTGGGGGGCGGCCCTCGGGGGAAGCGCTAGCGCTTCCCCCGACTGCCAGTCCCTGGACGTAATGGTTACGTCCATGGCGCCACACGGGCGCTGCCATGGACGTAACCATTACGTCCGTGGCGGGGAAGGGGTTAATCTCATTTGGGTTTGGAGTGAGACTGATTTGTTACTCAGAATTACTAATCAGGGTCAGACTACCTCAACAGCCAGAAGAAGAAAGTTATCTACTTCAAAGAGTAACCAACGTGATGATGACTCTAAGAGGCCTACTCAGCCCTCAGACTGGAGAGAAGTGTGCTGATTTGGGAAATGTTGAGTAGGGTGCTAAATAAGGTTGTCAAACTCCTTTAATATATATATTTTTTTGAGTCTTCATATGTAACAAAAGACAGACAAGAGGCTGCAGCGTACCCCAGCCTTGATCATGGCTCTAGTGCTTCAGTGACACTAAAGGAACGAACGGCCCCCATCAGCCTTGGGGGAGGTGCAGCACTAGTCTGCTCCCATCCTCCTAGCTGTTCGGTCTCAAGACTTAATCATTGGACTCTTACCAGAATCAGATCTCAGGAGTTAAATCGGGTGGAGTCTAATTAATTCACACTAGCCTGATGCCTGGAGGAGATGGCTATAGAAAGCCAAAAAGGGTTCCCACATTCTAAGGCACCTATCCGAACCATTACTACAATCTAAGTCAGAGATTCTCTTTGCTGCCAACAGCCAATCCCTGTGGGTGGGGGGAAGCTAGAGATCCACTTAATGCATATTTCCTGCCAGGCTATCAAAACCAAATAAAAAAAGAGATGCCTCAGAGGTCTCTCCAATCTATCGGGCAAACTCCTCTCGGCAGCCTCATATAGCCCAAATACAAACATTGGCAGAGTCATCTCATTTTGCCTATTTATAATAGACAGGATCGACTTGCCCACTTGTTCCCAAAAAGTATGTATCCCTGGACACTGCCACCAAAGATGGATATCATCAGCTCCCTCTAAATCACACTTCAGGCAATTGCTCTTTCCTTGGATAGCTATTTTAGTAAACCTTTTGGGGGTCCAGTATGCCCGGTATACAGTGAACAGGTGGTTCCGCCACAATGGGGCAGGTTTAACCACAATTATTTTTGTTGTTGTAAGACTGTAATTGGAAAAAGTCATATGATGACACATCATCACATGATTTTCACACTCGGCTAAACGTTATGATAGTTGTGAGATTGACCAGCCAGGTGCGGCTCAGGGAAAGGCAATCCAACAACGTTGATTCAAAATTGGTTTGCTGTGGAGGGTTGTCCGACATTGGAGAGAAAAAGCTCCAACAAAGTTTGTAAATTTGAACGTATAAAGTTGACCACACCTTCTCACGCAGTGGATCCAAAGAGGACTCCAGGAAGGTCAGCTTCAATTTCAAGTTGGTCCGGGACGAAGATTTCTGTCACAAAAAATCATCTAAGTCCGAAAGTAGAATCCTTGACGAGGTTTCCTTCGACACGCACCCGAAGAAGTCTCCAGGGAGGTCACATCCGAAATGTGACTTTGTGCCAGTGAAGAAAATCTCCAAGAAAAAGACTGTCAGCAGGTAAAACTTTAACCGAGGCCTCTTGCTCACTGTAGCCGAGCAGGGCTCCATCGTGGTTGTCCTCCTATTTGACTTTGCCCCAGTTGACTGCGATCAGATGGCCAGATTGGTGCTTTTAATTTTTATGCGCTAAAAAATACTTAATCCCTCATCATGACATTGGCGGTAGATCCTGCTTACCGCCATGGTGACGGCCGCCAACATACCGCTGCAGTGGCGAATATCTCCATATTATGACACACACACAAATCCAACAGAATACTGCCACATATGCAAATCTGCCAGCCTAAAGGTCAATACGAAGGTGGCGGTGCCAACACCCATACCGTTAAGCCAGCAGAACAACGCCCACCACATCATGACCCATGAATCACCACAGTGGACGTTCAATAGAGGCAAACCGTTGTCGGCACACACCGGTGCGCTAGGAATGGCCACCCAAATACTAAAATACACAACATTGGCCAATACCAAATACACATACCTGACACTGATACACACACCATACCCACTGTAGGAAAGTCCTTTTTTTTTGCCTGATCACCCCCACTCTTTCTGGATAGGTACTGGTGGTTACTGACTCTTGGCTGTGCCCCTGCACCAAAAAGCCCCCCACTGGTGGGCAATCCCAGGGGATTGCTAGTGTAGGGTTGGGGGTGGAAGTTGGCCCAGGGGTGGAATCAGGGTACACTGAGGTCACCTTAGTATCCGTGGGTGGGGTGGACATTGCAACTATGGCCACCTTACCTCCCATCATGGAGAGGTATAGGCAGAGGCCTAAAGTCAATGGGACTGAAGTGGAAGCTCTGAGAGATACAGGAGCCAGTGTGACAATGGTCGCAGAAAAGCTGGTTTCTCCAGAGCAGGTCTTACCTGGTGTCTTCCACCAGGTGACTTATGCAGATACCAGAACCAAATTCCATCCCATGGCTATGGTGAGTCTGGAATGGGGAGGTGTGACTGGCCCTAAAAAAGTAGCTGTAGCTCCTGCCCTCCCAGTAGAGTGTCTACTGGGGAATGATCTTGAAGCATCTGAGTGGTCAGAAGTGGAAAGAAGGGTCCATGCACAGATGCTGGACCTCCCTGAATGGGTGTGTGCTGTGACCAGGTCACAGGCGGCACAAGAGGGGAATGCTGGACACTTGGACCCTGGAACAATGGGCCAAGCCTCCAAGAAAAAGAGAAAAGGCACTGGGTCTGGCTTGCCAGCCCCAACAAGTACAGAGGGTCAGGAAGAATCCAACCCTGAGGGGGAGGATCTGAACTCTGAGGGAGAGACACCTTCCCTGCAAACTCTGCCTGACTTGGCAGAACTGCAAGGGGCAGGTGGGCCCACCAGAGAAGATTTGTGCCAGGGACAAAGAGAGTGTCCCACTCTTGAGGGCCTGAGGCAGACTGCTGCCAGGCAAGAACAAGGGGATACCAGTGGTACCCACAAGGT
Organism: Pleurodeles waltl; assembly: GCF_031143425.1. Lineage (NCBI taxonomy): Eukaryota > Metazoa > Chordata > Amphibia > Caudata > Salamandridae > Pleurodeles > Pleurodeles waltl. The sequence continues at coordinate 688,742,602 of NC_090442.1, forward strand.
TTACTGGGAGGATGGAGTTCTCTACACTGAGGCAAGGGCCCTTAAAGAAGGGGCTACTAGGAGAGTAGTGGTCCCTCAAAAGTATAGAGAATTCCTCCTTACCTTAAGCCATGATATCCCCTTAGCTGGTCATTTGGGACAGACCAAGACCTGGAACAGGCTGGTCAACCATTTTTATTGGCCCGAAATGTCAGAAAAAGTCAGGGAGTTTTGCAGCTCCTGTGTCACCTGTCAAGCCAGTGGCAAGACAGGGGGCAAGCCAAAGGCTCCCTTGATTCCACTGCCAGTGGTTGGGACTCCCTTTGAGAGGGTGGGGATTGACATAGTTGGTCCCCTAGACCCACCAACTGCTTCAGGTAACAGGTACATTGTGGTGGTAGTGGACCATGCCACCAGGTACCCTGAGGCAATACCCCTCCGGACAGTCACTGCTCCCACAGTGGCTAGGGCCCTACTTGGTGTGTTCACCAGAGTGGGATTCCCAAAGGAGGTGGTCTCAGATAGGGGCACAAACTTTATGTCAGCCTATCTGAAAGCCATGTGGGAGGAGTGTGGTGTTACTTATAAGTTCAGCACACCCTACCATCCACAGACCAATGGTCTGGTGGAAAGATTCAATAAGACCCTGAAGGGCATGATCATGGGTTTGTCTGACAAACTCAGGAGGAGATGGGATGTCCTCCTCCCATGCCTGCTGTTTGCCTACAGGGAGGTGCCACAGAAGGGGGTTGGATTCAGCCCCTTTGAGTTACTGTTTGGGCTCCCTGTAAGAGGCCCATTGTGCTTGGTGAGAGAGTCTTGGGAAAAGCCTCTCAAGGAATCCAAGGAGAATGTGCTGGATTATGTATAGGCCTGCGGTCTCGCATGGCTGAGTATATGAAGAAGGCAAGCAGAAACCTGGAGGCCAGTCAGGAGCTCATGAAGCTCTGGCATGATCAAAAGGCTACCATGCCTGAGTATCACCCAGGACAGCTGGTGTGGGTTTTGGAGCCCATGGCTCCTAGGGCACTACAGGCCAAATGGACTGGGCCCTATCCAATCCTAGAGAAAAAAGGTGAGGTCACCTACTTGGTGGACCTTGGCACCCCCAGGAATCCTCACAGGATCCTACATGTAAACAGGATGAAACCCCACCAGGACAGGGCAGACATGACCATGCTGATGGTCACTGATGAAGGGAAGGAGGAGGAGGGTGAACCTCTGCCAGACCTCCTGTCCTCAAAGGAAAAAGATGGGTCAGTGGAGGGAGTGGTACTCTCTCCCAAATTGACAGATCAGCAACAACAAGACTGTAAGCAAGTCTTGGGACAGTTTGCTAGTCTGTTCTCCCTGACCCCTGGACTCACCAATTGGTGTGTCCATGATGTTGACACTGGTGACAGCTTGCCTGTCAAGAACAAGCTGTACAGGCTGTCTGACCAGGTCAAGGCCAACATCAAAGCTGAAGTGGCTAAGATGTTGGACCTGAAGATAATTGAGCCCTCTGATAGTCCTTGGTCCAGTCCAGTGGTACTGGTGCCCAAAGCTAATCCCCAAGGTGGGAAGAAAGAATTAAGATTCTGTGTGGACTACAGAGGTCTAAATGCAGTCACTAGGACTGATGCTCACCCCATACCTAGAGCTGATGAGCTCATTGACAGGTTGGGGGCTGCCAAATTCCTGAGCACATTTGATCTGACCTCAGAATATTGGCAGATTGCCTTAAGTCCAAGAGCTAAGGAGAGGTCAGCATTTTCCACACCAGAGGGCCACTTTCAGTTCAAGGTGATGCCCTTTGGCATGAAAAATGCTCCTGCCACCTTCCAACGGTTGGTGAATAGAGTCCTATCTGGGTTGGAATCTTTTAGTGCAGCTTATCTGGATGATATAGCTGTATTTAGTTCCACCTGGAGGGACCACCTGGTCCACCTGAAGGAAGTGCTTCAGGCCCTGCTTCAAGCAGGCCTGACTATCAAGGCAAGCAAGTGCCAGATAGGGCAAAGTTCTGTTGTGTACCTGGGCCACCTTGTTGGTGGAGGCCATGTACAACCTCTCCAGCCCAAGATCCAGACTATCCTGGATTGGGAGGCTCCAAAAACCCAGACTCAGGTCAGGGCCTTTCTTGGCCTGACTGGGTATTACAGGAGGTTTGTTCAAAATTTTGGGACCATAGTGGCCCCTCTAACTGAGCTTACCTCCAAGAAACAGCCCAAGAAGGTCATTTGGACCCCAGAGTGTCAAAAAGCTTTTGACACCCTAAAACAGGCTATGTGTTCAGCACCAGTGTTACTGGCCCCTGACTATAGCAAGGAATTTGTAGTGCAAACAGATGCTTCAGAGTAAGGAATTGGGGCAGTGTTAGCACAAGTTAATGGGCCATGATCACCCAGTTGCCTTCATCAGCAGGCGACTACTCCCCAGAGAGAAAAAATGGAGTGCCATTGAGAGGGAGGCCTTTGCTGTGGTTTGGTCCCTGAAGAAGTTGAGGCCTTACTTGTTTGGCACTCACTTCCGTGTACAAACTGACCACAGACCTCTCAGATGGTTGATGCAGATGAGGGGGGAGAACCCAAAACTGTTAAGGTGGTCCATTTCCCTACAGGGGATGGACTTCACAGTGGAGCACAGACCTGGGACTGCCCATGCCAATGCAGATGGCCTTTCCAGGTTTTTCCACTTAGCTGATGAGGACTACCAGGGTGTAGGATAGTACCCATCACCTTTCATCTGGGGGGGGGCAGTGTAGGAAAGTCCTTTTTTTTTGCCTGATCACCCCCACTCTTTCTGGATAGGTACTGGTGGTCACTGACTCTTGGCTGTGCCCTGGGTACTGCTTACCAGTCCCAGGGCCAGTGCTCTGTGTAAAATGGATATGCAAATTAGGCTAATTATAATTGGCTAAGTGAACCTACCTATAAGTCCCTAGTATATGGTAGGGCATGTAGGTTTAGGGACCACAGCATAGGTGGTGCACACCTAGGTGCATTGCTGAGGTGCCCAGTGTCATTTTAAAAGCAAGCCTGCCTTGCTGGCTGCTTTTAAATTAAAGTTATATGCAAATTCGACTTTGGAATTAAAGGTACTTCCAAAGTCTTAAACTACCTTATTTTTACATATAAGTCACCCCTAAGGTGTGCCCTATGTGCCCCTAGGACTGGGTGCCATGTAACTATAAGCAGGGACTTTATAAAAATAGATTTATAAGCCCTGGTGAGGTAAAAACAGCCAAATTCGTTTTTCCCTCATTGAAGTAAATGGCCTTCATAGGCTAGAATGGGCAGACTTTATTTTAAATTTTAAAGTCTCCTTAAATGTTACATACCAAGCATTTGGTATCAAATTGATTGTTATAATAAATCCCAAAACTTCCAGTTGTTGGATTTAATATAACTAGTGCAGGTAAAAAGTTTAGACTTTACCTAAAAAGTTGCCAATTTCAGCTCTGCATTGTTTTTGCTGCTGTGCTCTGATTGGCCAGCCTGCAGCAGCTTCTGCCAGGCTACTTTAATGAGGTGTGAAGTGGCCTGGCTTCACACAAAGGAATGTGCTTGGGGGAGAGAATCTCCCCTCAGCAGATGGTGAGGCAGGAAGGGGGAGGGCTGCCAAACTGGTCTTCAAAGGCAGAGAAGGACATCTGGAGCACCCAGCAACACCCCCACATCCTGCAACCCCAGACAGCTAGGTGCCCCCTTGATTAGATTAGGAGAGGGCAGGAGAGGGGTGTGTTTATGATTTTTAGCCACACCAGTGGGTGGGCTCAGCCAGATCTCTCCTCCAAAAATCAGATTCATCCATTTTGGATTTTTAGAGACTGTTGCCTTCTGGGATGGATTTTTGCCACACTTCCCAGGAAGTGGTCATCACAGGGGGACGACCCTGTCCCTGATTGGAGAACCAGGGCCCCCCTGCTTTTCACCCAGGAGCAAGGATAAAACTGGCAGACCTGCACCCACGCCTCAGATCCCCACCAAATTTCAAGAAGAAGGAACTACAAGGAGAAGAAGGACTGCCCTGCTGGACCCCTGGCCTGCACCTGGACCCTGCACTCAGAAAGACTGCACCAGCTGCACACTTGGGCTTCACCACAAGAAGGACTTTGCCTGGCTTCAACTGGTTCAAGGAGGGACTCCCTGTTTGCTACAGGTGAAAAATTGCTATCCAGAGTCCCCTGCACCAACTCCTGAAAAAGTGACCAGCTGACCACTGTCCAGTGGCCAAAAAGGAGTTTGCGCCAGGTGTATTCTGGGAGTTGAAGTCCGCACTTCCCAAGGACCATCACAGAACTTCTGGACCCTTGGGGTGAGCTGTGGACCCCAAAAGAACCTTAAAAGAACATCTGGGTGAAGCCCCAGAAGTTTGGAAAAGATTGGAGAATTTTTGAAAAAAAGCTCCATAAAGTGACCGACCCGACGCGGAAATTCTAGCCGGCTTGCCTCAACCGCAACCCGGCCTGACTTCGTGGTTCGTCCCGGTAAAGAAAAACATCCAAAAAAGAGACTAAGTCCGAAGGTAAAAAGTTGACCGGGACCTTCCAGCCATCGTATCCGAGAAGGGCTCCACGGACGTCGGATCAAGATCCAGGTTTACCCCGGTCGAAGGATTTTCATCTCGAAAAAACGACTAAGTCCGAAGGTAAAAATCACCACTGAGGAAACCGACTTCGCGTATCCGGACAAGGGCTCCAGGAGGTCGGATCCAACTGGCAGGTTCGTCCCGGGGAAGAAAAACATCAAAAAAGAGACTAAGTCAGAAGGTAACTTTTTAACCGAGGCCTCCCGCGACTTGTAGCCGAGCAGGGCTCCATCGCGGTCGGCCTGAAAGTTTGACTTTGCCCCGGTCCTGGTGCAACCAGATGACCCGATTGGCGCTTTTTGTTTCTAAGCGCTAGAAAATAATAACAAAACATCTAAAGGTGCAAACAAATGCGTGCTTTGATTCCCCATTTATCAATGTTAATCCTTTCCACATTGAAATGCCTTTGTGGTTCAAACTATCACCCAGGTTCGTATCACCCCCAAGCAGTGAGCTTTTCATCTTAAAATTAAACCAATCTCACACTCACTGAGTTTCCATTAGGTCATCTTTCAACCCAGAGTCAGGTGGGAGCACCATCCTGTAGTCACACACTAAGTAGAATGAAGAAAAACATATTTTTATAAGAACAACTACTGAGTAAAAAAATCACAGGGTGTCTGCATGAGAACTCAAATCATGCAACTCATGATCGCGGATCCTGTTCATCTTCTCTCCCCTTCTGTCGAGGTTCGTGCTCTTCGAGAGTAACATTCATGCACTCATTTTGCTTCAGTGCTCCTCCTAATTCTCCACCCTCACCTCCCGTAAACTCTCTAACCATCCTCCTCCATGCTTGTTACTTCGTCAAGGGACCTCTGCCTCCTGACATGCTGCCTCCGGCTCAATGACTAACACCAAGCCGATTTACGAAACCCTCTAATATCTCTCCCATGACAGGAAAGCGTCATTCCGTCCTATGTTTTCCGATCCTTAAAGGGCTGGGCCTCCTTCTTTTAGCTTGTCATAACCCATATGGCGGCTATATTGGAAGTATCATTTTGACCCATGTGATGTAACAAGGGAGAATTTCTTATCCACATCTGGCAGCCATTTTAGGTATGAAAATAAAGCATTTTGGCCCTCATTATGACATTGTTTACCGCCATGCTGACTGCCACCTACATACCGCCGCCGCAGCGGATTACCGCAACCCATATTATGACCCACACATAGCAATCCGTCACTATACAGCCACACACACAAGTCCGCTAACCCAATGGTCAGTGATAAACTGGCAGTAGCAAATCCCCCACCATTATGCCAACGGAACTACGAACACAGCATTATGACCCACGAATCACCGCAGCAGACATTCAATGGCGCTAAACCATTGGTGCTACATACCGCCCACTCAAAATACACACACACATACAAAACAGCACCACATTGGACAATTCAAACTACACACACCTGACATATATACACACAGCACACCCACACCAATATAAAACACACACCCACATTAGCCACAACCCTTTACTAATACAAGTGCCACAAGTGAGATAGAAAAACCACAGACAAGACCACAGACACATACCACCATCACCGATACACCATCCACGCACTCTCCATCACACACCCCAACACAGCACCCCATACACCCTTACCCACACCACTCACAATACACCCATGGCACTGCAACAACACCCCAGATTCTCTGAGAATGAGCTAAGGGTCATGGTGGAGGAAATCATATGGGTAGAGCCACTGCTATTCAGATCACAGGTGCAGCAGACGTCCATTGCTAGGAAGATGAAGCTATGGCAGAGAATCCTGGACAGGGTCAATGCCATGGGACAGCACCCCAGAACAAGGGATGACATCAGGAAGAGGTGGAACGACCTACGGGGGAAGGTGCGTTCCACAGCAGCAAGACACCAAATAGCTGTACAGTGGACTGGCGCTGGACCCTCACCTCCTCCTCCAGCTGCTCTGGATGCCTGGATCTAGATGACCAACCTGGCCCATCAGGGATCTCCAGACAGTTGGTAACCCAGGGACATTCCCATACCACCACAGAGCCTCCACCTCAGGAAACACCACCACAGCACCCTCCCCCAGTGGGCCCATACCTCTGTCCCCAGGACACGTCAAGTGTGTCCACCACTACAGGGACCCAGGCCACCCCACAAACACAGGGACCTGGGGTCAGTGGCAGTGGGCATACGGTTCAGGGGACGGAGGCACAGGATGACGGGGGGAGGACAGGCCCAGGGAACCGACTCTCCAGGAGGCACTCACCAACATCCTGGGAGCATACCACCATTCCCAGGAGATGATGGGCCAGATACTGGACAAGTTGCAGGGGACCCAGCGGTTGCAGGAGGGACAGTACCTGGGGATAATGGAGGACTTGAAGGACATCAACACCACCCTGGTCTCCATTTCAGGGGTGGTTGCAGACATGGCGAACACCATGAGGGAGGCAGTGGAACACCACAGGGCCCCTAACACTAGCCATACCAATGAACAGCCTTCCACCTCCGCTGCTGCTAGTGGACAGGAGGCCCAGCCACAGGAACAACAGGCCACCAGCACACCACCCCCTGCAGAAGGAGAACCACCCCACAAACGGTCCCTGCGATCCAGGCAGAAGCCAAAGAACATTGCCAAGACCCCAGCCAGGAAAAAAGACTCTCCTAAATGTCACCCTTGTGTCCCACTCTGTCACCCTGTCCACCTTGAACTGCCATTGCTCCGCTTCCTATGCCCCATTCGACAATGCACCTGTGAAACAAATAGACTGGACACTATCCTGGACATTCCTCCATCATCACCCCAGCCCATTGCACACCCCCCTCTAATCATTAGCACTTAAATAAACACCATTTGAATAAATACAAATATGGAGTCTGTCAAATCATTTAACCACGTATTCGTTTAACAAGCTTTAAACACTGCAATATAACTGTACAGTAATGTATACATAGGAATGACCTGTAGTTGGCTACAGTCAATACACCAGGAGTGATAGTGGGGCACAAATATCTGAAAATAGAGATGTCAAAGGGTATAGTAAGTGGCCATAGAAGTGGGAAAATCAACCTGCACGTGACAATGTCAAACACAAAACTGTCAATGTAAAGTGTAATTACAGTGTCTTACCTGTGTGTCATTGGAAGTACTGTCATATTATTGCACTTCTGTTGTCCTCATCCTCATCCTCTGCCTCCTCATCTTCACTGTCCACAGGGTCCACTGCTGCCACACGCCCATCTCCAGCCTCATCCTCCTGCAGATAAGGCACCTGGCGATGTAAGGCAAGGTTGTGCAACATACAGCAAGCTACGATGATCTGGCACACCTTCTTGGGTGAGTAGAACAGGGATCCACCTGTTAGTTGGAGGCAATGAAACCTGGCCTTCAGGAGGCTGAATGTCCTTTCTATTATTCCTTCTTGTTCACCCATGTGCCTCATTGTAACGTTCCTCTGCCCTTGTCCTGGGATTCCTCACTGGGGTCAGTAGCCATGAGAGGTTTGGGTAACCAGAGTCACCTGCAAATATCAAGGGACAACTGTTAGACACACACTAACTCTTAGGGCCCACACCATATCCATACACCAACATCCCCTGGGTGGGAACCAGGGCTCACCTATTAGCCACACCTGGTGCCTCTGGAGTTGAGCCATCACATATGGGATGCTGCTATTCCTCAGGATAAAGGCATCATGCACAGACCCAGGATACTTTGCATTGACATGGGAGATGTACTGGTTCGTGCCAGGCACATTGGTGGTCATTACAACCCTGGCGGACAGTGTTAAAGTGGCGGTAAAACCGCCAACAGGCCGGCGGTAAAACAATTGGAATTACGATCGTGGTGGAAACCGCCAGCAAAGACAGCCACTTTAACACTCCGACCGCCACGGCGGTACAAACAAACAGCTTGGCGGTCACCGCCAACAGACAGGCGGAGGACAATGTACCGCCCACACTATTATGACAAGCCAATCCGCCACCTTTTCCGGGGCGGATTCACTGCTGATAAAAACACGGCGGAAACAGGAATTTCGAAGGGAAAACGCTCACCTCTACACACTCCACGAGGAACGACGACACCATGGACCCGGAACTCCAAATCCTACCTGCGATAGTCTTCCTGCTCCTGTACCAGGAGCACCAACGTCGGCGGCAAAGACCACGGTGAGTACTGCACCTACGACACAGGGGAGGGGGAAGGCAAAAAACAGGGACACACACACGCAACACCCCCACCCTCACCCACTACAACACAAACACAAATACATATCTATACATTATAGTAACACCCCACAACCCCCCTGGAAGAATGCAAAGACAAAAGGAAATGAGTGTAACCATTGTAATATATTAAAATGCAGTACGCAAAAATATACATATATACACTATTAACCAAATATACACCAAGAATAGTAGTCCAGGTATTGCACCATTTATAGTCCGTCGACCACTGGGCCCAAAATGCATGGGCAAGGCCCACACACGATACCAGATCAAAACAGAGGGAACACTGCAGGGGCATCAGATAGAAATACAACAGGCACCTCAGGGGGAAGGGAAGGGGGGGCACCTCAGCCGGATGAGTGCACGACGCCAGATCCACGAGGGGGCTGCATGCCCATTGATGTATCCTGGGGAGTGGAAAGCCACAGTCTCTCAAGTCCATACAGTGGGTGGTTTGCCCATTGTTCAATCCTGGGGAGTGCAAAGCCACAGTCTCTCAAGTCTCTACAGTGGGTGGGTTGCCCACTCTTCAATCCTGGGGAGTGAAAAGCTACAGTCTCTCAAGTCTCTACAGTGGGTGGCTTGCCCACTGCATTATCCTGGGGAGTGCAAAGCCACAGTCTCTCAAGTCTATACAGTGGGTGGTTTGCCCACTGTTCAATCCTGGGGAGTGCAAAGCCACAGTCTCTCAAGTCTCTGCAGTGGGTGGCTTGCCCACTGCATTATACTGGGGAGTGCAAAGCCACAGTCTCTCAAGTGGATAACAGTCTCCACTGGTTCTGGCGGGGGACTGGTGCCCAGAGTGCTTCATCCCGTGAAGGACAGAGGTAGTGGATGAATGTCTCCACTGGTTCTGGAGGGGGACTGGTGCCCAGAGTGCTTCATCCCGTGACGGACAGAGGTAGTGGATGCATGTCTCCACTGGTTCTGGAGGGGGACTGGTGCCCAGAGTGCTTCATCCTGTGAAGGACAGAGGTAGTGGATGGATGTCTCCACTGGTTCTGGAGGGGGACTGGTGCCCAGAGTGCTTCATCCTTTGAAGGACAGAGGTAGTGGATGCATGTCTCCACTGGTTCTGGAGGGGGACTGGTGCCCAGAGTTCTTCATCCTGTGAAGGACAGAGGTAGTGGATACATGTCTCCACTGGTTCTGGAGGGGGACTGGTGCCCAGAGTGCATCACGCACCCCGTGACGGTCCCTGTGCGTCAGTGCCCCTGCCGCTCATGGGCTAGCGGTACTTGAGTTGGCGGTGCCCTGTTCAGCGGTGCTTGAGTTGGCGGTGTCCTGTTTATTGGTGCCTGAGTTGGCGGTGCTCTGTTCAGCGGTGCTTGAGTTGGCGGTGCCCTGTTCAGCGGTGCTTGAGTTGGCGGTGCCCTGTTCAGCGGTGCTTGAGTTGACGGTGCCCTGTTCATTGGTGCCTGAGTTGGCGGTGCCCTGTTCAGCGGTGCTTGAGTTGGCGGTGCCCTGTTCAGCGGTGCTTGAGTTGGCGGTGCCCTGTTCAGCGGGGCCTGAGTTGGCAGTGCCCTGTTCAGCGGTGCTTGAGTTGGTGGTGCCCTGTTCAGCGGTGCCTGAGTTGGCAGTCCTTCATTGCCCAGCTGGGCTGGCGCTGGCGGTCCTTCATTGGGCAGCTGGGCTGTGGCTGGCGGGGCCCTCCTGCGCAGCTGGGCTGTGGCTGGCGGGGCCCTCCTGGGGAGCTGGGCTGTGGCTGGTGGGGCCCTCCTGGGCAGCGAAGATGGGGCTGGCGGTGGCCTCCTGTGCAGCGAGGATGGGGCTGGCGGTGGCCTCCTGTGCAGCGAGGATGGGGCTGGCGGTGGCCTCCTGGGCAGCGATGATGGGGCTGGCGGGGCCCTCCGGGGCAGCGGGGATGATGGCGGTCTTCTCTGCCGTGCTGCTTCTCCCAGACTTGCCGGGTTTCTTCCCCACCTAGGGAGGAGTCACAGCTGAGTCCACACTCTCACCGGGACCCCTGGGAGCGGCTTGGGTGGCTGGAGTCTTCCCTTCTCTCGCCGGGCACTGGTCAACTTCTGGTGCTTCACAGGGGGGGGCTGGCTGTGCTGTGGCTCCGTGCCACACTGGCTGTCCTGGTGGCCGGTGCACTCCACATACCTGTGACAACAGGCACCAGTGGTCCCGGAGATGTTGTGGCTGAGGTGCTAGTTCGGGACCTATGAGTTGGACGGGGGGGAATAGGTCAAGGCTGGACAGGAAAAGTTATTTGGACACAGTGGGACGGGTAGCTGGAGGGGGTTTGGGAGTGGAGGAAGAGGTGGTGGTTGTAGGAGGTGTACGTTTGGTGGCTTTGGGTGCAGGTGCATGCTGTTGGGTGGGTGTGGGCCTGCGTTTGTCTATCTTCGGTCAAAAACCATTGTGTAACTCCTCATTGGATACATTGGGCCCTATGGGTTACAGTGGACAATGGTGATATACCACGGCAGTAACGGTACGCACCGCCGCGGACGCGACCGCCATTTTCTATCTGTTCACCCACATGCTACCTGACCTTCGACAGGGAGGACCTACACAGCAAGTGCTGATGTGACCTGTGTCTGGAACTGACATTGGCTTGTGTCACTGGGGAAAGGGCCCCTGCCTTCAATGCTGCAGAGTTGGAGAGACTGGTGGATTGGGTCCTACCCCAGTACCGAATGCAGTATGGGCATTCACACCAACAGGTGAGTACACTGTAAGCACGATGAATGGGGCATGAATGCATGGAGTGCTGTGCGTGAGGACCTCGTGTAGGGGGGAGGATTTGGGGTAAGGGCCCTGGGCAGCATGCTGCATGTATGGTGGGAAATGCCTGTGCGTAAGGGGATTTGAGGGCTATGGTGGGCCATGAGTGTAACAGGCAGGATGGTCTGACTGATACCTTTGCCTATGTGTATTTCTATGCCGGTCTGTGCCCATCAAAAAAAAAGGGTATATGGCGTGCCATCGCCTAGGACGTGCGGACCGTGGGGGTCTATGGCAGGCGGAGCACCCACTGTTTCAAACAGTGGGAGGACCTGAGACACTGGGCACGGAAGACTGCGGAGGCCCAGGTAGGGATGGCCTCTCAATGAGGAAGGGGTGCCCGTCGCACCCTGACCCCACTGATGGCCCGCATACTCTCGGTGGCCTATCCGGAGCTGGAAGGGCACTTGGGGGCATCACAGCAGAAACAAGGGGGTGGGTACAGTGCCCCAATATACTACTTGCTCGTGGTGGGGTAGCATCCGGGTGGGGTATGTGGGCCTGTGGGTGTGCCTAGGCCAGGCCGGCAAGTGCAGGGTAGGGCCCATATTGTGCAGGGTCTGATGTCAACCTCCTCCAACCAAGCTAGTAGGCCTCCACTACTGGACATGGGGTCTGTGGGTCTCAGGTATGGTGCAATTGGTGCTAGGTATCCCTGTCCATGGGCTGGTGACTAGCATTGAGACTGGTAGTGCATTACCTAGTGCGTAGGGCTGTTCCCTGTGTGTGTGTGTGTGTGTGTACGTCAACAATGTTGCTGCCATTGACCAAGGGAATCCTTTGTCTCGTCCCCCTCCTTTTTGTTTTGTCACCTTGCCCTTATGTACCTTGTCCTTATGTGCATTAGCATCATCTGGCGGAGGAGAAGTGGCACCCGCAACAGGGGTAGGTGCATCCCACAGGGCCCAGGAGGCCGAATACACCGAAGGTGAGGGTACCAGTGGGACAGAGGGTGAGGGGAGCACCACGGCGGAGACAGGAGGAGACAGTTTGGACAGTGATACCTCCTCCGATGGAAGCTCCCTGGTGGTGGCGGACACCTCTCTGCCCACCCCAACTTAAGGTACAGCTGCCACCCCCCATACCAGCACTGCCCTCCCAGTAGCCCCTCAGTTTCCCGTGCCCACTCACCCAGGAGGGTGGGCATCTCCTTCGCCCCAGGCACCTCAGGCCCTGCCCCAGTTAGCCCTGCTGCCCTGAGTGAGAAGGCTATTGACCTCCTGTGATCCATCTCTGTTGGGCAGTCAACCATTGTGAATGCCATCCAGGAGCTGGCAGCCCATTTGCAACAAACAAATGCATTCCTGGAGGGCATTCACTCTGGCATGGCCGCCCAACAGATTAATCCAGGCTATAGCTTCTTCCCTGATGGCAGCCATTGCCCCTGTTTCTAGCCTCCCCCCTCCAACCTCCTCTGCCCAATCCCATTCCCCTCAACCCCAACCTATCCCAAGCACACTGGCAGACCAGCATGCACCCAGGACAACACACAGGAGTTGTTCAGGCAAATACAAGCACCACACATCATCCCACAGGCACTCACACAAACACCATCCAGATGCAGGCATACCAACATCCACTGCCTCCAATGTGTCCCCCTCCTCCTCCTCGTCCACCTCCCTCCCAGTAGCGTCTACACTCACACCTGCATGCTCTACATCCTCATCCACTACTACATCACACCTATCACTACACGCCCCTCACTGGCAGTCACTACCCCCACATCCAAGCACACATCCCCTGTGTCATCTCCCACTGTGACTGTGCACCCTCCTCCCAAAGTACACAAACGTAAGCACTAAGACACCCAACAGCCATTCACCTCACAACAGCATCCAGCCCATGCACCTGCACCCAACCACAGCAGACAGACACCTCCTACAACCACTTCCTCTTCCTCCACTCCCAAACCTTCACCCTCTTCCCGCCCCATGTCCCTAAGAAGCTTTTCCTCTCCACCATTGACCTCTTTCCTACCCCTCCTCCCCCCGTCCTTCATGTCCGGCCAGGGTGAAGAAAACCCAGGCAAGCACCTCAGCCACCCAGTCTAGGGGCACAGTAGTTTCGACAGCTACTGGAGGTGGTAAAGGATCCCGGACACCAGGCAGCAACACAGGCAGGGTGCCTGCACCAGGTGCATCAAGGAAGGGCAAGGAGGCACCACCAGCTGCCACAGGTGCAGGTGTGAAGGGCAAGGGGCAATCCCTGACACCAGCAGGCAGGAAGGACAGGAGGCCTGGTGCTAGGACTCATTTTGAGCACCCACCACCAACCAAGGTGGTTCAGCCATCTGAGGCTGCAGAGGATGGGCTGGAGCCTCCCCCACCACTGGCAGCACTGTCACCAGCACCACCACCAGTACCACTGCCAGCAGCAGCTGCAGCCCCAGTGGGCAGCAGTCCGAGGCTGCAAGGGAAGGGTTGGAGCCTCCCCCCACCACTGACACCAGCACCACTGCCAGCAGCAGCAGCCCTGGTGGGCAGCTGTCCGAGGCTGCAGGGAATGGGCTGGAGCCTTCCCCCACCATTGCCAGCACCTCCACCAGCACCACTGCCAGCAGCAGCAGCCCCAAAGGGCAGCCGTCCGTGGCTGCAGGTGATGGGCTGGAGCCTCCCCCCACCACTCCCAGCACCGACACTAGCACTGCCACTGCCACCACTGACCAGCCGTCACAGCCGGCGGACAGTGTGTAGTCCTGCCTCCATGGACTGTTGTGCGTCCTGGCCCCTGCAAAGCCAGTGGGTCTGACACCCAGGTGAGAGACTGTGACCTTGCACTCCCCAAGATCTACATCGCAGGGCACAATGCCCCCTCCAGAACAAGTGGAGAAGCCATCCACTCACCCCATCCTTCCCAGGATGAAGCACACAGGGCACAAGGCCCCCTCCAGAACCAGTGGAGAGGCCATCCACTAGAGAGACTGTGGCCTTGCACTCCCCAGGACCAAGCAGTGGGCAAACCACCCACTTGAGAGACTGCAGCTTTGCACTCCCCAGGACCAAGCAGTGGGCAAACCATCCACTTGAGAGACTGTGGCTTTGCACTCCTCAGGACCAAGTAGTGGGCAAACCACCTACTAGAGAGACTGTGGTCGTGCACTTCCTAGGACCAAGCAGTGGGCAAACCACCCACTTGAGAGACTGTGGCTTTGCACTCCCCAGGACCAAGCAGTGGGCAAACCACCCACTAGAGAGCCTGTGGCCCAGCACTCCCCAGGACCAAGCAGTGGACAGACCACCCACTTGAGAGACTGTGGCTTTGCACTCCCTACGTCCAAGCAGTGGGCAAACTACCCACTAGAGAGACTGTGGCTTTGCACTCCCCAGGACCAAGCAGTGGGCAAACCACCCACTTGAGAGACTGTGGCTTTGCACTCCCCAGGACAAAGCAATGGGCAACCCACCCACTAGAGAGACTGTGGCCTTGGACTCCCCAGGACCAAGCAGTGGGCAAACCACCCACTTGAGAGACTGTGGCTTTGCACTCCCCAGGACCAAGCAGTGGGCAAACCACCCACTTGAGAGACTGTGGCCTTGCCCTCCCCAGGACAGGGCACAGAGCATGTAGCCCCCTCGAGGTGTAAGTGAATTTTTATTCAATCATGAACAACAATGGATTTATCGAATCTCCAAGTCATATACAGAGATTGAATGATGATATACCCTGACATCAGTTGAATTGTCATTAGGGGCCAGCCAAAGTGAATCAAAAAGATGAATGATAAAGTGATGTAGATCACTGTCAGTCACTGTACAAGTATTTTGGTACGCATTTGGCTTATTCCCTTCCCTTTACCTTGAAGTCCTCCGTCCCTCCATCGACTATCAACACTTTGATTGTGGTTCAAAATGTTAATGGGCAGGAGTTATAGAATGAATAGTTTGATGAGCTCAAAGGAAAATACTTTATAAGGCCCATCCGGATAGTCGAATTATATGTTTAAAAGGGCAGAATTGCTTGTATTGGTGAGTGGTGGGCAAGAAGGAGAAAAGAAAATAGGAATACAATTTTAAAATGTTATATTCATACCTAAATGGCTGCCAGAAGTGGATGAGAAATTCTCCCTTACTACATCACATGGGTCAAAATGATACTTCCAATATGGCCGCCGTTATGGGTTATGACAAGCTAACCGAAGGAGGCCCATCCCTTTAAGGATCAGAAACGTAGAACAGAATGAAGCTTTCCCTTAATGGGAGAGATATTAGAGGGTTTCCCAAATCGGCCCGGTGTTAGTCACGGAGCCAGAGGCAGCATGTCTCGAGGCTCTGGTCTCTTGACGAAGTAAGGAGCATGGGGTAGGAGTGCTGGAGCGTTTACGGGAGGGGAGGGTGGAGAATTGAGAGGAGCACTGAAGTTAATCGAGTGCATGAATGTTACTCACGAAGAGCACGCACCCTGACAGAAGGGGAGAGAAGCTGACAAGGACCCCCTAGGGTCATTAGTTGCATGATTTGAGTTCTCATGCATACACCCCATGATTTTTTTTACTCAGTAGTTTTTCTTACAAAAATACGTTTTTTTGAATCTGCTTAGTGTGTGACTACAGGGTGGTGCTCCCACCCGGCTCTGGGTTGAAAGATGACCTAATGGAAAATCGGTGAGTGTGAGATTGGTTTAATTTTAAAATGAAACGCTCACTGCTTGAGGTGACACAAACCTGGGTGACGGTTTGAACCACAAAGCCATTTCAATGTGGAAAAGATTAACATTGATAGATGGGGGAATCAATGCACGCATTTGTTTGTACATTTATATGTTTTGGGAGAGGGAGAAACTGGATTGGAAATATTCTCGACCACAAAAGGAATATTTGCCTGTGTGATATTTGGTTTTCTACCCTTTATATTACAGATAACCCAACATTTGTATACGATCTCGGACAAATGTACCGAGATAGCCATAGTGATAAAAGCCCTGATTTATGACAGATAGAGGATAGAAATAACGGGAATCCGTAGAGGTCCTGATTAAGGCCGAGTGACCATGAGAGGCAGCAGAAATGGATGAAACATGTTGACTGGTGAACAGGTACTGGGGTGAACAGGCAATGGTATCTTGTAAGTCACCACCAGAGGTCTATTTTTAATCATGTCTAGGTTTTTTTTTTTTTTTTTAATTGAGGAAGGGGACACCTTTGAGACAGTTTTATGTTTTGTTGTTTGTTCAGATCCCTGTTTTTGTTTTTGTTGTTGCATAGTGTTATTTGTTCCCAACCCTTACTGCTCCACTCCAATGTGGGTTTACGTAGGAGTGTGTCAGCAGAAGTCCAATGATGAAGCATGCCACAATTAGTGGGTGAGGGCAGTTTTTCTGACAGGTAGTTGCCTGCCCACGGGGGTGGGGGATGTACTGGTTTTTCTTGTCTCTTTTGTGATAGTGGTAGATATTTTTGGAGGTTGGACAAGAAGAGATGTTTCCTCTCACCCCTTCATAGGTGTATTGTTGTCACTCCCAGTCAACCACAGAGCCTCCCCCATCAGTATTCAACACCACAGCACCCATCCACCATCCCATCACCTCTGTCACCAGGACATGCCAATCAGTAGTGTGCCCACCTGTACAGGGACCCCAGACCACACCTCAACACCCAAGACCTGGGGTCAGTGGCAGTGGGCACACCGTTCAGGGGACACAGGCACAGGGCAACAGGCACACTGGGAAGATCACTGTGCACCAGGGGGAGGACAGGCCCAGGGAACTGACTCTCCAGGAGGCACTCACCAATGTCTTTGTGGCCTACAAACAATCTCAGGACACTATGGGCCAGATCCTTAACGACATGCAGGAGAACAAGCGGCTGTAGGAGTAACACTCTCAGGAGATCAGGGAGGACTTGCAGGCTCTCAACACCACCATGATCTCCATAGCAGAGGTGCTGGCAGACATGGCCAACATCATGAGGGAATGGACAGCCCACCAGCGAGCCCTCACCACTAGCCAGTCCATTGATCAGCCCTCCACTTCTGCTGCAGCTAGTGGACAGGAGGCCCCGCCACAGGACCCACAGGCCACCAGCACCCCTTCCCCTGCAGAAGATGAACCACTCCGCAAACATTGCCTGCGACCCAGTCAGAAGCCAGAGACTCTTATCAAGACCAAGACCACTGCCAGGAAATGAGACTCTCCTGATTGTCCCCCTTGTGTCCCACCCTGTCACCTTGTCCACTTTGAACTGCCTTTGCTCCCCTATGGCCCCTTGGACACTATACCTGTGCTACAAACAGACTGGAACAATACCCTGGACTTTTGTCTACCATCACCCCATTCCATTGCACTTTTCAGTCAATTATTTGCACTACAATAAACACCCTTGAACATAATTTGAGTCACATCATTTTATGTGTTGAAAATGTGTATTTATGGGAACAGTCACATCTAGTGCAAATGATCTGAACACTGTGATCGCATACAAATAATGACCTGTAGCTGTCTGCAGTAAACATATCAGGACACTGTTGTCATATCACCAACAGCTCTAAAAGGACAAACCAAAGGTGACAGTAAGTTGAGATGCAAAGGACGTGAATGCCTTCATGCTACAGCCACACAGAAAACATCAATAGTCAGAGTAATGGTCAGTTGAACTGTCTCACCTGTGTATCATTGGAAGTATTGACGTATAACTGATGTTCTGTTGTCTACATCCTCTGCCTTCTCATCCTCACTGTCCTAAGGGTCCACTGCTGCCACAGGGTCATCTCCACTCCCCTCCTCCTGCAGAAAAGGCACATGTCATCTGTGGGTCAGGTTGTGCAACATGTCACTACTATCTAGGAGACCTTCTCGGGTAAGTAGCACAGGGATCAACCTGTCTGATGCAGGCATCTGAACCTTGCCTTTGGGAGGCCGAAGGTCCTCTCGATTGTTCTCCTGGTTCGCCCATGTGCATCATTATAACGGTTCTCAGCCCCTGTCCTGGCATACCTTACAGGGGTCAGGAGCCACAATAGGTTTGGGTAGCCAGAGTCACCTGCAAATATTGAGGTACAAAATGTAGCCTTACACAATCCTATGGGGATAACGATTGAAGGTATACACTGACATACATTGGGTGGGGGCTCTGGCTCACCTATTAGCCACACCCTGTGCCTCTGTAGTTGGGCCATCAGATTTGGAATGCTGCTATTTCTCAGAACGAAGGCGTCATACACTGACCCAGGATACTTGGTAATGATGTGGGAGATGTACTGGTCCGCCAGGCACACCATTTGCACATTCTGTGAGAGGAAAATCTTCAGATTCCTGAACACCTGTTCATTCTGGCAGGGGGGGAGAAAAGCAATATGTGTTCCATCAATGGCCCCAATAATATTGGGTATATGTCCCATTGCATGGAATCTGGCCTTCACAGTGGCCAAATCTTCCACCTTGGGGAAAGAAATGTAGCTGCAACTGTGTTTCACCAAGGCAGACAATACCCTTGACAGCACGATTAAGAACATTGACTGTGACATTCCTTCTGCCAAACCCACTGTCATTTAGAAAGAACCAGTTGCCAGGAAATGGAGCACCGATAGAACCTACACAAAAGGGGGGATCCCCGTGGGATGATGGATAGCTGATGTCAGGTCAGGTTCCAAATGTGCACACAGCTCTGTGATTGTGGCCCTGTCCAATCTATAGGTGAGTATAATGTGCCTGTCCTCCAGTGTAGCCAAGTCCACAAGAGGTCTATATACAGGGGTTTGTCTCCTCCTCCTCTTCATCCACAGTGGTAGGTACCTAAGGGACACAAGAGTGAGTAGGCTGTCAGAATTTGAACAGTGGAACCACCACCTCAGTGTGCAGCATTAAATGTGATGGAACAATGGGAATGGCAATGTATGCGCAATTTTCGGCAATGACACAGTTATGGAAGATCTGTATATAGTCCACCACCATGAAATGGTGACTGCCTGTCCTGTATTTAGGGACAGGTGGAAGTGAGGTAACTCCACCGATATTGGGCGTCATGGCAGAAAGTGGTCTTGCACCGCTGTGCAATTCCTCATTGGCTAAAATGGGACTCTGTATTGTACAGTGGCCAATGGGGATCAGCGGCGGCGATGACGGTGTACACTGCCGCGGATGTGACTGCCATTTTCTGTCCATAACCTCACTTGAGTCTTGATTTTCCACAGGAAACTACGTGTGCTGCTGTGATTTGTGTCTGAAACCTACCATTGCCCTCTTGACCAGAGAATGGGCCGCTGCCTTCACTTTGGAGGATTTGGAGTGCTTGGCGGATGGGGGTCCTACAACCAGTATGGACAGCTACACGTGCCTCCAGACCAACAGGTGAGTACACCTTGGGCATGATGCATGTGGGATGGTTGCATAGAGATGTGTGTGAAGGCATCATGTCATTTGGGGGAATGTCTGTTGGTAGTGTACATGGTGGGTGCCGGGCAATGTGTGTGCCATTGGAGTTGGAAACTGGATTTGTGGGCCATTGTATATGTGATGGATTCCTCTTGTCTGTATTACCTCTGCAGGTCAGCGCCCATCAAAAGAAGGGCTTGTGGCATGCTATTGCCAAGGATGTACGGACCCTGTTGGTCTACAGCAGGTGGAGCACCCACTGCAGGAAACGGTGGGAGGACCTGAGACGCTGGGCACGGAAGACTGCGGAGGCCCAGCTGGGGATGGCCTCCCAACGAGGAAGGGGCGCCTGTCGGAACCTGACCCCCCTGAGGGCCCGCATACTGGCGGTGGCCTACCCAGAGCTGGATGGGCGCTTGAGGGCATCACAGCAGCCACAAGGGGGTGAGTACAGTGGGCATTACTACAATAATTGGTAGGTGGCATGGGATCCGGGTGATGAGTGTGAGTTAGTGGGTGCCCCTTAATGCCAGGTCAAAGTTTGCAGCGTGATCCAGCTCAGGGGTAAGGGGTGTCTAGCAAATTCAGGTAACCTAGCTTGGTTGCATTGCACATCAGTCAGGGCTTTGTGGGTCCCAAGATGGGTGCAGTTGACGGTGGTTGGCCCTCTTCTTGCTGTGGCATCTAGCCAATTGAATGTCAGTGCAATTTATTATGCTCATTCCTGATCCCTGTGTGTGACGGTACTGTGTATGCCAACTGTGGTGTTAGTGCTGTAATTGACCCATTGCTCCCTTTCTCTCCCTCCCCCCCTTTCTCCTTCTGTCATCCTGTTCATGTGTGAATAAGCATCATGGCGGAGGAGCAGGGGCACCTGTGACAGAGAGAGCTGCATCCTACAGGAAACCGGAGGCAGAGTCCACCGACCCCAAGGGAACCAGTGGGACGGAGAACAAGGGGAGCACCACAGCAGAGACAGGAGATGACAACACTGACTCTGATTACTCCTCTGATGGAAGCTCCCTGGAGGTGGTGGACACCTCTGTGACCACCCCAACTGTAGGTACAGGCACACCCCTGTATCAGCACTGCCCTCCCAGTAGCCCCTCATCGAGTTGCCCGTTCCCACTTACCTAGGAGGGTGGGCATCTCCTTCGTCCCAGGCACCTCAGGCCCTGCCCCAGTGAGCCCTGCTGCCCTGAGTGATGAGACTATTGACCTCCTGAGATCCATCTCTGTAGGGGAGTCAAGCATTGTGAATGCCATCCAGGGGCTGGCATACCAGATGCAGCAATGCAATGCATTCCTAGAGGGCAACCACAGTGGATTGGTGGCCCAACAGAGATTGATTCAACCCATCCCATGCACACATACAGAGGAACATACACAATAGACATCACACAAGAGTGGCACAGTCAAACACAGGCACCACACTTAAGTCCACAAGCACTCACGCAAATACCAGACAGTTGTACACATATCCACATCCATTGACTCCACTGTCTCCCCTCCACCTCCTCCACCTCCCTCACAGTCATGTCCACACTCACACCTGCATGCACTGCTACAACAGCCACCATCAGCATCACCACACCAAGCAGCACAAACACCTCACTAGCAGACACCTCCACAACATCCATCCATGCGTCCCCTGTGCCCACCCCCACCCTGTCTGTGGCCCCCTCCTAAAGGACACAAACACAGGCAGTCAGACACCCAACAGCCATCCACCTCACATCAGCACACTGTCTATGCACCTACACCCAAGTCCAGCAGACGTACTCCTTTAACAACCACTCCCTCAACTTCCACTCCTGTCCCTCCTCCCTCATCCCACCACACCATCCCTAAGAAGCTCCCTTTCCCAACCTGATCCCTTCCCTCCCCCTACCTCCAGTCCTGCCGATAAGAGCAGGGTCCCAATGACCCAGCCCAGCATATCAGCCAAACAGTCCACGGGGACAGTGGAGGCACCTCCTAGTCGTGGAGGCAAGACAGTGAAGGATCCCACTCCACCAGCCAGGAAAGGGAAGGATCCCACTCCACCAGCCAGGAAAGGGAGGGATCCCACTCCACCAGCCAGAAAAAGGAAAGATCCCAATTCCATGAAATTTATCCACAATGATCTTGTTACAGCATGATATAAATAATGATAACAGCCAACGCATTTCGCCCTTCAACATTGGGCTTCTTCAGGGCTGTAACGTAACATGGAACAATGATAAAAAACAACAATAAAAAAAAATAATACAGAAACACACCAACACCACTTAAGTACATAATGAAAACGGAACAAAATCATAAAACAAGACATAAAAGTGTATACACATATATATGTGTGAATGAGTACACAACAGTAGGTACAAAAGATATACTGAGATTATTTAGTATGTAGCAAACAACATAGGGCCTGATTCTAACTTTGGAGGACGGTGTTAAACCGTCCCAAAAGTGGCGGATATACCACCTACCGTATTACGAGTTCCATAGGATATAATGGACTCGTAATACGGTAGGTGGTATATCCGCCAGTTTTGGGACGGTTTAACACCGTCCTCCAAAGTTAGAATCAGGCCCATAGTGTGGTTCAGGAATCTGGCAAAGAGATAGGTTCAAAGCCAAGGAGTGAAAAGTAAGTTAAAGAGTAAGTGAAATGAAAGAGATGTTTGATGTACTGGGGAACATAAAGTGTTGCCCAGTATGAGAAAAATCTAGTCAGTGCTCAAATAATCATGCAATAGTCAATTTAGAAATATATGAGCATACCTATAGTTTGTCCGGTAGGTCATGATAGCGGTATTCTTGAGGAAAATATTCTTAATGAGTCTAATAAGAAAGAGGAAAAAGAAGGAAGGGGGGAATAAACCAGACCCTATGTGATCGATGTAACGGAGGCCATAGGCAATGAGTACTGACGGAAATAACCCCAAAAAAATATCCAGCCAAACCCTCCCATTATTTTCTCATATTATTGTCAAATTGAGCAGAAAATGAAACAATATTGGTCATGAAGTAACGGTGAGCACAGAAATTTTATGAGGCCATCACACGGTGGTCGTTGTCAAACAGTCCGTTATTCAAAACATAAACCGTTTTGAAAGTACGTTCCCCGCCTATATCGCCAATAAAGTGAAAAAAGAAATGTCTTACCCGAAAGGAGTTCAAAGTATTGCAATTAAATTATCCATGGCCATTAAAAAGGCGTTCATAATAAAGGAGGTCTGGAAGAACTTCGCCGGCTCCAAGTTGAGATTGCCGCCGCCATCCCCGTGTCAGTACGCGTCTTGTTATTAATCCTCAAAACCTGGAAATCCGGAAGCGACAAGAAAAAAAATAGAATTCCGCCTGGCTGTTGATGGCTACCGCCGTGGTGCGTGGTGCTAACGCCCTGGAGGATGGTGTGGTACATTGGCTGTCTATGGGAGTTATCACTGGCATGGTCTTACTTTGGCAATTACCGCCAGCCTGTTGGCAGTATTACCTCCACTTTAACAGTCACCGCTAATTTCATGATGAACACCTTATTCTTTAAAAATTCATATCTCCAATTCTCTTTATTGAATTTTGTCATTTTAGTGCCATTTTAAAGATAAAAATCAAATTTAATTGTGTAAATTGGTGTTGAATTTTAAATTGTCTTTTATGTTTTACCTATGCACTGTTTTGTGATTAATAAATGCTTTACACATCTGTCTCCTAAGTTTTGCCTAACTGGTCACTGCCAAGCTACCAAGGATTGAGCTGGGATTCATTTATTGAGACCCTGACTGTTCCTAATGGAACCTAATGTGGCCTATTGCTAAGTGTAGGTAC
The DNA here is from genome assembly GCF_031143425.1 of Pleurodeles waltl. Classification (NCBI taxonomy): domain Eukaryota; kingdom Metazoa; phylum Chordata; class Amphibia; order Caudata; family Salamandridae; genus Pleurodeles; species Pleurodeles waltl. The sequence continues at coordinate 688,766,211 of NC_090442.1, forward strand.
TCACCTGCCCTTACCAATAATCCCCTTTCCAACATTTTTAGCGTGCAGTGGTGGGATCCAGTACTTGTGTTTAATATCCCAATACAATTTTAAGAGAGGCAAGTTAAATATCCTCTGAATTTACCTACAGCAAAAGTTTTTTTGATTTTTCAAATTTGGGCTATTTTATTTAAATAATTACTTCATTATTGATTTTTTCTAAATTGTTCTGATCAACTGGTGTGAACGTTTTTTTTTTAAGTGTAAAAAAAAAGCTAGCAATGCTATGGAGCTTCATCTGGCTAGCCTACCCTCACTCAATGCAGCTGAGCTTAGGTAGGGTCTTGTGTAGAAGATGGGGATTGCCTGCTGCTAACAACCTTAGGAACAATGTGATGATTCAGTCCCTTAAAGCCTATGCAGTGCAGGTGGAGTAAGAGAAAGCTTCAGAGATAGGAAGCCAGGGGTAAGATGTCCTCTCCAACACCCAGGAGAAGGTGGGTGATTGTCTGTCCATTACTTAAGTGGTTAGGGCCCCATCCAGATCTAGTGGGAAGGGAGTACCTGTGGTATCAGCCCAAGATGAAGCAGAACTGGTCCTCTGGGAGAGGGAATATGAGGCCCAGGTAGCCTACATGGCTCTGGAGACAGAGACGTTGGCCCTAGAGAAGAAAAAGTCAGCGAGGAGTGAAGAAAGAGATGGTGGCAGAAAAGAAGACGTTGAGATGTCCAGGGGTGGTGGTTTCGCCCCAGACTATCCAAGGAGGTTGTTCCTATTTCTCAAGAGGGAGATGACATAGACTGTGGCTGACAGCCTTTGAGAGGGTGCTCAGGATGAGGAGGGTTAATCCTCAGTACTGGGGTTCACTCCTGCTGGAGTTGATTCCAGTATCTGGGAGGGATAGGCTCTTGACCCCAGGCCCAGAGGATGAAACAGAGTCCTAAACCAATATGAAGAACTGCCTCATCCAGAGGTTTGGTCTCACACCAGAACAGAACAGGATAAAGTTTAAGAACACCGAGAAGGACAATACCCAGTCCCCAAAAGACCTAAAGAGGGAGGTGGTAAGCCCACCACAGAGACTCCCTCTGGACCCCAGAACCCTACTAAGGAGGAGAGTAAATCTCACTTCCACTCTGACAAGTAGAGGCAGGGGGACCCAAGGTTAAAAAAGCTCTTGGACAATAGAGCCTGCTTTGACTGACAGCAGATTGGTCACCTCAGAGGAGATGCAGCCTGTTCCAAGAAGGTGGTTATCAATGGGCTGTTCAGTGTAGCCGTTGACTCCTCAGATGATGAGGTCTTCACTGTCATTGGGCTGGGAGACACATCCAAATGGTAAGCTGGTGAACCCTCCGTGGGAGTAGGCACTTTCACCCTATACATGTGAATTTGATCCCTATAACTGGCCTGAGAGACACCTGTGCCAGTCACTCCACAGTTAGTAACCAGTTGGTGTCCCCATACATGTATGTCTCAGGGGAGACAAAGAGAGTCAGGGTAGCCACAGGTGAAGTCACCACCAAACCTAAAGCCATAGTGCCCCTAGGAAAGGAGGGTATCCTTGAATGGTATAGGTTGTTGATCAGTGCTGACCTCCCTTTAGATTCTATCCTTGGCAATGACCTCCCAGAGGTTAGTCTGATCCCAGATCAATCAATCAATCAATCAATCAAAAAACATTTATAAAGCACGCTACTCACCCATGAGGGTCTCAAGGCGCTAGGGGGAGGGGGTTACTGCTGCTCAAAGAGCCAGGTCTTGAGCTGCCTCCGGAATGCGAGGTGGTCCTGGGTGGTCCTGAGGTTGGTGGGGAGGGAATTCTATGTCTTGGCCGCCAGGTAGGAGAAGGATTTCCCATCTGCCGTGGTGCGGCGGATGCGAGGGACGGCAGCGAGTGCGAGGTTGGCGGAGCGAAGTTGACGGGTGGGCATGTAGAAACTGAGGAGACGGTTGAGGTATTCGGGTCCCTTGTTGTGGAGGGCTTTGTGTGCGTGGGTGAGGAGCCGGAAGGTGATCCTTTTGTTGACGGGAAGCCAGTGCAGGTGTCTCAGGTGGGCAGAGATGTGGCTGTTGCGGGGTATGTCGAGGACGAGGCGGGCGGAGGCGTTTTGTATTCGCTGCAGATGTTTCTGGAGTTTAGCGGTGGTTCCTGCGTATAGGGTGTTTCCGTAGTCCAGGCGGCTCGTGACGAGGGCGTGGGTCACAGTCTTTCTGGTGTCGGTGGGGATCCAGCGGAAGATCTTTCGGAGCATGCGGAGGGTGAGGAAGCAGGAAGATGATACGGCATTGACTTGTTTGGTCATGGTGAGGAGCGGGTCCAGGATGAAACCGAGGTTGCGTGCGTGGTCTGAGGGGGTTGGTGTGGTGCCTAGGGACGTGGGCCACCAAGACTCGTCCCATGTGGACGGGGTGCTTCTGAGGATGAGGACTTCCGTTTTTTCTGAGTTCAGTTTCAGACGGCTGAGTTTCATCCATTCTGCGACGTCTTTCATTCCATCTTGTAGGTTGGTCTTGGCGCCAGTGGGGTCCTTGGTGAGGGAAAGTATCAGCTGAGTGTCGTCAGCGTAGGCGGTGATGTTGATGTTGTGTTTGCATACGATGTCAGTGAGGGGGCTCATGTAGACATTGAAGAGAGTCGGGCTGAGCGAGGAGCCTTGTGGGACGCCGCAGATGATCTCGGTGGGTTCTGAGTGGAACGTAGGGAGGTAGACTCTTTGGGAACGGTTAGAGAGGTAAGAGGAGATCCCGTCCAGGGCCAGTCCTTGGATACCTGTGGAGCCCAGGCGGGATGTTAGGGTTCGGTGGCAGACGGTGTCGAAGGCAGCCGATAGGTCGAGGAGGATGAGGGCGACTGTTTCTCCGTTGTCCATCAGAGTTCTAATGTCGTCTGTGACTGAGATGAGGGCGGTTTCTGTGCTGTGATTGGCTCAGAATCCGGACTGAGAGGGGTCGAGTAGGTTGTTGTCTTCAAGGAAGTTGGTAAGTTGCTTGTTGACGGTCTTCTCTATGACTTTGGCAGGGAAGGGGAGGAGCGAGATGGGGCGGAAGTGCTTCAGGTCGCTGGGGTCCACCATAGGTTTCTTCAGTAGGGCGTTGACTTCTGCGTGTTTCCAGCTCTCGGGGAAGGTGGCAGAAGCAAACGAGCTGTTTATGATGGTCTGGAGGTGCGGGGCGAAGATGTCGTCGGCTTTGTTGAAGATGAAGTGTGGACAGGGGTCCGAGGGGGCACCGGAGTGGATGGAGTTCATGGTAGTTTTGGTCTCCTCCGTGCTGATGTGAGTCCAGGCGTTGAGGGTGATGGCTGGGGTTGTAGGTTCTGTGGTGGTTGGCTGGGTCTGGTGTCCGAAGCTGTCGTGTAGGTCGGTGATCTTACGATGGAAGAAGGTGGCGAGGGAGTTGCAGAGGTCTTGTGAGGGCGTAATGGCGTTGGAGTTGGCGTTGGGATTGGAGAGCTCTTTGACAATGTTGAAGAGTTCTTTGCTGTTGTGAGTGTTCTTGTCCAGTCTGTCTGTGAAGGAAGTTCTTTTGGTGGCGCGGATTAGTTGGTGGTGTTCGCGGGTGTCTTTTTTGAGGGCAGACATGTTTTCTGCGGTGTGGTCCTTGCGCCAGGCTTTCTCGAGGGTGCAGCAGTTTTTTTTGATTCCTTGAGGGTGTCTGTGAACCATTGAGGTTTCCTGGTGCTGGTCTGTCTTGTGAGGCGTCTGAGGGGTGCGAGATTGTCCGCGCAGTTGGTGATCCAATGAGTGAGACTGAGGGCTGCGTCGTTGGGGTCAGTGGAGAAGGTGGGTTGGTTGTCGCTGAGAGAGGAGAGAAGCTGTTCCATGGGGATTTTGTTCCAATGTCTGCGTGGGATTGGTTGTGTGCGGAGGTGGAGAGTCTCGCGTCTGAAGGTGAAGTGGACACATCTGTGGTCAGTCCAGTGTATTACGGAGGAGTGGCTGAAGGATACGTGATTGCTGGCGGAGAAGATGGGGTCGAGTGTGTGTCCGGCGATGTGGGTGGGGGTGTTCACCAGTTGCTTGAGACCGAGGTTGGCGAGGTTGTCGAGCAGGGCGGTGGTGTTGGGGTCGTTGTTCTGTTCCAGGTGGAAGTTGAGGTCACCGAGGAGGATGTAGTCCGGTGAGGAAAGAGTGTGCGGGGAGATGAAGTCATCGATGGATTCGCTGAAGAGGGCGCGTGGTCCAGGGGGTCTGTAGATGAGAGTTCCTCTGAGGGTGGTCCTGGGGTCGGTGTGGATCTGGAAGTGCAAGTGTTCGGCAGCGAGAGGGGTATCTTCGGTGGAGGCAGTGACGTTGATGGAGTCCTTGAAGACGATGGCGATTCCTCCACTGACTTGGTTGGTGCGGTCTCTCCTGGTGATCTTGTAGCCGTCGGGGATGGCTATGGCGATGTCGGGGGCCGAGGAGGCGTTCATCCAGGTCTCAGTGATGAAGGCGATGTCCGGTGCGGTGGAGTCCAGGAGGTCCCATAGTTCAATGGCGTGCTTGTGGACAGAGCGTGCGTTGATCAGGATGCATTTGAGGTGGTTGTTGGTGCGTGGGCTGGCGGGCGGGGTGGAATTGCGGTGGAAGGTGAGTTTGCAGGTGAGGCATGCAAAGGGTCCATGGGTGCGTTTAGGGTTGGCTTGGAAGCAGGTTCTGGAGCGCCCCGGGTTGAGACCGTGGAGGAAGTTGGGGTCGTAGCGGTGCTGTGGGGTTTGGGAGTGCTAGGGGCCAGGGGTCGTGGCGCTGGGTGCGGTCCAGGCACAGACGGGCGCACACAGGCTTGCCTTTGGCGCGCCTTCGGACGGGGTGCAGAGGAGAAAAGAAGAACACAGATGAAGAGCAAAGCATGAAGAGAACGCGTTGAGGAAGAGGAGAAAAGAAGAACACAGATGAAGAAAGAACACGCAGGACGGGCTGCAGAGGAGAAAAGAAGAACACAGATGAAGAGCAAAGCAGGAAGAGAACGCAGTGAGGAAGAGGAGAAAAGAAGAACACAGATGAAGAAAGAAACACGCAGGACGGGGTGCAGAGGAGAAAAGAAGAACACAGATGAAGAGCAAAGCAGGAAGAGAATGCGTTGAGGAAAAGGAGAAAAGAAGAACACAGATGAAGAGCAAAGCAGGAAGAGAACGCGGTGAGGAAGAGGAGAAAAGAAGAACACAGATGAAGAGCAAAGAAGGAAGAGAACGCGGTGAGGAAGAGGAGAAAACAAGAACACAGATGAAGAAGGAACACGCAGGATGGGGTGCAGAGGAGAAAAGAAGAACACAGATGAAGAGCAAAGCAGGAAGAGAACGCGGTGAGGAAGAGGAGAAAAGAGGAACACAGATGAAGAAAGAAACACGCAGGACGGGGTGCAGAGGAGAAAAGAAGAACACAGATGAAGAGCAAAGCAGGAAGAGAACGCGGTGAGGAAGAGGAGAAAAGAAGAACACAGATGAAGAGCAAAGCAGGAAGAGAACGCAGTGAGGAAGAGGAGTAAAGAAGAACACAGATGAAGAGCGGAGCAGGAAGAGAACGCGGTGAGGAAGAGGAGAAAAGAAGAACACAGATGAAGAAAGAAGACGCAGGACGGGGTGCAGAGGAGAAAAGAAGAACACAGATGAAGAGCAAAGCAGGAAGAGAACGCGGTGAGGAAGAGGAGAAAAGAAGAACACAGATGAAGAAAGAAACACGCAGGAGGGGGTGCAGAGGAGAAAAGAAGAACACAGATGAAGAAAGAAGATGCAGGACGGGGTGCAGAGGAGAAAAGAAGAACACAGATGAAGAGCAAAGCAGGAAGAGAACGCAGTGAGGAAGAGGAGAAAAGAAGAACACAGATGAAGAGCAAAGCAGGAAGAGAACGCGTTGAGGAAGAGGAGAAAAGAAGAACACAGATGAAGAACAAAGCAGGAAGAGAACGTGGTGAGGAAGAGGAGAAAAGAAGAACACAGATGAAGAGCAAAGCAGGAAGAGAATGCGGTGAGGAAGAGGAGAAAAGAAGAACACAGATGAAGAAAGAACACGCAGGACAGGGTGCAGAGGAGAAAAGAAGAACACAGATGAAGAGCAAAGCAGGAAGAGAACGCGGTGAGGAAGAGGAGAAAAGAAGAACACAGATGAAGAGCAAAGCAGGAAGAGAACGCGGTGAGGAAGAGGTGAAAAGAAGAACACAGATGAAGAAAGAACACGCAGGACAGGGTGCAGGGGAGAAAAGAAGAACACAGATGAAGAGCAAAGCAGGAAGAGAACGCGGTGAGGAAAAGGAGTGGGGCACAGAGGAAGAGCAGAACACGCAGCAAGTAGGCTGCAGAAGAGGAGCATACAGCGGAGGAAGATGGCTACCAGAAGAAGGAGCAGAAAGCGAAGGGAAATGGACAGCAGAGGTGCGGAGAAAGGTTGGAGGAGAGAGCGGAAGGCAGAAGACAGAAGATTCAGGGAAAGAGAGGTGAGTAGCGCGGGGCTGGGCGAGGGGCTGGGCGGGGGGAGTACTTTCGGTTTTAGCAGGTCTTGCTGGGAGGTGTCTGGGCTGGTGGAGCTGCAGCGGCAGGGGGAGCGACCTACTCTTTGGTCATGGGTCGCTGACTCTGTCGCGCAGCGGCCGCCATAAGAGGGAGGAGTGGGGAGGAGGGGTCAGCTGGGGGCGGGAGGCGGGGGGCGGCGAATGGGAGCAGGGGGGGCGGGGCCGAGCAGGAGGTGGCGGCTGGAAAGCGGAGGGTGGGGGGGTCAGGTAGAAGGGAAGGGAGAAAAGATAGGGAAGGGGGGATTACAGAGGAGGAGAGGAGTCAGGAAGAACAGAGGAGGAGGAGAGAGAAGAGTCAAGAGAGAAGAGAGAAGAGTCAAGAAGAAGAGTAAAGAAGAAGAGGAGAGAAGAGTCAAGCAGAAGAGGAGAGAAGAGTCAAGAAGAAGAGGAGAGAAGAAGAGGAGAGAAGAGTCAAGCAGAAGAGGAGAGAAGAGTCAAGAAGAAGAGGAGAGAAGAATCAAGCAGAAGAGGAGAGAAGAGTCAAGAAGAAGAGTAGAGACCAGAGAAGCAGAGCAGGGAAGCGTCCAGAAGATGAGGAGAAGGCCACAGAGGAAGAAAAGGAACACGCAGAGAAGAGTACAGAAGAAGAAAAGAACACGTGGGACGGGGTGCAGAGGAGAAAAGAAGAACACAGATGAAGAGCAAAGCAGGAAGAGAACGTGGTGAGGAAGAGGAGAAAAGAAGAACACAGATGAAGAAAGAACACGCAGGACGGGCTGCAGAGGAGAAAAGAAGAACACAGATGAAGAGCAAAGCAGGAAGAGAACGCAGTGAGGAAGAGGAGAAAAGAAGAACATAGATGAAGAGCAAAGAAGGAAGAGAACGCGGTGAGGAAGAGGAGAAAACAAGAACACAGATGAAGAGCAAAGAAGGAAGAGAACGCGGTGAGGAAGAGGAGAAAACAAGAACACAGATGAAGAAAGAACACGCAGGACGGGGTGCAGAGGAGAAAAGAAGAACACAGATGAAGAGCAAAGCAGGAAGAGAACGCGGTGAGGAAGAGAAGAAAAGAAGAACAGAGATGAAGAGCAAAGCAGGAAGAGAACACAGTGAGGAAGAGGTGAAAAGAAGAACACAGATGAAGAAAGAACATGCAGGACGGGGTGCAGGGGAGAAAAGAAGAACACAGATGAAGAGCAAAGCAGGAAGAGAACGCGGTGAGGAAGAGGAGCGGGGCACAGAGGAAGAGCAGAACACGCAGCAAGTGGGCTGCAGAAGAGGAGCAGAGAGCGGAGGAAGATGGCTACCAGAAGAAGGACCAGAAAGCGAAGGGAAATGGACAGCAGAGGTGCGGAGAAAGGTTGGAGGAGAGAGCGGAAGGCAGAAGACAGAAGATTCAGGGAAAGAGAGGTGAGTAGCGTGGGGCTGGGCGAGGGGCTGGGCAGGGGGAGTACTTACGGTTTTAGCAGGTCTTGCTGGGAGGTGTCAGGAGCCTGGGCTGGTGGAGCTGCAGCGGCAGGGGGAGCGACGTACCCTAGGGTCAAGGGTCGCTGACTCTGTCACGCAGCGGGCGCCATAAGAGGGAGGAGGGGGGGAGGAGGGGTCAGCTGGGGGCGGGAGGCGGCAGGGGGGGAACCAATGGGAGCAGGGGGGGCGGGGCCGAGCAGGAGATGGCGACGGGAAAGCGGAGGGTGGGGGGGTCAGGTAGAGGGGAAGTGAGAAAAGTTAGGGAAGGGGGGATTACAGAGGAGGAGAGGAGTCAGCAAGAACAGAAGAGGAGGAGAGAGAAGAGTCAAGAGAGAAGAGAGAAGAGTCAAGAAGAAGAGTAAAGAAGAAGAGGAGTGAAGAGTCAAGCAGAAGAGGAGAGAAGAATCAAGAAGAAGAGGAGAGAAGAGTCAAGCAGAAGAGGAGAGAAGAGGAGAGAAGAAGAGGAGAGAAGAGTCAAGCAGAAGAGGAGAGAAGAGGAGAGAAGAAGAGTTGAGACCAGAGAAACAGAGGAGGGAAGCGTCCAGAAGATGAGGAGAAGGCCACAGAGGAAGAAAAGGAACACGCAGCGAAGAGTACAGAAGAAGAAAAGAACACGCAGGACGGGGTGCAGAGGAGAAAAGAAGAACACAGATGAAGAGCAAAGCAGGAAGAGAACGCGGTGGGGAAGAGGAGAAAAGAAGAACACAGATGAAGAAAGAAACATGCAGGACGGGGTGCAGAGGAGAAAAGAAGAACGCAGATGAAGAGCAAAGCAGGAAGAGAACGCGGTGAGGAAGAGGAGAAAAGAAGAACACAGATGAAGAAAGAAACACGCAGTACGGGGTGCAGAGGAGAAAAGAAGAACACAGATGAAGAGCAAAGCAGGAAGAGAATGCGTTGAGGAAAAGGAGAAAAGAAGAACACAGATGAAGAGCAAAGCAGGAAGAGAACGCGGTGAGGAAGAGGAGAAAAGAAGAACACAGATGAAGAGCAAAGCAGGAAGAGAACGCGGTGAGGAAGAGGAGAAAAGAAGAACACAGATGAAGAAAGAACATGCAGGACGGGGTTCAGAGGAGAAAAGAAGAACACAGATGAAGAGCAAAGCAGGAAGAGAACGCAATGAGGAAGAGGAGAAAAGAAGAACACAGATGAAGAGCAAAGCAGGAAGAGAACACAGTGAGGAAGAGGTGAAAAGAAGAACACAGATGAAGAAAGAACACGCAGGACAGGGTGCAGGGGAGAAAAGAAGAACACAGATGAAGAGCAAAGCAGGAAGAGAACGCGGTGAGGAAGAGGAGCGGGGCACAGAGGAAGAGCAGAGCACGCAGCAAGTGGGCTGCAGAAGAGGAGCAGAGAGCGGAGGAAAATGGCTACCAGAAGAAGGACCAGAAAGCGAAGGGAAATGGACAGCAGAGGTGCGGAGAAAGGTTGGAGGAGAGAGCGGAAGGCAGAAGACAGAAGATTCAGGGAAAGAGAGGTGAGTAGCGCGGGGCTGGGCGAGGGGCTGGGCAGGGGGAGTACTTACGGTTTTAGCAGGTCTTACTGGGAGGTGTCAGGAGCCTGGGCTGGTGGAGCTGCAGCGGCAGGGGGAGCGACGTACCCTAGGGTCAAGGGTCGCTGACTCTGTCGCGCAGCGGGCGCCATAAGAGGGAGGAGGGGGGGAGGAGGGGTCAGCTGGGGGCGGGAGGCGGCAGGGGGGGAACCAATGGGAGCAGGGGGGGCGGGGCCGAGCAGGAGGTGGCGGCGGGAAAGCGGAGGGTGGGGGGGTCAGGTAGAGGGGAAGGGAGAAAAGATGGGGAAGGGGGGATTACAGAGGAGGAGAGGAGTCAGCAAGAACAGAAGAGTAGGAGAGAGAAGAGTCAAGAGAGAAGAGAGAAGAGTCAAGAAGAAGAGTAAAGAAGAAGAGGAGTGAAGAGTCAAGCAGAAGAGGAGAGAAGAATCAAGAAGAAGAGGAGAGAAGAGTCAAGCAGAAGAGGAGAGAAGAGTCAAGAAGAAGAGGAGAGAAGAGTCAAGCAGAAGAGGAGAGAAGAGTCAAGAAGAAGAGTTGAGACCAGAGAAGCAGAGGAGGGAAGCGTCCAGAAGATGAGGAGAAGGCCACAGAGGAAGAAAAGGAACACGCAGCGAAGAGTACAGAAGAAGAAAAGAACACGCAGGACGGGGTGCAGAGGAGAAAAGAAGAACACAGATGAAGAGCAAAGCAGGAAGAGAACGCGGTGAGGAAGAGGAGAAAAGAAGAACACAGATGAAGAAAGAAACACGCAGGACGGGGTGAGGAGAAAAGAAGAACACAGATGAAGAGCAAAGGAGGAAGAGAACGCAATGAGGAAGAGGAGAAAAGAAGAACACAGATGAAGAGCAAAGCAGGAAGAGAACGCGGTGAGGAAGAGGAGAAAAGAAGAACACAGATGAAGAAAGAACACGCAGGACGGGGTGCAGAGGAGAAAAGAAGAACACAGATGAAGAGCAAAGCAGGAAGAGAACACAGTGAGGAAGAGGAGCGGGGCACAGAGGAAGAGCAGAACACGCAGCAAGTGGGCTGCAGAAGAGGAGCATAGAGCGGAGGAAGATGGCTACCAGAAGAAGGAGCAGAAAGCGAAGGGAAATGGACAGCAGAGGTGCGGAGAAAGGTTGGATGATAGAGCGTAAGGCAGAAGACAGAAGATTCAGGGAAAGATAGGTGAGTAGCGCAGGGCTGGGCGAGGGGCTGGGCGGGGGGAGTACTTACGGTTTTAGCAGGTCTTGCTGGGAGGTGTCAGGAGCCTGGGCTGGTGGAGCTGCAACAGCAGGGGAAGCGACCTACCCTAGGGTCAAGGGTCGCTGACTCTGTCACGCAGCACCCGCCATAAGAGGGAGGAGGGGTCAGCTGGAGGTGGGAGGCGGGAGGGGGGCGACGAATGGCAGCAGGGGGCGGCGGGGCTGAGCAGGAGGTGGCGGTGGGAAAGCGGAGGGTGGGAGGGTCAGGTAGAGGGGAAGGGAGAAAAGATAGGGAAGGGGGGATTACAGAGGAAGAGAGGAGTCAGGAAGAACAGAAGAGGAGGAGAGAGAAGAGTCAAGAGAGAAGAGAGAAGAGTCAAAAAGAAGAGTAAAGAAGAAGAGGAGAGAAGAGTCAAGCAGAAGAGGAGAGAAGAGTCAAGAAGAAGAGGAGAGAAGAAGAGGAGAGAAGTGTCAAGCAGAAGAGGAGAGAAGAGTCAAGAAGAAGAGGAGAGAAGAGTCAAGCAGAAGAGGAGAGAAGAGTCAAGAAGAAGAGGAGAGACCAGAGAAGCAGAGGAGGGAAGCGTCCAGAGGATGAGGAGGAGGCCACAGAGGAAGAAAAGGAACATGCAGAGAAGAGTACAGAAGAAGAAAAGAACACGCAGGACGGGGTGTAGAGGAGAAAAGAAGAACACAGATGAAGAGCAAAGCAGGAAGAGAACGCGGTGAGGAAGAGGAGAAAAGAAGAACACAGATGAAGAAATAACACGCAGGACGGGGTGCAGAGGAGAAAAGAAGAACACAGATGAAGAGCAAAGCAGGAAGAGAACGCGGTGAGGAAGAGGAGAAAAGAAGAACACAGATGAAGAAAGAAACATGCAGGACGGGGTGCAGAGGAGAAAAGAAGAACACAGATGAAGAGCAAAGCAGGAAGAGAACGCGGTGAGGAAGAGGAGAAAAGAAGAACCCATGGTGCCCCTCTCAACTTAAAGTCCTGAGGAGCTAGTCCCTAAAGTTAGGTGACAGGGGTCCCCAAGAAAAGGGAAAAATAAAAGGAAGGGTTGGCCAGTCTTTAAGAGTGGTCCAGTGAGCCCAAGGCCTTCTGCCCCAATAGTGGGGAGCCCAGAATTTACCCTGGTGAGGCCTCACCAGATCCCAAGGAAGCCATGAGTAGTCAGGCAGCTGTGCAGCTAAAGGGTGTTGCCCCTGCACTGACATAAGTGAACGTGGAGGATGGGTGTCTGCCACAGGATGTAGAGACTCCCAGTCTAAACAGCAAGAGTGGTGCCAGAATCCCACAGTTGTCCCTGACCAGCTCAACCAGCTATCATTGGAGAGCTTAGGGTGTGGTTCTGGGTTCTAACAGCTGTCAGTAGCCTCTGCTGGATGCTGGCCTTCATGGCTGCAATGCACTTGGCCTGGGAGGGAATCCCCAGAGCCAAAAGTAAAATAGCCCCCCTGACCCTGTTGGTCATGGTGGGGTTGCTCAAGTGTTGTGTAAACTCTGTGGGGAAGCTAGGTGTTGCCCTAGCAAAGTTAGAGCTAAGGGAGGTGGTCACCTCACTATCCAAGTTGGTAGAGAGAGAGAGGAGGAAGGCCCCTTTAGAGGGAAATTTCAGTTTAAAATGGGTCTCTTTACTGTTGGGATGGGTTCACTACCCACAGGGAGTGACCCTGACAGGAGGATGTAAGGCAGAGTAGGCCCTGCAAAAGGACAGACAGTTTTCCTCATTGTCCTCCTCGACTGACAAGCCAGGAAGACTCTCCAGGAGCTGGGCTGAGTGTCCTGGGTGTGTTGGCTGGGAGTGGCTGTGTGGGAAAACTGGGCTGATTGCAGAAGCCCCGTAACTTTTTCTTCCCATTTGTCACTTATGCTTGTGCTTTTCTGATTCTGAGGGTGCCCTGGGCACTACTAAACAGTTCCAGGGCGTTGCTCGGATTAAAATGATTATGCAAATTAGGCTAGTGATAATTGGCTGCGTCAACCTACCTACAAGCCACTAGTATCTGGTAGGGCATGTAGGTTTAGGGGCCCCAGCATAGGTAGTACAACCATAGGTGCACTGCTGTGGTGCCCAGTATAATTTTAAAGGCAGGCCTGCCTTGCTGGCTGCTTTTAAGTTAAAGTTAACCCCAAATTCGACTTTGGAATTAAATCTCGAAATCGCACTAGAAGGCGGCACTTCTCATTCAAATTAGCGAGTGTCCATTAACCGCGACGTGCAAATGGGAATATAGTTCCACCATGCATGGGTGGCGTAATTTGATGGGATCAAATGCAGTTTTGATACAATTAAGCAGGAAGCCACAACTGGATCCTGATGGTTTTACCTGTATATACATTTTTTTAATTCTAGGTGAAATTACTTGTGAAAGTAGTCACAACACACCTGAAATGTTACTGAACACCTTAGGCAGCTATCAATTGACCTAATGTTTGTAGTCAACCCATATCGGATGGTCCTGGATGGGGCAGGTGTTTCTGCACACTTGTTGTGAGCATTGTCACACGCATTAAACACCACAGCTCGCTATTTGAAATGGTAATTAGGGATTTAGCTCTGTGTGAGATCAGAATCATCTTACCAAATAGAACACCAGCTTCTTCTCAACTTCCAAACATCACTTGAAACAAGATATAGGGTGCAACACTTTTGCTATTCTTACATACGTATATGATGACTTTTGCTTAAGCTGATAGACACATATTGAATGATATTGTTTTACTACAATGATAATATTCCAAAGTCAATGGGAAAGGTGATGAACAAAAGCAATGGACATTTGATAGAAGACAACTTCTTAGAGCTGATCCATCTACAGTGTGAATTGTAGGGTACAGAGCAGATTCTAAGATAAGAACAGATGGAATTTCTCAAGCAATTAAGTGGGCACCTCCAAGTTGGTCGCATCAGCAAGCATTTTGAGAATCCTCCTGAATGCAGAAAGGCATTTAAGGACTTAACTGAGAAAGTAGCCAAAGCATGTTTGCACACTTTGTAGATTTCATACAAGATATCTACCCATGCCTCTCTTTGACATCATGTCAATGCCATTTCCATCTCCAAAACTAAACTATGCCAACACCCTATGTTTGACCTTAGCAAACTATGCAATGCATAAACTGCAGCTTTTCCAAACTGAATAGTGCAAATGCTGCAAGGAATGAAATTAAAAGAACATGTCATGTCAGCATTTAAAAACATGCTTTGGATGCAATCGCTGTAAAAAGGGCAAAACAAATCTCTCCTGGTACTTATATCTGAATGATTCCCACTGTGCTCGCCTACAGGATAATTAACACCATAGAGAAATAGCACAATGAAATACATCATGCTGGATTTGTAACGTAACGCAGGGCAGTCACATTTGGAACAAATTTGTGTTGCATCTAAGGACCTGGGAAAATCATCTCCCCTTCAGCCTGTTTCCGACGTGGTAATTTTCGAACAAAGTATAACCTCAAATGCTACACGAGACTTTTGCTGAGTAAAATTAGTTAAGTACAAAATGAAAGTTGTGAACATAGAAATGCTGAAGACACCCTTGGTTTATTTGCACATTTCGAAGGTAGCAGGGCTAAATCATGAGACGTCTTTGATGGAAAAGGTTAAATGTAATTAACGGCAGCAGGCACACGAGAGCTGTTGTGTGACAAGAAACACGGAAGTGATACATATTTTCTACTCGTTGTTAAGGAACAAATGTGTCAGAGACTCAGCCTTTCTGAAGCTGCCCAAGCGAAACATAGAAAACGCGTCAGCATTCAACTAGAATGCGCAAAGTTTTCTTTGTTAAATATGTCACATTATTTAACTAGGCTATCCACCCCTACCTGAGTACCTCCACTCAGTGTTTAATACCCGTAAGAGCTTTAGTTTGGGCAGCACGATGCTCCGGTTTCCAAGTCAGTGGTTAAGCTAATGGTTATTGGGATTCCTATTGTTCTTTCAAGAAAACCAGTTTCTTCTTGGTAGTTAATATTAACAGTGGTTACGGTAGCTAGATATGATTGATAGGGTATGTGATTGCATGTACATTGTGGGATTTACGGAGGAAAGAGAGGAGAGTTGATATTGTTTGACTGCAGGTATGACTTTCAAAGAAGGAGAGGTGATTTTTGGAGTTGTGGAATAAAATTACGGTAATTGGCAGAAACAGACCAATAAAGAATAAGGCAAATGCTGTGTTCAGAAAGAGGAGCCATGCCAAGAATGGAAAGTTAGGAGAGCGTCACTTGTAAGAAAGGAAGAGGAGTCTTTTTGAGCTGTGTTTTGGGAATACAAAGGAGGGTTTTGAGATAGGATGCTGTCTGAGTATGCACAAACATGGAAAGAAACAACATTATTTGCATGTGAGATACTGCTGAAATTGTACTTTTATAGGCACTAAAGTAAGCAAACTGTTTATCCGCTGCTAAGCTGATACAAGACCACCTCTTCGGCTAGGACAACTAATCAGCTCAGGAGTTAGAACCTTGAGTTAGTTGGATGTATATATAAGAAAATATCGAGGAACTAGGCAATGCAGTAAGGCAACAGTAACCTCATGATCATGTCTTCTGATGTTCATGCTAAAAGTTTGTCTCACTATCAAGGCATTGCTTTTTTATATGTTGTTGTCTGATGACATGCTTTTACCCAGACACCGAATAAGATGGCTGGAGCCCTATTATGAATACAATGCACTGTCCCTGTTTGTGCCATAGTGCATCTTTGAAAAGGTCACCAGGCTCAAACAGGGAAAGTGCGCTGTATTACAAAGAATGCTCTACCCCCAGGGACAGCAGCGAACCTGCACTGCCCTGGGGGCAGCACATTCAAGTGAAATATGGAGCAGGTGTTAAAAAAATGTCTCTGTCACAAAAGGCTGCATCCCACCTGCACTTTCAAGAAGGGAAAGAGATCCCCTTTTAGGTGGGTGCAGTGAGGGACTGCACCCATGTGCAGGTGATATCTGGGGGGGCCCATGGCACCCCCTTTCGCCACTCCAGAGGGCTGCCTTTTAGGAGGGACACCAAAAGTGTGCCACCTTTTAATGGTGCCCTTTCAGTGTATGTCCTATGCCTACATCCATAAAAGGGACGGGTGGCAGAGGCAAACTGATTCCCTCATTTGCATGGTGCTGCACCCAAATGCAAATGAGGGAGCAACCTTTTAAGATAGCACTGGTGAAACATTTGTACCAGTACTATCATTATTACAGAAGGGGATGCACAAGCATCTGTGGACCCCTCTGTAATATCATTATTCCCCAGCTGTGCACAAAGAGGGCACACAGGCCTGTTGTGCCCCCAGAGCACAATGTATAACATGGCCCCAGGTGCAGAAAGAAAACTGCTCTATAAGCAGGTTGTAAATCTAGAGCTTGTCAGTAGTATGCCTCAGAGGTATTGGAATGTTATATACTATCAGAGGAAAAATGACCTAAAAGACAAGATCTCCCACTTGTCACTTTACATATTAGGGAATAACAGGTAAGGAACTGGAATACTTCTCAAAATACTGACTTTGATATTCTACAAAGAGCATCTGATGCACCTCAAAAGGGCCTGCCACATTCCTCCATCGCCTGTGGTTTACTCACTGGAGGCCAGTTGTACGAAACAATTTAGTGGTTTCAAAGCCTGTGATTCACTAAATCATAGGGTTTGCTTTTTTATGTGTTCTAAACCGATTTTGCAATTTAGTAATGATATTAAATCGAAAAATGGGTTTAGATATCCATTCTAAATTGCAGTTTGGAAATGGCATCCCTTCCAAATTGCAGTTCTCAATCATATGCATCAATGGTTTGAGAGCCAGCAATTTCAACCTCAAACCATTAGTATTTCACTGACTCTTCAAAGGAGGTGGTAACCCATTATCAAGGAAAGACTTCTCAGTGGGACCCCTTTACCTCTGTGAAAGCAACAAAACATTTTTTGGGACTGGGTAGTGCTCTAGCGCACTACTGCCAACTCTTCAACAAACTGTTTTAAAAAATACTTTTTTTCTCAAATGTAAAACATTTCCATGTACAGAAAATAGGCTCTATTACTTTACTTAAATGCATTCTCAGACGTGACCTGTTGACCTTAGAGGGCCAGGATCCCTTGGACCCCATCCGATTAGAGTGATTCTCAACAGATGACCTATCTCATCAATATTTGTGAGATATTTCGAACTGAGACCCACACTGAATAGTGATTTTAAGAATCGACCTCATGATTTAAAGGTTGGTTTCCAAATCAGAATCGATTCGCAAAATTTGGTGTGGAATTTGTAACTACTTTAGAAATTGTTTTTTTTGGTACCCCTGCCCAAAGTTTCTGTCCTGTCAAACATAGACGGGCACATTTGCAATTGTGAAGTCATGTTTTGTAGTAAAAAAAAAGGTTAGCTGAAAGTTCAGACAGATTGCTATGGCATGGGACGTTTGAACTTCAACTGCAAAGGCGGAAAATGTCACCCTTTTTTAGAGAGCAATGTTTCCATGCTTCATTCAAGTTCAATACAGCAATGTTAGACTTTTATTTCTAGCAGACAGAATACAGGCCAGGCTGTAGGCACCAGTGTGCACAAACAAAGAAAAAAAAGAGCCAATGACTTACCTGGGTCCTCCAGGTCATCCTCTCTCCTCGTCAACTTCAGCAGCTGCCTGGCTCTCTGCCTTCCTCTGCCCCATGCTCCTGGCTGCTGGCAGAGGGAAACCTTGCCCTGGATCCATCACCGGTGTGCCCTGAAGCCCAGTTATGTGCTATACAGTGCAGGTGCAGGTTGTCTGCGCTTGAGCTGTGCAGCCCATAACTGGGCTACAGTGCGCACCAGGTGAGCTCTGCCCCACTGGCGGGGCTAGCAGAGTTTGTGGATGAACTTCATGCTCCAAGGTTCTAAAAACTCTGTTAGCTCTGCCAGCATAGAAGAGCTCCCCACCCACCCCTAGCAGGAACCCATGAACAATGCTGTCTAATGCGCCAGACAAGTCCAATGAAAGCATAGATTAAACTATGCTTCGGGGGAATTTGTGCATCTTTATAAACCCCTACTAATAACGTGTCTGAATTATAAGTGCAAAATAAACCGAGTTTCAATAATTCTGTTCTTCCTTTGCACTTCTTTCAAGAGCATGACAATGCTGCAAATGAAACATTAAACAGTCATGTTATCATCCATAAAATTCCAGACACCACTGCTAAGAGATTACACTTGAGCTGTAAAAAACACTTCTTTTAAATACAGACCCCTTGCGCCGTTGATGCGTCACTTTTTAAATGGGAAAAAGTGACGCACTGGCAGCGCAAGGGGCTTTTAAATAAGCCCCACAGTATGCTGTGGGGCTTGTGTTGCACAACACAAGTAGAACCTAAAGCAAACGTCAAGAAGCATATGTGAGTGCGATTCTGAACATTAACACAAATACGTTCAGGGTATTTCTATCATTTAAAGTGAAATTACCGTCGTATTAAGCAAATGATGTACCAGGCGTGAGGAAAACATCATTAGGATTTATAGGCTCCACTGAAAATATCCGTATTCATCACTATAAGGAATACATATGTTTTCCAGTTGTAACCTTGAGTGCTCGTTATAATAAATAAGGTGCCTTGTGTAACATAGTTAATCAGCCACACATCTAAATTGATTTTGCATTGAACTGCAATTGTCATCAATTAGCCTAGACAATTAAGCAATCTATAAGTCTTGTTTCTGACTGAACTGTTCCTAATTATGTGATGCGTGCAGCTGCCTAAATTAGACAATCTATTTAACTTTCTGTTTGATTGAATTGTTTAGCATGAAGAATTTCTTTTTTAATACAATCCGTGTTTGTTCAAAGCAATGAGGTACTTTAAATGCTTGAAATTGCTTAATTAGAAATACAGCAACTTTCTGTTAAGTTGCAACCAGCTATTACATCAACCTAATCAGGACTTGCCATATGTCTGTATAAAGTGCACCACATGTCACGTCTGAGATGATTCCATCAAGGGTATCATCCAAATTAATCTCCTACCATTTAATACAAACAAAAGTATTTACATAGCTTTGGAGAAAAGGACATTTATGAGAGAATTTTAAAGAACTAAATTTTTTAAAAATCTCTTAAGTATGGATACATATATGAGAAGGAATAATTGTTGTACCAATAAATCATTTCCAGGACCACTAGAATTCTGCAGCTCTAGAGATCCAATCATGCAGTATTATACAGAGAAGTCTTCAGTGTTATTATCGTTCTAGTTTGAGATTTCAGAAAAGAATGATACAAAAATGATCTTAGTACTATAGCAAAAACAAACGTTTCTTAAGAAAGAAGCATGTATATGTTCACCTGATTTTCTCTAAAATGGTATTCATCCACAAATAATGCTTCCAACTCACAGAGTAAGATACATTGTGAAAATTTACATATTTTCCCTTAGAAGACAATAAAATGTCTCACTTTTTACAATAAAAGGTGCATCTCTTTTATTCTGTATATCCTTAATATACTTCAGATTCAGGTTTGGTTTGTCCTCACCACAAGCCTGTTTAAACAACTCCATTTAGAAAAAGGTCTACGGAGCAATATCATATTATATATGCATACATGTATGCACTTACGCATGCATATACACATACATGTACATGTACATTTGACCTATTTACTTATTTAGAGGTTATATAAAGAGTGAACAAGACCCAGGGGTATCACAGCCTTGTACAGCATAAATTTCTCCTGAAGTTCAACAAGAAGACATGTACAAAGGCGAAAGACAAGTCAGGTGATTACAGAGCAATAAAGGTATACAGGTCATTATAGTGTGATTTACATGGCATATTCAGTAGCAGAAAGACAGGCTAGGAATCATTGATGAGGTGACACAAAACATTTTACAAAACACAAGAGAGAGGAGTTCCATGTGATTTTCAGACCAGTGGAGGAGAGCAGAGATAAGGAAAAAGCAGTAAACTTGTCAGGAAGTTCTCAGTGTGAAGGGATTTGACTTTCGTCTTGAAGGCAGATGCAGAAGGGGTTTTGTGCGTATCTCCAGCAGTAATCATTTTCATATTTTGTAAGTGCTGTATGACAAAGAGCAGGATTAGGTTTTTTTGTTTTTTCATTCGTTAAGAAGTAACCAAAAAGAGGTGTGAATTGGGTAGGCAACAATGAGTCATCATTCATTTATCGTAGCTTCCATATCCCCTCTGTGCATTTTGGTACAGGGAGGCTGGTGATCAGTTAGTTCACAGGAACGCTGGGGGAAGTTCGACTATGTATCTCTCAGCTTCACCCAATTGAGGTCATGGCAGTGCAGCTGCAGACCCTTTGATAGTTGTTTCTAGCAGTTTCAGTGATGCAACCATGCCTGAACTAATTACGGTCACAACCTGCTTACTCTGGTGGTGGTTACAACAGTTGCTACCCTGATCGTGTCAGAGGTATGTGTAGGCCGACTAGGGATACAATAATCACTGCAGTTTTAGGCGCTGTATGACTCTTCAAGGATCACAGCAGTTGTAACACCATATGGGCCTACGATGACCATGGCAGTTGCAGGCCCAGTTGTGGTGTATGATCATGCAGTTGCAGCAGTTCCAGGTAGAAACTGTGATGATAGACTACAAGGACCCCTATGAAATACGTCTCTCCCAGCTCACTCTTGGGTAACCAGTTCTCTCTGAATGTCCCTCAGATGCCAGGTGTATGCTGAATCTCCCTCCTCCTGGACAATCCTGGACAGTCTCTTCTCCCACATGGTCCAGCAAGACTTCTTCCCTCTCTCAGCAAGAAAGCAACAATCT
Source organism: Pleurodeles waltl (assembly GCF_031143425.1). Classification (NCBI taxonomy): domain Eukaryota; kingdom Metazoa; phylum Chordata; class Amphibia; order Caudata; family Salamandridae; genus Pleurodeles; species Pleurodeles waltl. The sequence continues at coordinate 688,786,545 of NC_090442.1, forward strand.
CGATGATTATGCAGATCCAGCAGAAAGTGCAGAGTTTATGCGATGTCCCCTCACCTCTGGCAGAGTGGCAGTCAGGCAGACAATAGCTCTGGTTGCAAAACTGTTCTATGAGTACTCTGTGAAACACTTCTTTCCTGGTTATATAGAGCATGGAACGTGAACAAAATGGAGTGGTTAGATCAAAACACAAATGAAATTGATGGACAACTGACTAAAGTTAGGAGACATTGACAAAATACATCATGGTGCAAAGACATGATGACTAGTGGAGGACGTAATGGTCCAATATGGGAAATATAGGAGGAGCCAATGGGCACAAATACACTTCCTATGCTTACTTCAATACTCTTTTCATGAACATTATAGAGTCTCAGCAAAAGTCGAGGTGTTAGGTGATTGATTATTTCTTAGTCACAGCCCAATGTTTAATTGAATAGCTATCTGGGTGGTACCATGAACTGTTATTATCAGGGTGATTGCCCTTTTCATCACTGTCAGAAGATTAGTCTCAAACAACATTTGGAAATGTTCTCATAGATAACAGTCATTCACAAGTGCTAAGTCACCAAATTGCTGGTCCAATGACTCACTGTTCATTTTTTTCCTGGGCTTACATCTCCTTGTGGAGAGGTGATGAACCCCAGATGAATTGCTTATGTTAGTTGTAAAAAGAGGTTAGCCCAAACTGTAGAATAGAGTGGAGAACATATTTCGAGGAAGTGTTTGGGTTAGTTTTAGGTCCTCATAAAAAAGATCAGCTAAATTGATTATAAGTCACATTTCTGAAAATGCAACCTTTAGAAACTTGGTATTTTCTTTAATGTAGTGCTTGCTGCCAGTGTCCTGGGTTACATGACTGTGAATAGTTTAGCTGTTGGACTTTCTGTAACCCATAACCCCCGAACACTGAGATAAAAGGGGACTAGGTGTTGACAGGAGGGGCCATCCCCTCCAGGAACCCTCTACTATGCCCATGTGAAAACAGTTTAGAGCAATGCACATTACACATTGTTTTATTTTGCACATTATGTTCTTCCGCTAATAAACATTGGGGGTCATTCCGACCCCGGCGGGCGGGAACCGCCAAAAGACCATACCGTGGTCAAATGACCGCGGCGGTCATTCTGACTTTCCCGCTGGGCCGGCAGGCGACCGCCAGAAGGCCGCCCGCCGGCCCAGCGGGAAAGCCCCTTCAACAATGAAGCCGGCTCTGAATGGAGCCGGCGGAGTTGAAGGGGTGCGACGGGTGCAGTGGCACCCGTCCCGATTTTCAGTGTCTGCACAGCAGACACTGAAAATCTTTATGGGGCCCTGTTAGGGGGCCCCTGCACTGCCCATGCCAGTGGCATGGGCAGTGCAGGGGCCCCCAGGGCCCCCACGACACCCGTTCCCTCCATCCTGTTCCTGGCGGTAAATTACTGCCGCGGTCAGAATGGCCCAGGAAGCACCGCCAGCCTGTTGGCGGTGCTTCCGCGGTCCCCGGCCCTGGCGGTCATGGACCGCCAGGGTCGGAATGACCCCCATTATCTACTTCCAATTTTAAGATTGTTTAACAGTAAACAACATAGGCAAGCGATGAAGGCTCTACAGAAGCTTTCAGCAGAAAAGTGGTTTAACTGCAATTAATTGTATTCAAAGTGCTTTGAAGAGGAGGATGTTTCATGGTGAAACAGACCACTGACAACAGGATGAATCATATTGAAATCTTACTCCATTATTTTAATTTAATGTGGACAGGGTTCTAGTGAAAAATAATATTAAATGTGGGTCTGAAAATATGTTACTACTACATTTATTTACTGCTACACGTGATAAGGGAAACATGTTAAGCAAATATTTACATAACAGAAAAACCTTGCATGTTATTCAAAAGTTTTAAGTGTGCTCCGATAGTAAAGAGTGGCAACTGTTCAAGTCCCACCCAGAGAGTGAACTCTCAAATGGACTTAAATGTGAGCTACTCTGCTACATGTTAGCTAATTAATCAAATCCCCTTAGTGTTGCTGTAGTGGGAGCTGGGTGACATTGAACTAGAGCTGAAGAATAAAGCAGTCTCTTTACCCATTAGTGAATACATTTCTATTACTTACTGGCAATCTCATTACTTCTGGTCGTGATGTCCCTGTCCCATTCATCACTAGTGAGATATTCAATCTCACATACAGAACAAAAAACAATAGAGGAATGCTGGTGCTAGTGCCCCTCCCTCTCCAGGGGAGGCTACATAGGCTACACTAACCAAGCATTCTGCCGGGTCAACCAAGCCCCCAAACATATGAATTGCTGGCTTCATTGAAGGAGAGGGGAGGGGCCTGATGAATGGGACAAGAACATCAGGAGTAATGAAGATTACCAGTAAGTAGTAGGACATTAACCCCTGGTCCCCTTGCCCTCATCCCCTTCATCACTAGTGAGAATACCAAAGCCAAATATCCGACATTCGTAAGAAAACAACTGATACCATCTGAACAATGCAGCACCATAACTGATTTATAAAAGACAGTGCAACAAATAGCACAGGTAATCAAGAAACAACAGAATGCACCACCCCAACACAAAGTTGGAATCATCACATAACACATTCTGTAATCTGAATGCTTCTCAAAAGGGGAAGCCCAGGTAGCAGCCCTACAGTTCTCCAAAATGGACACCCCCTTTAAACTCCGCCCAGAAGACGGGCCCTAAACGCCATATGGAGGAGGCACATCCAACACAGAGTAACCCAGAGAAATCAACAGTTTTACCCAGGGGAGGAGCCAAAATGGCGGCCGGGACGGTCGCTTGATACTAGCGCTCCGTCCCCGGCTCAACCAAGATATCCTGAAGGGCGCCCCCCGCAACTCTGCCAAGGCAGCCGGAGCGGTGGCCCGACCGGGGGAGACCGGGGCATTTGCCGTGGACCGAGCGTGCCCCTTGAGGTGCTAGTGGGCCTCCGCCGGGCCCCGGGGACTCGCGCCGGACGCGGTGACAGGCAGGAGGAGCTGCCTCTGTGGCTCCGGACGCGCTTTCGCCTCACGCGGCCGGCCTCTGCCGTCTCCGCACGCAGCTGAAGGGGCTGAGGCACTGCTGCCGAGCGGGCCAAACAAGGACTTTCACACGGTACCCCTGAGGCGCGCAGGGCTGGGGCCGGCCCGGGGGGCCAAGGCGCCATTTTAGACATCGCAGCAGTGGAGCCGCGCGGACACACTTCAAAAACAAAGAAAGGGCACTTCTTCCCAGAACCATAACACATCGCTACAAACAGCCCAGGAGGGAGCAGAGGACCATGAACAGGAGTCAGCATATTGTGGTGAGGGGGGAAACCCGGGGGGAATAACTAAATCCCACGGAGAGGGGACACTCCTGGACTTCCAGCCACCCCCCCCTCGCCGCCCCATCATCAACGCAACCCACCAGCGCCCTCTAGGATGGAGACAGGTGGCGCTTGAACCCTAAAAGGGGAAAAAAGGGCGCAAGACTAATAAGCGCCGCGTGCCTCCATAGGCTTGGCCCTGTTAACTTGCATGGCACCGATGGCTGGTGCGTGCTGCGGCCGCTGAGGCCGCGCCGGTCCCCCACGGTCAGCGCTTGCTTTGGTTGCCCTGCGCTGCACGGAGCACACCCACGGCTCCTGACGTTCGCCCTCTTCCTCGGTCTCTGCCGGGCTACGCCGCCTGCCTCGGCCCTCAACTACGCTCCCCCCTCCTTCCGGGGAAACCTCTGGCACCAGGCCCGCCGCCATTTACAAGGGTGAAAAAGCTCTCCTCTAGCTGCTACGCTTCCCACGCACACCGGTGGGCCCCGTAGACAGCCCCACGGGAACTCAACGCCGGACCGTCATGAAAATCGGCAGCCGGAGTACTTGTCGATGAACGCATGGCCACAGGCTATAAGCATGCATAAACAAAGCTACGCCCTACCTTGACACTGCTAGACAACTCCACGCTCTCAACGCAGTATGTGCACACCATATCCAGGTCATTCAGCAAAAGTTTAATTCACCGAATTAAAAGGGCCAAAAAGTGCGAAATCACTGCAGACTTGGAGGAGACCTCGAGACAGCCAAAATGGCCGGCAGAGCTAAATCAGCCAAGATCTTGGACCGAACTACCCAAGGACCAACACCTACCGACCAACAATCTAACCCATCCCTACAGACACTAGCAAACACACTCCTGGCGCATTCTGCTCAGTTCGAGAAAGTATTGCAGGCGATCTTGGACACTAAGGCGGTCATTCTGACCGCGGCGGGCGGCGGTCGGCGCATGCCATGCGGTTACCGCCGAATGACCGCCCCGCGGTCAAAAGACCACGGCGGCCATTCCAACTTTCCCGCTGGGCCGGCGGGCGACCGCCAAAAGGCCGCCCGCCGGCCCAGCGGGAAAGCCCCTGCAACGAGGAAGCCGGCTCCAAATGGAGCTGGCGGAGTTGCAGGGGTGCGACGGGTGCAGTGGCACCCGTCGCGATTTTCACTGTCTGCAAAGCAGACAGTGAAAATCTGTATGGGGCCCTGTTAGGGGGCCCACGACACCCGTTCCCACCATCCTGGTTCTGGCGGTGACCAGAAACAGGCTGGCGGGAAGGGGGTCGGAATCCCCATGGCGGCGTGATTCCCTGGGCCAGGGGAAAACCGGCGGGAAACCGCCGGTTCCCCTTTTCTGACCGCGGCTTTACCGCCGCGGTCAGAATAGCTCAGGAAGCACCGCCAGCCTGTTGGCGGTGCTTCCGCTGCCCTCCACCCTGGCGGTCACAGACCGCCAGGGTTGGAATGAGGGCCTAAGTCATCTCTAGAAAACAGAATTGATGCAGTTGCACAATACTTGAACCTCCTACGAGTGGACCACCGAAGTCTAGCTGAAAGAGTGAAAACAACTGAAGTTGAGATATCCGACTTAGCTCCAATGGTGCAAGGAAACCAAAAACAGATCCAGCGCATGGATGCGGAGCTGAAGGTACTCTGGAGGAGATCAGAGGAAATGGAGAGTAGGGCGCGTCGCAACAACGTGACGTTCCTGGGCTTTCCAGAAAGTATGCGACAACCGGAATCGGAAATCTCCTTGGAACAATGGCTAATCAAGGAGGTGTTAAATGGGGCCCCATCCAAGTTTTTCTCAGTTGAAAGGGCTTACAGAATCCCGGGCAGACCCCCGGCCCCTGGCCAGCCCCCTAGACCACTGATTGCTAGACTCCTGAACTACATAGATCGGGATGCAATATTGCAACAATTCCGCAGCAAAGGCCCATTAAGTATGAAGATTCGATTATTAACGCATACCCAGACTTCACACAAGAGGTGCAGAACCAACGCAATTCTTTCGTCAAAATTAAACAACGCCTACGAGAACACAACATAAAATATGCCTTGCTCTTCCCTGCGAAACTAAGGGTAGTAGCAGAGGACCGCATCCACATATTCACAAACCCCGAAGATGCCTGGACATGGCTACATGCCAAGGGCCTAGCTCACCCCCGGGAAGACACGGAAGGGGATGAGAAATGGCAAACTCCTGCTGCAAGGAAGCGATCCAAAAGACGAACCTGAGGCCAGCTTAATGACTGGCAAGCAGCAGAAGAAAGAGCAAACGTGCTGAAAGAGACGCCGTTACACATGCAAAGCAACTGTGCAATAGCTAGGAAACCCCCAGAGCCGGGATCGGATTCAGACACGGCCAGTTCCACATCTACAATAATAGGAGAACTAGGTGGGCCAAAGGTCACCCCCAGATCCACAGACAAACTTTAAACTCCACACACTCATCCTGAGAGACCGCCTTCGACGATACTCGAAACCTGAACATTTCCAGAGACTCTGTGGCACCGGCGAGGCGTGGGGAAAATGCGCCTCCAACAATGTGTATCTTTGATATAAATACTAACCTAAGTTATTGGGGACACCTGGGGGCGGATCGCGGTTGGCGGGGCGGTGCTGGAGGGAACAATCTTACGTCTCGAGGGGCGCCCAATGGTATTAGCAGACTAAGGGGGTCATTCTGACCCTGGCGCCCATGGAAGCACCGCCAACAGGCTGGCGGTGCTTCAGCCGCGGTTGCCAAGCCGGGTCCGGCGGTTTCCCGCCGGATTTCCCCCGGCTGGGAGAATCCTCCATGGCAGCGCTGCTTGCAGCGCCGCCATGGGGATTCCGACCCCCTTCCCGCCAGCCTGTTTCTGGCGGTTTTCACCGCCAGAAACAGGATGGCGGGAACGGGTGTCGTGGGGCCCCTGGCGGCCCCTGCACTGCCCATGCCACTGGCATGGGCAGTGCAGGGGCCCCCTAACAGACAGTGCAGACAGTGAAAATCGCGACGGGTGCAACTGCACCCGTCGCACCCCTGCAACACCGCCCGCCGGCCCAGCGGGAAAGTCGAAATGGCCCCCGCGGTCTTTGCCCGCCAAACTCAGAATGACCCCCTAAGTCTGCGGAAAGATGTGAGCCCCTTATAAGAGCCACATCTGTACGATATGAGAATCCCACCATGCAAATCCATCCGGATATGGGTTACTTCACGTATTCTTAAGTTTAGTAGTTTCACAATAGTTGTAAGTAGTATAGGGGATTTAATAAGGGGAGGTGGAGTTAATAGTTTAATAGGAACGCATGTACCGGAATCATTTGAAGCACAAAATGAACAGCTGCACCCGCTATACTTAAATACCAGCTACTGTGGTACTGGGTTTTTCAGAACCGGTACTGATCCGGTAACCCAGCGGTGCCAGGGTACACCCAAAGACCTCGGGTACTTTCCTGATTCAGACTACAGAAACTCAGAGTCTTCTAGGTGAAGTCAAAGATCGAATTTATTGGCTGCAACCAATTGACAAGTGTCCTAGAAGTACAACAGCACGATTTGTATGTTCTCAGGAGACTGTGTTTCAATGCAAAGTCAGGTTTCCTTATATACAGTTTTTTAAGCTTCAGGCAAACATTCTTGACATTTTGGTTGGTCATTCACATGTTTTTACTACAAAGGAAAAAACAGTGTCATGATGAAACCTTATATTTCATGTCATCCAACCCATAATAAATTACCCGGCAAGGCCTAGTATTTTACATCAGATAAGTGTGGACCCCCAATAAAAACGGGCACCTCCCCCTCGTAAAGTAAGAAGAAGAAAAGAGCAGGTGCAGGTGTGAGCAAGATTAGGCAGGGTGTGTGAGCGATAATAAGGGTTTTATGGCATGGTGTGCCTTGATGCTATCTGATTCGGCCACTGGGAGAGGGACTGACCAAACAGGTTTGGCCTGAGGCAATGGTTCCAGCTTGCCCAGGCCAGAGAGAAGTCAATCAAGGTGTACGTGTCCTTGGAATCAAATCTGACTGTATTATAAGCCTATGTGAGGGCAACTTTTAAAAATGGCTGCTGTGTATAAAATGGGAGCCACGAGTGCAGAACGAAAATGGCGATTTCGAGGTGAAAACGCTGCTGGAATTGAGCGAAAATGCTCATGCTTAGTGTACTAGTCATTATCGGTCTTTTGATACTAAAATCGTACTGCTGTGGCAAAGTAAATTACATGGGTCCAGAATTTTTAGAACCACACTACAGAAAGGTAGTGACCAGGTTGGCCAACTCTAGAGCCCAGATCCTTAACACAGCAATGTACCCCCAAAGCCCCATATGATGCCTCCCAGCAATAATACCAAAAACCAGTATATTATAGTAACATGGAATATCAGGGGCCTGGGGGCGCTGAGTAAATGGGCTAGAGTGCACGCTCGACTCAAACGACTAGGAGTGCATATTGGCATTTTACAAGAAACACACATGCTAGATGGGGACTTACGCGACCTGCGCACGAAATGGGGAGGCCAGCTGATAGGCACAACATATTCGGCCTATGCGAGGGGGGTGTTGATCTGGATAGCGGCAGAAGTCCCATTTCTCTTGACGACACATAAGATAGATCAAGGAGGGAGATATGTAGTGGTGGAGGGCAGACTAGACGGCAGACAAATAGCAGTGGTCGGCATATACGCCCCAAACAGTGGCATCACAGGTTTTCTCACCACTCTCACTCCAACATGACTGTCCCACCCCATGGCCCTAGCCCTCTGGGGCGGCGACTTCAATAGCACCCTACCCGCAGTATTAGATAGAACTAGTGCCCATCCGAGCTCACTAATTAACAGGAAACCCATAGGTCCCCTGCAAGAATGGGCAAGCGTTATGAGACTCCATGACATATGGCGACTAGGTCACCCAGAACAAAGAGAATATTCATTTTACTCAGCACCACACAACACCCACACTAGAATAGACATAATATGGGGCACCCCTGAAATAGGGACATTGGTTACCGAATCGGAATACTTAGCAGAGACACTGTCGGATCATGCGCCATTGAAAGTAACACTGAATTGGGGAAGGACACGTCAGGCAGCCCCCACTTGGAGGTTCCAGGCGGAGACATTGCAGGACCAAGCATTCGCTGAAACATTGGGAAAATCTATAAGCCAGTACTGGGATATAAATGCTATGTCCGCAACAACACGGGCGACAGAGTGGGACGCCCACAAAGTAGTAACACGCGGAGTATGTATATCCACCATGTGGGGAGTGAGACGCTCTCTACAGGCAGAGATTGGCAAACTAGAGAAGGAGCTCAGGGCAGCGGAAATAAAGGTAGCACTATGGGAAATCCCCAATACTGTCCTAAAAGAAAAGCGCTCAAAATATAATGACGCAGATAGCAGACTCCGCTGCCATCACTACAACTATTACTTAACTAGGTTGCAAACGGAAGGGGATAGATCCAGCAGAATGCTAGCATGGCTACTCCGCAAAGATAGACAGCAGGCTCCGATAGGCGCCATCCGAGTGGGCGCGCAAGATATGGCTACCACACAAGTAGAAATAAACGAGACGTTTAGGAAATATTACTCAAACTTATACACTAAACGCACCTCATGCACAGCTACACAACTCGAGGCTTTTCTTGCCGATTCCCTCCTGCCCCAACTATCACAAACAGATAGAGATATAATCGAAACCCCCATGACAACAGAAGAAATAGAACTAGCCCTTGCACAGATGCCCAGGAATAAAGCACCTGGGGCAGACGGCCTCCCTTCGGAATATTATAAAGCCTACCTATCCTGCCTGAAACCCCATCTGCTAGGAGTATTCACAGAAGCGTGGACTAAAGAAAGCCTGCCCATATCCCAAAGGGAAGTTATGATAGCGGTATTCCCCAAACAGGGCCGGGACCCTACGGATGTCAAATCCTATAGACCACTATCGCTTCTAAATACAGACTGCAAAATATTAGGCAAAATACTAGCTAACAGACTAGCTCCCCTCATGCACTTATTGGTGCATGCAGACCAAAATGGCTTCATCCCAAGGCGCAACACCTTCCTAAATATTCGCAGACTACTGAGCATAATGGGGGACACTCCCCGTGACGCACAAGAGGAAATGGTGCTCTCACTAGATATAGAAAAGGCCTTCGATACGCTTGAGTGGGATTTCCTACTGGCCACGATGGCTCGCATGGGAATAGGCCCCAATTATATTCGCTGGGTCCGGACACTGTATTCCAATCCAAGCGTGAGGGTGAAGACGGGCGGGGTGATCTCTGACAGCTTCTCGATCTCTCGTGGCACACGACAGGGCTGCCCCCTATCCCCGCTATTGTTTGCTATAACAATGGAACCGCTAGCGGCAAGAATACGTCTCATGGAATATGAATGGGGAATAATCAGAAACGGGCTATACCACACGGTCTCATTATACGCAGATGATGCCTTAATATACATCGGGAACGGCCGTGCAGTTATTCCCTCTGTAATATCCTTATTGGCTGAGTTTGGAAGCCTGTCAGGCCTTGTAGTAAACTGGGAAAAGTCCTGTGCGTTTCCCCTGGCAAAGAGGGCACCAACAATCAGGATGCTCCTCAGATAGGGCTCCTAAAGTGGTGCCCGACAACATTTAAATATCTTGGGATAAATATATACCACAACACCGAAGATCTAAGAGACGGGAATCTGGGGAGGGCGCTAACCTCCATAAAAGGCTCCTTACAGTTCTGGAACAAGCTCCCGCTCTCGACACCCGGCAAGGTGGCGATTGCCAACATGTTGATCCTACTTAGGCTGCTATATTATTTTGCGGCTTTGCCGATAACTATTCCCAAAAGCCTCTTTAGCAATTTAAACACAGCTTTGCAGCAGCTCATCTGGGGCGGTGGCAGAGCACGGGTGGCTCTAACCACGCTGCAACACCCGCTGGACAATGGTGGCCTAGGAGCCCCCAACTTTGAACGATACTATGCAGCTGCACAACTTCAGTGGGTCCAGAATTGGATCCACAGACCAGAACAGGCAGAATCCACGAGCCTGGAGCCCCGACGGAATGGGACCCCCCTTATAAGATGGCTGACATCTAAGCTCCCCAAGACGGAACAGGTCAACCCATTGCTTGCAGTTGCACACGTGTGCTGGACTAAATATGTGCAAAAAGGAGCGGATAAGCTTCCTTACTCCCCAAACATACCACTTGTTAGACCTGACAGCCTTAGGGTAGTCACCCCTAACTTTTTGCCTGCCTCCCTCCACTTTTTGGACACTGTTTTTGCTGGCTTTTAGACTCTGCGCACTTTACCACTGCTAACCAGTGCTAAAGTGCACATGCTCTCTCCCCTAATACATGGTAAGTGGTCTCCAGGCACAACATCGCGATTCAGAGGACTGGCGGCGGAGCCCCACCTCCTCCCCCACAACTAACAACATGGGAGGAGCAGGTCTTGACCATCATGCATCCAGAGGGCCTCGGAGGAGTCGGTGGAGGAATGGACACTAGTAAGTAAAATCTTAACTATCATATCCCCCACCCTACCTGCATGCTATCACACACCCCCACCCTCACCCCCTCCCCTATCACTCCAACTCCTCACTAATGTACTAATAACACAAACCACCCATCCCAACACCAAGCCCTGCATGACACAACTAAGCATGGACACCCAGCACTAAAGCATGCTCACTGCATATACCCATAACAACTCCCCAACCATTATCATACAAGCCCCCACACAGGAATGTTTGCACTGGGGTACACGCACACCCACCCATTGCACACCATGACAAACACACATGCAATAATCATGCTCTTATACCCCTGCAGGACCACTACGTAACGTCACCACACAGGAGGGTCCAGACATCTCCACTCCACCCACAGAAGAAGCCCACAGTGACGACAGCAGTTCTGGCCAACTGGATCAAGATGACCAGCCCGGACCATCGTGGTCCTCGGGACAGTCGATTCCCCTTGCACAGGCACAGCCCAACACTGACCTTCCACACTCTGGTAACACCAGCACAGCACCCAACCAGCGGGCCCATACCTCCGTCCCCAGGACACGTCAATCAGCGGTGTGTCCACCACTACAGGGAACCCAGGGTAACCCACCACCCCAACAACAACAGGGACCTGGGGGCAGTGGTAGTGGGCACACGGTCCAGGGGACGGAGGCACAGGAACACAGCGGAACTCGGAGGGCTGCTGTGTGACAGGGGGTGGACAGGCCAAGGGAACCCACCCTCCACGAGGCCCTCTCCTCCATTATGGGAGCATACCACCACTCCCAGGAGACGATGGACACGGTCCTGGCCAAGTTTCAGGAGACCCAGCGCCTGCAGGACGAACAGTATTTGGGGTTCAGGGAGGAGCTCAGAACCATCAGCTCCACCCTGGGCACTATTGTAGGGGTGCTGAAGGACATACAAAAGACCATGAGGGACACCGTGGCACTCCAAGGGGCCCCTGACACTAGCATGGACGATGAACTGCCCACCACCTCCGCCGGTGCTAGTGGACAGGAGGCACCACCATAGGACCACCACACCAGCACCCTACCCCCTACAGACGGAGAACCACCAGCAAGCGGTCCCTGAGATCCAGGAACAGGACAGAGCAAGATGGCAAGACCCCGCCAGGAAATGAGACCACCCTGATTGTCCGCCCACTGTCTCACTTTGTTACCCTGTCCAGATTGGAACTGCCCCAGCTCCACTTCCTATGCCCATGTGGGCAGTGCACCTGTGAGACTAATGGACTGGACTCTGCCATGGACATTCCTCCACCATCACCCATCACCATTTTGCCACCCCCTCCAATAATTAGCACTTCAATAAACACCCTTGAACCACAAAACAATCTGGAGTCAGTCTGTGGTTTTGAAAATGTGTATTAGCAATGACAGTGACAAAATGCGTTTTCAAATGTAATGCCAACATACCTATGTCACACATCACAAGTCCATGAAGGATGCAAGCAGATGACACACGTTGGTAACCACACCTGTGAAACCGTAATGGAAATGTACAACTCAGTTAACAAATACTGCTACTAATTGACAGACAGGATAGAGGTAGAAGTGTGAAAGTGAATGTAATAGTAAAAAAATTGTTCTCACCTGTGTGTCACTGGAAATATTGCTGTATGACTGACTCCCTGTTGTCTATGTCTTCTTCCTCAGCTTCCTCCTCATCACTGTCCACAGGCTGCACAGGCTCCACAGCTGCCACAACACTGTCATCTGGACCATCCTCCTGCAGAAAAGGCACCTGGCGTCACAAAGCAAGATTGTGAAGCATCGAGCAGGCGATGATGATCTGGCACACCTTCCTTGGTGAGTAGAACAGGGAACCACCTGTCATATGGAGGCACCTGAACCTGGCCTTCAGGAAGCCGAAGGTGCGTTCGATCACCCTCCTAGTCCTCCCATGGGCCTCATTGTAGCGTTCCTCTGCCGTGGTACTGGGATTCCTCACTGGGGTCATTAGCCAGGACAGGTTGGGGTAACCAGAGACCCCTAATAGCCACACCCGGTGCCTCTGGAGTTGACCCATCACATACAGGATGCTGCTATTCCGCAGGATGTAGGTGTCATGCACTGAGCCAGGGAACATAGCATTTACCTAGGAGATGTACTGGTCTGCCAAACATACCATCTGTACATTCATGGAATGATAACTCTTCCGGTTCCTGTACACCTGTTCACTCCTGTGGGGGGGGGACCAGAGCTACATGGGTGCCATCAATAGCACCTATGATGTTGGGGATATGTCCCAGGGCATAGAAGTCACCTTTAACAGTAGACAAATCCTCCACCTGAGGGAAAACGATGTAGCTCCTTACGTGTTTCAGCAGGGCAGACAACACTCTGGACAACACGTTGGAAAACATAGGCTGGGACATCCCTGATGGCATGGCCACTGTTGTCTGAAATGATCCACTTGCAAGGAAATGGAGCACTGATAGCACCTGCACTTCAGGGGGTATTACTGTGGGATGGCGGATTGGTGAGATCAGGTCTGGCTCCAACTGGGTACACAGTTCCTGGATTGTGGCACGGTCAAACCTGTAGGTGGTGATCAAATGTCGCTCCTCCATTGTTAACAGCTCCACCAGCGGTCGGTACACCGGAGGATTCCACCATCTCCTCAAATGTCCCAGCTGACGGTGCCTAAGAAGGACAACAGCGACCACAGAGTCAACAAATTCCCAGGTATGTACCCACAGCTACACAGAACACAACACCAAATACAAAACTCTTCCTGTATGTGTGTGGAGTGTAGGCCTAGGTATGTGTGACGCAGTAGTAAATGAAGCCATGTGGGCCCCTGAAATGGCAGCTGCCTGACCTCTAAAGTGGGACAATGGGATGTGAGGTACCTGCGCTGGCGTTGTACACCGTCACGGTAGGCGGTCGTAGACCGCGGCGCAATGCTGCATTGGTTAACATTGGACCCTATGGGTCCCAGGAGCCAATGATGAAGTGCGCTGGCGGTGATGATACGCACCGCCGCAGACGTGACCACCATTTTCTATCTGTTCAATCACTCGATACCTGATCATCGACAGGAGAGGACCTACACTGCAAGTGCTGCTGTGACCTCGGTCTGGAAGAGACAATGGCTGTGCGTCTGGGGAAAGGGCCCCTGCCTTCACTGCTCAGGAGTTGGAGAAGCTAGTCGACGGGGTCCTCCCCCAGTACACGCTACTCTACGGTCCTCCAGACCAACAGGTAAGTACACAGGGAGCACGTTGTATGGGCTATGCTGGGTGGAGAGGGCTGGATGTCAGTAGGAAGGGGGCAGAGTTCAGCGACCATGAAGGACTGTGAATGCATGTGCCACATGGCAAGGGTAGGGATGGGGGCCACTCACATCGACGGTGCAGTTGGTAATGACTTCTCTTCTTCCCCTGTACATGTCATGTAGGTCAGCGCCCACCAGAAGAAGGACATTTGGCATGCCATCGCCAAGGACGTCCAGACCCTCGGGGTCCACCAGAGACGGGGCACCCACTGCCGTAAAAGATGGGAGGACATTCGCCGCTGGAGCAAGAAGACGGCGGAGGCTCAGCTGGGGATGGCCTCCCAACGTGGGAGTGGTGCCCGTCGCACCATGAACCCCCTGATGTTCCGGATCCTGGCGGTGGCCTACCCTGAGTTGGATGGGCGCTTGAGGGCATCACAGCAGACACAAGGGGGTGAGTACAACATCATTCAGTGGACTTTGCACGCAGTGGAGGGGTCTGGGTGGGGGAGGAGGGCTGTGGGTTTCCCTAGGCCAGGGCGAGTTCCGTAGGCTAGGCCTCTCCGTAATGCAGGCCATTTGGCACTCCACCCCACCTCTGTAGAGTGCCAAGTACAGGTATACATGCCCCTGTTTCATCTATGTGTGCAGATGTCCACCATAGCCATGTAGGCCAGATCCCAGGAATTGCATCTGTAGAGGCCAAGAGCACGGTGTAGTGCAAGGGGCTGCTGTGTCTGTATTGTCCGCCAACGGTAGCGGTAAGCCATGCACTCAACCTGTCTTTCTTCTGTTGCCCCCACCCCTTTTTGTGCTCTCCCTGTTCTTTTGTGCATCAGCATCATCAGGCGGAGGTACAGTGGCACCGGAGCAGGAGAGAGCTGCATCCCACATGGCCATGGAGGGCCACACAACAGACTCTGAATACACCAATGGGACGGAGGGCGAGGGGAGCTTCACATCGGTCACTGGATCACCAAACAGTGACACGGACTCGTCCACCGATGGGAGCTCCCTTGTGGTGGCGGCACCATCTGTGCTCCCCACTTCTACAGGTACAGCCGCCACCCCCCCCTACCAGCACTGCCCTCCCAGCAGCCCCTCAGCCTTCGCTCCGTGCCCGCTCACCCAGGAGGTTGGGCATCACCTTCGCCCTAGGCACCTCAGCCCCTGCCCCAGACACCCCTGCTGCCCTCGGTGAGGAGGCCATTGACCTCCTCAGGTCACTCACTGTTGGGCAGTCTACCATTGTGAATGCCATCCAGGGTGTAGAAAGGGAGTTGCAACACGGTAATGCATTCCGGGGGGGCATTCATTCTGGTCAGGCTACCCTTCATCGAACCCTGCAATCTCTGGCCTCATCACTGATGGCAGCCATTGTCCCTGTGTCTAGCCTCCCTCCTCCAACTTCCTCCACCCAGACCCAGTCCCCTGTACCCCAGCCTATCCCAAGCACACCATCAGACAAGCATGCACACACCTCAACACACAAAAGTGGCTCAGACAAACATAAGCACCACACAACCCACAGGCACTCACACAAGCATCACCCACATACAGACACAGCAACATCCACTGCCTCCACTGTGTCCCCATCCTCGTCGCCTCCCTCCTCCCTCCCAGTGTCGTCTACACTCTCACCTGCATGCACTACATCTACAGGCACTAGGACTCGCACCAGAATACCCAGCACCATACCCCGCTCACCTGCACTCCCCACCCCCACTACCATTTACACGTCCCCTGTGTCCACTCCCAGTGTGTCTGTGACGCCCCCTCCCAAAGTACACAAACGCGGGCACCCACACACTCAACATCCATCCACCTCACGACAGCCTACAGTACCTGCACCCAAATCACCTAAAGTTACACCTCCTAAAACCACCTCCTCTTCCTCCACTCCCAGACCCCCTCCAGCTACCCATCCCAGTGTTCGTCAGAAACTGTTCCTCAGCAACGTTGACCTCTTTACCACCACCCCCACCCCTCCAATTCATAGGTGCCATAGTAGCACCTCAGCCAAAAAAAGTCTGGTACCAGTGATGCGTGTTAAAGGTGTGTGGAGTGCACCGGCCACCAGGGCAGCCAGTGTGACACGTAGCCAAAGCACTGCCAGTCCACCCCCTATAAAGCACCTTAAGTTGGAAAGTGGCCGACGGGAGAGGGTGAAGACTCCTGCCGGCAAAACAGCTCACAAGGGACCCGGGGGGAGTGCCGAGTCAGCTGTGACTCCTACAAGGTGGTGAAGGGGCAGAAGAAGTCTCCAAAGTCTGGGAAGAGCAGCACGGCAGAGAAGGCTGCCATCCTCCCCGCCGGCCGGGACGCCACCGCTAGCACTGTCGTCACTGGTCCGGAGACCACCGCCAGAGTCAAAGACCTGGAGGGCACCAGTATCGTCACTGGTCCGGAGACCACCGCCAGAGTCAGTGCCCTGGAGGGCACCAGTATCGTCACTGGTCAGGAGTCCACCGCCAGAGTCAGTGCCCTGGTGGGCAGCAGTATCGTCACTGCTCAGGAGACCACCGCCAGAGTCAGTTCCCTGGAGGGCACCAGTATCGTCACTGGTCCGGAGACCACCGCCAGAGTCAGTGCCCTGGAGGGTACCAGTATCGTCACTAGTCAGGAGACCACCGCCAGAGTCAGTGCCCTGGAGGGCACCAGTATCGTCACTGGTCAGGAGACCCCCGCCAGCGTCAGTGACCTGGAGGGCCTCGGCAGCCACAGCCCCGCTGGGCACTGAGGGACCGTAATGCCACACACCGCTGCCCAGGTCAGAGACAGCAAAGGCAAGCACCACTGAACAAGGAAAAGACCGCCATGGTGAAGACCGCTGAACATGGCAAAGCACCGCTGAACAGGTCAGAGACAGCAGAGGCAAGCACCGCTGAACAGGGCAAAGACCGCCATGGTGAAGACCGCTGAACAGGGCAAAGCACCGCTGAACAGGCCAAAGACCGCCATGGCAAAGCACCGCTGAACAGGTCAGAGACAGCAAAGGCAAGCACCGCTGAACAGGGCAAAGACCGCCATGGTGAAGACCGCTGAACAGGGCAAAGCACCGCTGAACAGGTCAGAGACAGCAGAGGCAAGCACCGCTGAACAGGGCAAAGACTGCCATGGTGAAGACCGCTGAACAGGGCAAAGCACCGCTGAACAGGCCAAAGACCGCCATGGCAAAGCACCGCTGAACAGGTCAGAGACAACAGAGGCAAGCACCATTGAACAGGGCAAAGACCGCCATGGTGAAGACCGCTGAACAGGGCAAAGCACCGCTGAACAGGCCAAAGACCGCCATGGCAAAGCACTGCTGAACAGGTCATAGACAGCAGAGGCAAGCACCGCTGAACAGGGCAAAGACTGCCATGGTGAAGACCGCTGAACAGGGCAAAGCACTGCCATGGTGAAGACCGCTGAACAGGGCAAAGACCGCCAAATCAAGCATCATTAGCCCATGTGCAGCTGGGACAGTGACAGAACTGGGACCGTCACGGGGAGCGTGATGCACTCTGGGCACCAGTCCCCCTCCAGAACCAGTGGAGACCTGCATCCACTCTGTCTGTCCTTCACAGGATGAAGCACTCTGGGCACCAGTCCCCCTCCAGAACCATTGGTGACCTGCATCCACTTGAGAGACTGTGGTTTTGCACTCCCCAGGATGGTACAGTGGGCAATCCACCCACTGTAGAAACTTGAGGGACTGTGGGTTTGCACTCCCCAGGATGGTACAGTGGGCAGCCCACCCACTGTAGAGACTTGAGAGACTGTGGCTTTGCACTCCCCAGGATACATCAATGGGCATGAAGCCCCATCGTGGATCTGGCATGGTGCTGTAATCTGGCTGAGGTACCCCCCCTTCCCTTCCCCATGAGGTGCCTGTTGTATTTCTATCTGATGCCCCTGCAGTGTTCTCCCCGTTTTTGCACAGGTATCTAGTGTGGGCCTCGCCCATGCATTTTGGGCCCAGTGGTCCACGGACATTGATATGTGCATACCTACAGTACTACTCGTGATGTATGATTTTCGATTGTTTATTTATATATGCATATATTTGGTTACTGTATTTTGATACATTACAATGTTTGGACTGATTTCCTTTTGTCTTTGCATTCTTCCGGGGGGGTTGTGGGTTGTTACTGTTCTGTTTGGAAATTCATTGGTGTGTGTGTTGTAGTGGGTGAGGGTCGGGTTGGGGGTGGGGGTGTTGCATGTGTGTCCCCCTAACTTTTGGCTCCCCCCTCCCCTATGTCTTAGGTGCAGTACTCACCGTTGTCTTCGGCGCCTACGTTGCTGGTGATCGTAGAGGAGCAGGAAGACAAGCGCAGGGAGTATTTGTAGTTCGGGCTCCATGGTGGCCTCCTTCCTTGTGGAGTGTGTTAAGGTGAGTGTTTTCCCATTACAAAAGCTGTTTCCGACGTGTTTGATCCACGGTGAATCCGCCACGGAAAAGGTGGCGGATTGGCCGGTTGTGATACTGTGGGCGGTACATTGTCTCCCGCCTGTCTGTTGGCGGTGACCGCCGCGCTGCTTGTCTGTACCACCGTGGCGGTCGGAGTGTTAAAGTGGCTGTCTATGTTGGCGGTTTCCACCACGGTCATAATTCCCATTTTTTGTCCACCGGCCTGTTTGCGGTATTACCGCAGCTTTAACACCGTTCGCCACGGTTGTAATGACCCCCTTTGTGTCAATGGTAAACGGCTATGCAGATCAAGTCGCAAGGTTTTGCGCATTGAACTGTATATCGTTCAAGGACCAGTGGGAATTATTACCGCAAACTGAAAATGAAACATGCTTGAACTTTGCATTAAGGGTGGTTGGTACACTAGATGAGCTAAAATCACGACAGGGTCATGCTAGCAGAGAGGAGAAACGCTCCTGGCAGAGAATACAATGTGTACAGAGAGCTGATGACTTATGGGTCTCAGAGGAGGGGAAACTGGTTTTGCCCAACAGTCTTTTGTCACAATTTGCAAGGCTTTATCATGGACAGGCACATCTTGGGAGAGATGCAATGATCAGGTCATTCAAGATTGACTGGTTTAACCCAAAATTCAGACAAGCCGCAGAGGTTACCTGTCACAGGTGCATCATCTGTCAACAGACGAATGCCGGAAAAGGGACTGTGGTAACTTTGAGTCACATAGGGAGAGCTGGCGGTCCATTTAGCAGAATGCAAATGGATTTCATTGAGATGCCTGTTTGTGGAGGATTGAGGTACGTGTTGGTGATTGTGTGTGTTTTCTGCCATTAGATTGAAGCTTACCCCACACGTAGAAATGACAGTCTCCCAGTTGCAAAGCTGTTGCTTAGAGAACTAATACCCAGATTTGTTTTTCCGGTCTCTTTAGAATCAGATAGGGGCAGACACTTTGACAATGAGGTGATTAAGCTCTTGTGTGCTGCATTAGACATTGAACAGAAGCTGCATTGTAGCTACTGCCCTGAAGCCTCAGTACTAGTAGAACAAATGAATGGTACCTTGAAGTCGAGAATGGCAAAGATGTGCGCAGCCACCAATATGAAATGGCCAGATGCATTACCCTTAGTACTGATGTCGATGAGAAACACCCCTGATAAGAAGACAGGACTATCACCCCATGAGATCATTATGGGCAGAGCTATGAGGCTACCCGCAGTACCTGCAAATGCTCTTGTGAATATCACGAATGATATGGTGTTGTCTACTGCAAAGGTTTCGCTGATGTGGTTCACTCTTTTTCCCACCAGGTGGAAGCCACCACATTGTCACCGGTCAGTGATCCAGGTCACACCCTGCAAACCGGTGACTGGGTGGTTGTCAAGAAGCACGTGAGAAAGTTGTGTTTGGAGCCGCGCTGGAAGGGGCCATATCAAGTAATAATGACAACAACCACTGCTGTGAAATGTGAAGGCGTTCCAAACTGGATACATGCTAGTCACACAAAGAAGGTAACTTATCCGACTGATGAGGAACTTGAAGTTTCTGACATTCCAGAGAAGGAAGTTTCAGGGCCAGAAAGTAGACAAGGGGGAACTGAGACTGCAGGAGAGCCCACTGAGAACAGCCTAGTCCCTCAAACAGTAAACGAGTTTGAGAGAGGTGACAGTGAGCCTATCTTAGTAGAGGCAGCAGGAGAACTAAGACAAGGAGAGGTTCTCCCAGAAGTAGACTGATAAGGGTTAGAGCTTGAACCTGTTACAGACCCAGAAGAAGAAGAAGGGGAAAT
Source organism: Pleurodeles waltl (assembly GCF_031143425.1). Lineage (NCBI taxonomy): Eukaryota > Metazoa > Chordata > Amphibia > Caudata > Salamandridae > Pleurodeles > Pleurodeles waltl. The sequence continues at coordinate 688,806,772 of NC_090442.1, forward strand.
AGTAGAGAGAGGTCAAAGCACCCCAGCATCCCCGGAGCCAGTTGCAGGTCCGTCAAGAGAAAACACCATAGCACAGAGGAGGGTGCTGTTCAGCATCCTGAAAGGACAAGCAGGAAGAAGACGCATAAAGGTGATAACTGGCCAGAGAAACAGGCTGTAAAAGAAAAGGTCGTACCAGGTGAAAAAATAACAGAAGCAACGGATACACCCCGAGTAGAGGATCTAAGTGAAGGACAATTGCAAAGTGAACGCAGGTTAAAAAGAAAAAGAACTTCAAATAGAAGGTATGCAAGCCCTGAATGGGCATCTGCAATGACATCTGAATGACAACAAGAATTCTTAGCTTTCTGTTTTGATCGAGAAGTACCAGGCGAATACTACAGTACTTGAAATTCATCAGAAAAAGAGACAGTGTTAAAACTGAAATTGAAAAGGAAAATTTAAAGCTGAAAATACTTTTAAACTGCCGGATGTGACACTGATAACCTGAATTGACTTTGAAACCCGATTATGACAAGCTGCTAACCTGATTCGACAAAAGGGTCCTGGAGGGAGTGAAACGATGTAAATGCACACAGAGAGAAAGAGAGACTTTGCATCGAGAAAAAAAAAGGAGCTTTTAGTTGTCCTCAAGTTGATTGTTTGCTTTGAAGTTATTCTTCTATCTGATTCATTACAGATCATGGCTTATAATAGAGGTAGTAGCAAGAAGGGTAAAGTGTGTGGTTGGTTAAGCCTTATATTAGGTATTGTGTGTGCGATAATAATTATAGGTGTGATTGTGGGTATGCCGTGGCTGGATAAGAAAGCGACTAACAATGCTTCAAAACCTGAGACTACAACACTAACACCGTGGGAAAAGTTTGAGCAAGATACAAAACACTTGCATGAGGGAACTAACTCAAAAGGGGAACTCTCCACTAATGTCTTCTATCACTTGCTGAATGAGTATGTTGAGACCATGGATGCGAAAAACTGTTATGTGTGCACAAAGATTCCTTCATCAGTGCAAGAAGGGGTCACCTATCATAGTCTTCCATTAACTTATGGGATAAGTTGTAGTTAACTACTAACAAGATTCTATGACCAGGAGCATGTGCAATATTTTTATTCAAATTTGGATGTGGTGTTTTCTTTTGTGCCAGTGATTGAGTTTCTGAACAAATTAGCTAAAGAGCATAGTATAAAATTAGTTAGAGGTTTCTTTAAACCGACACTTACATTTGAAACAGCTTATGCACACCACAACAATCTGACTTGCTTATTAACATCTGTAGAGAAAAGCTTCTTAGATCACACTGATGATAGATGCAAAGCATTGAAACAGCGACTAGAAAAAAGGGTTAGAGAAAATCACATATGCAAATGATTATGCTTACACTGCAATAAAGACACAAGGCAAATTAGCTATAGATGCACTACATGTAGGAAGGCTTTGTATATATAGGCCGAAATCTGAACATGACACTTTATTTGTGGGAACGAGTGAATGCAGGCATGTGTTTTTGTTTCAGAGTAAATGGACATTCATGTTAAATGGACAGGACCCAGCGATCCCTGGGATCTATTATATCTGTGGAATTAATGCTTATTACGGTCTCCCTAAGGGATGGTATGGGACATGCTATTTGGGAATAGTTTTACCAGATTGGTGGCTTAAAGCAAATACCTAAAGCGTCTAAAATACAACATGCTAGATAAAAATGAGAGACAGCGTCTGCTGTCGTTGGTGACATATTTGGAGCCATAATTCCTTCAGTAGGGGTTATCTTAAACTCCATGAAGATTCGAAAGTTGTCTACTATTGTGGATAACATGCTGACAAGTTTTACAGGGGCTATACTCCTGATAGATACTGAACTTGCTGCGGAAAGAGCTATGACTCTTCAAAATCGGCTTTCTTTATACATTCTTTTAGCAAAGAATGGCGGAGTCTGCAAGATGCTCAACGAGCGTCATTGTTGCTCGTATATACCAGAAATAGTACAAAGATTAGAGCTATTCTTACTAACCTAACTAGAGATAGTGCAGATTTGAAGGATTTAGAGGAACCTGGAGTGTGGGATAAAGTGGGAAAAGGAATTGCCAGAGTAGGGAGCTGGTTTAGCAACATTGGGAATGGGGTTTTTGCAGAAATATTAGGGGGTCTATTAATTGTTCTGGCCTGTTTATTAGGTTTATGGGGAGTATAAAAAATTCATGACAAAATTGGAAGAAATTGGACAAAGAGAAATAAGAAAAATTAGGAAAGTGAAAGGGAGAAAATGTTTAAGGAAATTTGGGAAAGTTCACACAAGGGACAAGATGTTGAAATGCGCATTATGCGCAAGGTGAAAAATTAAAGTGAAGGTTCGAAAAGGGAAAGGTTTGTGTGATGACGAATGTCCTCAGAGGAGGGACTGAGAGAACGTAGCTTATATAATCCATATTAATATGCAATGTTTATGAATTAATGTGTGATAATGCCGCATAGAAACTGTAATAGTCAATTTTGTTTAAACGTACACTTGAAATGTGACCACGGGCAGTGGCCTTCAATGTAGACGTGGACTAATAATAGTGACTAAAATGTTTATGAATTATTATACTGAATAAGTTTATACTAATTATTAATAATTGTATTATTGAATTTGTACTGAAATCCTTGTAGGCCTTAAGTTAGCATGAGCCGAAGCTTAACTGCTTGGCTGTCATGTTAAATGTACTTTTCCTATCTTGCAGTGTGCTGACTCGCAAAAGGACATGACCCCTTGTTTTCTGCAAACTAGAAGCTGAATGTAACCATAGTAGATCCGTTCACACAAATTCTTCATTGCTTGTAGGATGATATTGGACAAAATGCAACAGTGTAGATTAATGTAATGTACAAGGTCGTTCAAACCGGTAAAGACAATGGAGCTACTGACCAAAAGATGTGCAAAGAATTACAGAAGGATGAAATCATACCGGACGTGCTACCTCTGAAGATGTCAATCATGTAGACCAATGAAGTGTCTGTAAAATAATATGGGGTGAAAGATTAATGACCTAATGCATTTTCCAGTTGGATAAAGATAGTGGGGTATAACCAAGATCCAATAGAATTTTAGGGAAATGTACAACAAAAAGGGGATAAAAACCCATGACACGGGGAACCATTTAGGTGGGTTAGGGAATGCTATTGATTTTATCCAGAAACTTTGTCACTCTGTTTGGTGACTTATTGGTTTGCTTAGAACATTCCTCGTCCTTAGATTTGCCCATTTTACACTTTACCTCCTTATGAGGGAAGTGCCCCTTTTTGCCCCAGAGCTGAGTTCTGACTGATGGCGATTTGACTGATGTCCTGAAGACGAAGACTGAACCTGTGTGCTGACCAAACTTTGGAGGGTAATTATGACAATGCATTTGTGATTTGTCTGTTTGCTTTTCCTTTCTAGGTACCAATTGCTTACTTTTGACAGAGACCATAGTTAGATGTTTTCCAAATTGGTGTTCTAAATTGTTTTGCATGAAGCCCAACATGCCAATGCTAATCAGTGGTTAGGACAGGTGATCATTAAACTGACGCAAATAGACAAACAACTGAATCTATGCTTTGTTGAACTGACACATTATTGGGACTCTGCTAAATTGATCTATGTTCACTCCGTGTTATGTTTTGATGTTTGTGATTCTCGCCTTAATGAAATCTTATCAAAGTTGCCATATCGTGATTATGCTATTATGTTTCTTGGTTTTGAGATTAGCACATCTGCTCTTAGAATTGTAACTAATAGGGAATAAAACTCATAAAAGTTGACTAAACTGGTGTGGTTATTCATGACTGCAAGGTCATGGTAGAGTCTTGAGTTGATTAATGACTTTGACTAAAGTGAAATGTATTGTTTTGATAAATATTGATGACATTATTGATGTATTGATTGACATATTGATTAGCTATCTCATCCCAAGGTGTCTCTCAACTGGGTCAAAAGATTAATTGGCCTAAAATGAGTCCTGATGTGTAATAACTTATCATAAGGGGACGCGTTAGCAATGTTAAGAAGGCAATACTTAGGAGGATTGGACTTAAAAAGAATATGACAGCAATGCTGCTTGAGGTATAGACCTATCCTCATCACCCGAGAGCCACTTCTGACAGTAGTCAGTGGGACCATGCGGAATGATTATTTATGTGTGACAAAATATGATGTAGAATGCTGAAAAAAATATGTTGTGACTTCAGCTATTTTAATTCATGTAAATTACATACAAGGAAACTTCAAGACCAATAGCAATGCATACAAACTGCCTCACCACTGAAGTAATCAAAATCACTGTGCTTTTTTCAGCAGCTCTGACTATATATACATTAATAATAGTTTTTCCGTATTGTAAAATAGGCGTGTACAAAACTGACTAATAATAAAAAGTAAGGAGCCATGTATAAGATATTGTGGAGTAAAGAGGAGCAACAGAAGAAAAGTAAGTTTGTCTGCTGTGAATCCGTACCACTAAAAAAATTGCAAAGTAGCCAAAAAAGGCAAAACAGAAAGAAATACACCAATCAAGTGTATCCCTTTTCTGGTAATGAAGTCATGTGAAGAAAAACAGATAATCTGTGAACTAAGCAGCTTTAACCCCAACCATGAAATGAGCCAACAAGTGGACTATGCTGCTACCAGCTATCCAGAGGTATCAGGCCAATCTCCAGGGATGTTTTCATAAGTAGGAGAAACTATAGAGGCTCCAAAACCTGTGTCTTTTCCATGACAAGAGATGGCATTCTTCACAGCCCAGCACAGCTGAGAAACACAAATTGTTATTGAGAAGTAAGTCCTACTGTCCAGCTGCCAGGAGCATTGGTAGCGGAGTGGTCTGCTTCAACTAAAATACCTTTCCTGATACCTGGAGGACCAATGAGAACTGGCTCAGTTAGACCCCAGATGAAATACTACATATAAAAAAAAATGGCCCTCATTACAACCCTTGCGGTCGGTGTTAAAGCGGCTGTAATACCGCAAACAGGCTGGCGGAAAAAAAATGGGATTACAACTGTGGCGGAAACTGCCAACATAGACAGCCACTTTAACATTCCGACCGGCCATGGCGGTAGAAACAAACAGCGCGACGGTCACCGCCAACAGACAGGCAGGAGACAAAGTACTGCCCACCCTAATACAAGAGGCCTATCCGCCACCTTTACCGGGGTGGAACGAACGCGAGCAAAAGCACAGCGGAAACAATACACAGAAGGGAAAACCCTCACCTCTCGACACCCAATGAGAAACCAGGAAGCCATGGAGCCCGAACTACACATACTGCCCATGCTGGTTTACCTCCTCTTCTATGAGGAGTACGAACTGTGGCGACCACGGTGAGTACTGCGCCTACAACACAGGGGGAGGAAACAGAGTGACACCCCCACCCTCACCACCACACACAACAACAGACACACAAATACATACAGCAACATTACATATACACCCCCCACACCCACTGGAAGAACGCTAGGACAAAAGGAAATGATTGTAACCATTGTAATCAAGAAAAATCCAGTATTCAAAAATCTATATTCAGTATATACAAATATGTACACCAACTACACAAGTCCAGATAGTGTACTAATCATTGTCCATGGACCACTGGGCCCAAAATGCATGGGCGAGGCCCACACATGATACCTGACTTGAAACAGAGAGAACATTGCACGGGCATCAGATTGAAAATATACAGGCACCTCAGAGGGAGGGGGAGGGGAGGCACCTCAGCCTGATGAACGCACAAAGCCACTGCTGCACGAGGGGACTCCATGCCCATTGATGTATCCTGGGGAGTGGAAAGCCACAGTCTCTCAAGTCTCTCCAGTGGGTGGTTTGCCCACTGCTTTATCCTGGGGAGTGCAAAGCCACAGTCTTTCAAGTCTCTCCTGTGGGAGGTTTGCTCACTGCTTTATCCTGGGGAGTACAAAGCCACAGTCTCTCAAGTCTCTCAAGTGGGTGGTTTGCCCACTGCTTTATCCTGGGGAGTGCAGAGCTACAGTCTCTCAAGTGGGTGGTTTGCCCACTGCTTTATCCTGGGGAGTGCAAAGCCACAGTTTATCAAGTGGATGTCATTCTCCACTGGTTCTGGAGGGGGCCTGGTGCCCAGAGTGCTTCATCCTGCCAAGGGCAGAGGTAGTGGATGTCATTCTCCACTGGTTCTGGAGGGGACCTCTTGCCCAGAGTGCTCCATGTGCAGTGTGGCCGGTACAATTCCCTCACCTGGGTGTGTGTGCCACAAGATTTGTGAGGTTCAGGTAGGGACATACCCCACACTGCTGTGGCTGCACTTCATGGAATCTGCCCAGGGTCCAGGAACTCTCCTCCAGCCTCAGGCGACTGACCACTGGGGATGGTAGCCATTTCAGTGGTGGTGCCTGTGTCCGAGGACGCCGTAGGGCTGGAGGCGGTGCTTGCGGTGGTGTCTGTCGGTGGTGCTTGCGGCGGTGCTTGCAGCAGTGCTGGCGGCAGTGCTGGTGGCAGTGCTGGTGGCGGTGCATGGGTCAGCACCTGCAGACGGACACAGCAGGATGTTTCCTCCAGCCTCAGATGACTGACCACTGGGGATGGTAGCCACGTCAGCGGTGGTGCCTGTGTCCGAGGATGCCACAGGGCTGGTGGCGGTGCTTGCGGCGGTGTCTGTCCCGGCGGTGCTTGCGACGGTGCTTGTGGCGGTGCTGGTGGCTGTGCATGGGTCAGCACCTGCAGAGGGACACAGCAGGATGTTTCCTGCAGCCTTTGATGGCTGCCCACTGGGGAAGATGCTGGGGACTGCCGCTGAGGCTGTAGACGTGCTGGGGGTGGTGCAGGTGGTGGGGCAGCTAGCGGTGCTCGCCGCCGTACAGGTTGGCGTGGTCGTGGACAGAGAGTGTGACACTGGTCCCTCAGTCGGTGCCACCATGCCCTCTCCTGACCTGCTCTTCAGCTTTTGGCCCTTCCCCAGCTTTGATGGAGCCACAGTTGTCTTGCCACTATCCCCTTTGGTTTTTGCTGAGCCCTGGGTGGCTGCTACTTTCGGCTTCTCCCTCTGGGATGTGGGAACCTTTTTCACCTTGGCAGGTAGCGGAATGTCCTTTCCCTCGCTACATGGCACACTGACAGCCCTGATGGGTGGCACACTCCATGACTCCGCAGTTTCTGGCACCACTGCCCCTGGGGATTTGGTGGCTGAGGTGCTGGGCTGGGACCTGAAAAGCCTGGCCCTAGGGGAAGGATGGGGGGGAGGTGTAGGGAAAAGGTCAATTTCAAACAGAAAGAGTTTCTTAGACACACTGGGAGGATGTAGGGGGTTCGGGAGTGGAGGTAGAGGTGGTGGTTGTAGGAGGTATACGTCTGCTGAATTTGGGTGAAGTTGCATAAGCTGAAGGCTGTTGTTAAGTGGATGGCTGTTGGGTGGGTGTGTGCCTGCATTTGTGTACTTTGGGAGGAGGGCTCACAGACACACTGGGAGATGACACTGGGGATGTGTGCATGGTAGTGGGGGTGGTGAATGCACGTGAGCGGTGTGTGGTGATGGGCGTGCTGGTGATGGAGGCAGTGGCTGAGGATGTAGTGCATGCAGGTGTGAGTGGAGACGAGACTGGGAGGGAGGAGGAGGATATGCCGCACCTACCAGCCACCAAGGGCAATACACCTGCGGCACCATCAAAGGTGGAGAAGGGACAAAAACAGAAGAGTAGGTCAGGACAGGGCACGGTGGCACCGACTGACGGACTAGTGTCACCCCTTCTTTCCACGACTACACCAACGTGTACGACGGCCCCGCCACCTGCACCGCCACCAGCACCGCCACCTGCACTGCCACCAGCACCGCCACCTGCACCGCCACCAGCACCGCCACCTGTACCGCCACCAGCACCACCACCTCACAGCCACCTGCACCGGCACATCTGCAGCCTCAGCACCAGTCTCCAGCATCTTCTACAGTGGGCAGCCATCCGAGGCTGCAGTAAACGTCCTGCTGTGTCCCTCAACAGAAACATGCACCACCGCCAGCACCGCCGCCACAGACATCGCCGCAAGCACTGCCACCATCCCCGCGACATGCTCAGACAGTGGCACCACCGCTGACATGGCTACCATCCCCAGTGGTCAGCCGTCAGAGGCTGGAGGAGACTTCCTGGACCCTGCCCAGCTTCCATGAGACATGACTTCCATCACTGTTTGCACCTGCAGGTGGAAGGCGAAGCCGCAACAGTGTGGGGTATGTCTCTGCCTCCATGGCGTGTCATGCTACCTGTTCCTAGGCAATCTCATGGCACACACACCCAGGTGAGGGAATGGGACCGGCCACACTGCATGTGGAGCACTCTGGGCACAATGCCCCCTCCAGAACCAGTGGAGATTCTCATCCACTACCTCAGTTCTTGGCAGGATGAAGCACTCTGGGCCACAAGGCCCCCTCCAGAACCGGGGAGAATCATATCCACTACCTCAGTCCTTGGCAGGATGAAGCACTCTGGGCACAAGGCTCCCTCCAGAACCAGTGGAGAATCACATCCACTACCTCAGTCCTTGGCAGGATGAAGCACTCTGGGCACAAAGCCCCCTCCGGAACCAGTGGAGATTCACATCCCCTACCTCAGTCCTTGGCAGGATGAAGCACACTGGGCAAAATGCCCCCTCCAGAACCAGTGGAGACTGTTATCCACTTGAGAGTCTGTGGGTCTGCACTCCCCAGGATAAAGCAGTGGGCAAACCATCCCCTGAAAGACTTGAGAGACTTTGGCTTTGCACTCCCCAGGATACAGCAGTGGGCAAACCACCCACTGGAAAGACTTAAGAGACTGTGGCTTTGCACTCCCCAGGATAAAGCAGTGGGCAAACCATCCACTGGAAAGACTTGAGAGACTGTGGCTTTGCACTCCCCAGGATACAGCAGTGGGCAAACCACCCGCTGGAAAGACTTGATTTCATGATTACAATTGTTACAATCATTTAATTTTGCCCTTGCGTTCTTCCAGGGGGTGGGAGTGGGGTGTATATATGATGTTGTTGCATGTATTTGTGTGTATGGTGTTGTGGGTGAGGGTTGGGTTGGGGGTATTGCGTGTTGCGTGTGTGTGTGTCACTCTCTTTTCCCTCCCCCTCTCCCCTGTGTTGTAGGTGCAGTACTCACCGTGGTCATCTATGGCGTCTTTCCTGCTCCTGATAGAGCAGGAGGAAGACCAGCATGGGCAGGACGTGTAGTTCGGACTCCATGGCGTCCTGGTTTCTCGTTGGGTGTCAAGAGGTGAGTGGTTTCCCTGCTGTGTACTGTTTCCACCGTGCTTTTGATAGCATTGGTTCCGCCCCGGAAAAGGTGACGGATAGGCCTCTTGTGATACAGTCGGCGATACTGAGTCCTCTGCCTGTCTGTTGGCGGTTACCGCCGCTGTGTTTGTTTTTACCGCCGTGGCAGTCGGAGTGTTAAAGTGGCTGTCTATGTTGGCGGTTTCCGCCATGGTCGTGATTCCATTTTTTTTTTTCGCCGTCCTCTTGGCGGTATTACTGCTGCTTTACCACCGTCCGGCAGAGTTGTAATGATGGCCTAATTGTCTTGTAAGGAAGGTAGTCTTGGGAAAAGGATAAACAGAAGTTTGAAGAAGAGACAAAGCAATGTGGTCATTACACTAAATATTGACTATGAACTCGACAGAAGAGTTATGAGTGCATCATTTTCCAAAGCTTGATCTGATGACCATTGCAATATTCTATGTAAAACTGTACCACTATGTGGATTGTGAAGACTTTATTTTAAACGCCTCCATTGGTCATAGAGAGGTGTAGGAGCATAGTAGGAATCATTAGGGCTAGCTGCTGGTTCTCCATTTTGATGGTTCTAGGAACAATCAATTTGACTAAATTAATTCCTGACTGTGCACAAGGTAATTGCAACCGGCATGTAATGCTTGTAGTTTGAGTTTAATTTGTAAACTATTGCCTTCCGTCTATTGACAGATCTGGCATCACCTGAGGATGAGGGCATGTAGGACATGCATACATTTAACATCATTTAAACAGTCAATGTGAATTATAGACAACAGTGCTTCAAATGGACTTCCTGCTCACCATTATTTTATAGTAATTAAATTGCATCCTAAACACTGAACATTAGACAGGGTGATTCTTACAGAGAAATTAAAATTTTTGGCATATCCTTTTTCAGTGTAAGAACTTAGGGCCAGATGTATCAAGCTTTTTTGTATTCGCAAACTGTGCGAATCGCAAAAATCAGCCATTTGCGAATACAAAAATGGTCGATGTGATGTATGAAAGGCATTTGCAGTGTGAAAAAACGGAATCACAAAAATTGCTAATTTTTGCGAATATGACATGGTTTTGCGAGTCGCACTTAGCGTATCGCAAATAGTGACATGAAATACCGTATCGCTATTTGCGAGACGCAAACTGCAACACAGTTTAGCAAATTACAGATATCGATCCACAAAATCATGGCACAATATGCGATACGCGATTGCGACATGCAAAACCATGTTACAAAGCAATGCACCAAAAATTCGGAATTCACGAAAATTCACCGATTGGCCTTTTGCACATGCAATTTACCACTAATTGAAATCAGGTAGTAACCAGGTGCAACCTATTTAAGAGGCCCAGAATGCCTCAGCCCCTCTTCCACAATGGCTGCACTCTACATGATGGAGAGGAGGATGAGAATCTTGGCAGGTTTGAGGAGACAGGAGCGCATTTTCAGAGTGCGCATAACCCTTTTTCACCAGACAGAGGAGGAAATCTATGAGAAGTACAGGTTAAGCTCAGCCATGATACTTGACCTGGTAGCATACCCACCCATGTGCAGGTATTATGCTCCCTGCACATATTAGACTCAGGGAGCTATCAAGGGGTCATATCAGCAGCTGGAGAGGTCTCACAGAGTGCTCTCTCATGATTCTTCGAAGCATTCCTAAATGCCATACTGAGCAAAATACAGGAGCACATTAGATTCCCCAACACCCCACAGGAAGTACAACAAACAAAAATAACTTTTTATCAGATAGCACAATTCCCACATGTCATAGGTGCCATTGTTGGGACACATGTAGCTATCTGTCCACCATAGGCCACAGAGAATGTTCATCGCAACCGTAAAAACCATCATTCCATGAACATACAGGTGATTAGCAATGCCTCTAACATCACCACCGATCTTGTGGCCAGATACCCAGGTAACACACATGACTCCTACATCTTTTGCAACTGCAGGATTCACACAAGACTGCTAGCTGGGGAGTTTGGTGGGTAAAGTAAGAAATGACTATGTTGCATTGAAGAAATAGTGACTGCAGATTCCAACAGTACTCATTTTATCCTCTGTTCATTCCAGGAGACAGTGCCTACACAGTGCGCACCTACATACTGATGCCCTACCTGATCCCTGCAATGCCTGCAGAGAGGAGATATAGGGGGTCATTCTGACCCTGGCGGTCAGTGTTAAAGCGGCGGCCAACCCGCCAACAGGCTGGCGGTCCAAAAAATGGAATTCTGACCCTGGCGGAAACCGCCAACAGAGCCCGCCACTTTAACACTCCGACCGCCACGGCGGGACACACAAACAGCGCGGCGGTCACCGCCAACAGGCAGGCGGCAGACAATGTACCGCCCACCCTATCACAACTCACCAATCCGCCACCTTTTCCGGGGCGGGAGCACCGCCGATAAAAACACGGCGGAAACAGACTACGAACGGGAAAACGCTCACCTCTATACACTCCATGAGGACAGAGGACAGCATGGAGCCCGAATTGAACATCCTACCTGCTCTCGTCTACCTGCTCATCTACCACGAGTACGAACTCCGGCGCAGACGACAACAGTGAGTACCGCACCTACGACACAGGGGAGGGGAGGAGGAGGAAGGGTTACGGGCACACACATACGCATCACACCCACCCCCCAACTATATACCCACCAATGCAGAGCACCAAGTCAAAGTGACCCCACCCAAACCCCCCGGAATAACGAAAAGATATAATTAAAGTGCGAAAATAAATTTATGTATAAAATAGGTTCACTGAAGTCATGGTAAAATAGGAAAATGATTCAAAAAAATCCAAGTGTAAACATTGTGTAACCGATAAATAGAGGCAATAAGTCCAGCACAGTCACTGAAATTTCAACTGTCCGTGGGCCAAAGTGTATCAACACATGGGCAAAGCCCACACAGGAGACCTGAGTCCGTTGGAGAGAACACTGCAGGGGCATCAGATGATAAAACTACAGGCACCTCAGGGGGAAGGGAAGGGGGGGCACCACAGCCACATGAGTCCACGACGCCAGATCCAAGAAGGGGCCACCATGCCCACTGTTCAATCCTGGGGAGTGCAAAGCCTCAGTCTCTCAAGTCTCTACAGTGGGTGGCTTGCCCACTGTCATATCCTGGGGAGTGCAAAGCCACAGTCTATCAAGTGGATAACAGTGTCCACAGGCAATGGAGGAGGCAGGGTGGCCCGAGTGCAGCGTGAACAGTAGCACGACCCCGAAACGGCACTGTCATTGGGCCAGCGGTGCTTGAGACGGCGGGGCCCAGCGGAGCGGTGCTTGAGACGGCGGGGCCCAGCGGAGCGGTGCTTGAGATCAAGGGCCCAGCGGAGCGGTGCTTGAGACGGCGGGGCCCAGCGGAGCGGTGCCTGACAGGAAGGGCCCAGCGGAGCAGTGCTTGAGATGAAGGGCCCAGCGGAGCGGTGCTTGAGATGAAGGGCCCAGCGGAGCGGTGCTTGAGACGGCGGGGCCCAGCGGAGCGATGCCTGACAGGAAGGGCCCAGCGGAGCGGTGCTTGATACGGCGGGGCCCAGTGGAGCGGTGCCTGACAGGAAGGGCCCAGCGGAGCGGTGCTTGAGATGAAGGGCCCAGCGGAGCGGTGCCTGACAGGAAGGGCCCAGCGGAGCGGTGCTTGAGATGAAGGGCCCAGCAGAGCGGTGCTTGAGACGGCGGGGCCCAGCGGAGCGGTGCCTGACAGGAAGGGCCCAGCGGAGCGGTGCTTGAGATGAAGGGCCCAGCGGAGCGGTGCTTGAGACGGCGGGGCCCAGCGGAGCGGTGCTTGAGACGGCGGGGCCCAGTGGAGCGGTGCCTGACAAGAAGGGCCTAGCGGAGCGGTGCTTGAGATGAAGGGCCCAGCGGAGCTTGAGACGGCGGGGCCCAGCGGAGCGGTGCCTGACAGGAAGGGCCCAGCGGAGCGGTGCTTGAGACGGCGGGGCCCAGCGGATCGGTGCTGGAGATGAAGGCCCCAGCGGAGCGGTGCTTGAGACGGCGGGGCCCAGTGGAGCGGTGCTTGAGATGAAGGGCCCAGCGGAGCGGTGCTTGAGACGGCGGGGCCCAGCGGAGCGGTGCCTGACAGGAAGGGCCCAGCGGAGCGGTGCTTGAGATGAAGGGCCCAGCGGAGCGGTGCTTGAGACGGCGGGGCCCAGCGGAGCGGTGCCTGACAGGAAGGGCCCAGCGGAGCGGTGCTTGAGACAGCGGGGCCCAGCGGAGCGGTGCTTGAGATGAAGGGCCCAGCGGAGCGGTGCTTCAGACGGCGGGGCCCAGCAGAGCGGTGATTGAGATGAAGGGCCCAGCGGAGCGGTGCTTGAGACGGCGGGGCCCAGCGGAGCGGTGCTTGAGATGAAGGGCCCAGCGTAGCGGTGCTTGAGATGAAGGGCCCAGCGGAGCGGTGCTTGAGATGAAGGGCCCAGCGGAGCAGTGCTTGAGACGGCAGGGCCCAGCGGAGCGGTGCTTGAGATGAAGGGCCCAGCGGAGCGGTGCTTGAGATGAAGGGCACCTGTTCAGCGGTGCTCCTCCCGGCGGTGCCCTGTTCAGCGGTGCTCCTCCCGGCGGGGCCCTGTTCAGCGGTGCCTTTCTGCACGGCGGGGCCCTGTTCAGCGGTGCCTTTCTGCACGGCGGGGCCCTGTTCAGCGGTGCCTTTCTTGGCAGTGGGGCCCTGTTCAGCGGTGCCTTTCTGCACGGCGGGGCCCTGTTCAGCGGTGCCTTTCTGCGCGGCGGGGCCCTGTTCAGCGGTGCCTTTCTGCACGCGCGGCCCTGTTCAGCGGTGGCTTGCTGGACGCCGGGGCCCTGTTCAGCGGTGCCTTTCTGGACGGCGGGCCCCTGTTCAGCGGTGCTCCTCCCGGCGGTGCCCTGTTCAACGGTGCTCCTCCCGGCGGGGCCCTGTTCAGCGGTGCCTTTCTGGACGGCGGGGCCCTGTTCAGCGGTGCCTTTCTGGACGGCGGGGCCCTGTTCAGCGGTGCTTGTTCTGTAAGTCAAGGGAGTCAGACCTGGCCACGACTCCCTGCTCAGTCGCCCTCCGACCATGCAGTTGCTGGACCCTTCGGTGACGGTGTCCTGGGCCCTTGGGTGTCCTCCCTCACACCCGGGATGGGGCTTGTGGGGCCCTCCTGGTCCGCGCTCCTGCTGGCTGACTTCCCCGCCCTGCTGCCCTTTCCCTCCTTCGATGTGGCTCTCTGGGCCTTGCCTCCCCTGGATGTTGTGGCAGGTGAAGTGGCAGAACTTTGGTCCTTGGGGGCAGCCATGTCAGTTGTCCCGCGGTGGCCCCTTACTTTACGGGTCCTCTTTCCAGGGGGGGGCTGGCTGTCCCCTTGCTGCTGACCGATGTGTCACTGCTGGCAAAGGGGGGACTCCAAAATCCATGCACTACGGTGACCCTTGAAGCCGGGCTGGTGGTGGCTGAGGCGCTCTTGGGACTCTTAGCAGATGGAGGGGGGGGGTCAGGTGAGTGAAAGAGGTCAAGATTGGAGAGGTAAAGTTTTTTAGGACCAGGGTAAAGGCTAGGTGTAGTGGTTATGGGAGTGGAGGAAGAGGAGGTGGTTGTAGGAGAGTCAGGTGTGCTGTCCTTGGGTGAAGGTGCATGGGCTGGAGGCTGTCGTGAGGTGGTTGGCTGTTGGGTGGGTGGCTGCCTGCGTTTGTGTGTCTTCGAAGAGGGGGTGACAGACACAGTGGGAGAGGACACAGGGGACGTGTAAATGGCAGTGGGGGTGGTGACTGCACCTGTGCGGACTGTACTGGAGGGTGTGCTGGTGATGGAAGTACTGGCTGTTGGTGGTGTGCATGCAGGTGTGAGTAGAGACGTCACAGGGAGGGAGGAGGGAGACGAGGAGGTGGGGGACACAGAGGTGGTAGTGGCTATTGGCATGTCTGCATCTGGGTGTTGCTTGGGTGAATGTTTGTGTGATCTGTGGTGCTTATGTCTGGATGAGCTGCCCTTGGGTGTTGAGGTGTGTGCAGGCTGGTCTGATGGTGTGGGTGGGATAGGCAGAGGAACAGGAGACAGAGACAGGCTGGAGGCAGTTAGAAGAGGGAGGCTGGAAACACGGACAATGGCTGCCGTCAGTGCTGAGGCCAGAGCATTGAACGATCGTTGATGGGCAGCCTGACCCAAATGAATGCCCTCCAGGTATGCATTGCTACGATGCACCTCCCTCTCTACCCCCTGGATGGCATTCAAAAGGGTAGACTGCCCAACAATGATGGTCTGTAGGAGGTCAATGACCTCCTCACTGAGGGCAGCAGGGGTAACAGGGGCAGGGCCTGAGGTGCCTGGGGTGAAGGAGATGCCCGCCTTCTTGGGCGAGCGGGCACGGAGCGAAGGCGGAGGGGCTGCTGGGAGGGCGGAGCTGGTGTGCTGGGTGGCGGCTGTACCTGTAGAGGCGGGGGGTACGGATGTTGCCGCCACCGCTAGGGAGCTCCCATCCGAGGACGTGTTGGTGTCGCTGGTGTCACCACGGCTCCCCGTTGTGAAGCTCCCCTCGCCCTCCGTATCACTGGTGGCCTCGGTGTCTGTGCCATGGCCCACCGGGGCCTTGTGAGTTGCAGCTCCCTCGTGCTCCGGTGCCAATTCTCCTCCACCTGATGATGCTAATGCACACATGCACAAGAAGATAAAGAAAAAGGGTGGGGGGAGACATAAAAACAGGTTGAGTGCATGCATTGTCAACACCGTTGGCGGAGAGGACAGACACAGGAGCCTCATGCACTAAGCCGCGCAATCGGGGTACACTACTCAGTACTTGTGACTAGGCCAATGACTAGGGACAACAAACGCACACATGGGTGATGCAGGACCATGGATAGCTGTACTTGTCACCCTACAGAGGTGATGGGTGGGGGCACAGGGACATGGCTAAAGGAGAGGAGTACACTACGGAAAGCGCCCTGGCCTAATGTCACCCACAGCCCTCTTCCCCCACCCAGGCACCTCCACTGCACGTAAAGATAGCTGAATGTGCTGCTACTCACCCCCTTGTGTCTGCTGTGATGTCCTCACGCGCCCATCCAAATCGGGGTAGGCCACCGCCAGGATCCGGGACATCAGGGGGGTCAGGGTACGACTGGAACCCCTCCTAGGTTGGGAGGCCATCCCCAGAAGTGACTCAGCGGTCTTCCTGGTCCCGCGGCGGATGTCCTCCCACCTCTTGCGGCAGTGGGTGTCCCGTCTGTTGTGGACCCCCAGGTTCCGGACTTCCTTGGCGTTGGCACGCCAAATGTCGACTTTCTGATGGGCGCTGACCTATTTGACATGTACAGGGTGGAAATTGAAATATCATCAATTTTCCGCATGATAGATGCGATTGGCCCCCCCTCCCCAACCTTGCCATGTGGTGCATGCTCTCATCTGTCGTGCCTTGCACTCGTCATTGTCTCCCCACCCCACCATCTTACATCCACCATACACAACCCAGGCATAGCCCATTCAACGTGCACACAGTGTACTTACCTGTTGGTCTGGAGGACCATAGAGTCGCGCATACTGGGGCAGGACCCCATCGACAAGTTTCTCCAACTCTTCTGTAGTGAAGGCAGGGGCCCTTTCCCCAGTCGCAGCAGCCATTGTATCTCCCAGACCGAGGTCACAGCAGCACTTGCAGTATAGGTCCTCTCCTGTGGATGATCAGGTCTCGAGTGATTAACCAGATAGAAAATGGCGGTCACGCCCGCGGCGGTGCGTACCGCTGCGGTGCGTTCTGCGACCGC
This sequence comes from Pleurodeles waltl, assembly GCF_031143425.1. Lineage (NCBI taxonomy): Eukaryota > Metazoa > Chordata > Amphibia > Caudata > Salamandridae > Pleurodeles > Pleurodeles waltl. The sequence goes on from NC_090442.1 coordinate 688,823,733, forward strand.
CGGCGCACCTAGTCATTGGCTCGTGAAACCCATAGGGTTCGATGTTAACTAATGCGGCTTGGCGCCGCGGTCTTCGACCGCCTACCGCCACGGTGTGTCACGCCAGCGCATTGACCTCACATCCCACTGTCACACTTCTCAGGTCAGGCAGCCACCATTTCAAGGGCCCACATGGCTTAATTTCTACTGCGTCACACAGGCCTAGGCCTTGCATTGCCACTCATACAAGCCATTCAATGCATTGAGAATCATGTACTGTGCAAGCTGTAGTTACGTACCTGTGGGTTGCTTGACTCTGTACTCCATGTTGTCCTTCCTAGGCACCGCCCGCTGGGACTTGCGAGGAGAAGGATGAATCCTCCCGTGTACCGACCGCTGGTGGACCTGTCGACAATGGAGGAACGTCATATAATACTTCGATACCGACTTGACCGAGCCACTATACATGAACTGTGTGCCCAGCTGGAGCCAGCACTGATGTCCCCCATCCGCCAACCCACAGGAATTCCCCCTCTGGTGCAGGTTCTGTCAGTCCTCCATTTTTTGGCAAGTGGGTCTTTTCAGACAACAGTGGCCATGTCATCAGGGATGTCTCAGCCTATGTTTTCCAAGATTTTGTCCAGAGTGTTGTCTGCCCTGACGAAATACATGCGGAGCTACATTATTTTCCCTGAGGAGGGTGATTTGGCCACTGTGAAGGGTGACTTCTATGCCCTTGGACATATCCCCAACATCATTGGTGCCATTGATGGGACCCATGTGGCCTTATTACCCCCAAAAGACGATGAGCAGGTGAACAGAAACAGGAAAAGTTACCATTCGATGAATGTCCAGGTGGTCTGTTTGGCTGACCAGTACATCTCCCATGTAAATGCCAAGTTCCCTGGGTCAGTGCATGACGCGTATGTTATGCGAAATAGCAGCATCCCTTATGTGATGGAACAGCTACAGAGACACCGTGTGTGGCTAATAGGTGACTCTGGTTACCCCAACCTGCCGTGGCCACTGACCCCAGTGAGGAATCCCCGGACCAGGGCAGAGGAACGGTACAATGAGGCCCATGGGCGATCTAGGAGGATCATAGAAAGGACCTTCGGCCTCCTGAAGGCCAGGTTTAGGTGCCTGCATATGACAGGGGGATCCCTAATGTACTCACCCAAGAAGGTGTGCCAGATCATCGTGGCCTGCTGTATGCTTCACAATCTTGCATTGCGACGCCAGGGTCCTTTTCTGCAGGAGGATGGTCCAGATGGCGGTGTTGTATCAGCTGTGGAGCCTGTGGAGAGTGAAGAGGAGGAAGATGACGGGGACGACACGGACAACAGGGAGACAGTCATACAACAGTATTTTCAGTAGCACCCAGGTAAGAATCCCCCACGCCATTTTACATTTACCTCTGGCCTCCTGCATCTCTACTTTCTGTGTTTCCCCTCAGTTCCTTTCAACTGAATTGTGACTTTCCCTTCCCTTTTCAGAGCTGTATGACCCACTGCGTGACTTCTGGTTTGTTCGCCCATGGAGTAAAGCACATTGACATTGGTATGTTGTCATCCCAATGTAACTGAACATTTATGAACCGTTATGTGTAATACATTTGTTAAGAATACAAGCAGACTCCTGAGTGTTTTAAGTGCAATTAGTGATTTATTTAAAGTGCTACATATAGGTCAATGATAGTAAAACGGTGATGGGCGGGGGTGGAGTAATGTCCATGGCAGAGTCCAGTTCTCGGTCGCACAGGTGCATTGTCCATATGCCTGTGGAAGGATGGAGCAGGGGCAGTTCAAGGTTGGACAGGGTGAAAATGTGGGACAGTGGAATGACATCCGGGGGTATCTTATGCTGGCGGGGGTCTTGGCATCCTACTCTGTCTTCCTTTGTGATCTCAGGCTCCTCTTGCGGGGTGGTTGATCTTCAGCAGGAGGTGGGGTTCTGGTGGCCCGTCGTTGTGTGGGGGCCTCCTGTCCACTAGCGCCGGCGGAGGTGGTAGGCTGTTCCTGGTCCGGGCTGGTGACAGGGGCCCTTTGGGGTGCCACATGGTCCCGCAATGTGGTGACTATTAGGTTCAGGGCCAGGACAATGTTCCTGAGCTCCTCTCTGTACCCCATGTACCGTTCCTCCTGCTGTGCCTGGATCTCCTGGAACCTGGCCAGTACCGTCGCCATCGTCTCCTGGGAGCGGTGGTATGCTCCCATGATGGTGGTGAGGGCCTCTTGGAGAGTCGGTTCCCTGGGCCTGTCCTCCCCCCCTGTCGCACTGCAGCCCTCCCAGTTGCCCTGTTTCCCCGGGCCTCTGTCCCCTGGACGGTGTGCCCACTACCACTGCCCCCAGGTCCCTGTTGTTGTTGGGGTGTTGGGTCAGCCTGGGTGCCCTGTAGTGGCGGACACACCGCTGATTGACCTGTCCTGGAGACAGAGGCATGGGCCCGCTGGGTGGGAGCTGTGCTGATATTCCCAGAGGGGGTTAGGTCTGCTGTGGCCTGTGTCTGTGTGTGGGGAACCGACTGTCCAGAGGTCCCCGATGGTCCGGGCTGGTCATCAGGTTCTAGGTCGACAGAGCTGCTGTCCTCACTGGGGGCCTGTTCTGGGGGTGGGATGGACATATCTGGACCCTCCTGGCCGGTGTGTTGGCGTTCGGGCCCTGCAGGGGTGAAAGAGTATGGTTATTGCTTCTGTGTGTTCCATGGCGTGCGATTTGTGGGTGCCCTTGTCCCCCAGTGCTGGCATTCCCTTGTGGCAGGAGTTGTGAGGGTGGTTTGTGGGGGGGATGGGTATGTGCAGTGGTCATGCATAGGTGATGGGTGTCCATGGTTTGTGTTGGCATTCAGGGTTTGGTTTTGGGTTGGGTGGGTTGTGCTGGTGAGACATTGGCAGGGAGGATGTGTGCCGGCGTGGCGGTGGAGGTTTGGTCATCTCCAGTTTATCGCTGCTCGCTGATGAGGCGGCCTTCCGTGGATGTCGGGTTTTTGGCGGCTTGGCAGTTGTGGGTCAGAATGACCGTGGCGGTTTACCACGGCGGTAGAATGGCGGACTTCTGACCGGCGGTAAGAGCCTTTTACCGCCGAGGTCAGAATGACCCCCATAATGCTGCACACAGGGCAACCCACAGTGTGGTGGAGCGGATGCTTGGGGCCTGATTCCGAGGCCGGCGGGCGGCGGTCGCCGCCCGCCTGGTGGGAACCGCCATATGGCCGCTCCGCGGAGGCCATTCAGGCTTTCCCGCTGGGCTGGCGGGCGACCGCCAGAAGGCCGCCCGCCAGCCCAGCGGGAAACCCCTCCCCACGAGGATGCCGGCTCCGAATGGAGCCGGCGGAGTGGGTATGTGCGACGGGTGCAGTTTGCACCCGTCGCGTATTTCAGTGTCTGCATTGCAGACACTGAAATACTTTGTGGGGCCCTCTTACGGGGGCCCCTGCAGTGCCATGGGCATGGGCACTGCAGTGGCCCCCAGGGGACCCGCGGCACCCCCTACCGCCATCCTGTTCCTGGCGGGAGACCCGCCAGGAACAGGATGGCGGTAGGGGGTGTCAGAATCCCCATGGCGGCGGAGCGCGCTCCGCCGCCATGGAGGATTCTCCCGAGCAGCGGAAAGTCGGCGGGAGACCGCCGACTTTCCGTTTCTGACCGCTGCTGAACCGCCGCGGTCAGAATGCTCGATGGAGCACCGCCAGCCTGTTGGCGGTGCTCCCGTGGTCGGTGACCCTGGCGGTCACCGACCGCTAGGGTCAGAATGACCCCCTTGGTCTCCTGAAGAGCCGCTTCAGGTGCATCCATAAGAGTGGAGGGGCACTACAGTACAGCCCAGAGACAACATATACAATTGTGGGCGTGTGTGCAATGTTGTACAACATAGCAACGAGAAGGGGCATACCTGTTGAACCAATGGAGCTGTGCTCAGATGAAGATGGTGATCCCTTACCACCCCATCACCCAGTAGACAGGACCAGTGCAGCAGAGGGCAGGCAAAGACGTGCTGACATCATGCACACACATTTGTAATGTAAATAATGACAACACCACTGCAATTTTATGTCTTTCTGTAGTAAGCAACATTTTTACCTTGACTTCAGGTAACGTATGTGTCAATAGGACATAGCCATGAAGCATAGGCTACCATGTACAAATAACAGTATCACACTATTAGCATCATAGTATAAGTGTACAGCGACATGTTACGGTAGTCCCCTGTAGGCCTTCACATCACTTCCTACATCCACGCACTCCACTTGAGTGTAAGACTACTGAGGCTAGAGAAGTCCTCACTATCTCGACCACCCAGTTCGCTGTTTGTAGCACTGCGTGCTACCTGCATTGCATGCAGGACATTGGGTATTTGCACTAATCCCTGTGCAACGCCCCAGCTGCAGTGAGCCATCTTCACCTGTATGCCCACAGCATGTCGTGACATCATGGCAGTTTAGCTAGCAAGCCGATTGACCGGTCTGCAGAACCAATCAACCTTCCCATAAATTGGTGCTGGTGCCTACGGTGGCTGAGGCACTCCTGCTGAATCTCAGTGCAGAGGTCCCTAATGGCATTTGTCAAGTCCTTTGTGTTTTCGGCTGCTGTTTGCTGTCCCTCTTGCAGTGACTCCAAATGCTTGTTCATTGTCCCCATGTTCTGATTGAATGACACCAACTGCCTGTGCATTGACCTCATGTGTTTGCATTGCAAACGCTGCACCTTCAGCATGGATGCTTCAAGTCCGCCAAAGATTGATGGGCCCTCTCTTTCCTCTGTGTAATGACTGCCTGCATTGTGACGCCTCCTGAGGTGAGATGACTGATGCTGGGGCAGGGACTGCTGTGTTCCTGTGGATCTATCCTCTGGGGGTGGTGTGGGGAGTTCTTTCGGCATCTCATCTGAGTCCAGGTTGTACTCTGGGAGAGGTAACACCCTTGCCCTGTGTCTGGTTGGTGCAATACTGAGAGACTCACTTGTGTTGGAGTCGGACTGTGGCTGTGTTTCAACATCCCCCACATGTCCGCTTTCTGCTGCAGCAGGGCTCGGGACATCTGCAACGACAATGTGAAGCATGTCATTTAATTGTATCTCACAATAAGTAGCACAATAGTACATTTTCTACTCTGACATTGTGTCACTGTGGCTTGTGTGTATTGTTTCTCAATGTGGCTTACCACCAAGTTGTTTTTAATGTGTTTCTTTGACCTCAGGATTGTGGCCTCTCACTCCCATAAGACTTTGGGGGTCATTCTGACCCTGACTGGCGGCGGAGGCCGCCCGCCAGAGTTCCCCCCTCCAGAACACCGCTCCGCGGTCATAAGACCGCTGCGGTGATTCTGGCTTTTGCACTGGGCTGGCGGGCGGCCGCCAAAAGGCCGCCCGCCAGCCCAGTGCAAAAGAGCCTTCCCACGAGGACGCCGGCTCAGAATTGAGCCGGCGGAGTGGGAAGGTGCGACGGGTGCAGTGGCACCCGTCGCATATTTCAGTGTCTGCAATGCAGACACTGAAATACAATGTGGGGCCCTCTTACGGGGGCCCCTGCAGTGCCCATGCCATTGGCATGGGCACTGCAGGGGCCCCCAGGGGCCCCACGACAACCCATACTGCCATCCTGTTCCTGGCGGGAGAACCGCCAGGAACAGGATGGCGGTATGGGCTGTCAGAATCCCCCATGGCGGCGCAGCAAGCTGCGCCGCCATGGGGGATTCCCAGGGCAGCGGAAAACCGGCGGAAGACCGCCGGTTTTCCCTTTCTGACCGCGGCCAAACCGCCACGGTCAGAATGCCCTGCGGGGCACCGCCAGCCTGTTGGCGGTGCTCCCGCCGACACTGGCCCTGGCGGTAGTGAACCGCCGGGGTCAGAATCACCCCCTTTGTGTTGTATGTAAGATGTGGCATGGACTACTTATCATGCTGCATCAAGCTAATAGCTATTTCTAAGGGGCATTTGTACATGTACATATGGGGATACGCATCATTGCTGGCCTTACCTTTGCTGGTGGTGGGTGTCCCTGAGGTGTCAATATCAGTGACACCACTGACAGCTTCTGATAGCAGTGTGGACTGCACCATGTCTTTCACTTGTGTGGACGGTGTCTGGATGGGTGGTCCTCCTCTGGTGCTCCTAGCCTTCTTTAGCCTGCTGGCTACCCTTTCTTTAGCATGGGAACGCAAGTCATACAATCTCTTGCGAATTTCGTCCACAGAGCGCTGAGCAACACCCACTGCACAGATTTTTGTCTGGATTTCCAACCAGAGTTTCCTTTTCTCACCTTCAGGGACCTGTAGTGAGTTCTTCCTAAAGAGTTTGTCATGGTTCCTGACAACCTCCTCAGTGAGCACCTCCAGTTCCTGCTCACTGAATTTGAGCTTGCGCTTCCTGTCTCCCATGTCCTTCACCTTCCCATCAGTGGCCATGTTGCAATTTGGTCCTTGCTGGATCACAAAGCTGGCTCTCTGGTGCTGGGCAGTGTCTTCCTGCCTGCTCCTGTGGCTCCTGGAAACAGCATAGGCTGACTCACTTCCTGGTTGTCATGTCATCAGGCTGTTACGGGTTGGCATTTTCACAATTTGCGATTTTCAGATACAGAATCGCAAATGATTTGCAAATCGGTATTTGCTACTCGCAAATTGCATTTGCGAATTTGAAGAAATGGCGAATACCGACTCGCACTTTTGATACATCCCATTTTACATTTCTAAAATAACGATTTCTCAAAATTTGCTATTTAAGATATGCAAACCGGGAGCATGATACATCTGGCCCTAAGGTCTCAGATCCACAATGATTTTCTGTCCGGGTTGCATCACTTTTATGGCGCAGCTCCTTTACAAAATCCTTACTGGCATTTACTCAACCATGCAAAGCCACTTTGCATGGTTTAGTAAATGAAAGAAACACAAGGCAGTGCATAATGTTACCTTAGTTACTCTGTGTCAGGTAGGTGTGGGTGAAGTATGGGTGTTCTCATACATCTGCCCATGTATTTTAATGCAAATCTAGATTTAAAAAGATTTGTAAACTGGGGTATGCACCAAAATGATACACCTTCCTGACAGAGGGGTAACAAGGAGAAATATCTTTATTTCTCCCTATTACTCCCTACTTACATGTGTTGAATTCTGCGGCACATACAGAAACAGGAATATGCTTCTAAGGATTGTCTTTTGGCAGGAAGGCATCTGTTTGACTATTGTCAAGGGTTTTACATTGGCACTAGGGAGTACACAGTGTGTCATCACAAGGAGAGCACAGAAAGCTCCATATCTTTGTGAAAATATGGAACATTTCAGCTCTCTCCCTTTCATGCAATGCATTGCAACACGATGCCTTGCTTGGCAGCAATGTATATAAAAAATTGTAAATATGGAATTTTTACTAATTGTGGGAATACTGGGGCATATTTATAAAGAATTGGCATAAGGCAGCACAACAAGTCTATTTGCTGCACTGCCCCACACCAATTCGAGAGGGCAGGAATGCACTGTATCTACGCGATACAGAGCAATCCAAATAGAATTATGTCTATACTTCTTTACATCAGTTCATGCACAGAGGTAAATGTTCTTATTGATCTCAAAAGGCAAAAATCCTCAAAACAGCCAAAACATGTTTTGTTGTAATGGCTCAAACGCCTCCAACTTCCTCAGGTCTTAAAAGTGGTAGAAACATATCTGTCTCCTATGTTCCAGTAAAATTAAACCTCTTCCATAATATCATGTCATGTAATCCCAAACATCCAAATTAGCAGTAGCATTGGAGAGTACTCCTTCCTCGTGTTACATGACTGAGATCTGTACTTTTCATTGACGAAGTAGTTCATGGCATTACACTTGCCCATGGACTGTGTCATAGTAGGACCACGCAGGGCGATGATGCAATGCTTGATTTTTTCAAGAGTGCTCTGTTTCTGTTGGCGTCCTCATTGATAGTGTTGGCACAGTACATGGTTCTAGCCGATGTGATGAATAGTCTGCTTGCTATGTAGATAGACTTGAATATAGTCAGGTATGTTTGTGTGTTGAGTGTTTGCTGTAAGTAACATCTTTGGAATACCAGGGTTTTTAATGTTTCAGCTTGTATTTTATTATATTATTGAGAGCATAGGTGTTGTGTTGACATCAGACATGAAACTGGCAGAGCAGGAGTTGAGTTTGAGGGTATATATGGAGATGTCTGATGGAACTGAAGAATTGTTGTTCTCTTCAGGTTTTGACACTAAGGAGGATATTGGGATGCAGAAATGGTCAGTTGAGGCTATGGGTATGAAAGGCTTACAATGTATGGCTATGTATGTCAAGTGTGCTAATTGGGTGACATGAAGTACCACGTTGAGCATGACAATAAAGTTGAGGTAGGTTTCTCTTATATTTTTAATGCTTGTGTTGTTTTGGAAGTGAAAAGCATATGGAAGGTGATACGTGCATTTTGGCTGGATGAAGAAATGAGTAGTTCCACAGGTTCATCTACAGAATCTATGTTCTGTCCAGGAGGCTTGCAGATGAGGTGCACATTGGCAGAGTGAGTCATAGAGAATGGCCTGCATGCTGGATGCAGTAGACCAGCGAAAGAAGGAAATCTAGGATGTGGAAGGATGTAGGGAAAAGCCATATTTCTGTGAATAGAAGTGCAACATGGTTGTACCCTGTATGTGCAAGGATGTTGGGGTGAGCCATATTTCTGTTAGCAGGAGTATATCCAGGTTCTGATAGATAGTCAGCTCTGCAATGCCATTGAAAAGCATACAATGGAGTTTGTATTAGTTTTTTGAGGATGTGTGGTGATTAGAGCAATGTATGTGAGGTTGGGTTTCTGTGTTGCAAAGATGTTAAGTGAGTGTTTGTATGGTTTATGTGTGAATGCTTGCATGGGCAGTGGGTGGTGAACAAGAATATGTGTCTCACCATGTAGGTCACAGTGGAGGAGGGGTTCTGGCCAAAGTACTACCTGGCTCTATCATGCAGGAGATCCTTTCAAAGGAGGATGAATTCAGCTACCCCCTAGCGTATTGTCTCCATTCCTGTGGCTGAGGGTAAATATACAGGCATGGATGGCTGCCTTTCAATTGATAGTAGAGGTGAGAGGTTTTATTGTAGTGTTTTTGTTCAAGGAGAGTACATTTCTAGGTGAAGCCTGGCCTTTTTCCGTAAAGACTTATTGCTTTAAAAAGACTAATGACAACTAGGTGCAGAGAGTTCATACTTTGCTATGCTCATTCTGTGGAACTTTACTGGGACTAAAACCCTTTTTATCTGCTGTGAGGAGGTTCACTTTATACAAAGGCTGTGCCTGAAGACCAGCCTCAAAATGACATTTGAAGAAGAACTAATCCAAATCAGTTCTGAAGCGTGAGACAATCAGGGTCTAGAAAACTTGTATAAAAGTGTGATACAAACCACCCGAGCACCATGCAGTCTGGCACTGCCACCACCAATGGAGAAAGAAGTTCTGTTGCTGAAAACATAGATACGATCTGACTGAGATGGCCACAACTGCCAGGGGCACATCCTCGCTGACCAATCAGCCCACAGGTGGATGCAACTGCTTTGCCATAGGACCCTTCTACATTTGGCCAGTGGAGGGACACAACTGTCAGAGATGCCATGACCATTACAAGATAACCTGTCATGCTGCATTTATTAGGTGAACCTAAAGGGTTGCTTCCGTGCATGCCAAAGTCACAGGCTTCACCCAACCTCCCCTTTATTACCCATGCAGATACAGCAAGCAACTTATATAGGCCTCTAAGTGCAGCCAGGGCAGGCAGAAATACATGTTGAAGACTCAGATGTGAAACTTTTCTCCTACGTCAATAACTTATAAGACCAAGGGAACATATTGTGCATCTGAATCTATGACATCAGCATAAAGTAAAATGCACCCACGCCTAATTTATACGTCAGCTCCAGAATATTGGGTAATATAATAGGTACATCTGGCCAAGAGACTTTACCTCAAAAAGAGGGTGTAGCACCCACAGATGATTGTAGCTAGGAGTACTCCCCTCTATTTGCAAATCAAATGGCATTCTGTAATATTTAGTTATGCTCTCACACAAGGTATCCTGGTGCTGTCATGATCGACTTGCACTCTCAGAAAAGAGCTATTCCTCCAATCATACACTGACTGTGTCATTGCCTTTAACCCTATACAGTACTCTGCTGTTTTGGCTAGGTCTGTGCTGTATAAGTGCCACATCTTTTGCATATAAATACAGATGTAACATTAGAGCTGATGTTACAGAATGAGAAAATATGGTACACTGATCATTTAGTGACACAGCAAATTTAGGAATCTCTGTAAAATATAAAAAAAGATACATTTTCAAGTTCTCAACAGATTTATGGCCTTATTAAGAGGCTGGCTGTCCAAAGACCCCCAGCCTCGCAATGGCGTTCAGACTGCCGCTGCTGTGGCTGTCCGACTGCCACATTATAAGGTTGGCGGCCAGACCAACCAAACTATTGGCATCTTCTCCAGGATCAGTGATCCCGATGGGCTGGTCGCGGTCATGGCTGTAATCAGCCAGGGCAATGCTGTAGTCAGCGTTGCTTTGCCGATTACAACCTTGTTCTCTGCCAGGCTTTTCATGGCAGTTCCACAACCATGAAAACTCTGGTGGAGAACAAGTGCAGGGACCAGAGGTGGGCTCCTGCACTTCCCATGGCAAGGGCAGTGCAGGGGTCCCCCTGCCCAGCACCCTTGAAATGTGCACTGTCTGCTTTTCAGACAGTGCGCATTTCAAGGGTGCTGGTGCACCATGCATGCGGCAGCATTGCCACCAGCTCACTTATGAGCCAGGAACAATGCTGCCGCACCTTTCCCACTGGGCTGACAGTTCCTGCCTGTCAGCCCATTGGGAAAGTTGTAATAGGGCTGGTGGGGAGACCGCCACCTTGACAGCGGTCTCCTCACCAAAGGTCTGGCAGTGGGCTTTTCCAAGAAGCAAACTCATAATCAGGCCCTTAGTATTGATGTGGTGCAAGTCAGACGTCTCTCACTGACTTGCTGGTTTGAATGATGCACTGAACATGACATTTGTGAATATTTGCCATTTTTACCAAACCTTGGTTATTCTCTCAAATCCTCTTCAGCAACATATCTATGTGAAGAAAAGAGCCACTGTGACTGTGTACCTCTCGGTGCCCTGAGCATTGAGTTACCAGGAATATATGGGTTTTGCATCAGTTTGGGGTGCCAAGAGACTATAAGCTAGTCACAATATATTTTAGATATTTGGAAAGCAACTGAAGTGAAATGCCTTCTATTATTCATATCACTTTCTATAGAAAAGTTAAGCCTTTATGGAGTCATGGAACCTATACCATGACCTTTTCCATGATCTGAGAGGTCTTATCTGGATATCTTACCTCCTTGCTTTCTTTCCAAAGTTAACCCCTCCATCCAGTATGTGTAGTGAGATGACATTTTTCAAAACCTTTTTAGAGCTATTTGATGGAAAAATGTTCCTTCTGGAATGAAAAAATGTTTTGTTACTTAATAACATAGGAAAGAATGACAACATAGTTTCAGTTCCTTAACTCTTATTGTAGATGTACAGGGTGCAATTAATCCAAGGAAAACAAATTTACACTCAAAGTAAGATTTGTAAAATCTGTTGATATTGCCTTGACATGCAATAAGTTCTACGCCGAACTACACAAACCACATGACTCTATAGATAAATATGTAATAAGACTATGGACCTTATTACGAGTCTGGCGGTCTCTTGACCACCAGACTCACAGTGGCGTACACACTGCCACCAAACGCGGTGGTCCGAATGCCACATTATGACCGCGGTGGTTGTATCATGGTTGGACCACCAGCACCCCCAGAGTTAGTCATTCCCGGCGGTCTGGCGGTCATTGGGTTCCTATTCCACTGAGGATTACAACTTTGTTCTTCACCAGCGATTTCATAGCGTTAGCACTGCCATGAAAAGGCTGATGGAGAACAGGTGCAGGGGGCCCCAGGGAGGCTACAGTTTGAAAGAATGTGAACCTGTACCTTGCTAGGCCTAGAGTCAAATGAGATGGGTGCAAATCTCTGGGAAAATCCATTTTATAAAACGTGTAAGAATGTTAAAAAGGTAAAAGAAATATATTTCATAAATAGAAATATAAACAAAAATATAAATACACAAAAATAATACATAAATACATACAATTATTTGAAAAATGTATAACTACATGAAAATATTATTAATACTACTGTGTGAAAGTGCAATATATGTATAAGAAAACCTATGTATATAATTATTAGATTAGACATTATTCCATCTAATTTATTTCATTGTTAAAATGAAGTGAACAAATTGATATATAAAGGTAATACTACTCAAAAAAAGACAAAAAATAAAATATAATACAAAATTAAATAAAATGTTCTATAAAATAAAATCACAAAAACTAAAACAAATAAAAACACAGCTAAACTAATAATTAAACAGTATTCCTAAATATGAATCAAAAAAAATATATAGACGTTTAAAACATGGATACACATTTGGAAAAATACAAATATTTACAGTTTTACATTCAAATTTATAAACACAAAAAAATGAAATGAATACCAAACAACTAAAGTAAAATTGCAATAATGCACAAACTCAAAAAAACAATCAAATGTCAACATAAAATAGTTTATGAAATTGTTTTGAAATCTGGAGGACTAAATTAACTAATCAACATCAACCTCAGCAACACTGGGGAAAGTACTGGACTTTGGAGTAGTCAGAATAAATATTTCCACTTCAACCTAAGCAACTGCATATAAATATTGGTCTTTGAAAGTGTAAGATTTACTATCCCCCTTCTAACTTAGGCACAGTAGGAAAAGTGTTGAACTTTGAAGAGTTTGGATTTACTATTACCTCTCCATACAATGCATAGTAGGGAAGTGATGGACTTTGGAGGGGTTGGATTTACAGTTCCCATTCCAACCTGAGCAACAGTAAGGGAAAGCAATAAACTTTGGAGAGGTCAGATTTACTATTCCCCATCTTAATTTTTTTAAAAAAAAATCTAGCTACATACATAGAATATAAAATGGTTGTAACTAATATATTTTAAAATTATAAATTATAAATTAATTTGAAAATCATATACAAATTAGTAAAAAACCTAAAAGGACACTCAGAACATTAAAAATACTATTATACAAATATCAATTAAAACCAATTTAAATAAAACAATGTATAAGTATCAAATCAAAGCAGAAATATAAACATGAAATTTACAGATATTACATATTTTAAAAAATAAAGTATAAACTAAAAATTACAATCATATAAATCAAAACATGCATGCTAAATATAAAAGGCCAAAATATATAACAAACAATAGTAATTGACTTTTTAACAAATTAACAAACAATACTTTAAACATTAATAAAAATGTATTTACAAAAAATGTTCATTCTTCTCCACAAACTTAACAACCCAATGATCATAAAATGTAATGAGTAATGACTAAAATGAGTAAAATGTATCAAACACAACAGAACACCAACATAATATAATTATAGCATTTAAAGTAATCAAAATATTTTTTTTAATTAAGGTCCAGATTTATACTTTTTTCCACGAAACTGAGGAAACGCAGTTTTACAGAGAAAGTATAGTGCTGGCTTGCGCCATTCCACGGTGCCAGCTGAGCGCCATCTTAAAGGAATGGCGCAAGCCGGTGCTAAACTTGGGCTAGCGTCTTTAAAAAAAGACACTAGCCGGGTGGAAGTGGCTGTAGGGAAGGAGGGAGTTGTGCGTCAAAAAATGACGCTAGCCTCGTTGGAGGCAAAATAAAATGCCTCTAACTAGACTAGCGCCATTTCCTGGTAAACAAACACCAAAAACATAACTCCTGTCCTATGAAATACAGGAGTCATGCCCACCACCCCAGTGTCCCTTGGGCATGGTCATTGCACTGATGGCAAAAAAATACTAACTTAGACTTACTTGGGATGGGGTCCCCCATCCTCCGGTGTCCCTCTGGTGGGGGTGGGGGTGTTCCTGGAGCTTTGGGAGGGCTCATGTGGACCCATTCCATGGTGATTAACCATGTAAATGGCTCCACCGGTCCCCTAAGCAAGCTTTGTGCCATTATTTAGCCCCTCCTCCCACCCGTGCATAACTTTAGCATGGGGGGATAAATATGGGGCTATGGGGGTCGCACCATTTTTTAGAGGGGAATGCCTACCTTGCGTCTCATTGACGTAAGGTAGGTGCTCACATCCCAACAAATTGTGCAAATTCCTATATTTTGACGTTAGGCGTATTTAACGTCAAATATAAAGATGAAGTTATGTTTGTGCCAAATTTGTGTAAAAACAAAATATGCAAATTATGCACAGAGTATAAATATACCCCTAAATGTTATTCTAAAAATGAATTTAAAAATTGCATTAACTAAAGAAAGGAAAATAACCAATTAAAAATAGTTACCAATTAAAACTATTACAAAAATAAACACGTAAAAAGTATCTGCCCCTCTCTTATGTACCAAGAAACCCACAAAAGAATTAGACATAATAAAAACTAAAATAAATCTCAATAATATGTAGTACAATAACCATTCTCAAAATCTCAAACAGCTCAAGCATATTATACTAAAATAGATTAAATAGATTAATCCAACTCAATAAAAAAGTACAGAATAATTAACCAATAAACATATTAATGTATTTATACAATCAATTAAAACTGGATCTATTGAAAAATACATATTGAAAAATCTATTTGTGTCAGAAATTTACCTGTGCCACGATTTCCACGGCAGCAGAGGAGAGTTCCAAATTCCCAACCACCACTGCAAGCAACAACCTCAAAGGTCTGCTGCTTTGCACCAAGTGGGAGGGATCCGGATAAACAAGAGAGAGACTGCCACTAGAATGATGCTCAACTTCCACACTCTATGGGCCTGATTACGAGTTCAGTGGATAGGATGACCCCTCTGCTGAACTTCTGCTGGGAAGGCTGCTAGCATACTGGCTACCTCCCCGTCGGGGCCATTACAACTTTCCCCGTGGGCTGACGGGTGGAAACCATGGTTTCCACCCGTCAGCTCAGTGGGAAAGTGGTGGCAGCATTGTTGCATGGGCCACCAGCACCCTTCCAATGCTCACTGTCTGCAAACAGACAGTGAGCATTGCGAGGGTGCCGGGCAAGTGGACTCTTGTGCTGCCCATGGCAGTAAAACTAGCAGAGAACAAGGCCGTAATCACTAGGGCGGATCCCTGCGGAGATGGCTGAAGGCTGGTAGGACTGCCATAAAAATGCTGGTGAGGCCCCAGGGAGGCTACAGTTTGAAAGAATGTGAACCTGTACCTTGCTAGGCCTAGAGGCAAATGAGATGGGTGCAAATCTCTGGGAAAATCCATTTTATAAAATGTGTAAGAATGTTAAAAAGGTTAAAGAAATATATTTCATAAATATAAATATAAACAAAAATATAAATACACAAAAATAATACATAAATACATACAATTATTTGAAAAATGTATAACTACATGAAAATATTATTAATACTACTGTGTGAAAGTGCAATATATGTATAAGAAAACCTATGTATATAATTATTAGATTAGATATTATTCCATCTAATTTATTTCATTGTTAAAATGAAGTGAACAAATTGATATATAAAGGTAATACTACTCAAAAAAAGACAAAAAAAAAAATATAATACAAAATTAAATAAAATGTTCTATAAAATAAAATCACAAAAACTAAAACAAATAAAAACACAGCTAAACTAATAATTAAACAGTATTCCTAAATATGAATAAAAAAAAAATATATATAGACGTTTAAAACATGGATACACATTTGGAAAAATACAAATATTTACAGTTTTACATTCAAATTTATAAACACAAAAAAATGAAATGAATAACAAACAACTAAAGTCAAATTGCAATAATGCACAAACTCAAAAAAACAATCAAATGTCAACATAAAATAGATTATTAAAATGTTTTGAAATCTGGAGGACTAAATTAACTAATCAACATCAACCTCAGCAACACTGGGGAAAGTACTGGACTTTGGAGTAGTCAGAATAAATATTTCCACTCCAACCTAAGCAACTGCATAGAAATATTGGTCTTTGAAAGTGTCAGATTTACAATCCCCCTTCTAACTTAGGCACAGTAGGAAAAGTGTTGAACTTTGAAGAGTTTGGATTTACTATTACCTCTCCATACAATGCATAGTAGGGAAGTGATGGACTTTGGAGGGGTTGGATTTACAGTTCCCATTCCAACCTGAGCAACAGTAAGGGAAAGCAATAAACTTTGGAGAGGTCAGATTTACTATTCCCCATCTTAATTTTTTTTTTTTTAAATCTAGCTACATATATAGTATATAAAATGGTTGTAACTAATATATTTTAAAATTATAAATTATAAATTAATTTGAAAATCATATACAAATTTGTAAAAAAACCTAAAAGGACACTCAGAACATTAAAAATACTATTATACAAATATCAATTAAAACCAATTTAAATAAAACAATGTATAAGTATCAAATCAAAGCAGAAATATAAACATGAAATTTACAGATATTACATATTTTAAAAAATAAAGTATAAACTAAAAATTACAATCATATAAATCAAAACATGCATGCTAAATATAAAAGGCCAAAATATATAACAAACAATAGTAATTGACTTTTTAACAAATTAACAAACAATACTTTAAACATTAATAAAAATGTATTTACAAAAAATGTTCATTCTTCTCCACAAACTTAACAACCCAATGATCATAAAATGTAATGAGTAATGACTAAAATGAGTAAAATGTATCAAACACAACAGAACACCAACATAATATAATTATAGCATTTAAAGTAATCAAAATATTTTTTTAAATTAAGGTCCAGATTTATACTTTTTTCCACGAAACGGAGGAAACGCAGTTTTACAGAGAAAGTATAGTGCTGGCTTGCGCCATTCCACGGTGCCAGCTGAGCGCCATCTTAAAGGAATGGCGCAAGCCGGTGCTAAACTTGGGCTAGCGTCTTTAAAAAAAGACACTAGCCGGGTGGAAGTGGCTGTAGGGAAGGAGGGAGTTGTGCGTCAAAAAATGACGCTAGCCTCGTTGGAGGCAAAATAAAATGCCTCTAACTAGACTAGCGCCATTTCCTGGTAAACAAACACCAAAAACATAACTCCTGTCCTATGAAATACAGGAGTCATGCCCACCACCCCAGTGTCCCTTGGGCATGGTCATTGCACTGATGGCAAAAAAATACTAACTTAGACTTACTTGGGATGGGGTCCCCCATCCTCCGGTGTCCCTCTGGTGGGGGTGGGGGTGTTCCTGGAGCTTTGGGAGGGCTCATGTGGACCCATTCCATGGTGATTAACCATGTAAATGGCTCCACCGGTCCCCTAAGCAAGCTGTGTGCCATTATTTAGCCCCTCCTCCCACCCGTGCATAACTTTAGCATGGGGGGATAAATATGGGGCTATGGGGGTCGCACCATTTTTTAGAGGGGAATGCCTACCTTGCGTCTCATTGACGTAAGGTAGGTGCTCACATCCCAACAAATTGTGCAAATTCCTATATTTTGACGTTAGGCGTATTTAACGTCAAATATAAAGATGAAGTTATGTTTGCGCCAAATTTGTGTAAAAACAAAATATGCAAATTATGCACAGAGTATAAATATACCCCTAAATGTTATTCTAAAAATGAATTTAAAAATTGCATTAACTAAAGAAAGGAAAATAACCAATTAAAAATAGTTACCAATTAAAACTATTACAAAAATAAACACGTAAAAAGTATCTGCCCCTCTCTTATGTACCAAGAAACCCACAAAAGAATTAGACATAATAAAAACTAAAATAAATCTCAATAATATGTAGTACAATAACCATTCTCAAAATCTCAAACAGCTCAAGCATATTATACTAAAATAGATTAAATAGATTAATCCAACTCAATAAAAAAGTACAGAATAATTAACCAATAAACATATTAATGTATTTATACAATCAATTAAAACTGGATCTATTGAAAAATACATATTGAAAAATCTATTTGTGTCAGAAATTTACCTGTGCCACGATTTCCACGGCAGCAGAGGAGAGTTCCAAATTCCCAACCACCACTGCAAGCAACAACCTCAAAGGTCTGCTGCTTTGCACCAAGTGGGAGGGATCCGGATAAACAAGAGAGAGACTGCCACTAGAATGATGCTCAACTTCCACACTCTATGGGCCTGATTACGAGTTCAGTGGATAGGATGACCCCTCTGCTGAACTTCTGCTGGGAAGGCTGCTAGCATACTGGCTACCTCCCCGTCGGGGCCATTACAACTTTCCCCGTGGGCTGACGGGTGGAAACCATGGTTTCCACCCGTCAGCTCAGTGGGAAAGTGGTGGCAGCATTGTTGCATGGGCCACCAGCACCCTTCCAATGCTCACTGTCTGCAAACAGACAGTGAGCATTGCGAGGGTGCCGGGCAAGTGGACTCTTGTGCTGCCCATGGCAGTAAAACTAGCAGAGAACAAGGCCGTAATCACTAGGGCGGATCCCTGCGGAGATGGCTGAAGGCTGGTAGGACTGCCATAAAAATGCTGGTGAGGCCCCAGGGAGGCTACAGTTTGAAAGAATGCGAACCTGTACCTTGCTAGGCCTAGAGGCAAATGAGATGGGTGCAAATCTCTGGGAAAATCCATTTTATAAAATGTGTAAGAATGTTAAAAAGGTTAAAGAAATATATTTCATAAATATAAATATAAACAAAAATATAAATACACAAAAATAATACATAAATACATACAATTATTTGAAAAATGTATAACTACATGAAAATATTATTAATACTACTGTGTGAAAGTGCAATATATGTATAAGAAAACCTATGTATATAATTATTAGATTAGATATTATTCCATCTAATTTATTTCATTGTTAAAATGAAGTGAACAAATTGATATATAAAGGTAATACTACTCAAAAAAGACAAAAAATAAAATATAATACAAAATTAAATAAAATGTTCTATAAAATAAAATCACAAAAACAAATAAAAACACAGCTAAACTAATAATTAAACAGTATTCCTAAATATGAATAAAAAAAAATATATATATAGACGTTTAAAACATGGATACACATTTGGAAAAATACAAATATTTACAGTTTTACATTCAAATTTATAAACACAAAAAAATGAAATGAATAACAAACAACTAAAGTCAAATTGCAATAATGCACAAACTCAAAAAAACAATCAAATGTCAACATAAAATAGATTATTAAAATGTTTTGAAATCTGGAGGACTAAATTAACTAATCAACATCAACCTCAGCAACACTGGGGAAAGTACTGGACTTTGGAGTAGTCAGAATAAATATTTCCACTCCAACCTAAGCAACTGCATAGAAATATTGGTCTTTGAAAGTGTCAGATTAACAATCCCCCTTCTAACTTAGGCACAGTAGGAAAAGTGTTGAACTTTGAAGAGTTTGGATTTACTATTACCTCTCCATACAATGCATAGTAGGGAAGTGATGGACTTTGGAGGGGTTGGATTTACAGTTCCCATTCCAACCTGAGCAACAGTAAGGGAAAGCAATAAACTTTGGAGAGGTCAGATTTACTATTCCCCATCTTAATTTTTTTTTAAAAAAATCTAGCTACATATATAGTATATAAAATGGTTGTAACTAATATATTTTAAAATTATAAATTATAAATTAATTTGAAAATCATATACAAATTTGTAAAAAAAACTAAAAGGACACTCAGAACATTAAAAATACTATTATACAAATATCAATTAAAACCAATTTAAATAAAACAATGTATAAGTATCAAATCAAAGCAGAAATATAAACATGAAATTTACAGATATTACATATTTTAAAAAATAAAGTATAAACTAAAAATTACAATCATATAAATCAAAACATGCATGCTAAATATAAAAGGCCAAAATATATAACAAACAATAGTAATTGACTTTTTAACAAATTAACAAACAATACTTTAAACATTAATAAAAATGTATTTACAAAAAATGTTCATTCTTCTCCACAAACTTAACAACCCAATGATCATAAAATGTAATGAGTAATGACTAAAATGAGTAAAATGTATCAAACACAACAGAACACCAACATAATATAATTATAGCATTTAAAGTAATCAAAATATTTTTTTAAATTAAGGTCCAGATTTATACTTTTTTCCACGAAACTGAGCAAATGCAGTTTTACAGAGAAAGTATAGTGCTGGCTTGCGCCATTCCACAGTGCCAGCTGAGCGCCATCTTAAAGGAATGGCGCAAGCCGGTGCTAAACTTGGGTTAGCGTCTTTAAAAAAAGACATTAGCCGGGTGGAGGTGGCTGTAGGGAAGGAGGGAGTTGTGCGTCAAAATATGACACTAGCCTCGTTGGAGGCAAAATAAAATGCCTCTAACTAGACTAGCGCCATTTCCTGGTAAACAAACACCAAAAACATAACTCCTGTCCTATGAAATACAGGAGTCATGCCCACCACCCCAGTGTCCCTTGGGCATGGCCATTGCACTGATGGCAAAAAAATACTAACTTAGACTTACTTGGGATGGGGTCCCCCATCCTCCGGTGTCCCTCTGGTGGGGGTGGGGGTGTTCCTGGAGCTTTGGGAGGGCTCATGTGGACCCATTCCATGGTGATTAACCATGGAAATGGCTCCACCGGTCCCCTAAGCAAGCTTTGTGCCATTATTTAGCCCCTCCTCCCACCCGTGCATAACTTTAGCATGGGGGGATAAATATGGGGCTATGGGGGTCGCACCATTTTTTAGAGGGGAATGCCTACCTTGCGTCTCATTGACGTAAGGTAGGTGCTCACATCCCAACAAATTGTGCAAATTCCTATATTTTGACGTTAGGCGTATTTAACGTCAAATATAAAGATGAAGTTATGTTTGCGCCAAATTTGTGTAAAAACAAAATATGCAAATTATGCACAGAGTATAAATAGACCCCTAAATGTTATTCTAAAATGAATTTAAAAATTGCATTAACTAAAGAAAGGAAAATAACCAATTAAAAATAGTTACCAATTAAAACTATTACAAAAATAAACACGTAAAAAGTATCTGCCCCTCTCTTATGTACCAAGAAACCCACAAAAGAATTAGACATAATAAAAACTAAAATAAATCTCAATAATATGTAGTACAATAACCATTCTCAAAATCTTAAACAGCTCAAGCATATTATACTAAAATAGATTAAATAGATTAATCCAACTCAATAAAAAAGTACAGAATAATTAACCAATAAACATATTCATGTATTTATACAATCAATTAAAACTGGATCTATTGAAAAATACATATTGAAAAATCTATTTGTGTCAGAAATTTACCTGTGCCACGATTTCCACGGCAGCAGAGGAGAGTTCCAAATTCCCAACCACCACTGCAAGCAACAACCTCAAAGGTCTGCTGCTTTGCACCAAGTGGGAGGGATCCGGATAAACAAGAGAGAGACTGCCACTAGAATGATGCTCAACTTCCACACTCTATGGGCCTGATTACGAGTTCAGTGGATAGGATGACCCCTCTGCTGAACTTCTGCTGGGAAGGCTGCTAGCATACTGGCTACCTCCCCGTCGGGGCCATTACAACTTTCCCCGTGGGCTGACGGGTGGAAACCATGGTTTCCACCTGTCAGCTCAGTGGGAAAGTGGGGGCAGCATTGTTGCATGGGCCACCAGCACCCTTCCAATGCTCACTGTCTGCAAACAGACAGTGAGCATTGCGAGGGTGCCGGGCAAGTGGACCCTTGTGCTGCCCATGGCAGTAAAACTAGCAGAGAACAAGGCCGTAATCACTAGTAAGGATCCCTGCGGAGATGGCTGAAGGCTGGTAGGACTGCCATGAAAATGCTGGTGAGAACCACGTCATAATCAGCAGGGCGGATCCTGGTGGAGACGGCTGTCGGTTGGTGGGGCTGCGTGCCAACCTCATAATATGGTGGTTGGACCGCCACAAGCACAGCGGTCTGACAGCCACCACAAGTGTGGCGGTTCGAAGACTACTTGTAATCTGCCCCTAAGTCTTCACAATTGTATAGCAAGTGTAAGATGTTTTTGTAGCACCTGTTATTAAACATAAAAATCATGCAACACATGTTACACACTGTTCTGCAAAAAATATGACTCTGCTCTTCTACTAACCATCCACTGTACTTATATTACCTTTTATCTCAGTGGACATTGCCTCTCACTGACTAATAAAATAATATAATGGTTTTAACACTTCAGTTCATTACATTATATTATATAATTACACTACAGAGGTTTTTAATTTTCTCATAGTGACTTCCTCGGGCCAGCTGGTAGCTGTTTCTTTGCTCCTAGCAAGTAGTTGCTGTAGTGATTCCATTAGTTGTATGCATCGATGTCTTTAGTTTCTACATTTGTTTCTACTGTGAAAGGTTCCACTTGTTCACTTAAAATCAGTTTTTTAAATATAATATTGCTTACATATTTTTCATGACAAAACAAATCCTGCTGAAGTATCATTTATTCTTTGAACATCGTAATACTCGGCACACCTGTATAGGCAGACATGTTGCTGAGACACTGTCATTATATTCCCATTCTTTCCCCATTCGCATACGTGCAAATGCAGATGCATTGCCAAGACACTGCCTTTGAACTCTCAGTGTTTCTATTCAGGATATTGAAATACTCGCCCCATGCATGTAGATAGATGCATCGCTGAGGCACTGGCCCTCATTATGAACACGGCGGGAAAGACCGCACCACCGGCGGAGGCAGTAACTACCGCCAACAGTTAGGTGGTCTGGCCCACTAAATAATGAAGCACATGAAAAATAGGCAGCCTGAAAACCACTCACTGCCAGCAGAGGAGTGCCGACAACAACAGAAGAGGCTACCCACGGGCCAACGGAAAGGCCCTACCCACCCACCAAATAATGAAGCACTAGACCGCAATCAGTTCCGAGGCGGGAACCACCACAATGCACAGCCAGGCGGAAATGAACCAAATAAAAGCAAATCATGCCAGTCCTGCTCCTTGCCATAAACCTCCACAACCAAGACCGCCAACGAAGACGACAACAGTAAGTACCGCAACCTACTAAACAAGGAAAGAAAGGGCACAGTTACATAACCACCCACTTCACCCTCCCCGCAACGCACCCACAACCCCTCACAACAGCACAGGCCATACACCGCAGAGCAAGAGGTACTTACCCGACCCAAGGCAAATTAAACCTGCCCAAAGTAAACACATGTGCACAACACTTCCCCACAATGAAACGAGGAACCACGAATCCAGAGTGTGCCAACACCAACACTGGCCACACAAAGTTTAATAACGCTCCAGGAGCAACAGAATGTCCACATTAGGCCAATGGCCAGTCCATAGCTAAAAGCCTGATGGGCCCAAATGGCACCAACTTTACTCCCACATGTGCACATGCTACTCCACCATAAAGGGGCATCAGTGGGGCAGCCAGGCACCTCAGGCAACAGAGGCAGGGGATGGCAGGGGTGGGGACTCACGTCTGGGGGGGGGTTTGGGCTTACGTTTGGGAGGTAGAGGGGGTTTGGGTTTTGTCTTGGAAGGTGGGGGAGCGGCCTTGGACTGGGGTGCGGCAGATGAACCTGGGCCAGCACGGGGTCTCTTGCTCACGGAGAAGGTACACAGGAATGTGAAGGGAGGACAGTGGTGACTTGGACGTGGGAGGAGTGGACAGGGCAAGGATTTGGGCACGTTTAGGGATGAGATGGAGTGGGCCGTTGGGTTCAAAAAGTCTACATGGGATAGGAAAAGTTTCTTAGGGGCAATCAGGGTGGATCTGGAGAAAGGTGTGGGAGTGGTGGTAGAGGGAGTGGTTGTAACAGGTGTAGGTGTGCAAGATGTGGATGCAGGTG
Organism: Pleurodeles waltl; assembly: GCF_031143425.1. NCBI lineage: Eukaryota > Metazoa > Chordata > Amphibia > Caudata > Salamandridae > Pleurodeles > Pleurodeles waltl. Next base: position 688,847,615 of record NC_090442.1, read on the forward strand.
ACTGTACAGTATGCTGAGGTGTGGTGGATGTGTATTGGGTGGGTGTCTGGGAACGTCTGAGTATCTTGGGAGGAGGGGGGTGACATAGTAGGACAAGACAGGCTGCCAGTGTAAATGGATGTTGTCTGGGTGTCTGCAAGTTTGGTATGTGTGCTGCAAGTGGAACTCAGAGACCTTGTGGTGAGTGCAGGTGTGGTGTCTGGGGTGCATGGCTGGATGTCTGATGTTATGGTGACTGCAAGAATGGGGCCAGAAAGAGTGAAGGAAGTTGCATTGCCTGTGAGTGTGCATGTAGAGGCGACAGACAGGGAGGCAGGAGAGGTGGACACACTGGGGGAAGTGGATGTTGTGTGTGCCTTTGTATGTTGGCTGTGTGTATGCCTGTGATGGGAAGTGTGGTGCTTGTGTTTCTCTTTGTGCTTCTTGTGTGTTGAGGTGTGTGCATGGCTGTCAGAATGTGTGCTTGGGATGGGTGAAGGGAGTGAGGTGGTTGGAGGGGGGACAGAAAGACCAGGTACACTGGCTGCCATCAAAGAAGAGGCCAGAGCCTGAAAAGATCTCTGTAGGCCAGACACAACACAGTGAATGCCATCCAGGTAGGCATTGGTCGGCTGCACCTGTGATGTTAGCCTCTGGATGGCATTGGCAATGGTTGTCTGCTCTATAGAGATGGTCCTCAGGGGGTCAATAGCCTCCTCTGTGAGGGCAGCAGGGCTGAATCGGGCAGGGGATGAGGTGCCTGGGGCAAAGGAGACGCCTACCCTTCTGGGTGAGGGGCACGGGCAACTGGGTGGGGAGAAACTGGAAAGGCGGTGATGGAATGGGGTGGCAGAAGATGACAATGATTGGGTGGGCCCACTAGGGTCCGCCACTACCAGGGAGCTCCCATCGGAGGAGGTGTCACAATCACTACCTCCAGTGGTAGTTTCCTCCCCTGTGGTACTCCCCTCACCCTCCAACCCACTGGTCCCCTTGGTGTCGCTAGACTCTGCCTCCTTGGAACCGTGGGCCGCTGTATCCCCACTCGCCAGTGCCACTGCTCCCTCGCCAGATGATGCTGATGTACACAGACAACACTGGAGAATAGGGGTGGGGAGACAAAACAGGAGAGACATTTGTAAATAGCTGAATGGATGTATATAACTGGTTCACACATACTCCCACCCAGCAAATTTACCACCATGCAGCACCTACAGCTATACTCATGGCTATGTCCCTGACTAGTGGCCACAACCCTTGTATACATCCATCTCCAACATCACAGAAGGACCTAAGGAACTGCAGACCTGTCCCTCATCATCTAACTGCCCATGGGGGCCAATATGCTAAATGACATCTGTCAGAGTCCCTGCCACTAGACAGCATACATTCTACAGCACCCTCAGACATCCATCAAGGAGGCATACAATGGTCTCTGTACTCACTCCCTTGTGTCTGCTGTGCAGCCTTCAAGCGCCCATCCAAATCTGGATATGCCACCACCAGAATGTGGCGCATTACGGGGGTCAGTGCCCGACGGGCACCCCTTACTCGTTGGGAGGACTTCCCCAGCTGGGCCTCGCAGGTTTTCCTGGCCCTGCGCCGCAGGTTCTCCCACCGCTTCCTGCAGTGGGTTCTCCGCCGGTTGTAGAGCCCCAGGGTCCGCACCTCCCTGGCAATGGCCTGCCATAGTCCCCTCTTCTGGTGGGCACTGACCTACAGGGGACACACAGAAAAGTAACACAGAGGTCAGACAATGCCCATTTTATACAGCTGGCTATACGTACCCTATGGAAGGGACACTTAAACAGCATTGCAGCACCTCATACATGCAGTATGTCATGCATTCCATGGCTGTACAGTGTCAAATCATGCACACATTTTTACAGCCATCTAATATCATTGCACACATCCATGCACCCCAATGGGCCTGTTCACCTGTACCTCTGGTCAACCATATAGCTGGGAATACAGAGGTTGGACCCCATCCACCAGCTTTTCTAGTTCCTCCGTGGTGAAGGCTGGGGCCCTTTCCCCTGTGACTCGTGCCACTTCCAGGACCAGAGTCAGGACCCAGCAGTACACTCAGTGGAGTACTTGCATGCACGTAATCCGGGAGTCAAGTGAAGTTGGGGTGACGAGATAGCGTACACTCTGCAGCGGTGTGCACTGTCACTGCCGGCGGCGATAATGATAGGCCCATATTCCCCATAGACAACCATGTTAACCAATGAATGGTTGCACGGCGGTGAACACCACCATACGCCATTACAACAACCACTAGTGATATGAGGTCACTTCCACTGCTACATATTTGGATTACTGGGGGCAGACATTTTGCACACTACTATGCAGTTATTAATTGACCCCATCCCCCAAACACATGGACAAAAAAACATTTACTCACCACAACAGTCCAGGTGTATCAGTGAGGACATGCCACTCCAGTTTAACATCCTACAATGCATATGTGTCATCGACTTGTTTGCCAGCAGTGCTGAATACTCAACATGTTGAGCAGATGAAGGTGTGTCCCTCCAATGTGTTCTCCACTCCTCGTAGGTACAGACCCATGTGGCGATGGAGGACCCCATAGGTGTACAGACCACTTGTTGATTTGGAGACCATGGTTGATCGTAACATCATTATCAATTACAGACTCACTTGTGCTAATATTCATGAACTTTGTGCATTTCTGGATCCAGCACTGAGACCGGCTAATCGGAATCAGCATGCCATCCCTACTGAAGTGCAAGTGCTCTCTGCACTTCATTTCCTGGCCACGGGCTCATTTCAGTTGACAGCGGACATGGGTGCTGGTGTTTCACCGCCAATTTATTGACTAATACTGTCCAGATTCCTCAATGCATTTGTACGTCATATGTGAGGTTTCCCCAAAGTGCTGAACTCCCTGCCATAAAGTCAGACTTTTATGCCTTTGCCAACATCTCTCATGTGATAGGTGCCATCGATGGCACCCATATAGCGATCATCCCCCCAAGAGTAAGTGAACAGGTGTACAGAAACAGGAAGAACTTTCACTCTATGAACATTCAATTGGTGTGTACTGCAGACCAGTACATCTCACATGTGAATGCCATTTTCCCTGGATCAATCGTCCATGATTCCTTTGTGCTGAGAAACAGCAGTGTGCCACACATGATGGAACAACTACAAGGAGACAGAGGATGGATCATAGATAAGTGTGCCTGACACATTTTCTGTACATAGCTGACAGCCAGGCTGTCTGCAACTGAGGGTTGTTAGTTACAGTCCTGTTTTGCCCACTTTTGCAGGTGATTCTGGCTACCCCAACATGCATTGGCTCCTTACACTAGTGAGGAACCCTAGGGCAGATGCTGAGAGGAATTACAATGAGGCCCATGGACATACTAGAAGGGTGATTGAGCGCACTCTAGGTTTCCTGAAGGCTAGATTCCGTTGCCTCCATATTTCTGGGGGATCCCTGGCCTATGGCCCTGAAAAGGTCTGTAGAATAGTGGTGGCCTGCTGCATGCTACACAACGTGGCTGTGTGGAAATCGTTTCCCCTCTTGGATGACAGTGATGGTGATGATGAAGAGGGGGAAGATGTACATGCCAGGAAACAACGGATCCAACTATACTTCCTGTGACTAAAATGTACTATTTGCTGCTGTTGTTGTCTGTGCTTCATACTGTCGGTATGACTTATGCCCTATGTGGGTGTTGGGTCTATAGATATTTTCACAGGTGACATGTGACATGATGAACAACTTGTTATACATTTCTGTTGACACCACCCCATGTTGTGCGTGGGGTGCCATTCCTGCAATAAAGGTATGATTGTATGATTTCAATGACAATTGCATGCACACTTCGATTTGATTCAACATACTGACAGGGGACATTGACATTGGTGTACATGTGTTTTATTAGGTGTCAGGGATGCCATGGTGTTCTTTACAGTGATGGGAGTCGGCTGCTGGTGGATGTCCATACTGGCTATATGGTCTTAGCGATTGTTGGCAGTGGTATTATGTCCATCTGTATTTTACCTGTTGTTGAGTTGATACTGCACAGTGGGGATGGCGGTTGAGTTGCACACTTGGGGGACAGTTTGTGCCACAGTCACTTCTTTGACGGTGCCTTGGTCCTGGCAGGTGTTCCAGTGCCATATCTGCGCCTGAGGGACTGTTTGGGTGCCTGGTGTTGGCCTGTAATGGTAGAAGTGCTGGTCTCCTGTGTGTCCTTAGATAGTAGCACCAGTCCAGTTGCTGCTGCTGATGTTGATGGATGGTCTGTATCTTGGTCTGTGGTAGGAGATTCCTGGTCTATGAGGGTCTCAGGCTGGGTTGGGAAGTGCTGCAGCAACAACCCTGCTATGGTGGCCAAGGTGGCATTGAGCTGTTTCTACTGCTCCATGGCCTCTTGGTGGTGTGCTATCTGCAGCCTTTCAATCAGCTCCAGGGTGGCCACAATCTTGCCCATCCTGTCTTGTGTATGGTGGTATGCTCCCAAGACCTCAGAGATCACCTCCTCGGCTGCAGCATCCATCCTTTGGCTTCCCCGCTGGGCACTGATGCCCTCCCACTGGGCCTAGCCCCCTGTGCCTGTGTCCCCTGCACAGGTCTGAAATTACCACTTGTACTGGGGCCATTGTCTTCCTGCCTGTTGGTAAGTGGTGACTGTGGCCTCTGTCCTTGTGCTCTACCAGTCTGTGGCCTGGAGATACAGGTGTGGGGCCAGTTGCCAGAGCTGATGTTGGTTGCTGGGTAGTAGGAGTGTAGGTGGTGTCCTGGGTGGGGCTGCTGGATGGTGACAGACCAGGACTGTGTGAAGGGCCAGGGTATTCCTCACTGTCCAGAGTTCCCTTTACAGTGTCCTGAGTGGTGCCTCTGTCTCCATGTGGGCCGCTGCCACTCCTTGTCCTGTCCGTCAGGGTGGCATGGGTGGTAGTGCCTGTTGGGGGGATTGGACATGTATGTTACAATTGCAAAATCGGATGGGGTGAAAGGGCAGGTCTATTTTGTGCAGGTTTTCCACTGGTGGGCCATGCAGGGTACTTTTGGGAGGTTGTCATTGCATTTTGCATGGGATGTGGTAGTGCATTGTTGTCAGTGTAGTACCATTGTGATTCCTTGCAGGGGTAGGTGGCTGTGCAGAGGGGAAGGGATATGGGCCTGTTGGTGGGTTTGGGGGCAGGCAGGGTGACTCGATGTGGTGATTATAGCCTGGGTGGGGTAGTGGTACTGGTGGTAGTTGGAGGGGTGAGGGATATGCATTACAGGTGTGATGGGTATGGGGTAACTGTAGATGACTTACCTGAGTCCATTCCTCCAGTGAGTCGAGTGAGGCCCTCAGGGTGCAGGAAGGGCAGTACCCTTTCCTCCCAGTCAGTGTAGTCGGGGGGTGTTGGTCGAGATCCTCCCCCAGTCTTCTGGACCCCAATGTTGTGCCGGATGCATTGGCCCTTACCTTCCAGCGCAGGTCGTTCCATCTCTTGCAGATGTTGCCCCTCGAGCGCGGATGTTTTCCCACTGTGTTGACCTTATTGACAATGGTCTGCTATAACTCCATCTTCCTGGTGATGGGTGTTTGCTGTACCTGTGCCCCGAATATTTTTGGTTCGACCTTGAGTATCTCATTCACCATGGTCCTTAGCTTCCTTTCTGTTCAGCGTGGGTGCTTGGAGGGTGCCACGGTGTGTATTGTGGGTGGTGTGTGGATATTGGTGAGGGTGCTGTTGTGTGGTTGGATGTGTGAGTCGTGTGATGTGGCTTTCAGTGTCTGCCTGTAGTGTTGTTTTTCTGGCTTCTACTATTGGCAATGCAAAGGATTTGTTGGGTGTGTCTGTGTGTGTTTTATGGTGTTGTGAATCTGTGTCAGGTGCGTGGGTTTCAAACTTGCCAATGTGTGCATTCCTTACTGTTGGGTCCACTAGCAGGCCATGGCGGTCTGTACTGCCAATGGTCGTTCGACATCCACTGACTTCCATGTGATTTGTGTATCATTATTGGGAGGGCAGGGGATTGCTGTGCTCAGTGGTGGTGCGGTGGGATGTGCAGCTTTTTGGCCAACAAGGCCCTGGCAGTGACTAGTGGTAGGAATATTTTTGACAGATTCTGTTTTTTGCATATTTATATGGCGGGTTTCCGTTCACCACCAATGGTGGCATTCTGTTCACCGTCACCACGGCGGGAGACAGTGTTTACTGGCATGTTCAAAATGACCCCCACTGTGAGCAGAACAAACACACACACACACACACACACACACAACCAGTGTCCATACTAGGGAAAGACATGCATGACAAAATGTAACCTGGAAACCAACCACTGGTTGGTTCAAGTAATTATTTTAAAAGAAATAATATTTCCATAACAAAGGCCAGTCATTGTGCATGTATACAGAGCACAGATGTGTGCCCCAAACTTGACTCCTGACTTCCATGTATCCTCCACAGGAAGGGGCATCAATGGGGCAGGCAGGCACCTCAGGGGTTATTTGGGGGCTGGGAGGATGGGTTTTGGAGGGGGCCTTTGGGATCAGACTTGGGGGAGGTTGGGCCTGGACTTAGGTTTAGGGGAGGACTGTTTTTTAGGTGGAAGGGTAGACTTCTTGGCAGGGGGAGGGGCATGGAGATTTGCAGGCGGGACAAGAGAGGGCTTGGAGGTGGAAAGGCTGGACTTGGGGAAAGATGCAACACATTTAGGGGTATAACTGGGAGGGAGAGAAGTAGGGAAAAGGGCAAACTCTGAAAGGAAAGCATTCTTGGACACAAGAGGACGGTCATAGCAAAAGGGTTTGGGTGAGGAGGGAGAGGGAGTGGCTGTAAGAGGTGTTGGTGTGGATGTCTTGGGTTCATGTTTGTACGAGGTATGTTTGTAGGTGGGAGTGTCTGTTGGGTGGGTAAGTGTGGGCATTTATGTGTCTTGGGAGGAGGAGGGGTGGAGGTGCTGGGAGATGCCATGGGGGTTGGATGAAGCTATCTTCGGGTAGTGACTACAGGTATGGTGGATGTGCTGCATATAGGGGTGTCTGTGGTCATGGTGCCTGTGGAGGTGGTGACTGGGGAGGATTTCGAGAGGCTGCTGTTGTGCTGTCTGAGGGTAACATAGGTTTAGTGGCTGGATATGTGAAGGTTGGTGTGGTATCTACAGGTGTGTTAGGTGTTGTGTCTGTGATGTTGAGGGTGATGGGGATGTCAAGGCAGGTTGTGACTGTTAAAGTGAGTGCAGGTGTGTGTTGCTTGTGTGCATGCCAATGGTGTGTCTTGTGGTGCTTGTAGTTGTCTGATCTACCCTTGGATGTTGAGGTGGATGCATGCATGTCTGTCTGTGTGCTTTGGCTGGGCCAGAGAAGAGGGGCTTGGAATTGGGAAGAGAAAAGTGGAGGGGGGACGAAAGAAAAAGGGTGACTGGCTGCCATCAGTGCAGAGTCCAGAGCCTGAAAAGGATCTCTGTAGGCTAGCCAGTGAGCTGTGAATGCCCTCCAGGAATGCATTGCTCTGTTGAATCTGAGATGCCAGTCCCTGATGGCATTCACGATGGTCAGCTGACCCACAGAGACTGACCCCAGGAGGTCAATAGCCTCCTCAAAGAGGGCAGCAGGGCTGACAGGGGCAGGGGCAGAGGTACCTGTGGCAAAGGAGCTGCCCACCCTCTTGGGTGAGCGGGCATGGCCAATTGGGTGGGGAGCTACAGGGAGGGTGGTACTAGTAAGGGGGTGGCAGATAGAGATGGTGATGGTGTGGTCCCAGATGGATCCACCACTTTCAGGGTGTGTCCACTGGAGGAGGATTCCAATTATGAAGATGTGGATCCTGTCTACCCCGTGGCACTTCCCTCGCAATCCAGGCCAATGGGTCCCTTGGTGGAGGTGGTCTCAGCACTTCGGGTTCCCTGGCCGACAGCTTCCATATTCAGCTGGGCCCTGTCTCCTTCACCTGCCGATGCTGATGCACAGAAAGAGAGGGAAAGTGTTTTACATTCTTAACACACACATACATTACAACATGCATAACAGTTACAACACATCTATGTCAAATAAAGCCTCAGTTAGAAACCTTTCAGATCCTACATCATGTCACAACAAGATACTTTCAACATTCCCCTATGACCACAGTCTCACCCACAAAACAAACCAACCATCTGACCACTACATCATCATCCCATCAATTCAGCTGTAACACAAAAGCATCATGCACAAGATGGACTGGCTACATCTAAAATCTATCCCCATACAGATCATCACTATCCATCATCACATCAGTCTAAGGAAATGCAGTTGACTGACAACACAAAATCATGCCTCCCCCTACTCCACACCTGCCCAATCCATCACCAGTAGTCATGTTCCATGAAAGTACACTCATCTCAATTCAAATACGACACAGCTGGTTGATTTTCAATAACATGCCTAATTTATCATTCTGTACAAAACTTACACAATGGCAAACACATCAGATGAAGACACTACATATATCATACCAATAATATGTGCATCACAAAATGACACAGTATGTCATTGAAACATCTATGTAAAATCTAGGAAAATATTAATTGGGAGTATCTGGAACCACTTATCTAATTAATTGTTGTCAGAAATTGGGTTTTTGGTTGGCTAGGGTATGCACCTAAACCAGGCAGAACCCACCCACTCTAGTCATGGCAAGGGAGTTAGACATCCAAGACAAACCCTGTTCACCCCCTTGGTAGCTTGGCACGAGGAGTCAGGCCTATCCCAGAGGCAATGTGTAAAGTGATTGCACAATACACACAACACATGTGATGCACTATCCCCATCATAAAGGAAACACAAGAGCAAGTTATATAAAAGTAAACTGTATTGTATACAACATAATTAGACCCTGCTACCCAAGTAGTTGTCAGAATGTTACACAATACTGTTACCCTGCAAAAACCAGCAGTAGTCACACATAACACACATGTTACTTTTTATTCTGCAACATAAGCAGTAGTCAGGAATCGCATTACTACAGAAATGCACTTGTCATACAAATATCATAAATGCCCATACCAGGAACATTATAAAGCATATGGCAATTCATAAACACATATTAGCATGTGTAGGAAAGTCTTCCTGTTTGCCCTGGTCAACCCCAAACATTTTGGACTGATACTGGTGGTTACTGACTATTGGCTGTTCCCTGTGTACTGCTTACCAGTCCCAGGGCCTGTGCCCTGTGTAAACTGGATATGCAAATTAGCCTAATTATAATTGGCATTATTAGGCTACATAAAAGTCCCTAGTGTATGGTAGGGCATGTAAGTTTAGGGACCCGAAGCATAGGTAGTGCACCCAGAGGTGCACTGCTGAGGTATCCAGTGTCATTTTAAAGGCAGACCTTCCTTGCTGGCTGCTTTTAAACTAAAGTTAAATGCAAATTCAACTTTGGAATTAAAAGTACTTGAAAAGTCTTAAACTACCTTATTTTTAAATGTAAGTCACCACTGAGGTGTGTCCTATGTGCCCCTAGTGTTGGGCGCCATGTAACTATAAGCAGGGACCTTATAAAAATTGTTTTATAAGCCCAGATGAGGTAAACTAGCCAAATTAATTTTTTCCTTGGTGTAGTGAATGGCCTCCATATGCTAAAATGGGGAGACTTCATTTTAATTAGTGAAGTCCCTCTAAGTGTCAGATACCTCCAGTTTGGTATCAATGTAATTGCTATGATAAATCACACAACTTACAATTGTTGGATTTATTATAACTAGTCCAGGTAAAGAGTTTTAAACTCTACTTGAAAAGTTGCCAACTTCAGCTCTGTAGTGCCCTTCTCTGATTGGCCAGCCTCTGGCAGCCTGGCCAGGCTGCCTTGATGACATGTGAAGTGGCCTGGGCTAAACACAAAGGGATGTGCCTGGGGGAGGAGAACTACCTCAGCATATAGGGAAGCAGGAAGTGAGGAGGGCTGCCAAACTGGTCTTCAAAGGCAGGGAAGGACATTTGGAGCAACCCAGCACCTCTCTCACATCCTGCAACCCTAGACAAATAGGTGCCCTCTTGAATCGATTAGAAGAGGGCAGGAGAGGGGTGTGTTTATGATTAGGAGCCACACCAGTAGGTGGGCTTAGCCAGATGTAACCTCAAAAAATCAGTTTCAGCCATGATGAATTTTTGAAGAATGTTGCTCCCTGGGATTGATTTGTGCCACATTTTCCAGGAAGTGGTAATCACAGGGGCAAGGACCCTGCATCTCATTGGAGACCCTGTTTTTCACCCAGGAGCAAGGATAAATATGGTGGAGCTACACCCACACCTCAGATCCCTACCAGAGCCCCTGTGAGGAAGAACATCAGGAGAAGAAGGGCTGCCCTGATGGACTCCTCATCTGCACCTGGACACTGCACTCTGAAGGACTACACCAGCTGCACACTTGGGCTTCACCAGAAGAATGACTTTCCCTGGCTTCAACTGGTTCAAGGAGGGACTCCCTGTTTGCTCCAGGTGAAAAATTGCTAACCAAAGCCTCCTGCATCAAATCCTGAAGAAACTGACCAGCTGACCTCTGTCCAGTGGCCAATTTGGAGTCTGAGCCAGGTGCATTATAGGAGTTGTAGTCGGCACCCTCAAGGAGCAACTCAGAGCTTCTGGAACCTTGGGGTGAGCTGTGGACTCCTAAAAGACCTTAAAAGACCTTCCGGGAGAAGATCCAGAAGTTTGGATTTTTTTTTTAAAAGCTCTATAAAGGGACCGATTCGCCAAAGCAGCTCTAGCCGACTTTCCTCAACCGCGACCCGGTGTGACTTGCAGATTCATCCCACTGAAGAAAATCTATGAAAAAGAGACTAGGTGGCATATTTATACTTGTTGGTGCAAAACTGCACTAACCCAGTTTTGCATCAAAAAGTTTTGCACCACCTTGCACCATTCTTGAGCGCCAGGCGAGCACCATATTTATGGAATGGTGCAAGCCGGCGCAAAGGGTAGGCTAGCTTAAACAAAAATTACATTAGCCGGGTGGGGGTGGTGGTGTGGGAGAAAGGGGTTTTGCACCAAAAAATTACCTTAGGCAGGTTAGAGTAAAAAATGACTGAGTGTAATTTTCTGATGCAAAACCATCCAAACCACAGGACTCCTGTCTTAGAAAAGACAGGAGTCATGCCCACCACCCCAATGGCCAGCACAGGGGACCTGGATCCCCTGGGCTTGGACATTGCACCCAGTGCCATGTAGGGGGGCCTATTTCAGGGCCTCCAATGGCACTTAAAAACAAATACTTACCCGTACTTACCTATACTTACATGAGATGGGTTCTCCCATCCTCCGCTGTCCCTCTGTTGTGGGTGCAGGTGTCCCTGGGGTCTAGGGAAAGCACCTGTGGGCTTATTCCATGGTGGTCCACCATAGCAATGGGCCCACAGGTCCCATAACGCCTACCGTGACCGAGGTGTTAAATAATGGTGCAAAGCAAGCTTTGCAACATTCTTTGACCCCTCCTCCCCCTCGTGCGTAATTTTAGCACAAGGGGGATAAATATGGAGCTAAGGCCATAGAGTCATTTTTTGCACTGGCATCCCAACCTTGCATCACATTGTGGCAAGGTAGGTTTCCACGTCCCAAAAAAAAATGACTTTAACTACATAACTTTTGTGCTAGATGGGTCTAATCCAAAGAATAAATATGGAGTTAGTTTTGCGGCAAATTTGCATTAAAAAAATGAAGCAATTTCAGCTCAAAACAAGTATAAATATGCCCCTAAGTCAGAGCGTAGAAAGTTGACCGGGATCTCTTGCACAGGGTATCCGAAGAGGGCTCCAGGGACGCTGGATCAAGATTCAGGTCTGGCCCGGTCAAAGAATTTTCATCTTGAAAAATCATCTAAGTCCGAACAAAAGAATCTTTACCGAGGGCAACCATGACGCCTATCTGAGGAAGGGCTCCAGAGAGGTCGGATCGGACTGGCGACTTTGTCCCGATGAAGAAAATCTTCAAGAAAACGACTAAGTCCGAAGGTAAACTTTTGACCGAGGCCTCCTGCTTGCTGTAGCCAAGCAGGGCCCCATGGCCTTAAACTTTGACTTTGCCCCTGTCAAGGTGCGACCAGGTGACCAGATTGGCGCTATTCATTTATAAGCGCTAGAAAACACTAAGGAGGTCCCGGCGGTCAGCGATAATGTGGTGGTAAATACCGCAAACAGGCGGACAATGTACCACTCCGACCTCCACGGTAGTAACAGCCGCCGGGCTGGAAGTATCCATCTCCAGTTCGGCAGCCGCAATTGTGCTGCCTGCGGGATTATGACCCCGCCTACCGCCATGGTTTTCGTGGCATTTGTAATGTCATAAGGTGGCAGTATGTACTGCCAGCCTGTTGGCGATACTTACCGCCACATTATTGCCGATCGCGGGGGTCATAATGACCCCCTTTGTCTCCTAAGTTAAGCCTTGTCGCTCATTGCCAAGCCTCCAAGGGTTGAGCTGGGGTTAATTTATTGAATCCTAACTGAACCTAGTGGGGTTTAGTGGCCTATTGCTAAGTGTAGGTACTTACCTGCCCTTACCAGTAGTCCACTTTCCAACAGCATGTCATGCCCACAAAAGGAACATCAGCTCATATATGTCCCATCATACGAGAAAAATAGGTTAACATCCTAGTCCATAATGTCCATACCAGGAACATTAGAAACATATATGGTCCATAAGGAGTATCTGTTTTTATGAGGAAACAGGACTTCTAGTGCCTCAAAACACAACAAGGGGCCCCCGGCACTCCTAATGCAGAACGGGGGCCATGTGGTGATGTTGGAGGGATGGGAGGCGGCATGTACCCCTTCCAGTTTTTATATTTGGGCCCGTCCTGGGGCCCGTGATCTCTGGCCCCCCCAGACCACAACTGGCCCTCCCAATAATCAGGGACTCTGGGGGGGACCTTGCGGTGTGGGGGTCTATGGTGAGGCTTTTGCCCCGCCAGTGGTCTCTAGAACACAATCAGGGGATCCGATGGGGCGGGGAGCCTCCAATGAGGCTTCCTTCCCCACCCGATCTCCACAGAATCAACAAGGGGACCTGTGGGGTGGAGAGCCTCCGAATAGGCTTCCTCCCCCTCCCATCCTTCAACAAAGGAAAAGGTTCGCCCAGGCCGCAGCGGTGATCAGCCCTAAGTTAGGGCCTTCTGGTGCCCCTGGGGAGCTCCTCAGAGCGCGCATTGCCCGGGGAGCACTGCTAGGAGCACACTTGCTCCAGATATCCAATCTTTGTGACCTGGGGGCACCGAGGAGTGAGGGTCACTCGTGTTTGAGGAAAACAGCCAGCATGTTCACAAGTGCAGGGGACAATTTTTAACACCACAACGCGCTATCAGAGTGCAAGATAAATCAAAACGAAAGCGCTCCCATGGCACTAAATGGGTCAGGGGCGACAGCACCCCTTCCCTAGGGGACACAGCAGATGGAACACAGGGTGGCAGCACCCAGCACCAGGCCAGCACAAAAGGTTTCCAGTCAGTTTGTAGTTTGTAGTTCCTCCAGGTGACCAAGCAGTGTCTCCCAATTGTTGGGAAAATCGCCTGTACTTATATTTAGTTTTGGGGAGAAGAAGGGGAGAGGAGGTTCCAACCAGTTACAACTAGTTCTGGGAGTGCCCCCTCTCTCCTCCAGCACAGGCTCCAAACATCATTTGGGGGTAAACAACCCTTTTGTGTGAGCCCAGGGCACAGCCTTTACAGATGCATGTGTGCATCCTCTTCTCCCAGGAAGGCTATTCAAAATGCAGATGCTCCTCTTTGACACCTCCACCCTCCCTGTCTACAGGCTGTCTGAAAAGTATGCACAAAGCCCAACTGTCACTATGCCCAGACGTGGATTGGAGTCAAGCTGCAAAACACCAGAGTCATAACCACAGAGAAATGCTCACTTTCTAGAATTGGCATTTTGTAATAGTAATAAAAAATCCACTTACACCAGTAAGCAGCATTTCTCAACACCATTACAACCATACCAAACATGCCTACGCTACCCCTCATAAATCAGATAATACCCCCTACACATAAGGCAGGGCATTTCCAATGCAATCCTATGAGAAATCAGCACTCACAGCAGTGAGAAACCAAATAGGCTTTTTGTCACTACTAGGACAGGCCACGTTACTAGGCCCATGTCGTGCCATTCCTGAGTGCCAACCGGGTGCCATATTAATGAACTGGAGCAAGCCGGCGCTAAGGTTGGGCTAGTGGTAACAAAAATGGTGCTAGCTGGTTGGAGGTGGCTGTATGGGGTTGGGAGGTTGTTCCACAAAAAATTATGTTAGGCTGGCTAGCAGCAAAAAAAGTGCCGCTAACCAGCCTTGTGTCATTTCCAGGCACACAACCATCCTAAAACATGACTTTTGTTTTAGAAAATACAGGAGTCATGCCAACCACCCAAATGGCCAGCACAGGGGACCAGTGGGTGTACAATACAGAGGGACATCATCAGTCCAGAGTTGTCATGCATAACTATTGTACTTGGATGATAAATAAGACACACACAGGACCTGTGCTTAAGTGTGATTTATTGTGGAAATACAAAAAACATATGTGACTATTAACACACAGAAATATAAAATGAAAGGTTTCGTCTTGGTGGATGACATCATCAGGGTAGCTGCTACGCCATTTGGGAACACAAGTCCAGTGTCTTTTTACCATAGGAAAATGGGGATTGGTTACAGAACAGTCAACAAGGTGTATCTGTGGCACACAAAGAGAACAGTTCAGAAGAGGTTTACTTCTGGGCAGTGGGTTTGATCTTCTTTTTTTGGCATCTGCTCCCTCTGGATCTCTGCATGGACATCCACGTTTGTGGGGAGTTCTTCAGCTATAGAGGGTGAGGTGTCTGAGGCATGTTCTTGCACTAGCAGGGCCTCCATTCCACTAGCAGCTTCAGATGTAGAAGGGCCTGATGTTTGATTGCTAGTGGAAGGGGCCAGATGTTGGGTACAAAATCTACTCAATGTGATATTCATGTCTCTCAGCACCCCTGCAATGGAAGCCAAGTGGGCATTTTGTGCCTGCCACTGCTGCATGAATTCCTGGTGGTTGTCCCTCTGCAGCTTTTCTATTTCCCCCAACATGATTATAACTTGGCCCATCATTGCCTTGGGAACTTTGGTAGGCTCCCAAGACTTGGGAGATGGTTTCCTGGTCAGCAGTGTCCCTTTGAGACCCTATCCTGGGGCCCACAGCATCCATCCCACACACCCTGCCCCCACGTGCCTGTGCCCCTGGCACAGTGAGCCCACTCCCAGTGGTGGCAGGTACATCATTGTCAGGGGTGGCAAGGTGAGACTCAGGTACCTGTACTGTGAGGCACACAATGTATATAACAGTCCTTGGAACCCAGGTTGGGGCAAATGGTTGCCGGTGATTTAGATGCCACAGGGTTGGGAGGTGTTGATGTGGGCAGGTGAGGCTGACAGTTGTTGACTGACCGGGTATCCCAGATTGGCCAGGTTCTTTGTCAGTGTCCAGATATCCAGAGGTGTTGTCCTCACTTGGGCCTTCATCCAGAGGGGTAGTGAAAGTCTCTGGTATCCTCTCCATGATAACCATGGCAAGGTTAGCTGTGGAGGGATTGGAACACAATGGTTCCAATGGGTGTATTGTGTAAGATACAGACAGTGCTTTAACATGATCCCCAACAATGACAATAACAGCTGCTGCACTATGTTACTTGGTACACCATTAAACTCTGTAACTTCAATGACATACAGCATGTTTTATGCTGGTAAATTGTGTTGGTAGTGATTGTACTGCTGATGGCATCTGATATTGTCTGATTATTGACATTGCTGTTCACCCCTTTACCTAGTGAAATGTCTGGGGTCATAGCTGCCACAAATTATAGCTGTACAAGGCACATTGGTGTCCTTATAGGAACTCAGTGCATGAGTTCACAATGGGAACTGAACTGTATTTGGATGTACTGCATATGCATTCACTCATCCATCTGACTTTCCAAACCAGGTGAGTATATTTCTAGCTTGGGATCACTGATCTGTGTCCATTACATATGGGCACTTATCAATAACTGTGTTTTGCTTGGGGTGTTAGAATGAGTGTGCCATTGCATTGCTGTCATTGCCATGTACTGTTCCACAGTAGAATAACCGGGATGGGTTAACTTGGATGTTGTCTTAACATGCACAACAAATAATATTTGGTGCCATGTACTGATATTGAATATGTTGGGCTATTGCATTCTGGGAGTTGTAGTGCTATACTTAGCCAGTACTTCACACACCATTTCCAAGGACTGTGGGGCTAGATTAGTTTAGTAGACATGTGGCATGCCAGAGAGGGATATTAAGTGATTAGGAGAGAGTTGTAATGGGTGGTGTGTAAATTGTGGTGGATATATCTGGTGAAGGAACATGCAGGACAAGACAATTGTGTGACAAGAATGTTGTTGGAACTTACCAGACTCCACTCCCTCAAGTATTCCTGGGAGGCCCTCAAGATACAGAATGTTGAAGACCAAGATGGGAACATAAGGGAGAGGATGTGGGGGCCCACCACCAGTCTTCAGTACAGTTAGCTGGTGCCTGGATTCAATGGAACGTACCTTCCCCCTGAGGTCGTTCCACCTCTTCCTGATGTCCTCCCTTTTACGTGGATAACTGGCTACAGAATTGACCCTGTTGGCTATTTTTTGCCACAACTTCATTTTCCTGGCAATAGATGTTTGTTGGACCTGTTCACCGAACAGGTGTGGCTCTACCCTTACAGTTTCATCCACCATGACCCTCAACTCCTCATCAGTGAAACATGGGTGTTTTTGTGGGGTTGGTGTGGTTGTGTTCAAAGTGAACGGGTGCAGAGTTAGTTAAATGGTGAGGTGTAGTTGCTGTGATGTGAGTGGGTGACAGGCATTGTAGACTGTGTGTGGTACTAAAGTGAGTGTTTTGCCTGTTGTGCAGGTGTGTGATGTGTGTGTAGAGAAGTATAAATGGATGCCTATTCTTGCTATGTTGAACTTTCTGGGATGTTGGTTGTTTGTGGTTGTGTGTGGCATTTTGATTGCAAAGCGTTGTGGGTTGTGTTGGGGTGTTTTATATAGTGCAGTCAGTAGGTGTGTTGGGTGTGTGGATGTGTATCAGGTGTGGAGTATTCAAACTATACAATGTGGTGTGGTGTTCTAACAGAACTGAGTTGAGACAGTCCCGGTTCACACCGGCAATGGTTTTCTGCCATGGAAGACAAGCTGTTGTGGTTTGTGGATTGTGATCTGATGGGAGGACTTTTGTCGGGCTGGCGGTGCTGGTGGTGGGGCTGCCTCTTTTCCACCCTCCAGTGTCCTGAAGATCTCAGAGATTTGGCTGTTTTTTGGCAGACTTCACTATGTGACTCCTAATATGGTGGTCAGATTGCCGCCAACATGGCAGTATTTTGGAAGCCGCCATGCGGTGGTCTTGCCAAAAGACCACCAAACACGTAATGAAGCCCTGTGTCTTGAACTTTTAACTGCTCCTCTCAAAAATATAAACTGTCAAAGATATGAATTGAAGCAGGTGCACTGTCGTAACACTTTCTGGGAAAGTTCTCTTCCTTAGCAGACCACTGTGCAACAGGAGACACTACAGAATTCCTCAGGAGATCAGTTGAAATGCGTGTTTCGTTAACAGCACTCTTGCGCCCCAAGACTTGTCCTGCAACATCAAGAAACTCAGGATTCCTGGAGGCCACCATCTTCGTAGTGGGGACTCTGTAACATTTTAATTAGAGTATGCCAAACTAGTTTCAAATGAGCATGATGATGTTTCCATTGTAGATATTTAACAACCTCTAGTTTTAGTCCTTTGAATTTTGTTTGCCATAGGGCCTCATTACATGGGACTGCCAAAGCTGTGGGGGGAATGCCACCATCATGCCGGTCGATCGCAATCGATTTGCAATGTTCCTGCCGGGCTGATGGTGGGAACATTGTAATACAACTTTGCAGCTGGGCTGACTGGCAGGAGCAGTGCTACGGTTTTGGCCTCTGCTCTCTTAAGGGAGCACACCAGCACCATCGGAATGCCAACTGTCTGCAAAGCATTTCGATGGTGCAAGGCAGGGGGTCTCTGTAATGCCCATGCCATAGGCATGGACAGTGCAGGGGCCCCCCTGAGGCCCCCAACACTGGTAGAAATCTGAGTTGTAATCAGCAACACAGAACTAAGTTCAGCGCCACCGTGGCTGAGTACAACTCAGACTGCTGTCAGCCTATCGGGAATGATGTTCCTGGTGGTGAAAGCGGTCGCATGGTGGGTCTGCCTGCCAGGGTTGTAATGTGATGGCTGGAACGCCTAGAATGTGGCGGTCAAACCACCACTGCAAGTGTGGCGGGTCCTAGCTGCCACACTCATAATGAGGCCCTTAATTTGTGTGTATAATTAGTCACAGTCCTGACACTAAGCAATTAAAAATGTAAAAGAAAATACAATTTACATGAAATTATAAAACATAATCCTGCCAGTAAAAACATAAACGCAAAATCTGAAATAATTCTTTAAAATTTTTATAAAAAAGAGAAATAAACTGTAATATAAATATTAACCAGAAAATACCAGTAAATTATTACACACAACATAAAGAAAGAGTACAAAATTCAATTTTACAACCAACAATATGAAACAAAATTATATTAAATGCTTTAAAAAAATCTACATTCTTACTTGAAATATTCTGCTCACTGCTATTCTTGGCATCACACATTTTTAACTCAATATTTGCATCCAACAATTGTTTTGAGACAATATTAATATTGTACATCCCTTCTATAAGGTCACACGTCTGCCCCTCATCTTAACTTCGACTGCTAGTGTGCTCCAGAGAGGATGGATGAACCTTTTTGGTGGACATAAAATAGTTATCTATTTCCAGGACTACATCCTTGTTTATGGGAAGCCCACTGAAAAGCAAAACATCACACCCAAATCTGTTTTCGACAACCTAGAGAAAGTGCATGGTAGGAGACGTAGAGTACTTAGGGGGTTATTCCAACTTTGGAGGAGGTGTTAATCCGTCCCAAAAGTGACGGTAAAGTGACGGATATACCACCAGCCGTATTACGAGTCCATTATATCCTAGGGAACTCGTAATACGGCTGGTGGTATATCCGCGACTTTACCGTCACTTTTGGGACGGATTAACACCTCCTCCAAAGTTGGAATAACCCCCTTAGACTGCACCATTTCACTGAATGAAGTCAGATCTAAAGCAGGCATAGTGAAACCAATAAGAGAAGCACTCACTCCTTTTGATAAGGATTAGCTGTGCTCATTTAACTGTGTAAGTACAACCCTAAATTTATCAAGAAGAAAGATAAGACTGAAAACCTGAGCGTACTTTTGAGAAAAGGGCCATCCTTGTGTGTAAAATGTATTTCAGTTATCCACAATCAATGTACATGATCTTCTAGATTTTCATAAAGCCACTGATGCAATGTACAGAACTCTGTTACTTCACAGCTAGTTTCATGCTTTATAAATATCAATACATACATACGAGTGGGGTAGAGCAAGGGCTGCAGCTTTTGCATCACACTCTTCGAGCGACCCTGAGAGGAACCATCATAGATTCAGAAGCATTCACTTCTGTTGGGGTGCTGAGTTCTGCCATATGGCGAGTGAGATTCATACTAGGATGAGATCACAAACCTTTAGAGAAGGACTGCTTCCAGGGCTTGCAGTTAATCTGCCAATGGATCTGCAAGTCTGCCCACATAGGCAGAAAGAGCGCAAGAATAAAATTGTATTGTGAAGAATGCATTGGCAGACTATCTATCTAGAATGACTTTCAAAATTCAAGAACAGACACTTTTGAAACTAAAGACTTATGGTATAGAGTGCTGTGAGGGTACGGTATAGAAAGAGAGCCACACAGAAAGATTACATAATGAAGGATGTTAATGATGACAAGGTTCAAGAGGTCCAGAGAAGAACATCTGCCTGAAAGTGGGATTATGTCTTAAAATGACTCTTGACCTTCTTACAGGTAGTTCCCTCTTGGTGCTATCAGAAAGGTTAGTGCAGTTATAATGAAACCTTATAGTTCAGTCAAGGGGAAAACCAAAGTGAATAGTTATGTAAAAGATCCATCGTAAGACTGGGAATAGGAGTAATCATTAGTATTATTTGTCCAATTCAGAGTTAGTTAATGCACCAATGTTGCACGAAAATAAGATGGCTGCCAACATTACTGTAACTTTAGCCAACTTCCCTGAAATTTAACTTTGTGTGGTGCAAAGTGATGCCTGTCAGAAGGCACAGGACTGGCTTAGATGGCCACCAAAACTGGTTATACTTATTCTGCCTCATCCCTTCTTATGGAGTACAAACTGTGCATTTTTGTTATGGCTGAAACTTTTTCTCTATTACAGGAATGCAGTAAGCAAAGTGGTGATTCTTCAGCCTTGTTGTAGCCTGCAAAGTAAATTAAGGGAAGTGGAGACTGCTCTTTCTAAAGACCGTTGATAATGGTTTGCTCAAAATTAAGAAAGGTAATTTGACCAATTTGACTTCCAGTGGGAGCCTGCAGATGAGAAATATTCATTTTACATTGCCAAATGAATTGCATGGACAGTCAATGTCTTGTATCAAAAAGAGTTTTATGTGCCCATTGCATGTTTGAAGCAATGGTCGATTGTATCTACTTAACTCATGCTCGTAGTATAATCAAGTGTACAGCTGGGTTTCTGTACATCTCAAAGGTGACCCCCAATTGTAACAGTAAAAATGTTTTTGAGTGAATCATAGTGAGTACCTCTCATCAGCCACAGAATTTCAGAGCAAGCACTTTGTTGCAATTCAAGGCACTGTGCCTACCTTTTTGGCACTTCAGAGGGAACCACTTGCTAGTGCTTTGAATCGTCCCACACAATAGAGTTTGTTCAATGGTGGTATTCCTGTATAGAAAATGTCTACATAATCATTATGACTTCTATAAAAGACAGAGTGAATAAAAGCTCCTACAATCGTCTCACTAATTTTTAATAAGAAAGGGCAACTTTAAGGATTTATGGTCAAGTCCTTTCTAGTACGCACTCTACGACTATGCATAAAATATATAAAATTTAATGCCATACTGAGCTGTCTTGCTAAGTGCATCTCGTCTGAACAGCAGACACATGATGAGCAGGAAGACTGACTCATCAACTATTATTTTCTGCCATGCAGTATATAAAAAATCAGCAAAATGTGTTGAGAAAATGTTAATCATAGGCTACATTATGAGCAACATAAGGGTTCCATGGCAATGCTACAGATTCTTTATTATAATGGAGCACATGCTGCAAAATCAAAAATTATATCTGGTAATGACAGTGTGAAAGATGGGTGTTACCATATTTGCTAAAGAAGATGATTAAACGAGGTCCACATATGTGTCACTGAATGATATGCAAGAATCTTCACATGCCTTCAAAAACTGTTCTTCACATCAATTAACGTTCTATAAATCTCCTAAAAAAGAACCCCATTCACAAAAGGTAGGATGTGGCCAAACATTGATATTGAATTCAGGAAAAAACAGGAATTATAGAATGGAGACAATGCCTATTGACCTTCTTTGATGTGCAATGCATTGCACCTCTACCACCTGTGGGTTGTTCTCTGACACCACAGTCCCTCAACGGCACAGGTTGTGCTTGCAAAAGGACAACATCACTGTATCACCGTACTGCATGTCAATAGACACCAGATTCACTAGAGGAGGAGTTATCATCTGCTGAAACTCCATTGCTGGGAAATTAATTTTCAGAATCTGAACTATGTTCCTCATCCTCAGTTGCTGAACCAGCCACAGATTAGTCATCCATGATTAGACTTAGGGACGTGGTAGGAGCAAACCTGCTAGAGGTCCTGTGTATGTTTCTTCCTTAGTTTTTTTTCTGAGTAATATTGTGTTATATTGAATTGTAGGGGGTACTTGTAAAATGAGTTTGAAGTGTCAATGATTGGACGTGTGAGTTATGCGAGCTAAAAGATGGAATGCACTGCCATGCAGGTGATAGTGAAACGAAAAAAAGAAAAGAAAGTCAGGAAATGCAAAAATAAATCCAGAGACTTTAGTAAGAAGTAAGTAACTGCACCCTAATGCAGTGCTTCCCTGAATGCAACACATGAAATAAATGTTCCCCTTCATTTAAACTACAAGAAAAAAAGAAATACACAATATTTCAACTAACAGCAAACATTCACACAATCAAATGTAATTCCAGCAACACATCACGGAGTACTAGCTTACAGTTCTAAAAAATCGATATGATTATTAAAAAGAAACTAAAAAGTAACATTAAACAATAGTAGTGCCACCTTGAAGACAAACAATGCAACAACACAGCAAACCATTTAGAAGACACAGACAGTGAATTTCTCTTGTTTCACAAACACAAACTGGAATATAATTGCACTTATAGCACTCAAAAGGAAGCAATTAAGCAAAACTTTACATATAATGCAAAGCTGTCTGGATGCCCCATGTCAGGCTCCTGTTGCTTCACTCGGCCAGGCTTGCTCTAGTCAAATGGGCAAGTACAAATAACAGAATGCAAAGCATAGAACAACAGACTTATATGGTCACACTGCCTTTGTTGAACAAATTTAGATTTCAGATGTGTCTGTGTTCATGTTTGTGATTACCAAATAGTGTATTTTTGGGAATCACTATTTGGTAATCGCAAATACTAATTTACAAATGTATATTTTACATATTTTGTGATTCCCAGTAGGTTGCAATAGAACAACCTTATGAATAATAATGAGTTAGGTCTCGGTTTACAACCCATTGCAAATCGCAAAAATCACAGTTTTGGTGGCCTGCTGTGGTCAGCAGACCACCATGTCTATGATTTCTATTCAATAAAGCATTTTTTTAAATGCATGCTGTTTTCCTTGAAGGAAAATGGGATGCATTTCAAGGAGAAAAATGAAAAGTTTTCTTTTCATTTTTTAACTGTAGCAGTCGTCCGTGGGGCCACTGCCTGCTCTTAAAAATATTTTTTACAACTATTCTGAAAGGGGATTTGGGAATAGGTTACTACCTACTTGATGTTGGTGGCAAAAAGCACCTTAAACATGCCCCTTCCTAATACTGAATCCTAAACCCAAATTGTGATTTGGTAACAGATTACTGAATTGCAATTTGGGCTTGCTGCTTACAAACACGCCTTCTTGCATTTGCTAAAAGCCCTATTCTGAAAATCAGAGTGTTTGAGAGTGAAAAAAAAAAGCTTTGTACATGTGGCCCTATGAGACTAATTTCAAGTATGGCAAGCAAACCACTATACTCCAAGGTGGGGGAATTAATTTCCTTCACACCTGGACTGGACTACTTCCCATCATATTAAGAGATCCCCACGGGCTTTGTGGTTATCTCTTTTACGGTCCTCATTAGATAGGACCACTGATAGTTTAGTGAAGCAACAATGTTTCAGGCAGTTGATCACCAAACCTTTTTGTTTTTCAAAAATAAACCTCTAAACAAGAAGGCTCATGTTGAAAAACAAAAGCTAAATGATCCTGGCACGTTGGGACACTTCTCCCATGGTGTGTGAGGCATTTGTTTCAGTTTGGCACTGCCAGAGTTTCTCTGGTGGCCCCAAACTGAAGCAATACACAAAACTGCCTGCTCTAAATAGGACGGATGGTCAGATGCCCCTGCACAAATGGTCTTAACCCCACCAGACTGTTGGTGTAGGGTGGAGACAGAGTGGGCACTGGAGTTGGAAACATGATGGTCCATCCCACTCTCAATAGATCGGGTGAACTATCTGTTTAGCGACAGGGAACTCCATCTCATATTTAGCGGAGTAAAATGTTTGCAAATTGCAAATCTGTCAATGGCGCTATATTTAAGAGGAAATGCACTCTTGAGTCAATTTTTGATGCAAGGATGCATTTTGTGTTAAAAAAGACTCACATTCTGATGTTTCTGTGAAGTTGCAGTAAGTTTTTAGTGTGAGTGACACACTTCCAGTAAATTGTTTCCATGTATGGCAAGCAATTGCGCAAAGTAGCATAATGAGGTGAGTTCAGGAATTTCATGTAAAAAGTGTAACTTGAAATTCACGAAATTACATGGGTTAGGCCAACATCATTTTGATTTCGCTCAGGTCATTTTTTAAAGCAGTCTTAATGAAGTCTACTTACTAAATAAGGAGACAATCTAACAAACACAAGGCAATCACATCCTTTTATCTCCTAACATGACAGAGAAAATCAATATTTTCAAAGAAATATCTAATGACTGTGGAGAGCAGAGACGATTGGCACTTCTGGTTTCCAACACAATGTGCCTGATTCTAAGCTTGGCGGGCGGCGGGAGCCGCCCGCCAAGCGGGAACCGCCAGAAGACCGTCCCGTGGTCAAAAGACCGCGGCGGTCATTCTGGGTTTCCCACTGGGCTGGCGGGCGACTGCCAAAAGTCCGCCCGCCAGCCCAGTGGGAAACACCCTTCCCACGAGGAAGCCGGCTCTGAATGGAGCCGGCGGAGTGGGAAGGTGCGACGGGTGCAGTTGCACCCGTTGCGAATTTCAGTGTCTGAAAAGCAGACACTGAAATTCTTTGTGGGGCCCTCTTACGGGGGCCCCTGCAGTGCCCATGCCATTGGCATGGGCACTGCAGGGGCCCCCAGGGGCCCCACGACACCCCATACCGCCATCCTGTTCCTGGCGGGCGACCCGCAAGGAACAGGATGGCGGTATGGGGTGTCAGAATCCCCATGGCGGCGCAGCAAGCTGCGCCGCCATGGCGGATTCCCATGGGCAGCGGAAAGTCGGCGGTACACCGCCGGCTTTCCGCTTCTGGCCGCGGCTGTACCGCCGCGGTCAGAATGCCCGGCGGAGCACCGCCAGCCTGTTGGCGGTGCTACCGCCAACCCCCGCCCTGGCGGTATTTACCGCCAGGGTCAGAATGACCCCCAATGTGTCTTTCTCCTGTATCTCTGTGTATGAAGTAGCTAAGTACCAAGGAATTAATGACACCATTTGGCATCAGTGAAAGAGAAAAAGATTGTGGCTTCTCAGTCAGAAATAGGTATGGTTGATGCAGTATTGTAAGGTGAAGACTCTTCACCACTCCTACAAGGATTCCTGCTAGAGTACTGTGATTCCCAAGAACATATCTTTTCACTAGGCCTACTGACATCCAACTGCATCTGATATGCTATTCTCCGAAAGCGAAATCCTAATCAGATAATCAGGACTTTAAAAGATGAACGTGGTTTTGCTAAACTATCACTGAAAATTATTATACTTTACTGTCAATGAACTTGTCCTTGCTTCACTATCACTGTTCACTCATTTGACACTTTTCAATTCAATATTTTGAATGCATGGGTTAGTACTTCTATCATCATATATACACAAGAAAAGGGGAAGGTTCTGATGTAATTCCTCAGCAGCAATCCACTAAGGTGGGAGCTGCTGTCGGTAATGGGAGAGTCTCCCCTTCCTAACATTGGCTGTCTTGTCTTTGCAGCTGCATGGGGAAATGGTCTTCCAGCACCAATTTAGTAAGCAAATCATGGTGATAATCAAAAAACAGTGTTGTCTAATGTGCTTTCCCTTCCCTAAAGGTCAGGGTATAACGACCCAATCAGCATCCTGAGAGAATAGAAAATGCTTTTACCACATTATTTGCCCCAAAGGGTTTTAGCAATATGCCAGCAAATCAACCTACCAAAACAACCATGCCTAGTATCTGCTTGGTAGGTTTACTGCTCAGGGATCTTGACCATGCAGCATTCTCCCATCAGGGAATCCATTCCAGAGTGGCAACATTGGACAGAGGAGATGATCCTCTGTCCAATGGTGCATTTCCTAATACTCTATTTGTCCAGGGAGGAGTGTTTTGCACCCAGGTGCAGAAAGCATGGAAAACACATGGTGCCCCAAATGAGTCCATGGTGCCACGTGGATTTTTCCCTCAAAAGCTTTGGACTGAATCAAAGATCTTTCTTTTTGCACCTTGTTTAATTGATTGATATCTTATATGAAATCATTATTTCAGGAAACTCTAATGCATTTCATATACAGTTCTGCCGAGTTACTTCCAAAGTAGTAATATATGTATTCCTTTTTGAAATGTAAGTTTCTCATAAATGATTAGGAGCCCACCTTTCATGGCTTAAGGGCTGCCCTTTTACATAGAAAAGCATATCTATGCAAGAGGCTGTCGGCCTGTCTCCCCATTCAAAACTCATTAGTGGTCCAGTAGATGGGGATACCTGCTCAGGGGCTGCGGTTTTGATCTCTGATCAGGAATCAATGCAGGAGCATTTTTGAACCCACAAGTTCAGACAGTGGGCTCACAGACTCATCAGTTATCATGATTGAGCACCTATTGATGAAATCAGTGCACCCCTTGCAGTCATGTCATCAGTTATCAAGGGGGGGTGAAAGGAAAGTGATTTCATTTCAGCCCATTGTGAGTGAAGATAAAAGGGATGAAAGGGGAAACCCTCTGCTGGAAGCTCAAGAAGCTCTGCAGAGCAAAGCCCATACTTCTGCATTCTCTTTGCTGTGACAGTGTGGAGAACACAGTGATCACATTCACTGCATTAAAGGGGGAAAGCACACACAACCACGAAATGTGATATTCAAATGCAGCGCAAAAGCCGTCCTGATGCAGGCAGTTTCTGATCCCCTGAGCATTCCAGCAAATGGCGTTAGACTCATTCTGAGGTAATGTTGTTTTTTTACTCATACTTTACTTTGCCTGTCTCTTGAAAAGACAATCACAACTTGCAGTTTGTTATGTAGGAGACACATAGTGAGGAAAAGAGAAGGGTGGGTTATCCAGAAGAGATTGACTGACTAGATGGCTAAACCGCATTTTGGAGAAAATAGTAATTGAATTTCAACAAGAAAAGGGAAGATGAAAATGGCACTAGAACGCAAGCAAGGAGAGAAATTGGCAGGATTAGTGGAAAAGAAAATTGGAAAGAGATATTGGTGTATAGGTGGGAGTTGGAGTACTTGAGCGTAGATAGTTGTAGAGTTGCTAAGGCAGAGGCAAGAACAAATGTAGCAGGGTGCAGGTATGGGAAGAAGTCCTGGTACATAGGTAAGGAAAATTGTATTTGGGCATCGGTACATGTAAAGGAAGTGGCTAAGGCAGGAGCTGAGGTCATTTGAATTGAGGAGCCATACCAGGGATTTAATAGAAGTAGAAGTGTTCAGGGATAGCCCTTCCACGAGAGTGGAGGATCGTCACCCACTAACAAAATCCACCCAGGACGGAAAACATAAAATGGTAATAAAAGTTTTCTATTATCTTTATTTTTCATCTCCCGTCCCGAACCGAGTGTCAGGACAGGCTGGGCCAACTGCTGCTGAGTAGCAGCAGGGAGCTCTGCACTTGTTTAAAGTGTGCATGTCTCTTTGGCCGGCCTTCTTGTGACGGCCAGACAGACATGCACACTTTAAACTTCTCTAACCCAGCTATCTTTGGACAGCTGGGTTAGAGAAAGCACAAATCTTTAGCACTTGTGAGTGCTGAGAGAGGCAGCTCTCACCAATCCTGACACTTCTTTCCTGCTGGTTACCAGCAGGAAAGCAGCACCAGGATTGTCTAGTGCAGTTTCCTGGATCCCATCTCACATCAGAGGCAGGAGAGACAACGAGAGGAGAGAAGATCGCCCTCAGGCATGTGCCTTTTTAAACATTTTTATTATTATTGTACCCCTCTTTCTCTCCCCATTGTAAATACGAGCCAGCTGTCACTGGAAGTGTTAGGACATAATTAGCGCTAGAAGGTGTTGGAGTATAGCTTTTATAATCAAAATTAACATGAACTGCTTGCAAAATAATGTGTAATGAAGCTGCATAGAAAACGCATTAATATGTTTCTAATGTACGCATTTGAAATGTGCCCACGGGGAGTGGCCACCAATGTATACGATGATTGATGAAATTGACTAACAATGAATTATTAATGTTTTAATGTATGATTCTGTTTAGCATTAATAGTTATATGTTAAGGGTTTGATGAATAAATCATCAGGCCTTGGTTAGCAAGAGTTTGGGCCTAGCTGCCTGGTCTCATATTAAATGTGTTTTTACTAATTTGCACTGTGCTGTCTTCCTGAAGGACATAAAGCTGTACTTTTCCAGAAGTTAGAGATGTGTGTGTAACCGTAGTAAATTCTTTCTCATGAGACCCGACTTGCTCAAGGAGACAATGTTGTTCAAGGTTAGTCAAGGAGTTCATTAATATTGGGTGCAAACAGACAAAATGACTGAATCTTTCCTGTGTTGAATAGATGCGCTAATGATACGCTGCTAAATAGTCACATGTTGACGCTGTGTTTTGTTCTAATGTTTATAATCTTTGCTCTGCTCAAGTCTTATTCGAGTTGCCATATTACAACACTGTTGATGTGTTTTCTGGTGTTGAGACTAATAAACTTGCTAGTAGAGTGTAACCAATAGGGAATAAATATCATAAAATTACTAAATTCATGTGGTTATTCATGGCTGAAAGGTCATGTTGCGTTTCAAATTCATGTTGATGTGATTAACTAATTTAATTGATTTGTTACGGTGACTACTGATGAGGATATTGATCTATTGATTGGCATGCAGGACAGAGATCTTGTCTTAAGGTGTCTCCATTCAGGGTCAAAAGGTTCATTGGCCTAAAACGAGTCCCAGACTAAGTAAATTACCTAGGGTGGGACACGTTATCAGTTCTGGTAGCAGAGGACGGTTTCGGCCCTTTGGGGGCCCTAGGACGAGGGTCCATTTGTTTAGGATTGTTTTTGAAATTATGCAAATTGGAAAGATGATGTTCCCCTAAGCACAAATGACTTTCCCGGGACCCCGGAGCTTGCCAAAGTGAGTTGGGTATGTTCTCGGCGTTCTAGTGATGGTATGAGTGCAGTAGAATTTGCGCTTGCACAGCTTATGCATACCACAGGTGAACTGTGAAGTCTGTGAGAACTTTAGGCCAGGTGATGTTTTAGTAGGAGTGGGCGTACTCCGCAGTATGAGGGTAGGGAAGTCGGCGAACTTCATGTGAGTGTGGCGCTTTGTGCTCAAAATTGTCCACGTGGTTGTTGGTGATGTACGGACCCTGCGTGGTCTAAGACTCCGGAGTATACTGAAAAGTGTATGAGACACTTGGTTTATGTTGTAATTTGCGCGGTTTAATAGGTCAATCGGGCGTGATTGACGAGTCGAGTTTGAGTCAAAGTGTGTGAGTGAAAACCTTCGATGGAGATTTGGTAAGTTCTAAAGTGCACTAGGACGAGCCATTTACAAGTCGAGAGTAGAATTTGCGGGTCAAATTTTGCTTGCAAGTGCGGGATCTGAGAAATAGAGAGTAGCGGCCGAGGCTTCAAGTGAAATCTCTGTAAAGTTCTGAAGCGATTGTGTTACCCTTCCTGTAGTAAACTGGCAAATTTGAATTTTGTTGTTAAAGTGCTCGCAATATATTGCATTAGTTTTGCGTGAATAGAGAAGTGAGGAAGAAAAGCCGCAGGACTTTGTCAGCCACAGTGTGTGTGAGTGTGACGTCATTGGAGCTGCGCTGGGATATGTCAGTTAGTGAGAAGGGTCGCGCACGGATTGGCAGCCGTCCGTGAGGGGCAATTGGTTGAGAAGGCAGGTAAAGGGTGTTCTGGGAATTAAAGTAATTTCCTGAGCCAGTTATAAATGAAATAAGAGACGCAAAAATGAAGTTCTTCAAGGCTCTAATGAGCACTTTGAGGGGAGATGTGTACATTATCGTGAGTGTGGGGGATCCTACACCGCCAGAGGATACCCCGGCTTATGCCGTGATGGAGGAGAAGGGAGTCGCACAATGTCTGTGGCTAAAGCAATGGTGCAAATTAACAGAGAAAGATGGGTGTTTGGTGTTTCCAGAGAATGGGACGTTCAACATAGGGGTTTTAGAGAATTTGCGAAAGACGCTAAATGAGCAGAACCCGCCTCCAAGGCCAGCACAGTTTGAGATGTTAGCAATTTGGGAATTAATGGCCATACGACAAAGGCAGCAAAAGTTTGAGAGGAGAATGAGAAAAACAGAAAAGACGGTAGCAGAGGCTAGGTGGGATAGCAAGACCAGGATGTGGGTAAGAGAAATCATAGATGGAGTAAGAATGTTTCCTGCAATAACTAAAGAAGCCGACACGCAAGTCAGAAAGGCCACTTGTAAAACAGACAAGGGTTCGAGTAGAGGGAAAGAGAATAACAGGTCTTGGGCAGATGCAGATGACTCAGATGATGATGAGTTCCTTAATTAGTGGTTACATGATCATCCACCGCCATATGCTATGAATGACAACAGACCAAGTACTAGTGCAGGTCCTGTAAATTTAACGCAGAATCAGGGAACAGCACATACAGCTCAGGTAAATGTAGTTGCTACACCAGCTCCAGTGCAGAATAGTGGCAGCGTATCTACTGCGTCAGCGATGCAGACACAGTTGAAGCCACCACCGGTTCGGAGGCTCCACCCTGGGGTTCCAGTATTACAGACCACAATGAATTTGATGGTGCCGCCCGATCAAGTATATGTGAAATCAAAGTTGGTACAGATGGAACCAACTCCACTTCTGCTGCCCTAGCCGCAGCAACAGATGTTTCCGAATTATGCTTTGGTCACAAGACCGCAGTCAGTCACAGCACCCATAATTAATCAGACGGTGGGAGCTAATGATCCCCAGGGTTTGGGAGACAGGCAGGCACCAGCAGCTATATATTTGCCGATTACAGTTGGTCCATCCGTACCTTTTTAGGCACAGGCAAAGCCTAGTGTATGTGACCAAGTGGTAATGACTCAAGAGGTGCTAAGAGGAGGGTTCGCAGGAAGTTCCCAAGGGATGACAACGGGAGAACAGATAGTAGAGAGATCTAGGTCCTTGTTGGATTTCAGTCCGATTGGGGTTCCTCTAGAGACAATAAGACAGGCTGGGTTTGGACTACTAACTCCACAGATACCCCGTATGAACATGTTGCAACCACCAATGATGCAGGCTGGAAATATCTTGTTGCAAGGTCTGACTGTTCAACAATTGAATGAATGGCTAGAGAAGCTGAGTTTACCGCAGACTACTCCTGCGACAGCAGAGCGGTCAGGGAGAGAGGACTACCTGAATTTTGTGAGGTTGGGCGTGGAAGCAGCTGAATTAGTCGAAGGGAGCACGGGAGTGAATAGGCTAGAGTCATACACTGAAGCAGAATTGAGATATCTGTGTCCAAAAATAACCAAAGAAGTAAGGAAGGTTGGCGAATCTAGCAGACAAATATGGCATAGACTTGGACAATACTAAACATCTAAAGAGGAGTTATGGGTTAGACTTTGAACCTAAAGATTTTGATCACATGAGGTCTACTGGGATGAAAGCACACCTTAAGGAAATTTTACAGAGCGCGCAGGTTTGGGGAGCCTTAGAGAAGTGGGAAGGCAGATGGGCAAAGAAGAGAGACAAAAGGAAAAGTGACTGCTTATAGCAGCAGCCTCAGACAAAACTAGTGCCAGATACCGGTACCATAAAGATGCTACCCATGAGAGAAACAGCTGGAGGGGTTCTTGTCCATGTACCATGGTCTAGAGGTGACATTTTTTCATTCACCAATGATTTCCCCAGGCTGAGGGAGAAGCCGATAGAATGGTATCAGCAGACAGATAGATTTGTGAATCTTGCGAAGTGTCTTTGGGAAGACTTGAATACATTGTTTGAGATCATTGTTCCTGCTGATTTGTGGCTCGAGTGCAAGAGAAGCGTTGACTGGCCAACCACAGAACCGGCAAGGGATAGGGCTACCGGAGCACCCTCTCCGGAGGTAATGAAGTATTACCATAAGGTAATTGAGTTTTTGAAGCAGAAATTGTCGCCGCAGAATATTGATTGGCAAAAGATTGATCGAACAGCAGAAGAAGGCAAAGAGTTGATACATGCTTACTATGAGAGGTTGTTGAAAGCATTCAAGCATTATAGTGGCACGGAAGTCATAGAGCCGAAAGACATGAATCACCTTGTGTTCAGGTTCGTTGAAGGGCTGAGACCAGAAATTAGCCAGATGATTAAGAATCATTTAATTGGTTGGCAAGCGAAACCGCTTGATGACGTGTTACAGTATGCAAAATACTGTAGTGATGAGATTGAACTGAAACAGAGAAAGTTGAAGGAGAAAGTGATGGTGATGCAAATTAAGGCAGCGCAAGCAGGGATGTAGGGAAACGGAGTGCAACAGATGGTGCAACAGCCTCAGGGAAACAGAATGTTTCAGATGCAAACGAGCGGTAGAGGTCGAGGAGGTTTTGTGAACCGTGGTCCAGATTTGAATACTGTTGTGGTACAAAATGATGTGCAAGGAATGAAGAAGGTGTTACCATGCCATGCGTGCGGGGCGTGGGACATTGGAAGCGGGAGTGCCCGATGATGGTGCAGGAAGGTGTTTCAACAAAGCAATGATGTCAGTGCATTTCAAAATGTTAAAGGACCAAGAATGAGGGGTCCTAATCCAAATTTTCAGAATAACTTGGTTCAAATGCAGGGTCTTCAACCCATGCAACAGGTGCAGATGCCACGTATGCAACCAGTGCAGATGCAGCAAGTGCAACAGCAGATTCCAGTGGTACCTAGACAGCAAATGCAGTTGCCCTTAGTGCCAATCGGACAGCAACAGATGATGCTTCCTCAACAGGTCACAAGTCAAGGTATGGGTCAAACTAACACAGTACAACAGTTCCCATTGCGTGGTGAGAATGGAATAAATGATGAATGATAGGATGACAGTTCAGATAGTGAGGAGTGCAGGCTTGCAGCGTCCCTAGAAATAGATCAGAGGGGACCCAATGTGCAAGGGAAGATGGTGGGTCACAAGGTCTCATTTGTGGTTGACACAAGAGCTACACGCTCTACAGTCAGGAGTGCAGAGGTTCTGAAATTGCCCCTTTCAGGACGTACAATAAAAGTAGTGGGAGTGGCAAACCAGCTCCTGACCAGCCCGATCACAGATCCGGTTCAAGTCGAAATTGGTACCTTTCAGGGATTGCACAGGTTTGTAGTCTGTGGTTCAAGTCCCGTGTCCCTACTGGGAAGAGACTTACTGTGTAAGACGAGGTGTTCTATCACCTGTTCAAATGAGGGAATAGCGGTGCAGACAAACAGTGATGATGAGGGGGATGATGGTCAGATCTCAGAGCCAGAAACCGAGACTAGAGATGAAGAGTACCCCTTGATAAGCTTCTTCCCGATGTTCACAATGACTGATTTGCCCGCAGACCTGCAGGGGACAGTCACAGAGAAGGTGTGGGACTTGACAGGAAAGGAAGTAGGATTGGTAAAAGGAGTAGAACCAGTCAAGGTCGATGTGAAACCAAATGCCGTGTTTCGTCAGGTACCGCAGTATCACATGGCACAAGACATCCTCATAGAGGTGACGCAGATAATTGCAGACTTTGTGAAGCAGGGAGTCTTGAAGGAAGTAATGAGCAGCCCATGTAACTCACCTATAATGGGCCTAAGAAAGCCCTGTGGGAAAGTCCGAATTGTTCAAGACTTGAGAAAGATCAATAACATAGTGGTGAATTGTTGCTCAATAGTGCCAAATCCAGCTGTGATCATGTTTCAAGTTCCATGCTACGCAGAATGGTTCTCAGTCGTTGACTTGTCCCAAGCGTTCTTTTCTGTGCCTCTTCATGAGGACAGCCAATTTCCCTTCAGTTTCAAATTCCTTGACAAGGTCTACAGTTGGTGTTGAATCCCTCAGGGGTATTCAGAGTCACCATCTATTTTCAATCAAATTCTAAAGAAAGATTTGGAGTCATTGGAATTGCCTTTCCAATCGACTCTAGTGCAGTACATTGACGACTTGTTGATTGCCTCCAAAACAAGAGATGATTGCAAATACGATACTATTGCCCTATTGAATCACTCGGAAAGAATGGACACAAGGTGTCCCCAAAGAAGCTGCAGTACTGTCAGAAAGAGGTGAAATATTTAGGCCATTTGATTGAGAAAGGATCGAGGAAGATATCTAAGGAAAGAGTGACTACCATATTACAGATTAATCCTCCGACATCCAGGAGAGATGTAAGGATGTTTCTGGGAATGGTAGGCTACTGTCGTCAGTGGATCCCGAATTTCTCCATTATCTCCAAGCCCTTGGTGAAACTGACAGCTAAGGAGGTTAAGGATGGCCCAGATACCCTAACTATGTCGGAGAAAGAGATGAGGGCATTCATTGAGTTAAGGGGGTGTATGTGCAGGGCTCCAGCTTTAGGTATGCCTGATTACACAAAGCCTTTTGTCCTGTTTTGTCATGAACGTAATGCTTGTTCTTTGTCTGTCCTGACCCAGGTCCATGGAGGTGCAAATCGACCAGTAGCATATTTTACAGCTACTTTGGACCCAGTCGCAGCAGCCTTACCGGTTTGTCTGCATGCAGTTGCAGCAGTTGGTCAAAGCCTCACTCAGTGCGAAGGCATAGTGATGGGACATCCCTTAACAGTAATGGTCCCACATTCAGTTGAAATACTATTGACACGCACTAAGACCCAGCACATGGCAAATGCTAGATTGACCAAGTATGAGACAATTATATTGGGGTCACCAAATGTGTCGCTAAAATGTTGTACTGTATTGAACCCGGCAACTTTGCTTCCCAATGAGAATACAGATGTTGATGATGCTGAAGAGGTAGAACATGATTGTCTTGAGGTAACAGAACTGTGCACCAAACCGAGACCTGACATTAAGGATACTCAGTTGGAAGAAAATGACTACATTATCTTTGTTGATGGCTCATGTCTCAGAGACTCAGTAGGAGTACTGAGAGCCGGATATGCAGTATGTACAATCACTTGGTATTCTAGAAGCCTCTTGGCTTGAAAGAGTATACTCTGCTCAAGTGGCTGAATTGATTGCTCTTGCTAGGGCATGCCACGCTGCTGACAAATTGAAAGTGACTATCTATACCGATATCAGATACGGATATGGGATTGTCCATGATTTTGGCCAGTTATGGTCCCAGAGGGGTTTCATGACCTCTTCTGGTTCTCCAGTGAAAAATGGTGAAAGAATTAAGGAATTGTTGCACGCGATTCAGTTACCTCTTGAAATTGCCGTGGTGAAATGCATTGCTCATGTGAAATCACAAGATTTTGTGTCAATGGGAAATGGATATGCGGATCAAGTCGCAAGGTTTCGCGCATTGGACTGTATATCGTTAAAGGATCAGTGGGAATTGTTACCTGAAACAGAAAATGAGACATGCACAGGGTATGCACTGAGGGTAGTTGACACGATGGAAGAATTAAAATTGTTGCAGGGACGTGCCAGCAGAGAAGAGAAACGCTCTTGGCTTAAAATGCAGTGTGTACAAAGACCAGACGATTTGTGGGTTTCAGATAAGGGGAAAATGGTTTTGCCAAATGGTCTTTTGTCTCAGTTTGCAAGGTTTTGCCATGGTCAAGCACATACTGAGAGAGACGCCATGATCAGATTGTTCAAAATTGATTGGTTCAATCCGAAATTCAGACAAGCCGCAGAAGTGATCTGTCACCGGTGCATCATCTCTCAGTAGATGAATGCGGGGAAAGGGACAGTGGTGAATTTGAGCCACATTGGGAGAGCTGGAGGTCCATTTAGCAGGATGCAATTGGATTTTATCGAGATGCCTGTGTGTGGAGGTCTGAGATATGTGTTGGTGATTGTGTGCATTTTTAGCCACTGGATTGAAGCTTACCCTACACGTAGGAATGACAGTCTCACAGTAGCGAAGTTGCTGCTTAGGCAATTGATACCAAGTTTCGGGTTTCCAATTTCTTTAGAATCAGATAGATGAAGTCACTTTAACAATGAGATGGTTAAGCTCTTGTGTGCCGCACTGAACACTGAACAAAAGTTGCACTGCAGTTACCGCCCTGAAGCATCAGGACTAGTGGAACAAATGAATGGTACCCTGAAGTCTAGAATGGCAAAAATGTGTGCAGCTACAAATTTGAAATGGCCGGATGCATTGCCCTTAGTGTTGATGTCAATGAGAAACACACCCAACAAGATAACAGGACTGTCTCCTCATGAAATTCTCATAGGCTGAGCTATGCGATTGCCCGCAGTGCCTGCATATGCTCTCGTGAATATCACAGATGATATGGTGTTGGACTACTGCAAGGGTCTGGCTGACGTGGTCTGCTCTTTCTCTCACTAGGTGGAAGTGACCACACTGCCACAGATAAATAATCCAGGTCACAACCTGAAAGCTGGTGACTGGGTTGTTGTCAAGAAACATGTGAGGAAGTCGTGCTCGGAGCCACGTTGGAAGGGGCCGTATCAAGTGATACTAACGACTACCACTGCTGTGAAGTGTGCGGGAATTCCAAATTGGATCCATGCCAGTCACACAAAGAAGGTGACGTGTCCAACTGATGAGGAAATTGAGCTATCGAAAATAATCGCTACAGAGAAGGAAGTCTCAGGGCCGGAGAGTAACAAAAGGGGAACTGAGACTGGAGGAGAGCCCGTTGAGGACGGCCTGGTCACTCGAACAGTAAACGAAATCCAGAAGGGTGACGGTGGGCCTATCTCAACTGAGGCACCAGGAGAACCGACCCAGAGAG
Organism: Pleurodeles waltl; assembly: GCF_031143425.1. Classification (NCBI taxonomy): domain Eukaryota; kingdom Metazoa; phylum Chordata; class Amphibia; order Caudata; family Salamandridae; genus Pleurodeles; species Pleurodeles waltl. The sequence continues at coordinate 688,884,133 of NC_090442.1, forward strand.
AGGTTCTCCCAGAAGCAGACGGATACGGGTTTGAAGTTGAATCCTTGACAGATCCAGAAGGCGAAGGAGTTGGGACAGAAGGAGGTCCGAGTATCCAGACTCCTCCTGAGCCACTTGCAGGTCCAGCAAGAGAAAACACCATAGCACAAGAGGAGGGCATTGAACAGCAACAAGAAAGGCCGAACAATAAAGGGACACTTAAAGGAGATAAGTGGCCAAGGTCGTGAGTAGCAAAAGGGAAAGTGGTCATTGATGAGACAATTGAGGAGGAGATAGATACAACAAGAAAAGAGGACCTGAGCGAGGGAGAATTGCAAGGTGACCACAAATTGAAAAGAAAGAGAATAGCAAACAGAAGATACGCAGGTCCTGAATGGGCTTATGCAACGTCAGCTGAGTGGCAACAAGAGTTACTAGCATTCTGCTTTGATTGAGAAGTTCCAGGTCAGTACTATGGTACCTGAGTTCAGCCACGAGATAAAGAGACTGTGTTAAGCTGAAACTGAATTAAAGAAACTTGAAACCAGAGACCGATAAATTACTGGATGCGTCGCTAGTAACGTGAATTTACTTTTGAAAACTGATTGTGACAAGCTGCTAACTGGATTGACAAAGTACCCTGGGAGTTAATGAGACACCTGTAAATACTTGCTAAAGAGAGATTTTGCTTAGCCTTGCTATAAGAAAAAAAAAAAGAAAAAAAAGAGAAAAAGCTTTTAGCCATTCTCTGTTGATTGTGGTTTACATTTGTGGTACTTCACTTCTGATTCTTTACAGATCATGCCTAGTACGGGAGATGATAGTGAGGGGAGTAGGCGTTGTAAATATTTGGGTGTTGCTTTGGGTGTAACAATGCTACAGTTTCTGAGACTGCTACACTAACACCTTGGGAGAAGTTTGAGCAAGATACAAAGTATCTGCATGACAAAACTAATACAAAAGGGGAGCTGTCTACTAACGTTTTCTATTGCTTGCTGAGTGAGTATGTTGACACTATGGATGCTAAGGCTTGTTATGTGTACACAAATTCCTCTTTCAGTCCAAGAGGGAGTTACGTATCACAGCTTGCCACTAACCTATGGGATTAGTTGTAGTCTGCTACTAACGCGTTTCAATAACCAAGAAGAAGTGCAATATTTTTACTCTAACTATGACCATGTATTCTCTTATGTGTCTATCGTAGAAGATCTCAATAGTGTATCTAAATATTATGCCATCAAATTTATTAAAGGGTTCTTTGAACCTAGAGTAGTGATTAGTACATCATATGCACACCGCAATAACTTGACATGCTTGCTTACACCCATAGAGAAAAGCTTTCTAAATCACACTGAAGATAGAAGGAGGGTTTTAAAAGGGAAATTAGAAAAGGGCTTGTAGCAACAATCATTTCTTAGTAATAGCAACAATGGGATTAGGGAACAAGGGAAGCTAGCTTTAGATGCGAAACATGTAGGTACGCTTTGCATAACATGGCCAAAGTCATATTATGACAATGTGTTTCTGGGAACGAGTGAGTGTAAGCATGTGTTTTTGTTTCAGAATAAATGGACGTTCATGCTAAATGGAATGGATCAAGCGATCCCAGGGGTTTATTATATTTGTGGACTTAGGGCCAGATGTAGCAAAGCTTTAGCGAGTCGCAAATGGCGAAAATCGCCGTTTGCGAGTCGCTAAAGCCACTTTGCTATGTAGATATGCATTTTGCGACTCTGAACCTACTCACAAAATGCATTTCCGACTCGCAAATAGGAAGGGGTGTTCCCTTCCTATTTGCGACTCGCAATGGTATGCATTTTCATTTGCGATTGCGGTCGCAAATGAAAGCGCAGTTACCATCCACTTGAAGTGGATGGTAACCCAGGCGCAAAAAGGGAAGGGGTCCCCATGGGACCCCTTCCCCTTTGTGTCTGGCAAAAAAAATAATTTTTCAGGGCAGGCAGTGGTCCAATGGACCACTACCTGCCCTGAAAAATACCGAAACTAAAGGTTTCGGGTTTTTTTTCAAAGTGCAGCTCGTTTTCCTTTAAGGAAAACGGGTTCCACTTTGAAAAAAAAAAGACTGCTTTATTTAAAAGCAGTCACGGACATGGTGGTCTGCTGTTCCCAGCAGGCCACCTTCCCCGTGAGTGCCCTGAATCGCTATGGGGGCGCAAATTGCGACCCACCTCATTAATGTTAATGAGGTCGGTCTTTGCGACCCCATAGCGACTCGCAGAAGGTGTCTGAGACACCTTTCTGCATTCCAAATTGCAAGTTGCAATTTGCGAGTCGCTGGGACTCGCAAATTGCAACTCGCAATTTGGAACCTTGCTACATCTGGCCCTTAATGCTTATTACCGTCTTCCAAAGGGATGGTATGGGACATGTTACTTGGGAATAGTTTTCCCAAAGATTTACCAGCTAGAGGACTTGAAGAAATTTCCGAAAGTGACAGAATTACTTTGTGCTAGACAAAAGAGAGAAACTGCTGCTGGTGTAGTAGGAGACATATTTGGAGCGATAATTCCTTAAGTAGGGGTTGTCTTAAACTCCATAAAGATTCAAAAGTTGTCTACTATTGTGGATAACATGTTGACAAACTTTACAGGGGCTATGATCCTGATGGATACTGAACTTGCTGCGGAGAGGCCAATGACTCTTCAAAACAGGCTTGCTTTAGACATTCTTTTACCGAAAAGTGGCAGAGTCTGTAAGATGCTTAATGAGCGTCACTGGTGTGCCCACAAACCTGACAATAGTAATGAGATTAGAAATATGCTTACTAACCTAACAAGAGATAGTGCAGACTTGAAGGAACTGAAGGAACCAGGAGTTTGGGAAAAGGTTGGAAAAGGACTTGCTAGAGTGGGAAGTTGGTTTAGTAGTCTTTGGCATGGGATATTGGGAAAATTAATACAGGGGATAATGATTATTCTGGCTTGTTTATTTGGACTATGGTTATCATGCAAAATTAGCAACAGGATTAAAGCAAATTTGGCAAAACATACAGCGAGGAGGGAAGAAAAGAAAAGGGAGAAAATGTTCAGAGCAAAATATGAAAAGGCAAAACAAAAGAAAGAAATTGAGATGAAGGAGATCAAGAAGTGAAAAGGTTGTTAAAGGAAGGATTTGTGTGATGACAAGAGTCATCAGAGGAGGGATTGTTGAGTGTAGCTTTTATCATCAAAATTAACATAAATTGCTTGCAAAATAATGTGGAATGAAGCTGCATAGAAAATGCATTGATATGTTTCTAATGTAAGCATTTGAAATGTGCCCACGGGGAGTGGCCACCAATGTATACGATGATTGAGGAAATTGACTAATAATGAATTATTAATGTATTAATGTATGATTCTGTTTAGCATTAAGAGTTATATGTTAAGTGTTTTCTGAATAAATCATTAGGCCTTGATTAGCAAGAGTCTGGGCCTAGCTGCCTGGTCTCATATTAAATGTGTTTTTTCTAACGTGCACTGTGGTGTCTTCCTGAAGGACATAAAGCTGTACTTTTCCAGAAGTTAGAGATGTGTGTAAACGTAGTAAATTCTTTCTCATGAGACCCGACTTGCTCAAAGAGACAATGTTGTTCAATGCAACAGTGTAATTCTCAACAGGTACAAGGTCGCCTGAACTGGTAAAGACAATGGAGCTACTGACTGAAGCTGTGCGTGTAACTTTTCCTACCTGCCATCGCACCCGATGAAGACGTAAATCACAGGAGCCAATGAACTGTATGAGAACTGTCTTAGGTGAAAGTTCTAGTAAGGTGACCACTCAACCATTGGACAGAGATAGTGGTGCACCAAATACTGACCAATGGGAAATTAAAGACTTGTCTGGCAAATTCAATTTAACGTCGTGTCACAAGGAGACATCAGTCATTAGAGGGACACCCCTGCTGTTACTCTGGCATTCCGTCTTTACCTTTGCTGTTTGATTCTTCAAACCATCCTCACCTTGTCTTGCCCGATATCTTTTTCTTCTCCTCCTTAGGAGGGAAGAACTTTCTGCCCTAGTTTCTGAGACTTTGCTCTTTTATCCTGGTGGATGGCGAATCGGCTACTATCCTGAGGACGAAGGCTGACTCTGTATGCTGACCCATTACGGAGGGTAACTATATGTTAATGAAAATGTAATTGTCTGCTTGCCTTTCCTTTCTAGGTACCAACTGCTTTTGACAGAGACCATAGTTGGATGTTTTTCTAAATTTGTGTTACTAAATTGTTTTGCATGAAGCCCAACATGCTGATGCTAATTCGAAGTTAGTCAAGGAGTTCATTAATATTGGGTGCAAACAGCCAAAATGACTGAATCTTTGCTGTGTTGAATAGAATCGCTAATGATACACTGCTAAATAGTCACATGTTGATGCTGTGTTTTGTTCTAATGTTTATAATCTTTGCTCTGCTCAAGTCTTATTCGAGTTGCCATATTATAACACTGTTGATGTGTTTTCTGGTGTTGAGACTAATAAACTTGCTAGTAAAGTGTAACCAATAGGGAATAAATATCATAAAACTACTAAATTTGTGTGGTTATTCATGGCTGAAAAGTCATGTTGCGTTTCAAATTCATGTTGATGTGATGAACTAATTTAATTGATTTGTTACGGTGACTATTGATGAGGATATTGATCTATTGATTGGCATGCTGGACAGAGATCTCATCTTAAGGTGTCTCCAATCAGGGTCAAAAGGTTCATTGGCCTAAAACGAGTCCCAGACTAAGTAAATTACCTAGGGGGGACGCGTTATCAAAGGACAGGGATGTAAAGAGTGGTATTGGCAACAGAGTGCAAACAGGGGTGCATATAAAAGGGTACAGGTAGAAGTAAACGTACTTGTGAATAAGCAGAATAGCAAGGGTTTATGGGCTATGGTATAGGCTGACACTTCACCATTCCTCCTTGGCAGCCATCAGAAGATAAGCATAACATATGCGATGTCAGACTGCAAAAGAGAAAAAAAGGCTATAGGCAGTTTTTGATATCCTGCCAGTGATAGGACGTAAGGTATTACTTTATGTTTCAAATGCCCTTGTACTCGTACCCATTTTGACTTCATGCCGATTATGAATTGTTCTTAATCGGTATCATTTATGGAATTACCCAGCAAGACTTACTTAATTTGATAGGATTAAGTGAATACAAAAAAATAGATGGATAGATAGATAGATAGATAGATAGATAGATAGATAGATAGATAGATAGATAGATAGATAGATAGTGAAACAGACACACAGGTGGGAGACAGTGAGAAAGTGTGGGAGAACTTCTATATTCCTTAATTATTAAAAAAAATAACAGAGATGCGAAACTGATGTAGCATTCATTTTTTAAAAGTTTTGATATCCTGCCAGTGATACGACGTAAGATATTACTTTATGTTTCAAAGGCCCTTCTACTCATACCCATTTTGACTTCATGCGGTTTATGAATTGTTCTTAATCTGTATCATTTATGGAATTACCCAGCAAGATTTACTTAAGTTGATAGGATTAAGTGAATACAAAACAAGTTAGATAGATAGATAGACAGATAGATAGATAGATAGATAGATAGATAGATAGATAGATAGATAGATAGATAGATAGATAGATAGATAGATAGATAGATAGATAGATAGATAGTGAAACAGACACACAGGTGGGAGACAGTGAGAAAGTGTGGGAGAACTTCTACATTCCTTAATTACTAAAAAAAAAATAACAGAGATGCGAAACTGGTGTAGCATTCATTTTTTTTAAATAAAAAAAACACTCCTCGACTCATCATAAAACCCATGCCCTCCCCTATTTGAAACCTTTATTTTGAAAAGAAAAACACATTCTTCTGCTTCAAACCTAGAGCTTTTCTGGAACTTTTACTGTAGTAACAGAATAATGTCTCAAAGGGACTGCCACAGAAAAACCCTTTGAAGCAGAGGTTAAATCTGCGATCTGGACAAGAGGAAATTTATGAACTACATTTGTTTTCTTAATTCTATGCATACTTTCTAGATGATTGCTTATTAAATGAATTACCATTTCTCCCAATACTACAATAATGGGGTTTTGGAGACTTTCCATTTACAATTCCGCAACTGACACTCACACACAGATACATTGATTTGCCAGACATTGCTCTGTGTCAAGTGGTAGCTAGAAGAACTATGAGTTACATTTAGAGTTTAACAGCACCCTCAGAATAGACTATGGGTTTATAGTACTTTATAATATTGTTATCACTGTTTTTATTACTCTTTACCTGCTAGTACAACTGCTTCAGATTGTGAGCCAAGATCTTCGGGTGTGTGAGGTGCAAGATAATGACAGATAGCCTTCACAATTCAAGGATGAAAAGTCCTAAAGAAGGGCAATTATGATTGCTAGAGAGTTCGAGATTTGGGTATTTTCAAAGCAGAGATGATTTTGCTTTTTTTCAGAACGAGAATCAAAGGTCAATCTCTTGCCAATAATGTTGAAAGAGGCTTCAGGGCACAGGTGCAGGAAATGCACGTATTTTATCTCCAACCATGTATTTTATGTTCATAATGTCATGTTATGTTGCGCTACTTTATGTTATTTAAGTAAAGTGAGATAGACTTGTGGAGCGCACTAATCACCTGTGAGGGCACCCAGATACCAGAGTAGGTGAGTGGGCGTATGATCCCTGCGGAGTTATTTGAAGAGCCAGGTTTTCAGCTTCTTGTGGAACTCAAGAAGTGAGGAGGAATCCCTAATGTGGTGGTGGAGGTCCTTCCTTTTTTTAAAGTGCAATTTTAGAGAATGCACAACCTTCTGCTTTGTTTGTGTGCATCAAGGGGGTGTATATAAGCGAGAGTGAGGTAGAGTGTAGATGCCTGGTCCGCTAGTAAAAGTGTATGCAGCTGTTATGGTTTATTGGTCCAGGGGTTTGTAAGTGTGAATGAGTAGTTTGAATTAGTTGCACTTATGAATTGGGAGCCAGGGAAACTTCCTGAGGTGTGGTGTGAGGTGGATATGGCACAGAAGGTCAAGTATGAGTCTTGCAGTGGTGTTCTGGATGGTCTGGAGTCCTTATAGGTGTTGTTTGGAGATTCAAGGATAGAGTGCATTGCCTTAGTCAGGCAAGTTTGTGGTGATTTCTTGGGTGACGGTCCATCTGGTGTTCTGTGGCAGCCACTTGAAAATCTTACATAGCATGCATAGGATGTGGAAGCAGGAGGTGTCCACTGCATTGATTAGTGCAATTATGGACATTCTGTCTTCAAGGATGATTCCCAGGTTTCTAGCATGGTTGATGGGGGTTGGTGTTAGTCATAGCTCTGATGGCCACCAGGTGGAGTCCCAGGGGTAGGTCTTGTTATCATAAATCAGAATTTCCATCTTATTGGAATTGAGTTTCAGGCAGTGTGTTAGGCTGAGTATGGGAGCAGGGTCACTGGACAGAAGTTGCATAGTTGGTTTGGGTCTGCAGATGTGTTTGTTTAAGAGAGTATTGCTTCTGTGTGTCATCTGGGAATGTGATGAATGTGATGGAGGTGTTGGTGATATGGGAGAGGGTGGAGCTGATTGGGGAATTTCCCAAGGTATAGATGTGGTGGGCACATGGGTCCATGGGAGCCCCTGAGTGGATGGTCTGCATGATTGATGCTGTGTTGTCTCTGATGAGGCTGTCCATTCAGTTAGGTGGTTGTTTTGGTTGGTGGTTGGAAGCTTGACAATGAGGTCAGCAGGGTCCCGTTGCTGTGGGAAGTTGCTATAGATATTGGTGATTCTATAAGTCATGTTAAAAGTTGGAGCTGGAGTATTTGAGTGAATAGGCAGTGGTTTATTTATGAATTTTGTTTTAAAGGTATTTTGAGTATGTTTTAAAAAAACATGTTGAGTGATACGTTTGTTTTAAATGATTTTTGGAATCAATTGGTAGCCATTGAACTGTGATCAATACTCATTAGATGTGGTCACTAGATGTAATTGATAAATAAATGCCTGGTGCTGACTGCAAATCATATGCTTGATGAGAAAATACAGTGCGGTGAACAAATAATGGCAACATATGTGAAAGGAAGGATTTATTTCAGGAGGAAAACATTAATTATTCACCTTTTTACCTACATTTAAAAGTAGATCTCGCTGGACAAGAAGGTTCCCAGCTTGTAACAAAATTCAGCTGTCGGTGGGGTTGTGGTTATACACACAACTCCCCAGCATCCTGAAATCTTTCAAAGTACAACTCCTACTAAAAAGACATTAGATCCTCTTTAACATTGTTGATGCCCAATCAGCAAAAACAGAATCATCCTGGGCCCCCACAAAACAGATCAGATCCTCAGCATTCTGAGACAAAATAGCTCATTTAAATAAAGAATTAATAAAAACCTAACAGACATATCACAAGTCATGAAACTAAAGGTTACTCAATGTTCAGGTGTATATGTGTGAGAATTGTGGTGTACTATATGGTATTGCTGGGAGGCTGTGCAGTACACTCATAAGTTCCATTTTGGGTCCAACCAGGTATGTTTACTTAATGGTAAGCTCAACCTTAGGTAGCTGTGGCTGCGAGCAGTAAGGCTTAGCAAAGGAACAATGTGTAAAGCATTCAACAGCGTCAAACAAAAGAATAAGAAAGTCACAAAACAGGAAAGAAACATAACAACAATTTTTAAAAATAATTATTTTTAGAGACCTTAATCATCAAAATCCACCAGAGGGTACAGGAGATACAGATTTTAGAAGTAATAAATAACTTTTATTTCAACTGAAAACAAGCACTGCTATTCTGGAGGTCAGACAACTGACCCTTGGAGTCTCTGCTTTGGACTCAGGCTGGAAATCAGCTTTTCTGCAAACCAGGCACAAAGAACCGGTCCAAATTTTGTTAGCCAAAAGTGCAGCACGTGCAGTCGCTCTGGTGTTGCAGCATCTCTTTGTGCACTTCCAATTGGTGCAAAGTAGTCTTCTTCTCGTCTTCCTTCAAAGTACATTGAGTGCTGAGAGTCAACGTGCCAGGTGTGCCATATTTATCCCATGAAAGTGCCATGAGGGGACCACAGAGTCACTAGCTAATGGGCTCCTGGGTTACCTCCCACCTAGTGACAAACTTCCTGTGATGTATGGCATCTGGCTATCTCAGAATGCCCCATTCTTGCTCCTTCAAGATGGCACAACCCTCCTTCGGTCGTCAGGAGCAAGGTAGCCACCCTTAAGGTGCAGCTACTTGAGGCAACACATCCATTATAAAACCGGTTTCGGGGTGAGTTCCCCCTCTCTATCCTTGTCTCTATGCGTCTACAGAAACAAAAGGCATCCTCTCAGCGGTGTTGGGTCAGGTGGCTGATCAAAGGCAGCTTCCCCTTTGAAGTACACCTCTGAGTTAAACCCCTGAGTGGCTATCCTGGCAGAGAAGGTAACATCTTGCTGCTGCTGCACTGCCTTTGTTCCTGAACCTGGGATTTATTCAAACATCTCCTGGGGCAGTCTGAAAGCTGTCTGTGTGCATGTCTTTGTGAGGCTACTGGACGAGCAGAGCACAGTGACAACTTCTAGAAGTTGCCTACCTTTAATGGTGACATTACTTTTGACCTGGGCATCACATTTAATGCCACAATTAATGTAATACCTTACATGACCCAGTTTGGTAGTCCCAGTCAAAAGTTAGCCGGGTTGGTATATCACTGTGTAAACCCATATTAGCCAGTTGGGATATCAACTTTACCCACAACAAAACAGCAACTTACAAGGGTTGCTGCGGAGACATATCATAAAGCATATACCTTACTCGACAAAATAAAGCTCCCTGCCATAGTACCTTTTAGTCCTTCCATATAATGTTAAGGGATGGGGTTACTTTTCCATCAGTTTAAATGGCAAAGTTGAACTGGCAGTAAAAGCTCTGTCCTTCCAATCTTCAGTTGCAAGTTGGGAGCGATTTTATACTGTTGTTTTGGCTCTCATTGTACTAATGAGACTGCTGGATTTGGGATGCAGCACCACTAGATTTTAGAGAACTGAGTCCAATTCAACACCCTGTGACAACTGTCAGACAAAACCCTTCTTGTAAGCTAGCAGTACTTCATCGGCACCTGAAAGTGCCGTGATTTTTGGCAGCCGTGCGTATGACGTTCTGATTTCTCAGGGAAATCATGGTGTAATAGATCTCATCCTTTTTTCTCAGTTACATTCATCTCACACATGCAAAGACAAACAGAAGCAGAAATTGGTACAATATATTCTATTGAATAAACTGCGTTCAAGATAAAATGGCATGTACTGCAATTATTAGGAAAATATAACATAATAACAGCAATGTGGTGACTAAGAAAGTGAAACATAAGAAAAGTCCTACCATGGTGTCAGAATGCTAAGTTTGGGAATTCCGACCTAGGCCACTAAAGCACTACTAGAGCACAGCAGTGTTAGCCCTAATCTGCCCTTCAGTATCCCCAAGAAGACACTATCCTCCAAAACTAGATATGATAGTAGCAAAGAGGGCTGTTGATCTACAAAGTGTCCTCTCATATGTAGGCAGAGAAGATGTCAAGTCTCAGCAGACAGCTGCAATGAAGCAACGGCATGCAGTGGCAATTTTCTGGCTGGAACTATCCCTCTAACATATAGGGACAGAAGGATGTTTTATAATAAAACAGCTGGTGTTTTGAGAAAACTGCCCTAATGTAAGAACACATGTGTTTCCTCTAAAGTGGCAGAGATATTAGTGTTCTACTTTGTATTGACAACAATATTAGGTACAGCCTTGAGCAGAGCACAGTATGAGAATGTCAGTTTAAAAAGAATAAAAACAGTTTCTAGGCTGAAAATGTATGGGATAAAAGAAATACAACATCACCGCAGAATAAACCTTCCATCCAGAAAAAAAAATTAATAAAAATAAATTGTTACTAATCTAAAGGGCACAAACTGCAGGCCTATGGCTAAAATAATGTGCCCATAAAAAGCTGCTAAAATAACCTCGCGGCACGCACGCAAGATGGCACAAACAGTGCTGCAGCCATGAGTGGACACTCTGTCTTATATGCCCTGGGTACCCTGAGTATCATATACTCGTGTCTTATAAGTAAGACAGGCTTTGCAAATTGGGTGTATCCAATTTGACATGCAATGTGTAAGGGGTTAAAATGCTCAAACTGAGGTATGGTTAGCAGGTCTTAATACACTCTCAGAGTTGAAAAACCAGCAGCATCTGTCCAAAAGTGTGGGGACGAACTTGCAAAAAGAGTCGTTTCTTTATAACATGCACATGTGAGCAAGCAAAATAGCACCACTTACAGAGCCAGTTGGTGAAGAGGGTTGGCCAAAGCTCCTCCATGAAAATGCATGTGGGTATTTTAATGATTTTTTTATTACAATGGCCAGGCAGACAGCTGCAGGATTCATGTCATATTTTTCAAGTAGTACTTTAGTGCATACAGCAAAATAATAAGCATAAAATTATAAGTATGTCCAAAATTAAAGTTGGCAAAAAATGTACAAACCCTCCTAAGAGGGCCTAACAAGCATTATCACAGTTCAAATTTCCTACCTCTAGGGTTTGTCAAAAAGGGAAATCAAGAGGAAAATGCTTTCCCCCAATAATACTCTGTGATTCTACATAGTAATATACTTGTCTACTGCCCTTAGCACAGTCTAACACTGTCCATGTAAAAGTTCTTCTGGCCTCTACATATGTTTTCCATTAACAATGTCAGGCTTGCTGCCTTTGTTGTAAGTTTTCATAATGCACAGATCGGGGGTAGGGTAGTGGACATAACTTTCCCAACTAACCATTCAGGCCTGTAGCCTTTATCTTTGGTTTGTCACCATAACCAGCTTAGGCGTATGCTATTGAGCACAAGCGTTCCCACAAGGGAACCAGTGTTTATATGATCATAAAATAGAAACATGTATAAAATTGCACTCATAATAACAATGCAGACCTCCTCCTAGGAAGGCCTAACAAGGACTCCCAAAGTGTGCATGTTCTAGCCCCAGACTTTTTCCAAGAGGGAGGGAACTAACGCTAAAACCCTTGCTTACTTTGATAATTGTGAGAAAGTGCCATTTTATATGCTTTTACACTGTTTAGTAACAAACCATTCTTAAAATTCCATTGGCTGTACCATATGTTTTTTCACAATAAATAAATCAGGCTTAAAGCCTTTGCTGTACTTATAATAATGTACATTTCGGACCTATGGCATCTGACTTAGTTACGATCATTGACTTGTCACTGTAACGAATTGCCACTTCTTGTATTGTGTCTAAACTTTCCAGCAAGCAAAAAAGTGAAATATAAGACACACACTTTCTACCCAACATGCAGAGACAATCAGTTTGCGGATAGAGTCTAAGACTTTATCTCAGTGCATGCTCTTAAACCTCTTTTTCTTGTCATCACATAAGGTTGTTAACAGGGGCACTGTCAAGCCGGTCCTAAAGAGATTTGCGAACGGCGCCACCTTTACATAATCAGTTACTATCATTGTAGAAGAGATAGCATATTGCTCGGTTCACAGATTTCAGTTGAATATTTTTATTAGTTTATTCATTTGAATTAGAGGTGTGTGAAAAGTGTTCAATGTGCTTTTGTGTAATTGAGCACATTTCAGAAAAATTAAGCAAAACTGGCATTTTGCTCTAGATTGTGATGTAAAATACATCCTCACATGCACTCTGGGTGCGTAGGTGTATTTGGAACTGAAAAAGCAGCTAGCATTCAGTAGTCCGTGATGTTTCTGTATATTTTAGGTAACTACTGTATTTACAGTGATTGAAAAGTTCTCTGTGAAATTTTACCACAAATGGCGCTTTGTGACTCAGATAAACTGGGGACTTTGAAGATATTGCCCTCTTGTAGAAAGGATAACAAAACATGACTATATGTCAAAATGTAAGTCTCTTGAACACCAAACTACAAACGCATACATATGCATATATTACACTATAGTATTTTGGTGGGAAACATATTTCATTGATATATGATATTTATCTCATTAGGAGACCTGCAAACTGATTGAACATTTTACAAAACCATACGTTTTTGTGATTGTGTTAACTTGAAATCTATTTCACGTTTGCTACACAGAACGTTGCATAGCATATCAGCTTCATTACTATTCTGAGTAAACCAATGAACAATTAACCTTCAGAGACTGTTAATTGAACGTGAATGTGGTTCTTTGTTTTTTATAGTGTGCCTAGGCTTATGTACACCATGTACATGTACTAGTGCATTGACAATCATGCTGTAATGTTCACATCCACCTGCAACTCTCTGTTATAGGAACATCAGTAAAAGATGTAAAGGATGATTGCAGCCTTAATAGACACACTAGGATAATGACATCCCAGAGTGGGGTCGGTTTACCTCCCAAGCTGGGACCATCTGGATATAGCTGAATACTTAGCACCTACAAGTCTGTATAAATCCTTTTAGGAAATGGCAGCTGCGTGTCCCGAAAGCCTAAACAGACTTATAAACGAGCTTGTTGCATTTCACTTTTATTGCAAGCCAAATGGCTAATGTTTATTGCCGACTCTCTGTGACATGAGTAAAATGGCACGCTGGGGTACACTTAAAGCAGCTTGCACAGTGTCCAAAGTATTATTCTGGTGATATAATGGCTCTTTTTCCCGCATGACCTTTTTCTAGCAAAGAGCACGCAGTAAAATTAGATTATTTATGTCATGTACATTTTCATCTGGCCCTAATAATACTAGAGCTAGCATTGCAGCAGCCATAGATGTGACAAAAATTATAAGTGGGTAGAATACTGCAAGGAATTTTGAATATATATTTTTATACATTTATTCAATCGTATTCTGAATCTCCTCCTTTGATACTCTCACATAATAATGTCTATCTCTGGATTACAGTTTCCAATCTCACTTCACTAACTTTGTATTTAAAATTTCCTCTATGATGCAAAATCGAAATCTGGTGAGCTCTTCATTGCAAGTTCGTGCGATGAGACAAACAAAGGCATGGTAAAGATCGGGGATACGTAGTCAATAAAAGAACAGTACTCGTTTATTGGGAGTGTATTGAGATAAATGTTTTAAAACTAGGATAGTTGAGTCTTAGCAGGCCAAAAAGAAGGCTCTGACTTTGGGATCTGAGGTCGGAGGGACGATCCTTCTGCAGTGTTCTGAAGTTAAAGCTAAGACAAAGGTATTGTGTTGCATTAATGGCTTATTAGGAAAAACAATGAATGGACCAGTGATTCTAAGATATCGAATTCTTCCTATTTCCTCTATAAACAGTTCGCATGCTAACTTCAACAAAAAAAAAGTGGAAGCGTTGAGAGAAGATGTGAGAATTTGTTGTGTTTACACATCAAGGTGAATGCCAGTGCATCGAGTAATGATGAAGATATGTGTCACTCTGAAGTGAACACTCTGCATTAACGCAGGTTTGCATCAAAAAGTATAGTGCCCGCTAGCGCCATTCCAGAGCACCAGCCGGACACCATATTTATGGAATAGCGCTAGCCGGCGCTAAGGCCCGGTTAATGTCTAAATACATCGCGCTAACTGGGTGGGGGAGGCATAGGGAAAACTGGAGATTGTGCATGAAAGAATGGTGCTAGTCAGGTTAGAATCAAAATAATGACTCTAACCTGACTAGCGCCATTGTTAGACACACAACCCCCAGGGACATGACTCCTGTCTAAGTAAAGACAGGAGTCATGCCCCCCAGCCCAATGGCCATGTCCAGGGGACTTCACTATAAGTCCCTAGTATACAGTACAAAGTGTGTCCAGGGCCTGTAAGTTTATAGCCAGTAGTGGACTGCAGCACACATTGTACCATCACTCGAGGAACATTTCAAACATGACTGCAGTTCTACCATTGTTTTCGTTGCTACAATGGGAGGCCTGCAGTCATGTCTGCAGAATTTGCATTTTTTTAAATGCAAATTCCACCTGTGAAAAAAAAAACTTTTTGACAAACCTAAAGCTTCCTTTTGAATTTCAATACCACACCTAAGTAGACTTTACTGCCCACAAGGTATGCTGCTGGGTATTTAAAAGTAACATTTAAAAGATTTAGGCCAGATTTACAAGGCCCTAGTGCCACCGGATCGTCACTTTTTGTGATGCTCCGGTGGCGCTGTGCACTGCGCCACATTTACAAGGTGGCGGTCAACCACTTTTTGTGGCTGAACGCCACCTTGTAAATATGGCCCCTTCACAATCAGCACTTTGCTTGGATCAGGTGAGAAATGGGTGCTGCTGTGGGTGTTCCAAAGCAACACCCATTACATTTTGATGCTTTCTCAGATTTACGAGGAATCGTACATATGTGGCAGCCCTAAATTCTGGGGTGGTGTTATTTCTCCAAATTTTTTGCTCTTTCTATGTGTGCTGCACTCTGACTTATCTTCTTTTTTACAAATTGAAGTGAGATTTGTATTATTTTATGTTTTAACTTTTAAAAAGTTTTTTTTACTTCTAAAACATTTCTCTCAATTAGGTTTGTCTGCTCTGTGGCATAAGTGCTAGAGGTTGAGCTCAGGTTTAAATGTAGCTTGCTGGACCTAAGAAGAATATTGCATGATTGCACCTGCTTTTGAGACCTGTGAGGAGACCTGAAATGTTAAACCTGCTTCCACTTGTACCCAGGACAAAAAAAGGGGACTGCAAGGGTCAGCTGGCTGGTCTGTTGAGCTACAGGAACACAGAAAACTGCAAGATGTTAATTTTCCTGAAGACCCCAGCTGACCAGTTTGAACTGGTCCTTACTTAGATCCTGTTGGTGGCTTCTGCTGTGGTGAGCCTTTACTCCCAAGTCCTATTTCTGAGGTGATGAACCCTTGTCTGTGCCAGAATGTACTCCTCCTAACATCCTGAAAAAACTAAGAATTATAAACATTTTGGCTCTAAAGAGCCTCAGAGGACAGGCACAAACCTGCCAAGTCAGAGAGAGGGAGGAGCTTTGCCACAGGGCAAAAGATTCAGGTTGCACCCTGTTAGAGCTTTTCTGAAAAAGCAAATCCATTTCAGAAGGATTTCATGGACAGGGTGTCCTGCCTCGTGGAGTCCTGTATGGCTACATCTTGGAGCCTGTGCCCTGTTGGAGAAATCCAAGCTCCAAATATGTGGCTAAGTCCAAATCTAGGTATCTTTACTGACCAAAGGCGCCAAATGTATGTGGCCCATGAGGGGCCTTCTTTGTGTGTAAATTCAATACCTTCATGCAGACCTAATCCGATCGCTATATGGCATTGTGGAGTCCTTCTCAGCTGCAACCTGCTGACTTGCCCCACTGAGGAATTTTGACTTCTATTGTAGAGGCTAGGTCAGAGGGTAAAATTTCCAACTGGGACGAACCCTGGTTTTTGTTTTTGATCCACGTTTCATCATGGTCAGTCTTAAATGCACATAGGTTCCAGCCCTAATGACCGTAGTTGACACTTAGGCCTTCATTACGACCATGGCTGGCGGCTTCAATCGGACCGCCGGGCAGCCACCAATGCAGCCACACCCCTGCCACGGCCATTTGGAGATCCCCGCTGGGAACCTAGTTTTCACCCGCCGGCCCAGCGGGGATCTCGGCCGCAACACAGGAGCCGGCTCCAAATGGAGCCGGCGGTGTTGCAGCCGTGCGACGGGTGCAGTTGCACCTGTTGCGCTTTTCACTGTCTGCTATGCAGACATTGAAAACCTGCACGGGGCCCTTTCAGGGGGCCCCTGCACTGCCCATGCCAGTGGCATGGGCATGGGCAGTGCAGTGGCCCCCAGGGGCCCCGCAACTCCCCGTACCACCAGCCTTTTCCTGGTTGTTCAAATCGTAATCGCCTGGGCAGCGCTGCTAGCAGTGCTGCCCTGGCGGATTACTACCGGCGGCGTGACCGTGGCGCTTCTGCCGCAGTCGTAATGACCTGGGAAGCACTGCCAGCCTGTTGGCGGTGCTTCCGTCATAACAGCCCTGGCGGTCTTGTACCGCCAGGGTTGTAATGACCCCCTTAATCATTTTTAGCACTATTTTTAGAATAAAAATTCTAAAATGTATATCTCGGCTTCTCCATCTTGGATTTTTGCCATTTTGGTGTTATTTTGCTCATTGACTTATCTTCTTTTTTTATAAATTAAAGTGGGATTTGTATTATGTTATGCTTTAACTTTTAAACTTTTTTTTTTTACTTCTAAAACATTTCTGTCAATTAGGCTTGTCTGCTCTGTGTCATAAGTGCTAGAGCTTGAGCCTAGGTTTAAATGTAGATTACTGGACCTAAGAAGAATACTGACATTATTACTTGTGGGGGAGGCTACAAGTCACCCTAACTAATGATCCATTGCTCACAAACAGGCTAAGAGATAATAGCGAATAACAACTTTAAAGGAATGAAAGGGCGGGTTTTGGCACAGACATCCAAACCAACATTGAGGTAGCTTAGATCCTAGTCAGGCTGAGAACAGGTTGTCAACCACTTGAGACAGCACAGGATTGGCTCCGGGATCACCAATAGGAAGAAACATGGGTGTTACAGGTATTGGGAATTCCACCATCAACAAGAAAGCAACACATTTCACTGCCCAGGGAGAACATTACAATCATCATTTTGAAGCCAACCCAGGCCTTACCTTTTGCACATAACCTACACCTTAATTAAAACAGTGAAATTGAATTATACATCAAATAATTCCTGTTACTTCTTTTTGGAGAGAATTGTCCTAAGGCAGGGTGAGACCTGACTGAAGTGGGACTTTCCATGAATAGCAGGCATTATAACCTCATTGCTTTATTATTGTCTTTCCAGGTCAAACTATCGAAGCAAGAAATAGTTTTCCATGAAAATCTGTCTTTTCTGGGAACTGGCACATGGAAAATACACCTCTTCTTTGTCTTAAAAACCCACTTGTTAATGTTCTTTAGATGGATGTTGACTATTGCCCCAAAGTTGCTCATTCCACTGTAGGTTATTGTGCTTACTCTGGATTATGGTTATTATACCTTAACCCTTTCTCTAGCCCATCTAGTGGTTGAAGTACAATTTACTCCTATGGGAAATGCCAATACAAGATGGCTGAAATGTGCTTTCAGGTTATGCTTGAAGTTATAAGCACTAGTTTCTATATGAAGGAATGCATTGTATTCTTCAGTGTAAAACAATGCTTATAAAATACTGTCTTCATTATGTCCAGCATCCAGTGCACTCCAGTTCTTTGTATCTTCTGGGGGCAGTTTCCTTAGAGAATGTGAACATCAACAAACATAAATTCAGGCTCGAATTAATACTTTTTGGTGCAAAACTACGGGAACACATTTTTGCACCAAAAAGTATAGCACTGGCTTGAGCCATTCCTGTGCACCAGCTGGGCGGCAAATTAATGGAATTGCACCAGCCGGCACTCAGCTTGGGCTAGCGTCAACTAAAATGACTCAAGCCGGGAGGGGGTGGCCATAGGTAAGTAGGAGGTTGTGCCCCAAAAAATGACGCCAGCCTGCTTAGACGCAAAAGGCAAGAAAATGCCTCTAACCAGACTAACACCATTTCCTGGTGCACAACCACCAAAAACATGACTCCTGTCTTAGTAAGGACAGGAGTCATGACCACCACCCCAATGGCCAGCGTCCCCTGGGCATGGCCATTGCACCCTGTGCCTTGCAGGGGGCCCCAAGTTAGAGCCCCCAATGTCTCTTATAATAGAAAAAAAAACACTTACCATTGCTTATCCTGCTTACCTGGTATGGGGTCACCAATCCTCTGGTGTCCCTCTGGTGTGGGTGGGGGTGTTTCCGGGTCTTGGGGTGGGCACCTATGGACCTATTCTATGGTGTCTGACCATGGAAATTGGTCCACAGGTTTCCCAATGCCTGGTCTGACCCAAGTGTTAAATCATGACCCCTCCTCCCTTTTGGATGGGAACGCCTACCTTGCATCTTATTGACACAAGGTAGGTGCACACTTCCAAAACATGGCGTAAACTCCTATATTTTGAGTGGTGTTCTGCCTGCCGTATTTGGATGTATTGAGGCTGAGCTGCTGATATCCGATTCCTCTCTCTAGCTGTCAGGCTGTCAGGTTCCCTCCGACCATATCAAGATGATACAGCCCACAGGTGGTGTGCTGTCAGCAGACTGCTGTTGGGGGGGAGGTCGTCGCTGGACCCAATGGACATTGGACAATGGCAGAGGCTATGGAATAGAGGTAACTCACACACACACACACACACCCACACAAACACATACACACTGTACCTCGCCCATATGTATCCCCCTGCACAACACACCACATACACATTTGTGTTCATTGTCATTCCACCACAACACAACACATACGTGTGCCTATAAGGATGATTTGGGGCAGGAAGGTGCTCCTTTCGGCAAAAAACAATCCTGCATGCAACGGTATAGGGGTGCAGGGGTGCCTGTCTTGGTGCTTTTCAGCCCATTGTGCGCAAACACAAGGAGAAAGGACAGGAGTGCACTGAATCCCAGCACATTTCTGCCCTTTACAAGTGATGCCATGCAGCAAAGCATGGCGGCTTGCTGCACTGTACCACTTCACCATAAATATGAGCTTTTGTGTCTATTCACAAATCATTTTGTGACCCTTTCCATTTAAAAATTGTAAGGCAAGACAAAAGGCCTGATTTAAATGTTGGTGGTAAGTATTCTTCATCGCAACGGCAACAGAGTAAGCATACCACTAATATGAAGTTCCACCTTCCAGAAGGAGGAACTTTACTTTGACTATGGTGGCAACTACTTCATCACAGTCTTAGCCAAACCTTTCTAACATCCCAATGGAGTAAGGGCCATCGGAGAATTAGCTACATGACCAGTCACTGAATCAGGATGGGCAAACATGTAGCCATTGTTTTACTGCCTGTCACTGTTGGGCAAACCCTGGTGGTAAGGGACAGTAAAAAGCAAATAATGCTCCACCACATTGGGAGTTTACTCCCATGGTGAGGGGAGCATTACTTTTTTTTATTTTCAAAAAGAATACTATTTGGTGCAGGGTTGCATCATGCTGATGTTGATGAACTTCAGTGACATTGAGAGAAGATATACAAAGGGCTTCCATCAGGCCACACAGGCCTCTCTGGATCTAGCTAGCTAGCAAGCCCTCCAGGAATAGGATGAGAACAAAGGCAGACAATTTGCACCTTGTAGCAGTTCACATTTTGGTGACAGGACTATCATGTTTTTCTCAGTTCTGGATGCTGATAATAGCCCCTTCCTCCCTGCAATCCTGTTCAGACACTGAAGGAAACTAACAGAAAAAGTAATGCTTGAAGAAAGGATGTAGGCCATGACAACACGCATCTCTATAGACACTATCAGTGTGTCACAGTATGTAATGCATGAATAAGCCTAATGACGCAACAACATAAGGTCACATAATATGGTACACCTGAATGTGCAGATAAAAAGAACATAGAACCTTCCAGTAGTTGAAGTATTGTTCAACACTTCCTATACAATGGAGGATATACCCATGAGAACTGTGACAAAGAAGACCTCACCTCAGTGGCAACTGCAAGAACATCAGTGTAGCAACATCGCATGGTAAAGCACCCAGGAACCTTGTAAACTAGCCCTCAACACACTGCATAGTGTCACAGTAATTCACACCCTTGGATATAGACACCTCTGAGTACAATACTAGCAAGATGCACATGTAAATTGCACCATTGCCAGTGATACCTCAACATTGTCATATTTTTTTAAGTGTCTCAGTACCCATGTGATTTGTTTTAATAATAATTAGTGTTTGCTTAATATCATGAATGATTTGCTTTAAAAACAACCACACTACACTTTGTAAACTGTGGGGCATATTTAAAGGCCCCTAGCGCCACCTTGTGCCACATTAATGTCATTTATTTTGACGTTAATGTGGCCCAACAAGGCCAAAATCCCTGTGCCGTATTTACAGAGTGGCACAATGCGTGCATTGTGCCACTCTGTATCACTTTGCACTACATTATGCCTGCACCAGGCATAATGTATGCAAAGGAGGCGTTCCCCCATTAGGGGAGACGGAAAAATGGTGCAAGAAATCTATGAGATTTCCTTGTGCCATTTATTTCTGCACTTTTAACACCTGCTCAAGAGCAGGAATTAAAAGGGAGCTTCCATTCCTTAGAATGGCCCCCTATGTTCTCTGCAGGAATAGCACCAATATTTTGGTGCTACTTCTGCAGAGTACACCAATAGCGTCATCAAAAATGACACTATTGCCCCCTACCCTGGGCCATGGTGTGCCGTACTTTAAATATGGCACACACATGGTGGTGGTATGGGGTACTAAGGGGTGCAGGAAAGTGGCACTGCACTTGGTGCAGCGCCACTTTCCATGAATCTGCCCCTGTGTTTTCCTGGTATTAGTTGAATTATTCCTAAATTAGGCCCAGGCTCCATTTTGAATTTCATGTGCCCATGTTTTCATCTCTTCCTGACTCCGCATGCAACAAAATGTGCACTAATGCTTTGTGATGTCACTTTGTTCTTGGTAAACCTCTGAGGAAGCTGTCTTATAAAAAGCAACTGCTCAAGGTCTTTCTTGCCTGTAATTCAGTCGGTCTAGTCATTATATGAGTGTGATTGTTTTGCTGTACTGTCACATCTAATAATATTACTTCAAAGGGATACTAATTAAATATTAATACAGGGCATGGTGTTGGGATGATGTATTGAATCTGTATTATAGTTTGTTGAGCATATGTTACATTTTGCTCACCTAATGCTGATTGTGTGATTTTCACCATGCGTTTTCTATTTAAAAAAGGGCTACATTTGGAGATGAGCCAGACTTTAGTCTTGAGCTTTGGGGTTACTTGCCTTATTCTCAGATATGTGGGGTTACTTGCCTGATGCGTAGAGATCACACCCTGCTAGTCTGATTCATGTTAGGGATTTAGAATACTTTGATTTATGCTAATTCCCTATATTGACTATTTTTTGCTTTTTGTAATTATTTAATATCTTTCAAATATTTTGCCTGTTCCAAGAAGGATTATATAACTGATTGTGCTACCTGTTTAAATTATATTTTGTATTTATTTAGGGGCACATTACCTCATCTATTTGTGATGATGGAACTGCCCCTAATATCTTATTAGATTAGCACAGATATTGTCAGTGGTCGAGCTAGAATTAGCAGAGGCCCTCCTAAACTTAAATCAGAGAGAATTTGGACACAACTGGAATTCATTCAGGAGCTCTTTCTACAAGGAAGTGACTCTGTAGTGAAAGTTAGTCAGTCAGTTAAGCATAGTTATTTCAGAAAGAATTCATAGAAACAATAAAACAATGACACACAAAATATATACAGCTTAACATAAAACACATAGAAATACATAGACAGAATTCGAGAAACTATTGAGATACAGTAAAAAAACTATGGGGCTGATTATTACTTAGGCAGGGTTTGGCCGTTTAACCACCCCCTCCTTGGCTGTCCGACTGCCCAATTACAATCTGTGCAGTCGGACCACCATAAGAATGCTGCCACCACCAACATTTGAGCTGCCGTGGCAGGGACAGCAGCGGTCAATGGTGGCGATGCCAGCTTTGGCACCGCCATGTGAATTATGATTTGCCTTTCTGCTGACCTTTTCATGTCAGGGACACTGCCATGAAAAAGTTTGGTGGAAAGGCAGGTAAAGGGACAAAGGGGTAAAGGGGACCCAGGGTGAGTAAGCCCATGTGGATTGTGGCCTGGGCCCATATTATTCTCCCCTGTGCCTTCAATGTCACTGCGCGCACTGTTTGCCATGCACGATTTGGTTCAAGGAAAAAGTGCGGTTGACTTGCTGGAGGTTCAGCAGTGTAGCCAGCATTGGCTTGAGGCTCTCTCCTACAGCCAAAGCATGCCATCTTGACTGTGCTGACAACATACCGCAAGTCCTGCGGTAATGTCATGACGGTCAAGATGCTGCCAGATTGGCTGCGTTAACCCGACCACTGCCGCGGTGGACTGGCGGTTCGACCACTAAAGTTGTATTCAGACCCTATATCACACATATCCTCATATTACAAAGATAAGGAGTTCCTGTTTTGAACAGTGGCTGATAAAATGACATGGGGCAAGCCTATCAAAGAAGAGGCCAATAATTATAAAAACTAAAATGCTGATTGATAGTTAACAAAGCCACACGTATGCAGTGCAAGAATTAAACATTACATATAAGCTAATTTGTAAAAATCAGAGAAAAACAGGGAATGTACCATAGGTTGGGTTGAAAGATTATTGCATGGACAGAATGTCAAATTGTGGTGGTCACACCAATATTTGGAAATAAAAGTATATAGTGAAGTGATGCAGGTTTCAGTTTGGCAGCATTCTGTCACAATCAAAAGACACTATACTAAGATATGGTTCCAAACCAAAATGTGATTTTTTTAAATTTTTAGTTTTTAACATCATTGTGTTTAAATTCTCTATTTTTCTCTAATTTCTGTCAACTGGTGAGCATTCTCTATTTTTGCCCAAAGCCTGTCTTTTGTACTTACGATCCAGTGTTTAAAGAATAAGTTTCACCTGCACACCACTTTTACAGATATTTGAAGTATGGAATTTTTAAACGCTTTTCCAGCCTCATACAATCAGAAATAACTTGACAATTTAAAACGGCTGCAGGAGTTTTACACACAGAAATTCATCATAATAATGGAGCTATTTTTATCTGGAAGCTTTAGTAAGTAAGGCCTAAATCTTCATGTCAGGTGTAATTTGAGGTACCCTGAGGGAAACCTGGTAGGTTTTTACAGAATTGGTTTTCCACTACCTGTAGGGATGACTGTGTAACATGACCTCAAATACCTGCACCATAAATGGACTTTGATACACATTAGACACTGTAGATGCCCAATAAACATTTCATAAGTTTGCTATATAATTTGGAAGCAAATCTGAATATGGTGCCTATAGAATGAGGAAACAGTATTTTACGTTACTGTACTAAGTGAGACATGAGACCAACACATCAAATAATTATTACTAAATAACCGAATTCAGCAACCTTTTAAATTTTGTTAATATTGATTATAAACATTTCTTGCTGAATATCTCCTTGGACCCAGTGACATAGTGGGAGCCTTGACAAAGCTGTTTTTTTAAATCAAGGCTCTCAGTAAAAGAGACATAACCAACAACCTTGGTAATCCATTAGCTGTTCTGGCCATGAAGATACATCCAGCATTCACATACAAAAATAATCCTGAGGACTATGGGTACATTCACCTTTAAGGATTTTAGGTGGCTCTGTCTGTACACTGAATAACAGGCATTTGCAATTCAACGGGTCTCACATTACATCGAGTTAGAGCTATTAGCGTTGTAAACTTCTAATCGGACTTTTCTTGGCACATAGAATTTTTTAAAAACAAGCGCAATCGCTCTGTGAAATAAAGAGAAAAAGTAGTCCAGAAACCATACGGAAAACATGGAGCCTCGTATGTTTCCAGTAGTTTACTGGTGCTTTCGACGATGGTTAAACACCGGAAAAGGCATGACAGACACATTCCTTTCACGAATGAAAACAAGCGGATTTTAATAGGCAAGCCCACAAACCAATGAAAGTGACTGACCTAACATGGGTGTGATTAAAATCCCCCTAAAGAGAGATTAGAAGAGGGACGGAGCGTTGTGCACTCGCCCTTTAAAAGGAGGAGGCGAGGGCAAAACATTGAAGAACACCTCTTAAATCTTTAAAAGAACTTGTGCATTTTCCATTTGGCCGATATCTTACATTGGTAGTTAAATTAGAGTAAGGTGGATCAAAAAGCCTAGAATATTTTCTTTGATACCCAATAAGGTCAATATAGGTTTCATGTTGGCCCTATTAATATAATGGAATGCCAAGTTGAGGTCTATAAAGGCTAGTTGTAGAGTTTCTTCAGAAACAATAGTTTGCTTATTGATCAAAAGCTTTTATAGTTCAATAGTTCCCAACCCATTCCTGAAGCCATATTGAGATTCAACAATGATGGTATTATCTGCTAATGAGGACAGAATTGTACCCATTTCTATTCTTCCTGTCATTTTCTCTGGTAAACTAATAAGGAAATAGGTCAGTACCCATTTGGCATCAGAATTCCCAACAGAGTGTACTGCAGCCCCCTCCAACATTATTCCTCTTAAATGAAAAACAGAAATCTGCTATTCAGTGTTTGCAGTTTCTACATTCAAGCTCCCACTACATGGGCTGAAGGGGTATCAAGAATAGAGGGTAGTGGTTATTATTTATCATTGTCATGTTCTTTATTTTGGCAACTTGCCATAAAAGCACAAATACATACAAAGTTAAAAAAGAGATTATGTTAAAAAAAAACAATAAAAATCCATACAAAAGGAGAAAATCGAACTACTAGCAGCAAGAATGGATAAAGTATATACAGTCACTAATAAAATCAAGCTGAGTCATGATCATTTCAGTAGAGCAAGAATTGGTCAAAACTTCATACAGCACTAAAAGAGACAAGGTGGCCAAAACACCAATCATGACCACAGATTACTTACCCAAACCCACCACATATTCAATAGAAACTGGGAGATGGCAAAGACAACAGAATGCGGTGTGTCGGTTCTTAACAGCCTAAAAGCAGTCTTGTAATCTCTGGCCCCAAAATTGTGTTATATGATGTCAAAAGTCACCTTCTCCTGAATGCATATAATGTTAACCAAAAAATAAAAACCTGCTCTATAGATTCTGGCACTTCAGAGCAGAAGGGACAGCGCAGACAAGAGTCAGAACTGGGTGGTTGCCATTTTACTGTTACTGTGGGTAGAGGCAAGGACACAATTATGAATTTTACATAAAGAGTCTTTGCCAAAGGTGGCTCAAACTCCTCCAACTACCCTTCCAATGTATTATTGTGAGAAAACAGGGCTGATTGCAGAGGCTCCCTAACTTTTTGCCCCCATTTTTCACTTTTTGCTGGTGTTTTCCTGACTTTGATGGTGGCCTGGGTATTGCTAATAACTAAAGTTATACGCAAATTCGACTTTGGAATTAAAAGTACTTCCAAAGTCTTAAACCAGCTTATTTTTACATATAAGTCATCCCTAAGGTCTGCCCTATGTGCCCCTAGGGCCGGATGCCATGTAACTATAAGCAGGGACCTTGTTAAAACTGTTTTATAAGCCCTGGTGAGGTAAAATAGCCAGATTTGTTTTCCCTCACTGTAGTGAATGACCTCCACAGGCTAAACTGGGGAGATTTTATTTTAAATAACAAAGTCCCCTTAAGTGCCAGATACCTTGAGTTTGGTATCAAATTAATTGTTATAATAAATCTGACAACCTGTAATTGATGAATTTAATATAACTACTTCAGGTAAAGAGTTTTAAAACTATACCTAAAAGTTGCCAACTTCAGCTCTGTAGTCCCCTTCTCTGATTGGCCAGCATCTGGCAGCCTGGCCAGGCTGCTTTGATAAGGTGTGAAGTGACTTGGACTGAACACAAAGGATGTTTCTAGGGGAGGAGATCTTCCTCAGCAGATAGTGAAACAGGATGGGGTAGAGCAGCCAAACTAGTCTTTGATACCAGGAAAGGACATTTGGAGCAACTCAGAACCTCCCTCACTTCCTGCAACTCCGTACAATTAGGTGCCCTCCTCATCAGAATAGAAGAGTGCAGGAGAGGGGTGTGTTTAGGATTTCTAGCCACACCAGTGGGTGGGCTCAGCCAAATCTAACCTCCAAAAATCACTTTCAGCCATGTTGGATTTGTGAAGGATGTTGCTCCCTGGGATTGATTTTTGCCCCTCTTACCAGGAAGTGGTCATCAAATGGGGAATGACCCTGCCTGTGATTGGACAACCAGGACACCCCCCCCGCTTTCCACCCAAAAGCAAGAATAAATATGACAGAGCTGCACGGAACAAGACAAACAAGAAGAAGGACTGCCCTGCTGGACCCCTGACCTGCACCTGGACACTGCACTCTGAAGTACTGCACCAGCTGCACACTTGGGCTTCACCACTAAAAGGACTTTGCCTGTCTTCTACTGCTTCAAGAAGGGACTCCCTGTTTGCTACAGGTACAAAGGAGCTTCCCAGAGTCCCCTGCATCAAGTCCTGTCAGCAGAGCCCAGCTGATTATTGTTCAGTGGCCATTTGAGGATTTCGACCAGGTACATTCTGGAATTGTTGTCCCAGCTACCAAGGAGCAACTCAGAGCTTCTGGAGCCCCGTTACAAGTTGTGGACACTTCAATTACCCAAAAAGGACCTCTAGAAGAAGATCCAGAAGTTTGGAGGTGTTTGGAGCAACTCCATAAGCTGAAGAGGTGCATTGTGGGAGTTGTAGACCCAGACCCCAAGAGGCAAACCAGAGCCTCTAAACCCTTGGCTGGTGCTGTGGACCACTTTCCTGAATCAAAAAACACTTCTGAACGCAAGTGTAACAGTGTTACTTTGTGGGTGGCCTGAACTCTGGACTTTGTCCCTGTCCTATGTGACTTTTTTTTAACCCTTTGAGGGCTAGTTGCTTCTATGCGCTAGAGAACATTAATTCTTTAAAAAGTCAAACCTCTGGTTCCCTTTATCCGATTTTATTCATTTTGGTGTCAATTTAAAGATAACATTATAATCTGTGTTTTAAAAATTAGTGTTGGATGTTTATTGTGTTTTACTTATTTACTTGTGATTTTTAAATGCTTTACATACTTGTCTCCTAAGTTAAGCCTTGTCGCTCGTTGTCCAGCTACCAAGGTTTGAACTGGGTTTAATTTATTGAGCCCTAACTGGACTTAAGTGGGAGTTGGAGGCCTATTGCTAGGTGTAGGTGCTTACCTGTCCTTACCAATAATCCACTTTCAACAATTATCATCTTTAAATTCCAGGAAGGCAGTAGGGAATGAGGCCTCCCCCATGCCTGAAAAATCCTTCATCTATGTACCGCCAATAAGCCCCGTTGAGCACAGATTTTGGGAGTGCACAAGCGCTCAGTGGGGCTGACCATAACTCTTCATAACCAATTTTGGTAAGGTGACATTCAATTAACTGAAGCCAGGGTGCTCTAGTGGTGCCGAGTAACCTCACAATTTCCCAAGCCTCAGCCAATATGTCAGCAATTCGGAAGAAACCCAAATTTGCCTCTAATACAACAGGGGTCTAAGATCAGTTTTTAAAGCCAAGGGTCTATGCTCCAACTCAAGCCTTAATGGAACAATTGGGGTTCTAACTGGGAGATTAAGTAAATAGTAAAGGAAGGTGTTCTCCACAAGTTCCAATTCATCTACATTAGCATGGCCCAGTGTTCCACCCATATAAAGATGCTAAAAGGGCTTGAATGTTAAAAATTTGTAAAGCAAGAGAAATTTGGCAAAAAGTGGATCCCGTTAAAGCTCTCAGTAATCCTCCTATGTGAGGCTTCATTTTCAGTCTGTGCCTTTGGATTTGCAACATCCAACTAATTTTTTTTGTGAGCAGAAATCCCAAGTACTCAAATGTAAGTACTCACTTCAAGGGGATGCCTTCTAAAACAGGATGGGAGCAAGATGACGTGCAAGGATTGAGCACTATGAACCTGATTTTTGATATGTTTCCAGGCCTCTCTGTTTTCAAAAGACCCCAAATTGGTTTAACAGATTTTGTATGCCCATGGGTGATTTGGAAAAATAGCAGGGTGTCATCAGCAAAGAAGTGCGCTGGAACCTTCTGGCTAGCTATCATTGGAGCATCATGATTAGAAAGTTGTAACTGAGCCACCAGATTGACAACATGCAAGAGGAACAAGGTCAGAGCAAGGATACTTCCTTGTCTGATGCACCTGAGTAACTGGAATGGGTGTACTTAGTTCCTGCAAGGACCCACACCTGACCTGTGAATATTTGTTTTCATGAAGCCCGAAAATAATGTCAATAAGGTATCTTGGGGCCCTTATCTCAACCATAATCCTTCACACGACCTCTCTTGGCACCAAATGAAAGGCAGATCAGAGGGCCACAAAAACCACGTTTAGGTGACCCACCACCTAGAGTGATATATTTCTAAGAAAGTAATTGCAAACAGAATACTTACTCAACAGTGCTATTTCTTGCTATAAACTCAGCCTGCAGAGGAGTCAGCAGCCCCACATTATCCATCCAAAAATGCAATCTAACATGCAGAATCCCACAAATAGAGTTTCTAGAAGGAGTTAATTAGCCTGATTGGCTGATAGTTTGAAGGTAACTATCTGAGGCCCTTTTAAAAGATAGGGATGATCTCTGCCCCTTCTCATGTGGGGTCATGGCAGACCCACCTATTATAGCAGTGAATAACAGGGCAAAATAGATACTCCAGATGTCCTTGTCTGCCTTGAAAAGGACCCCCGGCACCCTATCTGGCCCAGGCACTTTGTCTGGAATAATCCAATCAAATGCTTCAGCAAATGTACTAGCCAGAACAGGCACATAGTCCTCATCCCTTGATGTGCTACCGCCCCCAAGAGTGTAAAGCATGAGACGCTCAAGATCTTCTTGAGCTGAGGTCTCTGTGTATAGCTGCGAAAAGTGACTAACCCAGGCAGTAGCAGGTACTCCCCCTTTATTCCTAACAGTAATCAGAAGGGTTTCCTATTTGGCTAGTTCAAAGTGTCTGTTGGCCCTGGATATGGCTGCTTTGAAGGTGTGCCTAGCTTTCTAAATGTATGCCCTACACCCTTCTTTAGGGCATCTATAAGTGCCAATTTCACTAATCTACATAGTTTGGAATACCATGTCACAGTCCTTGGTCTCCTTGGTAATACTCAATGAAAAAATGTGTTTCAAGGAGAAGAACAAAGTGTTGCAGATGACAGAAAGAACCCCCCGAGAAGCAGAATCATTGGAACTGACCCCGGCTACGTCCGTGGCCAACATGGTTGAAATGATGACCATGTAGATCTGCAGCCACACATCTGAGGTACCGGCTACAGCACTGTATTTAAGCCTCTGTCCGTTGTTGGCAGGCACTAGCCTCTTGTTAAAACATTAATTTTCAGCTCTACAAGGTGTAGCACCTATTGATCTCATAGTGAGGTCCAAGGCATTGTGGGCACTATCTTGATGGGAGACCACCTCCATTGAAATCATCATTTGACCATAATCAGACATCTAGTAGAATGTAATTGATCAAACTGGTACTTCCTGGTGGATTTAAGGTATGTTTTCTCAATTTCTCAGCGTGATTCCTTCCATTACAGGCCATTATTCAAGGTGCCGGTATCAAGCTGAAGGGCACCAGAAGACCATTTCTGGATGGGGGTAAGTGACAACGTGGATATTGCCCAGATACCATCTTCTTTGGCCTCCCCACCACACAGTGTGTCACCCAGGAAGCCTGCACCGTGGCTAAGGGGTTCTAAATTGCAGTCAAAATCATCTGCTATAATTCTAAAATGACCAGCCGGGAGTGTCAGCAGGTGGGCATTGATCTGCTCAATGTCCAGAAGGTTAGCCCTGTTTCTATCACAATCATTCAAGAAAGGGAACACAGCAGCTTTCCTTTGCAGTAGCTGTTATCTAAATGTAAACATAAAACGGGGTGGCCAAGCCCAGACACAACCGGCATATGATGGGCAGCAGAGGGACCTGCCCTGGGCCTGAGCTTGAAGTAGTTTCTTGTAGCACTACCCAGCATGGACCTATTTACCATGTTCTCATCTCCTCAAGGGAAGGGACTCCGGAACATAAGGTTCCAAATCATGAGCACAAACCAATAGAGGAGTATCCTGGCAGCGGGAATGTTGCTGCTTTCTTGTAGTACTAAACAGTATGTGGTTGTCCACCTTACCCTCACCTCATCCAAACAAGGGTATCTGATACTTAAAGCCTCATTTACAAGACTTGTAGCTCAGGGCTGTGCAGCAAAGAGCCTTGCCATAACACCCTGGCACACAAATTGCTGCCATGCGCCAACGCACGCACCCTTTCACCATGGTGCAAGGGTGCCTGCATTGTGAGGATGATTGATTTTGTGTAGAAAGGGACACCTTCCTGCACAAAAACAATCACAAGAGACATTTTCCTCGTTCTATTTGTGCTTCAGAATGCACCACACATAGAAAGAGGAATAAATGGGGAAAATAAAGATATTTCTCCTTGTTGCGTCACACTTACACAACCCCTAAAATGGCATAGGAATCTGACATATTCCCAGACTCTTAAAACTGGGAATGCATCAGATTCCTTAAGGTTCCATGGGTGTTGCTTGGGAACACCCACAGCAGCACCAATTGAACGCCCTTTTCACGCTGAGCTATGCATGAAAGGAATCCGTCTTTACAAGGCCATGAAAAGCCACACAAGGTGGATTTTTGTGGCCTTGTAAATATGGACTCGCACACTGTGCCACAGTGGCATAAAAAAGATGACGCTCTGGTGGCGCGGTGTGCTGCTGTTAAATGAGGCCCTTTATCTTCTAATATGTCATTGGTAAAGCAGTAACATCTTCTATGACAACCTCAAATATGTTATGTGTAAAGGGGTCTGTTAACATCTGGCTAGGCATGTGCTATTTAAAAACACAAATAAGTAAAAATACAGTTACTATTGAGTGAGTGAGTGAGTCAGAAATTGTGGCAGTGCGCCCACAACACTTAAAACTATCGTTTCAAAGACAAACTACATATACTCTACATTCTTGACTCTTTGCCCAAGCCTGCTGCAATTCGATCTCAAGGGTAACAAGTATTTACAATGCAACGGGTCTCGCGTTTGCTCATGTTAGAGCTGATAGCGTTGTTAACTCCTAACCCGACTTTTCACCTATCGGCAAAAGTGCATTTATGTACGTAACTGAAAAAGTGCAATTGACTATGTAAAGCGCTCAACTTCTGCCAAGCGATATCGCGCTAGTAAATTAGAGAAAAAGTAGTCCACGAGCCGGACAGAAAACAGCGAGCCTCGCATGTTTTCTATACTTGGTCGCTGCGCTTCGAGGAGGGCTAGCCACCGGAAAAGGCATGACGTATGCATGCCTTCGACTGATGAAAGCAAGCAGATTTTAGTAGGCAAGCCCACGAACCAATGAAAAAGACTGACGTGACGTCGAAAGGGCTCCAAGCCCTTTTCTAAACACTAAAGTGTCTCACTGCGATACGCATGCGCGAGGCATGAAAAGCAGGCTCGACCCTAAAAAGCACAGCTGCAACACTAGCCCGGGTGCAAACTACAGTGACAAAATTTCATTTTACAATGTTTAACATCAGACCTTCTCAAATAGGAGTGCAAAATCATTTCAAACGAAATGTTACATTTAGTATCATCAAAACGTCTTTGCTTTCTGATTTCGCCACTCACTGATCATAATGGAAAATTATTACATTAATCTGAGGGTGCAGACAGGTCTCACCTTCCGATAAATGAAGCTTCTTTGCTTTCAAGTGCTGGTCTGTGATTTTGGGTAGTGTTGCTTGAAATCTCAAGGATGAAATGGTGCTGGCTGTACTGGATTTGGAAGTTTATCCCAAACAGGTCATAAAGAAGGGAGAAGAGGCAGCTGGTAGGTGTTCAACCATTATATCATTTGTGACATTGTGCAACAGATGAAAAGGCAAAAGTTCCTCAAATATAAGTAGGTCTGTTTATGTTTAAAACACTCCAACTACTACGTCATGTTTCAGATATATCTCTAGGAATCTCACCTGTTCCTACTTGAACATTGCAAATGAATGCCTATCAGTTTTCTCTGCTAGTTCTCTTGTTGCAATTAATCATTAACTTCCAAAATCTATATTTTGTAGTAATATATATTTAAACTGTAAAGTACAATGAAAAATTTAACATCACCACCCTTTAATGAGCAGTCGTGGAGAACTACCAATGAGATGGGCTAACTGGAGGAAAACTCGACTATGTAAAGGTGTGTGGACCTAAAATAGAGCCTGACAGGAAAGCTGCCAGAGGAGGCTGGTGTTGAGGGACATCGGGATATTGACCTACCATTCATGGGAAGGAGGGAAGAGATGGTGCACTTCGAGAAATTCAAAACTAAGGGCAGCAGGTTGCTCTCAGTGAATCAGCTGAGACTGTGTTTATTTAGACTCAGAGAGGGAAGGTGGAGTAGGTACTGCTGCACATGTGCCGATCAATGTTTTACTCACTCTTGAGGTCCGAGCCAGTGGCATGATGACAGGAGTGGTGGGCATGGTAGGTTTTTAGTAGGGCAGCAGAAGTCTTCCCGGACTTCACCGGACTACATCCTCGTATGCGACCTCAACTTCCATATGGAACAAAACAACGACCCCAACACCACCACCCTGCTTGACAACCTCGCCAACCTCGGCCTCAAACAACTGGTGAACACCGCCACCCACATCGCCGGACACACGCTCGACCCTATCTTCTCCGCCAGCAAACACGTCTTCTTCAGCCACACCTCCGCCCTACACTGGACCGACCACAGCTGCGTCCACTTCACATTCCGACGCGAGACCCGCCACCTCCACACTCAACCAATCCCTCGTCGACAGTGGAACAAGATCCCTGAAGAGCAACTCTTCTCCGCACTTGCCGCCAACCAACCCACCCTCACCACCGACCCCCAACAACGCAGCCCTCAACCTCACAAACTGGATCTCCAACTGCGCAGACAACCTTGCTCCCCTCAAACGCACGCATCGACAGACCAACACCAAAAAACCTCTCTAGTTCTCTGACACCCTCAAAGAATCAAAGAAAACTTGTTGCGTCCTTGAGAAAGCCTGGCGCAAGGACCACACCGCTGACAACATGACCGCCCTCAAGAACGCTACCCGCGAACACCACCACCTGATCCGCGCTGCCAAAAGGAACTTTTTCACCGACAGACTGGACAAAAACAGCCACAACAGCAGAGAACTCTTCAGCATCGTCAAGGAGTTCTCCAGCGCCAATGCCGTCACGCCCTCACAGGATTTGTGCGAATCCCTCGCCACTTTCTTCCATCGCAAGATCAGCGACCTCCACGACAGCTTCAGACACCAGACCCAACCAAACACCACCGAACCCGCATCCACGGCCATAACCCTCAACAACTGGACCCACATCAACACAGAAGAAACCAAATCCATCATGAACTCTATCCACTCCGGCGGCCCTTCGGACCCCTGCCCGCACTTCATCTTTAACAAAGCCGACGACATCATCGTCCCGCACCTCCAGACCGTCATCAACTCTTCTTTTTCTTCTGCTACCTTTCCCGAATGCTGGAAACACGCCGAAGTCAACGCCCTACTAAAGAAACCTACGGCTGACCCGAGCGACCTGAAAAACTTCCGCCCCATCTCTCTTCTGCCTTTCCCAGGCAAGGTAATAGAGAAGACCGTCAACAAACAGCTGACCACCTTCCTGGAAGACAACAACCTGCTCGACCCTTCACAAACCGGATTCCGAACCAACCACAGCACTGAAATCGCCCTCATCTCAGTCACAGACGACATCAGAACCCTGATGGACAACGGTGAAACAGTCGCCCTCATTCTCCTCAACCTCTCGGCTGCCTTTGACACCGTCTGTCACCGCACCCTAATTACCCGCCTCCGCTCCACCGGGATCCAAGGCCAGGCCCTGGACTGGATTGCCTCCTTCCTCGCAAACCGTTCCCAAAGAGTTTACCTCCCTCCGTTTCACTCAGAACCCACCGAGATCATCTGCGGCGTACCTCAAGGCTCATCACTCAGCCCGACACTCTTCAATGTCTACATGAGCCCCCTCGCCAACATCGTAAGCAAGCACGACATCATCATCACCTCCTACGCCGACGACACCCAACTTATACTCTCCCTCACCAAGGACCCCGCCAGCGCCAAGACCAACCTACAAGAGGGTATGAAGGACGTCGCAGATTGGATGAGGCTCAGCTGCCTAAAGCTGAACTCTGAAAAAACGGAAGTCCTCATCCTCAGCAACACCCCGTCCGCCTGGGACGACTCCTGGTGGCCCACGGCCCTCAGCACCGCACCGACCCCCACAGACCACGCCCGCAACCTCGGCTTCATCTTGGACCCTCTTCTCACCATGACCAAGCAAGTCAACGCCGTGTCCTCCGCCTGCTTCCTCACCCTCCGCATGCTCCGCAAGATCTTCTGCTGGATCCCCGCCGACACCAGAAAAACCGTGACCCACGCTCTCGTCACGAGCCGCCTGGACTACGGCAGCACCCTCTACGCCGGGACCACAGCCAAACTCCAAAATCGCCTGCAACGCATTCAAAACGCCTCGGCCCTCGGCCCGCCTCATCCTCGACGTACCCCGCAGCAGCCACATCTCCGCTTACCTGAGACACCTGCATTGGCTCCCAGTCAGCAAAAGGATCACCTTCCGACTTCTCACCCACGCACACAAAGCCCTCCACGACAAGGTACCGGAATACCTCAACAGACGCCTCAGCTTCTACGTCCCCACCCGCCTCCTCCGCTCCTCTGGCCTCGCTGCTGTCCCTCGCATCCGCCGCTCCACGGCGGGTGGGAGATCTTTCTCCTTCCTGGCGGCCAAGACCTGGAACTCCCTCCCCACCAGCCTCAGGACCACCCAGGACCACTCTGCTTTCCGGAGACTCCTAAAGACCTGGCTGTTCGAGCAGCGATAACCCCCCCTTTTCCCCTAGCGCCTTGAGACCCGCACGGGTGAGTAGCGCGCTTTATAAATGTTAATGATTTGATTAATGATTTGATTCCCTGGGGAGCTGATGCTGTGTGGTTTAAAGCAGAGTCATTAAAGCTCCTATAGTGCCAGTGTGGGAGTGGGTGGTGCTGACGGGCCAGGTTTGGAGAAGAGTCCAGCTGCTAGTTCCTGCCCTGGAGGGATGGAAATTGTCAGTTTAGCAGTGATGTATATATTTGCTGACCTTTGTGGACTTGGGCAAAAGCAGAAGAGCATCAGCTTTGTAAAAAGCACTGGACAGGGCTACCCAACATTGTTAATGTGGGAGTGAGGGGAGAGTAGCTCGAGGACCCTGGAGAGACCAGTAACATAAATATTAAGCACTGGAATATTGAAGTTTGAACTGTAAAATGCTCCACTTGAACGGTGTGTTATTTTTTCAAAATGTTTAGTGTTGTCTTGAAACTTTGGGACTGATTTAGAACTCTGCGATTGGGATGTAGATTTGGTGGACGGGATATCCATCACCCTTGTGATGGACTAACCTGCCCGCCGAGTTCTAAATCAGGCCCTTAGGCTTTAAAATGAACTATTTTTTCAACATTTTCTCACAACAACCGCTCCTTCAGTTCAGACATACTTGCTGACTCGTTCAGTGATCTACCACCTTTAGAATCCACCAGTCACCCAGGAAAATTGCATTACTTCTTCATAATCTGGGAGCATAAGGTCAAGATCTAATAGAATATTCACTAGAGTTAGATAGAGATTCTGTGAAAGGGATGAATGAACACTTAAATATTCTTCTGTCAAGATTTTCATGCAAACTCCAATTCAGATTTTTCAAAACAATTGCTTAGTCACATCGACTCGCCATATCGCCATATTCGATTACATCAACCATCACTCTTCTAAGCACATTGTGGATGTCCTCTGGGACGTTTGGACAAGTGCCATTCCTTGAGCCACCACCACATGCACCACTCACAAGTTTAGAATCTGCTTTCTACCCACACACCATGGGAACTCTCTGTATAATCAAACGTGCACTACAACCACTGTTGCTATCAGTAGCCCTGTACAATCATGCCTTACTACATGTATAATATGAACCTTTATTGATTTGAAAGAGCATAGGTGCAGTTTACAATCAAGGTTCACTGCATCTTTAGCTGCTTGCAGTCACAATCACGCAGACGTTTATTTCCAGTCCCCGCAGCCATACTTTGCAATCATATATTGTGCTAAATAATCAAGCATCGTTTGATTTAAAATTAATGGATTGTGCAGGGAGACGAAGAAAGACACAATGTTCTTCCTGGGCAAACAGGTGCTTTATGCAAGGTTATTATCTAAAGAACCATTAACACGGCAGTTTGTTAACCTTTCTTTCGTCTCCATGTGATGCCTCCACTTCCGTCTTTTGCACCACTTCTGTTTTTTTAACTGCAACGCATCCATTATAAAGAAAAGATGCTATGGGACCCATAATGATGTTCCTGGAACACTTTATTGCCGTTTCTACATATTAATTAGAACCGTGAGCTTTCCTTTTGTGCGCCAACGGAGCCCAGCAAACAATTTAGAGCAATTATGACTCCTCTGGACTAGCACGCCATTCAGTTTCAAGCCTTGTAATTCGATGATTCTACGTCTTTCATCTAAATGTGAAGTACACGTGCGCTGTATATCATGCATCGTCCTGCTTTCGTTATTCAAATATCTGGTAGACGTACCAGTGTCTTTATGTTTAGCATATCTTTTCGCAGAAGCTTGAAAAATCAAGTGGATTGAACTTGAGGTATAGAACTAGTAAATACGTACCAACAACTTAACCTCTTTTAACATCTCTTAAAGGAACATACAATGAGATATACTAGAGAACATGGATTTGGAATTCATTTTGCAGAAATTCGTTTGTTATTGACGTTTCGGTCGATGCCACAAAATAGTATCCATTTTTTATCTTCCTTCGACTCCTACCATTATGCTAATGTCACGCTTGTAATAGGATGAACACCCCAATTCAGGTTTCTGCGGTTACTGTTTCCAACCCTGAAGTTTTCATCTACAAATTAATATTTTTAGGTGTTTGTCTAACTAGTTCAATGGTAACTAAACAAGGCTACAACAGACAGGAAGCATTAGGTATGACATAAAAGTCCAAGACTGGAAAGAGTGACCTTAATGACATGGAGTAAGGTTGTCACTCTAAACTTTGGGTTTGAGGCATATGCATCCTGGTCTTCAGGGATGGAGAGGAAAGTGCGTACCCAGAAAGGTCTCACATACAAAAGCAGCTCCCAGCTTGGTTGAGTCTGCCTGGAAAATAATAGTCAGTGACGTTGATTATACAGTAAGTTGCACGGTACTAGGCTAACGGTAAAATCACATGTAATTTTACAATTACCTAGGAGTAATGTTGCTCCAGTACATGCAATTACGAATGAATATTCCCAGTCACAAAACCACATAGAATGTGTCATTCCATGAGATTTTACCACATACCATCTTTTTTGAGGGGTTAGAATTGTATGTGTGGGCATGTGTGTGGGATTTGGCCGAACGCAAGGGGTATGAAGATTCGATTATATTAGAAGAAGAATATTATTCGATGTTGCTGAAAAAATTGTCAGGATCTCACACCCCAAGAAAAAATTGGCCAATCTAGCTCATTCATGATAAGGAAAATCCTCCAAAGAAAGCTGAAGGGCTGCTTTTGCTTGACGTAAGTGGGGATTCTTACTGATATCTGAACATAAAATACAATTTTCCCTTTCATTACGATTGCTGGAGAAGGAGATTTCTATTTTGCAAGTACTTGTTCTGACACTGAATAACTTTTAGAGTTTTTACTTTTCTTTTATTCCATTTTGTTATCCACCCCTGCTGTTCCCTTCCATTTTTTTAGGCTTTTAGACCCCTCTCCTTGAGACACTTTGTTGACAAATCTACTGGGAATAAAGGCGGCATAGCCTGAAGCCCAACAATGGGAGCTGCAAAAGGCGGTGAGCAAAGAGCACAGCCATTTGTTAATTGTATCTGTCTCAAAGCCATGAAAAGTAATGCATCATTAATACACCGCAAGTGTCTAAACCTACAATTGTCCATATATCATATATTGGAAGGTAAAATAGGTACATTTAACTTTAGGTATATTTGAGTTGAATTTCTGTTGCTAGTCGCCACTCACCACCACCGATTTCAAGATCAGAAATAAGAATTACATTGCTCAAAACAGTGCCAATCTGTAGAGGTGCTGGCGGTCAGAGCAGCCTTCTGATCTGCAGGAGACGTGTTTTGAATAATGTATCCTTCTTCCAGTCACACTGAAAAAGATCCGCTACAACCCGTTTATCGTTACTTCTGCCAGTCAAATGGGTTGATCATTTATGCGTGAACATATTTTGTGTCAGTATAGTTCCTGTCACAGTGTAAACGCAGGTGCACTTTTTTGAAGGTAGTTAAAAGCAATATTAATTGAGCAGCACACGTGAAATATATTATAGAGATTCAAAGCAAAACTAAAAAGAGTGCGCCCAACGACATGGATTTACGTTAGTCTACAGACGAGAAGGATGCTTAAGTATGACGTTCATTTCCACCTTCTTGCTGGCCGCCAAAGCTATAGAAAATAGGATCATATTTATACTTTTTGACGCAAAACTGCACAAACCCAGTTTTGCGTCAAAAAGTATAGCGCCGGCTTGCATCATTCCAGAGCACCAGCCGGGCGCCAAATTTATGGAATCTGGAAAGCTGACACAAAGGGTGGGCTAAAGTCTGGGAAATTGACGATAGCCGGGTGGGGGTGGCAGTATGCGGGAAGGTGGTATTGTTCCAAAAAATGACGCTAGACTGGTTAGAGGCAAAAAAATGCCTTTAACCAGCCTAGTGTCATTTCTTGAAGCAAAACCATCCATACCACATGACTCTTGTCTTATAAAAGACTGAAGTCATGCCCACCACGCCAATGGCTAGCACAGGGGACCAGGGTCCTCTGGGCATGACCATTGCACCCAGTGCCGTTTAGGTGGTTGAGGTGGGCACCTGTGGGCTCTTTCGATGGTGCCTGACCACGGAAATGGGACTACAGCTCCCCTAATGCCTGCCCTGACCCAGGTGGTAAATAATGGCACTAAGCCGGCTTAGCGCCATTATTTAGGCACACCTCCGTACCTACGCATCCACCCCCCCCAGCCCCCAGTGTGCCATTTTTGGATGGGAGGATAAATAAGGTGCCAGGGACTTAGAGTCATTTTTTGGATGGGAACGCCTACCTTGTATCTCATTGACGCAAGGTGGTTTCACGCATCCAGAAATTGAATTTAATTCCATTATTTTGCTGCTAGACAGGTCTAGCGTCAAAATATAAATATGGAGTAATGTTTGTGCTGAATTAGTGTAAAAAAAGGAAGTTAATTGAGCACAAAAAAGGTATAAATATGGGCCAGAGTTACATATCTCATTATGCGTGATGCCCTTCCGCATAGGAAGACAGTGACAAATTGAGACTGCCCTACTGCCAAACACATCAGTACTGGTTGCCCCATGTCAGCTAGAATTACCACTAGCACTCACAGCAGCACATTACATCCTGAATGGCTACATATAAGTGGTATAGAAACCAAACCTACTGAAACCGAGGCCAGTATCTGAGAGTTATCCAATAACCTTGAAGTCTGGTAAAGTATGCAGAAGGTAAAGATGTGATTTAATACAACCTGAAATTACACAGCTATATAGTCAGCAAGCAGGTGCAGCCTGGATTGTCTGGATTGCCCAATTAACCCCT
Source organism: Pleurodeles waltl (assembly GCF_031143425.1). Lineage (NCBI taxonomy): Eukaryota > Metazoa > Chordata > Amphibia > Caudata > Salamandridae > Pleurodeles > Pleurodeles waltl. The sequence continues at coordinate 688,924,382 of NC_090442.1, forward strand.
TCGCTGCCAGGCCTTTTCCCCCTCCTGTGCCAGGCCTTTTTTTGCCTATTTGGGGCAGTTCGCGCTTAGGCCCTCATAACTTTTTGTCCACATAAGCTAACCAAGCCAAATTTGCGTCCTTTTTTTCCAACATCCTAGGGATTCTAAAGGTACCCAGACTTTGTGGGTTCCCCTGAAGGAGGCCAAGAAATTGGCCAAAATACAGTGAAAATTTAGTTTTTTTCAAAAAAATTGGAAAAAGGGGCTGCAGAAGAAGGCTTGTGATTTTTCCCCTGAAAATGGCATCAACAAAGGGTTTGCGGTGCTAAACTCAGCAGCATCCCAGCTTTCAGGAACAGGCAGACTTGAATCCGAAAACCCAATTTTTCAACACAATTTTGGCATTTTACTGGGGCATACCCCATTTGTGCAATTTTTTGTGCTTTCAGCCTCCTTCCAGTCAGTGACCGGAATGGTCATGAAACCAATGCTGGATCCCAGAAACCTAAACATTTCTGAAAAGTAGACAAAATTCTGAATTCAGCAAGGGGTCATTTGTGTAGATCCTACAAGGGTTTCCTACAGAAAATAACAGCTGAAAAAGAAAAATATTGAAATTGAGGTGAAAAAAACATCAATTTTTCTCTACTTTTTACTCTGTAACTTTTCCCTGCAATGTCAGATTATCGAAAGCAATATACCGTTACGTCTGCTGGACTCCTCTGGTTGCGGGGATATATAGGGTTTGTAGGTTCATCAAGAACCCGAGGAACCCAGAGCCAATAAATGAGCTGCACCCTGCAGTGCGTTTTCATTCTATACCGGGTATACAGTAATTCATTTGCTGAAATATAAGGAGTAAAAAATAGCTATCAAGAAAACCTTTGCATTTCCAAAAAGGGCACAAGATAAGGTGTTGAGGAGCAGTGGTTATTTGCACATCTCTGAATTCCGGGGTGACCATAGTAGCACGTGAATTACATGGAATTTCTCAAATAGATGTCTTTTTTACACACACCCCTATATTTGGAAGGAATAAATGTAGAGAAAGACAAGGGGCAATAACACTTGTTTTGCTATTCTATGTTCCCCCAAGTCTCCCGATAAAAATGATACCTCACTTGTTTGGGTAGGCCTAGCGCCCGCGACAGGATATGCCCCAAAACACAACGTGGACACATCACAGAAAACAGAGCTGTTTTTAGCAAAGTGACTACCTGTAGATTTTGGCCTCTAGCTCAGCCGCCACCTAGGGAAACCTACCAAACCTGTGCATTTCTGAAAACTAGAGACCTAGGGGAATCCAAGGAGGGGTGACTTGTGTGGCTCGGACCAGGTTCTGTTACCCAGAATCCTTTGCAAACCTCAAAATTTGGCTAAAAAAACACATGTTCCTCACATTTCTGTGGCAGAAAGTTCTGGAATCTGAGAGGAGCGACAAATTTCCTTCCACCCAGCATTCCCCCACGTCTCCCGATAAAAATGATACCTCACTTGTGTGGGTAGACCTAGCGCCCGCGACAGGATATGCCCCAAAACACAACCTGGACACATCACAGAAAACAGAGCTGTTTTTAGCAAAGTGACTACCTGTAGATTTTGGCCTCTAGCTCAGCCGCCACCTAGGGAAAACTACCAAACCTGTGCATTTATGAAAACTAGAGACCTAGGGGAATCCGTGGAGGGGTGACTTGTGTGGCTCGGACCAGGTTCGGTTACCCAGAATCCTTTGCAAACCTCAAAATTTGGCTAAAAAAACACATGTTCCTCACATTTCTGTGGCAGAAAGTTCTGGAATCTGAGAGGAGCCACAAATTTCCTTCCACCTAGCGTTCCCCCACGTCTCCCGATAAAAATGATACCTCACTTGTGTGGGTAGGCCTAGCGCCCGCGACAGGATATGCCCCAAAACACAACGTGGACATATCACAGAAAACAGAGCTGTTTTTAGCAAAGTGACTACCTGTAGATTTTGGCCTCTAGCTCAGCCGCCAGCTAGGGAAACCTACCAAACCTGTGCATTTCTGAAAACTAGAGACCTAGGGGGATCCAAGGAGGGGTGACTTGCGGGGCTCGGACCAGGTTCTGTTACCCAGAATCCTTTGCAAACCTCAAAATTTGGCTAAAAAAACACATGTTCCTCACATTTCTGTGGCAGAAAGTTCTGGAATCTGAGAGGAGCCACAAATTTCCTTCCACGCAGCGTTCCCCCACGTCTCCCGATAAAAATGATACCTCACTTGTGTGGGTAGGCCTAGCGCCCGCGACAGAATATGCCCCAAAACACAACGTGGACATATCACAGAAAACAGAGCTGTTTTTAGCAAAGTGACTACCTGTAGATTTTGGCCTCTAGCTCAGCCGCCACCTAGGGAAACATACCAAACCTATGCATTTCTGAAAACTAGAGACCTAGGGGAATCCAAGGAGGGGTGACTTGTGTGGCTCGGACCAGGTTCTGTTACACAGAATCCTTTGCAAACCTCAAAATTTGGCTAAAAAAACACATGTTCCTCACATTTCTGTGGCAGAAAGTTCTGGAATCTGAGAGGAGCCACAAATTTCCTTCCACCCAGCGTTCCCCCACGTCTCCCGATAAAAATGATACCTCACTTGTGTGGGTAGGCCTAGCGCCCGCGACAGGATATGCCCCAAAACACAACGTGGACATATCACAGAAAACAGAGCTGTTTTTAGCAAAGTGACTACCTGTAGATTTTGGCCTCTAGCTCAGCCGCCACCTAGGGAAAACTACCAAACCTGTGCATTTCTGAAAACTAGAGACCTAGGGGAATCCAAGGAGGGGTGACTTGTGGGGCTCGGACCAGGTTCTGTTACCCAGAATCCTTTGCAAACCTCAAAATTTGGCTAAAAAAACACATGTCCCTCACATTTCTGTGGCAGAAAGTTCTGGAATCTGAGAGGAGCTACAAATTTCCTTCCACTCAGCGTTCCCCCAAGTCTCCCGATAAAAATTATACCTCACTTGCATGGGTAGGCCTAGCGCCGGCGACAGGAAACACCCCAAAGCGCAACGTGGACACATCCTAAATTTTGGAAAAAAACAGAGGTGTTTTTTGCGAAGTGCCTACCTGTAGATTTTGGCCTCTAGCTCAGCCAGCACCTAGGGAAACCTACCAAACCTGTGCATTTCTGAAAACTAGAGACCTAGGGGAATCCAAGGAGGGGTGACTTGCGGGGCTCGGACCAGGTTCTGTTACCCAGAATCCTTTGCAAACCTCAAAATTTGGCTAAAAAAACACATGTCCCTCACATTTCTGTGGCAGAAAGTTCTGGAATCTGAGAGGAGCTACAAATTTCATTCCACCCAGCGTTCCCCCAAGTCTCCCGATAAAAATGATACCTCACTTGCGTGGGTAGGCCTAGCGCCGGCGACAGGAAACACCCCAAAGCGCAACATGGACACATCCTAAATTTTGGAAAAAAACAGAGGTGTTTTTTGCGAAGTGCCTACCTGTAGATTTTGGCATCTAGCTCAGCCGGCACCTAGGGAAACCTACCAAACCTGTGCATTTCTGAAAACTAGAGACCTAGGGAAATCCAAGGAGGGGTGACTTGCGGGGCTCGGACCAGGTTCTGTTACCCAGAATCCTTTGCAAACCTCAAAATTTGGCTAAAAAAACACATGTCCCTCACATTTCTGTGGCAGAAAGTTCTGGAATCTGAGAGGAGCTACAAATTTCTTTCCACCCAGCGTTCCCCCAAGTCTCCCGATAAAAATGATACCTCACTTGCGTGGGTAGGCCTAGCGCCGGCGACAGGAAACACCCCAAAGCGCAACGTGGACACATCCTAAATTTTGGAAAAAAACAGAGGTGTTTTTTGCGAAGTGCCTACCTGTAGATTTTGGCCTCTAGCTCAGCCGGCACCTAGGGAAACCTACCAAAGCTGTGCATTTCTGAAAACTAGAGACCTAGGGGAATCCAAGGAGGGGTGACTTGCGGGGCTCGGACCAGGTTCTGTTACCCAGAATCCTTTGCAAACCTCAAAATTTGGCTAAAAAAACACATGTCCCTCACATTTCTGTGGCAGAAAGTTCTGGAATCTGAGAGGAGCTACAAATTTCCTTCCACCCAGCGTTCCCCCAAGTCTCCCGATAAAAATTATACCTCACTTGCGTGGGTAGGCCTAGCGCCGGCGACAGGAAACACCCCAAAGCGCAACGTGGACACATCCTAAATTTTGGAAAAAAACAGAGGTGTTTTTTGCGAAGTGCCTACCTGTAGATTTTGGCCTCTAGCTCAGCCGGCACCTAGGGAAACCTACCAAACCTGTGCATTTCTGAAAACTAGAGACCTAGGGGACTCAAAGGAGGGGTGACTTGCGGGGCTCGGACCAGGTTCTGTTACCCAGAATCCTTTGCAAACCTCAAAATTTGGCTAAAAATACACATGTTACTCACATTTCTGTGGCAGAAAGTTCTGGAATCTGAGAGGAGCCACAAATTTCCTTCTACCCAGCGTTCCCCCAAGTCTCCCGATAAAAATGATACCTCACTTGTGTGGGTAGGACTAGCGCCCACGAAAGGAAAGGGCCCAAAACACAACGTGGACACATCACATTTTTTTATAAAAAGCAGTGCCTACCTGTGGATTTTGGCCTGTAGCTCAGCCGACACCTGAGGAAACCTAGCAAACCAGTGCATTTTTTAAAACTAGAAACCCAGGGGAATCCAAGATGGGGTGACTTGCGGGGCTCTGACCAGGTTATGTTACCCAGAATCCTTTGCAAACATCAAAATTTGGCCCAAAAAACACTTTTTCCTCTCATTTCGGTGACAGAAAGTTCTGGAATCTGAGAGGAGCCACAAATTTCCTTCCACCCAGCGTTCCCCTAAGTCTCTCGATAAAAATGGTACATCACTTCTGTGGGTAGGCCTAGCGCCCACAAAAGGAAATGGCCCAAAACACAACGTGGACACAACATATTTTTTCACAGAAAACAGAGGTGTTTTTTGCAAGGTGCCTACCTGTGGTGTTTGGCCTGTAGCTCAGCCGGCCCCGGGGGGGGGGGGGGGGGGCAGAAATGCCCTAAAATAAATTTGCCCCCCCAACCCCCACCCTCCCCCGCCGGGAGCGACCCTTGCCTACGGGGTCGCTCCCCCTGCGTGACATTGGCACCAAAAAACAAATCCCCGGTGCCTAGTGGTTTCTGCCCCCTTGGGGGCAGATTGACCTAAAATTGGCCAATCTGCCCCCAGGGGGGCAGAAATGGTCTAAATACAATTTGCCCCCCCAGGGGAGCGACCCTTGCCTGATGGGTCGCTCCCCATCTCTAAAAAAAGAAACAACAAAAAATAAAAACACAAGAAAAAATTGCCCTGGCACCTAGAGTGTTCTGCCCCCCCCCGGGGGGCAGTTCGGCCTAATAATAGGCCAATCTGTCCCCCGGGGGGGCAGAAATGGCCTAAAATAAATTTGCCCCCCCAACCCCCACCCCCCCGCCCCGGGAGCGACCCTTGCCTACGGGGTCGCTCCCCCTGCGTGACATTGGCGCCAAAAAACAAATCCCCGGTGCCTAGTGGTTTCTGCCCCCTTGGGGGCAGATTGACCTAAAATCGGCCAATCTGCCCCCAGGGGGGCAGAAATGGTCTAAATACAATTTGCCCCCCAGGGGAGCGACCCTTGCCTGATGGGTCGCTCCCCATCTCTAAAAAAAAGAAAGAACAAAAAAAAAAACCACAAAAAAAAAATTTGCCCTGGCGCCTAGAGGTTTCTTCCCCCCCTGGGGGCAGATCGGCCTAATAATAGGCCGATCTGCCCCCAGGGGGGGCAGAAATGGCCTAAAATAAATTGCCCTCCCCCCAGGGAGCGACCCTTGCCTAAGGGGTCGCTCCCTTTGCGTGAAATTCACGCAAAGAAAAAACTCCCTGGTGTCTAGTGGTTTCTACCCCCCTTGGGGGCAGATTGGCCTCATCAAAATAGGCCAATCTGCCCCCAAGGGGGGCAGAAATGGGCAAAATATAATTTTCCCCCAAGGGGAGCGACCCTTGCCTAAGGGGTCGCTCCCCACCAACAAAAAAAAAAATGAAACAAAAAAAAAAAAATGGTCCCTGGTGCCTAGAGGTTTCTGCCCCCCCTGGGGGCAGATCGGCCTAATAGTAGGCCGATCTGCCCCCAGGGGGGGCAGAAAAGGCCTTCCCGAAAATATGCCCCCCCTGGGAGCGACCCTTGCCCAAGGGGTCGCTCCCTTTTGTCAATAACAATAAAAAAATAAAAAAATCCCTGGTGTCTAGTGGTTTCTACCCCCCTTGGGGGCAGATTGGCCTCATCAAAATAGGCCAATCTGCCCCCAAGGGTGCCAGAAATGGCCAAAATATAATTTTCCCCCAAGGGGAGCGACCCTTGCCTAAGGGGTCGCTCCCCACCTCAATAAAAAAAAATGAAACAAAAAAAAAAAAATGGTCCCTGGTGCCTAGAGGTTTCTGCCCCCCCTGGGGGCAGAAAAGGCCTTTTCAAAAAAATGCCCCCCCTGGGAGCGACCCTTGCCCAAGGGGTCGCTCCCTTTTGTCAATTTCAATTTAAAAAAAAAAAATCCCTGGTGTCTGGTGGGATTTCAAAAGCCGGATTGCAAGCAATCCGGCTTTTGAAACCCTCGGAGGGACTTCAAAGGGAAGGAAATACTTTTCCTTCCCTATGAAGCCCCTCCGGGCCTCCCAAGTGAATGAAAAAGAAATGCTTTTGCATTTCTTTTTCAATCGCGCTGGAAGCAGAGCTTCCAGCGCGACGAGGGAGGCCCCTGTGACACATCAGCGCGCGTGCGCGCGCTGACGTCACAGGGGGGGTGGGGGGGTCGGGGGTGGAAGGGGAAGGTCTTCCCCTTCCATCCCCGACTTGGGGGGGAAGGGGGGTGCACGGGGGGCGCGCTAGCGCGCCCCCAAGTTCCCCTGTGCCATGGACGAGATGATCTCGTCCAAGGCACAGGGGAACTGTAGCCTTGGACGAGATCATCTCGTCCAAGGCACAGAAGCGGTTAAAGGAGTAAGTATTTTTCAAAATCCTTGGTAGGAAAATTGTAAACTAACTTTAGCCAGGGAAAGGTATTAATTCCAGCTTAACAACTGACGGTAGCTACTCCTGGGGAAGATATAAAACAGGATTGCAATAACATTCTGATTTTGGATTTCAAAGGAATTTTTAGGCTCTGTATTCCAAAAGAAAATAACAAAACTAGGTCAATCATTTGAGAGCAATTAAACAAAGACCAGAAAGCCCCTTCCTGAGTGAACTTAAAAAAACTCAGATGGGGTCATTACAACATAGGTGGTAAAAGCCGCTTACCGCCGCGCCGAAGACCGCCAATACACCGCCGCGGCCGCGGAATTCCGCCACAGCTATTATGACACACATCTCGAAATCCACCGAAATTCAGACACCCACACAGGTCCGCCACACCAAAGGTCAGTGTTAAACTGGCGAAAACAAAACCTCCACCTCCACGCCAACAGAAACACGCCCATGCTATTACGACCCACGAATCCACGCAGCGGTCTTTCAACCGCGGTATTCCATTGGCGGTACACACCGCCGCGCTCAAAATACACACACATCTCCAAAACACCGCCACATTGGACAATTCAAAACCTGATACACATACACACACCACTCCCACACACCCAATACAATATAAAACACACACCCACATCACCCACAAACCCCTGTGACCAGAAAATCTGAAAGAAGCACAGAGAGAGCACCAGCAAGAATAACAGCATCCACAGGCACACAACACCATCACCCACACAACTTCCACGCACAAAACACCACACACCACTACATATCACCACACTTATCACGACACACTCCACCCCACACATCACCCACACCACCCCATGTCACGCCAAAGACACCCCCGCTTTTCCGATGAGGAGCTCCGGGTCATGGTGGAGGAAATCCTGTGGGTAGAGCCACAGATATTTGGCTCACAGGTGCAGCACACATTCATAGCCAGGAAGATGGAGCTATGGCGAAGAATAGTCGACAGGGTCAACGCTGTGGGACAGCATCCAAGAAATCGAGAGGACATCAGGAAGAGGTGGAACGACCTACGGGGGAAGGTGCGTTCAACGGTCTCCAGGCACAACATCGCGGTTCAGCGGACTGGCGGCGGACCCCCACCTCCTCCCCCACAACTAACAACATGGGAGGAGCAAGTCTTGACCATCATGCATCCAGAGGGCCTCGGAGGAGTCGGTGGAGGAATGGACACTGGTAAGTCAAATCTTAAGTTTCATATCCCCCACCCTACCTGCATGCTATCACACACCCCCACCCTCACCCCCTCCTCTATCACTCCAACTCCTCACTAATGTACTAACAACACAAACCACACATCCCAACACCAAGCCCTGCATGACAAAACAAAGCATGGACACCCATTACTAAAGCATGCCCACTGCATATACCCATAGCAACCCCTAACCATCATCACACAAACCCACACACAGGAATGCTTGCACTAGGGTACACTGTGAGCTACCAATTGCACACCATGACACACACACATGCAATAATCATGCCCTTATGCCCCTGCAGGATCACGAAGGACCGTCACCACCCCGGAGGGTCCAGACAACTCCACTCCACCCACAGAAGAGGCCCACAGTGACGATAGCAGCTCTGCCCTACTGGAGCCTGATGACCAGCCCGGACCATCGTGGGCCTCGGGACAGTCAGTTCCCCTTGCACAGTCACAGCCCAACACTGACCTTCCACCCTCTGGTAACACCAGCACAGCACCCACCCAGCGGGCCCAAACCTCTGTACCCAGGACAGGTCAATCAGCGGTGTGTCCACCAACACAGGGAACCCAGGAAAATCCACCACCCCAACAACAACAGGGACCTGGGGGCAGTGGTAGTGGGCACACGGTCCAGGGGATGGAGGCACAGGAACACAGGGGAACTGGGAGGGCTGCTGTGCGACAGGGGGCGGACATGCCAAGGGAACCCACTCTCTACGAGGCCCTATCCCCCAACATGGGAGCATACCACCACTACCAGTAGACGATGGGGACGGTCCTGGTCAAGTTTCAGGAGACCCAGCGCCTTCTGGAGGACCAGTATTTGGGGTTCAGGGAGGAGCTCAGGACCATCAGCTCCGCCTTGGGCACCATCATAGGGGTGCTAAAGGACATACAGCAGACCTTGAGGGACACCTTGGCACTCCAAGGGGCCCCTGACACTAGCCAGGACGATGAACTGCCCACCACCTCCACCGGCGCTAGTGGACAGGACGCCCCGCCACAGGACCACCACAACAGCACCCCACCCCCTGCAGACGCACAACCAGCACGCAAGCGGGCCCTGAGATCCAGGAACAGAACAGAGCAAGATGGCAAGACTCCCGCCAGGAAATGAGACAACCCTGATTGTCCTCCCACTGTCCCACTTTGTTACCCTGTCATTACTTAAACTGCCCCAGCTCCACTTCCTATGCCCAGATGGGCAGTGTACCTGTGAGACTAATAGACTGGACCCTGCCATGGACATTGCTCCACCATCACCCCTCACCATTTTACAACCCCCCTCCAATATTGAGCACTTCAATAAACACCATTGAACCACAAAACAATCTGGTGTCAGTCTATGAATTGGTATGATGTATTATCAATGACAGTGTCAAAATGCGTGTCAACTTGTAAAGCCAACATACCTATGTCACACATCACAATTCCTTGAAGGATGCATGCAGATGACACACGTTGGTAACCAAACCTGTGAAACCATAATAAAAAGGAACAACTCAGTTACCAAATAATGCCATTAAATGACACACAGGATAGAGGAAGACACCGTCATCTGGACCATCCTCCTGCAGAAAAGGCACCTGGTGTCGCAATGCAAGATTGTGAAGCATCGAGCAGGCGATGATGATCTGGCACACCTTCTTTGGTGAGTAGAATAGGGAACCACCTGTCATATGGAGGCACCTGAACCTGGCCTTCAGGAGGCCGAAGGTGCGTTCGATCACCCTCCTAGTCCGCCCATGGGCCTCATTGTAGCATTCCTCTGCCCTGGTCCTGGGATTCCTCACTGGGGTCAATAGCCAGGACAGGTTGGGGTAACCAGAGTCCCCTAATAGCCACACCCGGTGCCTCTGGAGTTGACCCATCATATCAGGGATGATGCTATTCCACAGGATGTAGGCATCATGCACTGAGCCAGGGAACATGGCATTAACCTGGGAGATGTACTGGTCTGCCAAACAGACCATCAGTACATTCATCGAATGATAACTCTTCCTGTTCCTGTACACCTGTTCACTCCTGTTGGGGGGGACCAGAGCTACATGGGTCCCATCAATAGCACCTATGACGTTGGGGATATGTCCAATGGCATAGAAGTCACCTTTCACTGTAGGCAAATCCTCCACCTCAGCGAAAATGATGTATCTCCTTACGTGTTTCAGCAGGGCAGCCAACACTCTGGACAGCACGTTGGAAAACATAGGCTGGGACATCCCTGATGCCATGGCCACTGTTTTCTGAAAAGACCCACTTGCAAGGAAATGGAGCACTGACAGCACCTGCACGTCAGGGGGATTCCTGTGGGATGGCGGATTGGTGACATCAGGTCTGGCTCCAACTGGGTACATAGTTCCTGGATTGTGGCACGGTCAAACCGGTAGGTGACGATTACATGTCGCTCCTCCATTGTCAACAGGTCCACCAGCGGTCAGTACACCGGAGGATTCCGCCATCTTCTCCAATGTCCCAGCTGATGGCGCCTAGGATGGACAACAGCGACCACAGAGTCAAGTTTTTTGCAAGGTATGTACCCACAGTTACACAGAAGACGACACCAAACACAAAACCCTTCCTGCATGTGTGCTGAGTGTAGGCCTAGCTATGTGTGACGCAGAAGTAAATTAAGCCATGTAGGCCCCTGAAATGGCGGATGCCTGACCTCTACACTGGGACAATGGGATTGTGGGGTAACTGCGTTGGCGTTGCACACCGTCGCGGGAGGCGGTCGTAGACCGCGGCGCAATGCTGGATTGGTTCACATCGGACCCTATGGGTCCCAGGAGCCAATGAACAAGTGCGCCGGCGGTGATGATACGCACCGCCGCGGACGTCACCTCCGCGGACGTCACCGCCATTTTCTATCTGTTCAATCACTAGATACCTGACGTTCGACAGGAGAGGACCTACACTGCAAGTGCTGCTGTGACCTCGGTCTGGAAGCGACGATGACTGCTGCTTCTGGGGAAAGGGCCCCTGCCTTCACTGCTCCGGAGTTGGAGAAACTAGTAGACTGGGTCCTCCCCCAGTACACGCAACTCTACGGTCCTCCAGACCAACAGGTAAGTACACAGGGAGCACGTTGTATGGGCTAGGCCTGGGTGGAGAGGGCTGGTTGTAAGCGGGAAGGGGGCATAATTCAGGGAACAGGATTGCATGTGCCAAATGGCAAGGGTAGGGAGGGGGGACACTTACATCTACGGTGTAGTAGGTAATGGCTTCTCTCCTTCCCTTGTGCATGTCATGTAGGTCAGCGCCCACCAGAAGAAGAACATTTGGCGTGCCATTGCCAAGGACGTCCGGACCCTGGGGGCCCACCAGAGACGGGGCACCCACTGCCGGAAGAGATGGGAGGACATTCGCCGCTGCAGCAAGATGTCGGCAGAGGCTAAGCTGGGGATGGCCTCCCAACGTGGGAGGGGTGCCCGTCGCACCACGTCCCCCCTGATGTTCCAGATCCTGGCGGTGGCCTACCCTGAGTTGGATGGGCGCTTGAGGGCATCACGGCAGACACAAGGGGGTGAGTACACTCTCATTCTGCAGACTTCGCGCGCAGTGGAGGGGTCTGGGAGGGGGAGCAGGCCTGTGGGTGTGCCTAGGCCAGGCAGAAATACGTAGACTAGGCCCTCTGTAATTCAGGCCATGTGGCACTCTACCCCACCGCAGTATAGTGCCAAGTACAGGTATAAATGCCCCTGTGACATCCATGTGTGCAGATGTCCACCATAGCCATGTAGGCCACATCACAGCAATTGCATCTGCAGAGGCCAGGAGCACGGCGTAGTGCAGGGGGCTGCTGTGTCTGTGTTGTCCGCCAACGGTAGCGGTATGCCATGCACTCAACCTGTTCTTCTTCTGTCTCCCCCCCACTCTTTGTGGTCTCACTGTTCTTGTGTGCATCAGCATCATCAGGCGGAGGTACAGTGGCACCGGAGCACGAGGGAGCTGCATCCCACATGGCCATGGAGGGCCACACCACGAACTCTGAATGCACCAGTGGGACGGAGGGCGAGGGGAGCTTCACATCGGCCACCGGATCACCAACCAGCGACACAGACTCGTCCACCGATGGGAGCTCCCGTGTGGTGGCGGCACCATCTGTGCACCCCACATCTACAGGTACAGCCGCCACCTCCCCTACCAGCACCGCCCTCCCAGCAGCCCCTCAGCATTCACCCCGTGCCCGCTCACCCAGGAGGGTGGGCATCACCTTCGCCCCAGGCACCTCAGGCCCTGCCCCAGTCACCCCTGCTGCCCTCAGTGAGGAGGCCATTGACCTCCTCAGGTCACTCACTGTTGGGCAGTCTACCATTGTGAATGCCATCCAGGGTGTAGAAAGAGAGTTGCAACACAGTAATGCATTCCTGGAGGGCATTCATTCTGGTCAGGCTGCCCTTCAGCGAACCCTGCAATCTCTGGCCTCAGCACTGATGGCAGCCATTGTCCCTGTGTCTAGCCTCCCCCCTCCAACCTCCTCCACCCAGACCCAATCCCCTGTACCCCAGCTCATCCCAAGCACACCTACATACCAGCATGCACACACGTCAACACACAAGGGAAGCTCTGGCAAACATAGGCACCACACAACCCACATGCACTCAAACAAGCATCACCCACATGCAAACACACCAACACACACTGCCTCCACTGTGTCCCCCTCCTCGTCATCAGCCTCCTCCCTCCCAGTGTTGTCTACACTCTCACCTGCATGCACTACATCTACAGGCACTAGGACTCGCACCAGGACACCCAGCACCACAAGCCGCTCACCTGCACTCACCACCTCCACTCACATTTACACGTCCCCTGTGTCCTTTCCCAGTGTGTCTGTGACGCCCCCACCCAAAGTACACAAACGCCGGCAACCACACACTCAACATCCATCCACCTCACGACAGCCTCCAGTACCTGCACCTGCACCCAAAACACCTAAAGTGACACCTCCTACAACCACCTCCTCTTCCTCCACTCCCAGACCCCCTCCAACTACCCATCCCAGTGTCTGTCAGAAACTGTCCCTCTGCAAAATTGACCTTTTTGCCCCCACCCCCCCTCCAATTCATCAGTCCCGTCGTAGCGCCTCAGCCAAAAAGCCTCCAATACCAGTGGTGCCTGTTCAAGGTGTGTGGAGTGCACCGGCCACCAGGGCAGGCAGTGTGACCCGGAGCCAAGGCACTGGCAGCCCACCCCCTGTAAAGGCTCTGAAATTGGAAAGTGGCCGACGGGACCCTGTGAAGACTTCTGGAGGCAAAACAACTCACGGGGGTTCCAGGGGGATTGCAGAGGCAGCTGTGACTCCTCCAAAGGTGGGGAAGGGCCAGAGCAAGTTTGCACAGCCTGGTGTGAGCATCACGGCGGAGAAGGGCGGCATCCTTCCTGGCGGTCAGGACGCCACCGCCAGCACTGTCGTCACTGGTCAGGAGACCACCACCGGAGTCATAGCCCAGGAGGGCCCAAGTATAGTCACTGGTCAGGAGACCACCGCCAGAGTCATAGCCCAGGAGGGCCCAAGTATCGTCACTGGTCAGGAGACCACCGCCAGAGTCATAGCCCAGGAGGGCCCAAGTATCGTCACTGGTCAGGAGACCACCGCCACGGCCGGAGTCAGTGCCCAGGAGGGCCCCGGCTGCCACAGCCCCGCTGGCCAATGAGGGAACGTCATGCCACACACCAATGCCCAGTTCAGAGAACGTCATGCCACACACCAATGCCCAGTCCAGAGACCGCCATGGCAAAGCACCGCTGAACAGTCCAGACACCGCCATGGCAAAGCACCGCTGAACAGTCCAGACACCGCCATGGCAAAGCACCGCTGAACAGTCCAGAGACCGCCATGGTAAAGCACCCACTGTAGAGATTTGAGAGACAGTGGCTTTGCACTCCACAGGATGCAGCAGTGGGCAACCCACCCACAGTAGAGACTTGAGAGACTGTGGCTTTGCACTCCCCAGGATGGTCCAGTGGGCAAGCCACCCACTGTAGAGACATGAGAGACTGTGGCTTTGCACTCCCCAGGATACATCAATGGGCATGGAGCCCCGTCGTGGATCTGGCTTTGCACTCCTCCGGCTGAGGTGCCCCACCTTCCCTTCCCCCTGAGGTGCCTGTAGAATTTCTATCTGATGCCCCAGCAGTGTTCTCTCCGTCTGTGGACAAGTATCTTGTGTGGGCCTCGCCCATGCATTTTTGGACTAGTGTGCACAGACATTGATATGTGCATATCTGCACTACTTCTCGTAATGTATATACTTGTGTATGATTTTCTACCATATCTGTATATTTTTGAGACATTTATATTGCTACATTACAATTTTTGAACTGAAATCGTTTTGTTTTTGCATTCTTCCGGGGGGGTTGTGGGTTGTTACTGTGATTTTTGTGTATGCATTGGTGTGTGTGTTGTTATATGCGAGGGTGGAGTGGGGGTGGGGGTGTTGCGTGTGTGTCCCCCTAACTTTTGCCTCCCCTATGTCATAGGTGCAGTACTCACCGTTGTCGTCGCCGGCTCAGGCGTTGGTCTTCGTAGATGAGTAGGAATACAAGGGCAGGTAGGATTTGGAGTTCCAGCTCCATGGAGTCCTCCTTCATCGTGGGATGTGATCAGGTGAGCGTTTTCCCATTGCAAAAGCTGTTTCTGCCGTGTTTTTATCCACGGTGAATCCGCCCCGGAAAAGGTGGCGGATTGGCGTGTTGTGATACTGTGGGCGGTACATTGTCTTCCGCCTGTCTGTTGGCGGTGACCGCCGCGCTGCTTGTCTGTACCGCATTGGCGGTCGGAGTGTTAAAGTGTCTGTCTTTGTTGGCGGTTTCCGCCAGGGTCATGATTCCCTTTTTTTGTCCGCCGGCCTGTTTGCGGTATTACCGCCGCTTTAACACCGACCGCCAGGGTTGTAATGACCACCAGAATCTCCTTTACCAACTTTTGACTCACCCATGCAATGACTGCATCAGTCTTACTAGGCCCTATTCTAATGAACTAATGAATCAAAATACATCCACAGATCTTCACTGTGGTAATGTGCATTTGTCACTTTTTGGTTCCTTAACCAGGTTTCCTCACTTTTTTTAGCACTAAGGGCCAGATATGCGAAAGGGCAGGTTTGTGATTTCCTAATACCAAAGTTTAACAATTCCTTATAAGAAATAGCAAACAGCGATGTACTACACTGTTTTTTACACTGTTTGCAATTCCCAGTGGGTCGCAATGGACCTGCCTCATTGGTATTCAAGGCAAGTCACTATTTTTGACCCATTGGGAAGGGTCAAACATCACAGGGATGGTGGCTTGCTGGTCTCAACAGGCCGCCATGTCTGGGATTGCTTTTTCAGTAAAGCATGTTTTAAAATGCATCCCTTTATCTTTTAAGGAAAACGAGATGAATTTAAGAAAAAAAAAAAGAAAAGTTTCCCTTTTATTTTTAAAAGTAGATAGTCCCACAAACCACTGCCTCTTCTTAAACAATGTTTGCGCCCACATCTACAAAGGGGAAGGGTCCCTTGGGGACCCATTCCCATTGCAAATGGGTTACCATCAACTTGCAGTTGGTGGAAACTGCAAATGTTTTACAACCATATTTCGGTCACAAAACATTCATACAAGTCAGTGCGAGTCGCTATTAAGAAGGGACGCCCTTAACATGCTACTTTCCAATACCGAATCGCAAACCCTATTTTGTGATTCAGTAATTGGTTACCAACCCGCAAAACAGGGTTAGTACTTCGAAAAAGGCATTTTAGCAGTCACAAACAGCACAATTCTGCAAATTGGACCCTTTGTAAGCACAAACTTCCTGTGTATTTCTGGGCCTAAGAGGCCTACCAGATGTAGGTTGGTTATCAGCCTGGTATCCCTCTCCTCAGAATTACCAATACTGTGGAAATAGGTGAAAAACTCCAGACCCACAGTGGTCCCGGACAACCTGTGGCTCTTGATAGGGATGGTAACTTCTGATACAGCACCATTTAGATGTTATAGGCCACTTATTTTGAGGCCTTTGTTATTTTTTCTGTTTTTCAAATTCTAAGTGTGAGTAAATGAGTTTGTTACTGAAATGGAACATGGATGCCCAACATTGTCAAAGAGGGTAGCATATCACTACACCTCCTAACCTTGGGCAACTGGTGGATCAGGAGTGGTGTTAATCCCTCAAAGGAGTTTGGTGCTCCTTGCTGAACCTGTGTCTCTTTAAAACTTGATATTTTCGGTTTAGGTATGTAGGACCCCATTTGGTCCTACAAGAAAGATAGAAAGTGAAAGCTTAAACCGTAAAGGTTTTTTTCAGACTGTATGTCATACAGAAATCAATTAATATAGTTAAAATAAATCATCAGGAAATGTTAGAACATGAGTTGCTGGTTGACTGGGGTGTGAGCCCTTGTCAAGCAGCAACCACAGACCTAGTTAGGATAAGGCACAAGCACACCCCAAATTATCCTGTGGCACAGAGTAGTCAGGCTTAACTTAGAGGTGATGTGTAAAGTATTTGTGCAGCACCTCAAACAGTAAACAGTTTAAACGTCACAGAAAAAGATCCCACAGCTGATTAGAAAAAATTGCGCTTAAACTAATAATTAAAACAGGACCAAAACAGCAAAAATATAAGTAGCCAAACCAGAGATATTGAATTTTAAAGTTTTTAGAGTAAATAGTGCCAAAAGTCCTAAAGCGGCAATTGTGTATATCTAGCTATGCCAGATAGGGGCAAAGTCACGAGTTCAGGCTGACAACAATGGAGCTCGGGCTGGCTACAGGGGCCCAATCAGGCCCTCTGAACAGATTACCCTGAGTCCTGGATGATGGAGCTTTGCATGGATCTGCATCGAAGATGCATCAGGCAGCCAAGGCAATGCATAATTTTTTAAACATGGCAAGGTTGCTGTGTGAGGTCCTGTTGTGCCAGAGTCGAAGACCCCATCAATGGGCCTTGCAATGCGAAGTCTTCATCAGGGATGCAGTGCGCAGTCAGGGTGATACATCAGTTCCAAAGAGCTGCAAGTCTGGAATGCGGAGTCTTTCATCATCACTAAGGCTGTCATCAACAAGAGATGGGAGGATCTGCCCCGGGAATGTGTTGTGCAGCTGCAGTTCCGATGAGGCATTGGGCTGAGATGCACGTCTTCTAGGGCAGTTCTGATCCACGCAGTGTGGTTATGTGTCATTTCTGCTGGGGTTTGTGCCACACACCAGAGGAGATGCATTGGTTCTGTTGAGTCCAAAGATCCTGGCAGAGCACCTTAGGCCCACTTCCAAGGGTCTAGGACTGCGGTGTAACCACTTGGCAGGGAGGTCTTAAAGATGTCAGAGTCCGGGTGCAGATTTAAGGTTGTTCGAAGCCTGTTATATCCCTGAGGCTTCAGATCAGGAGGCCTGCCAACTAGCCCTTGGAGTCACTCTGAGTTCTGAGCGGAAGAGTGATGCAGGTTCCATCCTCACCCAGGCAAGAGGGCAGCAGTTCCTTAACAGCAGCAGTCCAGCAGAGTGGCAGTCCTTGTAGCAGCACAACAGTCCTTCTTCCTGGCAGAGTATCCACAGGTGCAGAAGTTTACTGAAGTGGTGGTGTCTAAGGCCTTCCTTGATACATTGTTGTGCCTTTGAAGTGGGGAGAAGCTTCTAGAGGCATGCCTTTGAGATGCACAAATGCCCTACCTTCCCCTGCCCTGACTCCAAACGTACTATGTGGGGGTATGCAGCCTTTTGTGTGGTGACAGGACACATCCTTTTTAGGTGTAAGTGAGGCTAGACCCAGCTCCTCCCTCCCATATGGCCATTGATGGCCCACCCAGTCATACCTAAGCTCCAATTGTATCTGGCAGTCTAGGAGTAAAGCACAAAGCCTAACTTTCACCTATGCCCAGCCATATGACGAGAGACAGGCTGCAGGCATCAAATGACTAGGGTAAGAAAATGACATATTTTTAAAGGTGGCATTTTTAAGGAATGTAATTCAAAATCAGATTTCCCCATAAATTAGGATTTTAAATTAGGATTCAAGTGACACCAAACTTTAAACAGCTATCTCTTCCTATTTGGAAATTACACTTTTAAAATGTAATAAGGCAACTCCAATGCTATCTTACGGGAGAGATAGGCCTTGCAGTAGTGAAAAACAAACTTAAGAGTTTTACCAAGACATGTAAAAACTAGAAGGTACATGTCCAACTATTTAAATACAATGCACCCTGCCCTTGAGGCTGTCCAAGTTCTACTTTAGGGGTACCATGGGCCATATTTATACTTTTTGACGCAAAACTGCGCCGCCGCAGTTTTGCGTCAAAAATTTTACCGCTGGCTAACGCCATTTCGTAGCACCATGCGGGCGTCAAATTTATACTTTGACGCACGGCGGAGCAATCAACAGGTGGGAGTCATTTTTTTTTACGCACATCGCGGCGTCAAGACATAAAGGAAAACAACGTTAATGCAGTGTAAATGACTGTGGGTCGATTTACGACACCGCAACCCGGATATGCGCCGTTTTTTTTTGACGCAATAGCGTCAAAAATACCCACGAACACTGCCATTTCAGCAGAGGAGAGCCAAAATGGATCCCAGATGCCACTACAGACCCCAGGAAGATGAAAACAGACCAGGAACCAGCCAGGACGATCCATACAAGAACCAGGACATATATAGAAAAAAAAGAAAGTGTCGCTTCAGTGCAGAGGAGCAGGAAATCCTGGTTAAAGAGGTGACGGAACACCAGCACCAACTGTTTATCACCTCTAAGTTGCCAATCAGTAGGAGAGAGGCCATATGGCAACAAATTGTTGACAAGATCAACAGTGTGGCTGAAGTACGCAGGACAGTCACTGAGTGTAAGAAACGCTGGCATGACTGCAAACGTGGGACAAAGGAAAAAATGGCCAGGAACAGGAAGGCAGCACTGCGGACTGGAGGTGGGAGTCCAGCACACCAGGAGGCCCTGGACCACATGGAGGAGATGGTTGCAGCCGTCATCCCCGAGGAGATCGTCACAGGGATTCAAGGGCAGGACAGCGCAGACTACCACGAGACAACGCACATGCAGGGTAAGTCGCATGGGGATTTAAAATGCAATAATGTCAACTGTGAGCAGGGGTGGGAAATACGTACCACACATTGCATGTAAGTCATCATATACATGGAGTGGCATGGGTGAAGGGGTACTGCAGGGGGGCATGGCCTGCACAAACAGAAGCTGGGGCACAACATTACACTACACCAACAACAGTCCCATGGGGGCATCCTGTCATGCCAACAATGGAGCAAAGGGAAAGTCTCGACAGGAGGGAAGGCCACTACGTCAAACTTACATCCTGGCACTCGTCAGCCAAAATATCTCCTACATTAACTAGGGCCCTATCAGCAATCCTCTAGCCAAAACAACAACTGCAATGTAACTGCAACAACAGTTGACACTACCACCTCTGATCTCTGTGCAGCTATAGTAGCAAATGGCAGTAACCTCCCCATGGAACATACATACCTAAATTAGGGGGTGAGGATGACATCTGCAACAATCCCCTGAAACAAGACAAAGGCCCCAGCACACTCAAATGTCAATGCCCATAATTGTCACAAACATCAGCCAATGTAAACAGCAATAGGAGCGACACAGCACTAAGGACACACCCATGCTGCATATGTCAGGGTCCATCCTGTGCCTGGCTAACAAGGCAACATCACAAAAGTCATACTGCTCAGACAACAGCATTGAGGAGGGGACACATGGAACTGGTTACTGAAATACACCTGCACAGTCAGAGGACGAAATAGGACACTGATACAACTAGCAGGGCAATCCAATGTAACACACATTACCCAACATCAGCAGGACACATTAACAATATCAACATCCATATCACATCATAACATTGCCATGCAGAGGATATGCTACATGTCAATTACATTTAAGTCAATGTGAACAATCAGGGATTGGGGCAGGTCCTGAGAGGCAATAGTGCTGCCAGGACCATCAGAACACCCACAGCCAGTGAAAGGTCTCACCATGAGAATGGATATACACGGAGGGTTGAGTAGGACAAAAAGGTGGCTATTCTCTATTTGGTAAAAAGCAACACCTAGAAGCAAGTAGGCAGACAAGTCTGATAACTCAATATCATACATGTGACACACAGGTGGGCCATAGGCCTATAACAATGCCCATATGAAGGACAGCAGATACCAATACCAAACAAGATCTCAAAGTGAATTCATCAAAAGGCAGGCATGTTACGTCAAAATTATCACAACACAGACACACTAATTGTGCCCTGTTTCATTGCAGAGGAAGATGGATCTCCTGCCGATATGCCTGTCCCAGATTTCCCTGATGACATGGATATTGAGCCCATAAACATTCCCCAGGAGACCATCCAAAAGGTCCTTGAAACCCTCCAGACCCCACCTTCAGTCACAAGGAGGAGCACAGAACAAGCAGCCATCACAGAAGAACCTCCCACCACCCCAATTGCAAGACCTGCCAGCTCCTATACAGCTGAGGACTCTGACGACACTGGCACCAGCTTTGAAAGAACTGTAGTTGGAGTACAGCGGGAGCTGGCCAAGGAGGTGCGGGTGGGGATGCAAACTATGGCAGCCAGCCTTGAGGGGGTGCGCTCGTGCATGATGTCATCTGCAGATCAGGCAGCAGCTATGCAAGCCCTAACATCCATACTGCAAGGACTACAAGAAACTGTCAAGGAATTCACCACTGCAGTAAGGGAGTTGCCACAACACCTCGCACCCCAAACTTTCCACTGCATGCACGAATGCAATCATGACTCCCTCAGGGCCGACCTGGCTGCCTACCATCGTGATGTAGCTGCTATTCTCAAAAACCAGCAGGCCCTCCTTGCTGCAGTACTGCCCTTAAGACCTTCACAGGGAGCAGCGACCGGGATGTCTGACTCCACGTCTTCTAACACTGAGGTGTGTGTTGCCCCTTCACAACCAACAACAACAAGGACGAAGCAGGCAACACACACATCAGAAGATGAAGACATGGAACAGATCACATTCACAAGGAAGAGTACCCGGAAGCACTAGTCCCTGCACCATGGCCTACTTTGACCAAGGTCTTACGTATTGTCAAATGCCAGTCTCACAACAACTATACTCAATGACTGTTCTGCTAACCACTGTATAACTTGTCAGCATTGCCAGTGAATGTCTCTCTCCTACTAATTGGCAAATCCTGTCCCTCTGCACTGTTGGTAACATCACCCCAGCATGTCAGGAGCATTATCCACACCCCTTCTGTAGGATCACCATGTAAGATTTCACTAGAACGTACTAAGCAAACCTGGACAATGTACATATTGCACTACAGCACCTATCAATAAATAGCACTTGCACACCTAATATGTCTCTGTGTAATTTGACACATCAACTGTGCAGTAGATAACACAAAAGTGCCTGTGTGACAACCATGTAGCTTGTCAATACAACTGTCCTGACATCATGTAGTCAGATACATCTGTGCAGTGGCCAGGATTGCATCATAGCCTGCCTATCCTGAGGAGAATAACTGATGAAGGAAGAAACCACACACAATCATGCTGTGTTGGACAGAATAATGCTTCAACAATAGAAATCAAAGTCAACTAATGGTGGCTGATAAATTTTGTCACCATGCAATACTAATACATTGAATTATGCAGTCTAATCTAAGCAAACACAACTAAACTCAGCATCAATCAACCTTTCTGAGTAAACTTCCAAGTAGGTACTCATGCTGATTTTTTGCACACATGATCTATGTCAGTAATGAAGACAAGAAGACAAGAGTGTTAACAACACCTCATCTTCAAAGATGTCCCTAAACATCACACTGCAGTCCGACCTAAAATTTCCCCACAATACCAAGTCTGGAAGCACACTTTGTGATGTAGAAAACATACTCATCGACACAAATCCTTTGTGATCCATGTAAACTGCAAATAGTGGTTCTATCAAATGGTGGATACTTACCAAGTTAGCACAGGGGTAGCTGCCATTTTAAACCTCTTTTTTCTTTGGTTTGTAGCACAGGACACAAATGTCATTGAACAACAATCACCTACACTGATGGCAAGGCCATGATCAAGTAGCAGTTTACACATAATGCAAAGGGTTAGCTATATATTTATTCATAAGTAATCACACCAGAGGCAACTAAGGGAAAAGTCATACCTACACTAATCTAACCTGACTACTCCTTACCCACAACTGTCCCTAACTAACCTAAGCTAAACTTACTCTACACATATAACGAATCGATCTAAACATCAACCCCCCACCCACCATTATGAGACAGGACACATGCAGGACAACACATACTAACCTACACACATACTATACTATCCTAAACAATCATATATTTTTTTAAATATATATATATATTTTTTTTCATTTTTATTTTTTTTATTTTGTTTCTAAACACACAGGAACCCCAACATTGAACACACACTGAATAATGAAAAGTAGAAAGAATAAGGACCCCCCTCCCTCCTCCCTAACACTAACTAAGCTAACAACCTATACTAACCTAACACTAATCCCCCAAGCCCACTAATCATGATAACAAGGAAAGAGGAGGGAGGGGAGGGATTAATGTAAATAGACCATATCAATCCTAGAGGTTGGCCCTCCGGAGGCCACATCCTGGCTCAGCTTGTCCACCTTCCTTATGAGCTTGTCCATTTTGCGGTCCAAAGCCTGGAATGCCGCAGGGTCAATTGGAGGTGCTGCTGCTGTCTGGGTCCCGGCAGAGGTGCTCTGTGTGGGTGTTGAGCCTAGCCCACTGGACTGTCCTGCAGCTGTGATAATGCTGGGTCCTGGTTGTGCTGCAGAGGCAGGGACAACTGTCCCCGCCGTTGCTGGGGCCACTTGGGGAGAACCGGTGGTTGTGGTGGTAGCGGCTGTAGTGGGCAACGTTGGGCCACCCTGTGGTGAAGCCCACCATGCTCCGGAGGCCCGATCCGCCTGGTATTTTCGGGCCATCTGTCGGAACCCCGACTGCACCTGCAGGATGTGTCGGTACCTCATGGCCCGCCTCTCAAATTCATGCCTCTGTGCGCCACTCATGTTTGCAGCTGTGAAGAGAAAGGGCAACTATTTACCATAGGAAATGCATTGTGTGGAATAGCACAAGTGGTCAATCGGAAAATACATTTACTGTAGTTGTAACAGCTCATATCACCATATAGATCATTGAAAGTCTCAGAGGAAGTACATGGGAAGCCTGCATACAAAGGTCATCTCACACATAGCATATACAATAATCTACATGATGGGTGACATCAGCCAAAACTTGTCATCATAACAATTACAAATGCAGCCAACATTCATGCTGCACCTCCTCCGCCTATTGCCTGGACTCCATATGTCAGTGTATGTGATAACAATCACAAACCTCAAGATCTGCAATTTGTAATGGGATTCGCTACTATAGAACTCATGTGCCATAACTGAGTGTGTACACTAGGTTCAAAACAAAGTTTCAAATGGTCACAAGTATGTGTAACATACTGGTTGCTTCAGTCCTAGGTACCCTATTCCCAAACACATGCCTGTCTTTGAGGGGAGGGGGGAAGAACAACCAACAATCCCAAAATCGATGCACACCCAGGAGTGTATAGAAAGCTCAACATGTTTTTGCCTCCACACACACACCACCAGTGAAGGGCTATCAACAAATTGGAGTCAGCTAAACCTTGTCCTATCCAAGGTCCACACATGTCAAAATGTACTGACCTAGGCCAACATCACATACTTCCAGTGAGGCATATTTTTCTACAGACACAGAGGAGCAAGAACACCCATGATCATCAATAGCATGTACACCTAGGCGTTGCACTCTAGTCCCACATACTTCTAGTACAACTTGTGGAAGTACATGCCCCGGAAGATCCAAATAACTGTGTACTCAGTACATCGGTTACTAGGGAAGCAGCAGATTTCAGACAAGCCATTTGCAGAAGCTATCTGGGAGAATGTCAGTCTGACATGCAGACTCAGTCCGAGACGAGTCCCAAAGCAACTCTTACATCAACTGGTGTATTCCACATGACTCACCCCATTTCCCATAGCGGGCCCTACAGGAATGGCCTACAGACCCAAAATCAGACAAATGGATAAGCATAGGTCAACTCAAAATGAAGGGATAACTGAAATCCCACTAATGGAACAAGACTAAAGATTGGGCAGCGCATCAAACCTTGCAATGTGTTCAACACACAGTAGTCCATCACGCATCACCAGCAAACACAAAAAATACCACACATGCAACACTCACTGTAGGTGTTGGGGTCCTCAAAATGAGCCACCTCTCCCACTGTGTACGGTGCAGGTCCACCTGTAAAGCATGGAAGGAAGAATATACTCAGAATCCGTGCACTGACAAACAATTGCAAATACAAACACAATGTGATAATATGACATGAGTAATGAAACACTTTCACACATGCTCATACTGCATGGAATTATTCATGCGCAAAATTTACATCGGATGAGTCTCCTGCTACAGTTACACACACTACTACACACATGCAGTGGCCCGGACTGTCATGTGGTGGCAAAGATGCACCTCAATTAGTATGCAGCAACAATATAGGTGTGCAATCATCTCATCATGTGTATCCAAGAGAGACATCCAAAAGCTGGTTACTTGAGGACTTCCTGACCTGTTAAACAGCCTATGTGGTCATGACACATATGTGACTGATAGGTACATGGTACAGAGGGCCAGGTACTTTGGCAATACCTCATGTTGTTACAGTTTCATACATTGATGTGTCCAAACAATGGTGATTGGCACCAAACATAGATGTTTGTACCCTAGTCCATACCTTTGGACTGCCATCCCTATTCTGATTTGGGCACAAGTGACAATAAATACCTGTCTTATATGTTAGCTGAGGGCACCTGAGTCCTTTACAAATATGGTTCATGCTCAGATCTGGCATGTAACAATTAAATGTGAAGGAGCACATTTATCACGACAAGGCATGGCACTTCCGTGAACATTTTCCCGACACACCAACCAGACACACATGTGACATATGTGTGGGCCACATTGCTAACTTCAATTGACGTGAAGGCAGCACTCATTTTCAGCATCATGTAGGGTTTACAAATTTCAGTCTAGCTATAGCGTCAACATATGTAGGTATGATGTTTCTACATCCATACTTCACTGGCTATTGTGACCTGTAGAGTCCTGATTGCGTCATTAATGTGTTGCTTCTCTGACACAAAGGCGGCACTACATTACATTCTGCTACAAGCAACCTGTATGTGTTGAAAACATGAGCTACCTGACTGCTAGCATTTGTCATCCTTCACATAGTTCATCAATTACCCTGTATGTTTCCCTACCATTGCACACAGTCAGCTACTTATCTGGCATATTAGGTAACAATCATCACATGTCACAACACAGCATTAAATTGTTGACATTTACATGATCTGTACTCACCAACATGGCCACCAATCCTGATTCCCAGGTGGTCCAGCAGATCTTGCTCCCGGGAGATCAGATCAGCCCAGCGGTGCTTCAATTGATGGTCATTCGTTTGGCTACCATATAGACGCACCAAGTGATGGCACACCTTCCCCCAACGGACTTTACGGGCCTCCTTGTGATACCCCTGTATCACCCTACCCCCAGCCTCCAGCATAAGTGGGAGGAAATGGCAAACAAGCCATATAAACCCCCCCAATTCCTCCTCACCCATCCTGGAAATCCGTGGCCTACCAGAAATTTCAGCACTGAAAAAGGGGAAAAAGTAGTAGAAAAAAGGAAAAGGGGGAAATGGGGAAAAGAAAACAAATACAAAGAAAACTTAACAAGAAGAAGAGCCCAACTATCCCCTATATCACAGTACCCACAACAGACTCCCACAGACAATATATACAACACTGGACTTGACAAATTAATACAACACAGACTCAGACAGTATTCTACAACAAGACAATGATGACAAAAGAACAAGTGAGATGGCACACTGGACACAAAAGCACTAATACACAGGACAACACTTTGCACACAGCCACACAGTCTAGAATAATCAGAGACTGCAAAGTGAAAGTGAAAGTACACCCACTGTACAGATTCTGTAAACAGGATATCCTATTACATCACATCCTGCATAAAATGGCCACAGTTTTTTCCATTATGCGTCATATTTTCACGCATACAGCTTGTGCGTCATATTTTTTGACGCAGAGGAGTGCAAATAATGGAGAGTCAAATTTGTTTTCATTATTGTGATATAATATTTCTTTGAGGCATATTTTACAGTTCTAGAGGTGAAAATTAAGCCTCAGCAAATTATGATATCTATTTATGAAAAATATTTTTGACTCAGCATTATCTGCACTCCTGTGCGTCAAAAATTATGACACACAAGCTGTATGCGTGGAAATATGACGCATAATGGAAAAAAACGGCGGCCATGTTATGCAGGATATTATGATATCTATTTATGAATTATATTTTTGACTCTGCATTATCTGCACTCCTGTGCGTCAAAAATTATGACGCACAAGCTGTATGCGTGGAAATATAACGCATTATGACAAATATGTATTTCATTTGTCCAAATGAGAAATGAATTTTGGCATGACCAAACGGTGCTAAGTGATAAACTTTGGGGTTAGCTATAGCAAATGTCCCTTATAGGATGTATAGAAGGTATTCACAGTGCAATAGTAATGATTGGCCAGAATGGATATTACTCATAATTGTACACATATGTAGGTAATTGCTGATTGCTAATTTAAAAATATGAAAGAGATACCAGGATGTATTCCTTAGCAAAATTGTGTCCACATCTATCAAGCTATTCAAAATTGCATAAAGGCCAATTAGGTAGTGCAATTGTCGCCTAAACATTTTTTGGGGGTAACCATGTCCTAATTACGAGTTAATTTATCTAAAATGTGTGTCACTTTTGACATGTAGGGCACACATGCGCCTTATGCATGTGTGTGCTTCACATGTGCATAAAAAAATTATATTTGGGGTGCAGCAGAGGGGGACTTAGGCCACCAGCACCCTGGGGTTAGCTGTTCCAGACTTGCAACTTTATCCAAGGGTTTCCCAAATTCAGTAATGCAAAACCATTGGCAGCAGGCCCATGGAAGCATATTGGGTATGATTCACTGTTTGCTAATCTGTAATCCCATTTGCCCATTTGACGTTTGCCCTATTGATTCTTTGGAGAATTCTGACATACCATTTTGCATTGATTTCATAGCAAAATCTCAACGTTCCTTATGTCATGATAGCAAATAGGTTGTTGATGTATGTGGCCCTTTATGCATTACCTGGTTTAGTGGCATGTTTCATTCTTCCTGCAAGGTTACAACTGGGACACTACTGTGATAGGCTGCTTGCAGCCATTTTGTTGATTGGATGGTACATGTACATGTGTGTGGTCCAATATTGATCCAGTATCAACTGTTAAGGTGTATGTTGTCACTGTAACGTCCACGTCTCCTCATGAGTTAGTGGTAGCTAATCGTGTATCTAATGAGTATCGTTTGTAGCTAAATGTGAGAAAAGTCATTGAGGACATGGTAACCTACACGGGGATGGTCCCATCCTGTCATTGAAGACGTGTAATGAGACTTTCAACTGGGCAACCTTGGTGTGCTGAGTGAGAGGATGTCTCAGGTGTCTGGATCCGGCATGTGTCATTGCAACATTTGTACTCAAGTTGGCCTCTGTGGATGGTAATGTATCAGGAAACATCATAGCCTCTGTGCAGAAGTAAATGGCTGGTATTCAGCACACACAACTCATCTTTATTATTTGAACAATGTGACTCAGCGTGTGAACTGTCAGGGTCCTCATATGTGTTGACTTTTCATGGACATTATCTGAGGTTGCTGGTTGGGCTGGAGGCCACGTACACCATCAAACGCTATGGTCCAGGTACACTGTCACCCTTTGTAGTTTAGGCATTAATGAGGTCCAGACAACGGAAGGGCCATGATTTAGCTATTCAAGGACACTGTCCCAAATATGATACAAATAACAGTCAGATGATGCAATACTATGTATTTGAGTATACATTGATGAGGCAAATGACAAATTAGTCTCTGAGGTACAAGAGGTTTTGGACAGCACGTGTGGTCCATAGGTGGACCCCAGGTATCTTTAGGGTGACCCACGGACAGGTGCCTGTCAGGCTGACAGGATGCTGGGTCAATCAGGAGCCAGTTCTTTCACAAATTACATGATCAGTGGTCTGACTAGGACTGGTCAGAGGGAGCAGTAGACAGTTGACATGTCACACTGTGTATGTCCTGTGTTGTTTTGACGGTGACACATGAACCCTGATAAAGTGTTACACGGCAACATTAGTAGCAATGCTTAATGATGTAATTGCCCAAATGCCAACATCTATGCTATAGGAGGCATCAGCAGGGACGGGGCATGTACATTTGGGTGGTGTGCATGGAGGGGATCACTGGTGTGGCCTCCATCAGTGTCTCACTAGTCCTGTCAGATGAGATTTGCAGAAAAATAGCCTACAGTACCTTTCACACGAGAATCAATCTACAGGTGATACCAGGCCTTAAAAACTCCAAGCTGAGTTCCATGCAGTGAGATGGCACTATGACAATGGTAGGCATAGGAAAGGTTGTGGCACACTGGATGACTCTTGTGAGTGTGTGTGTGTAGATGAGGGAATCTCAGTGTACACAAATCTGCATTCCAGGGACCTCTTCAGACAGGTGGGGTGTGACCAGCCGCAGGTGTGTGTAATGTTTTTAGAAAAGGGCTGACATGTAGATGGGTAGTGATGTGCTGGATGCTTGTCATATGTGTGGCACTTGTGCTGTGTATGTTCTGCTTATGTGTAACTCTAGTGACAGATAGTCATTGCAAAGATTGTAAGTAGTTGGAATTACTGCTGCCAAGAGTCTGGTAATACATTCCTGATCCTGAAGCATAAGCATGTGAACTGCCTGGTGTATGAGGCCTGTTTTCCCCTAGTTGAGTGATGGTGTTTTAGTTGTGTGCCATCTGCTGCGATGAACCATGTTTACTACATGTTTGTGTGTCATATGTGTGGTCCTCAGCTATTGCCCTTCAAAGGTAAACTGTACAGGATGTCAGTCATTTAGATTGTGTGTGTATGTGACCATTGTATGATGGGCATTACATTTGTTGTGTGTTTTTCTGTGTCTTGATTGTTATATCATTATTGCTCCATGAGACGACATTCTTCTTCTGATATTTAAAGTTAAAGGTGGGCAGAAATGAATAGGCCAAACCATGATGTGGTGTTTGTTATCTGTGTTTATTTACAATAGTGCATTAAGTGGTGATGGTGATAATTATGAAAAGAAATTATTTATAATCTGTTGGCGCCTACGCACTCCAGCAGCCGTGTTTGGTTGTTCCCCCTCCTGTTGCAGGTCAGCATCCTCCTCTTCCTCGTCTTCAGGCATGTAAAGGTCAGGTTCGAGGAGGGGAATGTTCCTTTTGACACAAATGTTGTGCTATATTGCACATGTGAGTATGATCCTACAGACCATCTCGGGGGAATATAGTAGGCTACCACCAGTGATGTCGAGGCAGCGGAACCTTGACTTGAGGATGCTGAAGGTCTGCTCGACAATGCTGCGTGTCCTCTTAGGGGCGTCATTGTATGCCCGCTCTGCAGCAGTACTCGGGTTCCCAAATGGTGTCATTAGCCATGGCTGGATGCCATACCCCTGATCAGTTGAAAGAAAGAAAAAAATGGGATTATGTTGATGTAGCTTGCATTATTGAAAAGACCGTTCATGGCAGTAGTTGTCTTGTGTTGTCTGTGACTCTTTTGTGTACTGATGTGACATCCTATACTTGTAGGCTATACCATCTGCATTGTGTTTTTACCTTGGCTGAGCATGTGTTTGTCTGCTAACAGTTTGTCATCAGTATGTTTTGTGATTTTCAGTGCAGTGTGCCCTCCCTAACATTGTGACTTGTGATACAGGTGTCCTTGTGTCTTCACTTGGGGTGAGTAGATAGTTCAATGTAGAGTTTAATTTATAAGTGTTGTTAGCACGTTCATATGAAAGTACCCTGGACATCCCATACCTTTAGATTTAGGCAGTGAATTAATGTAAAGGTCATTGTGACACTTACAATTTGCAAGGTGACATTTCGGATATCACACTCATTGACGTCTTCACATTAGGCTGTACAGTAAATTCCAATGTGTGACAGGTTCAATGGTGACTTACGAAACATGGCTAGTGATGTCAGGACCTCAGTGTGTTCCTGTCTAGATGTTTCTGTTGTGGTGCATGTGTTGTGTGTCCTAGAGGGTTGCTGTGCAGTGTGTGAATAAGTAGGTTTTAGTACTTACCAACAAGTAGTCCATTGCCATACCGTCCATCCTGGAAGTGTTGGTTGATGGTAGAGTGACGGAAGATGAATGAGTCATGGACACTTCGAGGATATTTAGCCATGATGTTTGTGAACATTCCTTGGTGATCGACTATGGCCTGCACGTTGATTGAATGTGTGTGCTTCCTGTTGCGGTAGAGGTGCTCAGTTGCAGCAGGTGGCACAAGGCGTACATGTGTGCAGTCTATTGCACCAAGGACGTGTGGGAAGCCACTGATTGCGTAGAACCCCTGTTTAGTTTCCTGCTGCTTCTGCAGTGTGTTAGGGAAGCAGATGTGGCGGGGTGTCAGACGAATGATGGCATCCAGTACTTTTGGCAGAAATGCGGAGAATGACGGTTGTGATATTCCGCCAACCAGGGCACCAGTTGTTTGAAATGAGCCACTTGCCAGCATGTGATGTACGGCAAGCAGCTTTGTTTCTGTTGGTATGGTGCGGGGTGTCACCAAAGTGGGGGCCAACTGCTGTTCAATGTTTCACAGCAGCTGCTGGATGGCCTGCCAGTTCAACCGGTACCTCTGTATGATGTCGTGTTCCCTCAGGCCCTGAAGGGTTGTTCTTGGGCGGAATATCCTCTCCTGCCTTCTGCGCTGCATTTGGGGTCCCTGCTGGTGTTGTGGTAGCTGCTGTTGTTGCTGCTGGGCTCTGCGTCTGCATGCACGCTGGATAAGAATCTCCTCCATGTCTCCCTGTTGCTGCTCTGCTGCTCTGCTGCTCTGCTGTTTGTTCTGTGTGTTCTGATTAAATACAGGTGTGTTTGCCCCATTTTAATGCCTGCCCTGACCCAGGCGTTAAATTTTGACGCAAATCGGGCTGTGCGTCATTTTCTGGCTCCGCCTCCCGGCCGTGCGTCATTTTTGCCTGGAAGCATAAATACGACGCACGGCCGTTTGTGTCGTTTTTTGGAAGGGAACGCCTACCCTGCATATCATTAATGCAGGGCGGGGTGCCGCATCCAAGAAATGACGCACACGGCGGAATTTTGTCGTCCACAGGCTCGGGCGTCAGAGTTTAAATATGGGGCAACGTTTGCGCTGATTGTGCGTCAAATTTTTTGACGCACAAGCGGCGCAAACGGAGTCTAAATATGCCCCCATATGTATTAAAGAGGAAGGCGTAGACATGGCAAGAGGTAAATGGTTTATTTTGTCTGGTTGAAAGGGCTACTTAAGTGGGTGGCACAATCAGTGTTGCAGGCATGCCAGCAGAATTTAATTTACTGTCCCTGGGCACCTGTAGTGTGCTCTACTATACTAAAGACTTAGAAGTGAATTAAATATGTCAATTGGGTATAAGCCAATGTTACCATGTTTTGAGCAGAGAGCACCCAACACGTTAGCAGTGGTTAGCAGTGATAAAGTGTGCAGTTTTAAGGTCAGCAAAAACAAAGTCACCAAGCAGGAGGTCTGAAGGCAGAAAGGTTAGAGGGAAATCACACCAAGGATGCCACGTATACCAATAAATCAGAGTGCAAAGCTCAGTTAGGGTACCAAATAAATCAGAGAACTCAGTAAAGTTAAGGTCAGTAAAATACAGAGTATAGAATCAGAGATCAGCCTGGCCTGGATTTGTCTCCTCAGCTCCATGGGAGGGGGGTCTCTAACACAACCAAAAACAGCACACTTTCATATTGTTCTGAATAATGGATTTCACACACTAAATACAGTTTCCCATGGTTACCAAAATTACAGACCAATCAGAATTTAACAGTGTACAACTGTTGCAAGTAACTACATTTCAAAATTCTCTCATAGTTCTACAACTTGGAGCTTCTCCCTGGTGCCACCTGTACTAGAACCATTATTGCTACGATTTCTCTGATTCCAATAAGACAGCTAGATCTAACCTTGGACGTATACAATTCCACTGAAACAACATCTTAGTAAAAGGGGCACCATTTAATTGGTCAAAAGCATGGAAGGGCTATCAGAGTACAATGAGAGATTCAATTAGTGGTAAAACCCAACCTTGCTTTATTGAGACTGGTACCTTGCCCCTTTAAAAGATATAATAATAAAGCTAATAACAATTGGGGTGAGGGTGGATTCTTTAGCTAAAAGAGAGGGAGAAGAATCATGTACATAGGGTTAATGATGCCCTGCGCCTCCTGAGGCATGATGTTTGAACCGGTAAGTAGAATAGACATCTAAAGTTCTCCTCCAAATGTAAATCAGTCATAGCAATATGCCCTTCATGACCCAAATAATTAGCATTAATTGTTTTTCTGATTAAGGACATTTTATTTATTTTATGAATCAAGTATAGAAATGTAATTTATTTTTTATTAAAACTCCCAAAATGTTAGAGCAAATACTCTCTTGATAGTAGAATTACCAGGTAAGTATAGGTAAGTAGAGGTAAGTATTTGTAAAACATTTTTAAAGTGCCCTTGGGGGCCCTCCAACATGGCACTGGGTGCAATGGACATGCCCTAGGGACCCTTGTCCCCTGTGCTGGCCATTGAGGTGGTGGGCATGACTCCTGACTTTTATAAGACAGGAGTCATGTGGTATGGATGGTTTTGCATCAGGAAGTGATGCTAGGTCTCTAACCAGCCTAGCGTCATTTTTTGGTGCAAAACACCCCTTCCCCCATACCGCCATTCCCACCTGGCTAACGCCAATTTCCCAGACGTTAGCCCACCCTTTGCACCAGCTTGCGGGATTCCATAAATTTGGCGCCCAGCTGGTGCTCTGGAATGACGCAAGCTGGCACTATACTTTTTGGCGCAAAACTGCATTTGAGCAGTTTTGTGTCAAAAAGTATAAATATGGGCCTAAATGTCTCTAACAGAAAAGACTTCACTGAGAATTTTAACAGCTCTCTCATACAATTTCCATCCTCTATCACTCAAAAGCCATAGTGTTCGATTTAAAGGTCTTATAGCATGAATTACGGTTTAGCAGATGGTACTCTGTCCGCTAGGGTGGCAAAGGACATAGGGCCTGATTACAACTTTGGAGGATGGTGTTAATCCGTCCCAAATGTGACGGATATACCCCCTACCGTATTACGAGTTCCATAGGATATAATGGACTCGTAATACGGTAGGTGGTATATCCGTCACATTTGGGACGGATTAACACCGTCCTCCAAAGTTGTAATCAGGACAATAATCTTAACCACAATTACTGACTAGCTGCCAAATTTAGAGATGATCAGTGGTCTAGCCGTAGCTTCTTTCAATGTAGAAAAAGCTTGGTGGATTGTTGCCATCGGTTTTGATGTCCTTTCACCAAATTTTTTCATTGGCTTTTCAGAAAAAAGTGCAAACAACAGGAGCTTGATTGTGAAAAAATGACCCCCACACCGTAAGAGTTTTATTCCATCGGACAGCCTAAATAGGGCAGGTGGATTCAAGTTTCTCCAATTGTCGCTACTCTGTTAAGCTGTCAGAAGAAACTTTCCGTGGATGGAGTCAATTGGGCAAAATTGATGAAAAACCATAGGGTTTGGGCGACACGATGCTTCATTGCGTTGATGATAATGTATTCTGCCTACAAATCTCTAAATCACGCCCTTAATATTTTTTCTTTATATTTTACACAGCAAATCAACCACTTCCCTATCCAAAACGAGTCATGTTTCTGTACATTCAATTGAAGCAGACTAACTAACTAGTTTTGTGTTGTCAGAGGGGTATAATTTCTGTGAAGGCCAATTTTTTTTTTTTTTTTAACAAGCAACAGTTTCTACAAGAGGAGCAAGCTAGTCGCAAATTCCCAGCAAAGATGTGTGATAAAGGTCAGCCACCACATCCACACTGTATGGAAAGGTTGGATGTAAATGTTCTTGAGCTCAAACAAGATACAAAAAACATGCATACCAGATAATAATTTGTATGTTAATTTTCAATGAGGCACAGTATTCAGTTGAGAGAAACCAATAAAGAGCACGTCCCATTGTTGCAGTTCAAGCAACTCAAGCTGATCTAAAAAACCATTCAAAACTACAAGATGTTCAAGTTTCACTGCAGAATTTAATGTGAGAACCTTTTCAAAAGTGGAGTTTGGCCCCGGAAGCCTGTAAATGCATATAACAGGCCAAGTCAAATGAATAAACCCCTTATTCTGAATGAAACAAGAGAGTGGAGGACTGTCATTATCATAGCTCCCACTCCCTCATAAGCATTTTTCAGCACTTGACTGTAATCCCCTCAGGGATGTAGTGCAGAAGGGTCTGTTCCTGTAAAGTGCTGGGGATATAATGACCCTGGGGTAGGGACAACGAGGAGGGAGAAAAGGGAATGGAATAAAGAAGAGACAGCTCCTGATTTAGGGGGTCATTCTAACCTTGGCGGTCCATGACCGCCATGGCGGTGGGCGGCAGAAGCACCGCCAACAGGCTGGCGGTGCTTCCTGGGCGATTCTGACCGCGGCGGTAAAGCAAAGGGGAGCCGGCGGTTTCCCGCCGGTTTCCCGCTGGCCCAGGGAATCCGCCATGGCGGCGCTGCTTGCAGCACCGCCATGGGGATTCCGACCGCCTTCCCGCCAGCCTGTTTGTGGCGGTGTCCACCGCCAGAACCAGGATGGCGGGAACGGGTGCCGTGGGGCCCCTGGGGGCCCCTGCACTGCCCATGCCACTGGCATGGGCAGTGCAGGGGCCCCCTAACAGGGCCCCACAAAGATTTTCACTGTCTGCTGTGCAGACAGTGAAAATCGCGACGGGTGCCACTGCACCCGTCGCAACCCTTCAACTCCGCCGGCTCCATTCCGAGCCGGCTGCTTTGTAGAAGGGGCTGTCCTGCTGGGCCGGCCGGTGGTCTTCTGGCGGTCGCCCGCCGGCCCACCGGGAAAGCCGGAATGGCCACCGCGGTCTTTTGACCGCGGAGCGGTCTTTCGGCGGGAAGCGCTTGGCGGGCGGCGACCGCCGACCGCCGCGGTCAGAATGACCGCCTTAGTGTGGTATTCTCTCGGCTGACCTGACTGCTACTTTCGGTGCTTCGTTTTTTCTCTGCTTCAACAACAGTGCTAGCCTTCCTGTGCGAATACCTAATGCACACACACATAAGATAACAATCAACGTAAAGCATCAACTCTCTCTACTGAGTGTGTAACTGTTGAACTAACTTCAGCAATACGCATTACATACACCCACCTAGCTTATTGGAGTTCTGAGTCTCTATTCCTTTACAGTTCATGTAACCAGTTACCAAAAGGAAGAACCTAAATGTATGTACAATAGTGCTGTCTTGCAGCCATTAAACTCATGTCCTTTGTACCAGTGACGGTCTAGGTTCCAAGCTTCCTGTTGCATAGGCTACCATAAGGAATATGTTTAGTGTACACTCTAAGGGCATATTTGAGAGGCCCTAGCGCCATTCCAATGCCACATTAGTGTCATTTCTTTATGCTAATGTGGTGCTAGAAGGCCAAAAACGCCACGCCATATTTACAAAGTGGCACAATGCATGCAACGCTTTGTGTTACACTATGCCTGCGCCAGGCATAATGTATGCAAAGGGGATGTTCCCTCGCTTGGGGGCAGGGGAATGGCACAAAGAAATCTAAACAATTTCTTTGTGGTTTTTTTTTCTGCACTTTTAACACCTGCTCCGAACAGGCGTTAAAAGGAGGCTTTCATTGGTTACAATTGGCCTCTAAGTGGTTTGCAGGATTAGCGTTAACATTTTTGGCACTAATCCTTCAAAGCACCGGACTAGCGTAAAAAAGTCTGACACTAGTCTTCTAACTACTGCCATGGTGTGCAGTATTTTAAAATACAGCACGCACATGGTGGAATTAGGGGGCACTAAGGGGTGCAAGAAAAATGGCACTGCACTGTGTGCAGGACCACTTTTCTTGAATATGCCCCTAAGTCTTCACAGTTTATAAATGTACCTATACAATATTATGCAGTTATCCAGTATAGGAATGAAGAACAATGTATGTTAGTATCCCTTCTCTTTGTTGACTACTGTTTAAGCACTCACTCTCAAGTTCCAGGGTTTCTCGGATAAACCCTATTGCAGAGGAAACACAAGCGTAAATTGGAACAGGGGAGGAAAAGGAAAGGATAGGAAAAAATGACCTGAAATAAAGGTCAAAGGAGCCGACAAGAATGCTGCTAATATGGCACAAACTGCACAACTTTTCTTACTGTAAGTGGTGAGTTTTGAATGGGCAGAAGGATTCCTTTACTCCTGATGAGGAACTCCTCTGACTGACTGCCCTGGATACAGTGCACCTCCCAGAATCTCACTAAGAATACTGGAGGCAGGAAATGGTGAGCGGAGACAGTGTCTTACTGGAAAACTACTACCTTCGATGGACCAGCTGATGCAGAGCTTTACTGCTCCCTCCAGAAGTGCTGAAGTCGAAAATGCAGAGACTCTGAGAGAAGACACTAGTCTCCTCCAGAGGCGGCTCCTCCACTATGGCTGTCCCCCCTCTGGCTAAGAGCCTGTAAATTAAAAATAAAACAATAGCTTACTATTATTATTTTTTTTGTTTGCTGGCTGAGCCAGCAGTACAAGGAGGAGCAGGGCTGTGCCATGGGAGGTGGGAGGAGGAGAGAGTGCACCTAAGTGCACATGTGTGTTTGGCTAGCCGTCTCAGGCCGGTCAAAAACACATGGGCACTTAGATTTCTCCAACCCGGCTGTGAAACTGCAGAGAAACCAGGGTTGTGTCGCGGTTTTCAATGGTCTTACCCTCGCAGCTGAGAGGTGTAGGGGAACGGTCCTTGTTCCGACGGGTTCTGCTCTGGCCGAGGTAGGGGCGACCCCTTCCGGTAGCCACGGTGCTGTTTGGTATGAGCGAACCACTACAGTCCGTGCCCTCCAGAAGAAGTCCCAGAGGAAAAACCCCAGTAGGGTAAAAAACCTCCACAGGAACTCCCTGAAACAAAAAGGAGGACACCGGGGTATTAGGACCGTAGATCAGGAAGGCAGGAAAACAAGGCAGATCAGGAACAAATAAGATTCGCAGAAGGATATTAAATAGGAGCGTGACTATCACCAAGGAGTGTTACAACGCAATGAACAGGCAGTTGGAATCCCCTTATATACCCCTGGACAGGAAACAGGAAGTAGAACACCGCCATCTTGGATTGGGGAAGAGATAACAATAGTGAATTAGGTATGTGCGTAAAACAATGCATGCTGGGTAGAGAGGAAGTGGTCAGCATGCTGAGAGGAAAAGAGACAAGTATAAAGTTCCCCAAGTGTAAGGGTTCGGTTTGTTCTGATAACATCGGTAAGTGTTTGGCAGGTACTAGTCATGCAAGAAAAAATAGATGTTATGCGCAAACTGCGCTAAATGCGGCCATGCCTGAAACCCTCTTTGGGGTCTCAGGCTCTGCCGCTTCTGCCCTTACGGCAGAACTTGAAATAGGGCCAGCGGCGAGCGCCGCGACCCCTAGACTGGCTGCCTGGAGCCTCCATGGCTCTTGTCTGGGCCGCGGCAACCCCCACGACCCGGACGTTGGCCGCGGCGCCCACCGCGACCCGAGCGCCGGCCGCGGCGCTCTCCGCGATCGGGGCACTGGCCGCGGCAGAATGCGCGTGCCGCGCCGCGGCAACCCGAGCCCGCGGCCGCGGCGCTTGCCGCGACATAACAGGTTGTGTCTAAGCAGCAGTCCAAGCCACTCAGACCAATCTTGACACTGCTTTCATGCTAGGTTTAGCATGAAAGCAGTGTCAGGTTTTCTGGTTTGCTGGGGAGCCTGTTCTGGTGTCCCATTGAATGCTGGAACACCAGAAGAGGAGAGAGGTAGCAGGAGTCAGCCGCAGCAATGACGAGGAGAACAGCAAGTGTTTTCCTTTTTTTTTTTTATTACCCCTATCCCCGTTCTCACCCCCTCCTCCCCTTGACATTTGTGGTGGCTGCCATTGGTCTCCTCAGAATTCATTGGTGAAGTGCATAGAGAAGAGCTCTTGCACTTGCCAGCACAAGTTAGTTCTTGCAAGGTTTCCTGCAAAAGTGGGTCCCATAATAGAGTTAAAACGGCAGCCACCTTGGAATGTCTCAATGCCTCATTTTACACAACAGGGTTCTCCACTGATTTGTCACTGGGTATCTGAATAACCTTTTGAATCTAAGACCATAACCACACACACACTAATACGTTGCTATATTAAAGAAACCTTTAACTGGTCCCTGACACAATGAAACAAGAGACAAGTAGACTGAGAATACAGGAATTAACAGAACTAAACTAGTCACAGATACCCTACACGAGTCAAAGACATCATACTTTAAATGCTCTGATGTATATCAACATACGATAATGGGGTTGGAAACAGTTGGGAATCCAAAATTTGAAATAATAACTGTCCTAAGTTACACTGATTATATGGAGGGCTAAATTGCCTGAAACCCCTGCAGAGAACCCCACAGTAATAACACAGGAAACGTTTACAGTCTTGTGTACTAGGAGAGGTGATTAAAAGGACCTCTTAACCCAATTCAAGAAAAAGATCAGCCTATTAAATACATCACCCAAAAATACATGGGCCAGGAAAGTAATGTATTCCTCTAACCACATTGAGCACGCTACGTTGAGAAAAGTCACAATTTTAGACAGTAATACATGGAACAAATTTGTTGTAATCAATGATGGATGCTCCTAGGTTATAAAAGAGGTAGGTTTATTAGCTTAGTTTCAGGTTACAGATAAAGCCCCACCAGGAGCAGCATTCTGCTGCTCAGACCTTCTCACCCCACCTGTCCACTCATCCAAGCACAAATACTGTCAACATTCCAACCATACAATGACCTCACTCACTGGCTGAGCAGTAGGGAACATTAAGGTAGTGGGGAGAATGCATAAGATAGCAGGAGGCCACAACACAATTATAGCCCCAAAGGGCTAAAGAGTTGAATATTTCTGAGCTATGCTGCATTGCAGAATATAACAGAACATAAATGGCACAATATAGACTAGAAGAAGGGAAACCAAGGAGTAAGATTAGAACGTATTTTCCAGCAAAACGTAGCAAGAAGTGGCAACAGAAAGAGTTAAGCAGATTATGACAAAATATGCCTTAATAGTGACATGCAGAAACAATCACAATGAGACAGCAAGGTTACAGCAAAAATGTGGCCAGAAGGGACTAGATGACTTTATCTGCTGTAACTGGATATGCCTTATGAATAATCTCAAATTTGTATATGCCCTTGATAAACGAGCATACGTAAAATAATTGTTCATTGTTTTTAGATAAAATACACAGACTTGATAGTTCCTAAAATAATGTATATTATTTAAACATGGCCTGCTGCACACAAGAGGCAGGTTGTGACATGATTATGGAATACAGTATGCTCACCCTATGCCTGATCCAACATTTTCAAAGTAGGAGCTGCCCATATCAACATTTCCACTTCAGCATTCCGATACCTCTTACTTTGAGGAGGCAGTTGGGTGTCAATGGTTCACAAATACAATGTGGTTGCAGAGCAATGATACATGTCATTGCAACGCATAAGGAAACAGAATGCCCCTGTCATGCCCCCACTCTCTGAATCGAAATGTGACCTCAAAATGCTCATTGTGAGTCAAAATGGCATTTTCCAACAGCACTTTGTTGTTGATATATTGCAGCTGCGACTTCATATTTGGAAAGCCCGTGATTTGCGAATCACAGGTTCTTCAACTGCAAAACTATTTAGCAGGCCCTTACTGTGTAAATGATGACTGTGATTTACACTGCCATGCCCTACAACACTAAGCTGGATTGTGCATACTGACACCTCGTATAAATGTCTATTTGTGAGAAGTTGGTTTGCTGGTTACTGTGGCATGAACCACGGTCAAGCAATAGCCACAATTCCTTGCAAGGTGAACCACAAGGAATCACTAAATTGAGGTGCTTAACCATGGGTCTTTTGGCACATAAAGCAGTCGGGCATAACGTAGAGGCAATGTATAGAGTAGTAATGCAGCACACAAATAGTAATAAAGTGAAAACACAATGCAAGAAAAAATGCAAACGATTTAGTAAAATAGAGTATATTTACACAATTAGTTTGACACCCAAAAAACAAAAATCCAATCAGTAGAACTGGAGTTATGATTTTTTTAAAGTTTTTAGTAAAAACTAGCACCTAACAGATCAAAATGACAACCACGGACACCTAGTCACGCAAGACCAGGCCAAAGTAAAAAAAATATGGCTAACCATAATGGAGTGCAGATCGGATACAAGAAATGGATTGAGCTTGGTAAGCACTAACCTTCGGATTTAAAAACATTTCTGAGAAAAATGTTCTGAGAAGATGAAGGAGGTCATTATGAGTTTGGCAGTTGGAAATATCCGACTGACAAACTCCCGACGAGGAGACCTCCACGGTGCTGGCTGTCTCCCCACCAGTCCCATTACAACTTTCCCCATCAGCCCAGTGGGAAAGATGCAGCAGCATTGTTCCCGGCCCATTATTGAGCAGCCTGCAGTGCTGCCACACACAGAGTGCACCGGCACCCTTGAAAAGCACACCATCTGTGCCTTTCGAGGGTGCTGGACAGGGGGGCCCTGCACTGTCCAGGCTGGCGGAGAACAAGGGTGTAATAAGCAGGGTGGTGCTGACTTCAGTGCCATCCTGGCTGATCACAACCAAGATCTTGAGACCACCAGACTCATAATCAGGCCTAAAGTTTGGTGGGGCAGGGCAGCAGAAGGTGTTCAAGGAGAGGGTGTTGCAAACAGATAGCCTTGGATGAAAGCCAAATTGAAGATTTCTACTTTCAGACTTAGGGCCTGATTTAGATTTTGGCAGAATTGCTCCCACCATCATTTTTCCATCAGTTAATCTGTCCGTCTATTAAGCCGTGCACCCACTCTATTTAGATGCTAGCGGGTCTACGGACAATAGTTCACCTGCTTCCCACCGTCTCCGCTAGAATTTCCAACCACATTGATGCTGTCATAGTTAAAAGCAGCTGACGGACGGAGTATAGCCATTATTTCCACCGGACTAATCACAAT
Organism: Pleurodeles waltl; assembly: GCF_031143425.1. Classification (NCBI taxonomy): domain Eukaryota; kingdom Metazoa; phylum Chordata; class Amphibia; order Caudata; family Salamandridae; genus Pleurodeles; species Pleurodeles waltl. Next base: position 688,965,925 of record NC_090442.1, read on the forward strand.
GTGCATCCCCATCGACATAACTGTGGCAGGTAAACCTCCACACCTCAGTTGGCGGTTTCAAAAGGATATAAGGCTGAAACCTACATTTTGTACTTTTTTTCACTTTATTTCCAGCATGAATCTGATCGTCGAAGTCTTTTCTTTGCTGCTGCTACTTGACCACCAAGGAAATCAACCCTGTCATTGCCGGAAACAAAGGTAAATTACTTTTTAACTTGTTTCCTTTTGGTTTGCTGTTTACATTAGCTCTAGACTGTGCAATTTGTTAATTTCACCCACAAACAATTTCTGACATATGTGTAATGTTGTCATTTAAGAAAGTTAAAGAAACACACCTGTATTAAAATAATCCCATTACTGTCAAATTTTATGCAAGCTTCCTTCATTATAATGCACAATTACCCAAACAATGACATTTAATAAAATACATAGGCGGTCATTCTGACCCTGGCGGTCATAGACCGCCAGGGCCGGGGACCGCGGATGCACCGCCAACAGGCTGGCGGTGCATCCAGGCCAATTCTGACCGCGGCGGTTAAGCCGCGGTCAGAAAAGGGAAACCGGCGGTTTCCCGCCGGTTTTCCCCTGGCCTGAAGAATCCTCCATGGCGGCGCTGCAGGCAGCGCCGCCATGGGGATTCCGACCCCCTTCCCGCCAGCCTGGTTCTGGCGGTTTTGACCGCCAGAACCTGGCTGGCGGGAACGGGTGTCGTGGGGCCCCTGGGGGCACCACAAAGATTTTCAGTGTCTGCATAGCAGACACTGAAAATCGCGACGGGTGCAAATGCACCCGTGGCACCCTTTCCACTCCGCCAGCTCCATTCGGAGCCGGCATCCTCGTGGAAGGGGGTTTCCCGCTGGGCGGGCAGGCGGCCTTCTGGCGGTCGCCCGCCTGCCCAGCGGGAAACTCAGAATGACCGCCGCGGTCTTTTGACCGCGGTACGGTCTTCTGGCGGTTCCCGCTTGCAAGATTAGAATGACCCCCATAATGTGCTCATACAAGTGTGTTTCCTGACTTTTTGTAAACTAAGAAATTATAAATATATGCATCACACATTTTTAGAATAATTTAAATGTAATATAATTTAGTAATTGCACTACACAAGTTAAAACATTTTCTTTAATAAAATATAAGTAAAATCATTGTTATTCCAAACTGAAATTGTTTAATAATTTGTATTAATTTAATATTTCTATTTGTCTAGTGCATTTTCTGTATTTGATTACATTTAAATGAAATTATTTTTGGAGGGTGTAATGCATGTGTGTCCATTTATTCGCCTATTTATTTTTTTGGGACACAACAGTATTAAAATCTACATACAATAATTTCATTTTTTAGGGTTCGAGTGTACACCGTCATGATGAATGCTTGCACCAAAAATATTATGTCCATCACATTCCTTTTTCAGAAATGTAATGACTTTACAAATAACTTATTTTTAAAAACTGTTGTATTGCCTGGCATAATTGTAAGTATAAATATGTAAATCACATTTTCAACATAAATGTTAATCAATGAATTGTAAAAGAAAAATAATGTTCAGACAAACTTTGTCAAATTCAATTATTTTTAACAATAAATGAGATATATCTCTCAATAATAATTTTGTTAAATGAAAAAAGAACTGTCCAACAAAAGGCTTCAAACAGGATTTCAGTCTGTGAATGTGTTGCCTCAAACTTGCCTGTCATACACATTACCAAAGGGTATCATCCTCAGGAAGGGGATTCTAGTGGGCATAGGGCAGGCACCTCAAAGAGAGGAAGGATGTGAATTTGGGGGAGGGGAACTGGTAGGAGGGGTGGGAGACGTTTGGGTTTTGGAAGTAGAGGGAGCTGGAGTGGGTGAGTTATGTGTGTCTGTATCTTTGGGTGTTGCATGTCAGTCTGGTGTATGTAAGGACTGTTTTGATGTATGTTTTTTGCAGGTGTCTCGTATTTGGGTGAGTGTGAGTGTTTGGTTCTGGGTGTGCCTTTGTGTGAGTGTGTTGTTGGATGAGCATTCTGCTGAGGTGGATGTTGTGGTTGTAGTGCATGCTGGTGTTGAACTGGGTATATATATTCTGTTTATATGTTTGTTTATGTTGGTTTGTATATTTGTGTTTGTGTGTGTGTGTGTGTGTGTGCAGCTTGTGTCGGTTGAATTTTGAAGGGGGTGCCTACTTAGAAATGAGCGTGCTTGGGCTTGGGATGAGAGTTGGGATTTTGGGTGAGGGAAGGACCAGAGTTGGAGCACAAGGTTAGGTTGGTTGGAAGGCTGCGATTAGTGAGGGTGGGATTTTTGCAAGTGATCTCTGCAAGCTAGACATTGAACTGTGAATGGCATACAGAAATGCAACTGTTTGTATATATATATCTATATATATATTCACACCCCCAAAAAAGTAGGGCATCAGACACACAACATATACTATTGTTGCGGTGTTGTGGTGTTGTCTAATTATAATGTGTTTCAAAATACACTCCATTTTTCAGCCCAATGATAGAAAATTATTTTTTTAATAAATAAAAACCACAAAATAAAATGAAAAGAAAGGAACGCATTGAGAAGATACATCAGATACATCCAAAAAGTGACCTAAGACAAATGTACAATAAAATATAGAAAACATTAAAAATGAATAATAAAACTGGAGTGTACCCCTGTTGGTAACAACGGGGGTGCCCAAGTGCAGGCAGACAAAATGAGCTGAACTAACAATGTATAGGGCCGTCTGTATTGGAGGCAACAGTGTATTGGAATGAACCTACGGCCACAAAATGGAGTAGTGCCATGATTTTGACAATTGGTGTTATTTATGTGGGATTTCTATGGTGAGGCAGATGGTTGGCTCCAGCTGATTAGATAAATCAATAATAATTTGCCTATTTAATCTGAATTTTTTCATTAAATCCCATTTTTTTTATAATGACAAGGTCTGGAACTGTAGCTTTTTATTTTTTACAAGTGGAAATGCATGATGGAAGGGAACAAAATGAACCAAAAAGTGATAAAACAGCAGTGTTTGACTTTGTTAGCTTTGATTTTATTAAAAAACAATTAATGTAAAGCAGAATGAAAACTGAAAACAAAATAGAGTCAAACGGGGTGAAAAAAACTAATACCAACAAGCCAAAATTGTTTGAAATTCATCAGACAAAATGCATCTGGCATAAAAAATGTTATATTTGTCCAGAAAATAGTACACAGAGTGAAATGTAGTCACACATAGTAGGAACTTAGAATCTGTGTCTCTTGCTGATGGTGGTGGAGGTCTTTCCATCCTCTCCTAGTTCTCTGGATGAACGTCCCCTTCTGAGGGGGGCTGGTGGATCCATAGTTGTGGGGAGTGAGGTGGGTGCAGGTGTTTTCTCTTGTGGCAGGGCCTCTCTTTCTGTGGGTGAGGCAGTTGGAGTTGATCTAGATGTTGTTGGACCACAGAAAGGGGAAGATGTTGCTGGAAAAGCCCTGCACATATGGGTAAGACAACTGTGCAGCACTCCAGTCAGGAGGTCCATTTGGAGTTTCTATTCCCTAACTGTACACTGTGCTCCCTCTGCATCTTTCTGAGCTCTGTAAGGACCTGGCTCATCATGTCTTGAGACTGATGAAGGGATCCCAAATACTGGTTAGTAGTAGCCTAGGTGACAATGAACCCAGTGACCTCACTTTGCTGGCCCACAGATTGCCCCCCACAAACCTTAGCCCCACTACCCTGTACCATTTGACCCAGTATGCCCATTCCAATGGGTCCAGGCTCAACTGGAGGTAGTGATGTTGGCTCAACAGTAGCCAGGACTGTGGGGGAGCTCGTGATTGGTGAGATGTTCTTTTGGACACAGGAAGTGGAGGTATCCTGAGGCTTAGGTGTAGTAACAGCTGGAATTGGAAATATGGGAGTGAGCTGAGGGAGACTCACTGGAGCTGTGTACCCATGCAGATCAGATGGGCCAGGCTGCTTCTCACCATCCAGACTTGCAGGGGAATAGTGCTCACTGAAGGCTTGTTCCTGATCTGGAGTGGAGGTTTCCTCAGTAGTAGTGGGAAATGGTTGCCGACATACACTGGGTGATGAAGATACTATCAATTACAAAATACATCCTAAAATCTGGGTTATACATAAAATAAGGAAAATTGAAGCAACCGAAATGGAAAATCAAAATTAATATAGTGATTATACCTTTCAGGGATATTATTATAAATTACACACACATTTTAAATTACACACAACACTACTTCAAAAAGCAAGTCAAGATATGTCCTGAAAAGAAAAACATAATTAAGAACTATACATAAAATATGTCAAGCATTCAAAACAACACAGTAAAGAAAATAAATGATAAATAAATCATGCCATGGCCTAGCAGGCTAAAATTCTGAGAACTGAACAACTTGAAATGATAAATAGAATTAGTCATCATATCGACATTGCAAAGTACATTTCTTATCAATACAACTTATATTCAACATGCAACATGACATATGATAGACCTGGCAGCTTTTTGTTGTGTTTCCCCTGTCTTTTTGCCTTTTGACCCCCTGTTTTATGGTTTACTGGACTCAGTTTTCGCTAGTTTATTGTCTCTGCGCACTTTACCACTGCTGATCAGTGCTAAAGTGCAAGTGCTCCTTGGGTAATTTCTACTGTTGACTGGTGTATCCATGATTGGCACATTTGATTTACTGGTAAGTCTCTAGTAAAGTGCACCAGGGGTGCCAAGGGCCTGTAAATCAAATGCTTCTAGTGACCTGCAGCACTAGTTGTGCCACCAACATAAGTAGCCCTGTAAACAAGGCTCAGACCTGCCACTGCAGTGTCTGTGTGTGCAGTTTTAAACTGCCAATTTGACCTGGCCAGTGCACCCACTTGCCAGGTCCAAACCCTCCCTTTTTATACATGTAAGGCACCCCTAAGGTAGGCCCTATGAAGCCCCATTGGCAGGGTTTGGTGTATTTAATATGTAGGACATGTACTAGTGTGTTTTATATGTCCTAACATTGAAATACTGCCAAATTTGTTTTTCACTGTTGCAAGGCCTAGCTCACTCATAGGTTAACATGGGGGCTGCCTTTAAATAACTTTAAAGCACAGATTCCCTTTGAGGGCATATAGTTTGGGGTCTCTGAACTCACAATTTAAGAATATATCTTTTAGTGAAGTTGGGTTTTAGATTGTGAGTTTGAAAATTCCACTTTTAGAAAGTAGGCATTTTCTTGCTTAAATATTCTGTGACTCTACCTGTTTGTTGATTCCCCGTGTGGGTCAGTTTGGCAGTTGGGCTGTTTACACCTCTCCTTTAGACAATGACACAAAGGGAGCTGGGGTGTAGCCTGAATATCCTGATGAGCCATCTGAGCTAGAGTAGAGGGAGGAGTGGTTGCTTGCAACTGAAAGAAATGTGGCCGCCCTCACACAATGCAGTCTTTAACCCCCTGGTGTGTGTCTGGACAAGGAAGGATTTTGCAAACACTTGAGACTTTGCTTTGAAGTTTGCCAACTTCAAAGTCAGAAAGGGGTATAGGAAGCAGACCCAAAACACCAGACTTTTAGAATCTTTCTGGAATCAAGAGGAACCTCTGCCCAGGAGAAGAGCTGAAGAGCTGGAGGAGGAGTACTGTCTCTTTGCTGTGTTGCTTTGCTGGCCTGGCCTGCAGTTGCTGCTTCTGCCTGACAAGAGTGCAAAGGGTGAATTTAACTTTGCATCCTGCTTGAGAGAGTTCTCCAAGGGATTGGAGTAGAGCTTGCTTCCTGTAGGAAGTCTCAGGGACACCAAAGACTTCAGTTTCCTCAACCTGCAGCACTGGGAACAGTGTGTTTTGTGCTGTTCAACAGGAGACACCAGTTTGACGCCACAAATGAAGCTGCTGGCCCGCACCGTGAGCTGCCGATGCCACACGGAGCCGCACTGCCCCGCTTCGCACCACGGCCCTGGTCTCACCTACAACATCATCGGACAACTTCACTGAGCCACTGCTCGCACTGTGAGCTGTGGGTCCCGCACTCGCACTGCTCGCCTGTTCACACTGCAGCCTGGGCATCCCTGACAATGCCACTCCTGCTGTGTAGGAGGCTGGACTGGCTTGTAGTGAGTACCAAGGGGTACTTGCACCTTGCACCAGGCCCAGTTATCCCTTATTAGTGTATAGGGTGTCTATCAGCTTAGGCTGATAGATAATGGTAGCTTAGCAGAGCAGCTTAGGCTGAACTAGGAGACGTGTGAAGCTACTACAGTACCACTTAGTGTCATATGCACAATATCATAAGAAAACACAATACACAGTTATACTAAAAATAAAGGTACTTTATTTTTATGACAATATGCCAAAGTATCTTAGAGTGTACCCTCAGTGAGAGGATAGGAAATATACACAAGATATATATACACAATAGCACAAATATGCAGTATAGTCTTAGAAAACAGTGCAAACAATGTATAGTTACAATAGGATGCAATGGGGAAACATAGGGATAGGGGCAACACAAACCATATACTCCAAAAGTGGAATGCGAACCACGAATGGACCCCAAACCTATGTGACCTTGTAGAGGGTCGCTGGGACTATTAGAAAATAGTGAGAGTTAGAAAAATAACCCTCCCCAAGACCCTGAAAAGTGAGTGCAAAGTGCACTAAAGTTCCCCTGAGGACAAAGTAGTCGTGTTAGAGGAATAATGCAGGAAAGACACAAACCAGCAATGCAACAACTGTGGATTTCCAATCTAGGGTACCTGTGGAACAAGGGGACCAAGTCCAAAAGTCACAAGCAAGTCGGAGATGGGCAGATGCCCAGGAAATGCCAGCTGCGGGTGCAAAGAAGCTTCGACTGGACAGAAGAAGCTGAGGTTTCTGCAGGAACGAAAAGGGCTAGAGACTTCCCCTTTGGTGGACGGATCCCTCTTGCCTTGTAGAGTCATGCAGAAGTGTTTTGCCGCCAAAAGGACGCCAACAAGCCTTGCTAGTCGCAAATCATGCGTTTGCCGTTTTTGGATGCTGCTGGGGCCCAGGAGGGACCAGGAGGTCGCAAATTGGACCTGAAGAGAGAGGGGACGCCGAGCAAGACAAAGAGCCCCCACTAAAGCAGGTAGCACCCGGAGAAGTGCCAGAAACATGCACTACGAGGATGCGTGAAACGGTGCTCGCCGAAGTTGCACAAAGGAGTCCCACGTCGCCGGAGACCAACTTAGAAAGTCGTGCAATGCAGGTTAGAGTGCCGTGGACCCAGGCTTGGCTGTGCACAAAGGATTTCCGCCAGAAGTGCACAGGGGCCGGAGTAGCTGCAAAGTCGCGGTTCCCAGCAATGCAGCCCATCGAGGTGAGGCAAGGACTTACCTCCACCAAACTTGGGCTGAAGAGTCACTGGACTATGGGGGTCACTGGGACAGAGTCGCTGGATTCGAGGGACCTCGCTCGTCGTGCTGAGAGGAGACCCAAGGGACCGGTGATGCAGCTTTTTGGTGCCTGCGGTTGCAGGGGGAAGATTCCGTCAACCCACGGGAGATTTCTTCGGAGCTTCTGGTGCAGAGAGGAGGCAGACTCTCTGCACACCCCCACAGCATGCACAAGCAGGAAAACAGTCGAGAAGGCGGCAGGATCAGCGTTACAGAGTTGCAGTAGTCGTCTTTGCTACTATGTTGCAGGTTTGCAGGCTTCCAGCGCGGTCAGCAGTCGTTTCCTTATCAGAAGGTGAAGAGAGAGATGCAGAGGAACTCGGATGAGCTCTTGCATTCGTTATCTAAAGTTTCCCCAGAGACAGAGACCCTAAATAGCCAGAAAAGAGGGTTTGGCTACCTAGGAGAGAGGATAGGCTACTAACACCTGAAGGAGCCTATCAGCAGGAGTCTCTGACATCACCTGGTGGCACTGGCCACTCAGAGCAGTCCAGTGTGCCAGCAGCACCTCTGTTTCCAAGATGGCAGAGGTCTGGAGCACACTGGAGGAGCTCTGGACACCTCCCAGGGGAGGTGCAGGTCAGGGGAGTGGTCACTCCCCTTTCCTTTGTCCAGTTTCGCGCCAGAGCAGGGGCTAAGGGGTCCCTGAACCGGTGTAGACTGGCTTATGCAGAATTGGGCACATCTGTGCCCAACAAAGCATTTCCAGAGGCTGGGGGAGGCTACTCCTCCCCTGCCTTCACACCATTTTCCAAAGGGAGAGGGTGTCACACCCTGTCTCAGAGGAAGTTCTTTGTTCTGCCATCCTGGGCCAGGCCTGGCTGGACCCCAGGAGGGCAGCTGCCTGTCTGAGGGGTTGGCAGCAGCAGCAGCAGTGAAACCCCAGGAAGGGCAGTTTGGCAGTACCAGGGTCTGTGCTACAGACCACTGGGATCATGGGATTGTGCCAACTATGCCAGGATGGCATAGAGGGGGCAATTCCATGATCATAGACATGTTACATGGCCATATTCGGAGTTACCATTGTGAAGCTACATATAGGTAGTGACCTATATGTAGTGCACGCGTGTAATGGTGTCCCCGCACTCACAAAGTTCAGGGAATTGGCTCTGAACAATGTGGGGGCACCTTGGCTAGTGCCAGGGTGCCCTCACACTAAGTAACTTTGCACCTAACCTTTACCAGGTAAAGGTTAGACATATAGGTGACTTATAAGTTACTTAAGTGCAGTGTAAAATGGCTGTGAAATAAAGTGGACGTTATTTCACTCAGGCTGCAGTGGCAGGCCTGTGTAAGAATTGTCAGAGCTCCCTATGGGTGGCACAAGAAATGCTGCAGCCCATAGGGATCTCCTGGAACCCCAATACCCTGGGTACCTTAGTACCATATACTAGGGAATTATAAGGGTGTTCCAGTAAGCCAATGTGAATTGGTAAAATTGGTCACTAGCCTGTTAGTGACAATTTAAAAGTAATGAGAGAGCATAACCACTGAGGTTCTGGTTAGCAGAGCCTCAGTGAGACAGTTAGGCACCACATGCACACCTATGAGCACTGGGGCCCTGTGTGACAGGGTCCCAGTGACACATACATATAGGCCACAAACCTATGAGCACTGGGGTCCTGACCAGCAGGATCCCAGTGACACATAACAAACATACTGAAAACATAGTGTTTTCACTATGAGCACTGAGACCTGGCTATCAGGATCCCAGTGAGACAGTGAAAACAGTGACAAACACCCTGACATACACTCACAAACAGGCCAAAAGTGGGGGTAACAAGGCTAGAAAGAGGCTACCTTCTCACACAACCCCCCCCCAAACGAAGGACAATAAGGCTAACCTTGGCCAGTTGAGACTTTATTGTCTAAGTGGTGATAAGTAGAGAGTAGCTCTGCAATAGACTGGTTACTCCCTTTATCATCCACTATATGGTTACTTCCCTGTGGGGATGTAAACCACCCTGTTTGAAGTTTTTTAGCTAAGCAACAATGTGAAGATGAATTTTCAGAGTTTCTATCAGTAAGTTTTAGTTTAGAGCAGTGGGAATTGTACACTGAACCTATTTGTAGTGATGGAAATGCCAGACAGGGATGCTGTCTCAGAAAAGCCATAGCTGGGCAAAAACTTTGTCCATCTGGCTGGAAGAGAGAACAGGGATGCTGTTTCTCTTGAGTTGGAGCAGGGCAGGGATGCTGTCCTATGAGCTCCACACTAGGGCAGGGATGCTGTCCTAAGTGTTGTGAGGTAGTGCAGGGTTTCTGCACTAAAGTTTCTCTGGGAGGGTTGGAGGGATGCTCCATGTTAACTAAAATGGTGCTGTTTTTCTCACCAATGTTAGTTATCCCACAGAGAGGTACTTCCACCTCAGGGAGTCCAGCTTTGCCAGCTGATGATTCCCTTGGAACAGGTGCCACCCCAGGAGAGGTTTCTCCCACCACAGGAATAGTATCCTGAATGGTAGGGTGGTTAGGGGATACTGTGATACCCTTTTTACCTGTTGATGGAGAGGGATCCTGAGTTTTCAGGCCTTCTCTCCTTTGCTTTTTCATTTCACTTGAAATGAGAGGGAACAATTCCTCAGGGATGCCCAGCATGGCTGCATGGGCATAAAACTCTACATCAGCCCAACCTGAGGCCTCTAGGTCATTACCTAAGAGACAGTCTACAGGTAAGCTAGGTGATACCACCACCTGCTTAGGGCCAGTAACTCCACCCCAACTAAACTGAATTATAGCTAAGGGAAGAAACTTAGTGGAGTTATGGACATCAATAATCTTATACTGTTGTCCAATGATGTGTTGTTCAGGAGGCACTAGGTTTTCAGTCACCAAAGTGAAACTGGCACCTGTGTCCCTGTAGGCCAAGGCCTCAACACCATTCATTGAAACTGTCTGCCTGTACTTATCCATTGTAAGGGGACAAGCAGCCAGTGTGGCAAGGCCAGTGCCACTAGGTGTGACAGAAACTGTCTTGGGACTGACTACCCCAGTTTCTACTATGGACCCATAAGTGAACCCAACTACACCCTTTGCTTGACTGTTGCCAGCAGTCCCACCACTAGTACCACTACTGCTAGGGGCACTAGAGCTTGATGTATTAGTGGTGGTAGGCTCTGGGGGTTTACCTGGACAGGACTTATCCCCTGGCCTATGGCCTCTATTTTTACACACAAAGCACCAAGGCTTTTTAATGTGTGCAGGTTGGGAAGAAGAGGAAGAATTTGTTTTATCCCCACCCTCTGAAGAGTGTTTAAGATTTGAAGTGGGATCTTTGGTTTTACCCTTATCCCCATGCTTATCTTGAGATTTTTCACCATCTTTCTTCTTATTGCCATCTTTGTCACCCCCTGTATGAACTTTTCTGTTCACCCTTGTTCTGACCCATTTGTCTGCCTTCTTTCCCAATTCTTGGGGAGAGGTCAGATCAGAGTCTACCAGGTACTGGTGCAACAAATCAGACACACAATTATTAAGTATATGCTCTCTCAGGATTGTGTTATACAGGCTTTCATAATCAGTAACTTTACTGCCATGTAACCACCCCTCCAAGGCCTTCACTGAATGGTCAATGAAATCAACCCAGTCTTGTGAAGACTCCTTTTTGGTCTCTCTGAACTTTATCCTGTACTGTTCAGTGGTTAAGCCATAACCATCCAGGAGTGCATTCTTAAGAACTGTAAAATTATTGGCATCATTTTCTTTCACAGTAAGGAGCCTATCCCTACCTTTTCCATTAAATGATAGCCATAGGATAGCAGCCCACTGCCTTTGAGGGACATCCTGTACAACACAGGCCCTCTCAAGTGCAGCAAACCACTTGTTAATGTCATCCCCCTCCTTATAAGGGGGAACTATCTTGTGCAGATTCCTGGAATCATGCTCTTTTGCAGGATGACTATGGGGAATACTGCTGCTGCCACCATGGGTATCTAAACCCAACTTCTGTCTTTCCTTCTCTAATTCAAAAGACTGTCTATCCAAATCCAGCTGTTGCTTTTTAAGCTTCAGTCTAGTTTGTTCCACCCTCAACTTATTGAGTTCCCTCTCTAACATTCTGTCATCAGGGTTGGTGGGAGGGACATTTCTAGAAACAGAGCTATGATGGGAATGAACAGAAGGAGACCTGTCCCTTACAGAAGCCACCCTAACAGCTTGGTTTACAGAAACATTACTACCAGTATGGTGAGAATATATGCTTTTGCTATGATGTGAGACAACACTATTTATTTGGTGTGGCTCATCATCATTACCATCTATGCTAGATTGTCTAGTAATGGGCAGGCTAGGAAGTTTCTTTCCTGAATCTTTTCCTGGGGGAGTCCCTGAATCAGATTGGGAACTATTAGGTACTTTTTCAACAGATGGGGCAACTATGGCCTTATCCTGTTCTCTAAGCATGTTAAGTAACAGCTCCAAGGAAGGATTCTTCCCTACACTCAAACCTCTCTCTATACAGAGACTCCTTGCTCTTTTCCAGCTAAGGTTGTCATATGCAAGTTTGGACAGATCAACACTTTGGCCTGTGCCAGACATTTTTTAGAGAGAGTTAAAGTGATAGAAAAAGAGAAAAAAGTTTTCAGAACTTTTTGGAAAGACAGAAAAAACTTTTTAAACTTTTAAGAACTTTTTGAAAGTTTTAGAAGTACTTTTCAGCACTTAGAAAAGAGTGAAAAGAGGAAATGCAAAACTTTTTGGCTATGTGTATATACACTGACCTTGTTTTGTATATTTTTCTCTTATGAAAAGTACAATGACAAGAGTGGTAAGTAGTCTCAAGCACTTATCCCACCACTGCACAACCAATGTAGGAGGCTGGACTGGCTTGTAGTGAGTACCAAGGGGTACTTGCACCTTGCACCAGGCCCAGTTATCCCTTATTAGTGTATAGGGTGTCTAGCAGCTTAGGCTGATAGATAATGGTAGCTTAGCAGAGCAGCTTAGGCTGAACTAGGAGACGTGTGAAGCTACTACAGTACCACTTAGTGTCATATGCACAATATCATAAGAAAACACAATACACAGTTATACTAAAAATAAAGGTACTTTATTTTTATGACAATATGCCAAAGTATCTTAGAGTGTACCCTCAGTGAGAGGATAGGAAATATACACAAGATATATATACACAATAGCAAAAATATGCAGTATAGTCTTAGAAAACAGTGCAAACAATGTATAGTTACAATAGGATGCAATGGGGAAACATAGGGATAGGGGCAACACAAACCATATACTCCAAAAGTGGAATGCGAACCACGAATGGACCCCAAACCTATGTGACCTTGTAGAGGGTCGCTGGGACTATTAGAAAATAGTGAGAGTTAGAAAAATAACCCTCCCCAAGACCCTGAAAAGTGAGTGCAAAGTGCACTAAAGTTCCCCTGAGGACAAAGTAGTCGTGTTAGAGGAATAATGCAGGAAAGACACAAACCAGCAATGCAACAACTGTGGATTTCCAATCTAGGGTACCTGTGGAACAAGGGGACCAAGTCCAAAAGTCACAAGCAAGTCGGAGATGGGCAGATGCCCAGGAAATGCCAGCTGCGGGTGCAAAGAAGCTTCGACTGGACAGAAGAATCTGAGGTTTCTGCAGGAACGAAAAGGTTTAGAGACTTCCCCTTTGGTGGACGGATCTCTCTTGCCTTGTAGAGTCGTGCAGAAGTGTTTTCCCGCCAAAAGGATGCCAACAAGCCTTGCTAGTTGCAAATCATGCGTTTGCCGTTTTTGGACGCTGCTGGGGCCCAGGAGGGACCAGGAGATCGCAAATTGGACCTGAAAAGAGAGGGGACGTCGAGCAAGACAAAGAGCCCCCACTGAAGCAGGTAGCCCCCGGAGAAGTGCCAGAAACAGGCACTACAAGGATGCGTGAAACGGTGCTTGCTGAAGTTGCACAAAGGAGTCCCACGTCGCCGGAGACCAACTTAGAAAGTCGTGCAATGCAGGTTAGAGTGCCGTGGACCCAGGCTTGGCTGTGCACAAAGGATTTCCGCCGGAAGTGCACAGGGGCCGGAGTAGCTGCAAAGTCGCGGTTCCCAGCAATGCAGCCCATCGAGGTGAGGCAAGGACTTACCTCCACCAAACTTGGGCTGAAGAGTCACTGGACTGTGGGGGTCACTGGGACAGAGTCACTGGATTCGAGGGACCTCGCTCGTCGTGCTGAGAGGAGACCCAAGGGACCGGTGATGCAGCTTTTTGGTGCCTGCGGTTGCAGGGGGAAGATTCCGTCAACCCACGGGAGATTTCTTCGGAGCTTCTGGTGCAGAGAGGAGGCAGACTACCCCCACAGCATGCACAAGCAGGAAAACAGTCGAGAAGGCGGTAGGATCAGCGTTACAGAGTTGCAGTAGTCGTCTTTGCTACTATGTTGCAGGTTTGCAGGCTTCCAGCGCGGTCAGCAGTCGTTTCCTTATCAGAAGGTGAAGAGAGAGATGCAGAGGAACTCGGATGAGCTCTTGCATTCGTTATCTAAAGTTTCCCCAGAGACAGAGACCCTAAATAGCCAGAAAAGAGGGTTTGGCTACCTAGGAGAGAGGATAGGCTACTAACACCTGAAGGAGCCTATCAGCAGGAGTCTCTGACGTCACCTGGTGGCACTGGCCACTCAGAGCAGTCCAGTGTGCCAGCAGCACCTCTGTTTCCAAGATGGCAGAGGTCTGGAGCACACTGGAGGAGCTCTGGACACCTCCCAGGGGAGGTGCAGGTCAGGGGAGTGGTCACTCCCCTTTCCTTTGTCCAGTTTCGCGCCAGAGCAGGGGCTAAGGGGTCCCTGAACCGGTGTAGACTGGCTTATGCAGAATTGGGCACATCTGTGCCCAACAAAGCATTTCCAGAGGCTGGGGGAGGCTACTCCTCCCCTGCCTTCACACCATTTTCCAAAGGGAGAGGGTGTCACACCCTGTCTCAGAGGAAGTTCTTTGTTCTGCCATCCTGGGCCAGGCCTGGCTGGACCCCAGGAGGGCAGCTGCCTGTCTGAGGGGTTGGCAGCAGCAGCAGCAGTGAAACCCCAGGAAGGGCAGTTTGGCAGTACCAGGGTCTGTGCTACAGACCACTGGGATCATGGGATTGTGCCAACTATGCCAGGATGGCATAGAGGGGGCAATTCCATGATCATAGACATGTTACATGGCCATATTCGGAGTTACCATTGTGAAGCTACATATAGGTAGTGACCTATATGTAGTGCACGCGTGTAATGGTGTCCCCGCACTCACAAAGTTCAGGGAATTGGCTCTGAACAATGTGGGGGCACCTTGGCTAGTGCCAGAGTGCCCTCACACTAAGTAACTTTGCACCTAACCTTTACCAGGTAAAGGTTAGACATATAGGTGACTTATAAGTTACTTAAGTGCAGTGTAAAATGGCTGTGAAATAACGTGGACGTTATTTCACTCAGGCTGCAGTGGCAGGCCTGTGTAAGAATTGTCAGAGCTCCCTATGGGTGGCACAAGAAATGCTGCAGCCCATAGGGATCTCCTGGAACCCCAATACCCTGGGTACCTTAGTACCATATACTAGGGAATTATAAGGGTGTTCCAGTAAGCCAATGTGAATTGGTAAAATTGGTCACTAGCTTGTTAGTGACAATTTAAAAGTAATGAGAGAGCATAACCACTGAGGTTCTGGTTAGCAGAGCCTCAGTGAGACAGTTAGGCACCACACAGGGAACATATACATGCACACCTATGAGCACTGGGGCCCTGTGTGACAGGGTCCCAGCGACACATACATATAGGCCACAAACCTATGAGCACTGGGGTCCTGACCAGCAGGATCCCAGTGACACATAACAAACATACTGAAAACATAGTGTTTTCACCTTGAGCACTGAGGCCTGGCTATCAGGATCCCAGTGAGACAGTGAAAACAGTGACAAACACCCTGACATACACTCACAAACAGGCCAAAAGTGGGGGTAACAAGGCTAGAAAGAGGCTACCTTCTCACATGCTGAGACCTGCGTTGCTGTCTGCACCATGGCCTGGGGACACCGCTCCAGTGGGTACACAAAGCACCATCCCATCCCGCACTGTAGCCCCAGTCTACCGACGCCAGTATCATCGACTTCAGTGCCATCAACAGGCATCCTGCCTGCACCGTGGCCTGTGAGTACCATCCCATCCTGCACTGCTGGCTTGGGCCTACCAACAACAGCACTTCAGCAACGTCAACGCCTCTATCTGCACTGTGACCTGGCGACACCGCACGTTGCACCCCCCCACTTCACACCGCAGCCCTGGTCTCACTGACACCGCTGGACTCTGTCACGCGCCGCTGCCTGCACCGTGACATGTGGGCACTGCACCTCACATCATCCCATTTGGCACTGCAGCCCTAAAGCCATCCAAGCCAGCACTCCTGACTTCATCAGCCAGGAGTTCAATCCTCAACGTGTGTGATTTCATGGGCCCCGACAACTCCTGCACCATCTCTGGAACCGACACTGCAGCGCCAGCGACGCTGCTCTCCAGAGCTCACCACTAGGACTACGATTCCCTGCAATTCCAAAGGTACTCTTTGCGAGTATTCCTTACACCGTAGCTGGCCTGTGACGCTGCAGCTGGCCTGAATTGTTGGTTTTGTTGATCATGACACTGTGGTAGCCCCAGGTGGAGCTATCGGATTCAAGGAACTGTATTTTTGATTAAATCCTGCAGAATTCATATTTTTATTACTGTATGTTGGATTTTTATCATATTTTGTCTTGTTTTATATAGATAAATATTGGCTATTTTTCTAAAACTGGTGTGGTGTCTTTTTGTAGTGTTTTCATTTATTACTGTGTGTTATGTGCAAATGCCTTACACATTACTTCTGCGATAAGCCAAGCTACCAAGGGGTTATCTGAGTGGGTATCTCCCTTATCCTGACTAGAGTGAGGATCCCTACTTAGACAGGGTACAAACCGACTGCCAACTAGACACCCTATTTCTAACTACATACGTTACATTTTCATAAAGCACCACACTTTGATTTGTGAAACAAATTACATTCATTTTATACAATAACAAGAAATTGACATCATACATTATACTAAAAAAAGACATTTTTGAACATAGCATAAAATAGAGCTTGAAAACTACATAGCACTTTAACATTTGTGTAAATGTGAAAGAAAAGAGAGAATGACCAACATCACTTTGCAATATTCTTTTCACAAAACCAAAAAAGTCATCATTGTATTTGTAGTCATTTCAATTTGACACTTGGACCACTTGCAAAATGATCAGTTGAACATACCTAGCAAATTATAGAGGAAATGAACAGACATTTAAAGTATATGTTAGACCTGACAGCCCTAGAGTGGTCATCCCCCAACTTTTTGTCTGCCTCCCTCCATCTTTCTGACCATGGTTTTGCTGGTTTCAGAGCTTTGCACACTTTACCACTGCTGTCCAGTGCTAAAGTGCATGTGCTCTCTCCCCTAAGCATGGTAACATTGGCTCCTAGCCAATTGGCATATTTAGTTTACCTAAAAGTGCCTAGTAAGTGCACTAAATGTGCCCAGGGCTTGTAAACTAAATGCTACCATTGGTTCTGCAGCACAGATTGTGCCACCCACATAAGGAGGCCCTTAACTATGTCTCAGGCCTGCCATTCCCAGGCCTGTGTGTATAGTTTCACTGTCACTTCAATTTGCCTTTTATAACTACTTGCCAAGCCTTAAGCTCCCCTTTTTCTACGTATATGTCACCCTTTAGGTAGGCTCTAGGTAACCCATAAACATTAAATGGAGATTCAAACCTGTAATTTTAAATACAACAACGTAACATTCACATAAACAAACAGTCAAGGCAAATACAACAAATAATACATGAAGAAAAACACACATATTGACAATACATGTTGACCATTAGTATAACGAGAGATACAACAATGATGCTACAAATTTCCTTTAGAAAATTGATAAATACATTTATGTATGGATGCATATGTTAAAAAAGATGCAAACCACATTAGCAACAGCTAAATTAAGAGGAAAAGCAAAGTTTAGGTTTAGTCACGTATTCGCAAGTATAATTTACCAGTCTCTACTCCACCAGGGATTCCTGGCAAACCTTCTAGACAGTGGTTTTGACGTTCATGGATTTTCTTGCCTCCCTTGCAGTGGCTCCAAACTGGCTACAGTGACATTGATTAGGTGTTAGGTCTTTTGTGTGAAGGTAGAGCACTCCCTACTCAGTTGCAAGTGGGCTGTACTCAGCTCTACCCCATCATCATGTCAACAGCTGCCCCATCAAGGTACACCAAATCCCTCTAATCTGTCACTGTCTTGGAGGAATTCTCAAAGTCTATCAGTTATGTCCAGTCAGGTGATCGAAGGCTACAGGCACAAAAGTGCTAAAGGTAGAAAAATTGAAACACTCTAAAAGTGCAAAAACAACAAGGTGATCAATAGGATGTGGCCCTCAATTATAATCAGTGGCTGAGATTAATTCAAGAATTCCACACATCACTTTTTGTATACTTTGGATAAATTAGTAGAACTTCCTAAAAGTGGCAATTTCAAAATTTGATACTTCACCATTAAAAATGTTTTTTTATTGCAATTGAAAAGAAACCAAACATGACATAGTTACCTGCCCCAATTGAAAATGAAAGCTTTTGAAACGTAATAAGAAATCCCGATGTAATCCTGCGAGAGGGGTAGGCCTTCCATTGAAGCGGATGGCACAATAAGTACTGCAGGCTCATTGGTAACAATTAACTTACAGGCCCTTGGTATATGTTATACTACTCTACTAGGGACTTCCAAGAAAAGTAAATATGCCAAATTTGTAAAAGTCAATTTAACCATGGTTTAGGGAAGTAAGCACAAGCACTAGCAGTAGTAAAGATCACAAAGTGCAAAGGCCATCAAAAATAAGTTCAGCAAAATGTATGAGGAGAGGCAAATTGGTTGGGGTATCTATCTATCTATCTATCTATCTATCTATCTATCTATCTATCTATCTATCTATCTATCCTTCCATCTATCAAGATATAGATATCGGTAAAGATATAGATGCAGATGTAGATATAGATATGGATATATCCAAAAGCTCCAGCTGTTGCCAGCAGGCACTCAAATGCAAGCAGTGCACAGTGGATAACAGTGCCACCAAACTGCTTACAATCCAAAGAAGTCTCACTTCATACAGATATGAAATGGCATCCCAGAATCAGCTCATCAATACCTTTGTTCACAATAAGTGCAGAAGTGAAAAATAGTGTCAACACGTTTTGGCTTACAAAGCCTTGCTCACGGTGCTGGCTGCCATACTTTACACTTTCAATGCAAATAGAGCCCAACCGTGAACAACAACAATGCTCATGTCCTGTTATTAAGTGTAATTTTTTATGCAACAGAAAATTACACAGATTTCCATAATGGAATGTTTCCATGATTTAAAGGAATTTGAAACAAAAGCTTTAAATTAAACCTTCATTCCCATGTTTAAAGATATTTGATATGCAACGTGATAGCTGAGGTATCAGGTCTGATTGTACATATTTTTTTAAGTTGATTGTGAAGGTATTAAATAGAAGTATTATTATATAGGTTTAGTTTATACTATATTTTGTGAATACACAAATGTTGCTCTACTATTTTAGTGGTAATTAGTATGGCATTGTTAGACCTGACAGCCTTAGGGTGGTCACCCTTAACTTTTTGCCTGCCTCCCTTCACTTTTTGGACACTGTTTTTGCTGGTTTTAGGACTCTGCAAACTTTACCACTGCTAACCAGTGCTAAAGTGCATATACTCTCTCCCTTAAACCAGGGTGACATTGGTTCACACCCAATTGGCTTATTTAATCTACTTGTAAGTCCCCAGTAAAGTGCACTACATGTGCACAGGGCCTGTAGATTAAATGCTACTAGTGGGCCTGCATCACTGATTGTGCCACCCACATAAGCAGCCCCTTAACCATGCCACAGGCCTGCCATTGCAAAGCATGTGTGTGCAGTTTCACTGCCACATCGACTTGGCATTTAAAAGTACTTGCCAAGCCTGAAACTCCCTTTTTTCTACATATAAGTCACCCTTAAGGTAGGCCCTAGGTAACCCATAGGTCAGGGTGCTAAGTAGGTAAAAAGCAGGACATATACATGTGTAGTTTATATGTCCTAGTAGTGTAGAACTCCTAAATTTGTTTTACACTGCTGTAAGGCCTGCTCCTTTCATAGGCTAACATTAGGGCTACCCGCATATACTGTTTGAGTGGTAGATTGTGATCTGAAAGGAGTAACAAGGTCATACCTAGTATGGCCAGAATGGTAATACAAAATCCTGCTGGCTGATGAAGTTTGGATTTAATATTACTATTTTAGAATTGCCACTTTTAGAAAATGAGCATTTCTCTGCACTTAAATCCTTCTGTGCCTTACAATCCATGTCTGGCTAGGTTACTTGACAACTCCCTTGTGCATTTCACTCAGACAACCCCAAACACAGGATGCTCAGTCACACCTGCACACATCTGCATACTGAATTGGAATTTCTGGGCTGGGTGGGTGGAGGGCCTGACACTTACATTTGAAAGGACAGTGGCCTGTCCTCACACAATGGACTGCCAAATCCCCTACTGGGACCCTGACAGACAGGATGGAACTGGAAGGGGACCTTGTACACTTCTCAGCCACTCTTTGAAGTCTCCCCCACTTCAAATGCACATTTGGGTATTTAAACAGGGCCTCTGACCCTACCAACTCAGACACTTTTGGACAAGATACCACTGGTGAAGAAACTCTGAACCAGGACAAGCAACCTGCCAAGAGGAACTGCCTGGCTGCCCAAAGGACTCACCTGACTGATTTTCTGCAAAGGACTGCTGCCCTGCTGTTACCCTGCTGCCTTGCTGCCCTCTGGCTCTGCTGAGAAGTGCTCTCTAAGGGCTTGGATAGAGCTTGCCTCCTGTTCTTTGAAGTCTCAGGACCAAAAAGACTTCATCCTGCAAAGAACTCGTTGTGCAGCGAAAATTTGACGCACAGCCTGCTAGGAATTACCCACAGCCTGCATCGCAGTGAGAAAATCCATGCACGCCAAACTGGAACGACACAGCCCGGCTCCCCGAGAGGAACTCGTCGCAGCACCAGCGTTGTGACCGGAACTTCGGCACACATCCCACTGAATCGATGCATAGCCGAACTGGAATGATGCAGCCCGACTTCTTGACAGAAGAATCGATGCAGCACCTGCCACACAACAGAAATCTCCCGCTCACTGGATTCGACGCAGCTCCTGTGACTTCGTCCTGCACGCCCACGATTTCTCTGTATCATCCCTGGGGCATCCGAATACCCTGCAACCCAAAGAGGATCCAAGACAGCGCGCTGGAAATCAATGCAAAGCCTTCCCTGCGTGGAAATTTTTCAACGCATGCGTCTGTGTGCGCCCGGTTAAACCAACGCACACCTCCCTATTTTCCACACATTTCTTCCTCTGCAGTCCCTTGTGGATAATTTTAACGCAAACCAGCAACTTTGTGCTTGCAAGAGACACTTGTTGCTTTTTAAAGACTAAAGACTCTTTTTAACATTCTCTGAAGGGATATTTCAACGTGTACTTACCAAATCTTGATCGTTTTGACCTGCATTTAACCAGATAAATATTCTATATTTTTCTAAACACTGTGTTGTGTATTTTTGTGGTGTGATACTGTGTTATTGCGTGATATATTGCACAAATACTTTACACATTGCCTTCTAATGTAAGCCTGACTGCTCAGTGCCAAGTTACCAAAGGGTGGGCACATGTTAAATTGGATTGTGTGCGACTTACCCTGACCAGAGTGAGGATCCTTGCTATGACAGGGGGTAACTTGACTGCCAACCAAAGTCCCCATTTCTAACAGGCATGTATATAAAGAAATAAATACATAATGTAAGCTGGTTGACAGTAAACTTTTAAAGTTGATAGAGTATCTTATTGTGTTCTGTCTTCTGTATTCCACATGTACTTTCAGCAGTATGATTAAAAGGATTCGCAGGGTTTTCAATAAAAGATGAGAAAAGTTGGAGGACATAGGTTTTCAGTTCCAATTTGGAGGAATTCGTCAAGAGACATGGTTCTGTAAATAAATCCCTTTATTTGTGTGTTATTATTTCTATGCCAGCGTAATCCATTAGGTCACTTGCAACAAACAAACTGAGGCTTTAAATTCTATGGTAATTTTCCATCCTAAGGAAACTTTCAAAACCTATGCAACTACAACCCAAATTATGATAAATGGGGAGAGAATCCTGAGAAACCATGGCAGTCACAAAGAACCTGTAAAGAAGTTGCTACTGTGGGAGAGAGAAACTGAAGTACTGGAGCTAACCTCCACAAGAGAAAAATAGAGCGTGCAATGGCCGAGAACACAAGATGACTGATGCAGCTATTGAAGATCAAAGCAATCGATTCCTTATCTGGGAGGGGACACAAGTGGCCACTTCCGACCATCCTGACGGGATGACACTCAACACACATATGCATGGATGTGGCATGGAACACAAACAACACTCCCAGTAAACAGCCTTACAATGGACTCACATAATACACACATTACAGCACAATGGAAGGACAATGACATGCACAATAGGCAGATCAACAAATAAACAAACCTCACTATACAAACAATATCTGACCGATTCGGATCGGCCCATCAGAAGCACCCAGGGAAAGATGCTGCACTGGGACACATATCGCTTTGCAAATTCACATAAACAACAGTTGCACACGAAATGACCCGACATGTACTTCCGGGACAAATAACACTAGGCCCAAATGACATGCCTACCTTCACAATGTGGAAGTGAAAGTCAACAAAGCACAAACAACTCCAACTGCATGGGACATACATCTACAGGAACTAGCTGAGAGGTGCACACAGCTAAATGAATACATGCACAGTCAATTACAAACAAATGTAGCACAACTGAATACGCTCCATGTCTGCACAAACAAAGCTCAAGCTGATACAGATGAGATGAGTACATGATCCATATCAGGGGATCAAGTCTTACACCATACATGCTCACATTGGACAACACAAGATGAAATACTTACTATAACAAACAGTACACAATGCCTTTACACCTCCATTGCATTTACACCCACATATCCATACAGTAAACATACATCCCTGTCTTGGGGGGGACACCAGCCCTGCCCACAAAGTCAGATACTGCAAACAACAGCAAAAGGAACAGCAAGCAGGCTGAAATACACACAACAGTAGGCAGACAGCACACGTTACTCAGGAACAGCATTAAGGTAGAAAAGGAATTGCAGGACAAAGTGTACCCAAAAAAGGACAACTATTTGGGTTTCTTCAGATTCATATAGTCCAAGGCCTTTGACCAGTCCATATATTTTCCCATAATAGCACAGTACTATGCCAACACTTGACTCCTAACTGCCAGGGAACCTCCATAGGAAGGGGCATCAAGTGGGTATGCAGGCACCCCAGGGGTTGGATTTGGGAGGGTGGTTGGTCTTGGGTTTGAAAGGGGGTGGGCCTCTTTTTGGGAGGGGTGGGCTTCTTCTTGGGGTGGAGAATTATGGGTGCTTGCAGGGGGGGGCAGCAGAGGTCTTGGAGGAGAAATGGAGGGGCTGGGTGGGGGCCTCTTGGGTTTGGGATGGGGTGGAGGGAGTAGAGGAAAGGGCAAGGTCAAACATAAAAAATGTATTAGGGATACGGGCGGTCATCAGAAGGGTGTCAGGATTTGGAGGTTGAGGGAGTGGTTGTCTGCTGTGTTGGTATGGATGTTGTAGGTGTGTGCTTCTGGGAGGTATGCTTGTTTTGGTGAGTGTCTGTTGGGTGGGTGAGTGAGTGTGTTTTGTGTGTCTTTAAGGCCCAGGAGGTGGAGGTTCTGGGGGATGGATTGGTGGATGTGTGTATATCTGCTGGTGTGGTGACTGCTGGTATGCTGGATGTGGTAGATGTCTGTATGTCTGTTGTGGTGTCTGCAGGTATGGTGCTTATGGTGGATGTCTGGGGTTCTGTTGGGGTGGTGTCTGTAGATATGCTGGGTGTTGTGGGTGTGTCAATTACTTTTGGTGTGGTGCCTGTGGGTATTCTGGATGTTGTGTGTGTAATGATGAAGGGGTGGGGGTGTCTAGAGAAGTGGAGACTGTTGAATCAGTGGGTGGCTGTTATTTGCTTGTGTGCTGGTGTATTTTGTGGTGATTGCATTTGTATATGCTGCTTGTGTGTTGATGCAAAAGTGTGGTAGCCTGGAGAAGGTGACATGGAAATACCCATGTCACTTGAAATATATGCGTGCTGATCTGTCTGTGTGCTTTGGGTAGGTAGGAGCAGTGGTGATTTGGATTGGGAAGAGGGAGGTGGAGGGGAGACAGAAGGTGGAAGGGTGACCGGCTGCCATCAGTGAAGAGGCCAGAGCTTAAAAAGATCCCTGTAGCCAGACATTGCACAATAAATGCCTTGCAGGAATGCATTTGTCTGTTGTAGCTGTGTCTGTGGGTGGCTGTTATTTGCTTGTGTGCTGGTGTGTTTTGTGGTGTGTGTGTTTGTGTGTGCTGCTTGTGTGTTGAAGTGGATGCGTGTGACAAAAGTACAGTAGCCTGGGGAAGGTGACATGGAAATACCCATGTCACACTTGAAATATATCAACAATGCACACTTCACCAAGTGATATTTGTTCCAATAGAGTCATGGAGGTAGCATAAATGTTGATCAGAAAGGCCACACATGTGGCATGGAAATGAACACTGTGGACATCATGTGCAATATGTCAGGGAGAGATGTCCCCAAAATCCACAACACAATGAATTATTAAGCCCTACAAATGTCTGGCACCCCTTACAATGACATACTATATGTGCATCAGTAGATACCATCCATTCCTTGGATGATGAAGAGGCCCTGAGATTTGCAAGTACTTGTTGAAGGCCCTCAACATGTTGCCCAATTGGAAGCTACATTACTGTTTCCATTATGGTCATGCAGACTCAAATGTCTGTCTGTGGATGAATGTTTGTACCTATACAGAAGTGATTCCAACATACTTACAAGTCACCCCGTGATGCTGGCCAACAGTCAAGGCACAGATCTTACCCATTCCTCATGTGCTAAGCGCTTAGCTATATGAGTCTACACCATGGGCATTGAAATGCACACTGTGGCTCAAGCTTCTAGGCATACATGTCATGTCCCTCATTGCTACTACAGTTGTTTGTGCCAATTGACATGGTATGAAGGGTGAGGGTTTGAGCCAGCCAATATTCAGCAGTGACACACTCCTTTATGTGGCACAACATGAAATGTACCCCCATTATAAATGTCCTATTCCACACAGAGTTTGCCATGCACATTTATGTGAGTGACTGCAGATATCCCATCAACATAGGTAGACTATGCATGAAACAACAGCTTTCAAATGTTTTTCAAAAGAGAAAGGAACATATGCTGACATGTAGGCACAAGGAATGTGATGACAGTGATGACAGATAAATCATGTCATTTTACATTCCCCACTTACTAAGGGAAAGTATTGACCTATAGCTGCACCCAAAGTACAGTGTAAGCTCTGTCACATGTATGTTGGCCATTTTGACATTACAGACTGCAGTGTGGCATCAGCACCCATCATACACTAAAAACAAGTGGCCTCTGGGTGGCAGATGCCTATATTCATAATTACCCAGACACATAGCTTAGGGCAATGATCCATCACCTACTTACCATTGGCTTGTAACATTTAGGAGTAGTGGTCTGTTGCATAGATATTACACACACTGCAACAACAAACAGTAGTTGTTTGCTAAATGTACCCAGCCTTATGTTGTCTTTGCAGAGCAAGTGGTTTGTGGAACATACCCAGTTGTCTCCTAGGTTCCTGGGCCAATATGCAGGGCACATCAGTATGCACCACATGGCATGTCTACACAAACAATCACTGATCTACTGTTTGACACATGGCTGATACCTAATTGTAAGGGGGAACTGTCAGAACCTCATTCACTTGGCAATGGGACAGGCAGGAATATGTCCTTTACTCACCCCCTTATGGCTGCTGTGCTGCCCTCAAATGCCCATCAAGCTCCAGATAGGCCACCACCAGAATGCAGGCCATTACGGGGGTCATGGTCTGATGGGCACCCTGCCCACGTTGAGAGGATAACCCCAGCTGGATCTCAGTGTTCTTTCAGGCACTGCGCCTCAGGTTCCCCCACCTTTTTCTGCAGTGGGTGCTCTGCCTGCTGTGGACGCCTAGGGTCTACCACTTCTTGGCAATGGCTCTCCATAATCCATTCTTTTGATTGACTTTGACCAGCATAGATTCAAAAGACAAATCAAGAGATCATGATCATAAGTTTCATCACACATGGTTGGGTCACATACATTTCTGTAACATCAGGCTGACCTTCCTATTTGGCAATACTCCCCAAATAGGACACATACTAGCCAATAAGTAAAGGGACATGACTACAGACATATATTTCTCCATCTGCAGGATAACACACTACCCTGCTCAGGCCCCACAATGTCTAAGCAAGCTTACTGACATCATGTGACATCATGTGGCAAATGCTCTAGTAACCTGACTACGATGTGAGCCTAGGGTAAACTTCCTAGGCATGAATAGACAAACACATTCCCACCCTGTGAGACTGACTCTCTGCATACAGTCCCTACAGGCACAAACTCAAACTTTATATATGGGTAACAAAAAAGGGACTGGCATGTTGGGTACAGAAAGTGTCTTTCCTGTCAATTTGTGGACATGTGCAATAACAAATGCAGATTCATGCCACATCAGGGGTGGGGTTCTGAACTATGTACCTGTACCACAGAACACTCTTTTGGACTTATATGCCCATCCTTCAGAGATGGCATCCAACAAACAAAGGCATGTGTTGCACAGTTTCTGCTGTGTGACCAAGCTACTGAGTCACATATCATGGTCTCTCAGGAATCAACACACTGTCTGCATTGTGGGACTGTCAATTATGTAATAAGCCTGTACAGGACAAATATGACCTGTGGGAAGGTGACAACAGCGCTGTGGGAGTCAATTGGCATGTACAACTGCAATAGCAATTGACAATGATGCTAAGTGCCCATATATATTAGATTCATAATTTACCTCTGTACCAAACCCTAATCTAATCAAAGTATTGAGGCATTCTGTGTAGGATTTGCCACCAAAGTCTCATATTGGCCACACTACAGGATCTGCTGTGGTAATGGGTGTGGGCACAGTGCCGTAGTTGCATAGCCACAGTGACTCAACCCCAACCTAGATTAAGACCCGTACCGGAAGATACTTTTGACAGACCTTGGTCTCTGCAGGCTGAGCATACAGAACCTACAGGACACTTTCATCCCATCACTTTCAGGCATGACAGTACATCATATAGCCAACAGCAATTTGGCATGTGGTGTGGGTGGCAACCTGAAGATCAGAGTGATTCATGATATGCCTTCCAAACAATGGTTTAGCAAGGGCAAATGTGTTAGTAAACTCTCTGTGGCACCATACACATTGCTCATATTACTTTCAACTGACTCATACAACATGCAGACTCAACTCATGCTGTCATGCACATACATTTTGTCTAACTTTTTCAACAGTCATGAGGAAAGAGGTGTCAGTGGATTGCAGTTATGACTCCTCACCTGGTTATGTGCATCTAAGAGGATCTAGGAACCCAAACACCTCACACAACACAATGTGACTGAACTTTACATATGGCACTGACTACCAGTGCCACCACATTGCTCATCCCATTGATGTCACGCAGACTGCAACAATAGCACATGAGTAATCACCCTGGCACAAGTGGCCATATTCTAGCCTGTGATGAGGGAAAGAATTGTGAAGTACAGAGAAAACTGTGCACATGAGGTACTTACCTGCTCCTCTGGTGTACCATAGAGTTGTTCATATAGGGGTAGGACCTCATCTACTAGCCTCTCTAGCTTCTCTCAAGAAATTACAGGGGCCTTATCACCTGCTGGATGGGGCATGATTGCTCCCAGAGGCAGTTCACAGCAGCTCAGGTCATGGAGTTCTGCTGGCAGGAGCCAAGTTAATTAATCTGCAGAACATGACAGTCATGTCCACCATGTAAGTGGTCGTCACTGCCAGCAAACACAGCAATTGGACTGTGACCGCCACTGGCAACAACGTTAGCCTATGGCTGTGTCCACCATGGTTGCAACCACGTAACACCATGATGACCTCTGCTGGCGGTCGTGGGCAGTTCCTAATGTCCAGTGGTGTAGGTCAGGCAGTTGCAATTTTGGAAGTCTGAAAAGTTACATTGGACCTCATAAACTGTGTCACACCTCCGAAAATGTTGTTTTGAGCTCATGAACATGCATATCCTGTCTTGTCATGTAGGTTCTACTACACAAACACCATTGTTGTATGTTGCAAAGCACAGATGGCACGCAGTCCACCCCGCCAATGGTCATTTTGGTGGTCGGGATATCCAGTCTCATTTAGAGGGGCAATTGTGTGACACATCTTTGGGTTTGGTCTATATACATGTTGTGTACACATGTGTAGGAAGCTGTGGGGGTCACATGTGACCCTTGTGTTATTTACAGCACCCATGTATTCTGGTTGTCATGTGTATCCATTCTGAAATGCCTTGTCACATGATATCAATGACATGGATCATGTATGTTGCTGTGGACACAATGACAATTGTTAAACATCAAGGGGGTCATTACAACCCTGGCGGACGGTGTTAAAGGTGCGGTAATACCGCAAACAGGCCGGCGGACAAAAAAAGGGAATTATGACCGTGGCAGAAACCGCCAACATAGATAGCCACTTTAACACTCCGACCGCCACGGCGGTACAGACAAGCAGCGCGGCGGTCACCGCCAACAGACAGGCGGAAGACGATGTACCACCCATAGTATCACAACCCGCCAATCCGCCACCTTTTCCGGGGCGGATTCACAGTGGATAAAAACACGGTGGAAACAGCTTTTGCAATGGGAAAACGCTCACCTTAACACACTCCACGAGGAAGGAGGACACCATGGAGCCGTAATTACAAATCCTACCTGCCCTTGTCTTCCTGCTCATTTATGAACACCAGCAACGGCGGCGGCGAAGACAATGGTGAGTACTGCACCTACGACATAGGGGAGGGGGGAGGCAAAAGTAAGGGGGAAACACACGAAACGCCCCCATCCCCGCCCCCACCCTTGCAATTATAACACACACAGCTATGCATGTCAAAACATCACAGTAACAACCCACAACCCCCCCGGAAGAACGCAAAGACCAAAGGAAATCAGTCGATAAATTGTAATGTATCAAAATACAGTTACCAAATATACACAGATATAAATATATACACAATCAAAAGTATATACATTACGAGAAGCAGTGCAGGTATGCACATATCAATGTCCGTGCACCACTGGTCCAAAAATGCATGGGTGAGGCCCACAATAGATACCTGTCCACAAACGGAGAGAACACTGCTGGGGCATCAGAGAGAAATACAACAGGCACCTCAGGGGGAAGGGAAGAGGGGGCACCTCAGCCGGATTACACCACCACACCAGATCCACGACGGGGCTCCATGCCCATTGATGTATCCTGGGGAATGCAAAGCCGCAGTCTCTCAAGTCACTACAGTGGGTGGGTTGCCCACTGTACCATCCGGGGGAGTGCAAAGCCACAGTCTCTCAAGTCTCTACAGTGGGTGGTTTGCCCACTGTACTATCCTGGTGAGTGCAAAGCCACAGTCTCTCAAGTCTCTACAGTGGGTGGCTTGCCCACTGTACCATCCTGGGGAGTGCAAAGCCACAGTCTCTCAAGTCTTTACAGTGGGTGGTTTGCCCACTGTACCATCCTGGGGAGTGCAAAGCCACAGTCTCTCAAGTCTCTACAGTGGGTGGCTTGCCCACTGTACCATCCTGGGGAGTGCAAAGCCACAGTCTCTCAAGTGGATGACAGTCTCCACTGGTTCTGGAGGGGGAATGGTGCCCACACTGCATTTAGCTCCCCGTGACGGTTCCTGTACCATCACAGTCCCAGCTGTACATCGGAAAACGATGCTTGATGTGGCAGTGATTCCCTTGTTCAGCGGTGCATTGCCATGCCAGTCTCTGATCTGTTCAGCGGTTCTCTGCCCTGTTCAGCGGTCTTCACCATGGTGGTGATTCCCTTGTTCAGCGGGGCTTTGCCATGGCGGTCTCTGATCTGTTCAGCGGTTCTCTGCCCTGTTCAGCGGTGCTGTGCCCTGTTCAGCGGTCTTCACCATGGCGGTGATTCCCTTGTTCCGCGGGGCTTTGCCATGGCGGGTTCTGATCTGTGCATTGGTGTGTGGCATGACGGTCCCTCATTTTCCAGCGGGGCTGTGGCAGCTGGGGCCCTCCTGGGCATTGACTCTGGCGGTGGTCTCCTAACCAGTGACGATACTTGTGCCCTCCTGGGCACTGACTCTGGCGGTGGTCTCCTGACCAGTGACGATACTTGTGCCCTCCTGGGCAATGACTTTGGCAGTGGTCTCCTGACCAGTGACGATACTTGTGCCCTCCTGGGCAATGACTCTGGCGGTGGTCTCCTGATCAGTGACGATACTTGTGCCCTCCTGGGAAATGACTCTGGCGGTGGTCTCCTGACCAGTGATGACAGTGCTGGCGGTGGCGTCCCGGCCGCCGGGGAGGATGGCGCCCTTCTCCGCTGTGCTGCTCTAACCAGACTGTGCAGACTTCCTCTGGCCCTTCACCACCTTTGTAGGAGTCACAGCTGACTCTGCAGTCCCCCTGGGACCCTTGTGAGCAGTTTTGCTGCCCGGAGTCTTCACCCTGTCCTGTCGGCCACTTTCCAACTTGAGGTGCTTTACAGGGGGTGGACTGGCAGTGCTTTGGCTCCGTGTCACACTGCCTGCCCTGGTGGCCGGTGCACTCCACACACCTGTAACACGCACTACTGGTACTGAAGTCTTTTTGGCTGAGGCGCTACTACGGGACTTATGAATTGGAGGGGTGGGGATGGGGGCAAAGACGTCAACGTTGCTGAGGGAGAGTTTATGACGAACACTGGGATGGGTCGCTGGAGGGGTCTGGGAGTGGAGGAAGAGGAGGTGGTTGTAGGAGGTGTCACTTTAGGAGGTGTTTTGGGTGCAGGTACTGGAGGCTGTCGTGAGGTGATGGATGTTGGTGTGTGGGTGCCCGTGTTTGTGTTCTTTGGGAGGGGGCGTCACAGACACACTGGGAGAGGACACAGGGGACGTGTAAATGGGAGTGGGGGTGGTGAGTGCAGGTGAGCGGGGTGTGGTGCTGGGTGTTCTGGTGCGAGTCCTACTGGCTGTAGATGTAGTGCATGCAGGTGAGAGTGTAGATGACACTGGGAGGGAGGAGGGAGACGATGAAGAGGGGGACACAGTGGAGGCAGTGGATTTTGCTGTGTCTGTATGTGTCTGATGCTTGGTGAGTGCCTGTGGGATGTGTGGTGCCTATGTTTGCCCGAGCTACTTTTGTGTGTTGAGGTGTGTGCATGCTTGTCTGTTGGTGTGCTTGGGATAGGCTGGGGTACAGGGGACTGGGTCTGGGTGGAGGAAGTTGGAGGGGGGAGGCTAGACACAGGGTCAATTGCTGCCATCAGTGCTGAGGCCAAAGATTGCAGGGTTCGATGAAGGGCAGCCTGACCAGAATGAATGCCCTCCAGGAATGCATTACCGTGTTGTAACTCCCTTTCTACACCCTGGATGGCATTCACAATGGTAGACTGCCCAACAGTGAGTGACCTGAGGAGGTCAATGGCCTCCTCACTGAGGGCAACTGGGGTGACAGGGGCAGGGCCTGAGGTGCCTGGGGCGAAGGTGATGCCCACCCTCCTGGGTGAGCGGGCACGGGGCGAACGCTGAGGGGCTGCTGGGAGGGCGGTGCTGGTAGGGGAGGTGGCGGCTGTACCTGTAGAAGTGGGGGGCACAGATGGTGCCGCCACCACAAGGGAGATCCCAACGGCGGACGAGTCTGTGTCGCTGGTTGGTGATCCGGTGCCCGACGTGAAGCTCCCCTCGCCCTCCGTCCCACTGGTGCATGCTGTGGTGTGGCCCTCCATGGCCATGTGGGATGCAGCTCCCTCGTGCTCCGGTGCCACTGTACCTCCACCTGATGATGCTGATGCACAAAAGAACAGGCAGAGCAGAAAAAGGGGGGGGGGGCGACAGAAGAAAGACAGGTTGAGTGCATGGCATATCGCTACTGTTGGCGGACAATACAGACACAGCAGCCCCCTGCACTACGCCGTGCTCCTGGCCTCTACAGATGCAATTCCTGGGATCAGGCCTACATGGCTATGGTGGACATCTGCACACATGGAAGCCACAGTCATTAGCAAGAGCACCGTCGAAGTGAGTGGGCCCCATCCCTGCCCTTGCCATGTGGCACATGCATTCACAGTCCTTCATGTTCACTGCACTCTGCCCCCTTCCCTCTTACAACCAGCCCTCTTCACCCAGGCATAGCCCATACAACGTGCTCCCTGTGTACTTACCTGTTGGTCTGGAGGACCGTAGAGTAGCGTGTACTGGGGGAGGACCCCGTCGACTAGCTTCTCCAACTACTGAGCAGTGAAGGCAGGGGACCTTTCCCCAGAAGCAGCAGCCATTGTCTCTTCCAGACCAAGGTCACAGCAGCACTTGCAGTGTAGGTCCTCTCCTGTCGAAGATCAGGTATCAAGTGATTGAACAGATAGAAAATGGCGGTCACGTCCGTGGCGGTGACGTCCGCGGCGGTGCGTATCATCACCGCCGGCGCACTTCATCATTGGCTCCTGGGACCCATAGGGTCCAATGTTAACCAATGCAGCATTGCGCCGTGGTTTACGACCGCCTATCGCGACGGTGTACAGCGCCAGCGCAGTTACCTCACATCCCACTGTCCCAGTTTAGAGGTCAGGCCGCCGCCATTTCAGGGGTCCACATGGCTTAATTTGCAACTGCGTCACACATACCTGGGCCTACACTCGACACACATACAAGAAGAATTTTTGGCTTTGGTGTGGTGTTCTGTGTATCTGTGGCTACATACCTGGGATTTTGTTGACTCTGTGGTCGCTGTTGTCCTTCCTAGGCACCGTCAGCTTGGACATTTGAGAAGATGGCGGAATCCTCCGGTGTACCGACCGCTGGTGGACCTGTTGACAATGGAGGAGCAACATTTACTCATCACCTACAGGTTTGACCGTGTCACTATCCAGGAACTATGTACCCAGTTGGAGCCAGACCTGATGTCACCAATCCACCATCCCACAGGAATCCCCCCTCAAGTGCAGGTGCTATCAGTGCTCAGTTTCCTTGCAAGTGGGTCATTTCAGACAACAGTGGCCATGGCATCAGGGATGTCCCAGCATATGTTTTCCAACGTGTTGTCCAGAGTGTTGTCTGCCCTGCTGAAACATGTAAGGAGCTACACAGTTTTCCCTCAGGTGGAGGATTTGCCTACAGTGAAAGGTGACTTCTATGCCCTTGGACATATCCCCAACATCATGGGTGCTATTGATGGGACCCATGTAGCTCTGGTCCCCCCCCACAGGAGTGAACAGGTGTACAGGAACAGGAAGAGTTTTCATTCCATGAATGTACAGATGGTATGTTTGGCAGACCAGTACATCTCGCAGGTAAATGCTATGTTCCCTGGATCAGTGCATGAGGCCTACATCCTGCGTAATAGCAGCATCCCTTATATGATGGGTCAACTCCAGAGGCACCCTGTGTGGCTATTAGGGGACTATGGTTACCCCAACCTGTCCTGGCTATTGACCCCAGTGAGGAATCCCAGGACCAGGGCAGAGGAACCCTACAATGAGGCCCATGGGCGGACTAGGAGGGTGATCTAACGCACCTTCGGCCTCCTAAAGGCCAGGTTCAGGTGTCTCCATATGACAGGTGGTTCCCTATTCTACTCACCAAGGAAGGTGTGCCAGATCATCATCGCCTGCTCAATGCTTCACAATCTTGCTTAGCGACGCCTGGTGCCTTTTCTGCAGGAGGATGGTCCAGATGGCGGTGTTGTGGCAGCTGTGGAGCCTGTGGAGCCTGTGGACAGTGATGAGGAGGACGCTGAGGAAGAAGACATAGACAACAGGGAGTCAGTCATACGGCAATATTTCCAGTGACACACAGGTGAGAACAGTTTTCTTTTTTACATTACATTCACTTTCACACTTCTACCTCTATCCTGTCTGTCATTTCATAGAAGTATTTGGTCACTGAGTTGTACCTTTCCATTACGGTTTCACAGGTGTGGCTAGCAACGTGTGTCATCTGCTTGCATCCTTCAAGGACTTGTGATGTTTGACATAGGTATGTTGGCTATTACATCAGAAAGCATGTTGACACTGTCATTGATTACATATTTACAAAATCACAGACTGACTCCAGATTGTTTTGTGGTTCAAGGGTGTTTATTTCAGTGCTAAAAAATGGAGGGGGGTAGTGATATGGTGATGGGGGACTGTGAAGGAATGTCCATGGCAGAGTCCTGTTCATTAGTCACACAGGTGCACTGCCCATATGGGCATAGGAAGTTGAGATGGGGCACTTCCAATCGGGACAGGGTAACAAAGTGGGACAGTGGGAGGAAAATCAGGGTGGTCTCATTTCCTGGCGGGGGTCTTGCCATCTTGCTCTGTCCTGTTCCTGGATCTCAGGGACCGCTTGCGGGGTGGTTGTCCATCTGCGGGGGGTGGGGTGCTGGTGTGTTGTTCCTCTGGCGGGGCGTCCTGTCCACTAGCGCCGGCGGAGGTGGTGGGCAGTTCATCGTCCATGCTAGTGTCAGGGGCCCCTTGGAGTGCCACGGTGTCCCTCATGGTCTTTTGTATGTCCCTCAGCCCAGGACATACAGATGGTGCCCAGGGCGGAGCTGATGGTTCTGAGCTCCTCCCTGAACCCCAAATACAGTTCGTCCTGCAGGCGCTGGGTCTCCTGAAACTTGGCCAGTACCGTGGCCATCATCTCCTGGGAGTGGTGGTATGCTCCCATGATGGAGGAGAGGGCCTCGTGGAGAGTGGGTTCCCTTGGCCTATCCGCCCCCTGTCGCACTGCAGCCCTCCCAGTTCCCCAGTGTTCCTGTGCCTCCGTCCCCTGGACCGTATGCCCACTACCACTGCCCCCAGGTCCCTGTTGTTGTTGGGGTGGTGGGTTATCCTGGTTTCCCTGTAGTGGTGGACACACCGCTGATTGACGTGTCCTGGGTAGGGAGGTATGGGCCCGCTGGGTGGGTGCTGTGCTGGTGTTACCAGAGGGTGGAAAGTCAGTGTTGGGCTGTGCCTGTGCAAGGGGAACCGACTGTCCCGAGGCCCCCGATGGTCCGGGCTGGTTATCTGGATCCAGTAGGGCAGAGCTGCTGTCGTCACTGTGGGACTCTTCTGTGGGTGGAGTGGAGATGTCTGGACCCTCCGGTGTGTTGACGTTCCGTAGTGGTCCTGCATGGATATAAGAACATGATTAGTGCATGTGTGTGAGTAATGGTGTGCAATGGGTGGGTGTTTGTGTACCCCAGTGCAAGCATTCCTGTGTGTGGGTTTGTGTGATGATGGTTAGGGGGTTGTTATGGGTATGTGCAGTGAGCATGCTTTGGTGAGGGCTGACCATGCTTTGTTTTTGCATGCGGGGCTTGGTGTTGGGATGGGTGGTTTGTGTTATGAGAACATTAGTGAGGAGTTGGAGTGATAGGGGAGGGGGTGAGGGTGGGGGTGTGTGATGGCATGCAGGTAGGGTGGGGGATATAATAGTTGAGATTGAACTTACCTGTGTCCATTCCTCCACCGACTCCTCCGAGGCCCTCTGGATGCATGATGGTCAAGACTTGCTCCTCCCATGTTGCTGGTTGTGGGGGAGGAGGTCCGCCGCCAGTCCGCTGCACTGTGATGTTGTGCCTGGATACCACAGAACGCACCTTCCCCCGTAGGTCGTTCCACCTCTTCCTGATGTCCTCCTGATTTCTTGGATGCTGTCCCACAGCGTTGACCCTGTCGACGATTCTTTGCCATAGCTTCATCTTCCTGGCTATGGATGTGTGCAGCACCTGTGAGCCAAATAGCTGTGGCTCTAACCGTAGGATTTCCTCCACCATGACCCTGAGCTCCTCCTAGGAAAACCGGGGGAGTCTTTGGCGTGACATGAGGTGGTGTGGGTGATGTGTGGGGTGATGTAAGTGTTGATGGATGTGGTGATGTGTAGTGGTGTGTGGTATATTGTACGTGTAATGTTGTATGGATGATGGTGTTGTGCCTCTGTGTGGTGGGGTTCTCAGTTGCTGTGCTCTCTGTCTATCTGGCCTTCGTCTCTAATTTTGGGTCGTAGGGGTTTGTGGGTGATGTGGGTGTGTGTTTTATATTGTGTTGGATGTGTGGGAGTGGTGTTTGTATGTGTATCAGGTGTGTGTATTTCGATTTGTCCAATGTGGCGGTGTTTTGGAGATGTGTGTGTATTTTGAGCGCAGCAGTGTGTACCGCCAATGGAATACTGCGGTTGAAAGACCGCCGCGTGGATTCGTGTGTCGTGATAGCATGGGTGTGTTTCTGTTGGCGTGACGGTGGAGGGATTGTTTTCGCCAGTTTATCACTGACCTTTGGTGTGGCGGTCTTGTGTGGGTGTCTGAGTTTCGGCGGGTTCCGAGATGTGGGTCATAATAGCTGTGGCTGAATTCTGCGGCCGCGGCGGTGTTTTGGCAGACCTCTGCACGACGGTAAGCGCCTTTTACCGCCAATGTTGTAATGAGGGCCCAAGTGTTGTCATACATAGATATCCAGGGAGAGGGAGAATACTACAACTTCCTGTCTTCCGCCTACTGTCTGACCTTCAGACCATAGGAGAACACTACATAATCCTTCTTTAACGTCTGAATAAGCAAACAATAATAGACTTCTGTCATCAGTTGGAGCCAGAACTGATGTCAGATATTAGTTATCCAACCAGCATACCACCCACTGTACAAGTCATGTCTGTATTGCACTTTCTAGCCATTGAATTCTTCCA
This sequence comes from Pleurodeles waltl, assembly GCF_031143425.1. Taxonomy (NCBI): domain Eukaryota; kingdom Metazoa; phylum Chordata; class Amphibia; order Caudata; family Salamandridae; genus Pleurodeles; species Pleurodeles waltl. Next base: position 689,002,249 of record NC_090442.1, read on the forward strand.
ACATACAGTAGTCTTGTCATCTGGCATGCCCCAACCTATGTTCAGTCTGGTATTGAAGGATGTTCTGTCAGCAATCTTGAAAAACCTGGACAGCTATATCCAGTTTCCCTGACATCAGGATTTAGCCGACATGAACACTGACTTTTATGGTTTTGCATGCCTCTTACATGTGGTGGGGGCCATTGATGTCACACATATTGGCTTGGTCCTACCCCCTGCAAATGAACAAGCATACCACAACAGAAAGAACTTCAATTTCATCAACATGCAAGTTGTATGATTGGCAGATCAATACGTTTCACAGGTCTGTGCCCATTATCCGGGTTCAGCCCATTATTCCTTCATAATGCAGAACAACATCATACGCCAACTAATATCAGGACTATACCCAGAGAGGGCCTGGCTGGCTGGTAAGTCACATCTGCCTTGTTTGTATGTGTGTGCAATGTCAGGTGCCACAATCATAAAGACTCATTGTTGCACATATGTCCCAGTCCTTAACTCCACATATCAAAATTGTCATTGGTTGTTAACGCCAATAAGGAATCCATCTATGCCAGGGGAAGTCCACTTCAATGAGGCCCAATGAGGGTAGTGGAGTGGGCTTTTGGGCTCCTGAAGGCTGTTACAATCACTAATTCCCACACCCAAGCATGTACCTTATGTTCTGCAACTCATTGCTTTATAAATCCTGTAGCTGCTCCTCAAACTCATACACCTTAGGTTAAGAATTTGCTCTAAGTTTGGTATCACTGTTGCCTATGCCAAACCCTTGAATTGTCTTTGCGTTTGCAATGTTCCATGTGCTTGTAATTATCCCTTTGTTTGACTAAAAGGCCTCATGTTTATGTTCCACATCTTTGTACAAGTCTCACTTCAATTATGATCTTTTTTTCTGTTATTGTAACTATTCACATGTTTGATAATTATTCATGTGCATGCAGACAGGGACTTTCCAGTGAGATACTTTCCAGAGTGATTCATGTACCACCAATACGGAGATGTTGCAGCCAGGGATATTCCAAAGTAATACATATGCCCTTTTAGAAAGCACTATTTACCTATAAATACTTAATGAAACCCCAGTCAGGCTCTTGGCTTTCTTTCCCAAAAAATAACCCTTACCCTCCCTCCCACTCTGCTGGATCATCGAACCCTCTTCTCCCTGGCCCAAGTTTCCTAGCCTGACCTAGTAACATCTGTGCCCCCACAGTCATATTTGAGCAGTTCAATGGACTTCTACAATACACACATTCTAGAAAAGACCTACCACGAGTGACAGAGGGGAATCCTCTTCACAGCTGCAGCCATTCAGGAATCAATCCATTGATCATTCCGACATGTGATGGCATAACCTGCAATGAAAGGAAGAGAGAGCCAAAGAAGATAAAACAAGGTTAGTGCACTATACCTTGTTTCTCATCCCTAACAATTCTACAAAAAATGGAAACGTCAAGACTTGTGAATAATTCAGGCATAAGAATCCCATGCTATCTGCTGGAAGACCAAGAAACTATGTCCCTCATCATGACATTGGTGGTAAACCTCAATTACCACCGAGTCACGGCCGCCAACCTACCGCCGCGGAGGCAAACATCTTTTAAATTGTCAAATTATGACAAACACACGCACCAATCCAACAGAATACTGCCACATACACAAATCCGCCAGCCCAAATGTTAGTGCTAAAGTGGCAGTACGAACACCCATACCGTTACTTCAACAAAACAGAGCCCACTACATTGTGACACATGAATCACCACAGCAGACATTCAATGGCGGTAAACCATTGGCGGTACACACCGGCGCACTCAAAATGGACACACAAATACTAAACTACACAACATTGGCCAATACCAAAAACACACACCTGACACTGATACACACACCACACCCACAAACCCACAGCACTATAAAGCACACATCCACATTACCCACAACCCTTTACGAATAAAAATTATTGCCACCAGACTGACACCATGACCCCTGTGACAACTAGACACACACATCACATACACCCATACATCCCTCACGCACCCCACTTCACACACCCAACCACCGTACCCAACACCCACACACTTACACACACCAGACAACACCCATGTCTCCACAAAGTCACCCCCGTTTCAGAGATGAGGAATTTCGGGTCATGGTGAAGGAAATAGTCAGGGTAGAGCCGGAGCTGTTTGAAGCACAAGCACAGCACTTATCCATTGCCAGGAATATGGAGCTATGGTGGAGAATCGTGGACAGGGTGAACACCGTGGGACAGCATCCAAGAACAAGGGATGACATTAGGAAGAGGTGGAACGACCTACGGGGGAAGGTACGTTCCGTGGCAGCAAGGCACCAGCTCGCCATCCAGAGGACTGGTGGTGGACCCCCACCTCCTCCCCCACAGCTCACAGCATGGGAGGAGCAAATCTTGGCAATACTGCATCCTGAGGGACTCACTGGAGTTGCCGGAGGACTAGACACTAGTGAGTAAACATTTACTACTTATCACCACCATACCTGCATGCCATCTCACCCCCTCACTCCCATCACTCCACTCAATCCCACACACTGCACCTACACATATGACCAACCCCAATGCCAAGCCATGCATGCTATACCAATGCATGGACAGCCCCCAGCCCTGCATGGACACCCATCACAAAAACATGCACAGCATAGGAGAACTAACAATCCCACAATACATCACCATACACAAACAAAGGTGGCAGAGCAACAGCAACGATATAAGGGAAGCTAGGGATGTACAATATGTCACAGACATGAAGCATAATATGTCACTTACATCCCCACAGGTGCCCAGCCAATCTCAGTGGAGAGGAGGTGCCATGACATAACAGTCCCCCAACAGAAGATGCCCCCAGTAATGACAGTAAATCTGGACTTCTGGATCTGGATGAACTACCTGACCCATCAGGGACCACTGGTCAGTCGGTCACCCGAGCCCACTCCCAGTCAACAACAGAGCCTCCCCCATCAGTATCCAACACCACAGCACCCACCAGTGTCCCCACACCTCTGTCCCCAGGACATGTTAATCAGCAGTGTGCCCACCTGTGCAGGGACCCCAGTCCATACCTCACACCCAAGACAATCAGGGACCTGGGGTCAGTGGCAGTGGGCACACTGTTCAGTGGACAGAGACACAGGGGAACAAGGACGCTGAGAGGACCGCTGTGCACCAGGGGGAGGACAGGCCCAGTGATCTGACCCTCCAGGAGGCACTCACTAATGTCCTGGGTGCTTACCAATAATCCAAGGACAAGATGAGCCAGATCCTTACCAATATGCAGGAGAACAAGTGGCTGCAGGAGGTACATCATCAGGAGATTAGGAAGGACTTGTACGATCTCAACACCTCCATAATCTCCAAGGCAGGGGTGTTGGCAGACATGTCCAACATCATGAGGGAAACAACAGCACACAAGCGGGCCCCTACCACTAGCCAGTCTATTGACCAGCCCTCCACTTCCATTGCAGCTAGTGGGCAGGAGTCTCCGTCACAGGACCCAAAGGCCACCAGCACCCCTCCCCCTGCAGAAGTTGAACCACCCCACAAACATTTCTTGCAACCCAGACATAAGCCAGAGACGCTTGCCAAGACCACCACCAGGAAATGAGACTCTCCTGATTGTCCCCCTACTGACCCACCCTGTCACATTGTCCACTTTGAACAGCCTTTGATCCCCTTCCCATGGCCCCTTGGACACTGGACCTGTGCTACAAACAAACTGGAATAATACCCTGGACTTCCCTCTACCATCACCCCATTCCATTGTACTTTTCAGTCAATTATTTGCACTTCAATAAACACCCTTGAACACAACTTTGAGTGACACTGTTGTATGTGTTGAAATTGTGCATTTATGGGAACGGTCACATCTAGTGCAAATGATCTGAACACTATGATAGCATACAAATAATGACCTGTAGCTGTCTGCAGGGAACACAGCAGGACACTGTTGTCATATCACCAACATCTGTAAAAGGACAACCCATAGGTGACAGTAAGTTAAGAAGCAAAGGAAGTGAATGCCTTCATGCTAGAACGACACAGAAAACATCAAGAGTCAGAGTAATGGTCAGTTGCACTGTCTCACATGTGTGTCATTGAAGTATTGTCGTATAACTGATGTCCCTATCCTCATCCTCTGCCCCCTCATCCTCACTACCCTCAGCATCCACTGCTACCACAGGGTCATCTCCAGTCCCCTCCTCCTGCAGAAAAGGCACATGTCATCTGAGGAACAGGTTGTGCAACATGCAGCATGCCACTACTATCTGGCTGACCTTCTTGGGTTAGCAGCACAGTGATCCACCTGTCAGATGCAGGCATCTGAACCCTGCCTTCAAGGGGCCGAAGGTCCTCTCGATTACTCTCCTGGTTCGCCCATGTGCATCATGATAACGGTTCTCAGCCCCTGTCATGGCATTCCTCACAGGGGTAGGAGCCATGATAGGGTTTGGTAGCTAGAGTCACCTGCAAGTATTGAGGGACACAATTTAGCCTTACACAATGCTGTGCTGATTGAAGGCATACACTGACAACAGTGGGTGGGGGCTCTGGTTCACCTGTTAGCCACACCCTGTGCCTCTGTAGCCATCACATTTGGGATGCTGCTATTCCTCAGAACAAAGGCGTCATGCACCAACACAGGATACTTGGCAGTGATGTGGGAGACGCACTGGTCTACCAGGCACACCATTTGCACATTGAGTGAGTGGAAACTCTTCAGATTCCTGAATACCTGTTCATTCTAGCTGGGGTGGGCAAACGCAATATGTGTACCACCAATCGCCCTAATAATATTGGGTAAATTTCCCATTGCATAGAATCCTACTTTCACAGTAGCCAAATCTCCCACCTGGGGGAAAGAAATTAGCTGCACATGTGTTTCACCATGGCAGACAATACCCTTGCCAGCACGACTGAGAACACTGGGTGTGACATCCCTGCTACCAAACCCACTGTCAATTGGAAAGAGCCAGTTTCCAGGAAATGTAGCACTGATAGAAACTGCACAAGAGGGGGGTTCCCAGTGGGATGATGGATAGTTGATATCAGGTCAGGCCCCAATTGGGCACACAGCTCTGTGTTTGTGGACCTGTCCAGTCTACAGGTGAGTATAATATGCCTGTTCACCAATGTAACTAAGTCCACAAGGGATCTGTACATGGCGGTTTGTTTCCTTGTCCTATTCATCCACAGTGGTAGGTATCTAAAGGACACAAGAGTGAGTAGGCTGTTACCATTTGAACAATGTAACCACCACCTCAGTGTGCATACAGCATTAATGTGATGGGACAGGTGGAATGGCAATGTAAGTGCAATTTTCAGCAATGACGCAGTTATGGAAGATCTGCATGTAGTCCACCACCATGAAATGGCAACTGCCTGTCCTGTATCTAGGAACAGGTGGAAGTGAGGTGTGCTCTATGGAGTACAGTGGACAGTGGGGATTACCGGTGGTGGTGACGGTTTACACCGCTGCAGATGTGACCTCCATTTTCTGTCTACACCCTCATTTGATTCCTGAGTTTCCACAGGACAACACCTACACTGTGTGTGCTGCTGTGACCTGTGTTTGGAACCTACCATGGCCTATGTGACCAGGGAAAGGGCCCCTGCCTTCACGTCCATGGAGTTGGAGAACTTGGTAGATGGGGTCTTGCCCCAGTATGGACAGCTGTATGTGCCTAGTGTACATGGTGTGCACCAGGCGATGTGTGTGCCAATGGATTTGGAAACAGGATTTGTGGGCCATATCTGTGACAGGCTGGATTTTATGTGTAATGCTGTCCTCCTGTCTGTATTACCTCTGCCGGTCAGCACCCATCAAAAGAAAAGATTGTGGCGTGCCATCGCCAAGGACGTGCGGACCCTGGGGGTCTACAGCAGTCGGAACACCCATTGCAGGAAATGGTGGGAGGACCTGATATGCTGGGCACGGAAGACCACAGAGGCCCAGCTGGGGTTTGCCTCCCAACAAGGAAGGGTGCCAGTCGGAACCTGACCCCCCTGATGGCCTACATACTGGCCGTGTTCTACCCAGAGCTGGATGGGAGTTTGAGGGCATCTCAATAGCCACAAGGGGGTGTCTACAGTGGGCATTACTACAATAATTGGTAGGTGGCATAGGATCCAGGTGGTGGTATGAGTTAGTGGCCCTTAATGCCAGGACAGACATTGCAGCGTGATCCAGCTCAAGGGTAATGGGTGTATGGCAAGTGCAGGTAACCTAGCTCATTTGCATTCCATGTCAGTCAGGGCTTTGTGGATCCCAAGAGGTGTGCAGTAGGCGGTGTTTGGCCCTCATCTTACTGTGGCATCTAGCCAATTCAATGCCAGTGCAATGCATAGTGCTCAATCATGATCCCTGTGTGTGAGGGTGCTGTGTATGCCAACTGTGGTGTTGGTGCTGTAATTGACACAGTGCTCCCTTTCTTTCCCTCCCCCCCTTTCTCCTCTATCATCCTGTTCATGTGTGCATTAGCATCATCTGGCGGAGAAGGAGGGGCACTGGCGACAGAGAGAGCTGCATCCTGCAGGACCCAGGAGGCAGAGTCCACTGACACCGAGGGAACCAGTTGGACGGAGGGCGAGGGGAGCACCATGGCGGAGACAAGAGGTGACAACACACACTCTAATTCCTCCTCTGATGGAAGTTCACTGGTGGTGGCGGACACCTCTCTGACCACCCCAGCTGCAGGTATAGCCGCCGCCCCGTACCAGCACCGCCCTCCCAGTAGCCCCTCAGCTAGTTGCCCGTGCCCACTCACCCAGGAGCGTGGGCATCTTCTTCTCCCCAGGCACCTCAGGCCCTGCCCCAGTGAACCCTGCTGCCCTGAGTGAGGAGGCTATTGATCTCCTGAGATCCATCTCTGTAGGGCAGTCAACCATTGTGAATGCCATCCAGGGGCTGGTATCCCAGATGCAGCAATGCATTGCGTTCCTAGAGGGCATCCACAGTGGATTGGTGGCACAACAGAGGTTGATCGAGGCTCTGGCCTCCTCTCTGATGGCAGCCATTGTCCCTGTTCCTATCGTCCTTCCTCCACCTACCACTTCCCAGTCCCGGTTTTCTCAACCCCAACCCATCCCATGCACACATCTCGATGAGCATGCACAAAAGATATCACAGAAGAGTGGCACAGTCAAACACAGGCACCACACTTCAGTCCACAAGCACTCACGCAAACAGACAGTTGCACACACATCCACTGCCTCCACTGTCTCCCCCGCCTCCTCCTCCACCTACCTCACAGTCACATCTACACTCACACCTGATTGCACTGCTTCAACAGCCACCACCAGCATCACCACACCAAGCAGCACACACACCTCTCTAGAACACACCTCAACAACATTCATCTACGCGTCCCCTGTGTCCTCTCCCACCCTGTCTGTTCCCCCTCCTAAAGGACACAAACGCAGGCTCTCAGACACCCAACAGCCATCAACCTCACATCAGCACACTGCCCATGCACCTGCACCCAAGTCCAGCAGATGCACTCCTCCAACAACCACTCCCTCAACCTACACTCCCATCCCTCCTCCGGCATCCTACCCCACCCCACCATCACTAAGAAGCTTTTCCTTGCCCAACTTGACCTCTTCCTCCCCCTCATCCTGCCCGTAAGATCAGGGTCCCAATGACCCAGCACAGCACCTCAGACAAACAGTCCACAGGGACTGTGGAGGCACCTCCTAGTCATGGAGGCAAGACAGTGAAGGATCCCACTCCACCAGCCAGGAAAGGGAAGGATACCACTCCACCAGCCAGTAGGGGTAAGGTTCCCACTCAATCACCAATGACATAAGAGGTTCCCACTTAACCACCAATGACAGAAAAGGTTCCCACTCAACCACCAATGACAGAAGATGTTCCCACTCAACCAACAATGACAGAAAAGGTCCACACTCAACCACCAATTACAACAGCTGGTCCCAATCAACCACCAATGACAGGCAAAAGCCCTTATCTCCAGCAGAGTCTGCCCAGGAGACACCACCCCCAGCTGGGACACAGCAGCCCTTACCTCCAGCAGAGGCTGCCCAGGAGACACCTCCGCAGCTGGGACACAGCAGCCCTAACCTCCGACAGAGGCTGTCCAGGAGACACATATCCCAGCTGAGACAATGCAGACCTCACCTCCAGCAGAGGCTCCCCAGAAGACATCTCCCCAAGCAGAGACAATGCAGCCCTCACCTCCAGCAGAGGCTGCCAAGGAGACAGCTCCCCAGCAGAGACAATTGCAGCCCTCACCTCCAGCAGAGCCTGCCCAGGAGACACCTCTGCCAGCAGAGACAATGCAGCCCTCACCAATAGCAGAGGGCATGTAGGCCACCCTCCAGGGACTGTTATATTAGGAGCCCTCCAGAAGCAGTGGGCACGTTCCCCACCTCAGAGACTGTGACCTTGCACTCCCAAGCATTGGAAAATGGGCATAGAGCCCCCCTAGAAGCAGTGGGAAATTTCCCCACCTCAGAGACTGTGACCTTGCACTTCCCAGCATTGGGAAATGGGCATGGAGACCCCTCCAGAAGCAGTGGGCAAGTTCCCGACTTCAGCTGAGATGCCCCCACCCCTCCTTCTCCCTGAGGTGCTGTCCACTTCCAAGATGTTGCCCCTGCACAGTTTTGTGCAGAGTTAGTCAGGATCAAGTTGGGGCTTGGACTGTGCCCTGTTGGCATGTGAACCTTATGTACTTTGGACTGGGCATTGGCCCTTTCTGGACAATTGTTCATGTATCTTTGTTATAAAATTGCTTTATATGGCGGCTGCTGCCTTGCTATTACAATTTTAGTACTGCCAACCTGTAGTCCTTGTATTATTATGCCATGTGTCCTGTGCCATTGGTTTACGTCTGCAGCTGGTTGTGTGTATGGTGTGTGTGTGTCTGGTGTGTGTGTCGTGCGTTTGTGTGTCACTCTTCTTTTCCTCCCTCCCTTGTGTGCTATGCGACTGTACTTACCATCATCGTCTTCGTGTGCGTTAGTGTTCCAGGTGGAGCATGGTGTAGAAGAGCATCGGGAAGACTTGCAATTCCGATTCCATGGAGGAGTTGATCTTGTCTGTGTCTCTGTTGGTGAGTGTTTGGTCTTCTGTGATGTGTTTCCACCAGGTTTTTAATGGTGTTGGTACTGCCCCAGAAATTGTGGCGGTTTGTAGAGTCATAATATGGTGGGAGGTACCTTGTCTTCTGCATGGCTGTTGATGGCTACCGCCGTGGTGCATGGTGTTAATGCCCTGGCGGATGGTGTGGTACATTGGCTGTCTATGGGAGTTATTACTGCCATGGTCTTAATTTGACGGTAATTACCGTTACTTTAACATTCACCGCCAATGTCATAATGACCACCTGTTTTTCAACTTTTAAAGAGAAATTTAAAAAAATTTAAAAAAGGAAAAACAGTCATATAACAAGAGCATATGATGTAATATGCTGCCAGGGAAAAAACTGTGAACTGTTATCTGAAGCTCACAAAAGGAGTGGGAATTTCTACCCACAAGCGTGTATTTTCTGTGTTGTTATAAGCATCTCTGAGTGCATGTACTTCCATTCACCCGAGAAAATGTGTCAGATCACTGTGGCATGCTGTACGCTCCAGAACATCACCCTGCAGAGGAATATCCTGTACATGCCAGTGAAGGGGGAGCCTGCAATGCCATCTGATGAGACTCATAAAATGGCAAGTGAGGATGACAGTGGTGAAGAGGAAGGAGCTGACTTGCAGTAAGATCTCATCAATAGCTACTTCTTATGAGTGTATGTAATGGATGTCATGACAATGACTGTACGAAGAACTGTAGTTGTGAGAATGCGTGGAGTTGAGGTTTTTGGAAACAACTAGGGAGCATATATACTGCAATATTCATCCAAAGTGTGCTTGAAGAGTTAGCGTTTGACATATCCCCACCTTGATGTAGTTACTTTGTGTCATTTTCATTGCAATGTAATTTCCTTTCCGGATGCTTGCTATGTGATTTGTGTAATAGGTATGTTTCCAAGCCTATACTCCTTGTTTTGTCTTTGTACAGATACCTTCACCATGATCGCAATTCTTGTATGGCCTGTATGTTGCCGTAGATGTGTTTCATCATTGCAGGCCACAGTGCATATGCTACAACACTGGCATTTGTTTGTAGCATGGTGTTGATGCTTGGTCATTGGATTGTGATGGGCCTGTGATCAAGGGCTGTTGTACTACCCTATGTCTGTACCTTGGTTTATGTTATGTTGTGTTGGATTTCTTTGGTGTGGTATGTGATAAGGCTCATGGTAACACCATCCACTTTTCTCATTGCCTGTTCTACATGGCAATGTTTAACAAGGTCCTTCCTTCCATGGTCTGGGGAGCTGTACCTTGATATGTGTACCTTGACTCAATATGTGTCAGCCATTCTTGGCTATGACAGTCCAGTATTTTCAACAGATAATGTGCTGTACACTGGAATGAAATGTTTGGTGTGACCAGACACTTATAGCAATGTGTTTGTGTGTGTTGGTAGCAATCCTTAGCAGGGCACTGTACCTGTAACAAATCCCTCCTTGCATTAGTATGTGTCGTCACATTTGCTTCACATGCTCTTACATCTCTACATAGCAAAATGTGGAACGGAAGCAAGCAGATATCAACTTTGTGATAGGTGGATTTATTGAAAACACATGCATAAAAGTAATTTGGGACGTGATAGAAAAGAAAAGTGATGTTTTCAGTCAATGTGGATGAAATCATTGGAGTAGATTCCACACCATTGGAAGTTCAAAGTCCAGTGTACTCCTTCCATTGGAAATGGAAGGTGATTGAAGAACAGTCAACAGAGTGAATATGTGTCACACAAAGGAGGTCATTTTGTAAGAAGTCACTTAGTAGCAGTGGTGGGTGTCTTGCCATCCGCACCTCCCGGAGTCTTTGCTAGACGTCCCTGTTTGTGTGGTGGGGAGTCTGGGGCAGGGATTTCCCCTGACGGGGCCTCCCTTCCAGTGGCTGACACCGATGATGGACCTCGTGCAGATGTGCCAAAGGAAGGGGTAGTGTGTTGTGGTTGATCCCTGCTCAGGGTGGTGTTAATATCCCTCAGCACCCCTATTACCATGGAGACCATGTTGTTATTGCGAGCCTCCCTCTGTTCACACATTTCCCTAAGGATGTCCCTCTGTAACTACTTGATTTCACAGAGTTCTGCAAGTACCTGGCACACCATGCCTTTAGATTCCTGCTAGACACCCAAGATATGCCTGATGGTGTCCTGGCCATGAGCATCCCCAGTGGCCTCACCCCGCTGGCAGGCAGCATCCTTCCCATGCACCCTACCCACACAGACCTGTGCCCTTGCCACATGGTGCCCTCTCCCACTGGTTCCAGCAACATCAGTGTGCTGTGTCTTAGGATCCTGGACTAGGGGGTACAAGATGGTTGCCACAGGGACACAGGTTGGGGGGCGAAGGGCTACAGTGAGACTCACTGTTGGGGGTCTGATCAGGTTGTCCAGATGTGACAGAACCATCTTCCACCTCCAGACATCCAGAAGTATCATTGTCACTGAGGGCTTTATCCATTTCTCTAGCAGCAGTCTCTTGTGTGGGCTCTCTGTGGCTAGTGGCAGCTCGACATGGTCATGTGTAACATACAATGTTACTGGTTCTACTGTCACATCTACCTCCAAATATTTACGGTGATGTTTCTCAAAACCCTTGTACATAGTTGATTTGCAGGTTATCCTATTGTGTCAGGCACCTATAGTATTGTTTGTATTGACCTGACATCGAGGTATGTACAGATCATTAGCCCTTGAGAGGATGGCCTGAGAATGCCATCTTGCCACCAGTGTACATCAAACAGTATCTAGGCAAGATATGGATTTGGCCATTTTGAGACATAGCCGGTTGTTATGCAGACAGACCAAGGACTTTATTGTACATATGATTGGAGTCATCATGTTGTCAGTGCATTATGAATGTGTCTGCTGCCAATATCATTCTTGTGATGCTTCTTGAGGCCTTTGGAAGCATTGTTTTGCACACTGGGTAAGATGTCCTTCCTGCCTCAATAGTTTCATCTTAGGTTAGCAGGTGAAGATGGGGCTAGGTAGCCAGTTTAGGAGGCTGGCTCTTTATGTAGTGTGCAAAGCTAGGCACACTGTGAAGGGAGTCCAGGAAACCACACTTTGGTTTACAGAGGTGAAAACTAGACCACCTAATGCTCAAATGTTTACTTTAGCTTGGTCGAGCAGTTAGGCCAATCCTGGAGAAGTGCAAAGTGTTTGTTGTACCCACAGCTTCAATATTGCAGCACACACACACAAAGGAATAATTCAAGACCAATTTAAAAAAAATACTTCAGATTTGTATATAAATTTTAAGACCAAGATCATCAGATTTTGGGCAAATATTTTTCGAGATATGAATTTTTAAAGTTGAATAAAAATTGTCTTCTTGTGCGTAGTTACACACAATAGGAATCAATGAAGGATCACTTTTAAAAACACATATAAAATCATACAGTTGGTTTAACAAGTTCTTTTTTGCAGATTGGTCGAGGTCGTCGGTGGGCACACTGTTCCAGCTGGAGAAGTTCTGGCTGGGCGACTCCCAGTTCCAGTGGGAGCAGCAGGAGAATGCGGTTTCTGGAGCTGGTGCAGGGCCACTGCAGGAAACCACTTGGAAAAGCACTGCACAGGTAAGTTTAAAGATGGATCCCTCTGTCCCCTTGGAGTGTTGAGGTTCCAAGGGTTGGGGGACCTTTATGGCACAGCAGGTTCTTCGGCGCAGGTCAGCCGGGTGCAGAGAGAATCGGTGAGCCAGGAGCCATGTGCAAGGATGCCGTCAGGAGCAGGAGGCAAGTTTGTTCAAGGGTCACTTGCAGGACAATGGGGGCACTCTGGCAGGGGGTCCGGGGTGTTCCTGAAGTCCCTCATATGGGGCTGCCTCCTGGTCCTTTTGCAGCCCGGAGCAGGCTGTTTTTCTTAATGTCCGACATGGGCTGACCAATACCTCTGGTAATGGCATGGTTTGGCCGCTGGAGGTCGCTGTGCCTCAAAACGTGGCACACTAGCAGGGTTCATAGTCATAAGGTTGAAGTTTGGACCAGCTGTGACGTCCGGTTCAGGAGTTAGCAGCTGGTCAGTGAAGTGACCCTCACTGACCTGATGGTTCCTTTGGGCTATAGAGTGGTACCTCCACTCTGGACGGAGTTCTCGGGTGATTGATGAAGCCTTGGGGTCCTCTGGGTTTTTTGTAGAACTGACCAGTTGTCAGCAGCTCCTCTGCAGCAATTGTCAGGTCCTGGGTCCATCAGGCAGTGTTTGGTGCCTTTTTTTTTTCAGCAGGCCCACAGCTCTCGTGCTTCGGATCTTCTTTTCTTTGTCCAGCAAATCTGAATCTCTGGTCTAGGGATGCCCACTAAATAATGTATTTAGTGGGTGTTTTAGATGGAACCTGGTAGTGACCAATGGGTAATCTACCTTAGGGTAGCTACACCTACTAAGTGACCACTTCCAGTGGGCAGAGGTCACCACCCTATGCCTGATTGGCTATTTTCCTTCCATCTAAGATGGAGGAAAATAAAATGGAGTGTCCACCTCGCAGACAACACCTTAGGAGTGGTGCATGCCAGGTGGGGCCACTCCTCCTATCCTTTGTATATTTTCCCGCCTTTGCTTTCACCAAAAGTGGGGGGTTTGCAATGGGGATGGACATCTGCTGTGGGCCCTTTGAAGCTCACCACAAGGACAGTGCAGATTCCTGAGGGGGGTGCTAGCACCTCCATCCAGGAAAGGCTTTGTCTGCAACCCAGAGAGAAGAATCTCTCACTCCAAGGTTGTAGATTGGCTGTCTGGAGGTGGCAGGATGGTTAGAACCAGTCAGCAACCATGTAGGGTCGTTAGCTTTTGCAAGGGACACCTTTAAGGTGACCCCTAGGTACATTTAATAATAAATCTAGTTTTGATATCAGTTTGGATTTAACATTGTGATCTGTGTGAACAGAGCAGCCATTTTAATTTATGTGATGGACACTGGTCAACACATGTTTCCCAGCTACATGATGGCCACTCAGTACTCTGGGTTGTTTGGTGTCAAACAACTCAGAATGATAAATTCAAACTGGTATTAGTATATGATTTATCCCTAAATATACCCCAGCCCTTCTGCTAGCATCAGATGGCCTTCTTAATTATAAACCCCCACTTTTGGTGGGAACAAAGGCGGGAAACAACACAAAGAGTAGGCGGAGTGGCCCCACCTGGCATGCACCACCCCTAGGGATTTGCCTGCAAGTGGACCCTCCATTTCATTTTCCTCCATCTTATATGGAAGGAAAATAGCCAATTAGGTTTAGGGATGTCACCCTTCCCACAGGAAGTGGTCACTATTGTGGGTGTAGCCACCCAAAGGTAAGTGTCCCATTGGACACTACCAGGTTCCCCCTCAAGTGCTCACTAAATGTGATATCTATTGTGCATCCCTGGACCAAGAAATCAGATTTGAAGGACACAGAGAAGACCAGTACCAAGAAGAACCAAGGCACAAGAACTGTGGACCTGCTGCTCAAGAAAAGGTGCCAAACCCTGCCTGCTGGACCCAGGACCCTACAATCGCCGCTGCAGAGAAACTGGACACTGGACTCACCTCAAGAAACCCAGGGGATTCAATTTTGTGAGCACACGATTAACTCTCCTAATTGCCTTTAGTTCATTATTTTGTTTTTAATTGACTAAACGTTTTTTTCAAATTTGTAAAATAATTGTTAGTGCCCTGGTTAGGTCCCTACAACTCTAGCAAAAAAGATTTAAAAGTCCTTACTTTAATTGGCCTATCCAAAAAGAGGATTCCAAATTTCCCAGCTTTAGTAAAGTAAACATGTTTGATACAGAGGCCAGAATCCAGGAGCTCGTCCTGGAACCTTGTAAGGCATATAGCTATAACCAATTAAGGAGGCTCTGCAGATTGTACAAAATTTATACTGAAAAAGGCCCCAAAGCAGAGAAACCTAGGTTTCTGGTGGCCCATCATGAAAGAGATAATCCCCCAATGAGATGGATGAGGATGATGTATCTGTGGTGGATGAAGATCCTGTGGACAAGGGAGATGAGGGTAGCTCATCTACCAGTAGCACTAGGGCAACACAGAAACAGACCTGGACATTGCTAGGCTGACCACAAGACTGCCCTTAGAGAGTCAGCTTTTGGAAATAGAAAAACAAAGGAAATAGTTTGGCTTAGGACCCATCACTGGTGGCAGCATGCAAGTGTTGAGAGAGAAATCTTTCCACATTAAACTCCCAAAAGGAGTTGTCCCCCCCTTCACTGAAGGAAATGAGATAGTAAAATGGTTTTCTGCCTTTTAAAGAGCCTGCATTGGGTGGGGAATTGAAAAGAACCATTGGGTCACACTATTGCGGGAGTTTTTCTCAGGAAAGTACAGGTTAGGGTCCTGACCCTGAATGAGGCAGATTCTAAATCCTATGACCCCATGATGGGTACCCTGATTGAGGGCTTTGGATTTACAACTAAAGAGTACAGAATAAAGTTCAGGGAGACTCAAAAAACCTAGAGCGAGACCTGCGTATACTTTGTAGACCATGCAGTAAAAATGCTGGGTGGTTGGTTAGCTGGAAACAAAGTAAAAGATTATGATGAGCTGTGTAACCTGCTCATGAAAGAGTATTTGTTAAGTAATTATTTCAATGTTAGGGTACATTACCATCTGGTAGACCTGGGTTCACTTCCCCTCAAGAACTGAGGAGGAAGGTAGACCATTGGGTCAAAAAAAAAAGAGTGACCAAGACTACCACTGGTGAGGGACACCAAAAGAAAGAGGCCAATCCCCCCTCCCACAGGGAAAGATGGGTGCCATCACAAAAACAATGAAGGTTCTTCTCAAGAACCCCAAAAACCTTCACAGGAGGGTGGGCCCAGAGATTCCTCACAAGCCAGGGTTGGGTGCATAGGCAGACACTTTGACCCCCAGCAAGGCTTGGTGCCAAGACTGCAAAACTAAAGGCACCAACCTGGAGACTCTAGCTGTAAGAACAAAAATAATTCCTCTAGTCAATCTGCAGTAAATGCAGTTGCCGATCTCCAGATGCTGGTCAGAGGTGTAGCCTGACCATGTCAGTGACCCCACAGAGGCAACATTAGTCACTGAGGGTGGGGTAGAATTATCTTGGTTATCTGGTCAAGTAATATGCAAAAATACAGGTAGCACACTTTGATTAATGGACAGAAAGTAGAAGCATTGAGGGACACAGGAGCTAGTGTTACCATGGCAACTCAGCACTTGGTCTACTCAAATCAGTTCCTGGTCGGGAAGTCTTATCCTGTCACCAATGCTGACAATGAGACAAAGCTCTATCCCATCCCACCACTATGGTAACCTTTGTTTGGGGGGGGAGTAGTAGAGCAAAAAGAAGTGGTTGTGTCCTCATCCATCCCTGTAGATTACCTTGTTAGAAATGACCTGGAGCATTCCCCTTGTCCTGAAGTAGAACTGAAGACACATGCAGCAATGCGAGGGATCCCTGAGTGGGCATTTGTTAAGACAATGGCACAAAGCAAACTTCAGAAGGAAAAAGGAGAGCTAGATCCTGAAATAGTAGGTCAGCCTCCCAAGAGAAAAGGCAAGAAGACTGTGGGACCAGCTTCAACACAGATCCCAAGACAGAATCCGTCTTCTCAGGAGGAGGAGTCACCCACCTTGGAGGGAACTAAGCCCGAGGAGCTTGGGCCTTACCACCCAGAGCTCTTTGGCCCAGGGAGCCCTCCAAGGAAGGTCTGTGCCAGGGGCAGACGACCTTCCCCACTCTTGAAGGCCTGAGGAGAATGTTGCACAGGAGGAGCTATGAAATGTCAGTGGTACCCACAGGGTCTATTGGGAGGAGGGGCTCCTACACACTGACGCCAGAGATCTCAAGCCTCGTGCCATGGGGAGGGTGGTAGTACCCGAGAAGTTCAGATAATTCCTCCTCCTTCTAGCCAATGACAATCCCTCAGCAGAGCATTTGGGCCAAAACAAGACTTGGAGTAGGTAAGTTAAGAGCTTTTATTGGCCAAGAATGTCCCAAAAAGTAAGGGTGAGTGGCAAAGCAGGTAGACACCTAAAGGCCCCCTTAATGCTGCTTCCAGTGGTTGTGGTACCCTTTAAAAGGGTATGAGTTAGCATTGTTTGCCCCTTGACCCTCAAACAGCATCAGGACACAGATACATACTAGTGGAAGTGGATCATGCCACTAGGTATCCTAAGGCTATACCCCTTGGCACCATTGGTGCACCTGCATTTGCCAAAGCCCTCCTGGGTATTTTCACCAGGGTAGGGATCCCTAAGGAGGTAGTTTCAGACAGAGGGTCCAACGTCATGTTTGTATACTTAGAACACATGTTGCAGGAATGTGGAGTGCCCTATAGGTTCACCACCCAATACCATCCACAAGCCAATAGGCTGGTTGAAAAATGTAACCAGACCCTAAAAGGCATGATTGGAGGACTCCCTGAAAAGCTCCGAAGGAGATGGGATATCCTGCTTCCTTGCCTGCTGTTTGCCTATAGGGAAGTGCCACAAAAGGGGGTGGGTTTTTCTCCATTTGAACTTTTATTTGGACATCTTAGGGGAACACGAAGGCCCTCATTACAACCCTGGCGGTCAGTGATAAAGCAGCGGTAAGACCGCCAACAGGCCAGCGGTAAAGAAAATGGAATTATGACCACGGCGGAAACCGCCAACACAGACAGCCACTTTAACACACTGACCACCACGCAGTAGCATCAAGCACTGCGGAGGTAACCGCCAACAGCCAGGCGGAAGACAATGTACCACCCACACTATTACAACTGGCCTATCCGCCACCTTTTCCGGGGTGGTACCAACAACATCAAAAGCACAGCGGAAACAGTACACAGAAGGCAAAGGAATCACCTCTGGAGACTCAAGGAAGAACCACAACGCCATGGAGCCCGAGTTGCACATTTTCCCCATGCTGGTCTACCTCCTCCTACACCAGGAATACCAACGCGGGCGAGGATGACCACGGTGAGTACGGCCACCTAGCACATAGGGGAGGGGGAGGAAAAAGAGGGTTACACACACACATGCAACACCCCAAACCCCAACACCATACACCCAAACAGATGCAACAACATTACACATTCACCGCATACCCCTCAGGAATAATGCAAGGACAAAAGGAAGTGATTAAAGTGAGTGTAATAAGATAAAATACTAGAAATGCGTCCTTAAAAATCAAAACAGTATTTACATATATTGAAATGGAGGGACACGGCCCAGTCCATAATGTCCGTGGGCCACAAAACCACAGGGCCACATCACATAGGCCAAGGCCCCACTTGACTCCTGCCTCAACACGGAGAGAACACTGCTGGGGCATCAGGTCGAAAATACACAGGCACCTCAGGGGAAAGGGGGATGGGGGGCACCTTAGCCGGAAGATGGTACAACACCACTGGTCCTGGAGGGGGCTACATGCCCTCTGCAATGTCCTGGGGAGTGCAAAGCCACAATCTCTCAAGTGGGTGTTTTGCCCACTGCTTGGTCCTGGGGAGGGCAAGGCCACAGTCTCTCTACTGGGTCGTTTGCCCACTGCTTGGTCCTGGGGAATGCAGGCCACAGTCTCTCTACTGAGTGGTTTGCCCGCTGCTTGGTCCTGGGGAGAGCAAGGCCACAGTCTCTCAGGTCGGTAGGTTGCCCATTGCTTGGTCCTGGGGCGTGCAAGGTCACAGTCGATCTACTGGGTGGTTTGCCCACTGCTTGTTCCTGGAGAGTGCAAGGCCACAGTCTCTCAAGTGGGTGGGTTGCCCACTGCTTGGTCCTGTGGAGTGCAAGGCCACAGTCTCTCTACTGGGTGGTTTGCCCACTGCTTGGTCCTGGGGAGTGCAAGGCCACAGTCTCATGTAGATGTCTTCGTCCACTGGTTCTGGAGTGGGCCATGTGCTCAGTGTGCTTCATCCTCGCAAGGAGGAGGTGAGTGGATGCCTTCTTCCACTGGTTCTGGAGGGGGCCTTGTGCCCAGTGTGCTTCATCCTGGCAAGGAGGGGGTGAGTGGATGTCTTCTTCCACTGGTTCTGGAGGGGGCCTTGTGCCCAGTATGCTTCATCCTGGGAAGGAGGGGGTGAGCAGATGCCTTCTTCCACTGGTTCTGGAGGGGGCCTTGTGACCAGTGTGCTTCAGTCTGGCAAGGAGGGGGTGAGTGGATGCCTTCTCCACTGGTTTTAGAGGGGCCCTTGTGCCCAGTGTGCTTCATCCTGGAAAAGAGGGGGTGAGTGGGTGCCTTCTTCCACTGGTTCTGGTGGGGGCCTTGTGCCCAGTGTGCTTCATCCTAGCAAGGAGGGGGTGAGTGGATGCCTTCATCCGCTAGTTCTGGAGGGGGCTCTGTGCTCTGTGATGCAGCACTTGGAGAGTGCAAGGGCACAGTCTCTCACATGTGTGTCATACCCACAAGATTTGCAGTGGGCAGGATGCATAGCACTCCATGGAGGCAGGACTACAGTCCATCCGCTGGCGACGACGGTTGCACAGAGGTGGCAGTGCCGGGGCTGGTGTCAGTGCTGCCAGTGGTGGGGGGAGGCTCCAGGACTTCCCCTGCAGCCTCGGATGGCTGCCCACTCGGACTGCTGCCAGTGGTTCTGGTGGCGGTGCATGTGGCGGTGCAGGTGGCAGTGCTGTTGTCGGTGCTGCTGGTGGTGGGGGAAGGCTCCAGCCCTACCCCTGCAGCCTCAGATGGCTGCCCACTGGGGCTGCTGCTGCTGCAAGTGGTGCTGGTGGCAGTGCATGTGGTGGTGCAGGTGGCAGTGATGGTGTCGGTGCTGCCGGTGGTGGGGGGAGGCTTCAGCCCCTCCCCTGCAGCCTCGGACGGCTTCCCACAGGGGCTGCTGCTGCTGCCAGTGGTGCTGGTTGCAGTTCATGTGGAGGTGCAGGTGGCGGTGCTGGTGTCGGTGCTGCCGGTAGCAGTGGGGGAGGCTCCAGCCCTTCCCCTGCAGCCACGGTTGGCTTCCCACTGGGGCTGCTGCTGTTGCCAGTGGTGCTGGTGGCGGTGCATGTGGTGGTGCAGGTGGTGGTGCTGGTGGTGGTGCTGTTGGCGGTGGGGGGTGGCTCCAGCCCTTCCCCTGCAGCCTCGGACGGCTGAAGCGCCATGGTTGGTGGTGGGGGCTCAGATCCTGTCACAGCACCAGGCCTCCTGTCCCTCCTGCCTGCAGGGGAAGGCCCTTTGTCCTTGGCAACTGGTGGTGCCTCCTTGCCCTTGGCAGCTGGTGGTGCTTCCTTGCCCTTCCCCTTGGCAGCTGGGGCAGGCACACTGCCAGTGCTGATGGGTGACTCCTTGGAGCCTCTCACACCAGCAGTAGCTGCCGAAACTACAGTGACTGGCGGCCCACAGATGGTTCGATTCCGCGTGTTCATCTGCCCACAAAAAACTCAAAGATGCACTTAAAGCAGTTCCTCTCTCCCGACAATTAGTTAAAATAGCCAGAGTTGATTATAAGGCTGCCATTGACAAACGGAAATCAGAAATTAGGTCCAGGGCCTGGGGCGATCTTTTGGCTGCATCTGAGCAGAAGGACACTTCTAAATTTTGGAAAGTGATTAATCATTCATACTTTTCTGGTCACCACTCTTTGGCCGATGACTGTCTTATTACTGAGGATGTCTGGTTAACTCATTTTAGGAAAGTCTTCTGTTCAGGAACCTATGAGAATTTGCTTGTAAATTCTTCTGCACTTTTCAATTTAGATTCCAAAACTAAGGCCCCAAACATTATTTTTGACCTCCACGAGGTCAAAAATGCTATTAATAGATCAAGGCAGGGAAAAGCTCCCGGCCCTGATGGGGTTCCCGCTGATCTTTTTAAATCAGAAATTGATCTTTGGGGTCCGCTAGTTACAAATGTTTTGAATAGTGTGGTAAACAGTAACGTGCCCCTTTCATGGAAATCGGCCATTATTGTTCCTATCTTTAAAAAAGGTAATAGACAAGATCCTTCCTGTTACAGACCAATCTCTCTTATTGATTCGACGGCAAAGATTTTAGGTAGAGTGATCTTGTCCCGGTTAGAAGACTGGGTGTCCGAGGCCCATATTTTATCCCCTATTCAATTTGGTTTTAGACCTGGTGTAGGCACAGTTGAGCAAGTTTTAAACTTGCAGCTGATACTCAGCAAATATGTGACAGTCAAAAAAGAGTCTATTCACATGGCTTTCATTGATCTAACCAGTGCCTTTGATATGGTTAATAGGTCAAAGTTATGGCAAATTTTGGAAACCTTAGGCTGTGATCCGCCTCTATTGGAGCTTATTAAACGCCTACACACAGACCTAACAATTTCTGTTCAGGTCGGCTCACATGGGCAGAGAACCTCCCCCATCCCGTCAACTAGGGGCGTAAGGCAGGGATGTATCTTAGCCCCTTTTCTCTTTCTGATTTATATAAATGGGCTCTATGATTCACTTTTAAAACATGCAAAGGACATACCGAAGATGGGTCAGAGACACCTTCCAGTTTTATTATACGCTGACGATGCAGTTTTAATTGCCCGTACTGCAAACGGTTTACAGGGACTACTGGATGTATTTTACGATTTTATGCTGAATCTGGATCTGAAAGTAAATTACCCAAAGACTTTTGTTATGACTTGTGGCCCACGCAACACTAAGTCTAAACTATTTTCTATGGGAGGGCACACTCTTAATAAGGTCAAAGAATTTTGTTATCTAGGCATGTACATGAGTTCTTCTTTGTCCTGGAAGACACACATTAATTTTAAGCTCCAACAGTTGATAAGGAACAATGAAGCAATTTTTCGCTTTTCAAATAAACTAGGTCACAGACCCCCTGCTCAGTTGAAAACTCTTTATCATTCCAAATGCACTGCATCAGTCCTTTATGGGGCAGGCGTCTGGGGCTATAATAAAATACCGTCTCTTCAGAGTGTAGAAAATAAATTCCTGCGCAGATTATTGTTGGTTCCAAAATGCACCGCAAACATAATCTGCCATGAAGAACTGGGTCAGTGCTTTTTGGAGGACAGGGTCTTTATGGCTCCCCTACTGCTGTGGATCAAATGTTGGTCAAATCCTATGGCAAGTTTGTTCCAAGACTGTATCAGTGATTGTCTTCAATTGGAATACTCAAATAGGATTCCCTGGCTTATGTTTCTGCAAAACTCCTTTGAGAACCTAGGGCTTAGATATATGTTTGATGATCCCCATCTATTAACCACAAACTCTAGGTCTGTTTTGAAGTCTACCTATTCCAAGCACATATCAGAGCTGAGATTTTATAGTTCCCTGAAATTGAAATCTTTTGATTCTTATTCTCGGATTGTGACTGTTCCATGCCTTGAACCCTATTTGTCTTGGTTTTCAAGTTTTAAAATAATTTCCTTTTTAACACTTTTTAGACTTAATCTAATTCATTTTAAGGTAGCTTTCCCTGAACCATGTTTCTGGAAAAAGGATTTACCGCTTTGTCCCTGTGACTCCAAATCAACCCAGAGCACTTTGCATTTTTTTCTTTTTTGCCCTTTATATGCTGCACCTAGAGGGGCCTTTATTTTACCCACGTTACGTCTTTTTAGACCTATTCATTATAAGGAAGCCCTGCTATACCTTCAGAGGTTGCCTAATATCCAAATTTGTCACCATGTATTAGACTTTGTCACAGCTTCTTTACGCATTAGGAAAAGGCCTATTCCTTTTTAAATATTTTATGTACGTATAGTATATCCTTTTAACGCCAACATTTGTACTTTTCTGACTTTGTGATTTTTAATCATGTCTAGTATATTTATCTATGTATGTCAAGGGGTTTCAGTTTGGATGTTCATCTGGTGCTTCCAGTAATGGTTTTTAAGTTTTATTTTACTATTTATAGATTGGGAAATGTGTCTTGGTTTGTACTTTTATGGCAATTGCCGAATAAAGTTATTTGACTGACTACAGTGACTGTGGACTGGGTGGCTGAGGTGCTGGCCTGGGTTCTGCCCACCCTAGCCCAAAGTGAAGGATGGGTGGGAGGGGTAGGGAAGACATCAAGGGTAGAGAGGAAAAGCTTCTTAGGGACACTGGAGCGGGAAGAGGGTGAATGTTTGGGAGTGGAAGAAGAGGAAATGGTTGTAGGAGGTGTCTGTCTGCTGTGTTTGGGCTGGATGCTGTTGTGACGTGGATGGCTATTGGGTGTCTGAGTGCTTGCGTGTGTGTACTTGGGGAGGTGGGGGCACAGACACAGTGGGAGAGGACACAGGGGACATGTGCATGGATGTGGGGGTGTTGACTGCCAGTGAGGGCCATGTAGTGATAGGCATGATAGTGGATGAGGATGTAGTGCATGCAGGTGTGAATGTAGACGTCACTGGGAGGGAGGTGGATTACGAGGAGGAGGGGGACACAGTGGAGGCAGTGGATGTTGGTATGTCTGCTTCTGGATGGTGTTTGTGTGAGTGCCTGTGGGATGCTTGTGTTTGCCTGAGCCACTCCTGTGTGATATCTTGGGTGCATGCTGGTCTGAATGTGTGCTTGGAACAGGTTGGGGTTCAGGGGAATGGGACTGGGTAGAGGAAGTTGGAGGGGGGAGGCTAGAGACAGGGACAATGGCTGCCATCAGAGAGGAGGTCAGAGCCTAGAATGATCTATGTTGGGCCGCCACCCCAGAGTGAATGCCCTCCAGGAATGCATTTGTATGTTGCAAATGCCCTGCCATCCCCTGGATGGCATTCACAATGGTTGACTGCCCAACAGAGATGGATCTCAGGAGGACAATAGCCTCCTCACTCAGGGCAGCAGGGCTAACTGGGGCAGGGCCTGGGGTACCTGGGGCGAAGGAAATATGAGTGGATTTGGCCTCCTGGGCCCTGTGGGATGCATCTCCCTCCGTTGCCGGTGCCTCTGCTCCTCTGCCAGATGATGCTAATGCACATAAGGAGAGGGTGACAAAACAAAAGGGGGGAAGAGACAGAGGATACACTTGGTCAATGCCAGCAACACCACCATTGGCATACACAACACACAGGGGATAGCCCTACGCATTAGGCGATGCACTACCAGTCACAATGCTATGGCCACTTACTGTACCCTTTGACATGTCTATTCACAGATATATGTGCCCTACTCTGGCTCCTGGTGTATTGACTGCACCACAATACAGGTCATACCTATGTATTCATTACTGTACAGTCTAATTGCAAAGCCTGCAGATTGTTAAAGGAATACATACTTAAATCATTTGACTTACTACATACTTCTATTTTTTCAAAGGCTGTTTATTTAATTGCTGAAAAGTTAATGAGGTTGTGCAGTGGGTTTGGGTGATGGTGGAGGAGAGCCCAGGATAGAGTCAATTCTCTTTGTATCACAGGTGTATTGTCCAAGGGGGCATAGAAAGGGGAGCAATGGCAGTTCAAGGTGGACAGGGTGACAAAGTGGGACACAAGGGTGACAATCAGGAGAGTCTTGGCAATGTTGTCTGGCTTCTGCCTGGATCGCAGGGACCATGTGAGGGGTGGTTCTCCTTCTGCAGGGGGAGGGGTGCTGGTGGCCTGTTCTTCCTGTGGCAGGGCCTCCTGTCAGCGGAGTTGGAGGGCTGTTTATCGGTATGGCTAGTGTTAGCAGCCCGTTGGTGTGCCACTGCCTCCCTCATGGTGTTGGCCATGTCTGCCAGCACCCTGCAATGGTTACCAGGGTGGTGTGGATGTTCCTCAGGTCCTCCCTGATCCCCAGGTACTGTTCCTCCTGCAGCCACTGGGTCTCCTGCAAATTGGCCAGTATCTGTCCCATCTTCTCCTGGGAATGGTAGTATGCCGCCAGGATGTTGGTGAGTGGCTCATGGAGAGTCGGTTCCTGGGCCTTGTAGGAAAGTACCATCTTGCCTGGCATGTTACCCCCATTTTTACTTGTATGTATGTTTGTTTTTGCCTGTGTCACTGGGATCCTGCTAGCCAGGACACCAGTGCTCATAAATTGTGCCCTGCATGTGTTCCCTGTTTGGTGCCTAACTGCATCAATGAGGTCTGCTAACCAGAACCTCAGTGTTTATGGTCTCTCTTCTTTTGAAATTGTCACTGCAGACTAGTGACTAATTTTACCAATTCTGATTGGCACACTGGAACACCGGAACACCCTTATAATTCGATAGTATATGGTACCTAGGTACCCAGGGTATTGGGGTTCCAGGAGATCCCTATGGGCTGCAGCATTTCTTTTGCCACCCATAGGGAGCTCAGACAATTCTTACACAGGACTGCCACTGCAGCCTGAATGAAATAACATCAATATTATTTCACAGCCATTTTACACTGCACTTAAGTAACTTATAAGTCACCTATATGTCTAACCCTCACTTAGTGAAGGTTAGGTGCAAACTTACTTAGTATGAGAGCACCCTGGCACTAGCCAAGGTACCCCCACATTGTTCAGGGAACTTTCCCCAGACTTTGTGAGTGTGTGGACACCATTACATGCGTGAACTACATATGGGTCAATACCTATATGTAGCGTCCCAATGGAAACTCTGAACATGGCCATGTAACATGTATAGGATCATGGAATTGACATCCCAATACCATTCTGGTATTGGGGGAAAATTCCATGCATCCCCGGGGCTCCAGCATGGAGCCCAGGTACTTCCAAACCAACTCTCCAGGGTTTTCTCTGCAGCTACCGCTGCTGCCCCCCTGGGGGCCTGGGCAGCCCAGTCCCATGAAGGCAGAACAAAGGATTTCCTCTGGGAGAGGGTGTTACACCCTCTCCCTTTGGAAATAGTTGTTAAGGGCCTGAGAGGAGTAGCCTCTCCTGGCCTCTGGAAATGCTTTGAAGGGCATAGATGGTGCCCTCCTTGCATAAGCCAGTCTTCACCGGTTCAGGGATCCCTCCAGCCCTGCTCTGGCACGAAAATGGAAAAAGGAAAGGGGAGTGACCACTCCCCTGACCAGCACCTCCCAAGGGGAGGTGCCCAGAGCACCTCCAGTGTGTCCCAGACCTCTTCCATCTTGGATGCAGAGGTGTGAGGGCATAATCGACATCTCTGAGTGGCCAGTGCCAGCAGGTGACGTCAGAGACCCCTCCTGATAGGTGCTTACCTTTCTCTGTAGCCAATCCTCATCTGAGGGCTATTTAGGGTCTCTCCTGTGGGTTTCTCATCAGATAACGAATGCAAGAGCTCACCAGAGTTCCTCTGCACTTCCCTCTTCGACTTCTGCCAAGGATCGACTGCTGACTGCTCCAGGACGTCGGATGCAAAACCACAACAAAATAGCAAGAAGACTACCAGCAACATTGTAGCGCCTCATCCTGCCGGCTTTCTCAACTGTTTCCTGGTGGTGCATGCTCTGAGGGATGTCTGCCTTCACCCTGAACTGGAAGCCAAGAAGAAATCTCCTGTGGGTCGACGGAATCTACCCCCTGCCAACGCAGGCACCAAAATTCTGCATCACCAGTCCTCTGGGTCCCCTCTCATCTTGATGAGCATGGTCCCTGGAACAGAGGAGCTGGATCCAAGTGTCCCTGATTGTCCAGTGGCCCTTCTGTCCAAATTTGTTGGAGGTAAGTCCTTGCTTCCCCACGCCAGACAGTAATCCTGTGTACTGTGTGAACTGCAGCTGCTAGGGCTTCTCTGCACTTTTGCAAGACTTGCTTCGTGCACAGCCTAGCCCACGTCCCCGGCACTCCGTCCTGCATTGCCCAACTTGCAGAGTTGGACTCCGACTTCGTGGGACCCTCTTTTGTTGTGCTGAGATGACCGCCATGCTCAGATCTTCTGAATGCCTGTTCAGGTGCTTCTGTGGGTGCTGCCTGCTTCTGCATGGGCTCTCTGTGTTGCTGTACGCACCCTCTGTCTTCTCCTCCAAGGGGCGACCTCCTCGTCCTTCCTGGGCCCTGGCAGCACCCAAAACCTTCAACCGCGACTCTTGCAGCGAGCAAGGCTTGTTTGCGGTCTTTCTGCATGGAAACAACTCTGCATCCTCTAGCACACCGTGGGACATGTTCTGACCAAAGGAGAAGTTCATGGCACCTTCTGTTATTGCAGAATCTTTGAATTCTTCCACCCGGAGGCAACCATTTTGCACCTTCATCTGTGGTTTAGTGGGCTCCTGACCCCCCCTGGACACTTGCATGACTCCTGGACTTGGTTCCCTTCCTTTACAGGTCCTCAGGTCCAGGAATCCGTCTTCAGTGCTTTGCAGCCAGTAGTTGTCTTTGCAGAATCCCCTATCTCGACTTTACTGTCTTTCTGGGGTAGTAGGGTAACTTTACTCCTACTTTTCAGGATCTTGGGGTGGGGTATCTTAGACACCCTTAGTGCTTTCTTACACTCACAATGACCCTCTATACACTACACTAGGCCTGGAGTCCATTTGTGGTTCGCATTCCACTTTTGTCCAAACTGCAACAAAGAAGCAAAGACGACTTCTGCAACATTGTATTTTCAGCTCCTGCCAGCAACTGCAACTGTTTTCCGGTTGTGCTTTCTTCAACCTCAATCTTTTCCTCACCATGCCATCCCAGTTAGGACCCAGCCATTTTTAAATCAGTCTTGACGCTGTTACCAGTGAGAACAGCCCAGCCCAAACTACTAGGCACAATCATCCCTGGACCAGAAAGGAACATCCTGCGACTGGTTTCAGGGTATCACCACACATCAGCCAGACTAGTTTGAATCCAGTGGCATAATGAGCAAGGGACCCATGTCTGGGCATACCCTGGCTACTTAGGGCAACTTTAGCAACACAAAAGGATAATGGATGGAATACTGAAACATTTAAAACATCCACTCCCAATCAGGGACCTGGATTTAATCCATAGTTGTTTTGAACTCCATGCTACCACAGTTTGAAATCAGCCATATGCAAATCAGTCTTGATGCTGTTCACCATGGGAACAAGTAAGCGTCAAATTCCAGGTCAGATCCTAGTTGCACTGAAAACAAGCATCCAGGAACTGGTTTCATAGTTTCATCCCTTATTATACAGGCTAGCTTGGATTCAGTGGCAGAGTGAACATGGGACCCACCTTTGGGGATACCCTGGCCACTTAGGGCGACTTCAGAAACACAAAAGGATGATAGACAAAGTGCTGAAATGTTTCAAACACTCACCCCCAGTCTCATATCTGATTTTAGCCCATCATTCTTTGGTTCAGCATGCCACCCCAGTTAGGACCCAGCCACATGTGAATCCAAATTGATCCTGCTCCCAGTGAGAACAGTCAGGCCCAAACTGCCATATCAGATCATTGCTAGAAAAGAAACAATCATCTTGGGATTAGTTTCGGGGTATCATCCTCCATTAGTCAGACTCAATTGAATCCAGTGGCACAGTGAACAAGGGACCTACATCTAGGCATACCCTGGCCCCTTAGGGTAACTTTAGCATACACAAAAGGAAGGCAAACAGAGTGCTGAAACTTTTCACTCACTCACTCCCGGTCACAGATCTGCGTTCAATCCATCCTTCTTTTACTCACAATGCCACCAAATTTCTGACCAAGCCATTTGAGAATCAGTCTTGACCCTGTTCCCCATGAGAATAGTCCAGCCCAAACTGCCAGGCGATATCCTCCCTGGACTGGAAACAAGCATCCTGGGACCAGTTTGAGGATACCACCTGACATCAGCCAGACTAGCTTTAGTCCAGTGACACAGCAAGCAAAGGACCCACATCTGGGCATACCCTGGCCATTTAAAACAACTTTAATAACACAAAAGGATGATGGATGGAGTGCTGAAACTTTTCAAACACTCACCCCCAGTCACAGATTTGGGTTTAATCAATCAATGTTTTGCTCACAATGCCACTCAGTTTGGAACCTGCCATAAGCAAATCAATCTTGACCCTGTTCCCCATGGGATCAAACTAACCCAAACTGCCAGACAAGGTCCACCTTGGACCAAAAACAGGCATTCTGCCTCTTGTTTCAGTTTATCACCCTCATAATCCAAGTTAACATAAATTCATTCTCACAGTGATCAAGCGACCCACGTCTGGGCAAACCCTGGCCACTTATGGTGACTTTAGCAACACAAAAGGATGATGGACAGAGTGCTGAAACCTTTCTAGCACTCCCCCCAGTCACAAATCTGGGTTCAATCTGCCATTCCCTTGTTCACCATGCCTCTCCAGTTTGGACCCAGCTATGTGCAAGTCAGTCTTGACCCTGTTCCCATGAGAACAGAAAGTGTCAACAGGCAGGTCATGTCCTTCTTGCACTGGAAACAAGCATCCTGGAACCAGTTTTGGAGTAACACCCCACATCAGCCAGGCTGGCTTGAATCCAGTGGTGCAGTGAGCATTGGACCCACCTCTGCGCCTACCCTGACCGCTTAGGGCGACTTTAGCAACACAAAATGATTTTGGATGGAGTGCTGAAACTTTTCAAACATTTGTCCACATTCCAGATCTGGTTTCAATTCATCGTTTTCTTTATCATCATGCCTCCCCAGTTTGGACCTAGCTGTATCTAAATTAGTCTTGACCCTGTTCTCCATGGGAACAGTCCAGCCCGAACTGTCAGACCAGGCCCTCACTAGACAAGGAACAAGCATCATGAAACTGATTTCAAGGTATCACCCTCATCAGCCAGGATAGCCTGAATCCAGTGGCACAATGAGCAAGGGACCCATGTCTGGCAATAACCTGGCCACTTAGCAAAACTTTAACACAAAAGAATGATGAACGGGATGTTGAAACATTTCAAATACTCAATCCCAGTCACAGATCTGTGTTTAATCAATCTTTCTTTTTCTCACAATGCCAGCCCAGTTTGGACCCAACCATGTGCAAATCAGTCTTAACCTTGTTCCCCATGAGAACAGTTCAGCCTGAACTGTTAGGTCCAGCCCTCCCTGGACCACAAACAAGCATCCTGGGAATAATCTCAATGTATCACCCCCACATCAGCCAGGCTAGCTTGAATCCAGTGGCACAGTGAGCAAGAGACCCACATCTGGGCATACTCTGACCATTTTGGGTGACTTTAGCAACACAAAAGGATGATGGACGGAGTGCTGAAATGTTTCATACACTTACCCCCAGTCACAGATCCGGGTTTCATCCATCGTTCTTTTGCTCACCATGCAACCCCAGTTTGGACCCATCATATGCAAAAAAATTGTGACATTTTTAACCCTTGCACAGAGCAGGCGTTAAAAGGAGCCACGCCATTATTTTTAATGGCCGTCCATGTACTTTGCAGGACTAGCGCCAATCCTGCAAAGTACAATAGTAGAAAAAATGATGATGCTATTGTCCCCAATCTGAACCATGGTTCGCCGTATATTTAATACGGCGCACATGTGGTGGGGCACAATAGGCCACAAGAAAAGTGACGCTTCATGACACAAAGCGGGGCACAATAGGCCACAAGAAAAGTGACACTTCATGACACAAAGCACAATTTTTCTTAAATCAGGACCAATATTTTCTGATTCAATTTAAACATTCCTTAATAGGGTATGTTTTCTATTGCCTGAATCACAAAAAAGTTGTTTGCCTACTCTTAGTATAAGCGAAGCATCCACAATTGCCACTTTCAAAACCTGGAAAATCCATCATTTTTCCACAATTGGATAATTATTATACCATTGGACATGTCATGAGAATATTTTTCTGTATCATTTGAGTAAATGTGATGTCAGTTTTGATGTAAATTTGCATAGCAATGCCATTGTCTAAAAGCAACAAGTGCCAGTGTCTTTGAAAAATATGATACTTTTTATGGATCTTCTGTATATACTCATTTAAAAATCTTACTTTTCCCTTTCTCTGTGTTTGAAGTTGTTTCTCCCTATATAGTACATCCTTCTTAGTGATGATACACTAGAGCTTAGAATATTTATGTGATTGGTGTAATCTTAAAAATAATTTTGTAATAAAACATTTTTGGGAACATACATCTACAATGTCTATGCCCTGAAGAAGCAACCTACTGTTGTCATGAAACGCTCCTTGGCCTGTGTTCGATGCACATGTTTAACCCCTTCAGGGCCACGGCAGAGTGATGCTGTGCCACGGGCGTAACCATTACTTCCTGGCCCTGGAACACCCAACCCCCCAGGACAGGTACATAAGGGAAATCGCATCTCCTTCCACCCCCACCCCCCCAGTGACATCTGACGACGTCAGCGTGCGATCGCGCACTGATCTCATCAGAGGTCGCCCCCATCACGCTGGAAGCTCAGCTTTGATTGGGGGGTGGGGTGGGCAGAGAGACATGAAAGGAAAGGTAAGGCATTTTCTTTCCTTTCATATCCTTCTGAGCATTTCTGCATCCCGTTCGTAAAGCAATCGGGCTACAGAAGTGCCCACTAGACACCAGGGAGTTTTTTCTTTTGTAAATAAACAATAAAGGGGAGTGACCCCTTAGACAAGGGTCACTCCCCTGGGGGACATCTTTTTCAAGGCCTATTTTAATTACACACACACACACAAACACACACACACACACACACACACACCTATCCCTGGTGCCTAAGTGATTCCTTAATAGAAATAGGCTGATCTGCCCCAAAGGGGGGCAGAAATGGCTTAAAATAAATTTGCCACTCAGGGAAGCGACCTTTGCCTAAGGGGTTGATCCCCATCTGTAAAAAAATTAATAAAACAAAAAATCCCTGGTGCCTAGTGGTTTCTGCCCACCTTGGGGGCAAATCAGCCAAATTTAAATAGGCCAATCTGCCCCCAAGGGGGGCGTAAATTGCCTAAGATAAATTTGACCCCTGGGGAGCGACCCTTGCTTACGGGGTCGCTCCCCTTGGGTGAAATTGGTACAATTACAAATCCCTGGTGTCTAGTGGTTTCAGATTGGCCTAAGAAAAATAGCCTGATCCCTCTCCAAGGTGGGAAGAAACGGCCTAAAATACAATTGTCCCCGGGGTGTGACCCTTGTTTAAATGATCGTTCACCATCTGTAAAGTAAACAAAAAATCCCTGGTGCCTACTGGTTTCTGCCTGCCTAAGTAAAATAGGCAGATCTGCCCTCAAAGGGGGCATAAATGGCCTAAACTAAATTTGCCCCCCAGGGGAGTGACACTTGCCCAAGCGTTCGCTCCCCCTGCAAGAAATTGGCTCCAAAAAAAATCCCCAGTGGTTTTGACCTAATAAAAATAGGCCGATCTGCCCGCCAGAGGAGCGACCCTTGCCTAAGGAGTCACTTCCCACTTCTAAGTATATGTATATATATAAAAATAGGCCGATCTGCCCGCCAGAGGAGCGACCCTTGCCTAAGGAGTCACTTCCCACTTCTAAGTATACATATATATATAAAAATAGGCCGATCTGCCTGCCAGAGGAGCGACCATTGCCTAAGGAGTCACTTCCCACATCTAAGTATATATATATATACTACTTAGAAGTGGGAAGTGACTCCTTAGGCAAGGGTCGCTCCTCTGGCGAGCAGATTGGCCTATTTTTATTAGGTCAAAACCACTAGACACCAGGGATTTTTTTGGAGCCAATTTCTTGCAGGGGGAGCGACCGCTTGGGCAAGTGTCACTCCCCTGGGTGGCAAATTTAGTTTAGGCCATTTATGCCCCCTTTGAGGGCAGATCGGCCTATTTTACTTAGGCAGGCAGAAACCAGTAGGCACCTATATATATATATATCTGGTGTCAAGTGGCTTCTGCCCCCCCCAGCCATACCCCCACCTCAAATAAATGGGGACAAAGTTGTTCTGCCTACCGGTGGGCAGATGGGACAATTACTCCCAAGCTACTCACCGGGGGAGAAGAAAGCCTACTAGATGCCAAGGAATAAAAAAAAAATAGGTGGATGGTGGCTATCAACCAGTCTCAGCTCTCTCGCAGCACACTAAAAGTTCTTATCCCAATGGGCAAACAAGAGAACATTTGATTATTTTGGATTTTGGTTTTACATTTGGGCCATGAAAGCTTGTCTAACTCTCAAAATTGTCCCACTTGGAATGGTGAGGGCTGCACGTTTTGGGCTTTGGGACTTTGCCATGTAGAAACATCTAAGAGACCTAGACACATCTGAAAACTAAACATCTTGGTGAAGCCAGGGTGGTGTGCTTCACATACACCCTGCATCATTTTCTTACCCACAAACCTCCAACTTTGCTTGAAATCACACATTTTTCCCACATTTATGTGATGGAACCTTCTGGAATCTGCAGGAATCCACAAAATTCCTACTACCACCCAGCATTGTTGCATCTATACTGATAGAAATTCTGCCCCAATTGTCAGCCTAAAAACGTTTTTTGTCAAAGTGCCCTTTTGAATCCGCTTTGTTTCCCCCTCAATTTTGACATGTTTTTTGGCTCTTCCGTGTCACAGGCACTTGGCCCACCTACACAAGTGAGGTATCATTTTTAGTTGGGTGGTAGGAAATTTGTGCTGGTGTGGTGATCTCACACAGAAATGTGGGAAACATTTGATTTTTTTAGCTAAGTTTGAGGTTTGCTGAGGATTCTGGGTAAGAAAACACTGGAGGATCCACGCAAGTCACACCTCCCTGGACTCCCTTGGGTATCTAGTTTTCAGAAATGTCTGGGTTTGGTAGGTTTCCCTAGATGGCTGCTAAGTGCAGGACCAAAAACACAGGTACCCCCGAAACACAAAAACAGGCAGTTTTGTATTTGATAATTGTGATGTCACTATGTGGTGTTTTGGGGCATTTCCTGTCGCGGGCACTAGGCCTACCCACACAAGTGAGATACCATTTTTATTGAGAGACCTGGAGGACCACTGGGTAGAAGGAAGTTTGTGGCTCCCCTTAGATTCCAGAACTTTGTAGTGCCGAAATGTAAGAACAAATGGGTTTTTTGGCCAAATGTTGATGTTTGCTAAGGATTCTGGGTAACAGAACATGGAGAGAGCACCACAAGTTACCCTATTCTGGGTTTCCCTAGGTGTCTAGTTTCCATAAATATCCAGGATTGCTAGGTTTTCCTAGGTGCTGGATGAGCTAGAGGCCAAAATACATCCACAGCTAGGCACTTTGCAAAACACAGGTCAGTTTTCTTTGGGAAAATGTGATGTGTCCTTGTTGTGTTTTGGGGCAATTCCTGTCACGGGCACTAGGCCTACCCACACAAGTGAGGTACCATTTTTATCGGGAGGCTTGGGGAAATGGGGAAATGCTGGGTGGAAAGAAATTTGTGGCTCCTCTCAGATTCCAGAACTTTCTATCACCGAAATATGGGGGGAAAGTGTTTTTTGCCAAATTTTGAGGTTTGCAAAGGTTCTGGGTAACAGAACCTGGTGAGAGCTCCACAAGATACCCCATCCTAGATTCCACTGGGTGTCTAGTTTTCAAAAATGCACAGGTTTGATAGGCCTTCTCAGGTGCACGCTAAGCTATGGGCCAAAATCCACAGCTAGGCACCTTCTAAAATACACATCAGATTTCAATGTAAAAATGTGATGTGTCCATGTTGTGTTTCCTGTCACGGGCATTAGGCCTACCCACACTAGTGAAGTACCATTTTTATCGGGAGACTTAGGGGAACACAGAATGGAAGAACAAGTGTTATTGCCCCTTGTCTTTCTGTACAATTTTTTCTTCCAAATGTAAGACAGTGTGTAAAAAAGGTCTCTTTTTGAGAAATGCCCTGTAATTCACATGCTAGTATGGTGACCCCAGAATTGGGAGATGTGCAAATAACCACTGCTTCTCAACACCGTATCTTGTGCCCATTTTAGAAATACAAATGTTTCCTTGATACCTATTTTTCAGTCTTTATATTTCACCAAATGAATTGCTGTATTCCCGGTAAACAATGAAAACCCATTGCAAGGTGCAGCTCTTTTACTGGCTCTGGGTACCTACGGTTCTTGATGAACCTACAAGCCCTATATATCCTCACAACCAGAAGAGACTAGCAGATGTAACAGTATACTGCTATCAAAAATCTGTCATAGATGGAAAACGTTATAGAAGAAACCTTTGACAGAAATGGCTCTTTTTTCACCTCAATTTCAATATTTTTTTTATGTTAGCTGTTACTTTTTGTAGGAAAACCTTGAAGGACCTACTACTTTTCAGAAATGTTTAGCTGTCCAGGATCCAGCATTGGTTTCACCCCCATTTCTGTCATTAACTGGAAGGTGGCTGAGAGCACGAAAAATAGTAAAAATGGGGTGTGTCCCAGTAAAATGCCAAAATTGGGTTGAAAATGTGGGTTTCTGATTCAGGTCTGCATGTTCCTGAAATCTGGGAAGATGGTGATTTTAGCACTGCAAGCCGTTTGCTTTCAGGGAAGAAACCACAAGCTTTCTTCTGCAGCCCTTTTTCCCATTGGTTACCTCTAGAATCCTTAGGATGTTGGAATAAAAGGACACAAATTTGGAGTGGATAGCTTATGTGGGCAAAAACCTATGGGGGCCTAACCGCGAACTACCCCAAATAGCCAAAATAAGGCTTGGCACAGGAGGGGGTAAACCCCTGGCAGAAAAGGGGTTCAGACATATAGGTAGATAAATGTTATTGTTTTATAGTTATTTAAAATCATAGCAATTAGAAACAGAAGTTAAAAATGTTATTATAAAACACACATCAACCTCATCACAGGCAACAGAACCAGCCATGCGTCCATCAATACAAAATGTTTTGGTGACTGTATAGTGACTGGATTTTCCCTCATTGGTGAATAATCACATTAAACTGAAATTCGGCCACAAAATTCATTCTGCTACATTCTGCAATCACAATAATAAACTTAAGACTTATGTCTAAGAGTGCAGGACATTGTGAAAAATGAAGAAAAAAAATGTGAAAATAAATAACAAGTCGATCAAGGCCCCTTAGCTCCATTTGTGCTGACGCATTAGGCGTGTAGTGCTTTTATCTGCAAAACCACCTAGAATTAACAACATAGATCATCCTATGAAAACCCAGAAGACTGCATACCATGAATAAAATGTGGAACATACAGAGAATTGTACTTCTAGAAGAGTTTCAGTACTGGTAAAGCACAATAATTTTGAGACCGTGAGGAACCAGAAAGAGGACACCCTGGCGTTGTTAATGCCTGTAGACCTAGTCTGTTGCACATCTGCGTGGGAGTCAATCAACAACCATCATGCAGAGCTACTCAGTGGGGTCATGCCTGGGATGCAGGCTAAAGGATAAGGTGTATAATCGGGAGGAGTCAGATTGCATGGATGTGCTTGAAATAAATTCCAGGGACAGCTTTTGGGCAGCCCCTTTCAAATCAAATCAGAATTTATAGAGTGCAGCTACTTACCTGTAGGGGTCTCCAGGTGCTGAGAGGGTTTGTCCTCTATGCTTCAGTTGAAGACCCAGGTTTTAAGGTCCTTCTTGAATTGAGGTATTGATGGTGAGGCCGGAGGTGCAGGCTGAGATTTGTTCCAGCTCCTTGCCGCAAAGTAGGTGAAGGATCTTTCTCCAGCCTAGGTCTTCCATGTGCAGGGTACAGTGGCTAATGCCTGTTGAGAGCAGCAGAGAGGTCTGGTGGGGAGTACAAGGTGATGCAGTGGTTGAGGTAGGTGGATTCTAGGTTGTGGAGGGCCTTGTCTGCGTGGATGAGGATTTTGAAGTTTATTCCTTTCTCAACAGGAAGCCAGTGGAGGTTTCTTAGGTGATTGGTGATGTGTTTGCGGAGAGGAACATTCAGGATGAGTCTGGCAGGGGTCTTTTGGATGTGCTGTAGTTTCTTCAGGTTCTTCTGGGTGGTGCCTGCGTAGAGGGTATTGTCATAGCCGAGTCTGCTGCTAACCAGGCCATGGGTTACGGTTCTGCAGCAGTCCTTTGGTGTCCATTTGTAGATCTTCCAGAGAATTTGGAGTGAGTGAAAACAGGAGGATGTGACTGAGTTGACTTTGCAAGTCATGGTGAGTGATGAATCCATGATGAAACCAAGGCTGCGTGCATGGCCATTGGCTATCTGGAGGACTCAGATTCAATAACTTTAGCGTGGACCTCAAAATATTCATGCATCAAACCGACAGCTGTGCATCAGTACCAGACAGACAAGCAATGATGGCCTGGTTACATTGGAAAATGACCAAGCAATAGATAATTGGTTTTAACCAATAACAACATAGACTCTTCAAAAAAGGACAAGTACAAACGATGCCCAACAAAGAGACCTGTTTAAAATTACACAACAGGATTATACCGCTTCTGAGACCCATTAACCCTTTCTTAAAGATGATTTTCATGTGGCCGGAGATGTATGAAGCTATCGCTGGATTTTGATAAAGGGGCATGCATAGAGCTATACAGCTGCCTGAGCCATATGTGCAAGTTGTTGTCTGTCCTCACCAGATCAATCCTCTAAGGGAACCTTTGGAGGCTAACTTAAGTTAAGCGTAGTAGCAAAGGAGTGGACTGCTGCTAGTGCATCATTTATATCTGTCAGCTAAAGACTGTACAGGAGCGGGGCTAGGATACATTCCTGATTTACCCCAGATTTGGTTGAGACCTTATGTGATGTAACCAGGTTTGACTACAATTTCACAAGCACACAAGTGTTGGTGTACAGGCACATAGTAGCTCTCAATAGGCTTTCTGGATTGCCCCAGGTATGCAGTTTCTGCCAGAGTCACATCCTATCCTCTTTGTTAAATGAAGTGGTAAAGTCAATAGATGCTATGTACATAGGAGGGCTGCCTTTGATGGAGGCGCTTTGATCAGAGATGCCAAAGTTTTTTAATTGTCTTCGGTTCCATGGCTGCGTCTGAAGCCAGATTGAGTGATGGGAATTAAGGACTTGAGGTTGGCCTAATCTTCTAGATCACTGTTCAAAGCTTTTGCAAAACATTTCCCATCAATGCCAAGGAGCGCTATGAGCCTGAAATTAGCTGGTTGATCACACACTACTTTCGTATGAATCAGGGTTAATCGGAGCCTCTCCAACTGTCTGGCATGTCATTTGGAAGGATGCAGTGTTTGAAAAGAGGGCTTAATAAGGAGGGCCATTCCCCAGTTGCTGGTTTAAATATTTGAGTAGGGAGGCCATTGGGTCCCGGAGCCCCTGCTGTCCTAAAGGATGGTAGTATGAGTTTGATCTTATCTTCTCTAGCAATGCCTGCGCCTCATTGCACAAGGTTTCTGTGGGCACAATCAGGTGTATAAAATAGCCGTATTTCCGCGTGACTCTCCTAGTGCTCTCCGTTGATCTGTTCTGAAACATTCTCCAGAATTTTGCAGAGTTTTTAGTTTTTGTAGCTTCATAAAGTTCTGCCCACAAAGAGTTGTCTTTTTGACTAGCAGTTTCCCAAATGTTTGCTCTATGGCCTTCCTGGATTTACAAACTGTTTCCACGGTAGGGCGGGCATGACTGTTGTTTCGAGCAGCTCTTAACAGTCAGTTTA
This sequence comes from Pleurodeles waltl, assembly GCF_031143425.1. Taxonomy (NCBI): domain Eukaryota; kingdom Metazoa; phylum Chordata; class Amphibia; order Caudata; family Salamandridae; genus Pleurodeles; species Pleurodeles waltl. The sequence continues at coordinate 689,040,559 of NC_090442.1, forward strand.
ACGCTCGTTTTAGGGTTCTCAGCTCTGGAGTGTGATTGTTTTCTGTCAAGTAGGAGGTTCAGGAACCCCGTCCAATGCAGGGGTAATGACACTTGACCCCTTACTCCTCCTCTTCATCAGGAGTTCTTCCATTTTTACATTTGATGAAGCTATGGACCATTTTATTCTGAACAGGCTACAAATACCTTACAAATACCTTACTCTGTGCCTATTGCACGTTTGTGGGTGTATAGTGGATGTCCAGCAGAGAGTGCAGATTAGCCTGCCATTGTCACTGGTCAAACGATGCTGGACTTGGAAGTTCTGCACTAAACAATAGTCCTGCACAGAGACCCAAAGGCAGTCAATTAAAGGAGATCCCAAGGTTGAGATGTACGTGCAAGATGACGGTTGATCTAAGGTGCTTCTGCCATTCATAGTCCTAAAACCTAGCGAGTTCAGGGTGGTATTAAATATTCCTCCTGCCTAACTCATCTTCATGTTCACCGGAACAGTCTCCAGTATTTGCCAAGCTATATATCCCTCCAGCTACCATATGGCAGGGTCTGCTGATCCTAATAAATACATATTGAAATCACCCGCCAGTATGCATGTGGCTGCAAGAAAGTGTCATCTCATTGATTTAATCATTGTTAGAACTTCGCAAACGGCTGGGATTTTTTACGTGCTTGGGATTTACATAAATACATCCGATGATCATTGGTGGTATCTTCCTACCATGAGCATTGTTTGGAGCGTTGATTATTGCAAAAATGTACATACCCAAGCTGCTAGCACGCACCTTTGCCTCGAGATCTAGGGATATTTGAAGCAGAATGGAGACACCTCCTGAAGCGGGGACACCTTTGGCGGAGGTTTCAGCTGGTGAAAAAAAATCAAGAAAGTCCCTCCTTGGGAAGTCAACCAGCTGATAGCTTCTTGAAAATGGACAATGTCCATTATACGTATTTCTTCCATGAAGTCACTATTACATAAGGTTATTAAGACCTCGTATGTTCCTTGAACAAAGCTGTAAGCCACACTTTTACGCAGGAGGAAGCACGGTGAAAGAAGTGGTGGTTTGTTGTGCTGTGGGATGATGCGTTGGTATTTATACAGCCATTTATTGATCGTTTCTTCTTAAACAAGTGCAGCCTAGTTACCATCCTCAGCAAGTGGGACTTCATTCTCTACTGCTCCAAAGGTCCCAAAATGTCAGACTCGGAATGGAGCTGATTTGGATCAAGTGGGATTCCGCTGTTAGCAAAGGAAAATGCTGGTTTGCCCCTAGTGCGCACTGAAAGACAGCGCACTGTCCAACAGAATGTTTATGAAGAAACAATCAACAAATTATGGTATTTATAACTCCTCAAACTTTGCAATGGGAAAATTCTCTTAGAAATACTTAGAAATAAGCTACACCGCCTCAAAACTGATGTCTGATTTGATTGACTCATATAGTGTTAAAGGGAGTCACACCATTTGACATTGAGGTCTACATTAGTGTAAATGGATAATTTTTTACCTCAAACCATATTTGTGTTGACCAATAAATATGGGCTCCAAAGCAGATATAACCCTTCTCCTAAAACAATCTTTGTTAGTCACAGGAACGTTAGTCTTAAATGATCAGACTAATTGGGGCATGTCATGTTTTCTGATTCAAAATAAATATTTCCTGTAAAAGAAAAAGAAAAAGCAAAATAGAATTATCCTGTACATCCAAGAATCTCATCCAAGAATCTCCTGACCCTAACGGTAGACAATTGAGAGCGTATTTAGGAGCCCCTAGCGCCATTCTAATGCCACATTAGCGTATTTTTTTTATGCTAATGTGACGTTAGAAGGCCAAAAACACTGCTTCATATTTACAAAGTGGCACAATGCATGCATTACACCACTTTGCAACTCTCTGAGCTATATTATGCTTGCACCAGGTATAATGTCTGCAAAGGGGGCATTCCCTCATTAGAAGAGATTTCTTTGCGTCATTTTTTTCAGCACCTTTAACGCCTACTCAGAGCATGTCTTAAAAGGAGGCTTCTATTGGTTACAATGGGCCTATGAGTGCTTTGCAGGATTAGCGTCAAAATGTTTGACCTAATCCTGCAAAGCTCTGGACTAGAGATAAAAAATCTGACTCTAGTCCTGACATGGTGCACTGTATTTTAAATATGTCGCACACATGGTGGTGTTAGGAGGGCGCTGAGGGGCGCCGGGAAAAGTGGCACTGCATTTTCTACAATAAATGTTTTGTTAAACACACATTAGGATAGAGAAGATTTTTATTTTTATTATTTGCAAATCCTGTAGAAAGAAAAGCTTAACAACTGCAATCCTGGAATGTTGGGGTTCTACATCGACTTCCTCATGGCTGAAACATTTCAGGTTGTATGTTATCAATGCTGTTAGTAATAAACAGTATATTAATTGTGAATTTGACGTGATGTAATTAATAGCCAAGGTACAAATGTATTTTGTGGTTGTAAAGCAGCTAGTTCACAAAAGCACATGGGGCCTATTCACATTGGCAGACTTTCATGTGAGTAAATCAATACGTTTAGATTTGCTCATTCAGGGGCATATTTATAAGCCCCTAGTGCCACCTTGCGCCACATTAGCGTCATTTTATTTACGCTAATGTGGCCCAACAAGGCCATAATCCTAGAGCATATTTATAAATATGAAAATTACTTACTTTATGTTTTTCCTTCCGCATTTCACTGACTCTTACTATTTGATTATTGTTTATTTACAGCAGTGGTTTTCAAATGTGTTAATGTTGTGCCAACCTCTGGTAAAAAATAAAATCATTCAGAATGACAAACATATTTTCTCATAATTACTCTATGAAAGAGGTAGCTCTGAACAGATCCTGTAATACAAATATTGCATTTATTGTCAGAGATCACTTTTTTCAATAATGCAGTCCAATATATGATTGACAACATTCTAGTCACAGCCTGGACTCCCCAAAAGCACTGCTTTAAGCATGATGTTTGTCTATATTCCTTAGGGACCTCTTGGTCACAGCCTGGCACCCCTCCCTGCTCCTCCTCAGCCCCAAGTTTGAAAACCTCATATTGATAGTACATTATAGTATATCAGCAATTTTGCTGAATTCATCATAAAATACACACACATACACACACATTATATTCACTGAAAAAACAAAGGTTACAGGGACGATATAGTTACGAAATAGAAAAAAAGAAATAGAAATTCACTTAAAAAAAACAAGGTTACAGGAATGGTATGGTTAGGCTCACATTTCAAATGTACTAAACCATTGAAATTCACCTGTTATCGTTATTTCAAGTAACTATAACTCATGCCTTAAGGTAACTATAACTCTTGCCCCCACCATGCACAGTTATCTGATCAATATTTTTACTGCAGATGTTACAGTGACAGTAATAATGATGTTATCAAAGATGTCATGAGTGCTTTAATTTGTGGGGTAATTAGCAGTGCATGGTGAGGGCTGCCAGTCCCTGTGGCCAACCCTTCTACTAACCAAACCAGCATGGCCTCACCTCTCCGGGCTGATCTCGGCCTCAGAGGGCCCCCTCTGCCCCCCGGGGGGGAGGCAGCGAAGCATCTCCCTCTCTGTGAGAGCTGTTTCCTCTATTTCCCTGCCTGCATCTCTGTGGGCCGGGAAAGAGAGGAAACCTCTGCCTATATGAAGTGAGAGCTGTTTGACAGCTCTCCCTTCATCCAACCAGAGTGTTTGCTGTGACTTGGTGGGAGATGTCAGCTTCCACTAACTGACAGCAGACAGCTTTGTCTCCAGGCCGGCCCTGGGGGGTGATGGTCCACAGGGCCATCAGTTATTGCTAGAAGGGGCCACACAGCCCCCCTCCAACAAGAGGTGGTGGTCTCTGGGACCCGGGGGTCCCCAAGGAACCCCCTATTTCTTTTAAAATTAGCCCTTGGGAGGTGGCATTCCCGTGGGCTGCAGGGGGACTGGGCAGCCCCCTGTGTTTTATTTAAAGCCCAGTGAGGTGGGGGTCAATGGGGTGCCGGGGTGGGGTCAGCCAGCCCCTGCATGTCATTTCTTTGAAGCCCCAGGAAGGTGACTGTTCCCGGGGCTACAGGGGGGCTGGGAGGGCCCCTGTATTGTATTTATTGGCCCCAGGGAAGTGGCTGTCCTGGAGTTGCAGGGGGGCCGGGGTCCCCAATTTTTTTTTACAAAGGTGCCCCAGGAAGGTGGCGATCCCCATGGCTGTGGGAGGGCTGTGCAGCCCCCCGTCCCAGATAGAGAGAAGTGCCCTGGGGAGGGGGTGGTCCCCCAGGACTTGCCCCACACGTGGGCTTCAGCATTATCAAGCACAGGTTTTTTTTTTTATTATTTGCCGTATCCATTGTGACTCACAGCAAAAATGTTTAATAATATGCTTTTTTAGCTCTGCTGATATCCGTCTGGGACCTGTGCCCCAGAGCTAAGGGGTCAGGGTGTCCCCACCCTGGCACTTTTTGTTTTTTTTTCATGTTTATACCTGGGTCTCAAGATGGCTGCCAACACTTCCCTGATCAGCAAGAGATCAAGAGGATTCACAAAGCCTTCGTGTTCCTATATATAAAATTAGGATTTTCTTTAATCATTCAAAAACAACTGAACAGATTTACACCAAATAGCAAAAACAAATAATAAATAGACCACTTTCTGGACCAAGAGATACCTTTCTGCCAAATCTAGTATAATTCTGTCCAGTGGTCCAGACACTATCGCTGTTCAAAATCCCTATGGAAAAATGAATGGGGAAAAAGTGTTTTGGGACCCCCCCTTTTTCTCGGGGCCCGCTTGATAGATCACAACGAAACTTTCCAGACAGCTGCTCACGAGAGTGTTATTTTTTTTTTAATTCATGAAGATTTGTCAACCAGCTCTAAAGATATAGGAAAGTTAAAAAAAAAACATTTCTATAGAAACTAAGGGGCAGATTTATATTTTTTGACGCAAACATGCACTAACGCAGATTTGTGTTGAAAACCTTAGCGCCATTCCTGAGCACAAGCCAAGTGCCATATTAATGGAATGATGCAAGCTGGTGCTATGAAGTGGTGGGCGTAAAAAAATTGACGGTAACCATTGGGCCCTGTTGTAATAAAAAATGAAGTTAATACTGCAAAAGTGGTGCAACACTGTTTTGCTGCACATAAGCATATTGCAAAAGGGTTTCCCCCATTTTTGGCCCACATTAAGGCCAAATTTAAATGCAGAAGCAGAAAATAGTGTAATTGCAACCGAAAATGGAAAAATCAGGCCAGGAGAGACCCTGGGGGGACCCCAATCGCCCAAGCACCAGGCAGGAGGATCCACAGAACTCCCTGGAGAAAGGGCAGAAAAAGGGCAAGTGTCACTTTAGTGAGGAGGAGCACAACATCCTTGTCAGAGAGGTGACAGAGCACCAACACCATCTATTTGTCACCTCTAAATTGCCAATTGTTAAGAGAGAGGCAATATGGCAGCGAATAATGGACAAAATTAACTGCGTGGCAGTGGTGAAGAGAACTGTCACTGAGTGCAAGAAGCGCTGGCATGATTGCAAGTGCACAACTAAGGATACATTGGCCAAGAACAGAAAGGCAGCACTGCAGACTGAAGGTGAAAGTCCTGCACCACAGGATGACCTGCATGAGCTCGAGGAGATGGTTGCAGCGGTCATCACGGAAGAGCTGGTCACAGGAATCCAAGGACAGGACAGCGCAGACTACCAACCACCACCACTAATGCAGGCTAAGTTGCATGGGGGAATTAGCAGGAATTCTACAAATTCCAGTAGGGGGAGGTAGTTAGGACACACCCAAAGCATGCTAAAGGATTGTATGGTGACACATGCGCCCTAAAACCAGATGCCCCATCCCCATACAAGCAACACTTGTACACACAACTTGGTTGTGCTATGCCCCCCATTATATACACCACATGGATATACACCAATCACCAGGTCTATACTCCACCACATAAATATGCAGCACATTGGCTGGAAGGGACGTGGTTATACTGTGCCATCACAACACCACTTGCATATTGTCAAATTTCCTGTACCCACACAATTTAGACATCTGAGACTAGGACGGAAGTGGCTCAAAGTGCTATATCTTGCAAAAATGCTCCCCTAACTCCTTGTTGCATTGCCATTACACATGTTTCATCTTGCAGCACACATTGAAATGCCACCTTAACTAACATGACTTGTACATGTGTAGGAAGGGACCCCCACCCTGAACATAAACAGTTCAAATCCTCAAGGCAGCCACTCCTACATCATGCTGCAACAATGCCTGTCTTGGTGCAGGGAGAACAAATCAGTGCATTTGCAGGGATAATTTCAGGGCTGTCCTGTATCCCGGTAAACATGGAACTTATCTGCGTAACTAACCTGGTGCAGTGTTGAGCTACACATATTGATGCTAAAGTGAGCTGTGCCACAAGAGAAAAATCTGCACTAAAACTTGCAACCTGTGGAAACACAGCACATACAGGGTGAACCCACAACAACTCAGACGCAACCATATTACCCCCATGGGAATGGGCAAACAATAGAAAAAACACAACACATGGTGCACGGCTGTGAACATTTATAGTGCCCATGACGACATTGGCGACTGGCAGAGGCTGCCCGCCAAAGTTCTGTGTTGGTAACACTGCCAGTGCGGTCTTCCCTTTGTGGTAGGTATTACGAGATTCCGACTGGGATGGTGGGCGGAAACATGTCTTGGCCTGCCAACTCTGTGGGAAACTCATGCTGGCTTGTAATATAGCGAGCACCAATGTTGGGGTGCACTTATCACTGCCCATAAATTGGGCAGTGAAAAGCACAAAGGGGCTTCCCATGGGGTCCCCTGCACTGCCCATGCCAAGTGCATGGGCAGAGCAGGGGCACCCAGGGGCACCCCACACCCTATTAACACTAGCCTTTGCACGGTGGATTGACCGCCATGCAAAGGCTGGTGGGAAAGTGGGATAATAATCTGGAGGGCAGCGCTGATTGCAGTACTGGCCTGGAGGATCAAGACCAGTGGCACCGCCAGCCCATAGGCTGGTGGCAACCTGGCAGTGCCCTGCCCTTGGACTGTGTCACTTACACCACGGTCCCAAAGTGCCAGTTGGACTGCTGCTGTTGGTGGTGGTCCGAGGCGCCACTGCAAGTCAAGCGGTCATAGGACTGCCAGACTCATTATGAGGGCCCATGTGTGATGTAGTACAAGTAGCTGCAATCCCACCATCAAACAAGATAGATGCCCTGATCAAGATGGAAATGAAGATGGGTGCCTGTGTAACAAGTAAGGCTGGATCATGCACTGACATTTATAAAACACAGTCTTGACCAAAAATCAAAAACATACGGGCCATTCCTGTGTCCACCCCTGTGCCAGTGGTAAGTGAGCTGTCCAGCCCCAACGCCACATCCCTTGCACCATAGTGCAAGGATGGCTGCGTTGAGGGGGAAAATATTGCAGTGTAGGAAGGAGCACCATCCTGCCCAACAAGAAACTGAAATGGCAAACAGCTTGATCGATGTGTGCAGTGTAATGCAGCATACATTGACAAAGGAAAACACGAGGAGGATTTAAAGTATACGTCAACATTGAGCTCTGCCAATGTTACCCCTGGGGTGGTGTTAGATATTGGCACAGCCTCAGGTCTACAAAAACACGTAAATCTGGAGCAGCGTCAAAATGCAATGGGTGTTGGCATGGCCCACCCTCAGCAACAGCCATTGCACTTCCATTCCAGGCAAAGTGCTGCATGGGAAAGGTCCGTATTTACAAGGTGGCGTCAAGGCACAATAAGTGGCTTAATGCCACCTAGTAAATACGACACAGCCTGTAGCACCACCAGATCGTCCCTTTATGTCCTTTAAATGCTGCATAATGTACAATAACAAACTCTGGCCTTGAACTAGTCACTGAGCCCCCACTACCAAATAAATTCTGTGCCATGTTGACTGCCACAACAATCTAAGATTGATTTTAAACTATCTCATTGCAGAGGATGATGTCTTCCCTCCTGCCAACCTGCCTGCCCTGGATTTCAATGATGACCTGAAAGAACAACTGACAACCATCAATGATCTGACTCTCCTGTATGTCCTAGGATCCCTCAAGACACCACCTCCAGTTGCAAGGAGGACACACAGCTGTGCGGTACATGAACCAGCCAACAACCATACTGTACCACCTGCCATAATGACACAGCCCTGGACTTGGAGGACCCAGAGACAAGCTTTTAGAGGATAGCGGTAAGAGTGCAGTGGGAGCTGGCCAAGGAGGAGCGTGTGGGGATGGAGACTGTGGCAGGCAGCCCAGAGGGAGTGAGGATGTGCCTCATAACACCTAAAGAAAACACAGCTGCCATCTGAGGCACACACTCCCCACTGCGTGTACACGAGCCATCCCTGGCAGACATAGCTGCTGCCATCAGGGAGAGGCCACAACAATTCCACTCTAAAACTGGCAGCAGCATAGCAGACAACAGGCTGGAGTCCATTCAGCGGGAAGTGGCCTCCCTCAGGGAAGACATGGCTGTCTACCACCGCGATGTTGCAGCTGTATTGAAAAATCAATGGCACAAGAGGCACCACACACATCAGAGAATGAAGATGGGGGACAAATTAATTTCAGTAGGAAGAGTACCTGGTAGCACCAGTCTGTGGCACATGGGCAATTCTCCTTAGTTCTGGCCTGAAGACCATGCCAGTGTTGTGACAGTAGGAAATGTGCTCTCTTCACCCACTGTTGAGATGCCTGCTATGTACTGTCATTGTCTCTGAGATACTAAATTGCTAATTATGTTCCTCCTCACTAATGGGCACTACTCCGAAGCATGTCTCATGACATGTCCCTCAACCCTGGACTCTGATTGTCTTACACATCCATGACTTTCACTAATGGGGTCTCAGACCTGGACATTGTAAATAATTTACTTTCGCACTTCCACCTGTATATAAACACCTTGTACACATTTAGCATGTCTATGTTTTCTGTTATCCATCTACTCAGCTAAATGATTGAATTGTGTGAATCCATGTCAATGATTACAGTATAGCATACATGAGTGCAGGACTGTGGGACACCAAGCTACACACAAGGATGCTAACATAAGAATGGTGTATGATGGTGTTGTCTGATACAACCAATTCACTGACTATAAAAGCAAAAATGTATGCATATATCATTTACTTCTGATATATAGGGCAGGTATGGCTGGGAACCAAGTCAATGGTAATAGACAGCTGGGAGTGCTCATTGGTGTTGTACAGAGTTAGCTGACCTCATCAGTGATGGGCACCTGTCAGTGTTGCATGATACAGTTCCAATTGTGCCTGTTGTCAGATGTGTCACAGTTCCTAATACTGTAACTACAGGACCCCACCAATGACAGCTGAAGTACCAGATATACTTCTCCAAGACAAAGTACACATAGACATTGTGAATGGCAGGTACACTGTATGGCAAATGCATGAACAAGTAGATGTGATGTTGCAGCCAATATGAATGTTCCTTCGTCAATAGGGGAAGCACATGGTAAATCAGGGATATCAAGGCAGTAAGGATTCCATAGGCCATATCCTCAAATTGCCCAGTTTACTAATGAGAACATCCAGATACTCAGGCAACTTACACAAAATGTATGCTATAATAAAGAGGATTTCCTATAAAAACATCAACCTATATATTAACTAAAACCTATCTTATCTTAAACTAACCTATACTAACTATACTCACCAAAGAACGACATCTATCTAACCTAATCTAAACTTAACTTACACATGAAACACCACACTCTAAACATTGGCCCTCCATCCCTTTAATAAACAAGATACAAGTAGGACAACAATTACTATAACTTCACATGTACTAACTTATCCTATGGTATAAGCAAATATATATGTTTTTTGTAATTTAAATATATATATATATATATATATATATATATATATATATATTAATCAGATTTTCTCTCCCGAAGAAAAGAAGTCAAGACACAAAAACGGACAGTTCAAAAGGCTATATTAAAGAAAAATGGTCCTCCTCCCAACGCGTTTCGGCCGTAGCCTTGTTCACGGATCAGTGAACAAGGCTATGGCCGAAACGCGTTGGGACTTCTTGACTTCTTTTCTTTGGGAGAGAAAATCTGATTAATATAGATGGGATTCCCGATCCCATATCAAGACCGTCGCAAGTGAGTCTCAATAAGTCGGGTTTCTTCTGCTGATATATATATATATATATGTATATATATATATATATATATATATATTTTACTCATAAACACATATATCCCAACATGACCCCCACCCAACTCCCACCAATAAAAACATAATAATAAAAACCCACCCAACAATATTTAGGGACACCCTTTGATGCATGTTGTGTGGCGCAGGCCTCATTTGTAGCTGCTCATAACCTAGTTACACTATGCAGGTATCATAACACTTGGAGATGGTTGTGCAGGGTAACTTATACATCTGCCCTGCATTTGTTTCCTTGTTGTACAGTTGAAATGCAGCCCTAACGTGGGTAATTGACTCCTCATATAGGTCGCATATGACATGTCCACATCCATTGTATGCAGCACCCAAACTTAACAGCAACTGTCATACACATGCTGACATGCTGACAAAATGAGGTTGTATGGCAATGGAAAACTTACAAACTGTTCCACCAGTCTCTATTGCCATATGGTCAAGCAGATCCTACTCCCTTAGCACCAGATCTGCCCATCCATGCCCCACCAGCCCACCAGCACCTTGCCCCACCACAGTTGCCTTGCCTTGGTGGGGTAGCCAAGTATCACCCGGCCACCCAGTTGCAGCATCATGGGGAGGTAGTGTGCCACAAGCCAGATGACTGCCCCCCAACTCATCAGCAGACATCTGGCTCATCCTCCCTTTCTCAGACATTCCCATTGGTGAATGGAGTTCACCCCAAAAAAATGAAACTTAACCCCTACACCTACCCCAACTACCCAAACTACCTCAACTACTAAACTACCCCGTAAAAACACCCAATAATAAAGAGACAATAACAGTACACTCACTATTCAAAATACAAGGTTTAAGACAATAAGTATACAAAATAACACAGGACACAGCACAATGTACACAACAAAGACAACAAGCACACCACAAATCAACCAGCACCTAAACAAACAACCTCACACTGTCACAGAGAAACCAATTGTAAAATGAAAGTGAAACTACACTCACTGTAGCATGTTTGCAGGCAAGATGTCCTGGTATATCACTTCCTGGGCGTGTATGTCATGTTTTTCACTCATGTGTCATTTTTTTTTTTACGCATGACTGTTTTGTGTCATATTTTCATACCATTAGAGTGAAAAAGGCCTGTGGGCCATGCGACTATTAGCTCAGGGGTATTGTATGGCAAATGTGTATGTGCGAAAAATGTTTATGCATGATGACATTGCCTGGATTTTTGCATTGTGTCCCTTGAGTGAACCCTGGGTGACTTCACATGTTACATGGGGTGTGCTACTACGGTGTACATGTGTTATGGCAACATGTGGGTGTATGTCCAGTACTATCATTACAGTGACAATGCTATGGTGTATGTATAGGTTTGTTTGTGAGTCTGCTGCATGTGATTATTCAATACCTCATGCACATGTGCATATGTAGTTACACTGTGTCCACAGACAGGTTGGCACTTGTGTTCTATGTGTATTATGTGTACGTAAACTAATTTGGGTGTGGACTACATTGTTATGTCTGAGATACAGATGTACACATACCTACAGCAACAAACCTTGTTTGGTGGCCTATGTCCAGCACATAGTAATGCATGCAACAACCATAAAGTTTCTACATACAATACTCAGTGGACTTGGACTGCATTAACATCACGTCAACCCAGCCAATTGCCTGTGTATGTGTACTCACTCTGTGGTATGTCATTGGATTTCCCTTAATGTTGCTCTGCTACACGTGTGACATTAGTGCCCCCATGCACCATAGTTGCAGGAGATGTCATGTACACCTGTGTTGTGGAAAATTGGTATCTGCCTTGTGTGTAAGGACATGTGTTTTGTGATTTCTGTCACATATGATGACAGTGTTGTGTTCATGGGATGTTAAACCTCACTTTACTATCTTTCTGCATGGACACATGTTGCCATTTGACAAATGCATGAGTTGTCACATCAGTGCCACCCATATTTCTGTATGTCGGAACACATGTGTAGCTCATTTCTGACAGTCACTGATCTAGTGATACCTGTGCCCTACCTTTGTGCTAGGTTGCCTTTTGCTCTCAGTCCTTGCACATTTCCATGGCTGAGCCAACACAGTGGTGCATGTGTGCTGACATACGTGGCGTATGTGTGCATGCCATCAACTAGGCACCCATATTTGTCCACATCAGGTTATTAATGACTGTCACAAACAATGGCACACCAATGTGTCACAGTGCTGCAGTCTTGCATAGCTGCCAGCCTACTCATCATACCAACAGTGTGAGTTCCTATAGCAACACATACCCATTGTTACATGTGAAGAGGTAAGTCAATGGAGCCCTAGTTTAATCACCCCCCTGTGTACGTGCATGAGGCCCCTGACAATGTGTTATGTTCAAGTAGCTAGAGAAGTGGTCTGTGGGTTCATTGAGTAGGGACATAGCCTCTTCATGCTTGCCACTCAGCAGTACTATGCGCACTCCCTAGCAGACAGATAATTGTGATCATACAGTCCTGGATCTCACATTTATCACTGCCGTACTTGATGTCAGCTTTCCCCTCTCACATACATCACTCGGGTGTTGGACATTTTGTACATGTGACATGTTTTGATGTCCTTAGCATTTCCCTTGGGAATCTTTTTGGGCTTTTATCTCTGTTGTGACTTCAACATTGGAAACATGCCAGGGTACAGATGGTGTTATCTGTCGCAGCCTCCTGCCATGGTGGCATGTGATGGCAAAATACCATAGTATGCAAGTGGCCCACATGACTAAGAGATTTACCGACCTGGCCACCCTATACATTTGAAATGTTGACTTGTAGACATTGATGTGTTGTACAGTCAGTGTTGGTCTATATGTGTCCCTTCTCCATGTATTCCTGCACTACTGGTGAGGAATGTATTGAATGTATTGTCACCTACATCACTCCCATTCTTTAGTCTATTTGCACTTTGTACACATCTCAGACTGCAACATTGTCTATACATACATGTATATGATGCAATAGGTGACTAGTGTTCATGGAAGATGTTTACATCACCTTCTCCTGCCAGCTTGATAGGTACAGTTACATTGTAAGTAGTTGTGAGTTGTCATGACTTCCACAAATGACATCACTCCTGCCACACCACTTCTTTTTGTCTCCATTTGACATCCCATGTTGTATTTTCAAGCATGTGTTTGTGTCTGGAAGCAGTCCATTAAATATGTCCATTGTACATGTGTTTGCATTTCTTCCAGCATGGCACAGCTTAGATAACTCTTACCATGACTGACTGATATTGAGATGTCACATCATATCAGTGCTGGAGAGTTGATTAGCAACTTGCAACATATACGGGTAGGTCTACTCCAACTCTGTTTGATGTTCTGTCTCAGACATTTTTCAACAATGCTGGATAGAGTAGCACATCCCACACCTGATTGCGATGTTGAAGGCAACGACATGTATGGGACTACGGCCCTCATTACAACCCTGGCGGTAAAGGCCTCTGACTGCCGTGCTGACGGCCACCAACATACCGTGGCCGTGGGGGAAATCCTCTACAAGTATTATGACCCACATCTAGAAATCCGCCACAATACAGATACCCACAAAAGTCCGCCACACCAAAGGTCAGTGATAAACTGGCGATAGCAAAACCCACACTGTTACGCCAACAGGAATACGCCCACACTATCACGATCCACAAATCAACGTGGCAGTCTTTCAACCACGGTAAACCATTGGCGGTACACACCATTGCACCCAAAATACACACACATATACAAAACACAACCACATTGGACAATTCGAAATACACACACCTGGCACACATACACACACCACACCCACACACTCACACCACTATAAAACACCCACCCACAATACCCACAACCCCTTACAATGAAATTTTTGGAAGAAGCAGAGAGAATAGCAAAGACAACACCAGCATCCAGAGGCACAAAACACCATCACACATACACCATCCATGCACCTCCAAAAACACACCCCAACACATCACAGCACACATCACATCAACCATCACCTCACACATCTCCCACACCACATCATGGCACCTCAAAGACACCCTAGGTTTGCTGAGGAGGAGCTCAGGGTCATGGTGGAGGAAATCATCTGGTTAGAGCAATAGCTATTCGGATCACAGGTGCAGCAGACATCCATTGCAAGGAAGATAGAGCTATGGCAGAAAATTGTCGACAGGGTCAACGCAGTGGGACAACATCCAAGAACACAGGATGACATCAGGAAGAGGTGGAACAACCTACGGGGGAAGGTACGTTCCGTGGCATCCAGACACCAGGTAGCAGTACAGAGGACTGGTGGTGGACCCCCACCTCCACCCCCACAACTAACAACATGGGAGGAGCAAGTCTTGGCGATCATGCATCCTGAGGGCCTAGCAGGAGTAGCAGGAGGAGTGGACTCTGGTAAGGCAAATCTTTACTATTACATCCCCCACACTACCTGCATGCCATCACAAACTCCTCCCCCTACCCTCACCCCCATCACTCCACTACCTCACATATACCCCACTATCACAACCCACACATGCCAATACCAAGCCCTGCATGTCACAACAATGCATGGACTCCCATCACCAAAGCATGTCCAGTAGAGAGACTGAACCAGGGCATACAAGCACCACTCACACAAGGGCCAAGGCGATAATGCAAGCACAGGATTAGAAGGAAACACACCCATTGCACAAGATGGCACACATAGATATAATGACTATGCATTTACACCCCAACAGGACCCCTACCCAACGTCACCGGACAGGAGGTGCCAGCCATATCCAGTCCCCCCACAGAAGAGGCCCACAGTGACGACAGCAGCTCTGCACACCTGGATCAAGATGACCAGCCCGGCCCATCAGGGACCTCTGGACAGTCGGTTCCCCTGCCACAGTCCCAAACCACCACAGAACTGCCTCCTCAGGAAACACCACCACAGCACCCACCCAGCGGGCCCATGCCACTGTCCCCAGGACACGTCAATCAGCAGTGTGTCCACCATTACAGGGTCCCCAGCCAACCCTACAAACACAGGACGATCAGGGACCTGGGGTCAGTGGCAGTGGGCACACGGTTCAAGGGACAGAGGCACAGGACAACAGGGAAGCTGGGAGGACTGCTGTGCGACAGGGGGAGAACAGGCCCAGGGAACCGACTCTCCACGAGGCACTCTCCAACATCATGGGAGCATACCACCATTCCCAGGAGACCATGGGCACGGTACTGGCCAAGTTTCAAGAGACCCAGCGGCTGCAGGAGGAACAGAACATGGGGATCAGGGAGGACTTGAGGTCCATTAACACCACCCTGGTCACCATAGCAGGGGTGCTGGCAGACATGGCCTGCACCATGAGGGAGACAGTGGCACACCACCGGGTCACTGACACCAGCCTGAACGATGAACACCCCTCCACGTCCGCCGGCGCTAGTAGACAGGAGGTCCCACCACAGGACCAACAGGCCACCAGCACCCCACCCCCTGCAGAAGGAGAACCACCCCACGAATGGTCCCTGCGATCCAGGCACAAGACAGGGAACATTGCCAAGACCCCGCCAGGAAATGAGACTCTCTTGATTGTCACCCTTTTGTCCCACTATGTCACCATGACCACCTTGAACTGCCATTGCTCCACTTCCTATGCCCCCTTGGACAATGCACCTGTGAACCAAAGAGACTGGACTCTACCATGGATATTCCTCCACCATCACCCCAGCCCATTGCACATCCCCCTCCACTTATTAGCACTTAAATAAACACCCTTGAATCACAAAACAATCTGGAGTCAGTCTGTCCTTTTACAAATGTGTTATTACAACCTCTTTGACAAATATCAATGTTAATATTCATTTGCACATAACAAAGTGTGACAGTTGTTGGGCAGCAGTGAACATAGCAGAAAGCAGAATGTGGTACCCAGATCAGTGAACATGACAGCCAAAGTGGACTGTCAGGGTCAATACACAGAGGTAAAAAGGCAAGCTTATACAATGTCCTACAGTAGTCTGATATGAGAGGAGCAGTGCCAGTCTCTTACCTGTGTCTCACTGGAAGTACTGCATGATGATGTTGTTTCGGTTGTCAATATCTTCTTCTTCTGCCTCCTCTTTTTCACTGTCTACAGGCTCCACAGCTGCCACAAGACCAACATCAGGCCCATCCTCCTGCAGAAAAGGCACCTGGCGTTGCAAAGCCAGGTTGTGCAGCAGCATACAGCATGCCACAATGATCTGGCACACCTTCTTCGGTGAGTAGTATAGGGAGCCACCTGTTAAATGGAGGCACCGGAATGTCGTATTCAGGAGGCCGAAAGTCCACTCTAATATCCTCCTAGTTCACCCATGTGCCTCATTGTAGCGTTCCTCTGCCCTTGTCCTGGGATTTCTCACTGGGGTCAGTAGCCATGACAGGTTTGGGTAACCAGAGTCACCTGCAAATGTCGAGGGATACCTGTTAGACATACACCAACCCTTAGGGACTATCCCATACCCAGACACCTATTCATACTGTGTGGGGACATTGGGCTCACCTATTAGCCACGCACGGTGCCTCTGGAGTTGCCCCATCACATGAGGGATGCTGCTTTTCCTCAAAATATCAGCGTCATGCACAGAGCCAGGATACTTCGCATTCACATGAGAGATGTACTGGTCTGCCAAACACACCATCTGCACATTCATGGAATGGTAGCTTTTACGATTTCTGCACACCTGTTCATTCCTGCGGGGGGGGGGACAAATGGCACATGTGTACCATCAATGGCACCAATGATTTTGGGGATATGTCCCAGGTCATAGAAGTCACCTTTTACTGTGGGCAAATCCTCCACCTGGGGGGAAACGATGTAGCCGTGCATGTGTTTCAGCAGGGCAGACAAAACTCTGGTCAACACATTAGAGAACATTGGCTGTGACATCCCTGATGCCATGGCCACTGTTGTCTGAAAGGAACCACTGACAGGACCTGCACTAAAGGGGGACACCTGTGGGCTGGCGTATAGCTGACATCAGGTCAGGCTCCAATTGGGCACACAGTTCTTGGATTGTGGCACGATCAAGTCTGTAGGTTATAATGATGTGTCTGTCTTCCATTGTCAACAGGTCCACCAGGGGTCTGTACACCAGAGGATGATGGCATCTCATCATCTTCCCCAGCGGATGTGCCCTACGGAGGAGAATGGTGAGCAGAGGGTCATGTACCACAGAGGTTGGCCAAGGGTGTTTAGCTCTATTGTGATTTAATCGGTGTGTGGCGCTGTCTGTCTGTATTCCTGCCCAAATGTGCTGTGACGCAGTTAGGTGTCCTGCCATGTGCCCCCCTGAAATGGCGGATGTCTGACCTGTAAGGAGGGACAAGGGGAAATGAGGTAACTGCACTGGTGTTCTGCATCGTTGCGGTTGGTGGTCGAAGACCGCCACACAATTCAGCATTGGTTATCATTGGGACCTATGGGTTCCAGGAACCAGCAGTGACGGAACGCAGCGCCGCAGACGTGACCGCCATTTTCTATCTATTCACTCACTTGATACCTGACCTTCAACAGGAGAGGACCTATACTGCAAGTGCTGGTGTGATCTCAGTCTGGAAGCGACAATGGCTCATGTGTCTGGGGAAAGGGCCCCTGCCTTCACTGCGAAGGAGTTGGACAAACTGGTGGATGGGGTCCTCCTCCAGTACACGCTACTCTACGGTCCTCCAGACAAACAGGTGAGTACACTGTGAGCATGATGGATGGGACATGAATGTATGGAGTGGTCTGGATGGAAGATACATGTTGGTGAGGGGGCGATGGCCTGCATGTGAGGATGGTAAGAGCATGTGTTTCAGGGCATGGGAAGGAACTGGTGGGCAATGAGTAAGAAGGACCGGACGGTGGAGTAAGTTCCATTCTTACTTTACCTTTCCTCTAGGTCAGCACCCACCAGAAGAAGGATATCTGGCGTGCCATCGCCAAGGAAGTGTGGACCCTGGGGGTCTATTATAGACGGAGCACCCACTGCCGCAAGAGATGGGATGACCTGGGCCGCTGGAGCAAGAAGACGGCGGAGGCCCAGCTGGGGATGGCCTCCCAACGTGGAAGGGGTGCCCGTCGCACCATGACCCCCTGATGTACCGGATCCTGGCGGTGGCATATCCGGAGTTGGATGGGCGCTTGAGGGCATCACAGCAGCCACAAGGGGGTGAGTACAGTCTCATTCAGCTGACTCCATGCACTTTACGGGGTGTCTTGGTGGGGGATGTGGGCTGTGGGTTTCCCTAGGCCAGGGCGAACTTGCTAGGGTAGGTCCCTTGTTAGGCAGGCTCTGTGCCACTCCAACCCCAATAGTGCTAGAGGGCATATACAATTAGTCAGGCTCCTGTGGGTTCCAGGTGTGCAGCAAATGGGGTTAGGCATCGTCCCCCATGGGCAGGTGATTTTTCTAAGGACTGTTAGTGCATGGGCTTGTGCATAGGGCTGCTCCCTGTGTGTTGTGTCCACCAACGGTAGTGGTGTTGCTGGCATTGACCATGTGTCTCCTCTGTCTTTCCCCCCTCTTTTGTTTTGTCACCCTGTCATTGTGTGCATTAGCATTATCTGGCGGAGGAGCAGTGGCACCGGAGCAGGAGGGAGCTTCAACCCACATGGCCCAGGAGGGTGAATGTACGGAGTCTGAAGGCACCAGTGGGACGGAGGGTGAGGGGAGCTCCACGACGGGGACAGAAGGGGACACCAGCGACAGCGACTACTCCTCTGATGGGAGCTCCCTTGCCGTGGTGGGCACATATGTGCCCACCGCAACAACAGGTACCCCCGCCAGCACCACCCTCCCAGCAGTCCCTCAGCATGTTTCCCATGCCCGCTCACCCAGGAGGGTGGGCATCTCCTTCGCCCCAGGCACCTCAGGCCTTGTCCAAGTCAGCCCTGCTGCCCTCAGGGAGGAGGCTATTGACCTCCTGAGATCCCTCACTGTTGGGCAGTCAACCATTTTGAATGCCATCCAGGGTGTTGAGAGGCATTTTCAACAAACAAATGCATACCTGGATGACATTCATTCTGGCGTGGTGGCACAACAGAGAGCATTTCAGGATCTGGCCTCAGCACTGATGGCAGCCATTGTCCCTGTGTCTAGCCTCCCCCTCCAACTTCCACTACCCAGACCCAATCCCCTCTACCTCAGCCTATCCCAAGCACAGCATCAGACCAGCATGCACATACATCAACACACAAAAGTGGCTCAGGCAAACATAAGCACTACACATCCCACAGGCACTCACAGAAACACCATACCCATGCAGACACACCAACATCCACTGCCTCCACTGTGTCCCCCTCCCTGCCAGTCTCGTCTCCACTCACACCTGCATGCACTGCATCCTCAGCCACTGCCTCCATCACCAGAACACCCATCACCACACACTGCTCACGTGCAGTCACCACCCCCACTACCATTCACACCTCCCCTGTGTCCTCTCCCAGTGTGTCTGTGAGCCCTCCTCCCAAAGTACACAAACGCCAGCACACACCCACTCAACAGTCATCCACCTCACAACAGCTTCCAACCCATGAACCTTCACCCAAACTCAGCAGACGTACACCTCCTTCAACCACTACCTCTTCTCCCAAACCCCCTCCATCTTCCCGTCCCAGTGTGTCTAAAAAACTTTTCCTGGCTAACATTGACCTCTTCCCTACACCTCCCCCCCCGTCCTTCCCCTAGGGCCAGGTTGTCTAGAGCCCTGACCAGCACCTCAGCCACCAAATCCTCGTCCAGTGTGGTCCCTGCAAGTCCGGGAACATTGAAGGGGGCACCCATCGGGGTAGCCAGTGTGCCACCTAGTGAAGCCAAGGACCACCCTATTCCGCCACCTGCCAAGGTAAAGAAGGGGCCAGAATGCAGAGGAGAAAAGCCGCACCAACCACCCAGCAAGGCCTCTTCCAGAACCAAAAAGGACAGTGCCAAGGTCCCAGCAGAGACTTCCAAGGTGGGGAAGGGACACAAGAGCAAAAGTAAGTCAGCTTAGGGCACGGAGCCTCTGGGTGAGGGACTGGTGTCACCCCTTCCGCAAGACAGCCCAGCAACCTGTACCGTGGTGGGCACTGCCACAACAACTGCCACCTGCACCGCCACCGGCATGGCAGCTGCCTCAACTAGTCACCAGCATCATCCCCAGTGGCCAGCCTTCCGAGGCTGCAGGAGAAGGCCTGGTGTCTCCCTCCACAAGTGCAGACACCTGCACCACCGGCAGCATCTCCGCCGCAGACACCGCCGCAGCCACCACCATCTGCCCCGTGATGTGCCCAGCCAGTGCCACTACAGCGGCATCCCCAGTGGGCAGGCGTCCTAGCCTGCACGAGACGTCCTTGACCCTGCACACATTCCATGAGGCATCACCCTCAGCACTGGCACTTCCGGCAGTTTGCAGCCTTGGTCGTCGCAAGGAGGAGTGTGGCTCTGCCTCCATGGAGTATCATGCTACCTGTTACCGGTAAATCTCGTGGCTCAGACACCCATGTGAGGGAATGGGAACTGCCACACCACTGGTGCAGCATCACTGGGCACCATGCCCCTCCAGAACCAGTGGAGAACAGCATCCACTACCCCAGTCCTTGGCAGGATGAAACACTCTGGGCACCATGCCCCATCCAGAACCAGTGGAGAAGAGCATCCACTACCCCAGACCTGGAAGGATGAAGCAATCTGGGCACCATGTCCCCTCCAGAACCAGTGGAGAACAGCATCCACTACTCCAGTCCTTGGCAGGATGAAGCACTCTGTGCACCAGGCCCCCTCCAGAACCAGTGGAGGAAGGCATTCACTCGAGAGAATGTGGCTTTCCACTCCGCAGGAGCAAGCAGTGGGCAAACCACCCACTTGAGAGGCTTTAGAGACTGTGGCTTTGCACTCCCCAGGACCAATCAATGGGCAAAACACCCAGTTGAGAGACTTGAGAGACTGTGGCTTTCCACTCCCCAGGACCAATAAGTGGGCAAACAACCCACTTGAGAGACTTGAGAGACTGTGGCTTTGCACTCCCCAGGACCAGGCAGTGGGCAACCCACCCACTTGAGAGACTGTGGCTTTGCACTCCTGTTATGCCATTAATTGTGTTTGACCACTGACTTTGTGTTTCACCACTGTGCATATTAGTTGTTCAATGTTCACCAGTAGCACATTACATGTTGTATTCAGTTTAGCTGCCTATTGGCTTTGTTGTGGAGTTAGACATTGCAGTTGAGACGTTGAAGATGAGCTGTGTTTTTCCACATGGTAGACCAAGCTGTGTTTTTCATATTTTGTTATCACTGAATCCTAGCGTGATAAGAGAGCATATATTTTGTGTTTTCCTCTCTACTCAGCCTTGGGAAGGAGCGAGGTTTGGAGACTTGGCCACTCTTCTTTTCCGGCTGTGATTAGAGGAAAGGTCCTGCTAGCAGGCTTTTTCATTATAAGGGGTGTCCCTGGGCAGCAGCGAGGGGGGAATTTTCCAAGACTTCAGTCAGGAGCGGACATCAGCTGCCTGACCTCCCGTATGGGTGGAAAATCTCTTTCTCGCAGTTGAACAGGAGTCATCATCTTGCAGGCATAATAAAGATGAAGAGGAGTGATAGGCCCTACGGTGATGAATTTAGACTTTTATTCTTTGCTTTGAAGTTATGCTATAATATATTCACATGTACTTGCTGTGTACATTGCAATTGAGAAGTACTTTGATATATTTTCCTTTCATTGCTGTGACTACTTTTGAACGTGTGCTTCCAACCTACTAATCTTGTCTCTCAGGAACCTCGTGGTGAAGTAATAATAATAAATGTCTTCTTTAAACTAAGAAGTACAATCCAAAGAAGTTTTGTCAGCTCGGTCATAAGATAAGTGAAAGCAAAACATCTCCCCAGGAGCCAGCAGTGGGCATGGAGCTTTTTGGGACCACTGGTCCACGGACCTTTAATGGGACAGTGTACGGACTTGTGTTCTTGCTGTAAATATTTGAATATGCTGATGATTTGAAGTTTTCTTGGGCTACCTGAATGTTCGAATAATATTACACTTGTCGAACTCATTTCATTTGTTCCTTGCGTTCTTTCATGGGGTGACGGGGTGTATCTGTGATGTTATTTGATGTGTGTGTATATATGTTGTTGTGGGTGGGGTGTGGGGGTGTTGCGTGTTGTGTGTGTCACTCTCTTTTTCCTCTTCTATCCCCTGTGTACTAGGTGCAGTACTCACCGTCGTCCTCACCACCGTCTTTGATGTTCCTAGTAGATGAGGAGGTAAACCAACATTGGTAACACCTGTAACTCGGGCTCCATGGCATCCTGGTTCCTCGTTGGGTGTTGAGTGGTTTACCTTCTGTGTACTGTTTCTGCTGTGCTTTTGATGGTGTGGTACCGCCCTGGAAAAGCTGGCAGATTGGTGCCTTGTAATGGTGTGGACGGTATATTGTCTTCTGTCTGTCTGTTGGCTGTTACCGTCGTGGTGTTTTTTTCTACCGCTGTGGCGGTCGGAGTGTTAAAGTGGCTGTCTGTGTTGGCGGTTTCCGCCATGGTCGTGATTCCATTTTTTTTACCGCCGGTCTGTTGGCGGCATTACTGCTGCTTTATCACCTACCACCAGGGTTGTGATGAGGGTCTAAGTGTTAATATTGCCCTCCTACACCTGTCCTGTCATGTGGGTGACAATGGGTGGTGTGTGAATTAGATGTACACAGCATACTAGATATACTTGCTGACATATCAAGCATTGGTGAGCCTGGCAAAACTGTTGCTACCTAGAACATCCCCCCTTACATCAGTCTGCACGTGTTTGCCTTGATTTGGGCTAGCCATGTGTCAAGACAGGAGATTTGTGTGACAAGTGTGCACCTTATTGACATCTGAATATTTGCTACTCTGCTTACATTTGTCCCAGTTGAATATGTGGTGGTGCATTGTCTCAAAATACCCATGGTTAGTGACAATTGGTCATGTGTTTGGATAGTAATTCTGCACCCATAGCTGCTTATGTACTCAAGGCAACCCACTGCGCACTCCACCACCAACATGCGTGTACCATATGTGAGGTACAGTCAACCATGTGCCCGAGTTGTGTACACATGGCAGGGCTATGACACATTCCTATGGACACACTGTGCAGGCTCAGCATCAGACATCCGTTACAATCCCTGGGCTTTAACTGAGGGACCACAGTTCACAATGATATACCACCCTTGTCACACATGTACCATGCAGGCAATGCTACTGCCACCATGAGCTGTGACAGTGTTTTGTTCCTACATAACTTGATATTCATTTGTTGACAGCTCCTACCTCATATGTGCCCCCCTTGCATTCATTCTGCTATGCATGGTGTTGTTGTGGTGGATGGGCTAGGTATTAGCACATTTCCCACTTGACGGGACAATATATATGGTGTTGCCTGGATCTAGACCTTCAGGATTCACATGCCCACAAATTGCGTGTCACTGACATTTGAAATGGTGGTAGTAGACCCACTCATGTCACAAACATTGTTGCTACCATACTGGTCACCTTTGTGTTACCTACCTGCTCACTGAGGATAGAGTCACATTCCAATAGTATATATATTGGAAAATGAGTAGACCAAGGAGAATCAGGTGCAAAGTGATTTATTAGTGCTATTTACAAGTTGATGTTTAAAGTATTGTGATTATGTGTAGAAGTTCTCCACAATGTGGAGTCTCCTGTGAACTCCGGCAGCAGTGTTAATTTGTTCCCCCTCCACACGATCTGCTACATTGTCATCCTCGTCGGAAACATCATCCTGCTCATCACAGGGGATATTTTTCTGGACACAAATATGCAGGATTGCACATGCCAAGATGATCTTGCAAAGAAGTGGTGGAGAATATAAGACAAGAGGCTACTGCCTGTCAGGGCCAGAAACCTTAATCTGGAATTCAGGAGGCCAAATGTCCTTTCCACCACATTGTGGGTTTTCCTGTGTCCCTCATTGTAGGCCCACTGTTCCACCATTGTGGGGTTAGCAAAAGGGGTCATCACCCATAGCTGGATGCCATCAAGAGCTACTTCCAGGGCTTTTTTATGGGCGGGGTGGCCGGCGTGGATTGTGAGGGGTACTTAAAACTCAATATTTTGTAAAAAAAAAACATTTATTAAGATCTTAAAAACAGAGAGAAGACTATAAGCCTCATTAGAAGTTTGGCAGTCTGAGGACCACCTTGTTGGTGGTAGCAGTGTGACCGCTAACAGCCTGGCAGAGAAGACCATCAAACTATGAGTTAGGCTGTGGTGCACACAGAAGACCACCAAAGAACAGCCTGTACAGTCAGACCGCCGCAGACGATTGTAGCCACCACCAATCAGATGGAGACCTTGTGTCCACGGGACTCATTACAAGGTTGCACACCGTCAGCATTTTTGCCATGGTCGGACCACCACAGAACACCAGGTAGAAACAGTATAATAGGAGTTGCTCACCTCAGTAAGCCATACTCGTCCAGAGCCACCATGGAACCACAACTAGACGTCATCGCATTGCTCACAGAAAGACAACGGGATCACCGCCGACGAGGATGACAACAACCATAAGTACACACATTCACTCACTCACATATATAAAATGGATGAAGTTGAACTGAAACATAACATACCATAGAGAGGGGGGTGCGAGGACTATATTCACACTTTACAGCACAATGACACACACACACACACACACAGCAACAAATACACCCAGATGTATACAGCACGCACACTGCAGAAAGCACACAAGCACCACACATCAAGAACACACAGTTACGCATGGCAACACAGCACAGGCCCAGCCTCACAAATACACATACAACATATGAACTAATAACAACAACATCACAACCGCACAAATATAAACACAATGTCAAACACTCACTATCAATGGGACTTCACACATACAACACAATGTATAAACCATCTGTGATGGAACACATACAATTACACCATCAAAGAACCTAGCAATCAACACACACATCACACACACACAGGGCCTGATTCTGACCCTGGCGGTTGACTACCGCCAGGGCAGAGTGCCGCGGATGCACCGCCAACAGGCTGGCGGTGCATCCATGGGCATTCTGTACCGCCGCGGTCAGAAACGGGAAACCGGCGGTGTCCCGCTGGTTTCCCGCTGCCCTAGGGAATCCTCCATGGCGGAGGTGCAGGCAGCGCCGCCATGGGGATTCCGACCCCATTACCGCCAGCCTGGTTCTGACGGTTTTGACCGCCAGAACCTGGCTGGCGGTAACGGGTGTCGTGGGGCCCCTGGGGGGCCCTGCAGTGCCCATGCCAATGGCATGGGCACTGAAGGGGCCCCCTAACAGGGCCCCACCAAGATTTTCAGGGTCTGCCAAGCAGACACTGAAAATCGCGACGGGTGCAACTGCACCCGTCGCACCCCTTCCACTCCGCCGGCTCCATTCAGAGCCGGCATCCTCATGGAAGGGGGTTTCCCGCTGGGCTGGCGGGCGGCCTTCTGGCGGTCGCCCGCCAGCCCAGCGGGAAACTCAGAATTACCACGGCGGTCTTTTGACCGCGCAGCGGTATTCTGGCGGCGGGACTTTGGCGGGCGGCCTCCGCCGCCCGCCAAAGTCAGAATGACCCCCACAGTATACCAAACCTATCATGTCATGCCATGCATTACATTCAGACTCAAACAGTCTAAACACACGAAGCCACTGTTGGACTTCACCCTTTTTGCAGGGTCATCCACAATCTTTTTGCCTCCTTCCTCCTTTTTGTCTGACCTGTTTTTGTTGGCTTTAGGACTCTGTGCACGTTTAATAATCAGTGCTAAATCAGTGCACATGCTCTGTGTGTCACTTGTATTGTTGATTGGCTTTCCATGATTGGCCTATTAGATTTACAAGTAATTCCCTAGTAAAGTGCACTAGAAGTGCCTAGGGCCTGTACATCAAATGCTGCTAGTGGGCCGAAGCACTGGTTGTGCCACCCACATTAGTAGCCCTGCAAACATGCCTCAGACCTGCCACTGCAGTGTCTGTGTGTGCAGTTTAAACTGCAATTTGACATGGCGAGTGTACCCACTTACCAGGCCTAAACCTTCCCTTTTTATACATGTAAGGCACCCTAAGGTATGCCCTAGGTAGCCCCATGGGCAGGGTGCAGTGTATGTTAAAGGTGGGACATGTACTCATGTGTCCTAACAGTGAAATACTGCCACATTTGTTTTTCACTGTTGTAAGGCCTATCTCTCTCATAGGTTATTATAGGGGCTGCCTTTAAATGTTATTAAAGTGTAGATTCCCTTTGGGAGCAGATAGATATGTGGAGTTTAGGGTCTCTAAACTCACAATTTAAAAATGCATATTTTAGTGCAGTTGGTTTTTAGATTGTGTGTTTGAAAATGCCTTTTAGAAAGCAGGCATTTTCTTGCTTAAACCATTCTGTGACTCTACCTGTTTGTGGATTTCCTGTCTGGGTCAGTTTGACAGTTGGACTGTTTGCACCTCTCCGCTAGACAGTGAAACAAAGGGAGCTGGGGTGTAGCCTGCATATGGGCTGGATGGGAGGGGAGGAGTGGTCACTTATACCTGAAAGGGCCTGCCCTTACATAATAAAGTCTCCAAACCCCTGGTGTTTGTCTGGGGTCTGGCCTGGGCAAGGCAGGATCTTGAAAACAACAGAGACTTCTCTTTGAAGTAGGCCTACTTCAAAAGCAGAAAGGGATATAAGAAGAGGACCCAAAACCCCTGAAAATCAGATTACTTCTGGAAGCAAGAGGAACCTCTGCCCGGGAGAAGAGCAGAAGAAGCTGGAGGAGGAGTACTGCCCCTTTGCCTGTGACTGTGCTTTGTTGGTTTGGCCTTCAGTAGCTGCTTGTGCCTGAGAGAGGAAAAAGACTTTTGTGTGCCTTCCCACTGGTGAAGAATCTCTAAGGGCTTTAACTGAGCTTGCCTCCGGTTGTTGATGTCCCAGGGACATCAAAGACTTCTCTCTGTCAGCACCTGAGCTTTCTGCTGAGAGTCCTGCCTGCCAAGTGGTGCCCTAACCTGTCTCTGGGCCCTTGAAAGGTGCAGCTGGTGGAAAAGGACAGAAATCCATGCAAAGACCGCTATGCGTGGAAACTTTAGATGCACTAACCGCCCCTTGGCTGATAAACGATGTGCCACAGGCCTCGCGGCTACAATTGATGCTCCACCTGCATTGTGGCTGGGAGATCAATGCAACACAGCTGGAGAAACGACGCACAACACCCGCAGCAGCTGCTGTTAACGATGGAAGCCCCCACGCAGTTCCTTCACACTGTGTAACCAGATTTCAACACAATATCGCTGGGCACGGAACATCAACGCAAAGCCTGCCCAGACCCAAGGTGCCCTTCTGGGATTGATGCATTGCTCTCTTGCGGGAGAAATGAAATGACGCACACCGACCTGACTGGAGGAAGAACGATGCATGGTCTCGCTTGCCAACATACTGACGCTGTGGCAAATTACCGCTACCCATATTATGACACACACATGGCAATCCGTCACTATGCAGCCACACACACAAGTCAACCAGCCCAAAGGTTGGTGATAAATTGGCGGTATCCAAACCCACACCGTTAAACCAACAGAACTAAGCCCACAATATTATGACCCACGAATCAGCACAGCGGATATTCAATGGAGGTAAACCATTGGCGCTACATACCGCCGCGCTCAAATACACACACACATACAAAACAATACTACATTGGTCAATTTGAATAACACACACTAGACACCCATACACACACCACACCCACACACCCACACCACTATAAAACACACACCCACAATACCCACAACCCTTTACGACTGCAAACAAGTGCCACAAGAGAGATAGCAAGAGCACAGACAAGACCACAGCCACACACCACTATCACCTATACACCATCCACACACCTTACATCACACACCTCAACACATCACACTACACATCCTCACACACACCACTCACACTGCACCCATGGCACCACAACGACACCCCAGGTTCTCAGAGGAGGAGCTAAGGGTCATGATGGAGAAAATCATCCAGGTAGAGCCACAGCAATTCGGATCACAGGTGCAGCAGGCATCCATGACAAGGAAGATGGAGCTATGGCGGAGAATCATGGGTAGGGTCAACCCAAGAACAAGTGATGACATCAGGAAGAGGTGGAACGACCTATGGGGGAAGGTGCGTTCCGTGGCAGCAAAGCCAAGACACCAAATAACTGTAGAGAGGACTGGAGGTGGACCCCTACCTCTTTCCCCATAACTAACAACATGGGAGGAGCAAGTCTTGGCAATCATGCATTCTGAGGGCCTGACAGGAGTAGGAGGAGGACTGGACTCTGGTAAGTCAACTCTTTTACTACTTTCACCCCCCCACCTGCACGCCATCACATACCCCCACCCTCACCCTACTCCCATCACTCCACCACTTCCCACACCCCGATCAAAACCCACCCCTCCCAATACCAAGCCCTGCATGCAACACCAATGCATGGACACCCATCACAGACCTGCATGGACACCTATTGCTAAAGCATGCACACTAGCGGGAAACAGCTAGCCCACCAAATAACAACTCACACAAGGCAAAGCTGCCAGGCCAATAACATCCATAAAGGGCAACACACCCATGCACAAGGTGACACACGCAGAAACAATAACACTGCATTTACATACCTACAGGTCCCCCAGCCAACGTCACCAGAGAGGAGGTCCCAGGGAACCAACTCTCCAGGACGCTCTCACCACGATCCTGGGAGCATACCACCATTCCCAGGAGACGATGGGCCAGATACTGGCCAAGTTGCAGGAGAACCAGCGGCTGCAGGAGGGACAGTACCTGGGCATCAGGGAGGATTTGAAGGACATCAACACCACCCTTGTCACCATTGCAGGGGTGCTGGCAGACATGGCCAACACTATGAGGGAGGCAGTGGCACACCACTGGTCCCCTACCAGTAGCAAAACCGATGAACAGCCTCCACCTCCGCTGCTGCTAGTGGAGAGGAGGCCCAGCCACAGGACCAACAGGCCCACCAGCACCCTCCCCCTGCAGAAGGAGAACCACCCGCAAACGTTCCCTGCGATCCAGGCAGAGGCCAGAGACTATTGCCAAGACCCCCGCCAGGAAATAACACTCTCCTGAATGTCATCCTTGTGTCCCACCTTGTCACCCTGTCCACCTTGAACTGCCATTGCTCCCCTTCCTATGCCCCCTTGGACAATGCACCTGTGATCCACGTAGACTGGACTCTTTCCTGGACTTTCCTCCACCATCACCCCAGCCCATTGCACATCCCCCTCTACTTATTAGCACTTAAATAAACACCCTTTGAAAAAATACAAGTATGGAGTATGTCAAATGATTTAACTATGTATTTGTTTAACAAAGTTTAAACACTGCAGTACAACTGTACAGTAATGTTTAGATGGGAATTACCTGTAGTTGGCTGCAGTCAACACACCAGGAGCGATAGTGAGGCACAAATATCTGCAAATAGAGATGTCAAAGGGTACAGTGAGTGGCCATAGAAGTGGGAACATCAGCCTGCCAGTGACAATGTCAAACACAAAACTGTCAATTAAAAGTGAAGTTACACTGTCTTACCTGTGGGTCATTGGAGGTATTGATGAATTATTGCACATCCTCATCCTCTGCCTCCTCATCTTCACTGTCCACAGGGTCCACTGCTGCCTCACAACCATCTCCAGCCTCATCCTCCTTCAGAAAAGGCACCTGGCAACGTAAGGCAAGGTTGTGAAACATACAGCATGCCAAGATGATCTGGCAGACCTTCTTGGGTGAGTAGCACAGGGAACCACCTGTGAGATGGCGCAACGAAACCTAGCCTTCAGGAGGCCGAATGTCCTCTCCATATTTCTTGTTCGCCCATGTGCCTTATCGTAATGTTCCTCTGCCCTTGTCCTGGGATTCCTCACAGGGGTCAGGAGCCATGAGGGTTGGGGTAACCAGAGTCACCTGCAAATATTGATGGACATGTGTTAGGCACATACTAACCCTTAGGGCCCACACAATACCCATACACCAACATCCACTGGGTGAGAACCAGGGCTCACCTACTATCCACACCCTGTGCCTCTGGAGTTGAGCCATCACATATGGGATGCTGCTATTCCTTAGGATAAAGGCATCAGGCACAGACCCACGATACTTTACGTTGACATGGGAGATGTACTGGTCCGCCAGGCACACTATCTGCACATTCATTGAGTGAAAGCTCTTTCGATTTCTGAATACCTGTTCATTTCTCCGGGGGGGGACAAATGCAATATGTGTACCATCAATTGCCCCAGTAATGTTGGGGATATGTCCCATTGCATAGAAATCAGCTTTCACTGTGGCCCAATCCTTTACCTGGGGGAAAACGATATAGCTGCGCATGTGTTGAATCAGGGAAGACAACACTCTAGTCAGCGCTATAGAGAACATTGGCTGTGACATTCCTGCTGCCAAGTCCACTGTGACTTGGAAGGAGCCAGTTGCCAGGAAATAGAACACAGATAGGACTTGCACAAGAGGGGGGATCACAGTGGGGTGATGGATAGCAGATATCAGGTCAGGCTCCAATTGGGCACACAGATCTGTGATTGTGGCCCTGTCCTGTCTATAGGTGAGGATAATGTGCCTTTCCTCCATTGTTGCCAAGTCCACCAGGGGTCTGTACACGGGGAGATGTCTCCATCTCCTATTCATCAGCAGCAGTTGCAATCTATGGGTCAAAACGGTGAGCAGCTGGTCAGTATCCCATATTTCTAAATACTACACTTCATTGCAGGTGGTGAGTATAACAGTATATTGTTGGATAGGTCCAAATGGTGCTTATGTGTACTGTGATGCAGTTAAGTGCCAAGGCCTGCCCCCCCCCCTGAAATGGCATCCGCCTGTCCTGTATGAAGGGACATGTGGAAATAAGGTAATTCCGCTGACGTTGTGCGCCATTGGGGGAGGCGGTCCAGAACCACCGTGCAACTCCTCATTGGTTACCATCGGGCCCTATGTGTTACAGTGGCCAATGGTGATGTACGCCGGCAGTGACGGTACGCACCACTGCGGACGTGACCACCATTTTCCATCTGTTCACTCACTTCCTACTTGACCTTCAACAGGATGGGACCTACATTGCATGTGCTGCTGTGACCTGTGTCTGGAACAGACCATGGCTTGTATCAATGGGGAAGGGGCCCCTGCCTTTACTGCAGCGGAGTTGGAGAGACTGGTGGATGGGGTCCTACCACAGTACCGAATGCTGTATGGGCCACCGGACCAACAGGTGAGTACACTGTGAGCACGATGTATGGGGCATGAATGCATGGAGTGGTGTCTGTGACAGCCTTGTGTAGGAGGGTTTGGTGGAAGGGCTCTGGGCAGCGTGCTGCATGTATGGTGGGCCATGTCTGTGCATAAGGGGATGTGAAGGGCTATGGTGGGCCATGAGTGTAACAGGCTGGACGGTCTGACTGATACCTTCTACTATGTGTATTTCTCTGCAGGTCAGCACCCATCATAAAAAGGGTATATCCGTGCCATCGCCAATGACGTGCGGACCCTGGGGGTGTACTGCAGGCGGAGCCCCCACTGTCGGAAACAGTTGGAGGACCTGAGACGCTGGGCACGGCCAAGCTGGGGATGGCCTCCCAACGAGGATGGGGTGCCTGTCGAACCCTGACTCCCCTGATGGCTCGCATACTGGTGGTGCCCTATCCGGAGCTGGATGGGTGCTTGGGTGCATCATAGCAGCCACAAGGGGGTGAGTACAGTGCTGTAATATGCTACTTGCGCATGATGGGGTGGTATCCGGGTGGGGGATGTGGGACCGAGGGTGCCCCTAGGCCAGGCTGGACATTGCAGGGTAGGTCCCATGTTGGGCAGGGTCGGATGTAAACTTCCTCCAACCAAGCTAGAAGACATCCACTTCTAGGCAGGAGTCTGTGGGTCTCAGGTATGCTGCAATTGGCATTTGGTGTCCCTGTCCATGGGCTGGTGACTAGCATTGTGACTGGTAGTGCATTGCCTAGTGCGTAGGACTGTTTCTTATGTGTGTGTGTTGTGTACACCCACGGTGATGTCGTTGCCACCACTGACCAAGTGTATCCTTTGTCTCTTCCCCCCCCATTTTGTTTTGTCACCCTGTACTTATGTGTATTAGCATCATCTGACGGAGGAGCAGAGGCACCAGTGATGGAGAGAGCTGCATCCCACAGGGCCCATGAGGCCGAATCCACCGACTGTGAAGGCACCAGTGGGATAGAGGGCGAGGGGAGCACTGCGGTGGAGATAGGAGGGGACAGTTTGGACAGTGATACCTCCTCCGATGGAAGCTCCCTGATGGAGGCAGACACCTCTGTACCCACACCAACTACAGGTACCGCCGCCACCTCCCGTACCAGCACCGCCCTCCCAGCAGCCCCTCAGCGTGTTTCCCATGCCTGCTCACCCAGGAGGGTGGGCATCTCCTTCGCCCCAGGCACCTCAGGCCCTGTCCCAGTTAGCCCTGCTTCCCTTAGTAAGGAGAATATTGACCTCCAGCGATCCATCTCTGTTGGGCAGTCAACCATTGTGAATGTCATCCAGGGGTTGGCAGCCCAATTGCAACAGACAAATGTATTCCTGGAGAGCATTCACACTGGCATGGAGGCCCAACAGAGATCAATCCAGGCTCTGGCATCTTCTCTGATGGCAGGCATTGTCCCTGTTTCTAGTCTCCCCCCCTCCAACTTCCTCTACCCAATCCCATTCCCCTCAACCCCAACCTATCCCAAGCACACAGGCAGACCAGCATGCACACAAGACAACACACAGGAGTGGTTCAGGCAAACACAAGCACCACTCATCATCCCACAGGCACTCATACAAGCACCATCCAGATGCAGACGTACCAACATCCACTGCCTCCACTGTGTCCCCCTCCTCCTCGTCCTCCACCTCCCTCCCAGTTGCATCTACACTCATACCTGCATGCACCACATCCTCATCCATTACCACCATCACCAGCTATCAGTACACACCCCGCACTGGCAGTCACCACCCCCACATCCATGCACACGTCCCCTGTGTCCTCTCCCACTGTGTCTGTGCCCGCTCCTCACACAAACGCAAGCAATCAGACACCCAACAGCCATTCACCTCACAACAGCATCCAGCCCATGCACCTGCCGCCAAATCAGCAGACAGGCACCTCCTTCAACCAGTCCCTCTTCCTCCACTCCCAAACCTTCACCCTCTTCCCGCCCCAATGTCCCTAAGAAGCTTTTCCTCTCCACCGTTGACCTCACCCTACGTCAGGCCAGGGTGGTCAGAACCCAGGCAAGCACCTCACCCACCCAGTCCACGGCCACAGTAGTGTTGACAGCTACTCCAGGTGGAAGAGGATCCTGGGCATCAGGCAGCCACACTGAAAGGGTGCCTGCACCAGGTGCTGCAAGCAAGGCCAAGGAGGCACCACCAGCTGCGTCAAGGAAGGGCAAGGAGGCACCACCAGCTGCATCAAGGAAGGGCAAGGAGATACCCCCAGCTGTTTCAAGGAAGGGCAAGGAGGCACCACCAGCTGCATCAAGGAGGGTCAAGGAGCCACCACCAGCTGCTACATGGAAGGGCAAGGAGCAATCCCCGGCTGCTGACAGGAAGGGCAAGGGGCCTGCACCAGCAGGCAGGAAGGACAGGAGGCCTGATGCTGGGACTCATTCAGAGCCCCCACCACCAACCATGGGGGTTCAGCCATCTGAGGCTGTAGGGGAAGGGCTGGAGCCTCCCACCACCACTGCCAGCACCACCACCAGCACTACTGCCAGCAGCAGCAGCCCCAGTGGGCAGCCGTCCAAGGCTGTAGAGGAAGGGCTGGAGCCTCACCCCACCACTACCAGCACCAACACTAGCACCACTGCCAGCAGCAGCAGCCCCAGTGGGCAGCCGTCTGAGGCTTCAGGGGATGGGCTGGAGCCTTCCCCCACCACTGCCAGCACCGCCACCAGCTTCCACCAGCACGGACACCAGCACCACTGCCAGCAGCAGTCCAAGTGAGCAGCCATCACCGCCGGCGGACAGTGTTTAGTCCTGCATCCATGGGCTGTTATGCGGCCTGGCGCCTGAAAATCCTGTGGCCCCTGACACCCAGGTGAGAGACTGTGACCTTGCACTCCCCAAGATCTGCTTCACAGGGCACAATGCCCCCTCCAGAACCAGTGGAGAAGCTATCCACTCACCCCATCCTTCCCAGGATGAAGCACACTGGGCACTATGCCCCCTCCAGAACCAATGGAGAAGCTATCCACTCACCCCACCCTTCCCAGGATGCAGCACACTGGGCACAATTTGCCCTCCAGAACCAGTGGAGAGGCCATCCACTCACCCCATCCTTCCCAGGGTGAAGCACACTGGGCACTATGTCCCCTCCGGAACCAGTGGGCAAACCACCCACTAGAGAGACTGTGGCCTTGCACTCCCCAGGACCAAGCAGTAGGCAAATCACCCACTAGAGAGAATGTGGCCTTGCACTCCCCAGGACCAAGCACAGAGCATGTTGCCCCCTCCAGGACCAGTGGTGTTTTACCATCTTCCGGCTGAGGTGCCCTCCATTCCTCGTCCCCCTGAGGTGCCTGTCTATTTTCAACCTGATGCCTCTGCAGTGTTCTCTCTGTGCCGTTGCAGCAGTGAGGTGGGGCCTTGGCCTATGCGTTGTGGCCCTGTGGCCCACGGACATTGAGGACTGTGCAGTGTCCCTACATTTGTAAATATGTATATATGTTTGTATTTTGATGCACTTATTCATAGTATTTTATCGTACTACACCCACTTTCTTCAAATTATTTTGTCCTTGCATTATTCCTGAGGGGTACGGGGTAAATATGTTATGTTGCTGCATCTGGTTGTGTGTATGGTGTTGGGGTGGGGGTGTTGCGCGTTGCGTTTGTGTGTCAATCTCTTTTTCCTCCCCCTCCCTTGTGTGCTAGACGAAAGTACTCACCATGGTCGTCTTCGCCTGTAGTTGGTGTTAATAATGAAGCAGAAGGTAGACGAGCATCGGGAACACTTGCGTCTCGGGCTCCATGGTGTCGTGGTTGTTCCCTGAGTCTCCATAGGTGAGTCCTTTGACTTCTGAGTTCTGTTTCCACCAGGCTTTTGATGTCGTTGGTACTGCCCCGGAAAAGGTGGCAGATAGGCCGGTCAGAATAGAGTGGGTGGAACACTGTCTTCCGCCTTGCTGTTGGCGGTTACTGCTGTGGTGCTTATTTATTCCGCCCTGACGGTCGGTGTGTTAAAGTGGCAGTCTGTCTGAGCAGTTTCTGCCGTGGTCATGATTCCATTTTTGTTACCACTCTCCTGTTGGCGGTATTACTGCCACTTTATAACCGACCGCTAGGGTTGTAATGAGGGCTTAAGACTCTTAGGTGGTCATTACAACATTGGCGGTAAAAGCCGCTTACCGCCATGCAGAAGACCGCCAACACACCGCCGCGGCCACGGAATTCCGCCTCAGCTATGATGACCCACATTTTGGAATCCGCCAAAATTCAGACACCCACACAAGTCCGCCACACCAAAGGTCAGTGATAAACTGGCGAAAACAAAACCTCCACCGTCACGCCAACAGAAATACGCCCACACTATCACGACACACGAATCCACGCAGCGGTCTTTCAACCGCGGTATTCCATTGGTGATACACACTGCCGCGCTCAAAATACACACACATTTAGAAAACACTACCACATTGGACAATTCAAAAAACACACACCTGATACACATACACACACCACTCCTACACACCCAATACAATATAAAACACACACCCACAACACCCACAAACCCCCACAACCAAAAATTCAGAAAGAAGGACAGAGAGAGAGCACCAGCAAGAACAACACCATCCACAGGCACACAACACCATCACCCACAGAACTTCCACGCACCTCACACAACACACCACTACATATCAGCACACATATCACCACACACTCCACCCCACACATCACCTACACCACCCCATGGCACGGCAAAGACACCCCAGGTTCTCGGAGAAGGAGCTCAGGGTCATGGTGGAGGAAATCGTCCGGGTAGAGCCACAGCTATTCGGAGCACAGGTGCAGCACACCTCCATTGCAAGGAAGATGGAGCTATGGCGAAGAATAGTGGACAGGGTCAACGCAGTGGGACAGCACCCAAGAAATCGGGAGGACATCAGGAAGCGGTGGAACGACCTATGGGGGAAGGTGTCAAGACACCACCTGGCGGTTCAGCGGACTGGAGACGGACCTCCACCTCCTCCCCCACAACTAACAACATGGGAGGAGCAGGTCTTGGAGATTCTGCATCCTGAGGGCCTTGCTGGAGTAGGTGCAGGAATGGACTCTGGTAAGCCAAATCTTAAGTATTACAACCCCCACCCTGCCTGCATGCTATCACATACCCCCACCCTCACCCCCAGCACCCCAACTCCTCCCATATGTCCTAACATCACAAACACCCATCCCAACACCAAGCCCTGCATGCAACAACAAAGCATGGACACCCATCACTACAGCATGCCCACTGCACATACACATACAGCTCCCTAAACCATCCTCACACAAGGTCTCACACAGGAATGCAAACACTGGGGTACACGGTCACCCACCCATTGCACACCATGACACACACAGATGTAATAACCATCCTTTTATACCCCTGCAGGACCCCTACCCAACATCACCGGACAGGAGGGTCCACACCACCAACAGAAGAGGCCCACAGTGATGACAGCACCTCTGTCCAACTGGATCTAGATGACCAGCCCGGCCCAGCGGGGACCTCAGGACAGTCGGTTCCCATCACACAGTCACAGGCCGCCACAGACCTTCCACCCTCTGGAAACATCAGCACAGCACCCACCCAGCGGGCCCATACCTCCGTACCCAGGACACGTCAATCAGCAGTGTGTCCAC
The DNA here is from genome assembly GCF_031143425.1 of Pleurodeles waltl. Taxonomy (NCBI): domain Eukaryota; kingdom Metazoa; phylum Chordata; class Amphibia; order Caudata; family Salamandridae; genus Pleurodeles; species Pleurodeles waltl. Next base: position 689,077,676 of record NC_090442.1, read on the forward strand.
CACTGCAGTGAACCCAGGATAACCCACATCTCCAACAACAACAGGGACCTGGGGGCAGTGGTAGTCGGCACATGGTCCAGGGGACGTACCATCTGTACATTCATCGAATGATAACTCTTCCGGTTTCTGTACACCTGTTCACTCCTGTGGGGGGTACCAAAGTCACATGTGTCCCATCAATGGCACCTATGATGTTGGGGATGTGTCCCAGGGCATAGAAATCCTCTTTCACTGTAGGCAAATCCTCCACCTGAGGGAAAACGAGGTAGCTCCGCATGTGTTTCAGAAGGGCAGACAACACTCTGGACAATACGTTGGAAAACATAGGCTGGGACATCCCTGATGCCATGGCCACTGTTGTTTGAAATGACCCACTTGCAAGGAAATGGAGCACTGACAGCACCTGCACTTGAGGGGGGATTCCTGTGGGATGGTGGATTGCTGACATCAGGTCTGGCTCCAACTGGGTACACAGTTCCTGGATTGTGGCACGGTCAAGCCTGTGGGTGATAATCAAATGTCACTCCTCCATTGTCGACAGGTCCACCAACGGTACACCGGAGGATGCCGCCATCTCCTCACATGTCCCAGTGTACGGTGCCTATGAAGGACAACAGCGAGCACAGAGTCAAACAACTCAGAGGTACGTACCCACAGTTTACACAGAACACCTATCATACACAAAAGGTGGCCTGTATGTGTGTTGAGTCTAGGCCTAGGTATGAGTGCTACAGTTGGAAATGAAGCCATGTGGGCCCCTGAAATGGCGGCTGTCTGACCTGTAAAGTGGGACAATGGGATGTGAGGTAACTGCGCTGGCGTTGTACACCGTCGCGGTAGGCGGTCGAAGACCGCGGCGCAATGCTGCATTGGTTAACATTGGACCCTATGGGTCCCAGGAGCCAATGGCAATGTACGTCGGCGGTGACGGTACGCACCGCTGCGGACGTGACTGCCATTTTCTATCACTTCACTCACTCGATACCTGATCTACAACAGGAGAGGACCTACACTGCAAGTGCTACTGTGACCTCGGTCTGGAAGAGACAATGGCTCGAGTGTCTGGGGAAAGGGCCCCTGCCTTCACATCAGAGGAGTTGGAGAAACTCGTGGATGGGGTCCTCCCCCCAGTACACGCTACTCTATAGTCCTCCAGACAAACAGGTAAGTGCACAGGGAGCATGTTGTATGGGCTATGCCTGTGTGGAGAGGGCTGGATGTAAGAAGGAAGGGCGAGAGTGCTGCGTGCATGAAAGACGGTGAATGCATGTGCCACATGGCAATGGTAGGGATGGGGGCCAATCACTTCGACGGTGCAGTTGGTAATAACTTCTCTTTTTCCCCTGTACATTTCATGTAGGTCAGCGCCCACCAGAAGAAAGATATTTGGCGTGCCATCGCCAAGGACGTCCGGACCCTGGGGGTCTACCACAGACGGAGCACCCACTGCCAGAAAAGATGGGAGGACATTCATCGCTGGAGCAAGAAGATTGCGGAGGCTCAGCTGGGGATGGCTTCCCAACGTGGGAGGGGTGCCCGTCGCACCATGACCCCCCTGATGTTCAGGATCCTGGCAGTGGCCTACCCGGAGTTGGATGGGCGCTTGAGGGCATCACAGCAGCCACAAGGGGATGAGTACACTCTCATTCTGCTGACTTTGAGCGCAGTGGAGGTGTCTGGGTGGGGGAGGTGGGCTGTGGGTTTCCCTAGGCCAGGGCGAGTTCCGTAGGCAAGGCCCCTCCGTAAGGCAGGCCATGTGGCACCCCAGCCCACCTCTGTAGCGTGCCATGTACAGCTAGTCATGCCCCTGTGTCATCTATGTGTGCAGATGTCGTCCATAGCCTTGTAGGCCATTTCCCAGAAATTGAACAGTGGAGCCCAAGAGCGCGGCGTAGTGCAGGGGGCTTCTGTGTCTGTCGTGTCCGCTAACAGTAGCGGTAATGCATGCACTCAACATGTCTTTCTTCTGTTCCCCCCCCCTTTTTGTGGTCTCCCTGTTCTTGTGTGCATTAGCATCATCAGGCAGAGGAGCAGTGGCAATGGAGCACGAGGGAGCGTCATCCCACATGGCCCTGGAGGGCGACCCTACGGAGTCTGAATTCACCAGTGGGACGGAGGGCGAGGGGAGCCCCATGGCGGGGACAGGAGCTGACACCAGCGACACAGACTCGTCCTCTGATGGGAGCTCCCTTGTGGTGGCAGCAACATCTGTGCCCCCGCATCTACAGGTACAGCCGCCACCCCCCCTACCAGCACCGCCCTCTCAGCAGCCCCTCAGCCTTTGCCCCATGCCCGTTCACCCAGGAGGGTGGGCATCACCATCGCCCAAGGCACCTCAGGCCCTGCCACAGTCACCCCTGCTGCCCTCAGTGAGGAGGCCATTGACCTCCTCATGTCCCTCACTGTTGGGCAGTCTACCATTTTGAATGCCATCCAGGGTGTAGAGAGGCAGTTGCAACAAACCAATGAATTCCTGGAGGGCATTCATTCTGGTCCGGCGGCCCTTCACCGAGCTTTTCAGACTCTGGCCTCAGCACTGATGGCAGCCATGGTCCCCGTCTCTAGCCTCCCCCCTCCAACTTCCTCAAACCCGACCCAATACCCCGTACCTCAGCCTATCCCAAGCACACCCACAGACCAACATGCACACACGTAAACACCCAAAGGAAGCTCAGGCAAACATAAGCACCACACATCCCACAGGCACTCACGCAAGCATCACACACATGCAGACACACCAACATCCACTGCCTCCATTGTGTCACCCTCCTCGCCATCTCCCTCCTCCCTCCCAGTCTCGTCTACACTCACACCTGTATGCACTACCTGTACAGCCACTACGTCCCTCTCCAGCACACCCACCACCACACCCCGCTCACGTGCAGTCACCACCCCACTACCATTCACACGTCCCCTGTGTTCTCTCCCAGTGTGTCTGTGACGCCCCCTCCCAAGATACACAAACGCAGGCACACACCCACCCAAGAGTCATCCACCTCACGACAGTTTCCAGCGCATGCATCTTCACCCAAAGTCACCAAACGTACACCTCCTACAACCACCACCTCTTCCTCCACTCCCAAACCCCCTCCAGCTACCCGTTGCAGTGTGTCCCAAAAACTTTTCCTGTCCAACCTTGACCTCTTTCCCACACCTCCCCCACCCCGTCCGTCTCCTAGGTCCCGAACTAGCACCTCAGCCACAACATCTCCGGGACCAGTGGTGCCTGTAGTCACCGGAATGTGCAGTGCACCGGCCACCAGGGCAGCCAGTGTGGCACAGAGCCACAGCACAGAGAGTCCCCCCACCTGTGAAGCATCAGAAGTTGGCCAGTGCCTGGCGGGAGAGGGGGAAGACTCCAGCCACCAAAGCCGCTCCCAGGGGACCCGTTGGGAGTGTGGAGTCAGCTGTGACACCTTCCAAGGTGGGGAAGGGCCACAAGAAACCCGGCAAGTCTGGGAAGAGCAGCACGGTGGAGAAGACCGCCATCATCCCCGCTGCCCAGGAGGCCACTGCCAGCACCAGTCCAGCTGCCCAGGAGGCCACCGCCAGCACCAGCCCAGCTACCCAGGAGGCCACCGTCAGCACCAGCCCAACTGCCCATGAGGCCATTGCCAGCAGCAGCCCAGCTGCCCAGGAGGCCACCGCCAGCACCAGCCCAGCTGCCCATGAGGCGACTGCCAGCACCAGCCCAGCTGCCCAGGAAGCCACCGCCAGCACCAGCCCAGCTGCCCAGGAGGCCACCGTCAGCACCAGCCCAGCTGCCCAGGAGGCCACGCCAGCACCAGCCCAGCTGCCCAGGAAGCCACCGCCAGCACAAGCCCAGCTGGGCCATGAAGGACCGCCAGCAAAAGGCCCACTGGGCCATGAAGGACCGCCACCAAAAGGCCCGTTGGGCCATGAAGGACCGCCAGCCCCGCTGGGCCATAAAGGACCGCCAGCAGCTGAGACCCTGCAATGGAGACCGCCATCTGAAGCACCGCTGAACAGGGCACTGCCACCTCAAGCACCGCTGAACAGGGCAAAGCCATCTCAAGCACCGCTGAATAGGGCACCGCCATCTCAAGCACTGCTAGCCCATGAGCGGCAGGGGCACTGACGCAACTGAGTCCATCACGGGGTGAATGATGCACTCCGGGCACCATGCCCCCTCCATAACCAGTGGAGACTGTCATCCACTACCTCTGTCCTTAACAGGATGAAGCACTCTGGGCACCATGCCCCCTCCAGAACCAATGGAGACTGTCATCCACTTGTGAGACTGTGGCTTTGCACTCCCCAGGATTGAACAGTGGGCAGACCACCCACTGTAGAGACTTGAGAGACTGTGGCTTTGCACTCCCCAGGATTGAACAGTGGGCAGACCACCCACTGTAGTGACTTGAGAGATTGTGGCTTTGCACTCCCCAGGATTGAACAGTGGGCAGACCACCCACTGTAGAGACTTGAGAGACTGTGGCCTTGCACTCCCCAGGATTGAACAGTGGGCAGACAACCCACTGTGGAGATTTGAGAGACTGTGGCTTTGCACTCCCCAGGATTGAACAGTGGGCAGACCACCCACTGTAGAGACTTGTGAGACTGTGGCTTTGCACTCCCCAGGATGGAACAGTGGGCATGTGCCCCCCTCGTGGATTTGGCGTTGTGCACTCAAGCGGCTGAGGTGCCCCCCTTTCCCTACCCCTGAGGTGCCTGTTTTCTTGGTATATGATGCCCCTGCGGTGTTCTCTCCGTTATGGTCGGGGATCTTGTGTGGGCCTCGCCCATACCATGTGGTCCCAGTGTTCCACGGACTATCTTAGTGCACTACCTGCACTACTATGCTTGGTATTTATTTTGTACATGGTGTATATATATATTTCGGCCTACTTGTTTTTAATATATTACAATGGTTACACTAATTTTCTATTGTCTTTGCATTCTTCTGGGGAGTTTGGGGGGGTGCAACTGTGATGTATTGATATGCATTTGTGTGTGTTGTAGTGGGTGAGGGTGGGGGTGTTGCGTGTGTGTGTCCCTGTTTTTTCCCTCCCCTGTGTCGGAGGTGCAGTACTCTTCGCCGCCGGCGTTCATGCTCCTGGTAGAGGAGCAGGAAGACTATCGCAGGGAGAATTTGGAGTTCCGGGTCCATGGTGTCCTCATTCCTCGTGGGGTGTGTAGAGGTGAGCGTTTTCCATTCGAAATTCCTGTTTCCGCTGTGTTTTTATCCGCGGTGAATCCGCCCCGGAAAAGGTGTCGGATTGGCCTGTCATAATGGTGTGGGCGGTACATTGTCTCCCGCTTGTCTGTTGGCGGTGACCGCCGCGCTGTTTGTTTGTAACGTCATGGCGGTCGGAGTGTTAAAGTGGCTATCTTTGTTGGCGGTTTCCGCCACGGTTGCAATTGCAAAATTTTTACCACGGTCTGTTGGCGGTTTTACCGCTGCTTTAACACCGTCCGCCAGGGTTGTAATGACCACCTTATTCTTTTTAAAATTTATATCTTGACTTGTGTATGTTGGATTTTTGTTGTTTTGGTCTTGTTTTGTTTAGATAAATATTCCCTATTTTTCTAAACCTGTGTTGTGTCATTTTGTAGTGTTTTCAATGGGTTACTGTGTGTGTTGGTACAAATACTTTACACATTGCTTCTGAAGTTAAGCCTGCCTGCTCGCACCAAGCTACCAAGATGGTGAGGGGGGGTGAACTGAGGTTGATTCTCCTTTACCCTGACTAGAGTGAGGGTCCTTGCTTGGACAAGGGGTAACCTGACTACCAACCAAAGACCCCATTTCTAACAGCCACATAGCACTACAACAACAAACACAGATAATCACTAACACAACACATCATGAGAAAATTTCAGCTATATACTCATACTCATCACACAAAACACACCCTATCCCTGGGAGATAAAAGGAAAGCATCAAGCAACACACACCCACATATACTGGCACACAACAAATGTCAGCCAGGAACAACTCAAACATAGGAAAGGAAATGCAGGACAAAGATGTAACCAAAAAATCAACAACTGGCTGGTGAATTGTATGTAAATTATAGGAAATAAAATACGTTTTGTGCAAGGCCATAGGCCAGTCCATTGTCTTTAACAAATCAGCATCAAAGGCACTAAATGGTGCCCCTACTTCACTCCTGACTACCTATAACCTCCACTAATGGGGCATCAAGGGGACAGTCCGGCATCTCTGGGATTTGGCAGGGTATGTGGGGGAGGGGTGTTTGGGCTTAGGCTTGGGAAGGGGGTTTGGGCTTAGGCTTGGGAAGGGGGCTTAGGCTTCAGCTTGGGAGGGGAATACCAGGAATCAATTTGACCATCACACTGACCATACCATGACCAGGTTCCCTATCAACAACCACATAGTCAAGCACCAATCAAACAATAGTTTAGGAATGTCAATTTGCTTACCACTAATCAAAACACATACTCAACATATACAAATATTTTACTCTGATATAAAATACTAAGCTTTGACATATGTTGTAAAGCAAAGGCAAGCAAGCCTAGTACAGACAAGCCATAACATCTTCATTTCACATAGTTACATCCATACACTATGAACATATGGAAACCTGTAACAACTCAAATTTCCATTCATCCCAATTTTCGGTTGAGGAGTCAGAATACATGGCACACATGCATCCATCAATAGTGATGTAGCAAAGATTGAAATTATGATGTGTATAAAGTCATCCAGCTCATTGGTCTTCTGTAAACAAACTTTGTCAGTCAAGTAAGGGACAAGTAAGTTCAGACCCATGTTCCACACACAGATGTCAAAAAGACTGTACCTTACATATGGACTACTATAATGTGCGGAAAGATGACAATCAGACTCACTTAGTCGTGCAACTAGTCCATCAATCGACCACTGACTGAGTGGAAATACCACTACACACACATCAGACATGGCAAGCCTTACATCTGTTTGTGTAGGATTCTTAGAGCCAAAGCACATGTGTTGCTAACATAACAGGTATACCTACCATGATACTAGCCACAAGCCTAGAAACACTTACAATACACCTAACGTGTGTATGTGAACTTTCACACCTGCAACACATAGGTGTCATTGCCAACATTAGGTTCCCAAACAGCCGGGACTCAATTGCCACATCCTTTATAGCAACAGCAAGTAGACATAACTATTTCCAATGTTGATTCATGACTGAACCTTTCAATTGATACATGATGTTGACAAAATCTGTCAATAATTTAGCTGTGACTATGCTATCATTGTCTATGAATCATGCCTAGTACAGTATACTCAAGGACAAAACAGTGTGCCCATTTTCCACTAAGGTAGTAAAATTCTTAGCCCCTGATACCAAAGTATGTGTGCCCATTGAAATGTTGCAACAACTCAGTGGTATACAACATGCATGTTGTCTACTCTGATGAGACTCCACATATGTCTATGTACATCCTTCACTTACCGAAGGGTTTAACCTTGTAACAGGTGTGAAGGAGTTAACCTTGTATGTCATGTGACATGTGAGGTGGACATCACAACCCCACATGCTGCTGTCACTTATCTGAAAGCATTCGAAAACTAGAGATGACTAGAATATGTATGACTCTAATTTGCACATGGACAGGAATCTTGAGACATCGTAGAGGAGAGAAATCAAAAACCTACACAACCTTCGACTATGATATTGGGAGGACTGACCTATTGATGGGTATGTACAATCACAACTGTAGGAAATGCAGTATGCAATTGTAATAAGGGGACTACATATTTCACTAACATGCCTCCAAAAACATAGGTATGTGCACCCCTGAGTGCTATAGATGGCTACGATACATCAATGTGTACATAGGAGATCTGTGACACATTGCACTAACCACATTGTCAGAGCTGACATACTGCTCCCTATCTCAATCACCTGATAAAGGGACAAACATAAGTTAGGTCTGTATTTACCCCCTTGTGGCTGCTGTGCCCCCTTCAAACGCCCATCAAACTCAGGGTGGGCCACCACCTAAATGCGGGCAATTAAGGGGTCATGGTCCAACAGGCAGCCCATCCTCCTTGGGAGGACATCCCCAGCTGGGCCTCTGCTGTCTTCTGGGCCCAGCGTTTCAGGTCCTCCCACCTCTTCTGATAGTGGGTGCTCTGCCAGCTGTGGACCCCCAGGGTCTGCACTTTCTTGGCAATGGAACACCAAATCCCCTTCTTCTGATGGGCTTTGACCTGCATGGATGGCATTGAAAAAATAAAGAATGTCATGTCCACATGTTCTATACTACAGCAGGCAGGGTAACTAACTAGTACAACTAGCCGAACACTGACTGCCTTCAAAACTCTCTCAAATGATAGATAAGCATATGCAGTCAGGCCAGATGTGAGGTGGACACAGACAGACAACATGCACCTCCAGCACCAGCTTCCTTGCTATCACATATGACCAGAGAGCAAACACATTTGCAAATATGGTATTTCAGGAGGAGTATGGTATACCAACCCCACTTACCTTGTGCAACAGTCACAAGGTAGGTCAGGGAACATACATCACATACTCTCCTCAACGTCTCAGGACTCAATCTCTGTCCCCAAATATAAGTACATAACGGGAACTAATCCTATTCTATCACAACTTTGGCACCCTACAGACCTTTAGAACACAATCAGTAACATTGCCCATCAGCCTTTGCTTAGTATTACAAAGTGTAGTTGGGCTAAGGAAATGTTTGTGCACTTGACACATCTGCTTCTCTGGTGCACCATAGAGCTATCCACACAGGAGTAGAGCCTCCTCCACCATCTTCTCCAGCTCCTTGGGTGAGAAGGCAGGTGCCCTATACCTGCAGGACGTGGCATGATTGCTCCCAGAGGCAGTACACAGCACCTAAAGTTGTGGAGGTCTTGCTGGCAGACGTTTCAAGAGTCAAGTGAAAGATGAAGTTTGAAATGGCGGTCACATCCGCCACTTAAGACACCGTCACCCTGTCAACGACAGACATTATCATTGGCCCAAGACTGCCAAAGGCAGCTATATGTTCCAATGCCAATATCCAATGCGGTAGTATCTGCCTACCACCATGACGACTTCTGCCGGTGGACTTTGGTCATTTCCTAATGTTAGTACAGTAGGTCAGACAGCTGCCATTTTAAGGTCCTTAGATCCTCAGAACAGTAAAAATAAAATGTGTCATAAGGTCAGAAACAAATCTACGCCATAGTTTTCCGTGTTGGCTTTATACAACCATGTATTTAAAATCTGATTTAGTAGACATGTTGTAATATGAGCAATGTATCATTAGTGGCATAGTCTGCACCACCATGGTATTTGGATCGTTGGTATTAGTGTCTATCATATGTGAAACATGGTAAGAATGTCATTATCAATGAGAATTTCAGTGACATGCATATCCATTTTCTAGTCACAGTCGAGGTAAGGGGTAACATTGCAGCAATAAGCCATTAATTCCCTAGTTATGTTCTGTGTACCATGTTTACCTTTTTCATATGACATGTCCAAGCATCATGTGTTGTTGTATAGCTATTTTAGCCATGTTTTAGACACGTTGTTTTAAGTCAACTCGGCCTGCAGCTGTGCACTTCAACCCTGTTATATTATATTCAGCATTGCTTTATTTTTCTAGCAATGGCAACATTTGCGGTGCTGTTTTATTTTCTTTATCTCATTGTACTTTCACCTTGGAAATAATTACGTTCTTAGTAGGACATTTATTTCACTTTCAGCTTTCTCCAAGACTACAGTCAGATAGGGTTGCCGACAAACGTGGTATGCTGTGTCTTCAACATTCACAGAAAGCACACACTCATACATGTGATTATTTCTTAGAATGTCAGCTGTTTTATTATAAAAACACCCTTTGTCCCAGACATGTTAGATTGAGATTCCAGACAACCATGACTGCATGCAGATTGCTGACTGCTTCGCTGCAGTTACTTGCTTAGATGGCCGGACCCCTAGTCCACATGGGAACTTCATCTCTTTAGACCACAGGCTTCAGGTATGTGGTATGATGTACCCGCAGGGGGGAAACCTGAAGGGCAGATTAGGCTTATTGCTCTCTGCTCAGACATATTGTAGGTAGGAGAAATATATACATCTCTCCTAGTGACAGTATGGTAGGACTAGTCTTGTGTTTTACTCTGTTAGTCACCTGTTTGTTTTTATTGTGTTTTCTCATCCTAGTTATTGCAATACATGTCTTTTTATCTAAGATGCAGTTACTTCAATAAATCCCTATTGAACCTTATTCTGCCTCTCTTGTCTTTGCCTGAATTAGACCCATTGGTAACTGAGAGAAAGGGAAGGGATCTGATCGACCACGATTCCCCGGAGGAGTCTTCCTTGTCATGCACCTGGATGCCACATTCAACTTGGCTAGAGATGAGGCACTGCAAGTTAGTCAGAGAACCCGGATTAGGCCAAAGGTTGTTATGTGCTGTGGAATTATACTTAGCAGCCACAATCCATGTGATCCTCTCTCCCAAATCCAGTAGCCTCATTAACATAATGAGAACCTATGTGACAGTGTGACACATGTAGTTTCACACTTAGAATGGACACAATGACCGATAGACATACCTTCTTATATTACATCATCTAGTTACCCTGGAATGAGAAGGGTCAGATAACCTCCAGTGTGCCGTCCACTAGCAGACTTGCAGACCATAGAGGATCAACATGTCATCCAGATGTACTAGTAATGTTTTTTATATGCCGAAAGTGAAATATTGCTAAATTAGTTTTTCAGTGTTGCAAGGCCTGTCCCTCTCATTGGTTAACATAGGGCCTACCTTTAAATCTGATTAAAGTGCAGATTCCCTTTGGGAGTGGATGGACATGTGGAGTTTGTGGTCTCTGAGCTCACAATTTAAAAATACATCTTTTCGTAAAGTTTATTTTAAGATTGTGTGTTTGAAAATGCCACTTTTAGAAAGTGGGCATTTTCTTGCTTACACCATTTCTGTGACTTTACCTGTTTGTGGATTCCCTGTCTGGGTCAGTTTGACAGTTGGGCTGGTTGCACCTCACACTAGAAAGTGACACAAAGGGAGCTGGGGTGTAGTCTGCATTTCCTGATGAGCCATCTGTGCTAGGAGGGAGGGGAGGAGTGGTCTCTAACACCTGAAAGGGCTGTGCCTGTCCTCACACAATGCAGTCTCCGACCCCCTGGTGAGTGTCTGGGGCCTGGCCTGGGCAAGGCAGGATTTCATATTCAGAAGAGACTTTACTTTGAAGTAGGCCTACTTCAAAGGAGAAATTGGGTATAAGAAGGGCACCCAAAACCACAGACTTTAGAACACTTCTGAAAACAAGAGGAACCTCTGCCTGGAGAAGAGCTGAAGAGCTGAGGAAGAAGAGATGCCCTGCCTGTGACTGTGCTTTGTGGAGCTATCCTGCAGTTGCTGCTTCTGACAGAGTAAGAGGGCAAAGACTGGACTTTGTGTGCCTTCCATCTTGTGAAGAAATCTCCATGGGCTTGATTTAGAGCCTGCCTCCTGTTGTTTGAAGTCTCAGGGACAGCAAAGACTTCTCTCTGCCAGCACCTGGAGTCTCTGGAGAGACGCCTCCTCTGACAAGTGGTGCCCTATCCAGTCCCTGGGCCCTTTAAAGGAAAGCTGGTGAAAATCCAAGGAAATCGACTTCAGATGACTTCGGACCAGCGCCGCTGCTGAATCTGGTGACGCTGCCTGCACCCGACTCCGTGATCTTCGCTGGAACGCGATGCCCTTCGCAGGCCCGACATCGCTGCAGCACCGCCGAAGTCCGCGACTCTGTGGAAGTCGCTGCACCACGTCGTGACCAATGCTGCTCGAAGTGCGTGGATTCAACGTTTCGCACAGACGCTGCGATCCCTGACTTTGCGCCTTGGCTCGTTTTCATTTCTTCACCAAGGTACTGTACCTGTGGGTCTACGCGACTCTGTGTCCGGTGCCACTAGTGTCGGATTGTTGGGAACGACTCCATTACAACGCCGTTGTAACACCTCATCAAAGCATTTTGTGTTTCTAAGCGCTATTTTTGAGTTTAATCTTTAAAAAGTCATAACTTGACTTGTGTATGTCAGATATTTGTCATTTTGGTCTTGTTTTGTTTAGATAAATATTTCCTTTTTTTCTAAGCTGGTGTTGTGTCGTTTTGTAGTGTTTTCATTATGTTACTGTGTGTGTTGGTACAAATACTTTACACCTAGCACTCTGAAGTTAAGCCTACTGCTCTGCCAAGCTACCAAGGGGGTAAGCAGGGGTTGGCTGAGGGTAAATCTCTTTTACCCTGACTAGAGTGAGGGTCCTTGCTTGAACAGGGGGTAACCTGACTGTCAACCAAATACCCCATTTCTAACATATCCCTAGCAACCTCAATTGGCTGGTCCACACCATCCCTCTAACACACCCTGCCCCACATGCCTGTGCCCTTGGCACAGTTTGCCTACTTTCACTGGTTCCAGGTCCTTCTTTGTCTAGGTTCTCTAGTGGTAAAATCTAAAAATTAAAATTTCGCACTTGTATAGCGCACTACTCACCCGTTAGGGTCTCAAGGCTCTGTACGCATACCGCTGTGGGACCCCTCCTGGCTTTTCCCTGTGAGACACCCACTCCTGGGCAACCCCCAGGGTAAAGCCAGGCATCCAAGTGCTGTCAAGGCCATTGTGGAGATTAAGCAATCTATTGCCCAGAGTTACAGAGTGGGACCTATTAATTAGATCAGGAACCAAAGTGAGAATTATCCGGTCCAAGGGAATTGAGCCCAAGACTCACCAAGGCAGGAGTTGAACCCTGGTCCCAGGCCAGATCTCTGCATCAGAGGTCTGCTGCTTTAACCATTGTGGCACACTTCTCCAGTATCCGTACTGGGGGGCACATGATGGTATTAACTGTCCTTGAGATATAGGTTTGGGGTGGGGGGGTGAATGGTTTCCTTGGATGTAAAAGCAACAGGGCTGGAAGGAGTCGAGGTGGGCAGGGTGAGGTTGATAGTTGTAGACTGACCAGGTACCCCAGATGGACCAGAGTCGTCCTTATTGTCCCCACACCCAAGGATGTTCTCCTCACTGAGGGCTTCATCCAGGGGGGAAGTAGCTGTCTCAGGTGTTCTATTCCTAGTCACAACGGGCAGGTGACCTGTTGAGGAAGTGGAAGAGACAGTTACGGATTGTAATGCAACATGTGGTATCATACTTTGACAGGTAGATGTGCTTTGAGCCATGTACAAAAAGGCTTAGCTTGATTCCCTGATATGACAGTGACACCTGCTTTCAAATCTGTGGTACAGCTACATTTAGGATACAGGAATTCATATAACATACACCTTGCTACAGGATACCAGATTAGCTTGACAGTTGGATGTCTGCTGATTGACTCATATCTTGTCTGCTGTGTAGCTTTATATTGTCCATATTATCTCCTAGTTAGCAGTAGTTCAGAATTGAGTCACCAGACAGCTGCAGAATGTGAAGTGGGAACTGACCTGTACATCAGCTTAGGGGTAACCATTCTACCCGGCCATATATATCAGGTCACACCAAGCAGAGCACACTGCAGATATGTGCTTTCCCCCCAGGTGAGTAATTTTCAATGGGCGATGGGAGGTAAAAGGGCCATTTTAGCATAGGACACAGCTGTTGCTGTGTGTTGGTGGTATTATACTGGCAGATGCCCATGGCATTGCTGTAATTGCCCTAGACTTTGAAATTGTGGATCATTCAGGTGGGTTCAGCCAATTGTGTAGTTGACATACAGGACTATTTTAATTATGGTACACTGTTATTGTGTAGATACTACATCTAATTAAAATGTTAAAACCAAGGTTATGGAGGGTTAAATCTAATACAAGCATTTCCAATACTTATTCAACACCAGGTACAGACACTTTAATTATGGTACACTGTTCAGGTTTTCTTAACCGCAGGACAGTGCCAGTTGGGAGTTGTAGTATTTTCAGTCTCTGTACTACCCTCTCCATAAATACACACTGTGCACCCCCATTAATTTAGTTGAAATGTGGTATGCCAGAGAGGGCTATTTGGACAGTTGGACACAGTGGTGGTGAGTGTGTTGGCTGATAAGATGTCAATAGGTGCCCAGTGTGCATGCAAGACAAAATGTAAGGGTAACATTTTCAGTGTTGTGACTTACTCAACTCCACTCCCCCAGGTATTCCTTTCAAGCCATCAGGATGCAGGATGTGCAAGACCTTCTGTTCCCATGATGTGAACGTTGGGGGAGGAGGTGGGGGCCCACCACCAGTTTTGCAGAAAGCCAGCTGGTGCCTGGAGGCCATGGAATGTACCTTGCCTCTGAGGTTGTTCCACCTCTTCCTGATGTCCACCCTTGTGTGTGATTAGCTGCCTACTGGATTTACCCTGTGGACTATATTCTGCCACATTTCCATTTTCCTGGCAACAGAGGTTTGTTGGACTTGTGCTCCAAATAGGTGTGGCTCTACTCTGATGATTTCGTCCACTGTGACCCTCAACTCACCATATGTGAAGAGGAGTGTTTTTGTGGGGACATGGTAGTGGTGGGCAACTCAATAAGAAAAAAAAAAGGTGATGAGGTGTGGATGCTGTGCTGTGAGTGAGTGACAGTTGGTGTCTGATGTGTAGGGTACTAATTTGTGTGTTGTGTATGTATTGCAGGTGTGGATGTGTGCTTTTTGAGGGGTGGAAGGGTGCCTAATCCATGGTTATATATTTATATTTTCAACCTCTATCCTGTTCTGCGTCGTGTTCTGGTCACAAAGGATTGTGGGTTGTGAAGGGGTGTGTTTTGTAGAGCAGGTTGTAGGTGGGTGGGGTGTGTGGATGTGTGTTAGGTGTGTGGAATTCAAACTTTGCAATGTGGTGTATGTGGTGTATTGTTGTGTAGACTGCTGACTGTTGTGGTTCACACAGCCATTGGTTTACTGCCATTGGGGAACCGCTCATGTGTTTTATGGGTCATAATTAGTTCAGAGGATTTTTGATGGACTAACGGTGCTGGTGGTGGGACCACCTCTTTCCCACCCTCCAGAATCCTGGCAGTATCATAATCTTTGTTGAGTTTTGGCAGTCTCACCGCTGTAATTTGTGGTACGGTGGTCTTTATGACCACTAACATGGCGGTCTTTTGGCGGTCCCTTCCGCAGCAGTCTTACTGTCACATAGCCAAACTCGTAATGATGCCCTATGTGTGTGCCTATGTGTGGTTTTATCTGCATGTGTATGTAAAACACCCAAGGGAAATCCAACAAACACCTCACTATACTGAACTTAAAGCACATGTACCCAACTATTTGCTACGTAATACATTTATTAGAGTGTGTTTAATACCCCAAACAGACCTCTGATGCTACCCCCCTTTCTGCACACCTTCAAGAATCTATCAAAATTGCAGACTTCATGCCTATTTAAAGCCTGGCAAAAAATCGAGCGAAAAATGCAGTTCTAATAATTCATATAAGATTTCCCCCAAAACGTTAATTAATTTCTACCTGTATCACAAGAACGTGCATGAGGAGAATAGGGCGCTATTTATGCATTACCCAGTTCTGCGACATGTAATAGTTTCAGGTGTGTGCAGGTTTTGAACACGTTCAGAGTATCCATAGGCATAGATGAACATTAGTAATTTAACATTTTAATGTATTAATGATGTTCCATGTTAATCTAACATTGATAAGTAATGGAATTAGATCGATTTCACGAGGTCGGAAATAAAATCATAAGAGGTGACACGCATATTTCCATATTTCCCGTTGCTGCATTCATTTTCGGCACAATGCTGTTTAAAAGGTCGTGATGATTTGAAGTTGCGAATGTGAAACTGGTATTGATTTATATTTTGATTTTTAAGCTCACTTTCAATGAACTCTTCTGAATGCTTCCATTCTGTGCCTTTGCTTGCCTTTGGTGAACAGAATAAATCAATGTCTTTTTCAAAGATTCATTGGGGGGCTTTAATCATGGTTTCATGCATTGGCCATAAAAATGAAATGTTACTGCACCTGTTCTGGGAATGTTTTATAAATGGGCAAGTTAAGAAGTCTCTATAGTTTGGTAAGGCTTCTTCACAAAAATAAGAATAGGACAATCGTGTGATAAGCCAATAGGTTCACAATGGATAAACATTCTGTATGAACCGTCAGAAAAAATGAGAATCACCATGATCCTGCGCAAATCCTTACGTGACCATACAAACAGTACACGTGGTATGTAAATGCTTTTAACATAACATCATATGGTGGGACAATAATCTACTATGGTTAGAGGACCTCAAAGCTTACATAAGGGGATGTAAGTGACGACCATGTTTGCACGACAGAACATGTACAAGTCACCGATTCTTAAAAGGGACTATGCATTACACTCTGTCCGGCACCAAAATTATATGCCGGGACTAGCTCCAGCACATAAATTTGCTTCTCCCCACCCCTGGTCCTATCTAGTGGAGGGACAGTAATCTAAAATCATTTTCGCCAAATGAAGCGTGAAAAGATTTGGGGGCATATTTATAATGCCCTAGTGCAACCTTGCACCAAATTAACATTAACAAGGCCGAAATCTCCACGCCGCATTCACAGAGTGGTGCAATGCATGCATTGCGCCACTCTTTTACCCTTTGTGCTACATTATGCCTGGGCCAGGCATAATGTATGCAAAGGGGGCATTCCCCCTTTAGGGGATCCGTAAAAATGGTGCAAGGAAATCTATGAAATATCCTTGAGCCTTTTTTTACAGCACTTTTAATGCCTGCTCAAGAACAGTCATTAAAAGAGGGCTTCCATTCTTCACAATGGGCCCCTATGTATTCTGCAGGAGTAGCGCCAACATTTTGGTGCTACTCCTGCAGAGTACATCAATAGCGTCATGTAAAATTACGCTATTGCCCCCTTTCCCTTTCCCCTTTCCCTGCGCCATGTGTGCACCATATTTTAAATACGGTGCACACATGGTGATGGTAGGGTGGTGCTAAGGGGCGCAGGGAAAGTGGCACTGCACTTAGTGCAGCGTCACTATCCATAAATCTTCCCCTTGGTATATAAAGAAACACAAGCAGGACATCTTCAGTAAGCTTTTTGAAACTTTCTGACACTTCGCAAAATTGGTGAAATTTAAGAAAACAGGTGAATCCTACAACCCTACCCTTTTAATCAGAACACTTCTAGGATTGAAAGTTTTTTTTAGCAGCAATCTTCTACAACACCATTTAATTGCAGAAAGATTTTGTTTTCAGGCAGCCTTAGGTAAAGTTGACATACATTGCAAATGTTCAAGTTTCTGAATTTGTCACTTTCTATTGGTAATATTTTAATTCACACATTTGCCCACCATTATCTGGAAGATACTTTGATACTTTGGCATTTTTAGAAAGTTAAAAATTGTGGTGAAGTTCAAGGCGAATGGGTGAAGGAAGATTCTGTAAACCCAATTTTTTCAGCAGAATCCTCTGCATAAAACATTTTGTGAGAAAGATTCTCCCACAACAGTCATTTGCAGAGGAGCCTTTGTTCTCAGGTAGTTATGTAAAGTGGACAATCAATGGAAATTCACAAACGTCCATATTATTTATTTGGCAGTTCGGATACATAGGAATACGTGAACAAAACATATATAACATCTCTCCCTTCAACTCTTTTAAAATTATGTGAAATTTACAGATACAATTCATCAGAAACCACAAGATAATTTATCTATTTTACACAAGAAATATGTATGTAATATAAACACAATACACAAAGAAGTTCATAAATGCAACCTCAATGAGTTAGCTCGTAAATGCCAGACAGTTTGGAAGAATCTTGAAACTCCAAATACCACATAGGTACTAGTGTCAGACTTGCAAATTCTTATGGAAACCTTGTATTGGCCTATTCTTAAAGAAAAACAAAGGGGTTTCATGCATTTTCATCTCGGTCTCTTATAGTCTGCACAAAAATAAAATATGTTCCTCTGTTTCCTCTGATTTTTTGCAAGTGGGAACCAACTTACTGTCAAATTCAAAAGCCAACAACACGTGTTGCTCCTTAAAGATGCCATTGGATGAGTCCCCAACCTAAACGTAACGTACAGACTATTACTCGGGGGAGAACTAAGGTTATTCAAATAGTCTTCAAAACTATACAGTACATTTCAATACTCTTCAAAACCATACTTTTCAGGTTTAAGAAAATCACTTGCCAATCCTCCCACAGATGTTGATGTCATTTGTGTTTCCCGAACGCAAATCAACAAACTCTCTTTCACAATACTGCACGCATTTAAGCAAGTTTCGGAACAGACCAATAATTACCTAGTAGTTGGTGTGGTAAGTATTTTTTTTTCTAATATATTTCAGCCAAGAAATTTTGTTTGCATGTGGTCTCCTCATAACATTACATGGACCCCCCTTTGTGGTTTCAGATGTTCAATCGAACTAATTCTAATCTATTACAGAATAGGCCTCAAAGTGGCATACACCGTTATTGGTTTGGAGTCGGATCGGGGAGCTCCAGAAGAATCTTAACAATGATCTAATAAAATTGTTTCCACCGTTGCAACGAGACTCCACACCAGAAAGCTCCCAAGCTCTGAACCATAGAGAGCAGTGCTATGAATCTGTGATCTGTATGTCTCAAGAACCGAGTACTCAGGATAAGTTACTGCACGTTGTGCAAACCCACGTATTGCCAAGGATCTATGTTTTAATGGAAGTGCACTTTTTAAAATGTACTCGTGTCATAAATTGGAGTCCAATATCTCACACCGAAATAATTAAACTCCATTACTCTCTCTAATACATTATCTCCCAATGATATTCTACTAGTATACAGGGCATAGCCCGATACACATCAGGACTGTCAACCCGTACTCCAATTTAGGTATGAGGAGAAGAATCACCTCCTTTCTAACGATGTTATGATACAGTACACTCCACAAACCAGTTAGTCCTCCTGCCATACTTTGAAAATGTATTTTCCTGCTCCTCTGACGTTTGTGTAGTTTTGAGCTGCATAAATAACACATATATGAGCTTTATTTGTATTAAATTCATAGAAAGAGAGTTGAATTATTTGCACTTCTTAGGTAGTGTCTTTTCTAGGTCTGATGTGAAGGTGGCAACGTTGCCTGTGTGAGGATTTACTTTTATTGCTTTTCTTGAATACTGGACTGGGAGGATGTCACCAAGACCTATGACTTTCCAGAGTTTCAGAGGTTCAACGTATATTGCATAGAGCGATTGTGATAGAGAGCACCTTTGTTTAGGATCACAATTTATACAGATTAACCTTGAGAGGTACCAATAAACAATATTGTTACCTGTAGCTGATAATAACATACTTGTATTAAGCATAATAATTTGTTGCTCAAATGCTTGTTTTGCATGACCACCCTGAAACACTACCATAAAACCATATCAAATTATGTCTATGCATGAAGTAATTTAATAGTAAGAAGAAATGTCAAAGTTTGCAAGTGATCAAACAGGTTTATGGGAAGACTGACGTCAGAGGTAACTAGGTCTTTTATTACTAAAGAGCTCAAAGTTTGGTAAAATTAAAACAACATTTTTGAGCCGTAGGACAAAGCTATGATGTGAAATAGGAAATGATATCCTTGTATTTGTGATTAAGATACTGGATTTAGAAATAGTTGTTGTACTGAGGTCCTTTTAAGAATCAGCTATGTATTTGATTAAACTGATTTACAAGTCACATTGAAATGTATTGTTACTCATTTTCTAAAAAATAACTTTTTGAGTTGAATTTTCCCTCACTAGAACCTGACCATTATTACTACTTTTGTAAATCACATTTTATAGACATAATTTAGAAAGGGATTCAGGCCCAGCTTTTATCTGTTAGCTAACATGTTATAGGTTTCCTCTAGAGTAATAGATTTTAACAGCTTTGTTCTCAGTCTAGCTTTGTTAATCTAGCTGCTGCCAAATATTGTGGTGCTGCAATGGTTGTTTCTCTCATGGTTCATTGATCTACCTTTTTATGTAACTCAGCATTTACGTTTGTTCCTTTCCGACTAGTTCCACATAGCCTTAATCTTGGATCCCGGACATTTGAGTAGGCATTTCTCTGTCCCCCACATTCTTGAATGATAGTTCTTCTGTCTTCCTGAGCTGTTTCTCAGCTCCTTCACCATCTCAAAAAATTCTACAGTCTGCTGCTGCATAGGTGTAGCTTGCAACTGAAATTATCATTTTTTTGCAAAGCTGTAGATTACTCAGATGAGACAAACTCATTAGAGGAGGCATATGAATTATCAGAGTCCCTTGTTCCTTTGGTTGGCTTGTGCCCCTGTATAATCACCTTCATATTAGACACTGGTTGCACCTGAGGATTGCTTTCCAACAAGTCAGACCTTGATGCCCCCATTGATACCATTGGACCATATTAAAGATTGGACAAATTGAGAGGGTCGCCCAGTCTGCCTGATCCTGCACTATGATATCATAAAACCTCCACCATCATCTGCTTCTCAGTGTTTTCTTTCTCTGCAGTTTTGGTTACATTTCTTCACTTATCAATGAACCATTAGATATGATTGTTCTTGAAGAAATCCAGGCATGGAGGGAGACATAATCTGCACCTCTCTTGTTGGAAATGCACACTGAGCAGAATGTTAGATGGTTAGCATTTATCAATTTGCTTTACAGATGTTGCATTCTGTACTATGCATAGAAATGGGATAAGGAAGAGCTACAAAGCCAGCTGGAGCAGTTTCACTTCAATCAGCAGGCCCTAGGGGATATCACTAAAAGGAGACATCAATGACGTTTTGCAGCGAGTGTCAACATTATCCATCATTATGATGAGATCAGTGGATGCAGTAATTCCATTTGTTTGGAGCATTATCAACATCAACATTACCTGCACAAAGTAATTAAACAAAGTAGTTCTTCAGTGTACACCTTAGCTGCAGCTTCTGACATGGTGGCTGAACAACATGGTGTTGAATACTAGCCATGACAGAAGCCTGGGTCTCATTAGTGGCCCTGGGATAAACCTTGAAAATAAATTGAAGATGATGAGGTGATTGCCAGGGTTAAGCCACCTATGCCCACACCATATTTCACTAGTTTGCATGGCCGATAGATGCAGCTTAAACAACCACAGAATTGGAGGAAAGTGGAATAAAGGGGCAGAGTTGGAGACACACCTCTAATGTTGCTATGACTGCCTGATCAGATATCTGTGTAGGATTGCTCACCGTAACCCTTTGAGACCTGAACCAGACAGTCTTTCCAGTTTGCCACAAAACTTTCAAAGCAGGTGGGATCTGTCAGAGAGTGATCATGCTTCAGCTGTTGGACCTCATCTGAAAGCAGTACAGATTCCCCTCATTCCCCATCCTTGCTGCAGGCATGGCTGGTGCTGCTCTGCCAACATTGACCTCATGTTGCTTAGGTGGTATGAAGGAGATCAAGGCTGAACAGCCACAAGAGGAAGGAGGGAAAAGGCACTTTGGTTATTCTTGTTTCAGGAAGCAGCAACAGCTACTGACTTCAGGGCCCTAGGTCTTTTAAAAAAAGATGTCAATAGCAGTTAGAAACTGTCACAAGGATGACAGAGAGAAGGGTAGCTTTTGCTATTTGTGTTTGTTAATCAGAATCATGGACCATCTTGCATTGTCCTCCATTCATCCTGAAGCTGCAGAACCAATTCCTTTATGATCTTAAAGCAGGTTACAATGGAAATAGCCAGCTATCTCTGGGCCATAGATGTACCAGTAGTGGCAGGAGTATGCATTGAATCAGCAGATCCTGAGCAAAGGCTGCAAAACAAAAGAAGAAACATGAATTCACAAACAAGAGCCTGCAGAGATGATAACTCAGGTTATTCTCCTTCTCTTTTACCACAAGTTAATCTTTATGCATGGATGCCAAAGGCAAACTCAAAGCCATCCTCAAAGCTGTGTTGGCTGCTGCTCTTTCAGGGAAAATCTTGGCCAATCAGCTTCTATGCATAGGTTTATAACCTGTTTCGTTCAAAAGATATACACTTGCAAATATAATATATGAATATAAGTATAAAGGGAACACTGACTAGTAGGGATTTCCCTTGCACACATAACATGGCCAACACATAAAAAGTCATGAAGCTGTAGCGACAGTAAGAACATGCTTCTTTTTGCACAACCACCCCCAATTTATTTTGGAACAATACTGCTTTTTGATTTGTCCATGCATTGGTACTCTGCTACCCAGGCCCCAATGTATGTTCTCTGACCCCTAAAACATGTTAAAATTGGCAATACTTCTCAATTACATATTTAACACACCTGTAAGTCCCTAGTACAAAGTGTGCCCAGAGCATGTAGTTTAAATGTCACTAGTGGACTGCAGCATATATTGTGCTACGACTAAGTCTGCTAAAGTGACATTGCAAAAGATGCCTTCAAGCCTGCTATCAGTGACCTGCCTTTGCAAGTTTAAACAGCAAATTGAACCCATCAAAATAACCCCATTTAACAGACCCAAAACATCCTTTTAAATATTCATGTCATCCCTAAATGCCCAAAGGCTGGGAGTGTGATATTTAAAAAATGGGGCATGTAAAGGTTTATTATTCAACATGTCCTTAGAGTGACAATGTCCTTGTGGTAGGGGTACCATCAGTGGCAGTACTATACAAATGTCTCTTTATTGTATGGTATCAGTGAAACATAGGATGTAGTCTTTATGGGTTTCCTTGTTCTGGTATTTGATATTCACAGGTTGTTTCTCGTCTCTCGTTTTCTTCCTTCCAGGTGGAGTCTCAGAAGGTACATGTGGGAAAAGAAGAAAAACACAGTTGTTGGAGGACGGGTAAGATGTTTTTCTCTTTCTTTTATTTGTTTTGTTATCTCTATTGGTTTGTCTATTTCTCTCTCTTCCTGTTTATAGCCCTCTGGCCCTTGTTCCCCTGCTCTAAATCATATGGTATCTGAGACTGTTCTTGTTTTTAGCTATCTTCTGCTATCCCACGACTTTTCTCTCCTTGTTCTTCCTTTTCTATTGCCTTTTGTTGTTGTTCTGGCTCTCTTTTCTCTTCTGCTGAGGTTTTCCCTTTTGTCTGTCCCCTCCTTGATTTCCGTTCTTTTCTTTAAATACTTATGGATTGTCTCAAAAACGGGCATAGACTTGAAAGATAACCCCCCCACCCCACATAAACCAGAAATAGTGCAATAAAAAACAAACAAGCCTTCTATCGCCTTTGCAATGCCTTTGCCCGTTGTCTTTAGACACAAAAAAACCACAAATACTCCATGCTTTCTTGAGCACGCTATGGTCTCCTGTCGGTTACTTTCTGCCCTTTTCTTTTTCTTCCTTCTTCACCTCCGGCCTAATCCCTTTTACTAGGCAGAACTGTCCTCTGTGGGACCGTACCTGTGAAGGCCACCCTCTCCCCAGAGCGTGGACGGATTGTGGATTTCTCCGTCTCCTGGTCCTCCAAACCTGGGGTCACGAAGGTCCCGCCAGCCTTGTCTCCCTTGGGCCATTTCTGGTGGCTGCCTTCACCAGAGTCGTCTGTTGTCCAAAAAGGGGTCCCGTTGGTCGTCTTGGTCGTCCTCTGCTGCGCCCGGATGCCAGAATGTGTCCCCGTATGTACTATGGAGCCCAGAGTGCTCCAGAAGGTGTTTCTGATTGGGTGCTCTGCAAGGGCTTCCGGGTGAAGCCAATCGGAGTCTTCAGTGCCCCTGGGACACTGGGGATGCGATGTTATGATCGCCCATCATAGTCCTAAAAGCTATTTTCGCTGTAAAGTGTTATCTGTTCCATAGAAAATCATTGGGAGACATTATTAAATTAATAAAGTTATCACCACCGAAAAACTAGATACAATGTTAATTATTTGTGCTTTTTAAAATATTTATTACACATCCAATTCATTCATAAATGTGAATGATTTGCAAAAACTGTTTTGCAAAAGATACTTTTAAAAAGGCACCTTTAACCTGCCCGAAGCATTTAGAAGCCCATTTGCCTGAGCTTCCAACTGTCCCCCAAGGGATTGAATAGGTACTAGATGATGTGTGAATTGGCTCCCAGAATTGAGCTAAGGGCTTTGGGTGTGAGGAGAAGTAGAACTTCCCTTTTCAAAGGATGCCTACCTTGTCAGTGGCAGCTGTAACTCACACCTGGGCCTGTCTCCCTTTTGTCTTTTTAGCTAGCCAGGGTCTAATCCCCGTGCAAGTGGAGCTGCCCATGGAACCAGTTTTGAGTGGATAAAGAGGAGAGTTGCTCATTTCAGTGGTCACACCTTTAGCGTGGGCATAGGTGCTTTGCACAGCGGAAGGTAGATTTAGCTTGTGTGTTGAATTTAGGTAGAGAGGGTTACTGTGAGATTGTTTGTAGTAGGGCACGCATAACCTGCTGAAAATGTGGGTAGAAGTACACCTGAGATCTTTTTCTCTGTTCATTAGGGAGGGGCCAGCAGTCACCCATACCAGACTTTAGTGCAAGGCATATATTTGATGCCCCTGATCATCCCTAGGAGAACACTACTGTGGAAGACAGAAGAAGGACTGCACCTGGTATTGAGGCATGTGAAGAGGACTGAATGATGGGTCTGATCCCACTTGTGCCCAAGACAAAAAGGAAAACTCCAAATGTCATTTGGCTCACCTCCTGTTAAGCTACAAGGGCACATAAGCTGCAGGAATTCCACTTTCTTTGCAAAACCCAACTGTGCCTGCCCTGGACCCTGTGGCATCTATGGGAGTGAGTCTGGACCCCCAAGCGCTGCTCCTGAGGTCCTGGATCACGTTGTTGGTGTCAGAGTGTAGTCCTCCTGCTGAACCCTAAAACCTGGAAGCTGTTTCAAAACTTTTTGCAAGGAGAACCATCATGGGACTGAAACCAGCCTGGCAGCCGATTTGTTGATGGGTCATTACCAGTGGGACTGATTTTGCCTCGGCTCTGACCATGTCCTTCTCAGCAGCAAAACCAATTCAGCAGACCCCTACACCGACGAGCATCTGACAATGTTGAATGTTCTTTGGCTACAGGTACAGCTAATCTGACTTCCAAAAAAAAAGTCTTGGTCTGAAGGAAGAAATCTTCAGTGGGCCCAAATCTGAGTCGCATCTGGTGGACATCAATGGCTTCCTGCAAGCAGAATTTTCCTGCTTGGAGCTTTTCAGAATTGTCAACAGTTTTATTGAGACCTTGTACTTCATCAACTCCTCATTGACGGCCCATCATGGGATCCAGCCTGCAGCATTTCCCAGCAGAGGAACCCACCTTCTTTGTAATGTCCTCAGTGAAAAGGTAACTCTTTGATTTTGACCAATTTGTTCCTCATATCCGGACCAGACTCCATTGCACTTGGCCTTAAACGTAATCGTTGTCCCGGATTAACACCACCAGTGGTCCACGGTTGGTACTTTGCACTTTTTGGTGCTATTTTTATTTAGAAATAACAAGTCATGTCTCTTGTTACCATTATTGGATTTTTGTTGTTTTGGTGTCCTTTTATTCATTAAATAATTCCCTATTTTGAAAAATGGGAGCAGGATTTTCATTGTATTGTGTTTTTTTTTACTTTGTATCTGCTTTCATACTTCTAAGTATTTTACACATTTTCTTAAGCTAAGCCTGTCTGCTCGGTGCCATATCTAGTAGGGATTGATCTGAGGCTTAAATTACTAAAACCTTTACTTGAACTAACAAGAATAGTAACATTATTACTTGTGGTGGACTACCATCCAGTCCAGAACAACTGGCCATTGCTGCCTGTTCACGCATTTATTTATCATAGAAAAGGAAGGCTCCAGCACTACTGAACATTACTGGTTGTACAAACAGTTGTGTAAGATATATAGAAAAATAGGGCTGCTCTTACAGTGAACATTAGATCAGAAGTCCCCACAGTTGTTGAAAATAGACCGAGGCCACTCTCTTTTACTAAATATATTCGAAAATATGAAGAGTTAAGGGATCCATTGCATGATCTAAATGGCATGATATAAAGCAAATACGATGGGCCCAAATCACAAAGTTAAACATAGACTTTAAGGGTGTGATTACGACAGTGGCGGAGGGGATATGTCTGTCCCAAAAGTGACGGATATCCCGCCGGCCATATTACAAGTTCCATTATATCCCATGCAGCTTGTAATACAGCGGGCGGGATATCCGTCACACTTGGGACAGAGTAATCCCCTCCGCCAAAGTCATAATCAGGCCCTAAGTCTAAACTTAGACCAAAAGTCTGAGTTTACCTTTGTGAAGACCCTGCGTCTTTATCGCCCATAATGTAGTGTATCAGTAGTTAGGCCTTCTCTATGAATGGCCCTGTTAATGGGCCAGATTTTCAAGACTCTGGAAAGAGTCTCAGGTGGCAGATACCGGTAACTCTTGGGAGGGGGGAAATCTGGTCTGTTGTAAGGCGGGCCCAAGAGGTCTACTAAGAAATGAGGACTTACTGGGGGAATCAGTAATTCTGAGTCCAATCTCCTAAATGATTATTAATTTTTAGATTTGCTTTATCTGAAGATTCTGGGTAAAACTTAAGAAATATACACTGCTGTTATCAGACCCATTTGAAATCTGAGGCCAGTCATCATAAGGGCTTTAATGTAGTCATATTCAAATTAAGTCCTATCTTTTTTAAAAGCAACATAATGCCTTCTTTTCTGGGTAACATATAGCCAACATACTGAATATATACTTAATGATATTCAATTGTACTTTAAATAATGTACTTAATTATTAAGCTATCCTATTATTGACAATAATTATAATTATATGGGCAATTATGTAACAGTGTTCCCTTTTTCAAACATATAAAACTGTGGTTAAATATTTAAAATATCTTGTAAAAAGTTTAGTAGCCTTTTCTCCCCAAGTAGGATTTCTGTGAGAACACCAACTAATAGCAATGGAAAATCGATAACTATCCAGTACAAAAAAGTTGTATGTTGGTTTGGATTCTAATCTGTGATAAAATCAGAGGGCCTGATTATGAAGTTGACAGTCTGAGCGCTGGACCAACAATATAGTAGGGGGAGCATGTCTATAAGCTGACTGCCTCCCCACCGCTGCATTATGATGTTCATGCGGGCCGGACGGCGGAGACAATACAGCAATATTGGCTTTGGCTCTAAGAGAGAGCTGCAGCCAATGCCACTGCACTGTCTGTGCCACCAGCAGAGTCGGAATGGGCAGTGTTGCCATTGCAGACATTGCACATTCTGACTACGCTGACATGGGGGCCTCTACACTGCCCATTAAATGGGCAATGAAAGGTCCCCCCTGTGGCCCCATCTCTGCCTTTCCACCAGGCAGTTTCATGGCAGTGTCCCCACCATGAAAAGGTTGGTGAAAAGGCAAGTCATGATCACCACAGTGGAGCCAACATCAGCACTGCTGTGCTTGACCACGAATTGCACCACAACCAGCGTGTCAGGATCCAAGTGTCTTGTCGGACCACCAGCATCGTAATGTGGTGGCCAGACCACCAAAAATGTGGTGGTAGGACTGCCACTGTGGGTACATCGGTCCTAGGACAGTCATACTCTGAATAGGGCCCAAAATCATATGTTCAGATAAGACTCATTACATCAACCAACAACACATCACTAAGCCTCGCTTCAAAAGCATATGGATGGGAAGATCACTTAGTTCTAGTAAAGTTATGCAAGCTTGAAAAGTGAGCCACCGCTGGCAGCCATGTCACTGGGAAAACATTTTTAGAATTCTTCCCTTTCATTCACAGCTACCTGAAACTCTAGCTAAATGTCTCTCGTATGTGGCATGATCTAGAACTACAGAAATCCCCAAAATATTTTCTCTAATTTCTCTGACTCCAAGATTCGTTCATATGTATTTAAAGATTTTTTAGTCTGTGACTATCAGTTTAAACTGAGTCTTGTTATTCATGCAAGTATACACGGTGAAGTTGTGATTTATATGAATGTATTTTTCTATGATTCTTTTTTTTTTTTTTAAAGCTTGGTTTTCTGGTTTGAATGTGATGTAAATTATGAAGATGGTTAAATATAAATAGAAAACCATGTGTCATTAAAGTTTTCTAATCAGACTCATCGGTAGTAGGAAATAAGGAAAAAGTAAACATGCGCACATTTCAAAGTTTCAAATAGATGAGTGAAAAAATAAGTTTAGGGTCCCCATTCTTTGATTTACAACCTTGAGAAATATATTTTATGATCACTAGAAGTCAATGTGCCTCAAAGTTGGTTCTCTTTTATCTTACCACAGCAATCATTTTACTTCATGACAAATATTCTTGTTTGGCTGAGACAATTTTTTTTTATAGAATGGGGGGTCATTTAATTACTTGTGTTTATAGCCCTTAAAACATTACATTAATACAGTACATTTTGTTATAAAATATACATCAATAGTTTACAGTTTGATTTTGTGTTTACCTAGATCTGCCTACTATGAACTGACTATGAACGCAGTGGAGTTTTATGCTTAGGAGAGGCAAAAGACAGGAAGAAAAGGAAAATGCATGTAGGATTAGAAAAGAGAAACTTCGGAACATCATCCATTTTTAATGGTCTAGTCGCACATTTTGACACAAATCTACTCATTTCGATATGGGATCTATATGAAAATAGTATCCTTCCCACTAAAAAGATCAGATCAAGTGCCTTAGGCTAAAATAAAAATAAAAATATTTTTGAAAATACCACTATTTTTAAGTGATAACGACTTGGTAGATATGAAGAAATTGAGGCAGCTTTAAATAGAGTGTTTTGCAAGGAATCTACACTGAAGGACTATACTAATACGAAGGGTTACACTAACACATGTAATTATTGTGTTAATGTGAGCAATTGTTCTGTTTCTCTTGTTCAAATAATTTTAAACTATAGGTGAGAAGTGAAAAAAAAATTGTCCAAAAGGAAACATTTAGAGCTGGAGATGGAAGATGCCAGAGATGATATATTTGTCTCAAGATGATGAAAGATTCAAAACCCATGAGGCAAAAACATGTGCAGACTGTATTATACTATTTGAGGGTTTTTAGTGGTGATAGAAACATTAGAAGGGAAATTGAAGGAGTTTTTATGTATCAGTCAAGGATGCACATATTAATTGTGTGCTGAATTTATACATGTACAGTGATTTGGAGCTATTGTTTTTGAAATTATTTTGATATGACCTGTTAAAGTGTGTTTTCTTGGCGTATACAACTAAGCCTCAGCTTTCCCTCAATGCCATCTTCTCCAAAATGGATATCAATTTGACTGTTTAATTTTTCTGATGCACGTAGTCAAGCAAGTCATGTTTGCTTGTTTGTGAATGACACTTTCTATCAAGGGCTTACTAATATAACATTTTTTCAAAAATCTCATGCTTGCATGCAGTGCTTCATTCATTAACAATGGTTCATTGTTGTTTATGTAACTAGTTTGTTCTGCTACCTTTAGGTGACAATAGGTCAAAAGCTCTGAATCAATATACATGTAGTTGGCCATTGCTTAGGTGGTATGGCTGCATCATGATTTAAAATTTTGTTTAATTGAAAATATATTTCTTTGCTCACACCACAATGATTCTTCAGTATTGATACTAGGGAAACTGTCAATTTCTTTCTTATTTTGCTGCATATTTAAGATTTAGGGCCTCATTACGAGTTGAGCAGTGTTAAGTCTGCCAAACTCACGGTGGTGGTCGGATCACTGCACTGTGGTGACCATGGCAGCACCACATGCTGGTCACAAGTCCACTTTCTGCCATCCTTTCCGTCGTGGTTTCACCATCATGGAAAGGGTGGCAGAAAGCCATTGCAGATGCCCCCTGCAAGCATCCTCAGAATGCATACTGTCTGCTCTGTTTTGCAAACAGGCGCACATATCACAGTGTTAAATAGTTTAGTACAAAAATAAAGTTTTTCCCTATGACATCATGGATTTCAATGATATTTACTGCATCTGCACTTCACTCTTTACATATTGTACTTTTTTGAGTTTTTGTTTTACAGTTTTTGGAATAAATCTTCACAGTTCCACCCTAGACCTCACCCTAGAACTCACATCCTGATCCTGTGATCTCCTACTTGACTGTATTTATAATATGTTGATTTGTACATTATCTTCTAACATATTGCCTCATGAAATTAAGGTTAACACAATCCCCAATCCACCCAACTCATAGCATACTTTTGAGTTGACTATTGAGGTGTAAACTTTTAGGAATGTATCATGTCCAAAACCATTTGGTAGCAGAGGATGGTTTCTCAGATGAGGGATTGCTTCAGAGACTCCTATTAGTCCTGTCCCTAGAGGGACTATCTGTCTACATTTCAGAATACACCTTTGAATTATTGGACTGTGAGTATTAGAAGAATGATTCTCGAGATATAGGGCCAGATGTAGCAAGCCTTTCGCGCCTCGCAAACTGCGAAAAACGCAGTTTGCGAGGCGCAAAAGGCCAAACGCGATGCACAACCGCAAATTGCGAGTCGGTACCGACTCGCAATTTGTGGCTGCGACTCGCAAATAGGAAGGGGTGTTCCCTTCCTATTTGCGACCGCATCGCCATGCAGAGTTGCTTTGGGACCGCGAATGCGGTCGCAAACCAGCTCGCAGTTACCATCCACTTGAAGTGGATGGTAACTCATTCGCAAAAGGGAAGGGGTCCCCATGGGACCCCTTCCCCTTTGTGAATGCCCAAAAATATATTTTTTCAGAGCAGGCAGTGGTCCTAAACTAAACTAAACTTTAAGGAAAACGGGCTGCAAAAAGAAGAAAAAAAACTGCTTTATTAAAAAAGCAGTCACGGACATGGTGGTCTGCTGTCTCCAGCAGGCCACCATCCCTGTGAGTGCCAAGACTCGCTATGGGGTCGCAAAATGCGACTCACCTCATAAATATTCATGAGGTGGGTCTTTGCGACCCCATAGCGAGTCGCAGAAGGTGTCTGAGACACCTTTCTGCATCTCGTATTGCGAGTTGCAATTTGCGAGTCGCTATGACTCGCAAATTGCAAGTCTCAATTTTTCACTTACCTACATCTGACCCTAAGAGTGTTAAGTGTGCAAGTGTCAATATATGTATGGATGGTGTTATGTTACACTATATGTTATGTTATATTATATGGCATGTTATGTTATATGTTATGTTATCTGTTATGTTATGTTATGTTATGTGTCATGTTATGTTATATGTTATGTTATGTTAAATTGATTTGTATATCACAGTCATCACACAAAAGGGTATCCAGATAATTGGGCTGTTGTGTAGGGTTGTGGTTCCCAAGGTAATTATGCGAACAACTAGGTCTTCAGCTTCTTTTGGAGCTAAACAAATGAGGAGGAGACTTTGATATGTTGAGGGAAGAAGCTCCATGTCTTGGGTGCAATTTAAGGAGAATGACCAACCTCCAGTTTTGCTTTTGCAGATGCAGGTAAGGTGTGTTAGAGTGAGAGTGAGGCAGAGCATAGGAGTTTGATGGATTGGTGAAAATGCATGCAGCTCCTCACGTATTCTGGTTCTGTGTTATCTAGGACTTTGTGTGTGTGACAAGGTTCAATTAGCTGCGCTTGCAAATGGGGAGCAAGGGAGGCTTCCTGTGGTGTGATGTGATGTGGGTGTGGTGCCTCCAAGGGGTGCAGCTCTGGCCCATTTTTTGTGAGGTGGACGTAGCAGCACTGTTTAAGTACAATAACACCTCCATTCCATGCTGGTAGCAGGTGGCAGGCCTGTCAGCAGGTTCCCACTGAGTGAGCATCGACTACATTGGGGGAGGCTATTACGGTGTTAGACTTGGCATCCTTGGCGTGGTCTCCCCTAACTTTTTGCCTCTGCTTCCCAGGTTGTTAATGTGTGCTGGACTCTGTTTTTTTACACTCTGGGCACTTTACCACTGCTAACCAGTGTTAAAGTGCAGGTGCTCCTGTGTCAAATGAATGTGTACATGGTGATGATTGGCATCTTTGATTTACTAGTAAGCCCCTAGTAGAGTGGTCTAGAGGTGCCCAGGGGCTGCAAATCAAATGTTACTAGTAGGCCTGCACCACTGGTTGTGCCACCCACATGTAGTCCTGTAAACATGGCTCAGACTGGCCACTGCAGTGTCTGTGGGTACAGTTTTAAACTGCCAATTCGACTTGGCAAGTGTACCCACTTGCCAGGCCTAAACATTCAATTTTTACATGAAAGGACCCCTAAGGTAGGCCCTAGGTGGCCGGATGGGCAGGGTGCAGTGTATGTTAAAGGTAGTACAGGTAATGATGTGTTTTACATGTTCTCACAGTTAAATGCTGCCACATTCAGTGTCCACTGTTGCATGGCCTATCTCTCTCATAGGTTAACATGGGGGATCCCTTTAAATATTATCAAAGTGCACATTCCCTTTGAGAGCAGATAGAAATGTGGGGTTTGGGGTCTCTGAAAATACAGAGTTAGTGCAGATGGTTTTTAGATTGTTAGTATGAAAATGCCACTTTTAGAAAGTAGGCATTTTCTTGCTTAAACCATTCATGTTTGTGGATTCCGTGTCTGGGTCTGGGACAGTAGGGCTGCTTTTGCATGTCCTCTAGACAGTGAGACAAAGGGTGTTGGGGTGTAGCCTGCATATCCTGATGGGCATCTGTGCTAGAGTAGAAGGAGGAGTGGTCACTTGCACCTGAATGGGCTGTGCCTGCCCTTTCACAAAGCAGTCTCCAATCCCCTGGTGTGTGTCTGGGGCCTGGCCTGGTCAAGCAGGATCTTGCAAACAAGAGAAACATCCCTTTGAAGTTTACCAACTTTAAAGGCAGAGAGGGGTATATGTATTGGACACAAAACCCCAGAAAATTGGATCACTTCTGGATTCAAGAGGAACCTCTGCCAAGGAGAAGAGCTGAAGAGCAGAGGAGAAGTGCTGCCCCTGCCTGACTGTGCTTTGTTGGGCTATACTGCAGTTGCTGCTTCTGCCTTTGAAAGGGAACAAAGACTGGACTTTTTTGTGCATTCATGCTTGAGAAGAATCTCCAAGGGCCTGACCCTGAGCTTGCCTCCTGTTTTGAAGTCTCAGAGCCATCAAAGACTTCCTCTGCCAGCACCTGGACTCTATGCTGAGACTCACGACCTGCCAAGTGGTACCCTATCCAGTCCCTGGGTCCTTGAAAGGTGGAGTTGGCAGAACAAGAGGTGAAAATCCATGCACAGAAAGCCATGCAGGGAAATTTTAAAAGCACCATTTGCAACGTGGCTGATAAATGACATGCCCCCAGCTTTGCGGATGAAATCAATGCTCCACCTGCATCACGACTGGGAGATAAACGCATCGTGGCTGGAGAAACAACACGCAACACCCGCTTGAGGCTGCTGTTAACGATGCAAACCCCATGCAGCATGGTTTTCTAACACTGTGCAACAGGATTTTCCAAGCATTGTCCATGGTCATCAAAGTCATCCCGTCTCTGCACAGATCCAAGGTGCCTCGTTTGGAAATCGAGGCATCACTCTCTTGCGAGGGAGAAAACCGACACATCACTGACCCAACCAGAGAAGAAACAATGCACGGCCTCCCTTGCGAGGAAGGAATCGACACATTGCTACCGTTTCTGACGCACGCTCGCCTGTGCAGCTTTATTTCTTACGCAAACCGGGTACTTTGTGCAAAATCATCATTTCCATTGTTTTCTAAGGAGTAAAATTCTTATTCCTTTGAAAATTCATATTTTAACTTGTGTATTTTGGATTTTTGTCATTTTTATCTTGTTTGATTTAGATAAATATTAACTATTTTTATAAACTGGTGTGATGTCCATTTTGTAGTGTTTTCACTATATTACTGTGTGTGTTGGTACAAATACTTTACACATTGCTTCTGGGTTAAGCCTTCCTGTTCATGCCAAGCTACCAAGGGGCTGAGTGGGGGTTAATCAGGTGTGTTTCTCCTTTGCCCTGACTAGAGTGAGGGTCCTTGCTTGGACAGGGGTTATCCTGACTGCCAACCAAAGACCCCCTTACTAACATTGGTGATCAGCTGTGAGGATTGGACTTGTATGTGTACTTGACATACAGTGATTAAGTGCACACTACTGTTTTCGGTGCAGATTATTACATGAACACATACTACTTGTTTTAGTTTTTGCTCTTTTTTAACTTTTTTCCTGCTTCCATATTTTTGGTGATCTTCTTATTGATTCATGAACTTCTTCTTGGGAACTCTTTTTTCTGCCTTGGAACTTTGCACTTTTGATTGCCATCATGTCTCAAACTGGAGATGCACCAGCTGGAGCTGTTTTTGAGTTAGGGAAACTGGAAAGTTACACAGTTGCTCAACTGAAACAGTTTCGTAAGGATCTTGCCTGTCCCATTAAGAGCTCAACCAGGAAAGAGGAGCTGCAAAAGGCACTGAGGGCCTGGGTGACAGCTAAGGATGCTAGGGGGCACACTGAAGAGGAGGATGGGGAGGTGCAGACTTTTCACAAAAGTGTAGTGGATGTACCTGTTATACCTGAGGGAGGGTCTCTAGGGCAGGTAGCACTGTGTCATTCAAGGGTCTGACTCCTGAAGAGTTGCAGGACAGACAGGCAGAGAGGGCTCACCAGATGGAGTTGGAGAAGTTTCGGATGCAAAGAGAGATGGAAGAGAGGAGACTGGCCATTGAACAGGAAAAGTTAGCACTGGCTCATGAGCTCAGCTTGAGGGTGCTAGATAAGAGGAGACAGTCCTAGAGAGATGATGGCAGCAGTGCCTCTGTGCAGTCTGAGAGAAGGGTACACATTTCTAAAGACTTAGGTGGTCATTACAACATTGGCGGTAAAAGCCTCTTACCGCCGTGCAGAAGACCGCTAATACACCGCGGCGGCGGCGGGAGACCGCGACAGCTATTATGACCCACAGCACGGAATCCGCCGAAATTCAGACACCCACACAATACCGCCACACCAAAGGTCAGCGACAAACTGGCGGAAACACATCCTCCACCTCCACGCCAACAGAAACACGCCCATGCTATTACGACCCACGAATCCACGCGGCGGTCTTTGAACTGCGGTATTCCATTGGCAGTACACACCGCCGCGCTCAAAATACACACACATCTACAAAACACCGCTACATTGGACAATTCAAAATACACACACCTGATACACATACAAACAACACTCCCACACACCCAATACAATATAAAACACACACCCACATCACACACAAACCCCTACGACCAAAAATTAGAGACGAAGGCCACAGAGAGACAGCACAGAATAGAGAATACCATCACACAGAGGCACACTACACCATCACCCACACAACATCCACGCACAAAACACCACACACCACTACACTCACCACACTCATCAACACATACACCACCTCACACATCACATACACCACCCCATGTCACGCCAAAGACACCCCCGCTTCTCCGATGAGGAGCTCAGGGTCATGGTGGAGGAAATCATCAGGGTAGAGCCACAGCTATTTGGATCACAGGTACAGTACACATCCATAGCCAGGAAGATGGAGCTATGGCAAAGAATAGTCGACAGGGTCAACGCTGTGGGACAGCACCCAAGAAATAGGGAGGACATCAGGAAGAGGTGGAATGACCTACGGGGAAGGTGCGTTCCACGGTATCCAGGCACCACATCGCGGTACAGCGGACTAGCGGCGGACCCCCACCTCCTCCCCCACAACTAACAACATGGGAGGAGCAAGTCTTGTCCATCTTGCATCCTGAGGGCCTCGCAGGAGTCGTTGGAGGGACGGACACTGGTAAGTCAAATTTCAACTATCATATCCCCCACCCTACCTGCATGCTATCACACACCCCAACCCTCACACCCTCCCCTATCACTCCAAATCCTCACCTATCTACCCATGACACCAACCACCCATCCCAACCCCAAAACCTGCATGACCTAACAAAGCATGGATACCCATCTCTAAAGCATGCCCACTGCACAGACCCACAACACCCCCCAACCATCAGCACACAAGCTCCCACACAGGAATGCTTGCACTGGGGTACACGCACACCCAAACATTGCACACCATGAAGCACACACATGCAAAAATCATGTACTTATACCCCCGCAGGAACCCGAAGGAACGTCACCACACCATTGGGTCCAGACAACACCACTCCACCCCCAGAAGAGGCCCACAGTGACGACAGCAGCTCTGCCCTACTGGATCCTGATGACCAGCCCGGACCATCGTGGGCCTCAGGACAGTCGGTTCCACTTGCCCAGCCACAGCCCAACACTGAAATTCCACCCTCTGGTAACACCAGCACAGCACCCACCCAGCTGGCCCATACCTCCCTACCCAGGACTGGTCAATCAGCGGTGTGTCCACCACTACAGGGCACCCAGGCTAACCCACCACCCCAACAACAACAGGGACCTGGGGGCAGTGGTAGTGGGCACACGGTCCAGGGGACGGAGGCACAGGAACACAGGGGAACTGGGAGGGCTGCTGTGCGACAGGGGGCGGACAGGCCAAGGGAACCAACTCTCAACGAGGCCCTCTCCTCCATCATGGGAGCATACCACCACTCCCAGGAGACGATGGCCACGGTCCTGGACAAGTTGCAGGAGACCCTGGGGTTCAGGGAGGAGCTCAGAACCATAGGCTCCGCCCTGGGCACCATCGTAGGGGTGCTGACGGACATTCAAAAGACCTTGAGGGACACCGTGGCACTCCAAGGGGCCCCTGACACTAGCATGGACGACGAACTGCCCACCACCTCTGTCGGCGCTAGTGGACAGGACGCCCCGCCACAGGACCAACACACCAGCACCCCACCCCCTGCAGATGGAGAACCACCACAAAAGCGGTCCCTGAGATCCAGGAACAGGACAGAGCAAGATGGCAAGACCCCCGCCAGGAAATAAGACTACCCTGATTGTCCCCCCACTGTCCCACTTTGTTACCCTGTCCACATTGGAACAGCCCCAGCTCCACTTTCAATGCCCAGATGTGCAATGTACCAGTGAGACTAATAGACTGGACTCTGCCATGGACATTCTTCCACTATGACCTATCCCCATTTCACAACCCCCCTACATTTTTATGCACTTCAATAAACACCCTTGAAACCTCAATAATATTGGAGTCAGTCAATGATTGTGAACTTTGTATTGTTAATTACAGTGTTAAAAAAGGTTACCCATTGGAAGGCCAACATACCAATGTCACACATCACAAGCCTTTCAAGGGTGCAAGCTGTTGACACGTAGGTTACCACAATAGTGAAACTGAAATGGAAGGGGACAACTCAGTTAACAAATAGGGAGTGAAATGTAGGTAGAGGATAGAGGTAGACGTGTGAAAGTTAATATTATGTGATACATGAAATTGTACTCACCTGTGTCTCACTGAAAATATTGCTGTATGACTGACTCCCTGTTGTCGTTTTCTTCTTCATCAGCTTCATCCTCATCACTGTCCACGGGCTCCACAGGCTCACCCGCTGCAACAACACCGTCATCTGGATCATCCTCCTGCAGAAAAGGCACCTGGCGTCGCAATGCCAAGTTATGGAGCATGGAGCAGGCGATGATGATGTCGCACACCTTCTTCAGTGAGTAGAATAGGGACCCACCTGTCATATGGAGGCACCTGAACCTGGCCTTCAGGAGGCCGAAGGTGCGTTCGATCACCCTCCTAGTCCGCCCATGGCCTCATTGTAGCGTTCCTCTGCCCTGGTCCTGGGATTCCTCACTGGGGTCAGTAGCCAGGACAGGTTGGGGTAACCAGAGTCCCCCAATAGCCATTCACGGTGCCTCTGGAGTTCACCCATCATATCAGGGATGCTGCTATTCCGCAGGATGTAGGCGTCATGCACTGAGCCAGGGAACATAGCATTAACCTGGGAGATGTACGGGTCTGCCAAACAGACCATCTGGACATTCATCAAATGATAATTCTTCCTGTTCCTGTACACCTGTTCATTCCTGCGGGGGGGACCAGAGCTACATGGGTTCCATCAATGGCACCTATGACGTTGGGGATATGTCCAAGGGCATAGAAGTCACCTTTAACTGTAGGCAAATCCGCCACCTCAGGGAAAATTATGTATCTCCTTACGTGTTTCAGCAGGGCAGACAACACTCTGGACAACACATTGGAAAACATAGGCTGTGACATCCCTGATGCCATGGCCACTGTTGTCTGAAATGACCCACTTGCAAGGAAATGGAGTACTGACAGCACTTGCACTAGAGGGGGGATTCCAGTCGGATGGCGGATTGGTGACATCAGGTCTGGCTCCAACTGGGTATATAGTTCCTGGATTGTGGCACGGTCAAACCGGTAGGTCACGATGACATGTCGCTCTTCCATTGTCAACAGGTCCACCAGCGGTCCGTACACCGGAGGATTCCGCCATCTTCAAATATGTCCCAACTGACGGTGCCTAAGAAGGACAACAGCGAAGAAACAGTCACCATTCCTCCAGGTATGTACCCACAGTTACACACAAGACTACAACAGACAATTAACCCATCCGGGAAATGTTTTGAGTGTAGGCCTCGGTATGTGTGACGCAGTAGTAATTGAAGCCATGTGGGCCCCTGAAATGGCGGCTGCCTGACCTCTAAAGTGGGGCAATGGAATTGTGGGGTAACTGCGCTGGCGTTGGACACCATCGCGGTAGGCGGTCGTAGAGCGCGGCGCAATGCTGCATTGTTTAACATTGGACCCTATGGGTCCCAGGAGCCAATGAACAGGTGCGCTGGCGGTGATGATGCGCACCGCCGCGGACGTAACCGCCGCGGACGTCACCTCCATTTTCTATCTGTTCAATCACTAGATACCTGACCTTCGACAGGAGAGGACCTACACTGCTAGTGCTGCTGTGACCTCGGTCTGGAAGCAACAATGGCTGCTGCGTCTGGGGAAAGGGCCCCTGCCTTCACTGCACAGGAGTTGGAGAAACTTGTGGATGGGGTCCTCCCCCAGTACACGCTACTCTACGGTCCTCCAGATCAACAGGTTAGTACACAGGGAGCACGTTGGATGGGCTAGGCCTGGGTGGAGAGGGCTGGGTGGATGAGGGAAGGGGGCAGAGTATATAGAACAGTCATGCATGGGGATGAATGGGCCACAGGGATAGAGTTGGGAGGGGGCCAATTACAACAATGGTGCAGTAGGTAATGACTGTTCCTCTTCCCTTGTGCATGTCATGTAGGTCAGCGCCCACCAGAAGAGGGACATTTGGCGTGCCATCGCCAAGGAGGTCCGGACCCTGGGGGCCCACCAGAGACGGGGCACCCACTGCCGGAAGAGATGGGAGGACATTCGCCGCTGCAGCAAGAAGACGGCGGAGGCTCAGCGGGGGATGGCCTCCCAACGTGGAAGGGGTGCCCGTCACACCATGACCCCCCTGATGTTCCGGATCCTGGCGGTGGCCTACCCGGAGTTGGATGGGCGCTTAAGGACATCACAGCAGACACAAGGGGGTGAGTACAACCTCATCCTATGGAGTTTGTGTGCGGTGGAGTTGTCTGGGTGGGGGTGGTGGGCTGTGGGTGTCCCTAGGCCAGGGCGAGTTAGGTAGGCAAGGCCCCTATGTTATGTAGGCCATGTGGCACTCTACACCAGCTCTAAAATAAGCCTAATTGATGTATAGTTGCCCCTTTGCCATCCATGTGGGCAGATTTCTACCATTGCCATGTAGGCCATATCCCAGAAATTGCATGTGCAGAGGGCAGGAGCACGGCGTAATGCAGGGGGCTGCTGTGTTTCTCTTGTCCGCCAACGGTAGCGGTATGCCATGCACTAAAACTCTCTTACTTCTGTCTCCCCCCTTTTCCTGCTCTCCATGTCCTTCTGTACATCAGCATCAACAGGCGGAGGTACAGTGGCACCGGAGCACGAGGGAGCTGCATCCCACATGGCCATGGAGGGCCACACCACAGACTCGGAATTCACCAGTGGGACGGAGGGCGAGGGGAGCTTCACGTCGGCCACAGGATCACCAAACAGCGACACGGACTCATCCGCTGATGGGAGCTCCCCTGTGGTGGCGGCACCATCTGTGTGCCCCACTTCTACAGGTACAGCTGCCAACTCCCCTACCAGCACCGCCCTCACAGCAGCCCCTCAGCGTTCGCCCCATGCCCGCTCACCCAGTAGGGTGGGCATCACATTCGCCCCAGGCACCTCAGGCCCTGTCCCTGTCACCCCTGCTGCCCTCAGTGAGGAGGCCATTGACTTCCTCAGGTCACTCACTGTTGGGCAGTCTACCATTGTGAATGCCATCCAGGGTGTAGAACGAGAGTTGCAACATGGTAATGCATTCCTGGAAGGCATTCATTCTGGTCAGGCTGTCCTTCAGCGAACCCTGCAATCTCTGGCCTCAGCACTGATGGCAGCCATTGTCCCTGTGTCCAGCCTCCCCCCTCCAACTTCCTCCACCCAGACCCAATCCCCTGTACCCCAGTCCATCCCAAGCACACCTACAGACCAGCATGCACACAACTCAACACACACAAGTAGCTCAAGCAAACATATGCACCACACACACCACAGGCACTCACACAAGCATCACACCCATACAGACACAGCAACATCCACTGTCTCCACTGTGTCCCCCTCCTCCTCTTCTCCCTCCTCCCTCCCAGTCTCGTCTACACACACACCTGCATGCACCACATCTACAGGCACTAGGACTCGCACCAGGACACCCAGCACTACAAGCCGCTCACCTGCACTCACCACCTCCACTGCCATATACACGTCCCCTGTGTCCTCTCCCAGTGTGTCTGTGACTCCCCCTCCCAAAGTACCCAAACGCTGGCAATCACTCACCCAACATCCATCCACCTCACAACAGCCTCCAGTACATGCACCTGCACCCAAAACAGCTAAAGTGACACCTCCTACACCCACCTCCTCTTCCTCCACTCCCAGACCCCCTCCAGCTACCCATCCCAGTGTCCGTCAGAAACTGTCCCTCTGTCAAAAAGACCTTTTTGCCCCCCCCCTCCAGTTCATCAGTCCCGTCGTAGCTCCTCAGCCAAAAAGCCTCCAGTACCAGTGGTGCGTGTACCAGGTTTTTGGAGTGCCCCGTCCACCAGGGCAGGCAGTAGGACCCGGAGCCAAGGCACTGTCAGCCCACCCCCTGTAAAGGCTCTGAAATTGGAGAGTGGACGACGGGACCGTGTCAAGACTCCTGGTGGGACAAAAAGTGAAATGGGATAGAAGGCGATTGGTGAGTCATCTGTAACTCCAAAGAAGGTGGGGAAGGTCCCGAGGAAGTCTCCCCAACCTGTTGTGAGTGTCACGGCGGAGAAGTGCGCCATCATTTCCGGCGGTCCAGACACAACCGCCAGCACCGTCGTTACTGGTCCAGAAACCACCGCCAGAGTCACAGTCCAGGAGGGCCCAAGTATCGTTACTGGTCAGGAGACCACCGCCAGAGTCACAGCCCAGGAGGGCCCAAGTATCGTTACTGGTCAGGAGACCACCGCCGGAGTCACAGCCCAGGAGGGCCGAAGTATTGTTACTGGTCAGGAGACCACCGCCGGAGTCACAGCCCAGGAGGGCCCAAGTATCGTTACTGGTCAGGAGACCACCGCCGGAGTCACAGCCCAGGAGGGCCCAAGTATCGTTACTGGTCAGGAGACCACCGCCGGAGTCACAGCCCAGGAGGGCCCAAGTATCGTTACTGGTCAGGAGACCACCGCCAGAGTCATAGCCCAGGAGGGCCCAAGTATCGTCACTGGTCAGGAGACCACCGCCACCGCCGGAGTCAGTGTCCAGGAGGGTCCAGAATCCCACAGCCCCGCTGGGCAATGATGGAACGTCAAGCCACACACCAACGTCCAGTATGGAGTTCGTCATGCCACACACCAATGTCCAGTATGGAGTTCGTCATGCCACACACCAATGTCCAGTATGGAGTTCGTCATGCCACACCAATGTCCAGTGTGGAGTTCGTCATGCCACACACCAATGTCCAGTATGGAGTTCGTCATGCCACACACCAACGTCCAGTATGGAGTTCGTCATGCCACACACCAATATCCGTACCAGAACAGCCATGTCAAAGCACCGCTGAACAGGGCAAAGACTGCCATGGTGAAGACCGCTGAACAAGGCCAAGACCGCCATGTCAAAGCACCGCTGAACACGGTAAAGACCGCCATGGTGAAGACCGCTGAACAAGGCCAAGACCGCCATGGCAAAGCACCGCTGAACAGGGCAAAGGCCGCCATGGTGAAGACCGCTGAACAAGGCCAAGACCGCCATGGCAAAGCACAGCTAAACAGGGCAAAGGCCGCCATGGTGCAGACCGCTGAACTAGGCCAAGACTGGCATGGCAAAGCACCGCTGAACAGGCCAAAGGCCGCCATGGTGAAGACCGCTGAACAAGGCCAAGACCGCCATGGCAAAGCACCGCTGAACAGGCCAAAGGCCGCCATGGTGAAGACCGCTGAACAAGGCCAAGACCGCCATGGCAAAGCACCGCTGAACAGGCCAAAGACCGCCATGGTGAAGACCGCTGAACAAGGCCAAGACCGCCATGGCAAAGCACCGCTGAACAGGGCAAAGACCGCCATGGTGAAGACGGCTGAACAAGGCCAAGACCGCCATGGCAAAGCACCGCTGAACAGGGCAAAGACCGCCATGGTGAAGACCGCTGAACAAGGCCTAGACCGCCATGGCAAAGCACCACTGAACAGGGCAAAGACCGCCATGGTGAAGACCTCT
Organism: Pleurodeles waltl; assembly: GCF_031143425.1. Classification (NCBI taxonomy): domain Eukaryota; kingdom Metazoa; phylum Chordata; class Amphibia; order Caudata; family Salamandridae; genus Pleurodeles; species Pleurodeles waltl. The sequence goes on from NC_090442.1 coordinate 689,120,246, forward strand.
GAACTAGGCCAAGACCGCCATGTCAAAGCACCGCTGAACAGGGCAAAGACCGCCATGGTGAAGACCGCTGAACAGGCCAAAGACCGTGAGGGTATGAATAGTCCGGCACATCAGGCATCGTTCTCCCATGTGCAGCTGGGACTGTGACAGGACATGTACTTTCACGGGGAGACTCATCCAGTCTGGGCACCAGTCCCACCCAGTACCAGTAGAGAACTGCATCTACTTGCGAAGATGTGGCTTTGCACTCCCCAGGATAATGCAGTGGGCAAACCACCCGCTGTAGAGACTTGAGAGACTGTGGCTTTGCACTCCCCAGGATAATGCAGTGGGCAAACCACCCACTGTAGAGACTTGAGAGACTGTGGCTTTGCACTCCCAGGATGGCACAGTGGGCAACCCACCCACTGAAAAGACTTGAGAGACTGTGGCTTTGCACTCCCCAGGATGGCACAGTGGGCAACCCACCCACTGTAGAGACTTGTGAGACTGTGGCTTTGCACTCCCCAGAATGGCACAGTGGGCAACCCACCCACTGAAAAGACTTGAGAGACTGTGGCTTTGCACTCCCCAGGATGGCACAGTGGGCAACCCACCCACTGTAGAGACTTGTGAGACTGTGGCTTTGCACTCCCCAGGATGGCACAGTGGGCAACCCACCCACTGAAAAGACTTGAGAGACTGTGGCTTTGCACTCCCCAGGATGGCACAGTGGGCAACCCACCCACTGAAAAGACTTGAGAGACTGTGGCTTTGCACTCCCCAGGATAGATCAATGGGCATGGAGCCCCGTCGTGGATCTGGCTTCACATTCATGTGGCTGAGGTGCCCCCCCTTCCCTTCCCCCTGAGGTGCCTGTATTGTTTCTATCTGATGCCCCAGCAGTGTCCTCTCGGATTTTGGTCAGGTATCTATTGTGGGCCTCGCCCATTAATTTTTGGACTGTTTGTGCACGGACATTGTTGTGTACATATCTGCACTACTTCTTATATTGTACATTTATTTTTGACAGATTTCGTGATATATATCAGTATATTTTTTATGAGTACTATATTGGCACAATACAAAGTTTGACCGCAATTTGCTTTGTGTTTCCATTCTTCCGGGGGGAGTGTGGGTTGTTAGTGTGATTTTTGTGACTGCATTGGTGTGTATGTTGTGATATGCGAGGGTGGGGGTGGGGGTGTTTGGTGGGTGTCCCCCTAACTTTTGCCTCCCCCCTCCCCGTGTCGTAGGTGCAGTACTCACCAGTATGTTCTGCGCCTACGTCGCTGTTGGTCGTAGATGACCAGGAATGCAAGGGTAGGGAGTATTTGTAGTTCCGGCTCCATGGTGTCCTCGTTCCTCGTGGGATGTGTTGAGGTGAGCGTTTTCCCATAGCAAAAGCTGTTTCCGCCATGTTTTTATCCACGGTGAATCCACCCCGGAAAAGGTGGCGGATTGGTGTGTTGTGATAGTGTGGGCGGTACATTGTCTTCCGCCTGTCTGTTGGCGGTGTCCGCCACGCTGTTTGTCTGTACCGCCGTGGCGGGCGGTGTGTTAAAGTGGCTGTCTTAGTTGGCGGTTTCCGCCAGGGTTGTAATTCCCTTTTTTTGTCCGCCGGCCTGTTTGCGGTATTACCGCAGCTTTAACACCGTCCGCCAGGGTTGTAATGACCCCCTTAGTGAAGGACTAGTAGAGGGAGGATGACATATGCTTGTTGTTCAAGGGGTATGAGTTTGCTCTTCATATGAACCTGGTCCCTGAAGCACATTGAGGGGCGGGTCTGTTGAAGCACTTTGAAGTGGAAAGGTGGGACACTTTGACATCCTTAGATGATCCTCAGGAACTCACCTAGACCATAATGAAGGATGGCCTACTCACAAGATATGTTCTCCATAGTGCATAATTCCTTACTTGTAAATGAGAGGTAATTTCTTTTTATTTTACCACTCAAAGTGTTGTTACTGGAAAAGCTTTTAAAAGAGAAAAAAATCAAATCAGTTTTTTTTTTTTTTTTTAATCTGGTGTTATTCTTCCTTAATTCTGTTCTGCGAGACAGGCAGTGTTTTGTGAGGCGTGTGTGGGTAATCAAATAAAATTGCCCCTTTGACTCTCCTAATCATAATCACATCAAATTCCAATCTTCCAAGAGGACCAGCAATTTACTGCTACTTTAACACCCACTGCTCCATTTTAAATAATTGTTTGCATAGAGCATTGTTTGCAATCTGTCTTTTTCTTTCTGTTTTTCTCAGTATAGCGATCCCTGTTGGTTCACCAGCACTACCCACCAAGCAGGAGATAGTGGCCTGTCTGTGGTGGCAGAGGCTGGAGACTATCCTGGCAAATGGTGGTCCTAGAGGTTCCTAGAGGCATAAATAGATGCCTCCGACCTGGATCCCAGTTCAGCATGCCAGCCCCAGCCTCCTGGCCATTGTATCACCGGCACTGCCACCAGCTGTCAGGGGCCCTGAAAATAAATGCTGTCACCTCCTTCCGCTCTGACAGGGCATTGCTCAAATGTATTCTGCAGTGGATGAACAGAATGGAGAACCATTTCTGCAGGTTAGAGCAGAGCCTGGACCACCTCCGGTTGCAAATGAAGGATGTCCTCTTCTGAGCTCTTTTTAAAATGTTTGTTTTTGTGGGAGGGACTTGTTGTGGGTAGAGAGGATGGGAAGTAAGTTGGGACTAGAATTTTCACTTTGGACTTGTGGGGATGGGCCATTTGTTTGGGGGAGAGGAGCTGGACCTGTTGTGGGTGGAAAGGGGGGTTTCTTATTTGTAAAAATAAAAGAGGAAAATGTATTTTACTTCATTTGTTCCTCAAATGTTTATTTTGGTGTTTTAGCTTGCACTGCTGTCTTTTAGTGTAACCTATTTTGTTGAATCTGTTAAACAAGTGTATGTCATTTACTTATATCCTTGCCCTACTGCCCTCTGTAATTATATTGACCACTAGGGGATGATTGCAATACATATTGTGCCTTCAAAAACCTACATACATACAAACAACATCTTTTTCAGTAGAAGTTAATTACCCACTAAACAAATTCAATTCAATCCATAGTTCTTCTCTCACCTGAAGAGATGAAGTGAGGGCTAATACCTCATTCTTCTAACTGCAGTGTTTTCCCTAGGTGCCATCTTAGCTTATCTTAAGGGGGTGGTAGTAGTAGTAGCAGGCGAGCGTGCTAACAGGGTGCCACTTCCACCTATGTAAACTCCAACTGCAAGATTAATCCACCCTGGACATCCCCCACCACAGCCACATCACAGCCCACCTGAGAGACCTGCACTGGCTCCCCGTCAACAAGAGAATCACGTTCAAACTCTTCACCTATGCTCACAAGGCACTACGCAACACCAGACCAGAATACCTCAACAGATGGCTTTCCTCCAACACCCAACCTTACAGCTTTGCTACGCTGACCTTGCCCTCGCCACCATCCCACACATCCACAGAATGACCGCCTGCGGCAGATCATTCTCCTACCTCGCCGCCATGACATGGAACACTCTTCCCACCCACCTATGACAGACACAGGACCTACTTACCTTAAGGAGACAGCTCAAGACTTGGCTGTCGATCGGTAGCAGCCCCCCCATCAGCACCTTGAGACCCTCAAGGGTGAGTAGTACGCTTTACAAATGCTTTGATTGATTGATTGATTGGTTATCCATCACTGCCAACTAGAATGAAAGAAAACTGAGTTAGTGGGTTTTATATTATACCAGACTATCTCAATGACAGTATTTGACAGACAACAAAGAAGACCTGATATGCTAATAAAAACTGCCAATATCAAATTATTCTGAGCAATGGGGAGCTAGTATTTAAAAAGTGAATTTAGGAAATGAAATCCTTGAGTCAGGAGAAGTGGCCTCAGAGTCAGGAGTGGTTGGAAAAGGTTAAGCGCTTACACAACACACAACACATGGCCTTAATGATGATGTTGCTGGGGCCAGTGTGAAATATTGCTCAGGTAATAGAAAGTCATTAAGTGAATTGCTGTCACTTTCACCACATCTGCCCCAGCAAGTGTGTGATCCATTTATGGTGTTAAATTAATTCACACCTCAGTAAATCACAGCCTGGGGAAGAGGGCTAGGGGCTTGATGTTTATATGGGAAAGGGGATTTGGGAAAGGTGTGACAAAGACAAACACTACACAAAAGAAACCACTACAATTTTCATCAGGGCACTGAGCAGCACACCATCATCAATCTGTTGTAGAAGGGAACAATGATGGGATATGTATTACACAGTTCAGTTAAACACATTGCAAATAGCCCTGCTGCCCCAGAGCGCTCCCACTCAGTTCTAAAAATTATGATTGTTAAAAGGAGAATGATACTGTAATGCCAAATTGGGCAGTGCATCTCCATTCTTCTTGGAATGTCCGTCACTCTTGGGTGCCTGAAAGAACCTGCCTTGTAGGTAAGCTGGAGGGCTGAGCTTTCTCCAACTTTTGGTCGTGCAGGTGAGGACTAGGAGAAGGCCTGCATATTAAAAAACAGTAACTGTGTTTCAGAGAAAAGGAGGACAAAAGAGGCTCCATGAGAAGTCAGGAGTGTACCAAGAAGATTCAGAGGCAGAGCAAGAACATATAGAGGAGTTTCATGCTTGAGCCAGCAATGCATTAAACACGCAATCAGCAGTATTTCCCAAATCAATGAACCTCTCTCCATTACAGAGATCTGAGTGAGTACTAGGCCTCAGAGTTTTTGCTATTATCTTGGTTTCTCCTTGCAATCAATAACTTTCTCCTTATATCTGTTGAGGTAGTCTGGTCCTGAGTTCTTCCATCTTCCTCCTCCTGATTCTGAGTAACTCCGTCCCAGTCCCAAACCAAGGTAGAACTGTGCAGTGCACTACTGTTTAAGAACAAAGAAAGAAACAGAATTGGAGTAATTTGTGTAGATTTGTGTTTGTTAACTAAAGCGACTGGTCTGGTCTCTGAGTGACCAGCAAAAAAGAGAGAACCCTGCAGGTAAATTGCACTACTTATTAAAGGCCAATCATTTTCAAGAAAAATGATCACTCGTCAGCACCCAAACGTTGAAAATCATCGAAATCAAGTTTACAAATAATTTGAGCTCCCTCCGTCACTGTCAGCCACCACTTACATCATCACTCATCACTCACAGTCACTCAACATATCACCACTCATTGGTGTGATAGTTAGTAGTTACCTCTTCTAATCCAAGCATGGTGGTTGATACAAAATATTATCTTCTCTTTGATTGTAGCAATATGTTGGAATTTGGCACTGACACTGGCAGTCTTTTAATAAATGATCTTCTGGGGAAGCCCAGCTAGATGATAAAAACAGGATAGGCAATGGCATGTGAGGGAGGCAGGCATTGTTTCCAATGTCCTGAAGGGAATGTGGAGGCTTCTTCACTGCACACAGTTCCAACTCGGATTTGGCCATATACGTGACTAAAAAATGATGGGGCAGCATAATCCGACACAAACAATATTCCACTAGGATTTTTATTTTTACAAAGAAAGAATGAAAGAAGTTTGATGAGAAATAATTAAAACATTCTATAGAGGCACTGGCACACTTAGTACAGGAAGTAGAGTTTTTCCCCAAATGCAGTTGGTTCACCCAGAAATTGGTCAGCAAACACACTTGATTCTTACCAGTCATCCTCTTCCTCCTCCTGTGGTGTTTTGGGAACAGTGTAATCAGGTGGTATAAAATGCTTGTTCATTTTGATCATGGTTAATCTCTCTACATTTTGAGAAGAGAGGCTGGTCATTCCCACTGTAACTACTGCGGCAGCTACACTGAACACACATTCACCAGACACACTGGCTACAGTACAAGCATAATATTTATTGCCATCCTGTTGAGCTCTGGCCATTGGTGCATCTTCCCATACAATACACAAATGGGTTTTGATCTACATACAGCTCTTTTGGGTCATCCAGATACTCATGGAACATCCTTTAAAGTGTCATTGATGCTGCCACTTAGTCACCTCTTTTGCCTTTGCCTCTACATTGGACTTAAGACCTGCCGCTTGAAACCAAGCCAATGCAAAAGTTCGGTCTGATTCTCCTGATGCTGTTGTTGCTTGTGTTCTTGTTGCTGTTGTTGGTTGCTCTGAGACTAGGTTTCCCTGTCTGGAAGTTGAAGACAGCACCCCAGAACTGCAGAGTGGGACTCTAGGTTCCAGCCATTCTTCTCTCAGTTCTTCTGCTTCCTCAACAAACTACCTCCTGTATTTTGAAACAGTCCCTTCAAAAAAAGGAATAAAAGTGGGAAGATTTGTTTTGTACTCTTCAGATGAGATAATGCCACTTTTCAGCTTTGTATTGCAAGTTAAGCGATAGCTTAGGCTCTCAACCAAGGCATGTACTTCTGAGTTTTTATTCACACCTCTGAGTGCGAACCTTTCACACACTTTCTGTAGCTGCTCCTGCAGCAGATGCAACAACAGGATCGATTGGCCCATCATATTTTCTTCTTTGCTAACTTCCCATGTGAAAACCTCAAAAGATAGCAGCACCTGTGTCAGGCATTTGACTAGGCCCGATTTGTTCACATCCATGGTTATAGCTTTCCCAATTACATCCCCTCCTCTTACAATGACATAGTCATTGATCTGTCTGTACTACTCAAACAGATGTTGCAAAATGTAATAGGATGCATTGCAACATGTTGGCACCTCCTGTATCAGGGTTTTAACGGGAATTCTGTTACCATGCTAAATAATCCTCAGCTGCTTCCGGGCATTAAAAGAATGGCTGAATTGAGTGCAGATTTGTCCACAGTTAATCAGTGTGTGTTGCTAACTATGTCATCTTTTTTGAGAATGTCTTGAACAAACAGGTTGATGCAATGAGTCAAACACAGGACCCTGAGATAGCCACCTTCTGCCATGGCCTTGACTATGTTACTGCCATTGTCCGTGACAACAAATCTAATTTGAGGACCTCTAGGTTGCAGCCATTCAGACACATTGCAACCAAATTTGTTCAAGATGCTTGCAGCTGTATGTGATTTCTCCATGGCGAACATGGCTACTGTTGCATGCCACTGAATGCTCTTAACATTTCTTCAGGGCCAAGACATGTAGATAGCTTTTGCTCTACACCTGCAAAAGAGATCCAGTGTCTGGATAGCTTGGAAAACACTTTGCTGCAAGCTTGTCCAACCAATTGGAGTACATCTCGATGTAGCAGTGGAACTGCAGCTCTGGCAAAATAGGTCCAACTTGAAGCCTCCAATTTTGGGCAGATGGCTGCCCTAAGCTCTAAGAATCACACTCCTTCCACAAAAGAAAAAGGGGGGAGGCCCAGCACTAACATATTTGCCAGCTTGCCATTGTCCAAATGTGGCTTTGGGTGGTTGTGATCATAGGGCTCCTCCTGTCTAAACATGCCCATAATAGTAGCCTGGATTTTCTTCTTTTGTGGGGCCACTGACGCAGGTGATGTTTCAGATGTAGGTGGTGGTATACTCAATGTGCGTCATGTTACAGTCACTGTATGCCATGGTGTCTCCATCTGACTCTTTTCCTGTGATATTGGGAGGTCGCTGAGGCTGGCGATCCTGGTACACTGTTGGGTACAGGGCTGCTTTGTGTGAGGATTTCACCCTCTTCTTTCTCCCATTCCACTGTGAGTTGACCAGTTGCAGCTGATGCTTCCCAGCTCTCCTCACTTTCATCACTGTGACCACGTACAGCAATTTTTTGGAGGCGCTTCTCCAACTGGATTGCTTGACCTTTTTCATATTTGGTTGTCTGGCCTCTAGTACCATAATGTGACCCAGCTTACCTTGATGAACACTAACGTGGCAAATGGAGCGTATTGCAATGTTTTCCTACTTTTTGCTTATTGTAAGAAAGTCCCACACTGGGGAGAAGCTCTTTCTTACTGGGACACTGCCAATGCCTAAAGAAGAACTGGAGTTCAATGGTTCTGTTGATTGCCTCTCTGCAGTGCATAATTCCAGTGAAGTGGGGGTTGGCTCAGGTCTCAGCTGGGCCCTTACAAATATGGATGCTGGCATTGCTGCCTGTGCCCCAACTTTAGGAGCAGGTTGGCTAGTAATGACGGACTCCTCTGTGCCAGCTTCTACCATAACTGGCTCATCGTCACAATCCTCCTCATCATCATCAATCAATCAATCAAACATTTGTAAAGCGCGCTACTCACTTGCTAGGGTCTCAAGGAACTGAAAAATGGGGAGAGTGGTAATGATTTGCTACTGCTCGGATAGCCAGGTCTTGAGGCATTTCCTGAAGGTCAGGAGGTCCTGGGTTTGTCGTAGGTGGATGGGGAGGGTGTTCCAGGTCTTGGTGGCGAGTTGGGAAAAGGATCTGCCACCAGCTGTAGTTCGATGGACACAAGGGACGGCGGCAAGGGCCAACTTGGCAGAGCGGAGCTGGCAGGTGGGGTCATGGAAGGTGAGTCACTCGTTAAGGTAGGCAGGGCCCGTGTTGTGAAGAGCTATGTGGGCATAGATGAGGAGTTTGAAGGTGATCCTCTTGGTGACTGGAAGCCAGTGTAGGTCTCTGAGGTGGGCTGAGAAGTGGTTGTGGCATGGGATGTTGAGGATGAGGCATGCAGAGGCGTTCTGGATGCATTGGAGTTTCTTCTGGAGCTTGGCTGTGGTTCCTGCAGAGAGCACGTTGCCGTAGTCCAGTCTGCTGCTGACCAGGGCGTGGGTGACAGTCCTTCTTGTTTTCATGGGGATCCATCTGAAGATCTTGCAAAGCATGCAGAGGGTGTTGAAGCAGGAAGATGAAATGCCGTTGACTTGATGGATGTCCAGAATGAAGCCTAGATTGCGTGTGTGGGTGGTGGGTGTAGGTACAGTTCCTAGGGTGGCTGGCCACCAGGAGTCATTCCATGCAGAGCGGTTGGAGCCGAGGATGAGGATCTCTGTCTTTTCCGAGTTAAGTTTGATGCGGCTCTTCTCCATCCAGTTTGTGATGGCATGTAGTCCGTCGTGGAGGTTGGTTTTGGCGGTGGCGGGGTCTTTGGTGAATGAGAGGATCAGCTAGGTGTCGTCGGCTTAGGAGATAATGTTGAGGTTGTGGGATCGGGCGATGTTGGCGAGCGGTGCCATGTGGATGTTAAAAAGAGTTGAGCTGAGGGAAGACCCTTGGGGAACACTTCGGATGGTCTTGGTGGCTTCTGACAGGAAGGGAGGGAGGCGGACTCTCTGAGTTCTGCCGGAGATGAAGGATGTGATCCAGTCCAGGCGCTTGTGGCTGACTCGGACGTCGTAGAGGCGATTGCATAGGGTGTGGTGGAAGACAGTGTCAAAGGCAGCCGAGAGGTCTAAGAGGATGAGGGCTGCGGTTTTGCCTTTGTCGAGCATGGACCTGATGTCGTCGGGTGCGGCGATGAGGGCGGTCTCGGTGCTGTGATTCCTACGGAATCCGGATTGGGAGATGTCCAGTGTGTTGTTGTTTTCTAGGAAGCGGGTCAGCTGCCCTTGATTATTTTTTCGATGACCTTTGCTGGAAAGGGAAGGAGGGAGATGGGTCAGTAATTTGTGAGGTCTTCGGGGTCAGCTTTGGGTTTCTTTAGCAGGTTGTTGACTTCGGCGTGCTTCCAGCTCTCCGGGAAGGTGGCGGTCTTGAAGGAGCTGTTGATGATCATGCGGAGTTGTGGGGCGATGATGGGGCTTGCTTTGTTGAAGACATGGTGGGGGCTGGGGTCGGAGGGAGATCCAGACTGCATGGTGCTCATGGTTTTAGCGGTGACTTCGTTGTTGATGTGGGTCCAGGAGAGCAGGAAGTTAGTGTGGTTGGGTGTGTTGGGGTTTGTGGTGGTCGTGGTGGTCGTGGGCAGCGAGGAGTTGAAGCTGTCGTGGATTTCAATGATCTTGCGATGGAAGAAGGTGGTGAGGGAGTCGCAGAGATCTTGCGATGGAAGGGGGTCGGTGGAGCATGACCTGGGGTTGATGAGTTCTTTGACGATGCTGAAGAGCTCTTTGCTGTTGTGGGCGTTGCTGTCGATGCGATCTTTGAAGAAGGATCTTTTGGTGGTCTGGATGAGCTGGTGTTGCTTGTGGATGGCTGTCTTGAGGGCTACGTGGTTGTTCTCTGTTGGTCTGTGGTGCCACTTCTTCTTGATTTTCCGGCATTCCGATTTGGAGGTCTGAAGGTTGGCAGTAAACCAGATGGCCTTGGTGCTGGTATGCTTGTTGGAGGAATTCTTGAGGGTGTTGGTGCAGTCATCTAACCAGTGTCTGAGGTTGAGGGCTGCTGTGTTGGGGTTGGAGGTGCTGGGTGGCAGGGCCCGGCCCAGGACGGAGATCAGTTGGTCTTCCGAGATCGGGGTCGAGTGTGTGGCCGGCAGAGTGGGTGGGCGTTGTGGCCAGTTGTTTGAGACCGAAGTGGGAGAGGTTGTCGATCAGAGCAGTGGAGTTGCTGTCATTGGTGTTCTTGAGGTGAAAGTTCAAGTTGCCGAAGAGAATGTAATTTCTGGAGCCAAGGCCCTGGGTGCTGATCATGTCGGCGATGGAGTCGCTGAACTGAGGTTGGGGGCCCAGGGGCCTGTAGATAAGGGTTCCTCTGAGGGTGGTGTTGGCATTGATGTGGATCTTGAAGTGTAGGTGTTCGGCGGCACCGCGGGTGTCATTGGTGTTGTTGAGATTTTGATGGTGTTCCTGTAGACTATAGCAATTCCTCCTTCCTGCTTGTTGGTGCGGTCTCTGCAGGTGATCTTATAGCCTTGGGGGATGGCTATTGCGATGTCAGGTTCCGAGGAGGGAGTCAACCAGGCTTCGGTGAGGAAGGCAACGTCTGGGGTAGATGAGGTGAGTAGGTCCCAGAGTTCGACAGCATCCTTGTGGACGGAGCGGGTGTTGAGGAGGATGCAGCTGAGGTGGTTGTGTGTGGTTCTGAGGTGGAGCTTGGCGGTTTGGAGGCAGGTAAAGCTGTAGGTCCTACAGGAGAAGGGCCCGTGGGTGTGCCTTGGGGTGGCTTGGAAGCAGGCAGTGGAGTGGCCCGGGTTGAGGGCGTGGGGTTTGTTGGCATTGTAGTGGTGTCTGGTGGCGTGGGGAGCGCGTGGTCCAGGGGGTCTGGAGCTGGGTGCTGTCCAGGTGCAGATGGGCGCAGACGGGCTTGCCTCTGGTACAGCCACACAGCGGCCGCCATTAAGAAGGGGATGTGGGAGGGAGGAGCAGCTGGTGGGCTGGTTTTGCAAAAAGGTGGCGCGTGGGGGTTGGGGCCGCAGGGGACCCAGCGGTGGGAAAGGAGAGAGCGACAAAAGCCGAAAAGCAAGTGAGGAGGGAGAAACTAAGAAAAAAGGCAATGAAACAAGGGCAAAAAGCACAAAAAAGCTAAAGGGCACAAATACAAAAACACAAAATACAATAACACAATACATACAGCAACCACTAGATACCAGGGATGAGGTGCAGGCAGGTGCCTGCGGGTGGTGGAGGGCCTCGAGCAGCAGCGAGGGCAGGGTAGGGGGGCACGGAGTTAGTCAGGAGGAGCTGCGCGGTGTGAGGAGTGAAACCCGACCTAAAATCAGGTCAGGGGTCACTCCTGTCAAGAGCTGGACACCATTTTTCAATACTGTATTTGGTAGGGGTGACCCCTTGCTGTAGTCACTGTGTCATCTCACTGATGGGTTCTGTTAGAAATGGGGTTTCTGGTTGGCTAGGGTATGCACCTCAGCCAGGCAGAACCTACCCACTCTAGTCAGTGCAAGGGAGTTACACGTCCAAGATAACCCCTGCTCACCCCCTTGGTAGCTTAGCACAATCAGTCAGGCCTATCCCAGAGGCAATGTGTAAAGCGTTTGCACAACACACACAACACACATGACGCAAAATGTACACCACAAAGTAAACATAACACTGAGCTATGTAAAAATTATCTGTATTGCACAAAACATAATTAGACCAACATTACACATAGGTTATACCCTGCTACCTTAGCAGTAGTCAGAATGTTACACAAGTTACTAATACTCTGCAAGAATATGCAGTTGTCACATTAGAACATGTAAGTACTCAGGATTCTGCAACATAAGCAGTAGTCAGGAATTACAATAAGAGTTATATGCACATGTCATGAATAACCCATAAATACCCATGAAAGGAACATTAGAGAATATCTCACAAGTCATATAAATACATATCAGCTAGACATGCCCATAAAAAGGAACATTAGCACATATATGTAGGGGCAGGAAACAGGTAGGAAATCTAAAACATCCAAGAGCCTATACTAGGCTCCTAGAGCCCAGATTCCCCAAAAAGTACCTGTTTTCCATAGTAGAGGCACTCCTTGTGCCTAGAAGATGAGCTTAGTGGGCCCCCGGCGCTCCAGTGTGTAAAACGGGGGCCACACAGTGCTTTTGGGGAGAGGGGCGGTCGGCACCCTCTCCTCGTGGTGAACAGGCCCCTCTGGGGGCCTACATTCTTGGTGGGGGCCTGCCTGAGCCTCCTCACACCCTGTCCACGGTGTGGGGGCCGGGCGCGACCCAACATGCAATTATGGGGGCCTCCGTTGAGGTCTCCCGTCCCTGTCCGGTGACAACCAAAAACTGCCAAGAAAAGGAGCGTCCTGCTCCTAGTGCAGAGACCGGGGAAGGGGGGGCGGTCCCTGCACCTTCCCCGAGTCCTGCCTCGATGTGGTGGGGAGCTCGGACCCCTCCAGGGGCCCGAGGAGACACTCGCCCGCACCCGATTTGGTGTGTGAGTGTAAGAAGCTGCTCCGGGGCCGCCGGGAGGCTTCTTAAAGAAACTGGAGGTGGCTGGTGCCCCGGAGGCGCTCCCAGAAGCGGGACGTGCCTCGGGGGTGCCGAGAGGAGCATGCTTGCTCCGGTTCCCTTGTTTACGTGCCCCGGGGGCACTGAGATGAGTGCGAACCTCACGCTAAAGAGAATTCAAAAGCCTGGCTGCTGCAGTGATTTTATGGCTCCAAATAAAGCGCTTTTCACAGCGCTAAGGCCAAATCTGCAGCCTGGGCTGTGGCGGTGATTTTTCCTCAGCAATAAAAAGAGCGCCTTTTGGAAAGCGCTTCTGTCAAAGCCGTAGAGATTGATTGTAGGGGTCAGGGGCCATAGCACCCTGCCCCTGGGAGCAAGCCAGACAAAAAGGAGCACAGGGATGGTGGGCCCAGCTACAGGCCAGCACAAGGGGTGCAGATGGCGGCAGTTCATCCTAGTGACCAGGCAGGTCACAGGTCAGCACAGCAGCAGCAGTCCAAGGTGGTTTCCTGGTGAGTCCATTCCTCAGCGTTCTGTGTCCAGTTTCAAGTTCCAAGAATGTTCAAATTGTGGGGAAAATTCCCCTGTACTTATACTTGGTTTACAATGTGTTTTACAATGGTAGGGAGAGGAGGTTCCAGCCAGTTACAACTGGTTCTGGGCGTGCCCACTCTCTCCTTTCAGCACAGGCTCCAAACATCAGTGGGGGGTTAACAACCCTATTGTGTGAGGCCAGGGCACAGTCTTTACAAATGCAGGTGTGCCCCGCCTCTCCCTTCTCTGAGCCCAGGAAGGCTTTACAATATGTAGATGCTCCTCTGTGTCACCTCCACCCTCCCTGTGTTCAGGCTGTCTGAGAAGTATGCACAAATCCCCAACTTTCAGTCTGCCCAGACGTGGATTGGAGACAAGCTGCAAAACCCCAAGGTCATAAGCACAGATAAATGTGCACTTTCTAGAAGTGGCATTTCTGTGATAGTAATAAAAAATACACCTACACCAGCAAGCAGCATTTCTCATCACTATCACAACCATACCAAACATGCCTACGCTACCCCTCATATATCAGACAATACCCCTTACACATAAGGCAGGGCATTTCCAATGCAATCCTATGGGGAGGTAGCACTCACAGTAGTGAGACACCAAGTTAGGCTGTTTGTCACTACCAGGGCAGGCCACGCAACAAGGCACCTGTCCTGCCTTCTACATGCCTGGCACCCTCCCCAAAGGGCTAGCTAGGGCGTACCTTTTGGGTGACTTACATATAGTAAAAGTGGAGTTCTGGGCCTGGCAAGTAAATTTAGATGCCAGGTCCCTGTGGCAGGAAACTGCGCACACAGGCTCTGCGCTAGCAGGCCTTAGATAGGTTTGACAGGCTACTTCAGTGGGTGGCGCAAGCAGCGCTGCAGGCCCACTAGTAGCATTTAATTTACAAGCCCTGGGTATTGGGATACCTCCTGACAAGGGACTTATAGGTAAATTAAATATGGCAATTAGGTATAATCCAATCATACCAATTTTGTAAGGGAGAGCACATACACTTTAGCACTGGTTAGCAGTGAAAAAGTGCTCAGAGTCAAAACATCAGCCAACAAAGGTCAGAAAAAATAAGGAGGCAAAAAAGCAAAAAGTCTGGGGAATGACCCTGTAAAAGGGCCAGGTCCAACAGGTTCCTTCAAGGATGACCAGTGCTTCCAATAATGGTTCAGTTTGGAGGAAAAATCCCACGGCATAAACAAAACCTTGGAGAGGGAGGTGAATCCAAGAAGATGATTTCAAGAAATGTGGCTCTTGTAAATCCCAGACCATAGTGTATGAATATTGGATCCAGAAGGAGAAGGTTTCTTTTGAGAGGCAGTGGCGGGGCCCCCTCCCTATGCCGAGAAGGTTCTGGATCGGCTTCCTCTCCTAATGTCATGTGTAGGGCAAATGTCCTTCCATGATTCTAAGGCTTTCTGGAACTTTTCTTTTCCTTGCCTCTACTGGCATCTCACAGACTCTGCCGAGTTCCACTCCATGTCTTTATCATTGTCATCAGAAGTGGTCCTTGGAAAAGTTTGTGGAGTAGAACCCTTCCTTTTTCTTGCTGGAGATCTGGGAGTCATTGATTCTAAAAGAAGAGGTGCTTGCTTGTCAGGAAGCTCCTGTTCCAGCTTTAGGAAGATCTACTATTGCTGAATGCAGCTGCTGTCCACTTTGCTCTGTTTCCTAAAACTATTGGGTACTACATTGCGAAAGGGACAAATTCAATTCAACGTCACTGCTTGTCAGCGATGCCATAAATTGCAGTGGCTGCCTCACTGACAGACATGGTCTTGGGCTTATGTTTGGATGATGCTGTTGATGCAGCAGTGGTGCTCCCCGGTTGTTCCCCCGAGTCCAGTGTGGTAAGCTTTCATCTTCCAAAAATGTTTGGGGTTGGCACTCTACAGGTGGGAAGCTGCTTCTCCTCACTGACTACTTTCTAGGGAGCAACTTTCTTTGAAGCATTGAGCTGCACAAGGGGGAAAGATTGCAGGATGGAAGTAACTGTACAGGCCTTCTTTTTTGCAGTACTGCAGGTGATGTGACGTCTCTTCTCTTGTGCACCGAAAAGCAACCAAGTAGAAAAAACATGTAGTTCATGAAATGTGGCATTGTAGCAGGTTGAAATAGTGTACTCAAGTGCAATATTAGTATGGTTGGTTACTTATTTAATAAATACCAATTTAATCAAACCTTAGAAAGTCAAACCACACCACCACACCATAACTTTTAATTTCAAAACAGGCAGCACAGCATGATGATATAGCTCTTTGCCTGTGGTAGTCAGAAAGAGGTGCATGGGTAAATGGAATAATCATTAAGGCCCTCATTATGACCCTGGCGGTGAGTGATAAAGTGGCAATAGTACCGTCAACAGGCTGCTGGTAATTACAGTCAAATTATGACTATGCTGGAGATAAATCCCCTAAACAGCCAATGTACCACACCAACCGCCAGGGCGTTAACACCACTGACCACGGTGGTAGCCAGGCAGAAGACAAAGTACCGGCTACCATATTTTGACCTTGCAATCGGCCAGGATTTCCGGGGCGGTGTCAATGCCTTCAAAAGCCTGGCGGAAACAGAACACAGAAGAGCAAAGAATCACCATTGGAGGCACAGGGGAGAACAACGCCGCCATGGAACCGGAGCTGCAAGTCTTCCCGATGCTCATCTACATCATTCTCCACCTGGAACACCAACGCCGACGAAGATGACAACGGTGAGTACAGCCGCCTAGCACACAAGGGAGGGAGGGAGGAAAAATAGAATGACACACACATGCACCACACACACCCGACACACACACACCATACACACAACCAGCTGCAGACGAAAAACAATGGCACATGATACATGGCAGAATAATGCAAGGACAAGAATGCAGTAATGAGAATGTATTGATTGTAGACAGCTTACAAATGTACACAAAGGGCAAATGCCCAGTCCAAAGTACTAAGGGCCCACATGGCCACAGGGCACAGTCCAAGGCCCAACTCGAATCCTTACTTCATCCGGATAAAACTCTTCAGGAGCATCAGTTTGCAAGTTGGCAGGCACCTCAGGGGGAAGGATGGTGGGGGACACCTCAGCCGAACACAGGAACAAGCCCACTGGTTCTGGAGGGGGCTCCATGCCCATTTCTCTCTGCTGGGCAGTGCAAGGCCACAGTCTCTGGAGTGGGAGACTTTCCCACTGGTTCTGGAGGGGGCTCCATGACCATTTTTCTCTGCTGGGGAGTGGAAGGCCACAGTCTCTGGAGTGGGTGATTTTCCCACTGGTTCTGGAAAGAGCTCCAGTGCAATCCCAGATCTGTGGAGTGGGTGACTTACCCACTGGCTCTGGAGGGGGCTCCATGCCCATTTTTCTCTGCTTGGGAGTGCAAGGCCACAGTCTCTGGAGTGGGTGTCTTTCCTACTGGTTATGGAGGAGGCTCCATGCCCATTTGTCTCTGCTGGGGAGTGGAAGGCCACAGTCTCTGGAGTTTGTGACTTTCCCACTGGTTCTGGAAAGAGCTCCAGTGCAAGCTCAGAGTCTGTGGAGTGGGTGACTTACCCACTGACTCTGGAGGGGGCTCCATGCCCATTTTTCTCTGCTTGGGAGTGCAAGGCCACAGTCTCTGGAGTGGGTGACTTTCCCACTGGTTCTGGAGGGGGCTCCATGCCCATTTTTCTCTGCTGGGGATTGCAAGGCCGCAGTCTCTGGAGTGGGTGACTTTCCCACTGGTTCTGGAGGGGACCACTTGTACAGCAGTCCCTGGAGGGTGGCCTATATGGCTTCTGCTAGTGGTGATGGCTGCACTGTGTCATCTGGAGGTGAGGGCTGCACTGTGTCAGCAGATGAAGGTGTCTCTTGGGCAGCCTCTGCTGGAGGTGAGGGTTGCACTATCTCAGCAGGTGAAGGTGCCTCCTGGACAGCCTCTGCTGGAAGAGTCAGCTGCACTTCCGCAGCTGGCGGTTAGGGCCCCATGACCACTTATGATGGTGGTGGTGGTGTCACCCTGATAGTCTCTGCTGGAGGTGGGAGCTGTACTGTGTTGGCAGGTGGAGGTGCCTCCTGGGCAGCCTCTGCTGGAGGTGAGGGCTGAACTGACTCAGCAGGTGAAGGTGCCTCTTGGGCAGCCTCTGATGGAGGAGTAGGCTGCACTTCCTCAGCTGGCAGTGAGGGCCCGACACCACTGGTGGCGGTGGTGGTGGTGTCACCCCAACAGCCTCCACTGGATTGGAGGGCTTCTTCCCCTTCATGGCAGGAGGCGTTGGATCCTTACCCTTCCTGGCAAGGGTTGAGGGCTTCTTCTCCTTTATGGCAGGATGTGCGGGCTGCTTAACCTTCCTGGCCAGTGGAGTGGGATCCTTCACTAGCTTGCCACCATGACAAGGTGGTGCCACCTCTGTCTGCGTGGACTGTTTGGCTGAAGTGCTGGGCTCGGTCATTGGGACCCTGCTCTTACGGGCAAGACGGGGGAGGGAGAGGAAAGATGTCAAGTTGGACAAGGAAAAGCTTCTTAGGGATGGTGGGGCGGGATGAGGGAGGAGGGATGGGAGTGGAGGTTGAGGGAGTGTCTGTTGGAGGTGCATGTCTGCTGGATTTGAGTGCATGTGCATGGGTAGTGTGCTGATGTGAGGTGGATGGCTGTTGGGTGCGTGAGTGCTTGCATTTGTGTCCTTTAGGAGGGGGGACAGACAGGGTGGGAGACGACACATGGGATGCGTTCATGGATGTTGTGGAGGTGTCTGATAGTGAGGTGTGTGTGCTACTTGCATTTGTGTCCTTTAGGGGGGGACAGACAGGGTGGGAAAGGACACAGGGGATGCGTTCATGGATGTTGTGGAGGTGTCTGCTAGTGATGTGTGTGTGCTGCTTGGTGTGGTGATGCTGGTGGTGGATGCTGATGCACTTCATGCAGGTGCAAGTGTGGACGTGACTGTGAGGGAGGTGGAGGAGGAGGAGGGGGAGACAGTGGAGGCAGTGGATGTGGTTGTGTCTGCAACTGTCTGGTGTTTGCGTGAGTGCTTGTGGGATGAATTGTGGTGCCTGTGTTTGACTGCGCCACTTTTATGTGTTGTCTTGTGTGAATGCTCGTCTGTATGTGTGAATGCGATGGGTTGGGGTTGAGGAGACTGGGACTGGGAAGTGGAAGTTGGAGGGGGGACGGTAGGAAAAGGGACAATTGCTGCCATCAGAGAGGAGGCCAGAGCCTGAATCGATCTCTTTTGGGCCACCAATCCACTATGGATGCCCTCCAGGAATGCATTGCATTGCTGCATCTGGGATGCCAGCCCCTGGATGGCATTCACAATGGTGGTCTGCCCTACAGAGATGGATCTCAGGAGGTCAATAGCCTGCTCACTTAGGTCAGCAGGGCTCACTGGGGCAGGGCCTAAGGTGCCTGGGGCGACGGAGAT
Source organism: Pleurodeles waltl (assembly GCF_031143425.1). NCBI lineage: Eukaryota > Metazoa > Chordata > Amphibia > Caudata > Salamandridae > Pleurodeles > Pleurodeles waltl. Next base: position 689,138,864 of record NC_090442.1, read on the forward strand.
GCCCACCCTCCTGGGTGAGCAGGCATGGGCAACTCGCTGGGGGGCTACTGGGAGGGTGGTGCTGGTATGGGGGTGGTGGCTGTACCTGCAGCTGGGGTGGTCACAGAGGCGTCCGCCACCACCAGGGAGCTTCCATCGGAGGAGGTATATGAGTCTGTGTTGTCGCCTCCTGTCTCCACAGAGGTGCTTCCATCGCCCTCCATCCTACTGGTTACCTCGGTGTCGGTGGACTCTACCTCCAGGGTCCTGTGGGATGCAGCTCCCTCTGTTGCCGGTGCCCCTGCTCCTTTGCCAGATGATGCTAATACTCACATTGGATGACAGAAGAAAAAAAGGGGGGTGAGAGAGAAAGGAAACACTGGGTCAATTACTGCACCAACACCACAGTTTTCATATACAGCACCATCGCACACAGGGATCAGGCTTGAGACCTATGCATTGCACTGCCAGTGATCTGGCTAGATGCTAGGCAAGATGAGGGCCACACATCGCCAACTGCACCCCTCCTGGGACCCACAAAGCCCTGACTGACATGGAATGCTAACAAGCCAGGTTTCCTGCATTTGCCATGTACCCATTACCCTTGAGCTGCATCATGCTGCAATGTCTGGCCTTGCATTAAGGGGCACACACTAACTCACACTCACCTCCGGATACCATGCCACCTGCCAATTATGGTAGTAATGCCCACTGTACTCTTCCCCTTTTGGCTGCCAGGATGCCTCAAGCGCCCATTCAGCTCTGGGTAGGCCACCGCCAATAGGCGGGCAATCAGGGGGTCAGGCTCCGACAGGCACCCCTTTCTCATTGGGAGGCCATCCCCAGCTGGGCCTCCGCGGTCCTCTGTGCCCAGCGTCTCAGGTCCTCCCACTGTTTCCGACAATGGGCGCCCCACTTGCCATAGACCCCCAGGGTCTGCGCGTCCTTGGCGATGGCATGCCATAATCCCTTCTTTTGATGGGCACTGACCTGCAGAGGTAATACAGACAGGAGGACACCATTACAGATACAATCCAGCCTGTCACACATATTGCCCACCAATCCTGTTTCCCTCACCATTGGCACATACATCGGCCAGCGCACACCATGTACACCAACATAAGACATTCCCCCCTGATGAAACAATGCTTGCACACACATCTCCATGCATCCTTCGACACATTCATCGTGTCCAAGGTGTACTCACCTGTTGTCTGGAGGCGCATGCAGCAGTCCGCACTGGGGTACGACCCCATCCATCAAATGTTCCATCTCCTCCGAAGTGAAGGTAAGGGCCCTTTCCCCGGTCACACAGGCCATGGTAGGTTCCAGACACAGGTCACAGCAGCACACTCAGTGTAGGTATTCTCCTGTTGAAGGTCAGGAAACAAGTGAGGAACCAGATAGAAAATGGTGGTCACGTCTGCGGCGGTGTACACCGTCACCACCGGCGCTGATCCCCATTGGCCACTGTACTCCGTAGAGCCCAATATCATCCAATGAGGAATTGCACAGTGGTGCAAGACCGTCTTCCACCACAACGCCCAACGTCAGCAGAGTTACCTCACTTCCACCTGTCTCTACATACAGAACAGGCGATCACCATTTCATGGTGGCAGACAATGGTCATATAAACCTTACCTGCATCACAGCCTAGATTAGCACATACCTCGCCATTCCCGCTGTCCCATCACATAAATGCACTATGTACATGGAGGTTGTGGTTCCATTGTTCAAATTGTGACAGCCTACTCACTCTTGTGTCCCTTAGATACCTACTGCTGCGGGTGAATAGGAGGAGAAAACCCCTGTGTACAGACTCCTTGTGGATTGGGCTACACTGGAGAACAGGCACATTATTTTCACCTACAGAATGGACAGGGCCACAATCACAGAGCTGTGTGCCCAATTGGAACCTGATGTGATGTCTGCTATCTGTCATTCAACTGGAATCTCCCCTCTTGTGCTATCAGTGCTCTATTTCCTGGCAACTGGTTCTTTCCAAGTGACAGTGTGCTTGATAGCAGGATTGTCACAGCCAATGTTCTCAATCGTGCTGGCAAGAGTTTTGTCTGTCCTGGTGAAACACATGTGCAGCCTCATAGCTTTCTCCCAGGTGGAAGCTCTGGCCACTGTGAAGGCCGTATTCTGTGCAATGGGACATACACCCAATATTGTTGGGGCCATTGATGGGACACATATAGCGTTAGTCCACCCCACCAGAATGAACAGGTGTTCAGGAACCGTAAGAGTTTCTATTCACTGGATGTGCAAATGGTGTGCCTGGCAGACCAGTACATCTCCCACATCAATGCTAAGTATCCTGGGTCGGTGATTGACGCCTTTGTTCTGAGGAATAGCAGCATTCCAAATGTGAGGGCCCTTCTACAGAGGCATAGGGTGTGGCGTATAGGTGAGCCATGGTCCCCACCCACTGTATGTTAGTTTATGCCTTCAGGTGTCATCCCCATATCATTGTGTGAGGCTAAGTGTTGTCCCTCAATACTTGCAGGTGACTCTGGCTACCCAAACCTATCGTGGCTGCTGACCCTTGTGAGGAGTGCAGGACAGGGGCAGAGGGAAATTATAATGAGGCACATGAGCGAACCAGAAAGATCATCGAGAGGACCTTCAGGCTCCTGAAGGCCAGGTTCAGGTGCCTCCATCTGACAGGTGGATCCCTTTGCTACTCACCCGTGAAGGTCTGACAGATAGTAGTGGCATGATGCACAACCTGGCCCTCAAACAGCATGTACCTTTTCTGCAGGAGGAGACTGGAGATGCCCCTGTGGGAGCAGTGGACCCTGAGGACAGTGAGGATGAGAAGGCAGAGGATGAGGACAACTGAACATCAGTTATAAGTCAATACTTCCAATGACACACAGGTGAAACAGTGCATCTGACCATTCCTCTGACTATTGATGTTTTCTGTGTGGCTGTAGCATGATGGCATTAACTTCCATTGCATCTCAACTTACTGTCACCTATGGCTTGTCATTTTACAGATGTTGGTGAGATGACAACTGCGTACTGATGTGATGAGTACAAACAGTTACAGGTCATTATTTCTATGCTCTCAGGAGTGTTCAAATCATTTGCACTAGATGTGACTGTTTCCATAAATACACATTTTCAACACATGAAATACTAGTAGTCAAGTTGTGTTCAAGGGTGTTTATTGTAGTGCTATGAAGTTGAGCGAAAAGTGCAAAGGAATGGGGTGATGATGGAGGAAAGTCCAGGGTATTGTTCCGGTTTGTTTGCAACACACGTGCAGTGTCTAAGGGGCCACCGGAAGGGGACCAAAGGTAGTTCAAAGTGGACAAGGTGACAGTGTGGGACACAAGGGGGACAATCAGGTGAGTCTCCTTTCCTGGCAATGGTCTTGGCAAGTGTCTCTGGCTTCTGTCTGGGTTGCAGGGAATGTTTGGGGGGTGGTTCACTTTCTGCAGGAGAAGGGGTGCTGGTGGCCTGTGGGTCCTGTGGCGGGGCCTCCTGCCCACTATCTGCAGCGGAAGTGGAGGGCTAGTCAATAGACTGGTTAGTGGTAGGGGCCCACTCAGCCAGAGATCAAGGTGGTGTTGATGACCTGCAAGTCCTCCCTGATCCCGTGATACTGTTCCTCCTGCAGCCGCCTGTTTTCCTGCACGTTGTCAAGGATCTGGCCCATCGTGTCCCGGGAATGTTGGTAGGCTCCCAATATCTCGGTGAGTGTCTCCTGGAGAGTCGGTTGCCTGGGCCTGTCCTCCCCCTGGCACACAGCGGTCCTCCCAGTGTCCCTGTTGGCCTGTGCCTCTGTCCCCTGAACGGTGTGCCCACTGCCACTGACCCCAGGTTCCTGATTGTCTTGGGGGCAAGGTGTAGCATGGGTCCCTGTGCAGGTGGGCACACTGCTTATTGACGTGTCCTGGGGACAGAGGTGTAGGTACGCTCGGTGGGTGCTGTGGTGTTGGATACTGATGAGGGAGGATCTGTGGTGGACTGTGAGTGGGCTTGGGTGACTGACTGTCCAGTGGTCCCTGATGGGCCAGCTTTCTGGTCCAGATCCTGAAATCCAGAGTTACTGTCATCACTGGGGGAATCTTCTGTTGGGGGACTGGATAGTCATGGCAGCTCCACTCCGCTGGGTTTGGTTGGGGCACCTGTAGGGATGTAAGTGATGTATCATGCTTCATGCCTGTGACATATTGTACATCCCTGGCTTCCCCTCTATCGTTGCTGTTGCCCTGCCACCTTTGTTTATGTATGGTGATGCTTTGTGGGATTGTTAGTTTCCCTATGCTGTGCATGTTTTAGTGATTGATGTCCAAACAGGGCTGGGAGGGCTGTCCATGCATTGGTATAGCATAAAGGGATAGGCATTGGGTTAGTCATATATGTAGGTGAGGTGTGTGGAATGGAGTGGAGTGATGTAAGTGAGAGCGAGGTGGTGTGATAGAATGGTGGTATGGGGGTGATAAGTAGTAAATGTTGACTCATCATTGTCCAGTCCTCCAGCTACTCCAGCGAGTAACTCAGGATGCAGTAATGCCAAGACTTGCTCCTCCCATTCTGTGAGCTGTGGGGAAGGAGGTGGGGGTCCACCGCCAGTCCTCTGTATGGCTAGCTGGTGCCTTTCTGCCACGGAACGTACCTTCCCCAATAGGTCGTTCCACCTCTTCCTGATGTCGTCCCTTGTACATGGATGTTGTCCCACGACATTCACTCTGTCCAAGATTCTCCGCCATAGCTCCATCTTCCTGGCAATGGATATTTGCTGTACCTGTGCTCCAAACAGCTGTTGCTCTACCCTGACAATTTCCTCCACCATGACCCTTAACTCCTAATCAGTGAAACAGGGGTGCCTTTGAGGGAACATGGGTATGGTGTGTGTTGGTGAGAGTGTGTTGAGTAATGTGGTGGGGTGTGTGATGTGTGGTGCGTGAGGCATGTATGGGTGTATGTGGTGTGTGTCTAGTTGTCTCTGTGCTGTTCGTGTCAATCTCCTGGCAGTAATTGTTGTTTGTATAGGGTTGTGGGTAATGTGGGGGTGTGTTTTACGGTCTTGTGGGTGGGTGGGTGTGGTGTGTGCATGAGTGTCAGGTGTGTGGTTTTAGTATTGGCCACTGTTGTGTTGTTGTATGTGGGTGTTTATTTTGAGCTCCGCGGTATGTACAGCCAATGGTTAACCGCCATTGAATGTCCGCAGTGGTGATTCGTGGGTCATAATGTGGTGGGCGTTGTTCTGTTGGCGTAACGGTATGGGTGTTTTTGTTCCCCCGGGGGAAGATCGGCCTATTTTTGGAAGGCCCATCTGCCTCCAAAGGGCGGCAAAAAGACCACCAGAGACCAGGGAAGATGTTTTTCCAAAATAAGAGGGTGGGGGTATGGCCGGTGGGCAGATGGGGCAATTACCCTGGATCCACTCCCCGGGGGGGCAGAAAGCATACTAGATGCAAGGGAATTAAAACAAACAAAAATAAATAGTGGGGTGGTGGCTACCAACCAGTAAGGGCCTGGTTATGCCCCACCCCAACTGAAGGGGGTAACAGTCTTTCAGCTCTCCCCCCGCACACTATAACATCTTATCCAATGACAAGCACAAGGACATTTGGTTATTTTGGGTGTTGGTTTTACATTTGGACCATGAGAGCTTGGCTAGCTCTCAAAATCGTCCCACTTGGAATGGTGAGGGTTGCACTTTTTGGACTTTGGGGCGCTGCCATGTAGAAAAATCCACAAGACCTAGACACATCAGAAAACTAAACATCTGGGTGATTCCAGGGGGGTGTGGTTCACATGCACCCTGCACGATTTTCTTACCCACAATGCCCTGCAAACCTCCAACTTTGCTGGAAATCACACATTTTTCCAACATTTTTGTGATGGAACCTTCCAGAATCTGCAGTAATCCACATATTCCTACAACCCAGCAATGTCTCATCTATACCATTAAAAATTCTGCTGCACTTGTCAGCCAAAAATTGTTTTTTTTTTTCAATCTGCCCTTTCGGACCCGCTTTGGTTCCCCCTCAATTTTGACATGTTTTTGGCTCCTCCCTGTCTCAGGCACTTGGCCCACCTAAACAAGTGAGGTATAATTTTTACCAGGAGACTGAGGGGAATGTTGGGTGGTAGGAAAGTCGTACCGGTGCAGTGATCCTACACAGAAATTTTGGAAAAATTTGATGTTTTTAGCTAAATTTGAGGTTTGCTAAGGATTCTGGGTAAGAAAGCATTGGGGGATCCACGCAAGTCACACCTCCTCGAACTGCCTCGGGTGTCTAGTTTTTAGAAATGACTGGGTTTGGTAGGTTTCCCTAGATGTCTGCTGAGCCCAGGACCAAAAACGCAGGTGCCCCCACAAAAACAGGTAGTTTTGAATTTGATAATTTTGATGTGTCCAGATGGAGTTTTGGGGCATTTCCTTTTGCAGGTACTATGCCTACCCACACAAGTGAGGTACCATTTTTATCAGGAGACTTAGGGGAATGCTGGGTGGCTCCTTTCAGATTCCAGAACTTTGTGTCACCCAAATGTGAGGAAAAGGTGTTTTTAACCAAATTTTGTGGTTTGCAAAGGATTCTGGGTAACAAAACCTGGCGAGCCCCACAAGTCTTGGATTCCTCTAGATGTCTAGTTTTAAAAAATGTGCAGGTTTGGCAGGATTCCCTAGGTGGCGGCTGAGCTAGATGCCAAAATTCACAGCTAGGCACTTTAGGAGAATGTGATGTGTCCACGTTATGTTTTGGGGCATTTCCTGTCGCAAGCGCTAGGCCTACCCACACAAGTGAGGTACCATTTTTATTGGGAGACTTGGGGGAACACTGGGTGGAAGGACATTTGTGGCTCCTCCCAGATACCAAAACTTTGTGTCACTGAAATATGAGGAAAAAGTGGGTTTTTTAGCCGAACTTTGAGGTGTGCAAAGGATTCTGGGTAACAGAACCTGGTGAGAGCCACACAAGTCACCCCATCTTGGATTCCCCTAGGTGTCTAGTTTTAAAAAATGTGCAGGTTTGCTTAGGTGCCAGCTGAGCTAGAGGCCAAAATCCACAGCTAGGCAATTTCCCCCCAAAAAGCTCTGTTTTCTTTAGGGATAATGTGATGTGTCCATGTTGTGTTTTGGGGCAATTCCTTATGCGGGCCCTAGGCCTACCCACACAAGTGAGGTACCATTTTTATGGGGAGACATGGGGGAACGTTGGGTGGAAGGACATTTGTGACTCCTCTCAGTTTTCAAATATGGTCAGATTTGGTAAGTTTCCCTAGGTGACGACTGAGCTAGAGGCTAAAATCTACAGCTAGGCACTTTGCAAAAAACACGTCTGATTTCAATGTAAAAATGTGATGTGCCCATGTTGTGTTTCCTGTCGCGAGCATTAGGCCTACCCACGCAGGTGAGGTAACATTTTTATCAGAAGACTTGGGGGAACACAGAATAGCAAAAGTGTTATTGCTCCTCATCTTTCTCTACATTCTTTCCTTCCACATGTAAGACATTGTGTAAAAAAGAAGCCTATTTGTGAAATGCTCAGTAATTCACATGCTAGTATGGGCACCCCGGAATTCAGAGATGTGTAAACAACCACTGTTTCTCAACACCTTATCTTGTGCCCATTTTGGAAATACAAAGGTTTTCTTGATACCTATTTTTCACTCTTTCTATTTCAGCAAATGAATTGCTGTATACCCGGTATAGAATGGAAACCCATTTCAAGGTGCAACTCATTTATTGGCTCTAGGTACCTAGGGTTCTTGATGAACCTACAAGCCCTATATATCCACACAACCAGAAGAGTCCAGCAGACGTAACTGTATATTGCTTTCAAAAATATGACATTGCAGGATAAAGTTACAGAGTAAAACGTTGAGAAAAACAGCTGTTTTTTACCTCAATTTCAATATTTTTTTATTTCAACTGTTATTTTCTGTAGAAAAACCTTGTAGGATCCAGTCAAATTACCCCTTGCTGAATTCAGAATTGTGTCTACTTTTCAGAAATGTTTAGCTTTCTGGGATCCAGGATTGGTTTCACACCCATTTCTGTCAATACCTCCAAGGAGGCTGAAAGCACAAAAAATTGTAAAAATATGGTATGTCCCAGTAAAATGCCAAAATTGTGTTGAGAAATTGGGTTTTCTGAGTCAAGTCTGCCTGTTTCTAAAGCTGGGAAGCTGGTGATTTTAGCACAGCAAACCCTTTTTGATGCCATTTTTAGGGAAAAAAACACATACCTTCTTCTGCATCCCTTTTTTCCATTTTTTTTAAATGAAATTTTCACTGTATTTTGGCTAATTTCTTGGTCTCCTTCAGGGGAACCCACAAAGTCTGGGTACCTCTAGAATCTCTAGGATGTTGGAAAAAAAGGACGCAAATTTGGCGTGGGTAGCTTATGTGGACAAAATTTTATGAGGGCCTAAGTGAGAACTATTCCAAATAGGCAAAAAAAGGCCTGGCACAGGAGGGGGAAAAGGCCTGGCAGCGAAGGGGTTAACTTAAATGTAAAGCTACCTTTACTGTAGAGAGGGGATAAAGGAAGTGTCCTAGGTAAAGAGGTTATTTGTCATGCTGTTTTTATTGTGCATTTTGGTCCTTTCTCCTTTCTACAGGTTGCTGAGGAGAGGCCAACCCAAATGTTTCAAATGTAAAGATTGTTTTTAAATAAAATGTTTATTTTGGAACAGTATTTATGTAACATCAACATTTTCATTGTTTAGTGAACATTGCTCTGGTTGGTTTGTTTCAAAAACCTTTATTAGAGTTTTAATTTCAGGCCAAATTTTGAGACGCATTTGTTGAGTTGAATGTTTCACACAGGAAATTCTCGTCAGAGGAATACTCTAAATGACACTTGATGGTTCTTAGAAAACGACTATCCTTTAGGGCCAGATGTCTGAAATTGTTTTGCACTCGCAAACGGTGCGACTCGCAAAAATCGGCCGTTTGTGAGTGCAAAAAAGTGGTCTGTGATGCATGAAAGGCATTTGCAGACCACAAATAAGAAATTGCAAAAATTGCGATTTCTTGCGTTACGACCTGGTTTTGCAAGTCGCAATTTGTGATTTGCAAAATCCACATCGCAAGGAGATGCAGCAAAAAATCGCAAATTGCGATTTTTCGCAGAATGGCATTTTGCACATGCAAAATACCATGAAAAGAAACCACGTGGTAACCTGGTGCAAAATATAAAAATGCATTTTAAATGCATTTTTAAATTGTACATGTGAAGCACACATGCCCTTTTGGCATGTGTGCACCTCACATGTCCCCAAAAAAAGTTTGGGGGGCAGCAGAGGGGGCCTTAGGCCCCCAGCACACTGGGGTTTTGCATTTCCAAAATTGCTATTTCTGGTTCAGAAATCACAATTTTGGAAGTGCAAAAAATTTGCAGATATGGGCCAACAGGCCCATAGCTGCGAATGGGGCCGGTATCGCAATTTGCGATTCGGTAATAGCATTTGCGATTTTTAAGAAATCGCTATTACCGAATCGCAAATGTGATACATAGCACTTTGCGAGTCGGAAATAGCGATTTCTTAAAAATCGCTGTTTCCGAATCGCAAAGGACCCTGATGATACATCTGGCCCCTGGTGCAAAATTTAAAATTGCATTTTAAATGCATTTTTAAATTGTACATGTGAAGCACACATGCCCTTTTGGCATGTGTGCACCTCACATGTCCCAAAAAAAAGTTTGGGGTGCAGCAGAGGGGGGCTTAGGCCCCCAGCACCCTGGGGTTTTGCATTTCCAAAATTGCGATTTCTGGTTCAGAAATCGTAATTTTGGAAGTGCAAGCAACTCGCAGATATGGGCCAACAGGCCCATAGCTGCGAATGGGGCCGATATCGCAATTTGCGATCCGGTAATAGCATTTGCGATTTTTAAGAAATCGCTATTACCGAATCGCAAATGTGATACATGGCACTTTGCAAATCAGAAATAGCGATTTTTAAGAAATCGCTATTTCCGAATCGCAAAGGCCGTGATGATACATCTGGCCCTTAGAGGAAGACAACTTCTATAGGTAAGCATTTACTTTAATCTATAAAAGGCTCATTAGGTTTTTATTTCAGATGTTTGCAAGACAGGAAAACATAGGATTTTAACGTAAATAGGTGTTTGTTTTTTCTTAAAATATAGTCAATGTTTTCTAAATAATCTTTGCCATTAAACTTACTGAATTGCTTTATTTTACTGAAGAGCCTTTCATTCATTTGTTTGTTTATTTATATTCTTGGCTACAGACTATTGGCAAAAGATTACCCTTTCCTCATTTGTTGAAAACTATTCTCCTTTTTTAGAAAAAAAAAAAAAATGATTGCAATTTCAGTGGCTTTTTTCTGACTGAGCTAATGAAAGAGTTATGCCGACCCTCAACGGCATTAATAGTTTTTTTCCCCTCACTCTAAGAAAGTCATGTAGCAGTTCTGCTACTCGCTTTGAAATGTTTTTGTCGTTTTGCACCCTGACCTACATAAATGGCCAATCCATGTTTCCTCAAAGTAATTTAAAACTGGTGCCAATAGTTTTTTGATATGTAGAAAGTTTTCAGATTCAATATTAGCAATGTAGTGATCAGCTATTTGAAAAGGACGGATAAAAGCTAATGCAGTTAGCTTTTATAAAATTTTAAATTAGAGTTTGCTAATGGATATGTAATCAGCTGCAAGGGATTTTGTAAACTTATTTTTCCAGATTGCCTGCAAAAGATTTTATAAAGTCAGAATTTGGAGTCTCAGGGTAGTTTTATTTTAAACTGGTTACATCATTGCTACCTGAAAGTCCAAAAATATGTTCTCAAGGCTTTTGTTTTTAGTTTGTTTTTCCTTTATTGTATTTAATACCTCAATGTAAGTGTCAGCTTACTTGTCTGGTATTAAAGCATATACTAAAGGCATTGTATTGTTACATACATTAGAGTAAATAGAATATATGTGGTTAAGTGGATGTTGTGTTAACTTCTATATTGTATTTGTGTTCCCTTACTAATCCCAGTTGCTGAGGCAGAATGGTTATGCTCTGAGGTATGTTCTATGTATTTCCCCAGAGTAACTGCTATGCCGCTGCAGTGAGTTAGAAAATAGTATACATACCTCCAATGTGCTCACGGTTCAGTGTGTAGTTCCTTACAATAAATGTACCCTTGATATTTCAGTATTGTATTTCAACCTTTTTAACAAGATATATTTTCCCTCCTGCATAAACTCCAATCTGTTTAAAAAAAAGAAAACAATGAGAATAGAATAACCTATAGATAGTATTGGTATTAATATCATAAAAAGTATAGTGTGTTGTTTTAAACTTGTTTTTCAATGGTTTCATGTTTTCCAATGTTGTTTTGAACAATATGTTTTCTTTGAGATTTTGGAGTGGTGCTGGAGTTTTAAATTGTCCATTTACTTCTAATGTGTTGAATCATCCTGAATTATTTTGAATTATATTCTATTGGTTGAAAAACAATTGGTTAATTATTTATGGTTTTAGAGCTGTAGCAACAGATTATTGTCCATTATGAACCTGTAAAACAAATAGATTTATTGAGCAGCTGTTTTAAAGAGGAAGCAGTTGTAAATGGAACTTAAAATGGTACTTAGTTATTTAGTTCATAACTATTATTAATGTATAGGTATCTGTTTTAAACAAATGTTGGCATTGGCGTAATCACCTTGATGAAGGGTGATGTTTTTCATAAATATAAATTGTATTCCTCTCTTTACACATTTTGTTTAAAAAAATACAGGTTGAAAACTGGGGGTTCATTTAAAAGAGGCCTGCAGTGCCAGAGTGTCACTTTTTATGATGCATCGGTGGCTCAGGCCTCTCAGTCATATCTATGAGGAGACACCAAGCCACCCTGCATGGCTTTGCATGGCCTCATAGATATGGAGTAAGTCAAGGCAGCACAAAGAGCAGCCTTGCCTTACTCTACATCAAGGAGGCATATCATGGGCATTGCAGTGGGCTTTCCTATGCAACTCCTATGGGTTTTGACACATTTCCAGATTAAAAAGGATCTGTAAACCTGGGAATGCATCAAAACTGTGTGCCTCCCCAGGGGAGACAGAAGGAGGAGAAATAACCTAATTTCTCCTTGTTTATTCCTCTTTCTATGTGTACTGCAATTTGCAGCACACATAGTAAGATGAAAAGGCTTCCATTGATTGTCTTTGTGCAGTAAGGTGTTTTTTCCTGCACAAAAACAATTGTGCCAACAACGCAGACATGCTTGCACCTTGATTCAAGAGTGTCTGAGTTGTCACTAGGCACTAATTTGTGCACTGGTGCAGGCAAAAAGGGCAGGACTCTGCCATATTTCATTAATAGGGCACATTCCTGCCCTTTTCTTTTGAGTCATGGCAGGGCAGCACAGTAAGAAGCCTTGCAGTGCTCTCCTGAGCCAACAGGTTGTAAATGAGGCCCCGTGTATTGACTTCTGTTTTTTAAATTGACTGTCTCTGAAAAGGAACATTTTGGTTGGTTTTTAATTTTAATCCTTGATTGGAAAACAATGGCTAATCAGTCATTCTTTGAAAAACAGAAAATTTGTGATTATTTTAACAGTAAAGTGGTAATCAACTGGTTTTGCTAAGCAGTATTTCTATTTTGCGGTGCTAGTCACTAGAAGCAGGTTGCATTGAAAAAATCTGTTGAAAATAATTTGCACACTATTTTTGTTTATTGTTATACTGCTGATCCAGGCACTAAAAAAGTACTTACATGTTCTGATACATGGCTCTCTCCTTCTAAAGTATTGCTATAAAGTAAGCCCTCAACATTCTGTTGCCATTAGAGAAATGGTGACAAAATGGATATATGTTGTAGTTTATGAAGTTAGGCTTAAATCAGTCCTTTTAAAACTAAAACATGTTCTAGTAACTACAATTTGAGACTGAAAATGTATTTATTTTTAGCAATTGTATTTTGTAAACATGCTGACCTTCACATTCTTATTGGGTTGGCAACAGTATTTTAAGTTTTCTTTTTAAATTCTTCTTAAATAAAGAGTTATTTTTTTAAAATATACTTTATATAAATAGTGTTTTTAATTTATTTTAAATCATACATAGTAAAAAAAGACTGACTTGGTAAAGGTCAAATAGATAGACTTATATTATTGTGTTATCTATTGCTGTAAAAACTGTATTGGAAAGTCTAGTGTTGCAGTAGGATGTTGGAAAAAAAGGACACAACTTTGGCATGGGTGGCTTATGATGGACAGAAAGTTATGAGGGCCTAAGCGCGAACTGCCCCAAATAGCCAAAAAAAAGCCTGACACCTAAGGGGCAAAGGTTTGGTAGCGAAGGGGTAAAAACATATGCCACTGAAACATTTGTTTCATGTACTGATGACTACTAGTACTGGGCATACTGGTTAGATGGCCCTTTGAAAATCTAGGTCATATAGTAAAATAATATTGCAAATGTGTCAAAAAGCTACTGAGCTGTGCAACAATTTACTTTTACAAAAGATGAAAAATCAGTTAAATGCAAAATTAATAATAGTTAGGTGCATACTTAAACCTCAGGCTACCGACCACTATCACATTTTAAAATCAAATTAAAGTGCAAAGAAATACTGGTGCGTGCCCAAGCAAACAAACAACACCTTTATACAACAGCTTTTGAACTTACTTGTGTGATTTCACAAAAACAAGGCCCCAAATGTATGTTAAAATGGCACAGCGCGGTGATGTGACAAAAGTAGTAGTGCCACACCACTTTAGAAACACAGAGGTGCACCGTATTTACAGGAATACTAAACGCTCTGGGTCCGCTCCTCCTCGGCGATGGCACGCCATATACCCTTTTTCTGATGGGTGCGCTGACCTGCAGAAAAAGAAAAAGGTCATACTGTCCAGCCTGCTACACTCATGGCCCATCATAGCCTTCACATCCCCTTATGCACAGACAGTGCCCACCATACATGCATCACACTGCCCAGAACCCTTCCCCAACCCCTTTACACGAGGCCCTCACACTCAGCACTCCATGCATCCATGCCCCATGCATCGTGCTCACAGTGTACTTACCTGATGGTCTGGAGGCCCATACAGCATTTGGTACTGGGGTAGGAACCCATCCACCAGTCTCTCCAACTCCGCCGAGGTGAAGGCAGGGGCCCTTTCCCCAGTGACACAAGCCATGGTAGGTTCCAGACACAGGTCACAGCAGCACTTGCAGTGTATGTCCTCTTCTGTTGAAGGTCAGGTAGCAAGTGAGTGAACAGATAGAAAATGCCTGTCACGTCCACGGTGGTGCATACCGTCACCACCGGCGTACATCACCATTGGCCACTGTTACACCTAGGGCCCAATGACAACCAATGAGGAGTTGCACGCCGGTCATCGACCGCCTCCCGCAACGGCGCACAACGTCAGCAGCTTTACCTCATTTCCATATGTCCATCTACACGGGACAGGCGGATGCCATTTTAGGGGGGGCAGGCCAAGGCACCTAACTGTGTCACAGTACACCTAGCCGCCATTTGGGCTTATCCAACAACATAGCGTTACAGTCACAACATGAAATGCAGTGTAGTGCTTGGAAATGTGGAATACTGACCAGCTGCTCACCGTTTTGCCCCCTAGATTACAACCGCTGAGGATGAATATGAGATGGAGACATTTCCCGTGTACAGACTCCTGGTGGACTTGGCAACAACGGAGGACAGGCACATTATCCTCACTTATAGACTGGACAGTGCCACAATCACAGAGCTGTGTGCCCAATTGGAGCCAGACGTGATATCTGCTATCAATCAGCCCACTGGGATCCCCCTTCTTGTGCAAGTCCTCTCTGTGCTCCATTTCTTGGCAACTGGCTCCTTCCAAGTGACAGTGGGCTTGGCAGGAGGAATGTCTCAAACGTGCTGACCAGAGTGTTGTCTGCCCTGATTAAACACATGCGCAGATACATTGTTTTCCCCCAGGTGGAGGATTTGGCCACAGTGAAAGCTAACTTCTATGCAATGGGACACATCCCCAATATTATTGCCCCCCCCCTGGAGAAATGAACAGGTCTTCAGAAATCGAAAGAGCATGCACTCGATGAATGTGCAGATAGTGTGCCTGGTGGACCAGTACATCTCCCATGTCAATGCAAAGTATCCTGGTTCTGTGCCTGATGCCTATATCCTGAGGAATAGCAGCATCCCATCTGTGATGGCTCAACTCCAGAGGCACCGGGTGTGGCTAATAGGTGAGCCCATGGTTCCCACCCAGTATATGTTGGTGTATGGGTATGGTGTTGGCCATAAGGGTTAGTGTTTTGGCTAACAGGTATCCCTCGATATTTGCAGGTGACTCTGGTTACCCCAACCTCTCATGGCTACTGACCCCTGTGAGGAATCCCTGGACAAGGACAGAGGAATGTTAGAATGAAGCACATGGGCGAACAAGAAGAATAATAGAGAGGACATTCGGCCTCGTGAAGGCCAGGTTTTGTTGCCTCCATCTAACAGTTGGATCCCTGTACTACTCACCCAAGAAGGTCTGCCAGATAATTGTGGCATGCTGCATGTTGCATAACCTTGCCTTGAGACGCCAGGTGCCTTTTCTTCAGGAGTATGAGGCTGGAGATGGGCGTGTGGCAGTAGTGGTCCCTGCGGATAGTGAAGATGGGGAGGCAGAGGATGAGGATGAGGACAACAGAACAGCTATTATACTACAGTACTTCCAGTGACACACAAGTAAGACACTGTAACTTCACTTTGCATTGACAGTTTTGTATTTGACATTGTAAACGGCAGGCAGATTCTCCCAGTTCTATGACCACTTACTGTACCCTTTGGCATCTCTATTTTCAGATATCTGTGCCCCACTCTGGCACTTGGTATGTTGACTTCAGCCAACTACAGGTCATTCCTATGTATGCATTACTGTACAGTTGTATTGCAGTGTTTAAACCTTGTTAAACTAATACATAGTTAAATCATTTGACATACTCCATTCTTGCACTTTTTCAAAGGGTGTTTATTTAAATGCTAATAAGTAGAGGGGTTTGTGCAATTGGCTGGGGTGATGGTGGAGCAAAGTCCAGGATAGAACACTAGGGTGACAATCAGGAGAGTCTTATTTCCTGGCGGGGGTCTTGGCAATGTTCTCTGGCTTCTGCCTGGATCGCAGGGACCGTTTGCGGGGTGGTTCTTCTTCTGCAGGGGGAGGGGTGCTGTTGGCCTGTTGTTCCTGTGGCGGGGCCTCCTGTCCACTAGCGGCAGCGGAGGTGGAGAGATGTTCATTGCTGTGGCTAGTGTCAGGGGCCTGGTGGTGTTCCACTGACTTCCTCATGGTGTTGGCCATGTCTGCCAGCACCCCTGCAATGGTGACTAGGGTGGTGTGGATGTCCTTCAGGTCCTCCCTGATCCCCAGGTACTGTCCCTCCTGCAGCCGCTGGGTCTCCTGCAACTTGTCCAGTATCTGGCCCATTGTCTCCTGGGAGTGGTGGTATGCTCCCAGGATGTTGGTGAGTGCCTCCGGGAGAGTCGGTTCCCTGGCCCTGTCCTCCCCCTGTCGCACATCAGTACTCCCAGCTTCCCTTTTTTCCTGTGCCTCTGTCCCCTGAACCGTGTGTCCACTGCCACAGATCCCAGGTCCGTGATTGTCCTGAGTTTGTGGGGTTGCCTGGGGTCCCTGTAGAGGTGGACACACTGCTGATTAACGTGTCCCGGGGACAGAGGTATGGGCCCGCTGGGTGGGTGCTGTGCTGGTATTTCCTGAGGGGGGAGGCTCTGTGGTTGTATGGGACTGTGCCTGGGTAACCGACTGTCCGGAGATCCCTGATGGGCCAGGTTGGTCATTCACATCCAGGTGTCCAGACCGGCTGTCATCACTGTGGGCCTCTTCTGGGGGGACTGAATGCTGATGGCACCTCCTCTCCAGTGAAGTTGGTTGGGGGAACTGTGGGGATGTAAATGCAATGGTTCTGCGTGTGAAATCTTGTGCATGGGTGTGTTACCCTGTCAGCTTTCCCTTTTGTGATAGTGATTTTTGTGTGCTAGGTGATTCTCTCTAATGTACATGCTTTAGTGATGGGTGTCCATGCAGGGCTGTGAGTGATGTCCATGCATTGGTGGTTCATGCAGGGCTTGGTATTGGGATGGGTGGGTTGTGATGGGGGGTTGTGTGTGAGGTGGTGGGGTGATGGGGGTGAGGGTAGGGGTGGGGGCGTGATGGCATGCAGGTACATAGGGGGGGTGAAAGTAGTAAAGAGTTGACTTGCCAGAGTCCAGTCTTCCTGCTATTCCTGCCAGGTCCTTAGGATGCATGATTGCCAAGACTTGCTCCTCCAATGTTGTTAGTTGTGGGGGAGGAGGTAGGGGTCCACCGCCAATCCTCTGTACAGCTATCTTGTGTCTTGCAACCATAGAATGCACTTTCCCCTGTAGGTCGTTCCACCTCTTCCTGATGTCATCCCTTGTTCTGGGGTGCTGTCCCACGGCGTTGACCCTGTCCATGATCCTCCGCCATAGCTCCATCTTCCTAGCTGCACCTGTGATCCAAATAGCTGTGGCTCTACCCGGTTGATTTCCTCCACCATGACCCTTAGCTCCTCCTTAGAGAACCTGGGGTGTCTTTCTGGTGCCATGAGTGTAGTGTGTGTGGTGTGTGTGAGGGTGTGTGGGGTGATGTGTTGTGGTGTGTGCTGTAAGGTGCGTGGATGGTGCATGGGTTATGGTGTTCTGTGGCTCTGGTTCTGTGGGTGCTCTTGGTGTCTCTCTCTGTTGTCAATTTGTTTTTGTCATAAAGGGTCATAGGTAGTATGTGTGTTTTATATTGGTGTGGGTGTGTGGATGTGGTGTGTGTATGTGTGTCAGGTGTGTGTAGTTTGAATTGCCCAATATAGTGTTGTTTTGTTTGTGTGTGTGTGTATTTTGAGCACAGCCTTATGTACCACCAATGGTTTACCGCGGTTGAATGTCCGCTGCAGTGATTCGTGGGTCATAATGCTGTGGGCGTAGTTCTGTTGGGGTAACGGTGTGGGTTTTGGTACCGCCAGTTTGTCACTGACCTTTGGGCTGGCGCACTTGTGTGTGTGGCTGTATAGTGACGGATTTCTATGTGTGGGTCATAATATGGGTAGCGGTAATCCGCTGCAGAGGCTGGATGTTGGCAGCAGTCGGCATGGCGGTAAGAGGGACTTACCACCAATGTTATAATGAGGGCCTTATTGTTTAGCTAAGTTGATCCTTACTCATTTAAGGATTCTTCTTGAAAGGATTGCTGTTATTCTAACATATCTTATTAATTCAAATAATTTTAAATATCTTACATTTATATATGATTTTCGAAACATAGGGTTGTGACCTGACACATTAATTTATCACAACCAACCTAAAGTCTTACATCCTTCACTCAATATAATCACCATATTACATTCTCTATTGATCTAATTTTCATTTTAAAAAAACAATAGTAAGATCGGGCGTCAGGAGCACATTAGTTAATAGTTCCTGCAAGTTAGCTAAACACTATGGGGTCATTACAACCCTGGCGGTACAAGACCGCCAGGGCTGAAATGACGGAAGCACTGCCAACAGGCTGGCGGTGCTTCCCTGGTTATTCCGACCGCTGCGGAAGTGCCGCGGTCGCACTGCCGGGGCCGGCGGTTTCCCGCCACAATGGCCCCGGTGGTAGTAACCTGCCAGAGCAGCGCTACTAGCAGCGCTGCCCAGGGGATTGCGAGTCCCCCAAACCGCCAGCCTTTTCCTGGCGGTTTGAACCGCCAGGAAAAGGCTGGCGGTACGGGCAGTCGTGGGCCCCTGGGGGCCCCTGCACTTCCCATGCCATTGGCATGGGCAGTGCAGGGGCCCCCTGACAGGGCCCCATGCAGCTTTTCACTGTCTGCATAGCAGACAGTGAAAAGCGCGACGGGTGCAACTGCACCCATCGCACGGCCGCAACACCGCCGGATCCATCTGGGGCCGGCTCCTATGTTGCAGCCGAGATCCCCGCTGGGCCAGCGGGCACAAACCAGGTTTCCGCCGGCCGGCCCAGCGGGGATCTCACAATGACCGCGGCGGGGTGTGGCTGCATTGGCCGCCGCCCGGCGGTCAGATCTTGGCGGGCGGCTGTAGCCGCCCGCCAAGGTCATAATGAGGGCCTATATGAATTTGCAGAATCCAATCCGCTGCTAACATTCAACTCCAAAGTACTTGGCTTAAAAACTGTATTACTATTTAACTAACAAATGACACAACCGGAAACTGGTAAAGATAAGAAGCACTTTAACCTCTGAGTGTAAACGATGCGGCTGCCCAGAAGCGGATGATGTTCACATGTTTGCTACCTGTCTGAAACTTGAGGAATTCTGGTCGTCGGTGGGTAAGATTATCTCTGACTCTTTGGGTTCCTCAGTGGAGGTGAGTCCCTACTTAATTATATTTGGAATACTTCCCCCAGATACTGTCTCTATCCCTCTTAATGTATATCAGAAAGGCTTGGTGTTTGACCTGGTATTACTTGCAAAAAGGGAGATTTGTAGAAGTTGGACTCAAACTTACCCTCCTAGTTGGCAAGAATGAAAGCATTCTGTTCTTTTTTTCAGTGAAGCAGATAAAAGAGAAGTAGAGAAGATGGATAATGTGATCTGGGACCTTTTAAAGTTGTGAGTTGCTCTTGTCCGATGATTACATGCCCTGGTCCGACTGGGTAGGGGGCAGGTCACACCCGATTACCTATGACCTATGCGGGTCCTTCCATAAGCTCAGATGGCTGGTGGCATCTTAATAAAAGCTTATTGATGACTGTGTATGAGTACAAAAAAAATGACACAACCATCTTATATTGTAAGGTCATTTTATGTTCGAAATTGCAAACCAAGAAACAAATATCTAAAAAAATACCTGAAATTCTCCAAACTAAATAGTTCCTGCACGGGGATATTCATTGATAAGTTTCAAATTTGTCTATCAACCAAATCAAAGCCAATATTTTGACCACAAGTTAAAACATCCTCCAAATATTATAATTTTAAATACAGAAAAGAAACTCAAACCACCTTTGTATATTATCACTCTTCAATCCTAAGCACATCGGTCATTCAACTCCACGTCAAAAAACCTAAAATTCACAAATCACAGAGCAATGGAAAACTGCTAATAATCTGTAGCAATGAATGACTACTAAAACATTTTAACATTAACAGAAACTTATTCAACAGAACCCCTACAAAATCACTTGTAAGGGCGCTACACAACTAAAATAAAAGGAATCAAATATCGCCAAATTTAAAACCAAACCTCCCCCACACTGTTCCAGTTTTACTTTGTAACATAATCACCTCCACGTTCCCAATGCCATTGTGCATCATCCACTTTCCACATACAAAACGTCTTAGCTATTCATCCCATTATTAAGGGAAACTGCTAAAATCACAACCTATCACAGCCTAAATCCTGTCTGAGCCCCTTCAAAATGTTGCCACATATGCCCATCATTAGACACTGTCTTCTTACTTACTCAGAGTGTGACGGCATGTCTCCATTCACCCGCTCATTGCAAAAGTAAGCCCCATTTTCTCAATCAATCAATCAATCAAACACTTGTAAAGCGGGACTTATCACTTGTAGGGGGTCTTAAGGTGCTGTTGAGGGTATGCTGCTCACTCGTATAGACAGGTCTTGAGATCCTTCCTGAACTGCTTCAGTGAGGTGGCTTGTCTGAGGTTGAGTGGGAGCATGTTCCATGTCTGGGCTGGGAGATAAGCGAAGGATCTACCCCCAGCTGTGCTCTTCCTGATTCTGGGGATCGAGGCAAAAGCGAGTTGGGAGGATTTGAGCTAAATCGTGGGGGTGTAGATGGTCAGGTGGTGGTTGAGGTAGGGGTCCTATGTTGTGCAGTGCCTTGTAGGTGTGCATCAGTAGCTTGTAGGTGATAGTTTTTTGACTGGGAGCCAGTGCAGGTCTCTGAGGTGGGAAGAGTGGTTGCTGTGGCAGGGGATGTCTTCGACGAGTCTGGCTGCTGCTTTCTGAATTCTCTGTAGTCTTGTTTGGAGCTTCTTTGCGATGCTGGTGTAAAGTTTGTGCCATAGTCTAGTTTGCTGCTGACAAGTGCGCAGATGATCCACTTGAAAATCTTCCAAAGTAGGCACAGGGTGTGGAAGCAAGACAATGTTATTGCATTGACTTGACGGGTATGGAGAGCGTGTAGATATTGAAGAGGGTCAGGCTTAGAGAGGATCCCTAGAATACTCCGCAGCATGCTTCTTTGGGTGCCAAGGTGAATGGCGGGAGTCTGACACTCTGGGTTCTTCTGGTGAGGAAGGATCAAATCCATTCCTGTGCTTTACCCCTGATTCCGGTGTTGTGGTGCAGCGGGTGGAGTGGGAGACTATGTTGAACACAGCAGAGAGGTTGAGGAGGATGATGGCAGCTGTGTCTCCATGGTCCAGTATGGCACGGATGTCGTTGGTGGCTGCGAGGCCAGCTGTTTTGGTACTGTGGTTGTTCCTGAATCTAGACTGGGAGGGATCTAGGACCCAATTTGCTTTGAAGAAGACCATGAGTTGCATGTTGAAGGCCTTTCCAGTTACCTTGGGTGGGAAGGGAAGCAGAGAGATGGGTCTGTAATTTTTTAGATCCCTTGGGTCAGTGGAGGGTTTCTTTAGGAGTGGGTTGATCTCTGCGTGCTTCTAATCAGATGGTAAGGTGCTGTTTTGATGGAGCTGTTGATAGTCCGGCAGGACTCTGGTGTGATGGTGGAACTGGCCAGGTTGAAAATGTGATGTGGGCACGGGTCTGAGGATGCCCCTGAGTGGATGAAGTTTATGAGTTTCTAAGTGTCTTCTGTGGAGATAGGGGCCTGAATGGTGCAGGGTCTGGTGCGGCTTGGGGTCCGTGGTGGTACCGGTGTGCGGTGGGGATGGGATTTGGTTCTTGAGTATTCATATAAATCCTTGATTTTCCAGTGAAAAAAGGTGGCAAGGTCTTGAGAGGAGATGTCTGAGGTGTCAGTTCCAGGGTTCATAAAATGCTTGACTATGGTGAAGAGCTCCTTCCTGTTGTGTGCATTGGTGCTGATGCATTCTTGAATGGTAGCTTTCTTTGAGGCTCTGACAAGCTGGTGGTGTGTGGTGACTGCGGTTTTGTAGGCTGTGTGGTCTTCAGTTGCTTTGCTGTTTCTCCATTTTCATTCCAGTCATCTGCAGGTGCACTTAGACTGTTGGAGTTCTATTGTGAACCAGCTTGGTTTCTTGCAGTGCTGATTTCCGGTGGGTTTTCTGAAGGGGGCTATGCTGTCAATGCACTCTGTGATCCAGCAGTGCAGGTTGCGTGCTGAGTTGTTCACGGCATCCAATGGAGGGAGTGGCTGAGTGCATTGGTGAGCTATGCTTCATTGTCTTTCGCCCGGCATTCACCAGGGTCAAAGGGGCGTGGTGGCATGCAGTGATCTTCGTGAAGGCGAAATGGACACATCAGTGGTTGGTCCACTGGTGTACAGAGATATGAAAGATGATGTAGTTTCCTGCTGAGAAAATGGAGTCGAGGGTGTGACCTGCTGCATGAGTGGGTAGATTGACTAGTTGCTTGAGACCGAGGGTTGTGAGGTTGTCCAAGAGGGTTATGGTGATTTTCTAAACTTTTTTATATAGCGATTTCAAACTTACCGCCAAACAGACCACCTCAGAACAACTCTAAAAGTAATTACACATTGCAGTTGCTCAGAATACATAATAATCACATCAGAATTAAAAGTAACCTGTGGCCCCTTTCACTTAACCTAATTTTGGGATTTCACATATTTTTTTTTATAAAATAGCCAACACCAATTTAAAATCCATCCTGATTATTTAAAAAATTCTTTATATTTGGTTAGCTCCACTTGTTTTTTTAACCCTATCACAAACTAACATTGTTAGATTAATACGTACCCCTCTTACCTGCTTACTGCAATTTACAACAAAATATTACCTAACTAAGGCATCACTTACCCAAACAATTAAAAAAGTTATATATGTAAATTACTTTGTCTACTATTTTGGGGCTAGAATTCTAACAAATTACAAAATTATATTGTAAACCAATTTCAAATCAAAATATGTTCCCTGATCCATATTTGAACAGCAGCTAACTTTCATTATTGAACCAATGTCTTAACCTCTGGACTATATCCAAACGTTAATAAGAATTGATTTTAACTGTCCTTTAGACAATCTTGTTAAGGTTTTAAATCTTGCAGAATCGTAATCTGTTCCATTTCACATCTGTGAGTATAAATGCAGGGATGGGGGCTGGCTGCCTCCAGATGGATTGGTCAGGCCCTTTTGCCAACCTTCTGCTGTGCAGGGCCGAAGGCTGTGTGCAATGTGGGGCTGGCTATCTGGAGGGGGAGGGTTGTCACAGGACCTGGCTGCACCTATGATGTATTAGAAGCACATGCATTTTGTGAACACTGACACCCATTAGATGTACACAGGCTGTACAATATTAGGTAGAATAGTAATATGGGAGCTCCCCACAACTATATAAACTATAAAACAAACTAACACACTCATTAGATGATATCATCAGTGATGTCATCAGTGATGTCTTCAATGATGTCATTTGAGATGTTATCAGTGATGTCACAAATGAAGTCATAGTTCCAGTCAAAATAGATGAAATAAGTGAGGTCATAAGCAGTGCATGGCGGGGGTACAGGTTATAGTCAGCTTTGCTAACTATAACTAGTGAATTTCTGTGTTTAATGTTGGCACTGATATATTCACCTAATTATAACATTAATTTAAAATGTGAGTGTTGGCACTGACATTTTCACCTAACTATAAAATTACAGATCAATAATTGTACTGCAAATGTTGCAATGATATTATCAATGATATTATAAAAGATGCAATTACTGATATTATATGTGGGGCAGTTAGCAGTGTATGGTGAGGGTGCAAGTTATATTTACCTTATGGCACAAGTTACTGTAGCTTGTTGAAGTAACTCTAACTGTAACAGCTGAATTTCTGTGGTTTTCTGCGCATAAATTCTGAACCTAACTATAACAATGTTGTAACCTTTGTGTGTTTACAGATTTTTTAAGGTTTTTTTAAATTTTATTTCCTAACTGCAACATACCTGTAACATTTAGGTGCATATTTACAAGAAAGTGGTGCAGCATGGCACCAAAATTGGCTGCGCCGTGCTGTGTAGGTTCAGAATCGCAGGTATGAGGTGAATGTTTCCCCTAGTGCTGGTGCTAAATATAGCAGCATAGCATCAACACAGGCACACTTGCACCATAGTGCGAGGGTTCCTGTGTTTCAGGGAATTAATATTTATGTGCAGAAAGATGTCCCTGCCTGCACATAAACAATCAATAATGGTGATTTGTTACTCCTATGTGTCCTGCATTCTGCAGGGCACATAGAAGTTGCAAAACATAATTATTTAATGATTGTTTACGTGCAGGAATACACACCTACCGTCACAAAGACACTCATTAATGGCCTTTGGCTCTTTCTACGTGTGCTGCACAATGCAGCACAGATAGAAAATGCAAAAATGAGGAGAAATAAAACTATTTCTCCCTGTTGCGCAATGGGGTGGCGTTTGTTTTTGGTGCTACCTCAGACTTTTGTTTCCTTGTAAATCTGGAGCAGTGTCAAAAAGCAATAGGTATTGCATGGGTACGCCCACAGCAACACCCATTGTACACCCCTCTGCTGCAGAAAACTGTGTAGGGCGCCCATATTTACAAGGCAGCATTTAACCACAAAAAGTGACTTAACACCACCTTGTAAATATAGCGCAGGGCACAGCACTGCCAGAGCATCACAAAAAGTGACCCTTAATGTTTTCAGTGATTTCTTTAAAACATAAAGTAACATTTAATTACTAAACAATAATACAACCTCTGCTGCGCACAGCCCTTGGCAGTGCATGGGGGGGTATCTGCAGGGCCTGGCCTGGGAATACACCCTGTGGCCAAACCCAAGCATGCCCGCATGCAGCCAACCCGACGGCACGCACAGCCTAAGGCTGGGCGCAGTGAAGGTTGGCAAAATGCAGCTTCATGTGCCCAAGAGCTATTCTTCATCTGTTTTCCTGTCCACTTGACATGGAAAGAGATACAAACTCTGCTCCCAGGAGACAGGAGCATTTTTCCTGCTCTCGCCCACTAACAGCGGAGTTACTGTTTGCTCTCACTTTGCAGAAGCTGTCAAATAGCTCCTGCCAAGTGAAAGCAAAGCGCTATGTCCCATCGGTGAGCACCACAGAACATAGGGAGTCAGCCTTGGGGGGATGGTCCCCAGAGTCTTAATGGCTCAAGGAGAGGGGCAGCGTTGCCCCTCATTTTAAATTGCATGGGCATTCACCACAGAGGTGGTGGTTCCCCAGGCCATAAACGGCCTGGGAGGGGGCTGCATGGCCCCCTCTCCTGTGGTAAAAACAGGCTAGCCCCAGGAAGGTGGTGGTCCCTCAGGCCTGGGTGGGGTGCCGAGTGCACCCTGATATCAGCCTGGCCCTGGAAAGGTGGTAGTTGTTTCTTGGGACTCGGCTGAGTTTTTTTATCAAAAATTGTGCTCCAAATATTAAGTTGATAGATTGAAAAAGAGAAGTTGAGAGAGACAGGACAGAGAGTGAGAGGGAGAGAGATAGAGAGTTTTTAGGCTTTGGTGAATGATATATTCAGAATGTCATAATTATGGACAAATTGAAAAGGAATATGTATCTGCCAATTATAATTTTTTTTAAAGAGTGAGATCACCTTTTATAATGAACCTTAAACTTTTCAAGTTGAAAATAAATTAAAGTAGGGAAATGACCACAGACACACATAGACTAAAACCCTCAACTTTCAGTGCAAGGGTCTGGGATCTTAATCATTATGCAGAAGGGGACTCCTTACTGTGATGTGTCTTTTGCAATGACTCTCTATCTCTTCCATCCCTTTATGGGATGAAAGAGAGAGAGGGAGTGACAGAACCGTGGGAGGAGCCTCAAGGATGACACAGTCCTAGCCGACTCCCACATTCTGCAGCAGCGGGCATTGCTCCCATAAGCAGGGAGCTGATTCAAAGAGCAGATCCCTGCTTGTAGAAGCAATGTTTTAATCTGCATTCCCTGCACGCATATTTGCATGCAGGGAAGAGACAGATGAAAACTCCGCTTTCTGTAAGTGAGAGCTGTCAACTCCCACCAAGCAAAAGCAAACAGCTATGCCCTGGGGTGAGCACCCTGGGACATAGCAGGAGACGGCCTTTGGAAGTGCCGTCCTAAGGGCCGTCTATGGCTCCACGAGGGGGCCATGCGGCCTCCCTACAATGACAATCATCCAGGGCCTGGGGGCCTGAAACAGACTCTCTTCATTGTTTACTTAAAGCCCCAGGGGGTGGTGGTACCCGGGGCTGTGAGGGGCTACCCAGCCCCTGCATTAAATCTGGTAAACACCCTGGGGAGGTGGCAGTCCCCATGGCTGCGAGGGGGCAGGTGGCCCCCCATTATATTTGGTAAAAGACTCAGGAGGTGGTGGTCCCCGGGGCTACAGGGTAGCCAAACAGCCCCCCATTATATTTAGTAAATGCTCTGGAGAGGTGGTGGTCCCGAGGGCTGTTGGTGGGGGTGGCAGGCAGCCCCCCTGCTATATTTGGTGAAAGCACCAAGAATGCGGTGGTCCCAGGGGCTGCAGGTGCACCAGACGGCACCTTCGGTTATATTTTCTGAAAACCCCGGGATGTGGTCGTCCCACAGGGCAGCATTCAAAATATAAATGCCTCTGGGACCTGGTCCATCTGGGGGCTGCATTTAAAGCATGGGAGCCTGCCCTCACTCCTTAGCTCTGGTGCGGGTGTCCCACAGGAACCCTGCAGAGCAGAAAAGCATTTTATTTTTTTAATTTTTGCAGAGATTCTCAGCAGATCTGGCAAACAAATTAAAAAAATCCTGAAGCCTGAGCTCTCATGCTTCATGTCATTCTGCCCCCACACTGCCCCGGGGACTGCCACCGCCCCGGACCTTTTTTATTTTAAATGGGGGTGGCGCTCGGCCTCCTCATAGCCCTTGGGACCACTACCTTCCCGGAACATATTTTGAAAAAGAGATTAACGGTCCATTTTGGCACCCCCGTAGCCCTGGGAACCACCCCCTCCCTGGGGCATTGAATACATTTGGTACAGGGGGCAGTGCGCCCCCCAGCAGCACTGGGACCACCACTGCCCACCCCCGGGACATAGCTGTTTGCTGTGGCTTAGTGGCAGCTTTGAAGCTGCAGCCAAGTCACAGCAAACACTCTGCTTTGATGACGGGAGAGCTGTCAAACAGCTCTCCCTTCGTTGGAGCGGAGGTTTCCTCCATCTACCTGCCCGTGGAGATGCAGGCAGGCAGAAAGAGGAAACATTGCTCTCTGTGTCAACAATTCTTGCTCCCACAGGAGGTGGGGAGCCAGCTGGGACCATGGGGGCTGTGAGGCTCCTGCCACAGTCCCCAACATTCAGAGTGAGTGCCTTGTGAGGCAGCCAGGTCACATGGCTGGTCCCCGGGTGATTGGGTCCCTAAGGCCAAGATCAGTTTAGGGAGAGAGGGCCACGTGGCCCCCCTCACAAAAAAACAGATAAGGTTGGGCCCCAGGGGATGGGGGCCGCAGGGCCAAGATCAGTCTAGGGAGGGTGGCCACCCTTCCAAATAAAAAAAATTAGACCAGACTTCGGGGGATAGGGTCCCCAGGGCCAAGAGTGGGGCTTGAGACGTGATGTGACTTGTCTGTGGTATAGTACAATATTGGCTGGAGATTAAGGCGGTCATTATGAACATGGCGGTCCGGACTGCCATGCCGGCGGCGGCAGAAATTACTGCCACCGGCATGGCGGTCTGGACCGCCATAATATGTTTATGGGGAGACCACCAGAGGCGGAACTGCGCCACCACCAGGCTACCGCCGCCAGGCAGCATGACGATGGCGGAGTTCCTTATCTGACAGGGCAGCGCTGCAGGCAGCGCTGCCCGCCGGATAAAGAACCTGTGTTTACCAGCCTTTCCCAGGAAAAGGCTGGTGGAATGGGGGCCCCGGGGTCCCCCTGGGGGCCCCTGCACTGCCCATGCACTTGGCATGGGCAGTGCAGGGGCCCCCGTGTACAGCCCCGTCACGCATGTCACTGCCTGATATACGGGCAGTGATATGCGCAACGGGTGCTGCTGCACCCGCCACACTGCTACATTGACAACGGCTCCATGTGGAGCCATCGGCAATGTCCAGGCCCAGCATTCCGCTGGGCCGGCTGGGGAAACACTGTTTCCGCCCCCCTGGCCCCACAGAATGTTGTTTACTGGGCCGGTGGTGTCCTCAACGGGCTGGTGGTCTGTATTTAGACCGCCAGCCTGAACTTGGCGAGAAATCTCACCATGTTCATAATGAGGGCCTAAATGCCTCCATGTGCTCATGCAAGTGCCCACAACAACATGCAGGATGCCAAGCCGTCAACTTGTTAAGTGTGCTGTGACATTGTCATGGTATAGTAAGAAACAGGATGGAGATTAAGGGCCAGATGTATGAAAGGTTTTTACCCATTCTGTGTCTATGGGAAAATGTGTTCGTACATATGGCCCTAAATGCCTCAACGTGCTAACGCACATGTCCATATAAACATGCAGGCTGTTTCCTACTCTGGGGGACAGCACAGATGGCTATTAGGGGTGGTGAAGCCTTCGAAGCTGACTACCCAGATGTGCCTATTCACTGGTCATGCTGTGGGTGGGGGGTATAACCTCCTTCCTGCCTCAGCCTTAGTCTCTGACTCATGGGAGGGCCCAAACTGCCTGGAAGCAAGTCAGAACTCTGTTTTGGCAGCACAAAGTGTGGGAAAAGCACATAGTGAATGGCCAGAGCCAAAGAAGTTGGGGCAAAGAGATGGGTGACCTCTAAGGTGCCAGCTGGGAATATGCCAGCCGTTCCTCAACACCAGATTTGTGTCAGGTGAGAGAAGGCACATTGTTTGACACCAAACAACAAATCTATGTGGTACAATAATGGCACTAGCAATCCTGGTCTGCCCGGGTGCAAGTTCAAAGTTATCATATGGACCGGCTATCATTTATAGTGTACTTTAATGATAAAGACACTAAAAAGACATATAAGCTTGTGTTTGCTTACTACGCTTTAAATATAATGTACTCCAGTCTCCTGGGCTGCAGAGGCCTTCCTTAGAGGTGTCTGACATATGTAAGGCAGTGCATTGGACTGTGCCATGATGAGGGCACAGTTAAACTCAAGCAGTGTGCACTGCTCCTGCAGTCTGTAATGATAGACCTGCTTTTAGTAGTTTGCATGGCTCACACATGCTGCAGCAAGGGGGATCCCTTTACCACCTACCACCTTTACCATCTACTCCCTGGGTACTAGTCGGATTTATAGGGAGTGAACGCTATTGCCAATCAAAGAATTATCAAGTCAACAAACCAATTTGTGGAGATATCACGAGCATCGGGGTCTGGTTAGCAGGCTGCAGTGCATTAACAGAGTCATAACCATCAGTATTGGGGTCACAAAATGGGGGAGGTGACCATACATTAAGGTGTACTTTCCTACACATCCTGACTAGGACTGCAGCTGTTTTTTGAGAG
Organism: Pleurodeles waltl; assembly: GCF_031143425.1. Lineage (NCBI taxonomy): Eukaryota > Metazoa > Chordata > Amphibia > Caudata > Salamandridae > Pleurodeles > Pleurodeles waltl. The sequence goes on from NC_090442.1 coordinate 689,168,367, forward strand.
CGGCTCACACCCACATCAGTCAGTGACCCAATTGCTCACTTATGCATTATTTGAAGTTGTGGTTCTTAGTGATTTATGGGTAGTGTGCAAGGTTATGGTTTCCTAGTTGACTGAAGCACCATCTAGAGTTCCACCTAAAAGCTGGGTAGTTATGGAAAATGCAGAGTGGTGATAAAACATTTGACAAAGAAGGAGCTAGAAAAGAAGATGAATGGGCAAAAAAAAATGAGAGCTACTCAAGAACAAAAAGAGTTAGCATGCTTAACAAGTAAGACTTATGCAGATATATAGCAAATATAATGAAGTTGAACAGCATTAGAATGGAAGGTGTTAGTGGATTCTTTCTGTCTTTCATTTAGGTTTGCATTTAGTGCTTAGTTCTCATAATCAGCAAAGTCTAATGTACTGGCAGAGTAAAAGTACTAGGGAGGTTCAGAACTATGCCAAATACTATAATGCCTGTCTGGGAGTGAAACAAAACAAGATGAAGAATTTGATGATTCCACAGCCAAAGCAGATTCAGACACACAATAGAAACAAGATGCAAATGAAAAAAGCACAACCAGGGCACTCCAAAGACAATAAAAAGTCAATAGAAGTCCAGTTGTCGGAGAAAATTTATTCTTTTGCGAGCAAAGGCCTGATATAATGGTTCAAGAAGTAAATAAGTCCATACATGAAAAAACAGAAAGCAGCCAACACGTGTTTCGTCCACCAGCTTTATACAAAGGACAAAAAACTATGCAAACTTAAAAGGGATGACAATGACTACAAGAATGGAAGGGTTTTCACTTTTGCACGTAAATACAACAGTAGTAAACTTGAAACGAGCAGGGAATCCTTTATACCTAGGAAGAGCTTGTCTCTCACCAGCCTGACTACCAGTGACACAGATATTTCGAGTAGGTCTAGTGAAACCAGTGAAGACACAAGGGACCAAGCACCATCATCCTCATCCACACATAGGTCACCTTTTTTATTGGAATTGGAGAGATTCCGCAGGGGTCAAAAACAAACCCAAAGGAGGGTAGAAACTATCACAAGGCCACCAGGCTTGGCAAGCACAAATACAAACTCAAATGTACGGCCAGAGGGTGTTGCAACACGCTCAACAACCCGCAATGCTCAACAGTAATGTATGAAGGTAGACGTAGGGATGACATTCCTGATACTATCTCCATTGTTAATCTATCTTCTACAACTCTTAGCACCGACCAAACAAACATCCTTAAAAAAGGTCTAGGCTTTGTACCTACAGCACTTCCGGACTTTACACAACTGCACATTAGCCTGTTTAAATTTATCCGTAAATGTAAACTTTACAAATATTTCCATGATATCCACACCCCTACCCGTGCTGTCACCGCTCTTTACAATACTCCTAACACAATGACCATTAAGGACATTAGGGACATCCAAACGTTGTTATCAATTGAACACACGGAGGGTCCTGTGCCTTCACTTGCGCACATTCTTACGGATCTTAACATAGACTCTAACATGAGGATTGTCAGTGGTCTAAAAACACCTTCCAAATTTACACCCATAATCCCCAGGGATTATGCAATTGATTCCTTCTGTAATAGAGTTACGAGTGAACTATATCATATGGAAGAACAGTTTCTGTTGAGACACAAGTCCATCCCTACACATAACATCAAGTTAGCTGAGAAAAAAGCTTTACTCGCCCTTGGTAGGTGCAAAGACATAGGCCCTCATTCTGACCTTGGCGGGCGGCGGAGGCCGCCCGCCAAAGTCCCGCCGTCAGGTTACCGTTCCGCGGTCGAAAGACCGCGGCGGTAATTCTGACTTTCCCGCTGGGCTGGCGGGCGGTCTCGTTCAGACCGCCAGCCAGCCCAGCGGGAAAGAGGCTTCCACGATGAAGCCGGCTCGGAATCGAGCCGGCGGAGTGGAAGCTGTGCGACGGGTGCAGTTGCACCCGTCGCGTATTTCACTGTCTGCGCAGCAGACAGTGAAATACATGTAGGGGCCCTCTTACGGGGGCCCCTGCAATGCCCATGCCAGTGGCATGGGCACTGCAGGGGCCCCCAGGGGCCCCGCGACCCCCCCTACCGCCATCCGGATCTCGGCGGTCCGACCGCCGGGATCTGGATGGCGGTAGGGGGGGTCAGAATCCCCGCGGCGGTGCAGCAAGCTGCGCCGCCGCGGAGGATTCAATGGGGCCGCGGTACACTGGCGGGACCCCGCCAGTGGTGCCGGTCCGACCGCGGCTTTACCGCCGCGGTCGGAATCCCCATTGAAGCACCGCCGGCTTGTCGGCGGTGCTCCCGCGGTCCTCCGCCCTGGCGGTCAAAGACCGCCAGGGTCAGAATGAGGGCCATAGTCATAAAGGAAGCAGATAAAGGTGGAAATATTGTTGTCATGGATAGAATAGACAACATATCAGAACTGGACCGTCAACTCTCAGACAGCACTTCATATGTGAAACTTACTTCTAACCCGTTACTAGGAGTAAATAGTTGCATTCTACAGAAGCTACAGACGCTTCTAATTTCGGATATGGAGTTCAAATATTTGTATAACAACACACCTACCATACCGTGCATATACATTTTACCTAAGATTCACAAAACAGGCGCCTTTCCCCCTGGTAGACCTATTATCTCTGGCATTGGTTCCCCGGCAGAGAAACTGTCAGAATATATAGACATCTTTTTACAGCCACTTGTCCAAAACCTACCGTCTTATATCAGAGACACCAAAGACTTACTGTGTAAAATAGCGGACTTTGACTGGACAGATGGTCATTACTTAGTGACTTTGGATGTGACTTCTCTCTATACTAGCATCCCCAGATTGGAGGGACTCTCTGCCATCCAACATTTTCTAGATACCAGAGATGCCACAATATTAGACCATACGAATATGTTACTGGATATGATTAGCTTGGTACTAGACAATAACATTTTCATGCACAATGGAAATTGGTTTCGCCAAATTCAAGACGTGGCAATGGGGGCAAAATTCTCTCCATCCTATGCCAATTTATATATGGGCTACTTGGAGAAAACGCATCTGTGGCGTACATGCCCACCGACCTTGACACAACACATTCTTTACTGGGGCAGGTACATTGACGACATCTTAGTTTTTTGGTCTGGTGACTCTACCTCCCTTACATTGTTCACTGAACAACTTAACAACAATACATTCAATATCAAATTCACCCATGAAGCCAGCCAATCTTCCATACATTTTTTGGACCTTACCATCTACATTAAATACGGCAAAATCTGCACCAAATTGTTTAGGAAACCAACAGCATGCAATGCTGTCCTACATGCCTCCAGTTCACATCCTAGGCCCCAAATCAACGCCATTCCCTATGGGGTGAGTACTAGGATAAGACGTAATTGCAGTGAGGAGCACATATTCCATGAAGAATTACACAACATGGAATCACGATTTAGACTTAGGGGCTATCACCCCCAGATCCTTAAAAAAGCGTGCAACAAGATCTTAAAAAGTAAACGCCCTGACTTACTAACGAACTCCAAAAAGAATAACTCGTACGATCAAATATCTCTTGTCATCAAACATAGTGCACTGAGTCCCTTAGTATCGAAAATTATACGTAAACATTGGTCTCTGCTCTTAATGGACGATACACTTAAAAAGGGCATTTCCGGAAAACCGAATATCATCTTCAAAAGGGGTACCACTTTACGGGAACACTTATGTCACAGTTTCTTACCACCTGAGGGTAGGGATACTTGGTTGCCGAAACCACCCCCTGGCACTTATAGATGTGGCCACTGCAACATCTGTGGATACATCAAAGACAAGACAGTAAAATTTCAATACAACACCCCTGTTACACATCAACTCAAACAATTCATTAATTGTAATACAAGCTTTGTTGTTTACTGCATTGTCTGTACGTGTGGACTTATCTATGTGGGTAGTACAATTCGACCATTAAAAGAGAGGATTCAGGAACACCTTAGAGCCATACGTACTTCTAACATCAACTATCCATTTGCCATTCATTACAATGAGGCACATGGGCATAGGGAACGCTTAGACATCTCCATACACGGGATTGACTCCCTTCACAGAACACCACGAGGAGGTAACCGTACTCTGGCCCTGAGACGCCTGGAGAGCAGATGGATCATTAAGCTACGAGCAGTAGAACGGGGTCTTAATATACAGAAGGACCTACATGTGTTTCTATAATAAGTTCACGTTATCATCTACACCCTGCTTCCAGGATCAGTCTATGTTCCGACTGTTTGTTCTTTTAAGTGACAGTGCCTCACACGATTTAAAATGTTAACTGTCAGCGCGGTCTTTCTCCGTTTCTATAGGAAATCAGGAATATACAGTTTTTTTCTTGATGTATTAATTACTTGTTTTTTTTTGTCTCGTGGCATCCTATATATACACCTTTTAATTGTGTAACTTATCTTACAACCGAAATTGTATGTACGGATAATTTTATTGCCATTAGGTTCAATTACATAAAATGTATATATTGTCATCCCATGTAGACTATGTTGTCATCCTGTACGTTTATACATTTCTTGACTAAACCTGCCAAATTGTGCTTTAACACATTGTGTCTTTCACCATGCTCTTTATTGTTCTTTCTTTCTGTGACTTAATATATAGACCTTCTCTCATACTTTGGAAACAACTATTGTTATGCAATACATTTTTCTCCTTCTTGTCTTTATGTCAACCCCTTTTTTCCACGATGGGGGTATCTCGATTTCCTGTTTTCCCTCTATTTATCCTCTCATCTACTTCACTTCCTAAACATAGTTCATGGCACGCGCTACTTTATACTCTCAAGATGGCACCCATAACTTGCTCTACCACTCTTCCCGTTCTTCGTATTACTCGCTGCACTTGTAAGTTAGTTTCAGTCTTTTTTCTATTTCGGAGTGTGCGTTTATAATACGCTGACACTCTACTCAGAACGGGGTCTTGCACGTAATACGAGCGTTACCATGCGCTGCATAAACCACGCAATCTAGGATTTCCCATTTCCTTCATTTAGGACGGACTTACACACAGGTATTTATTTTTATAATATGTCAGGTTGGCTGCTGTCTCTTAGTTTTGTTCATGGTTAACGGTTAGTTACTGGATACAGTGTCATAGTATGACACTGATCGCAGTGGTTTTTTTTTTCTCTCGAGGGACCTAATTATAATTTTCTAGATGATCAAAGGGACCCACTTGGTAGTGGTTTATTAACGTTTTATGCACATAGGGTTTAGTCACCGTCTAATTTTACATCCGTAGACCGACTATTTTTACACTTCTCATTGTTCTTAGGGGCAATTGAACCCTCGCCGTTTTGACGACATACTTTACCCCCATACGGCAATTTTTCTAACCTGGGTAGGTCCTTTTCAGTTTGCTTGCTGCCTCGAGTTACTTCTGTGAAATTGGTATTGATTTTTTATCCATTGATTCTTATTGCCTTCCATTTCTCTTTGCTGGAATTTTCTTATAGACATAGGATAACACGTTGTGCTATCCCAACAGGAATAGTTTATATGGTCAGCATCTTTCCTCTACCATTATTTCTGAGGTATTTTATGTTTTTTTCTATTTTTTTCTTGGACACTGCGGTATCCCACTCTTTATGAAATAAGTGCACTTTCTCACTTCATATTTGTTTCTTTTTTGCTAGAATAGGTATTATAATACACACGGTGACTCTTTGCATATTTTTCCACCATCCTTTTCTCTATTCTATTTTCTTGATATACCTTAACTTTTTAGCTTTAAGTGACATCTGTATGTTGACTAATTATTTATTAATGAATATTTCTTAGTGATTATTTATGTACACATCTTTGAAGGATGTGCACTATGGTTGTGCATTCCTCTTTCTTTTGTGTAACTGAGTCCACATTTTGATGTGTTTTGCACTCACTGTCAGTGAATGTATATTATTTGTAAATAGATCCCTTCTTATTTTGTTTTCAGCCTTGAAAAAGTCCAATAGGACGAAACACGTGTTGGCTGCTTTCTGTTTTTTCATGTATGGACTTATTTACTTCTTGAACCATTATATCAGGCCTTTGCTCGCAAAAGAATAAATTTTCTCCGACAACTGGACTTCTATTTACTTTTTATTGACTTTGGAGTGCCCTGGTTGTGCTTTTTTCCTTTGCATCTTGTATCTACAGCACATACCATAGATGGTTCCATGTTTTGGTCCACTTGTGGTCTTGTGTACCTATAAAACCCGTGGTGGTTGGGTTTTTCAACCAGGATTGCACCATTCGCTACTTGCTTTCTGCTACTATAAGACTGTCGACTGTGTTGTTTCAGATGTGCGACGCCAGCATCAACCACCTTCCTTTTTTTACACAATAGAAACAGTTGATGGGTTCTGATTCAGACTTTGTGTGGCTTGAAAATTCTGGAATGAATGGAGCACAGGGAATGTAAGGAGTGAGAACGAGAAGTGTGATCGTGCAGACTCAAAGAAGAGGCAGAGGAAATGTGAATAATTATGGAGTAAATCAGAGTATTACTTTGCTGAAGAATAGTACTGCTTGTCACATCTGTAGTAAAATTGTATACTGGAAGCACAAGTATAAATGGAATCCTGATCAAATCTGTGATTGATTTTGTTCTCCAGATAAAGCAAAACATAAATCTAATGCAGATAGTAAACTGCACCCCACACAACAGACACCTATTCAGAATGTGTAAAATAAAGGGCAGTTATAAAAAAATATGTCCAAAGATTTGCAGCAAAACATAAGAAACAAGATGCCATACAATTCTGAACAGAACCACCAGAATCCATAAACACTGATTCTCCTCAGTTTTCACCATAGGCAAAATTCATACTGACGGTGCCTGAGGTGAGGGTAGGAATTCATGCTTGGTGCAGTCCTACAGGTAAACCATCCTGTATAATGTTTTGACATAACTGACACCACCAGCTCTACAGTTCATTCTGTGAATGTTCCACAGCAATCCCTCTTGGGAAAAGAGATCAAAGTCATAGAGATTAACAAAAACAGATTATTAATCAGGTTGCAGTAAAAGTCCCAGTTCAAATAGGGTCAGTGGAAAATAGTCACAGGTTCATATTGTGTGTTTTGTGTCCTCTTAATTTACTTGGCAGAAACTTGCTTTGCAAGAATAATTGTGTGATTTATTAGACAACTGATGGTTTTGTAATCTAAAAAATTATCTGCCTCTGGATTTAAAATGAGTTTACAGGATAAGAGATAGGACTGATAAAAAAATGCATAAGTTAAGATACAAGCCTAGTCAAATGATGTGTATGTCAGAATTCCACAACACAGACTCTCACAGGCAGCAGAAATGAAGCTCATAATGGAAAACATGATAGAAAAAGCCATTTAAGAGAGGTTCTTGCTAGCCATTCACAATTCTATAGTGATGGGTCTTATAAAACTGAGTGGTATGTGGAAAATAGTGCAGGACCTTGAAAAGGTTAATCAAAATGTAGACCTATGATGGCCGGTGGTACCAAATCCTGATGTAATAGTGTTTCAGATTCCGCTGGATGCAGGATGATGTACAGAGGTTGGCTTTTGCTAAGCATTCTTTCCCCTTTCATTCTTTTAGCATTTTGTTCCAAAATAAAGTTTTAATTTGGTGTTGAATCCCATAAGACTATACTGAAAGTCCCTCAATTTTTTGTCAGACTCTAAAGAAAGATTGCTGTTAACCTGTAAATCAATTCTAGTGCAGTGCAATGATGACTTATTAGTGGCACCAAAGACAAAAGAAGACTGCAAACTAGATACATTACGCTCCTGAACCATCTTACTGACAATGGTCACAAGGTTTCATCTACAAAGATGCAGACTTGCAAAAGAGAACTAGTTCATCTTGGTCATCACATTAAGGAAAGAACAAGGAAAGTTTCAAAAGTTTCTGCAATCCCGAAGATGAATCCTCCAACCACTAAGAGGGAGGTCAGGAGGTTTCTGGAAATAGTTGGTGTTGCAAATGGGTTCTACCCCTTAACTCAGATAGGGTAAGAGACTCTTGGCTGGTTACACATGAACACAGGACATGCATGTGCAAATGGGGGGCCTGTGCATGTGAAGCTGCAGTTCTGTGCAGCTTGGTAATTGTGCACAGGTAGTCTGGCACAGGAGGGGCCTCTGCAATGTTAGATGTTGACTTGGAGTAGGCCTTATACTATTAGTATAAGTAAATTCAGTGTTACTTACTATTTTGTGTGCAGTGTCATTTTATTATACACATGGGGGAATCCGCCCTAGAGTATAGTTCTGCTTCCCTTAGGCCTATAAAGTCGGGAGGATTACTTATCTGGATCAGTAAATCCCTTATATGTACTGTGACTGAATTGGATCTGGGGTCAGACTATTTGCAGGGACTTGTCTTATAACAATAAACAAAGAGGTCACTGTGTTACTGATTAATCTATACAGTAGAAGTGTGGGAGGGAGTAGAGAATCAGAAACCCTGTGTAAATTAGATAATTTCCTTGCAGAGCTCAAGGAAGTCTATTATTTGATAGTGGCAGGGAATTTGAATACTACCTTTGAGCCCTTCTCAGCAGCCCAGGAACTCTGGGCGGATGAGGCTAGACTGTAGGGTATACCTGAACTATCAACATCCTATAAGCGCAAGTTAACAAGAGTAGCACTGCAGTTAGTGGCCATTACTTTGACACATGGCCTTCGGGCCTGTAATGTGTGCTTGGATGACCATTTGGCCCCCACATTCAGACAAGGGAAGTGTGAGAGTCAAATAGATTACATACTTCTTGATGTTCGGCTGTGGGAATATACAGAGATATGATGGTAAGGGTCCATGAAGGGAGTGATCACGACCCCCTCATACTTTCTATCAGCAATCTGGTCACCTGGATTTACAGTGGTGTTCCAAATGGTTTTGTCCAGCAGCTTATGTTAACTAACAACAGGAGGAATGTTAAATGAGAAGCTGTAAAATGCTCCCCAACCACTATTGTTTTCTTATACCAGATGGTAGCCAAACATATGTAAGCCATGCCCTCAATCTAGGGGCATCATTTAAGGATAGTTGGAGAGCATTTGACCTTCTATGATTTTCTTGGTACTTTTTTGTGTCTGTGGGAAAAGTGGACTTAAATCGAAAAGAAAGGTGGTTCAGCAAAATATATAGAGCAAGACTAACCTGTTGAAGCACTTAAAGGAGGCATCAGAAACGAGATCAGGCTAACCAGAGAAGATTATAGGCAGGAATTAGCCCAGGCAAGGTGACAGTGGGAGATTGAATGCTGGGATAACTTACTGAGGCAACTGTTAGAAACAACCAGAGCCACTTCTGGAAATTGGTAAACAATTGATAAGGGGATACATTATCCCCCTCTGGATCCTCAAAATTGCTGGGTGAATTGGTGTCACACTTTAGCTCCCTCTATTCAATTTCTGAGGAGAAATAGAACAAACATGTCAGCCTATCCAGGAAGGAGGATACAGCCACCCAGGAATTTATCATCTCTGAAACCCTATCAGCTGTTAACTTACTCAAGCTGAGTCTTGATCAAGTATCAGAGGACCTCTATAAATGCAACACAAATATCTGGGTCCCTTACATAAATACTGTTTGTAATGCGGTTGCCACCACTGCGTCGTTTACACTCATGTGGAAGGGGGTCAAATAGTGCTGATTTTTAAAAAAGGTAATCCCAGTGTCCTGTCCAATTTTCGGCCAATTAGTATGCTAGACAATCTACAGAAAATTTTCTGTATGCAGATTTTGGACTGGTTATTGGATTGGATTGAGGAAAGTGATGCCACCTCAAGCTTGCAGGCAGGCTTTAGGCCAGTGACCAGTGCTGTTGATCAGGTTTTTCGATTTTTCTTGACAAAATGGAAGACCAAAGATATAGGTGAGGGGATCTGTTTGCGGTTTTTCATAGATCTTTGTGCAGCCTTTGACTTAGTCCAGAGAAAGAAGTTATGGAGAACATTGCAAGAGTTGGGGGTTCCGCTAGATTTGCTTGATCTAATTGTCCATCTGCACGAGGAGACATTTGCATGTATTAGATATATTAACAAGGGGGAGTTAACTGATCTAGTTAGGGTTGATATGGGAGTTCACCAGGGATGTGTCCTGACACCCACTCTCTTTCTCTTCTATATCAATAATTGCATTAAACACTTAAGCAGGTGTGTTCACGATTCTCCCATTCTAGCTGGGCAGAAAGAAACAGCCTTTTATGCATATGATACTCCTACTTGCAAAAACCAGGAGGGATCTCCAGAATTTAGTAGATCATTTATTTGAATTCTGCAAGGAGTTTGGGGTAGAGATAAATGTGATGAAAACCAAGTTGATGATATACACTAGGAGGAGGAAAGTAAATGCCAAGGTGACTCTGGATACTGATACCTTTGAAAGGGTCCGTGAATTTGATTATTTAGGTATAAGATTAGCGGACTTGGCTGCCTGGTGAGCTCAAATAATGAAAGGTTCACACTCCATCAGCTATAGGGGGGCCACAATAGTCAGGATGGCAAATAAAGTGCAGTATTTCCCAGTAAACCCCGCCATAGACATCTATAAAATTCAGATGAGGGGAGCAGCCCTGTGGGACACAGCTGTGTGGCCATAGTAACTTAAAGTTCTTTCAGTAAAGGAAAATGAATTCCTTAGGAACATTACAGGGTTGGGCTTGGAGCAACCCTTTGGTTCTGCTCAGATCCGATCTAGGAATACATTGAATATTAGATTGTACAGTTTTAAAAAAAATCTGTTTTACTGGATTTGTATATGGAGAACCAATGAACTGCACAACTAGAGGGTTGGACTCAGTAATTTTAAGATGTCCGTGAGCAGTAGAGAAAGTAGGATGGTTGAGGAAACTGAGCTGGGCAATGTTAGATCTCACAGAATTTTTGCCTACTCCTGAAATAATACCATCTAATGCTGTGCACAGTGTAAAGCGGAAATTCTGGATGATGGTTTCCCTTCATAATTTCTGGCCTGCTGACAGTGGCCCACTGGTCAGAGATTTCCTCCAGCATAAGTGTTTACCTTCCATAGAGCCCTTCCTGGATGTCTGTAGGCCTGCCCGCACATGTTCACAAGTGTTGTTCAGCTTGCTGCCTTCTGGTACGTGTGGCTTTCCCACGTAGTTTAATCCATTTCCCCTGTGAAGTTGTCTGGATCCACACAGCTCACACAAAAACAGTGAAGACAACAGTTGAAGAAGTGGTGACAACAACCATTTATTCACAGAGTCAAGCTCAAGTTAGCAGTGTGGGTCCAAAGAGGTGTGAAGTGACTGAAAAGAGTAAAGTAACTGAAGCTGGTGACATTGGTGAGAGTGAAGATACTGGTTAGAGGATCAGCAGTCAGTTTCAATTTGAGAATCAGAGTGAAGAACTGTTACAAAGTTATGAGCCGCAGGAAGAGTTAGTCTCTAATCCAGTTCATGCAAATTTGCAGTTGAAATTTCTAGTCACAAAAACCATCAAGAGAAAGAAGCAATTTACAATAAAACAAATTACTGATGTTGACCAATGTACAAGTTCAACTGTGATTGAAGAAGATTCAGCAATAGTCACAAGTGAATACATACAAATTGAGAGTGTTTCAAGGAGATAAGTGGTTTAAGGCATTAAAGAGAACTTGCAAAATCAGATATTGTGCTAATAAAAGATCAGAGTAAATCAGTGAAGAAGCAGAAATTAGTTGCTATCAATTCTGAAAATAGTTGCAGTGAATCACCTGTTGCTAACAGACCACGAAGTAAAAGAATTCCGAAAAGAAAATACATCTCACATGAGTGGGGTATCTTGCATCTCTGTCTAAAGAAGAAGATGAGTCAGATTTGAAAGTCTTCAGTCCAACAAGCTATCGCCAAATCATCTTTGAAGATGAACTAGAAGAAGCGAACAAACCACCTTAAATGTTTGTAAATCCTGATATGTTGTGAAATTTAATCCTATGATTTTGAACTATAGAAGAAAATCATTATTTTACCTTTTACCAAAGATTTCAAATTCTATATGTTGAAAGAATTGAAGTCTAACTTGATTATTGTTTTAAAATTAGAAAGAGAATAGAATAAAGGTGTTACTGTTTTGAAAAAAAAAATGAAGAATAATGTTTTTTTTAGTTCCTGAGCTCTTTTAATTTTTTATTTTGATCATGAAAGAAATAGTATGCAACAGATTTTGTTAAATTATTATATTAACAGCTTTAACTGGCCTGACTTCTCTGGTTGGAAATGCTTCCTCACAAGTTAAATTAACCATAGTTCATAGTGAAGTTGGACATAACACAGTGACACATAGAAAAATATTAGTAAGTCATTTGAGAATAAATGTATGCAAATGCATTGAAAAAGTATAGAGAGATTAATGGAATTTAATCTGTTTTGTGTGCACCTTGCTTTCTTCTGCAGATGAACGATCAACATATTATCAATTGCCAATATTGTGCAGATTGTCAAGTAATGTTTTTGTTAGCATTTTTAATAAGCAAGAGCTATTGTCACCATATCTGCCAGATTTCAACGCTTCACTGAAAGGCCTTCCTGTTTCTGGAGATACCATGGGGTTCAAAAACCTCTATTAACTATTTAAATTCAGATGCACAAACTAACCAAGATATTAAAATTACAAAATGGGAGTATGTGTTTAGTTGGAATTGAGAGGGGTGTGAATTTATGAAAAGAATACATTGACAAGAGAGTTCACATTTTGAAAGATTAGAAGGATGAAAGGATAATTAGAGAACAGGTTAAGGCTGACAAATAATTTAAGACTTCAAATGTGCATCCAAGATTGCGAAAAGACCATTAGAGAAAGCGTGAATTATGTTTGATGCATCATAAAACTACAGGAGTTAGATCAATTGTGTTAGTGGAAAAGAGTGAGAATGAAAGATGTTAGTGGTGAAATGTTATATGGTGAAGAGCAAATTATTATGTATTTGGTAAGACTGCTTATTTTATCCTACCTCATAGTTGGGTGGGTTTCTGCTACCTAGCTCTGGTATTCTTGACAGTTTACCATGTAAATGAGATGAGTGTGTTCTTGATGAAAGTTTGCTGAAAATGAAACAGATCTCTGGGGTAGGAGCTTTAGGCCTATGTCACCCTCAGAACAACTATATAATTAACATTCTTTAGCAATACCAAAAGTTGGAAAACTTTAGCACCACGTTTCTGGAAGTGAAATTGTAGAATTCACAACATGTGTTATAAAGCAGGCTGCAGTAAAAAAGGGAAATATTGAACTTAATTTATTATGTTTCATCATATATATTTCCTGATTTAAAATATCTTGAAAGAAACTGTGTATTTGAGTCAATTATCTGACAATATAGTTTTGAAAAGTTATTGCAAAATGTTATTTTCTGCCCCTCAAATCCCTTTTTGTTAACAGTTTCCTCTGCATTGTGTGGATGTGATGTACTTCTTAAATCTAATACTTCAAAAGACACCTCAAAGCTACCCATGTATTGGGTGGATTAGGGACAGTGTTAACCTCAATTTTATGCTGCCATATGTTCTAGGATGAGGTATTAATCAGTGCATCAGAAATATAAAGTGGGGACTAGGGCAGAATTATAAAGATTTATTACAAAAACTCCAAAAAGTACAATACAGTAAAATGATGCAGTAAGTCTCACTGAAATATATCAAGTCACTGCCATGTAAGCTCCCATAAGGAGGACAATACAAAATAATAGTGAAAATCAAAAATAGACTAAATCCTAAATATGCAACAAAATCAGTAATAAATTGGACAGCATCGATGGTAGCATAGAAAAAGTCACTGGCTCACCCCCAAAAACTGACAGTTTATATCAGAAATGTTTCCATAGAACAGTATGAAAACTATCCAATCATTATGGTTTGACAAAGAGATACCTTTTCAACAAATTCAGGAGTGTAAAACTATCCTACAATCCTACTTAAGCACTAACCACCTACATTATTATGGATGCAGAGCTTCAGACCTAATGTCATTCAGAGGTATCAGAACAGACTAGCTCAATAGTGAACACCTCTGAATAAATATAATACTGCGTCCAATGGAAGATCCTTAATAATGTTTTATTACTGAGCCCATTATAGTCTTCTTCGAAAACAATGTCATTCATAGATGAAAAACAAAACATGACGGGCAGCAGAAAAATTAAACAGTGAATGTGACTTCAATTTTGGACAAGATGTCACTGAGAGCTAGCTAAGGTCCAGGTAACATAAACAAAGAAAACAAAGCCAAGAAAACATACTTTAACAGGTCATGTCGAAATCTTTTAAAAAACAGTTGCTCCATGTTAGTGTACAGACATACATTTAAGTGTAGATTACTTGCTCAGCACACTATTAATAATGTGCCTTCTTGATTAATACATAAAAGCACACTCAGTTTCCCTCTTCTGATGATTCTATCATCACTAACCCCTCCCTATTATTAAAATACAGTAAGCATCAAATTTTGTCTCTTATGTTTTAATTCTTTCTACATCTTGCGTTGATTTGAGACAGTGTTGAACCTTGAACTTTAATATTTATCTGTAGGCGATGGATGGGTTTAAAGGATTGCTCACAGTACTAAATTGAAGAAATGTGCATAGGCTCAGTCGCTTTTGTAACAAATATTTCTTCACATAAAAAATGCCAATGCAAATGCTCAGCCGACTTTGATCTTGAGCACCTTGTCACACAATCGACTGTATGGTCCATGAGAATCTTTGTCAAATTGTTAACCTCTTTCACTCGATCTATGTATTGAGCGGCTCTTGGGATGAATGCTCTGTGTGCGTTATTTAAAGCTGCCAATAACATATGACATTAAAGTGTTACCTTACTTTGCATGCAATTACTTCAAATCCAAAAATCCATCTACACAGCAGGAAGTAGAAGAACAACAAAGGAAGGACTACAATTAAAACAAATGAAAGCTAGCTTGCTAAGTCATTTTTCTTGAAGCAGAACAAAAGGAGAAGAACAACAAAGGACGGACTACAATTGAAACAAATGAAAGCTAGCAGGCTAACTCTTTTTTCTTGAAGCAAAGAACTCCTATCTGTTAGACCTGACAGCCTTAGGGTTGTCATGCCTAAACTTTTTGCCTGCCTGACTCCCTCCACTTTTCTGACACTGTTTTTGCTGGTTTTAGGACTCTGCAAACTTTTCCATTGCTAACTAGTGCTAAAGTGCAAATGCTCTCTCCCTTCAACATGGTAACATTGGTTCATCCCCAATTAGCATATTTGACTTATTTATCAGTCCCTAGTAAAGTGTACTACATGTGCACAGGGCCTGTAAATTAAATGCTACTAGTGGACCTGTAGCACTGATTGTGCTATCCACATAAGTAGCCCCTTAATCAGGTCTCATGGCTGCCATTGCAAGGCCTGTGTGTGCGGATTCACTACTGTGAGGCCTGCTCCTTTTATGGACTAGCTTTAGGGCTACCCTGATATACTTATGAGTAGTAGATTCTGATCTGAAAGAGGTAACCAGGTCATATTTAGTATGGCCATAATGGTTATAGGAAATCCTGCTTATTGGTAATGTTGGATTTAATATTACTATTTTAGAAATGCCACTTTTGGAAAGTGAGCATTTCTCTGCACTTAAAACCATCTGTGCCTTACAGCCTGTCTCCAATGAACGTCTGGTCTGTGTTGGTTGACAGCTCTCTTGTGTATTTCACCCAGACAACTACAAACACAAAACACTCAGTCTCATCTGCATTCATCTGCATATTGAATGGGTCTTCCTGGGCTGGGAGAGTGGAGGGTCTGACACTTACATTTCAAAGGCCACTGGCCTGCCCTCACGCAATAGCTGATCAGCCCCCCACTAGGACTCTGGCAAACAGGATTGGACTGAAAATGGAACTTGTGCACTTCAAAACTACTCTTTGAAGTCTCCCCCTTCAAAGGCATTTTTGAGTAAATAAACTGGGTCTCTGCCCCACCAACTCAGACACTTCTGGACCTACACATGCCTGGCTGCCCAAAGGACTCAGCTGGATTGCTTTGCTGAGAAGGACTGCTGCACTGCTGTTGCCCTGCTGGCCTCTGACTTTGCTGGAAGGACTCTGCCTTCCACTAAAAGTGATCTGCAAGGGCTTGGATTGAGCTTGCCTCCTGTATCTGAATTCTCAGGGCCAACAAAGACTTCATCTCTTCAAAGAAACTCCTTTTACATCGAAAATCGAGGCAACAGCTGCTGAAAACGATGTGAAGCCTGCCTTGAGACCCAATCTTTGCCACACAGCTGACAGGGAACAACACAGCCTGACTTCTCGAGTGGAAATTCAATGCATCACCTGCCTTGCGACAGAAAAATTTGATGCATCTCCTACCTTCGTCCAGTGCATCAAGGATTTTCACTCATAATCCCTGGGCATCAAAATATCCCTGCATTGCTGTGAGGAACAAAAACCGCCCAATGAAAAATGATGCAAACCCCTTGTAGCATGGAAAGAAACAACACATCGTCTGTGCCGTGTTGGAAAATTCGATGCACCACCTTATTTTTCCACGCATCTCCTCCTCTGCGGTCTCCGTGCATCGTTATTTTTGACACATACCAGGTGCTGTGAGGAACAAAGAGACAACCGGATATTTCTAAAGATTAAAACTCTTTTTAATCCTTTATAAGTGATATTTCAACTTGTGCTTATTGGATATCGTTTTAACCTTATTTTATTCAGATAAATAATATTTATTTTTCCAAACCTGTGTGGTGTATTTTTGTGGTGTTTTCACTGTGTTACTGTGTGATGTGTTGCACAAATACTTTACACATTGCCTTCTAAGTTAAACCTGACTGCTCAGTGCCAAGCTACCAGAGGGTGGGCACAGGATAATTTGGATTGTGTGTTGATTCCAGGATTTAACGGATAGTTTGATTAGAGATCAAATTTTACATTGTACCACCAATAAGCGAATTAAAGAAACATTGTTAGAGAAAGATTCAAATTTGAAGGAAACAATCCAGATAGCAAAAGGTATGGAGGATGCTGTGCTGTGGATAAATGGAATGGGTACTAGTGGAAATGAGACAATGAAAGAAATTTTGGAGGAAGGTGTAACTGAAGTGAAGCAAATAGGAAAGAAAAAACAAATTGTTAGACTTGGCATTCTTGGGGTGGTCTCCCCTAACTTTTTGTCTCTGTTTCCTAGGTTGTTGGTGTGTGCTGGATTCTGTTTTTGCTATTTTTGATACTCTGGGCACTTTCTCACTGCTAACCAGTGCCAAAAAGGCAAGTGTTCCTATGTAAAATGTATGTGTAATTAGCTTATCCATATTTGACATATTTGATTTGCTAGTATGTCCCTAAAAAGGTGCACTAGAGGTGCCCAGGGCCTGTGAATCATATGTTACTAGTTGGCCTGCAGCACTGGTTGTGCCACCCACATGACTAGCCCTGTAAACATGTCTCAGACCTGCCACTGTAGTGTCTGTGTGTGCTGTTTTAAACTGCTAATTCAACTTGGCAAGTGTGCCCACTTGCCAGGCCTAAACCTTCCTTTTTCGTACATGTAAGGCACCCTTGAGGTAGGCCCCAGGTAGCCCCATGGGCAGGGTACAGTGTATGTTAAAGGTGGGACATGTACTGATGTCTGATACATGTCCTAACAGTGAAATACTTCTAAATTCAGTCTTCACTTTTGCAAGGCCTATCTCTCTCATAGGTTAACTTGGGGATGTCTTCAAATATTATTAAAGTGAGATTCCCTTTGAGAACAGATAGAAATGTGGAGTTTGGGGTCTCTGAACTCACAATTTAAAAGTACATCTTTTAGTGAAATTGTTTTTAGATTGTTAGTTTGAAAATGTCACTTTTAGAAAGTAGGCTTTGTCTTACTTAAACCATTCTGTGACTTTGCCTGTTTATTGATTCCCTGTCTGGGTCAGTTTGACAGGTGGGCTGTTTGTGAATCCCCTCTAGACAATGAGACAAAGGGTACTGGGGTGTAGCCTGCATATCCCGATGAGCCATCTGTTCTAGAGTTGGGGGAGGAGTGGGCAAGGCACCCCTGAATGGGCTATGCCTACCCTCATGCAATGCAGTTTCTAACCCCCTAGTGTGTGTCTGTGGCCTGGCCTGGGCAAGGCAGGATCTTGTGAACAACATAGACTTTTCTTTGAAGTTGAGCAACTTCAAAGGCAGAAAGGACTATAAGTATTGGACCCAAAACCTCTAGAAATTAAATCACTTCTGGAATCAAGAGGAACCTCTACCAAGGAGAAGAGCTGAAGAGCTGAGGAGAAGTGCTGACCCTGCCTGTGAAAGGGGATAATGACTGGACTTTGTTGTGCATTCCTGCCTGAGAGGTATCTCCAAGGGCTTCCCTCCTGTTTTGAAGCATCAGGGACAGCAAAGGCTTCACCATCCAGTTCTGAGTCTACATGCTGTGGACTCTAGCTTGCCAGAGGGTCCCATTCCAGTTCCTGGGCCCCTGGAAGTGAATTTATGGTGAAATCCTGTGAAACGACACCGGACAACACCGTGTGACTTCGCTATGGACACCACAGCACGGAACCCACAACGCCGCCTGCACCTGAAGCCTTGGACCTCGCAGAAGGACTACGACCCCAACAACTCTGCAGGCCTTGCATTGCTGCAGCCACTGATCCCGCCTAAATTTGCTGAGATCAGAGTGTGGTAGCACTGATGTTCATGACACCCGACTCCGTTGTGGTGCCTGTGACCCTGTGACATGTGCGTGACCCCATTAAGTCCCCCCAGAGCATTGTGACTTCGCCGGACTTCATCTCTCCTGGAGGTACCAGGGGACTGACACCTCGCAACCCATGCCGCATCTCCTCCACCGGTCTGCAGTAAGGACCCAACACCTCTTCGCAACGCCTCTGCTCCTCTGCCCCATAGCACCAGAACCAATGCCGCATCTGATCCAGCGACGCCTCGCTCCCCGACTTTGGGCACCAGCCTGTTTTCTACTTGTTTTACTAAGGTACTGTACCTGGGGGTCCATACGACTCTGTAAACGGTGTCAGTGGCATCGCATTGTGGGAAAAGACTCTGTCATGATGCTGCTTAACATCAAATTGCAGTATTTGTGCCTCTAGGCACTATTTTTGTGTTTTTAAGTGCTAAAATCATATTCTTAATGGAATATTGTGGATTTTTATTGTATTTGATTTTGTTTATTTAGTTAAAAGTTTTACTATTTTTTTAAACCTGTGTGGTGTAATTTTGTAATTGTTCACTGTGTTACTGTGTTTGTTGAAAAAACTTAACACATTGTCCCTGAGTTAAGCCTGCCTGGCAAGCTACCAAGGGGGAGAGCGGGGGTTAACTGAGTATAATTCTCCTTTACCCTGACTAGAGTGAGGGTCCTTGCTTGGAGAGGGGGGCAACCTGACTGCCAACCAAAGACCCCATTTCTAACACAAATTAAGATGTATGAGACTAGTAAGTGAGCGGAAAGTATGGCCAATAAAGGTTCAGAGAAGAAGGGAGAGCTATTATATGTTATCCATGTTGAAGTCCTGGACATATTAGCTCAAGCACACAGTGTGGAACTAGGAATTCTATCTGCAGTAATTCAGATAGAAAAGGTAATCTGGCTATAGTGCGTCGGATGAAGAATAAACCTCAAGGTATCAATATAACTGATGATGTTTGTGAAAATATAAGAGAGGTAGTATTACCTGTGGATTAAATTGTAGAACCAGTGAACAAAGTGAGTCCCAGTGAGAATATGGTAAATGATGGAAAAATAAAAATGGAGAGCACTTGTAAGTTGGAGAAAACACATTGTGATGTTAGCTTTAATGGGCTACAGGTTAAGGTTTTTGTAAACTCAGGTAGTTTATTCACTCTCATAGGAAAGGACACTTACAAAAAAAGTTTCTGAGGGAATGTAGATGAGTTGCAAGACTCTGACATGAAAGCAGCAGGATATAGTGGAAAGAGAATAGAGACAGTGAGAATGAGATGGATAAATATTACATTCAAAATAGTAGAGTGAGAGGAAGAGTGAACATAACTAAGGAGGGTTCAGATATTTTAGGATGGCAACAGCAGAAGGATATAAATATTGTTTTGGATCCAAATGCTGATGAGCTGGTTATGGCAGTAGAAGTGGCAGATATGCAGCAAATAAACAGAGTGATCGTGAAAATATAGGGGCAGATTTATGGAAAGTAACGCTGCACCCAGTGCAGCACCACTTTCCCTGAACCCCTTAGAGCCCCTCTAACTCCATCATGTGTGCGCTGTATTTAAAATAAAGCACACCAGGGTGCAGGGTAGGGGGCAATAGCATCATTTTTTATGACGCTGTTGATATACTCTGCAGGAGTAGTACCAACATATTGGTGCTACCCCTGTACAGTAAATAGGGGCCCATTAAAAATAATGTAAGCCCCCTTTTAATGCCTACTCTGAGCAGGCGTTAAAAATGGCATAACAAATGACGCAAGGAAATCTCATAGATTTCCTTGCACCATTTTTTTCAGCCCTCCCTAACGGGGAATAACCCCTTTGCATACATTATGCCTGGTGCAGTCATAATGTAGCGTACAGGGTTACAGAGTGGTGCAGTGCATGCATTGTGCCACTCTGTAAATAAGGCACGGGGATTTCAGCCTCGTTGGGCCATTTTAACGTAAAAAATAATGATGCTAATGTGGCACAAGATGACGCTAGGGGAATAAAAATATGCCCCATAGTGCTTCAATTTCCTCATGTTTCATAAAAAACTTGGGGTTACAGAAGGGCTTCAACCATAAGGTTATCTTAAAAGGTAAAGCAGTGCCGGTGGTACATAAACACCAGTCCCTTACATGATGAGAGAGTCATTGCAAAAGGAGGTGAATAAGTTACTTGCAGAAAGAATCACAGAACCAATAGAATCTTCAGTGTGGTTATCACCAGTGGTGGTAGCTCCTAAGGGAGAAGGAAAAATATGTTTATATATAGGTTTACGTGAGCTAAATAAGAACATATGGGTGTACAGGCAACATCTGCCTAATATCTCTGAAATGTTAAGTGTGATGGGTGGCGGAAAACGGTTTACTGTACTCAACATGTCATCAGCATACCATCAAGTAAATCTCAATGAGGAATCAAGACTTAACTTCATTTGTCATGCCTCTGAAAGCCTTTCAATATTGCAGAATGCCATTTGGGCTTGCGTTTGCCTCAGCTGTCGTTCAACAGATGATGCAAAGTATTTTTCAGGGTATTTGCAAAAGTACTGTGTTTCCAGGATGAACGTTTGGTGGTAGGCAGAACTGAAAAAGAGCATGATGAGGTGCTACGAGGAAGGAAAACATGGACTAACCACAGAAAGAGATAAGTGCCAATTGAAGAAAGACAAGATGTATTATTTAGGGCACGAAATTTCAGCAATGGGATTTAAACCTAATTAGAATATAATCAAGGCTGTAGCTGATGTGTCTAGACCCCAGACTAAGGATCAGTTAAAGTCTTTCTAGGACTGGCAGAATACTGTTCTAAGTTTCACAGACAAAAGTGGAACCCATGCGAATGTTGTTAAAAAATAAGTTTGCATTTGATTGGGGGAAGGAATGCGAAGTGCATTTCTGGGGATCAAAAAATGTATTGTTGAGTCACTGTCATTGGGTCATTTCAATGTGAATAACACAACTACAGTCACCACAGATGCCAGTAGCATTGGATTGGGAACTTTGTTATCCCACAGGGTGGATGGGCAAGAAAGGATTATAGGATTTGCATCTAGAAGTTTGCAGGGAGCAGAACAGTCTTATTACACTATAGAAAAGGAGACATTGGAATGTTGTTGGGGGTAAGCCATTTCAAATATTATCTACAGGGAGTGCAGAATTATTAGGTAAATGAGTATTTTGACCACATCATCCTCTTTATGCATGTTGTCTTACTCCAAGCTGTATAGGCTCGAAAGCCTACTACCAATTAAGCATATTAGGTGATGTGCATCTCTGTAATGAGAAGGGGTGTGGTCTAATGACATCAACACCCTATATCAGGTGTGCATAATTATTAGGCAACTTCCTTTCCTTTGGCAAAATGGGTCAAAAGAAGGACTTGACAGGCTCAGAAAAGTCAAAAATAGTGAGATATCTTGCAGAGGGATGCAGCACTCTTAAAATTGCAAAGCTTCTGAAGCGTGATCATCGAACAATCAAGCGTTTCATTCAAAATAGTCAACAGGGTCGCAAGAAGCGTGTGGAAAAACCAAGGCGCAAAATAACTGCCCATGAACTGAGAAAAGTCAAGCGTGCAGCTGCCACGATGCCACTTGCCACCAGTTTGGCCATATTTCAGAGCTGCAACATCACTGGAGTGCCCAAAAGCACAAGGTGTGCAATACTCAGAGACATGGCCAAGGTAAGAAAGGCTGAAAGACGACCACCACTGAACAAGACACACAAGCTGAAACGTCAAGACTGGGCCAAGAAATATCTCAAGACTGATTTTTCTAAGGTTTTATGGACTGATGAAATGAGAGTGAGTCTTGATGGGCCAGATGGATGGGCCCGTGCCTGGATTGGTAAAGGGCAGAGAGCTCCAGTCCGACTCAGACGCCAGCAAGGTGAAGGTGGAGTACTGGTTTGGGCTGGTATCATCAAAGATGAGCTTGTGGGGCCTTTTCGGGTTGAGGATGGGGTCAAGCTCAACTCCCAGTCCTACTGCCAGTTCCTGGAAGACACCTTCTTCAAGCAGTGGTACAGGAAGAAGTCTGCATCCTTCAAGAAAAACATGATTTTCATGCAGGACAATGCTCCATCACACGCGTCCAAGTACTCCACAGCGTGGCTGGCAAGAAAGGGTATAAAAGAAGGAAATCTAATGACATGGCCTCCTTGTTCACCTGATCTGAACCCCATTGAGAACCTGTGGTCCATCATCAAATGTGAGATTTACAAGGAGGGAAAACAGTACACCTCTCTGAACAGTGTCTGGGAGGCTGTGGTTGCTGCTGCACGCAATGTTGATGGTGAACAGATCAAAACACTGACAGAATCCATGGATGGCAGGCTTTTGAGTGTCCTTGCAAAGAAAGGTGGCTATATTGGTCACTGATTTGTTTTTGTTTTGTTTTTGAATGTCAGAAATGTATATTTGTGAATGTTGAGATGTTATATTGGTTTCACTGGTAATTATAAATAATTGAAATGGGTATATATATTTTTTTGTTAAGTTGCCTAATAATTATGCACAGTAATAGTCACCTGCACACACAGATATCCCCCTAACATAGCTAAAACTAAAAACAAACTAAAAACTACTTCCAAAAATATTCAGCTTTGATATTAATGAGTTTTTTGGGTTCATTGAGAACATGGTTGTTGTTCAATAATAAAATTAATCCTCAAAAATACAACTTGCCTAATAATTCTGCACTCCCTGTATGTGGTTTAGTCTTTGTTGTCCAAATAGATCATTAAACTTTACTGCACACATTCAAGTGTGGAAGGGATTGAAAGGTGGTGTAACACTCAGAATAACAAGATGGTTGTTGTCAATAATGGACTTAAATTTTGTGGTAGACTTTGTCAAAGGTAATAACATATAGGGGGTCATTCCGACCCCGGCGGGTGGCGGGCGCCGCCCGCCGGGCGGAGACCGCCAAAAGACCGCACCGGTCATTCTGACTTTCCCGCTGGGCGGGCGGGCGACCGCCAAAAGGCCGCCCGCCCGCCCAGCGGGAAAGACCCAGCAACGATGAAGCCGGCTCCGAATGGAAATGGTGCAGTGGCACCCGTCGCGATTTTCAGTGTCTGCAAAGCAGACACTGAAAATCATTATGGGGCCCTGTTAGGGGGCCCCTGCACTGCCCATGCCAGTGGCATGGGCAGTGCAGGGGCCCCCAGGGGCCCCACGACACCCGTTCCCGCCATCCTGTTCCTGGTGGTAAAAACCGCCAGGAACGGGATGGCGGGAAGGGGGTCGGAATCCCCATGGCGGCGCTGCAAGCAGCGCCGCCATGGAGGATTCCCTGGGCCAGGGGAAAACCGCCGGGAAACCGCCGGTTCCCCTTTTCTGACCGCGGCTTTACCGCCGCGGTCAGAATGGCCCAGGAAGCACCGCCAGCCTGTTGGCGGTGCTTCCGCTGTCGTTGGCCCTGGGTCAGAATGACGCCCATAGTGTGCCAGACTGCTTATCATCGATGCCACTGGATGTTGGTTTAGATGTCAATGGGAAAAAAGAACAGGATGTTGCAGATGTTTGTGACATGGGTGAATTCGCATTAAAGGAGGACAATTGGAGACAGGCTGTGATGGAGGATAAAGCATATGAAGAATTGAAGAGTCTTATAAGTGATGGTCGGAATCAAGGTGGTGATCTAAGTAATAGAATGAGATCATATAATTTGGTCAAAGACGAGTTGGGCATGTGTGGGTTTAAAATGTTAAGAAGTAATCATGTTGTTCCACGAAGCAATTTGAGGGTAATATTAATTTATATGAGTCATGAAGGCCACCTAGGCAGAAGCTTAAATAAGAGAAGATTGAGGCAATTTTTTTGGTGGCCCGGAATGGACAGGGAAGTGGAAGAGAAAGTGAGAGACTATTGTGCGGGAGAGAATAGTGACAGGAGCAAGATATGTAGAGAACCACCTCTGAGTTGTAGGGAGTTACCAGAGAAACCGTGGGAACATTTGGCAATGGATGGTTTTGTCGGGCCAGTAGAAATACTTGGTAGACTACCGTAGTAAGTGGTTTATTGTAAAACGTATGGACCATGGGCCAGATGCAGGAAGAAAGCAAATTGCGACTTGCAATTTGCGAGTCCGTGCGACTCGCAAATTGCAAGTCGCAATTTGCTATGCAGAAAGGTGTCTCAGACACCTTCTGCAACTCGCAATGGGGTCGCAAAGACCCACCTCATAAATATTTATGAGGTGGGTCGCAGTTTGCGACCCCATTGCGAGTATAGGCACTCGCTAACATGGAGGCCTGCTGTAGTCAGCAGGCCTCCATGTTAGCGACATGCTTTTAAATAAAGCATTTTTTTTTTTTTTTTTAAATGTAGCCCGTTTTCCCTAAGGGAAAACGAGCTGCATTTCAAAAAATCCGAAACCTTTTGTTTCGGTTTTTTCAGGGCAGGGAGTGGTCCCTTGGACCACTCCCTGCCCTGAAAAAATGTTTTGGGGTCCATTCACAAAGGGGAAGGGGTCCCATGGGGACCCCTTCCCGTTTGCGAATGGGTTACCATCCACTTCAAGTGGATGGTAACTGCGACTCCATTTGCGACCGCATACGCGGTCACAAATGGAATTGCATACCATTGCGAATCGCAAATAGGAAGGGAACACCCCTTCCTATTTGCGATTCGGAAATGCATTTTGCGAGTCGGATCCGACTCGCAAAATGCATTTCAACATAGCAAAGTGGCTTTTGCGAGTCGCAAACGGCGTTTTTCGCCGTTTGCGACTCGCAAAACCCTTGCTACATCTGGCCCCATATTAGTACAGAAAATGTTATCAAATTTGTGAAAGATGTTTTTATGGAAGAGGGAGTTCCTAGGGTGATCACAACAGATAATAGAGTACAATTTACTTAATTGATGATGGTAGAATTCCTGAAACAACTAGGGATTAAACATGAAAAGGTGGCACTGTTTAGACCACAAGTGAATGCGTTAGTAGAGGGAGTGAACCGTGTCATAATGGAAAACATACAACTGTCAATAGCCAATGGATTGTCTTGGAAGGAGGAGCTGAATAAAATGGAGTGGGCTCATAGAATAACTCAACACTCTATGACAGGCGTATCACAGTTTGTGGTTCTCAAAGGAAGAGAAACTGCCACCAAAGGATCACTTTTGTGGTTACAAGTAAGAAGCAAGTGTAGGTTGATCAAGGGGCCATGAAATTAAGAGTGAGAGAAAAACAGATGAGTGAACACATTAATGTTGGGAAAAAATGTGAAGCAAACACACTGGTAGTGTGGAAACTGGGTGGTGACAAAGAAAACAATTTATTTTTTTTAAAAGGGAAAGTAAATATTATCAACACTGAAGAATAATTGGGGTAAAGAAAAATGTTGTGTGTTGGAAAATGGGAAAGAATGGAGTTATGGAAGCTTAAGCAAAATTGTAAAACCTGATGGATAAGGAGAGAAAGAAAACTTGATTTTGAAATTGATTGTTTTGGGAATATGTATATAATTTATTTCCTCAAGTGTATCATAATTGTATATTATTGTTACATGTTCAGTTGTTTCAATCCTTATAATTATGGTTATTTTGTAACATTTGTAAGGGGGAAAATGTGTAGGAATATTTCCTACTCATAATTGTGATGTAATGTAGCATGTGGGGGAACATAGGATTCCAGGGTCTGACAGTTGGAGGTGGTTCAGCTGTCAGCTGACTGGAGGTTGCAGTATTACCCAAATAAAGAAGATTTGAACTTATATGGTGTGGTGTAAATCCTAACAACTTGCTCAGCATAGTATTAATAATGTGCATTATTGATTGATACATAAAAGCGCACTCAATCCCTGTCCCCGATTATTTTATCACCACTAAACCCCCTTCACTATTATTACAGATTGCATCACTTTTTGTCTCCTACGTTTCAATTCTTCCAACATCTTGAGTTGATTACAAAACCTGATCTATTGCATCTTCCATAATCATCTCCATTTCACACTTTCTTCCTTTTGGAAAACATATTTTTATCTTTGCATCTACATCTTAAAAGATTAATTCATAAAATGTAAACAAGAGAAAAAGAACTATGCAAAAAATAAACAAAATAATTATAGGCATTAGCATGCCCTCACCCAAGCAATCTCTTTCCAGTCTCAGAAAACCAGGAACCTACTGATTCCCATAGCCTATACTCTTCAAAAGATTTGAGTTCAGGAGAGACATTATTAATATTAGAAACGCAAGCAATAAGGATCCTGGTGTTATCTGGAATGAAGGTGCAGTACTCTCTTACCTTCAAAAACCTTTATATTGTGAATTCCTTCATGAGAAGATCTAGCGTTAGGCGGTTTTGCTAATATCTGCACACATAGCAATTAGCTTGTTATTCAGTTGAGTTAAAGTACCAGCAGTGCTAGACGCAAGCCAAACCACAAGCATAATCTTGTAATTTTCACTTCATTCATAGCCAGCCCAATAACTGGAATCAGAGATCCTAATACATCTAGCACAATTTGTACAAAACCTAATTTCACGTTACTGTGATACTACAGTGAAAGTTTTGGTTAATTAATTTTTGTTCAAACAAGTACACGTGAAACATACCATGGCATAAACCACATATGCAGATGTGCAGCGTATAATATACATTTTTTTTGTTGAAGGATAGAGGAGCCTTATGTCTCACTCAGGCTTCGCTTGTCATACGTCTTGGCCCCTCTCCACATACAACAATGGAAAAAATTGCATGTTCCACTGAACATCTGCATATATTATAACATACATATGGTATTTTATATAACCTGTTTGCAACAAATATTTTACCTATCATAATGCTGAAATAATCAATCTTTCATTTACCTAAAATGTTAAATGTTCTTTCGTTTCCTTACATTATCCCTATTTTTCAAGCAGATGTTAAAAACATTCAGTAAAATCGTGCATGGAAGGCACGTAAGAACTACCGCTCTCACGGGAAAATGAGGATTCTTTAAACGGTTTTACCGGATGTAATGGGGCTTTTCAATAACGCAGTGAAGTACTTCCATTTACAAGGCCATTTCTGCAAAGTAGCTGTAATACTTGAAGTCTGTACTCAAAGTGCAAATGTAAAAATACGCAATCTTTTTTAATGTGCTCGCCGTCGACTTTATAGCAGCAGGGAAAGAGACTTGCTATTCTGTCTGGTTAAAGCATAGCAATGCGCACTGGAAACATAAGGGAGGTGATTGTTTTATGACTGTGCAGGACGGTGAAATGTTATCATAATACAATAAAATAACAGTGAAGCATTATGACTTGATTTATAGCGATGGTTTCAAATAACCTGGGCTCAACCAGTTTGCACAGTTACCCAAAAGAGATCCAGTTTTTCTTTTGAAATTTGAATTTAGACTTCCTGTGCTGCCTGCAATTATGCTTTGTAAAAAAATGATGAAAGACAAGTACACACTTTTTGCAAGGAGTTTAGATCAGGGGTATTTTTTTATATTGATGAGTGCACATTTAAAGGTAGGGCTTCTGGCCCTCAGCAGCACATATGCGCACAAACTAAACAGGCAGCAATTTCTGCACAAAGATACACATAAGCACACCCAGTGAATGCGTTTTTTTAGGGCAGATGCAGCAATATACAATATGGGCCCAAGCCACAAAGGTAAACTTAAGGCCTAATTGCGACATTGGCAGTCTGAGGACCACCAATGCAGCGGTGGCGGCGGGACTGCCTCACTCCAGTTGGTCTGACCACCACTTTATGGGGGTCATTACAACATTGGCGGTAAAAGCCGCTTACCGCCGTGCAGAAGACCGCCAATACACAGCCGCGGCCGCCGAATTCCGCCACAGCTATTATGACACACATCTCGGAATCCGCCGAAATTCAGACACCCACAAAAGTCTGCCACACCAAAGGTCAGTGATAAACTGGCGAAAACAAAACCTCCACCTCCACCCCAACAGAAACACGCCCATGCTATTACGACCCACGAATCCACGCGGCGGTCTTTCAACCGCGGTATTCCATTGGCGGTAAACACCGCTGCGCTCAAAATACACACACATCTCCAAAACACCGCCACATTGGACAATTCCAAATACACACACCTGATACACATACAAACACCACTCCCACACACCCAATGCAATATAAAACACACACCCACATCACCCACAAACCTCTACGACCACAATTCACGACCGAAGCCCAGAGAGACAGAGAGCACAGCAACTGAGAACCCCACCACACAGAGGCACACAACACCATCACCCATACAACATTACACTTACAATACAACACACACCACTACACATCACCACACACATCAACACTGACACCACCCCACACATCACCCACACCACCCCATGTCACGCCAAAGACACCCCCGGTTTTCCGAGGAGGAGCTCCGGGTCATGGTGGAGGAAATCGTACGGGTAGAGCCACAGCTATTTGGCTCACAGGTGCAGCACACATCCATAGCCAGGAAGATGGAGCTATGGCGCAGAATAGTGGACAGGGTCAACGCTATGGGACATCATCCAAGAAATCGGGAGGACATCAGGAAGAGGTGGAACGACCTACGGGGGAAGGTGCGTTCAGCGGTCTCCAGGCACAACATTGCGGTTCAGCGGACTGGCGGCGGACCCCCACCTCCTCTCCCACAACTAACAACATGGGAGGAGCAAGTCTTGACCATTATGCATCCAGAGGGCCTCGGAGGAGTTGGTGGAGGAATGGACATTGGTAAGTCAAATCTTAACTATCAGATCCCCACCCTACCTGCATGCTATCACACACCCCCACCCTTGCCCCCTCCCCTATCACTCAAACTCCTCACTAATGTACCAATAACACAAACCACCCATCTCAACACCAAGCCCTGCATGACACAACTAAGCATGGTCACCCCTCACTAAAGCATGCTCACTGCACATACCCATAACAACCCCTTAAAGATCATCACACAAACCCACACACAGGAATGCTTGCACTGGTGTACACAGTGAGCCACCCATTGCACACCATGACACACACACATGCAATAATCATGCTCTTATGCCCCTGCAGGATCACGAAGGACCGTCACCACACCGGAGGGTCCAGACAACTCCACTCCACCCACAGAAGAGGCCCACAGTGACGATAGCAGCTCTGCCCTACTGGATCCTGATGACCAGCCCGGACCATCGTGGCCCTCGGGACAGTCGGTTCCCCTTGCACAGGCACAGCCCAACACTGACCTTCCACCCTCTGGTAACACCAGCACAGCACCCACCCAGCGGGCCCATACCTCCGTACCCAGGACAGGTCAATCAGCGGTGTGTCCACCACTACAGGGAACCCAGGATAACCCACCACCCCAACAACAACAGGGACCTGGGGGCAGTGGTAGTGGGCACACGGTCCAGGGGACGGAGGCACAGGAACACAGGGGAACTGGGAGGGCTGCTGTGCAACAGGGGCGGACAGGCCAAGGGAACCCACTCTCCACGAGGCCCTATCCTCCATCATAGGAGCCTACCACCACTCCCAGGAGACGATGGCGAGGAGGAGCAGTATTTGGGGTTCAGGGAGGAGCTCAGGACCATCAGCTCCGCCCTGGGCACCATCGTAGGGGTGCTGAAGGACATACAGCACACCATGAGGGACACCCTGACACTACCCTGGACGATGAACTGCCCACCACCTCCGCCAGCGCTAGTGGACAGGATGCCCCGCCACAGGACCACCACACCAGCACCCCACCACCTGCAGACGGACAACCACCACGCAAGCGGTCCCTGAGATCCAGGAACAGGACAGAGCAAGATGGCAAGACCCCCGCCAGGAAATGAGACCACCCTGATTGTTCTCCCACTGTCCCACTTTGTTACCCTGTCCATACTTAAACTGCCCCAGCTCCACTTCCTATGCCCATATGGGCAGTGCACCTGTGTGACCAATGGACTGGACTCTGCCATGGACATTCCTCCACCGTCCCCCATCACCAAATTACAACCCCCCTCCATTTTTAGCACTTAAATAAACACCCTTGAACCACAAAACAATCTGGAGTCAGTCTGTGATGTAGTAAATATGTATTATCAATGACAGTGTCATAATGCGTTTCCTATTGTAAAGCCAACATACCGATGTCACACATCACAAGTCCTTGAAGGATGCAAGCAGATGACACACGTTGGTAACCACACCTGTGAAACCGTAATGGAAAGGTACAACTCAGTGACCAAATACTGCTATGAAATGCCAGACAGGATAGAGGTAGACGTGTGAAAGTCAATGTGATGGTAAAAATGCCAATGTTCTCACCTGTGTGTCACTGGAAATATTGCTGTATGACTGACTCCCTGTTGTCGATGTTTTCATCCTCAGCTTCCTCCTCATCACTGTCCACAGGCTCCACAGCTGCCACAACACCGTCATCTGGACCATCCTCCTGCAGAAAAGGCACCTGGCGTCGCAAAGCAAGATTGTGAAGCATCGAGCAGGTGATGATGATCTGGCACACCTTCTTCGGTGAGTAGAATAGGGAACCACCTGTCATATGGAGGCACCTGAACCTGGCCTCAGGAGGCCAAAGGTGCGTTCGATCACCCTCCTAGTCCGCCCATGGGCCTCATTGTAGCGTTCCTCTGCCCTGGTCCTGGGATTCCTCACTGGGGTCAGTAGCCATGACAGGTTGGGGTAACCAGAGTCCCCTAATAGCCACACACGGTGCCTCTGGAGTTGACCCATCATATAAGGAATGCTGCTATTCCGCAGGATGTAGGCATCATGCACTGAGCCAGGGAACATAGCATTTACCTGGGAGATGTACTGGTCTGCCAAACATACCATCTGTACATTCATCGAATGATAACTCTTCCGGTTCCTGTACACCTATTCACTCCTGTGGGGGGGGACCAGAGCTACATGGGTCCCATCAATGGCACCTATGATGTTGGGGATATGTCCAAGGGCATAGAAGTCACCTTTCACTGTAGCCAAATCCTCCACCTCAGGGAAAACAATGTATCTCCTTACGTGTTTCAGCAGGGCAGCCAACACTCTGGACAACACGTTGGAAAACATAGGCTGGGACATCCCTGATGCCATGGCCACTGTTGTCTGAAAAGACCGACTAGCAAGGAAATGGAGCACTGACAGCACCTGCACGTCAGGGGGGATTCCAGTGGGATGGCGGATTGGTGACATCAGGTCTGGCTCCAACTGGGTACATAGTTCCTGGATAGTGGCACGGTCAAACCTGTAGGTGACGAGTAAATGTCGCTCCTCCATTGTTAACAGGTCCACCAGCGGTCGCTACACCGGAGGATTCTGCCATCTCCTCAAATGTCCCAGCTGACGGTGCCTAGGAAGGACAACAGCGACCACAGAGTCAACAAATTCCCAGGTATGTACCCACAGATACACAGAACACGACACCAAACACAAAACCCTTCCTGTATGTGTGGTGAGTGTAGACCTAGCTATGTGTGACGCAGTAGTAAATGAAGCCATGTGGGCCCCTGAAATGGTGGCTGCCTGACCTCTAAACTGGGACAATGGGATGTGAGGTAACTGCGCTGGCGTTGTACCCCGTCGCGGTAGGCGGTCGTGGACCGCGGCGCAATGCTGCATTGGTTAACCTTGGACCCTATGGGTCCAAGGAGCCAATGACGAGGTGTGCCGGCGGTGATGATACGCACCGCCGCGGACGTCACCACCGGGGACGTGACCGCCATTTTCTATCTGTTCAATCACTCGATACCTGATCTTCGACAGGAGAGGACCTACACTGCAAGTGCTGCTGTGACCTTGGTCTGGAAGATACAATGGCTGCTGCGTCTGGGGAAAGGGCACCTGCTTTCACTGCTCAGGAGTTGGAGTCTTCCAGACCAACAGGTAAGTACACAGGGAGCACGTTGTATGGGCTAGGCCTGGGTGGAGAGGGCTGGTTGTAAGAGGGAATGGGGCAGAGTTCAGGGAACATGAAGGACTGTGAATGCATGTGCCACATGGCAAGGGTAGGGATGGGGGCCACTCACATCGACGGTGCAGTTGGTAATGACTTCTCTTTTTCCCTTGTGCATGTCATGTAGGTCATTGCCCAGGAGGGCACAAGTATCGTCACTGGTCAGGAGACCACCGCCGGAGTCAGTGCCCAGGAGGGCCCCGGCACCCACAGCCCCGCTGGGCAATGAGGGACCGTCATGCCACACACCAATGCACAGGTCAGAGACCGCCATGACAAAGCACCGCTGAACAGGCCAGAGACCGCCATGGCAAAGCACCGCTGAACAGGGCAGAGACCGCCATGGCAAAGCACCGCTGAACAGGGCAAGCACCGCTGAACAGGGCAGAGACCGCCATGGCAAAGCACCGCTGAACAGGGCAAGCACCGCTGAACAGGCCAGAGACCGCCATGGCAAAGCACCGCTGAACAGGGCAAGCACCGCTGAACAGGCCAGAGACCGCCATGGCAAAGCACCGCTGAACAGGGCAGAGACCGCCATGGCAAAGCACCGATGAACAGGGCAAGCACCACTGAACAGGCCAGAGACCGCCATGGCAAAGAACCGCTGAACAGGCCAGAGACCGCCATGGCAAAGCACCGCTGAACAGGGCAGAGCACCGCTGCAGCAGGAAAAGACCGCCACATCAAGCATCGTTATCCCATGTGCAGCTGGGACAGTGACGGGACAGGAACTGTCACGGGGAGCCTAATCCAGACTAGGCACCAGTCCCCCTCCAGAACCAGTGGAGAGATCCATCCACTACCTCCGTCCTTCACAGGATGAAGCACTCTCGGCACCAGTCCCCCTCCAGATCCAGTGGAGAGATACATCCACTACCTCTGTCCTTCACAGGATGAAGCACTCTGGGCACCAGTCCCCCTCCAGAACCAGTGGAGACTGTTATCCACTTGAGAGACTGTGGCTTTGCACTCCCCAGAATATGGCAGTGGGCAACCCACCCACTGTAGAGACTTGTGGATTGGCGGGTTGTGATACTGTGGGCGATACATTGTCTTCCGCCTGTCTGTTGGCGGTGACCGCCACGCTGCTTGTCTGTACCGCCGTGGCGGGCGGAGTGTTAAAGTGGCTGTATATGTTGGCGGTTTCCACGGTCACGGTTGAAATTCCCTTTTTTTGTCCGCCGGCCTGTTTGCGGTATTACCGCACCTTTAACACCGTCCGCCAGGGTTGTAATGACCCCCCTATGTACCTGGCAGTCGGACCACCAGGAGACTGCCGTCCCCACAAGGAGCATAGTTCCTGATGGGCTGATGACAGTTGGAGTCATGGTCAACCATGGCAGCACTAAATTCAGTGCCACCACCCTGATCATGAGTCCAGTTTAGACCCTGCCATGAAAAGGCTGGCGGAAAGCCAGTGCTGGGGTCCACAGGGGAGCTCCTGCACTGCCAAGACCATGCCATCGGCAGTGTAGGGGGCCCCTGCCCAGCACCCTTGGAATGTGCACTGTCTGCTTGCACTGCTTTTCTCTGAGGTTGCTGTAGTGCTACGGTATTGGCCTCGGCTCCATTAAGGGAAGCCACCGCTTCTGCCGGGCTGACTGGTGGGAACCTCGTAGTATGATGTTCCCTCTGGTCAGCCCAGTGGGAACATCGTAATAAGACGGGGGTGAGGCAGCCAGGTTGACTGGCAACTCATCCTTGTGAGTTTGGCGGTTGGCTTGTCAAACTCGTAATGAGCCCCTTAGACTTTTGTGTAAGTTTACAATTGTTTGCAATTCACAAAAATATTTCACTAATACTATTATTAGGACTGTGTAGTCTCTGCACATAGAAAGATAGGACTGCCATATCTATTTATGTGCACAAACTCTAAAGTCTACTGGAGGAACAAAACGCAAAAGGAGATAGAACTGTCCCATCTTTTTTTCTGTGTAGACTCCATTGTAAAGATACTACTAGTAAAATACATTTGTGAATAACAAACAATTGTAAACTTACAAAAACGTGTAATTTTACCTTTTCGAATCAGGCCTTATAATTAATGTAATTAATATAACAAGTCCAATGTTGTAAAGCAGTGCCTCTCAACTTTTTTATTTCCATGGTCCCCACTTAATCCCTACTGGAATCAGAGATACCCCACTCTACCATTGACATCCACTGAGTCGTTATTGGTATCTGGGAATTATGATGATTTGAACCGCAAAGCAACACCCAAAAATACAGAAACAAGTATTTGTCAAATAAATACAGAATTGTTAAAACTATTTATTTAATTCTCAAAC
This sequence comes from Pleurodeles waltl, assembly GCF_031143425.1. Taxonomy (NCBI): domain Eukaryota; kingdom Metazoa; phylum Chordata; class Amphibia; order Caudata; family Salamandridae; genus Pleurodeles; species Pleurodeles waltl. The sequence goes on from NC_090442.1 coordinate 689,203,218, forward strand.
AAATATAAAAGATATATACATTTTTCTTTTAAAGGGAAAGTTGGAGCATTTCTAAATTCAACCGATGTCACCAATTTTACATACTATATAATCTTTGATGTGTTGGTAATGATGTCATGAACACATTAGTGGATCTCAACTTATTTTTTTCAGACTCCAGTTTAAAATGTTTTCACAATTAGAGGACATATTTAAATTTTTTACTTTTCAATTTTGCTTCTCTATTTGTGTTCACCATATTAATCTGATAATAATATTTAATTTTCTAACTAGTTGCAGACCCACAGAGTAGGCATTGCAGACCGCTAGGGGATTCCAGGACCGCAAGTTATGAACCATTGTTCAAAAGGTTCCCATATCTTTTATCCTCTTTCTTCACATCCTTTTTTGTGCATTTTTCTAATACATTTTCAGCATGAAAGCTGACTAAAGAATGGGCCCATTGCTGGTGAAGTGTGAGGAGCTCAATATCTAAACAGGCTGGAGCAATGCATATGTGAGCGATAATAATGGCCAGAAATATCACATTATGATATTCACTAAAATCATTGTCTCAACTATCTATTACAAATATGATTAGTTGTGCAGCAGGTGTAATCTGTATACCTGATATTTTTCATACCTCATTTTTCCTGCAGGAAAGAGAATGTGTATATTATTTTGTCAGTACAAAATTCACCTAACCAGTTAATTGCAGGGTTTTCACATATCCTTCAGTATTTAGTGTAAACATTTCCAGAAATAATATAGACTTCCATATTGGAATTTAATAATTGTGTTTCATAATTCTATAAGTTGTACACCAAATTTTCCAAGTCTTGATAGATGAGTGTACTACCTTGATGCACACTTTTTGTAATAGCTCTGCTCACTGTCGTGGATCCACTTTAGTTTGTTTGGTTATAGGAGTTTAGCTTAGCTTCGGCTTGCAGGCCTGTGTCCTTTTACCTAGATAAATATGCTTTGATATTATTCATTTTATTTATTCATTTTAGCAGTACTTGCAGTTCTTGCATTATATATGATTTTTTTTTATTTTATAGTCAGTTGCCATTCTGTGAAAGTGTCATTATGAGTAATGTACGTATTGGATCGTCATCATGTCCCTTTGCTTCATGTTAGGTGAGAACAGAATGTGAACATGTTAGAATTTTTTTTATCATTTTGCCGATGCAAATTTGCACACACAATCTAAGGCTTAAGTACATTCCTAAGTCAGAATGTCTACACGGACAATAATGTGGGCTTATAAAAACACTTAGGGCCTGATATATACTTTTTTTGCGCCGCATTTGAGTCATTTTTTGATGCAAAAGTGGCACAAACTTACAAAATTCAATTATATTTTGTAAGTTTGTGCCACTTTTGCATAAAAAAATGATGCAAATGAGGTGCTAAAAAAGTATAAATCAGGCCCTGTGTGAGACCAAGGTCATTAGACGGGGTTCCGCCCAGGATTTTCCATCTATACTGTACGTCACTTTGCAGCAGACCGCAGCCTTTATGTCTCTACAAAGCCTGATTTAGAGACTAGAGTCTGACCTTGTCCTAAGGAAACAGGGGTTGGGTCACTTCTCATGCACATGAGATGTGCAGATTAAGTTTATCACACCTTGCTCTCTTTAGGGTAGTTAATTAACAATATAGGTGGTCATTGTGAACATGGCGGTAAACACCACACCGCCGGCGGTGGGGGTAATTACTGCCAACAGGCTGGTGGTCTAGACCGCCAAATAATGAAGCCAATGAGAAACAAGTAGCAGTCCATCCACACCCCACCATTTTTGTAGTCCTGACGACGACGGAGGAGGCCGCACAGGGGGCGGCGGAAAGGTCCTACCCGCCCACCAAATAATGAAACACCACACCGCCATCAGTTCCGTTAAACCGTGGTTGGAACAAACACTATAAAAGAAAACACTAACCGGAGGCACACAGAACACGCTGACGCAGACATGGAGCAAGAGTTGGAAATAATGCCTGTGCTGCTCCTTGCCATATTCCTCCATGACTGTGACTGATGACGAAGACAATGATGGTAAGTACCGCAGCCTAGTACACATGGGAAGAAAGGTCACAGTTACACACCCACCCACCCCGCAATGCATTCCCAACCCCTCCCACCATCCCAAGCCATACATACCATAACAAAATGTACTTACCAGACACAAGCCAACAAATACCTGCACCAATGTACACACCTGTGCACACCACACCCCCACAGTGAAACACTGGACAACGTCACTATATTGTGCCAACAGCACAGCTTGGCACTTGATTTTAATTACAAGGAACAAATGTAATGTCCAAATAAGGCCTTGGCCAGTCCATTGCAAAGTTCCTGAAGGGTAAATGCAGCCCAAACTTGACCCCCACGTGTGCAAAGGAAACTCCACTGGAAAGGGGCATCAATGGGGCAGCCAGGCACCTCAGGGAACAGGGGCAGGGGATGGCGGGGGTGGGGACTCAGGTCTGGAAGAGGAGGTTTTGGGCTTAGGTTTGGGAGGTGGAGGGGGTTTGGACTTTTCCTTGGAAAGAGGTGGAGTGGGCCTGGACTGGGGGGTGGCAGAGGGACCTGGGGCAACAGAAGGCTTCTTTCTCCCTGGGGAAGGGGCACAAGAATGGGAAGGGCGGACTGGGGCGGACTTAGGCGATGAAGCAGTGGACTGGGCAAGGGCATGGGAATGTTGAGGGACAAGACGGGGTGGGCCAGTGGGTTCAAACAGGTCAACACGGGACAGGAAAAGCTTCTTAGGAGCAGTTGGAGGGGATCTGGAGCCAGGTCTGGGAGTGGAGGTTGAGGGAGTGCTCATACCAGGTGTAGGTGTGCCAGACGTGGATGTAGGTGCCTGTTTAGTATGCTTATGTGTGGTGGATGTGTGTGGTGTGGATGTGTGCGAACGTTTGAGTGTTTTGGGGAAGGGGGTAGACTCTGCCTCCTTTGAACCGTGGGCTGCTGCATCCCTACTTGCCGGTGCCTCAACTCGCTTGCCAGATGATGCTAATGTACACAGGGACACCGAGCACAGGCGTGGGGAAACAAAACAAGAAAGAAGTATGCCAAATCCTGAAAATATGTACATTTTGGGGCACAGACACTCCCACCCAGGTCATGCACGAACCCTCAGCAGACACAACATACATTATGAATGTGCCCCTGACTAGTAGGCATGACCCCGGCATATACAATATAACCTTCATGAAACACAACTCTGATACACTGTGTGAAGTTAACCCATGAGAGACCATGCCAAGCTAATACAGCTACAAGTTCATAAGGCCACAATGAATGCCAGATGACAAAAAGGGGACCCATCATAGGCCTACAGACCCTTCCAAAACTAGCTATGACACTATCCCAAGGATGTGGAGGGGGCAGGACTGTAGGGACACGTCTGTCTAAGTGCCTGGCACTACAATGCATGCATCCCACAGCACCCAAATACACCCATCAAAGTGGTATCACAACAGTGTTGGTACTCACCACCTTGTGGCTGCGGTGCTGCCTTCAAGCACCCATCCAAATCCAGATAGGCCACCACCAGAATGCGGGCTATTAGGGGGGTCAGGGTCCGACGGGCACCACTTCCTCGTTGGTAGGCCTTCCCCAGCTTGGCCTCTCTGGTCTTCCTGGCCCAGCGCCTCGTGTCCTCCTACTGCTTCCTACAGTGGCTGCTCCACCGGTTGTAGACCCCGAGGGTCCACACTTCCTTAGTGATGGCTTGCCACAGGCCTTTCTTTTGATGGGCGCTGACCTTCATGGGACACACAGAGCAAAGAAACAGATCTCAGTGTGGGTGCCCCGTACACAAATGCCATACCATTTCATACTGACATGGCCCATGGAGACATGCATATGAGCAAATTACAAGCAGAAAGTGCCAGACAACCTACGGCTGGACAGTCACACATTGAACACACATGCATACAGGCATCCACCACAATCACACACATCTAAGGATGACAGATGACAACTAACCTGCTCCTCTGGTCACCGAAACAACTTCTCATACAGGGGTAGGACCCCATCCACCAGCTTCTTCAGATCCTCCACGATGAAGGCTGGGGCCCGTTCCCCTGTCAAATGTGCCATCTCAGGGACCAGAGATGGGACACAGCAGCACACGCAGTGGAGTACTACCCTTCACGTGATGCAGGAGTCAAGTGTCAAGGGTCTGTCAAAATAGTGGTAGATACCACAGCGGTGTGCACCGTCACCACCGGCGGTGATCATGACTGGCCCAGGTTCCCCATTGACAACCATGTAATCCAATGATCAGGTGCACGGTGGTTAACACCACCTATCACCATGATGACTAACACCAGTGGAATTAAGTCACTTCCACGCTACCAAACCTGGATGGCAGGAGGCTGCCATTTTACTTTCATCACGTCTCCATAGCCTTGCTGGGGGCCTCATCCATGGCCCCATTCTTTCTCTTACTGACATGATTATTTGATTCACATATGTACTCACGGTTAGAAGTGTGTATACAATGTGATGCCACTATGACAGAGAAACCTTATCACACATTAGCCTGACGGTGTACCTCATTCTTTCTGTTTGTGTGTGTTACCTATGTTTTGGATTACAGTGACATCATGTGATGCAAGTGTATGTTGATACCCAATATGTGTCCTTTCCTCCCCCATAGGTACAGACCCATGTGGTGAGGGAGGGCCTCATCTGTTTACAGACCCTTGGTAGATCTGGCCACTATGGAGGAACGTCACACCTTTATTACCTACCGACTTAATAGAGCTACAATCCATGAACTCTGTGCATTAATGGATCCTGTTCTGAAGCCGGCCAATCGGAATTAGCATTCCATCCCTACAACTGTGCAAGAGCTATCTGTGCTACTTCTTTTGGCCACGGGCTCATTTCAGGTGACAGCGGGCATGGCTGCAGGGGTGTCACAGCCAATAATTTAGCCTGATCCTGTCCAATTTCCTGAATGCATTTGTTCAACACTTGCAAACTTATGTCCAGTTCCCCCAAAGGGCTGAGCTCACCACCATCAAATCTGGATTCTATGCATTTGCTAATATCCCACCATGTTATAGGTGCCATTGATGGAACCCACATAGCCGTCATACCCCCAAGAGTGAATGAACAGGTGTATAGGAACCGTAAGAACCATCACTCCATGAATGTACAATTGGTGTGTACTGCTGATCAGTATTTTTCACATATCAATGCTAGGTTCCCAGGATCAGTCCATGATTCATTTATCCTGAGAAACAGCAGTGTGTCACACATAATGGGACAACTACAGGGGGACAGAGCTTTGCTCATAGGTGAGTGTGTATGACATCTGTTACATAACTGACAGCCAGACTGTATGCAAGTAAAACCTGTTTGTTCAAGTCATCTTTCACCCACCTTTGCAGGTGATTCTGGCTAGCCCAACTTTCAATGGCTCTTGACACCAGTGAGGAATCCCAAGACAGATGCAGAGAGGAATTATAATGAGGCCATGGACGTACTAGGAGGATGATAGAGGGCACCATAGGAATCCTGAAGGCAAGATTTTGTTGCCTCCATCTCTCTGGAGGATCCCTGGGTTATGTCCCTGGCAAGGTGTGTAAGATAGTGGTGGCCTGCTGCATGCTGCACAACTTGGCTATGAGGAAAGCTATCCCCCTTCTGGAAGAGGAGGATGCTGTCCAACCAGCCCTGCCACCTCAGAGGAGGGATGAGAGTGATGGTGTGGAAGAAGAGGAAGAAGAGGGGAAAGATATCAACTCCAGGACCCAGCTGATCCACCTATACTTCCAGTGGGCCTAAGGTATTGATCAATGATGCTGATGTGTTCACTGCACAGTTTCACTCTGACTCATGTAATAAGTACTGTGGTGTCTTTTGTCAGTGACAATACTAAATCATGAATGAAGTGGCATGTGCCAGGGAACGCAATTTTAGGTACAGTATGACATAGTTCAGACGCTACAGTGTGTTGGATCCCCTCCTGCAATAAAAGTGGGTTATGATAGTAACTGCTAATGCATTTACATTCACAATTAATCTCTCATATTGATAAGGAATTTGAGTGCACAAGTGTATTTATTTAATGGCAATATATACATAAGTGTTGGAACAGTGGAAGGTAGTGGGCACATGGTGAAAAACATACTCAGGTACATATGCTCAGCTGTTGGTTGCACTGGGGTATAGTCCATGTGGTCATTGGAAGATGGTGTGATGGCAGTGACATGTCAACAAGGTAGCTCAGTGGCACACAAGGGAGACAGTTCAGGCAGAGTCACTCCCTGGCACTGGTCTTCGTCTTGGCTGGTGTTTCAGTGGCATATCTGGTTCTGAGGGCACGTTTGCAAAGTGGCAGCTGGGCTGGAGGTTTAGGAGGGGTGATGTCCTGTGAATCCTCTGTCACTGCCACCTGTCCAGTGGATGCTGCAGATGTAGATGGCAGTGCAGTGTCCTGGCTAGTGGTAGGGGCCTCCAGGTGGGTGGAGGACTCAGGCTGGCTGTGGGACTGGTGCTGCAGCACCCCTGCAATGGAGGCCATGGTGGCATTGAGCTGTTTCCATTGCACCATGGCCTCCTGGTGGTGTGCTATCTGCAGCCTCTGATTCTGCTCCAAGGTTGCCAGTATCTGGTCCATCCTGTCCTGGGAATGGTGGCATGCTCCCAGGACCTCTAAAATCACTTCCTGGGCTGCTGTATTCATCCTTTGGCCACCCCCCGGGCCACGATGCCCTCCCTCTGGCCCTAGCCCCCTGTGCCTGTGTCCCTGGCACAGGTCTGGCAGTCAAACTTGCACTGGGCCCTTCATCATCCTGCTTGTTGGTGGGTGGAGACTGTGGCCTCTGTACATGTGGGCAGCCAGTTTGTGGACGGGAGACACTGGTGTGTGGCCCAGAGCTGATGATGGTGGCTGAGTGGTAGGGATGTCAGTGGTGTCCTGTGTGGGGCTTCTGGAGGGTGACAGTCCAGGACTGTGGGATGGGCCAGGGATTTCCTCTGTGTCCAGACATCCCTCTGCACTCTCCTGAGTGGGGCCTACCATGGTCCTTAGCTCCCTGTCTGTGAAGCGGGGGTGCTTAGGGGGTGCCATGGTGTGTGTTGTGGGTGGTGTGTTGTAGGTGTATTGGTGAGGGTGCAGTTGTGTGGTTGGGTATGTGGCTTGTGATGGTGTTTGGGAAATGTACGGATTTTGGTGGTGTTTTGGTGTGTGTGACTTGTGTGATGTTGAGTTCAGTGTATGCATGTTGTGTTGTAATATCTGTTGTGCTATTGGCGTTGCGAAGGATTGTGGGGTGTGTATGTGTGTGTTTTACAGTGTTGTGGATGTGTGTCAGGTGTATGGGTTTCAAACTTGCCAATGTGTGTATTTGTTGTTGTTGAGTTCCATTGCTGGCCGTGGCGGTCCTTACCACCAATTGTCGTTCGACATTCACTGTCCGCCAAGCTGATTTGTGCATCATTATTTGGTGGGAGGAGGATTTGTCTGCATGGCGGTGGTGGGGTGGGGTGTACTGCCTTTTCGCCATCGTTGGACCTGGCAGTGGGTGGAGGTTGCAGGATTTTTGGAGGTTTGTCTTTTTGGCATCATTATTCAGCAATGTGCAGTTCACCACCACTAGCGGTCTTTTGTTCACCGTCAGCACAGTGGTCAGTGGTGATTACCGCCAAGTTCATAATGAGGGCCAGAGTGCCTAAAAAATACAAATGAACCTTGAATATTTCCAATGGATTTTTCTGCCAAAATCTAGCCCCTTAAAGTCGAGATCTTATTTCTTTTAATGCATTAGGCTTGCAGAAGCACTTTTGTCATTGCCTCAGGGGTATGAGAACAGCCCAGGCTTGTTTACAGCTCATGTAAAATCAATAGTACATGATATTGACCCGAGGCGTAGTCCTACATTGATGATATTTATCTCAAGACGACCTCCTCAACATTCATCTTGGCATAGTAGATCAGACTGTGCTGGATTTGCTGCTCAAGGCTATAAATTCAATTTAAAAAAAAATAAAAAATTGCTTTTCTCAGTGTCCTGTTCCTGTTATCAGATGAAAGCAAGAGCCTGGCCCTGTACATTCTAGAAAAATGCGCACAACTTCAACTACCAAATACCATCAAGAAACTACATTAATTGCTGGATTTCTTCAATTTTGGCAGAACATACACACCTGACTATGCACAGCGCATAAAATCTTTATGTGACTTTATGACTAGATTTTTATAACAAATATTGGACACTCTAATATACACGCATCCTCAAAAAGCATCAGCAGGACATATTAGAAGCAAAACACTTACACATATGCAACAACAAAACAAAGTTGGTCATCAGAATAATTGCTGGTGCCATGGGATTCACCTATGTCATGTTAAATGAGGGTGACATGGAACCCACAGCATACAAATCCCATTTGTATTCCAATGCAGAACACACATTTGTCATAAATGCCACTATCCCAAGGGAAACGCCTGGTTGTTGTTACCCGGTGCCAGCCTTAGAGGCTCTTACCAAAGCATGGGTTTCTAACACTAAAGCATTACATCCACGCTGGATTCAATGGGCTACCTCTCTGACTGTCACTGATGTTGATTTTATTTTTGACCCAAATTACAAACACACGAATTTCTCCAATATGAGCAGGAGTACCCCACACCTACTAACATAATACTTGACCAATAGCAGACTATCATTTACACTGATGGTTTTGCACAACCAACTGTGGGCACTCAACATCAATATTCAGCCGCTTGCACAGCCGTAAGTGGGGTAATGAGGGATGATGTATTTTACCCTCAAAATACCTACAAGTAGACATTAGGGGGCTGCACTTCACCAGCACTAGCAGAGCTTAAGGCTCTAATCTTGACAGTGGAACATACGGATCTGGGACAGTCCATACTAATTGTGTGCGATTCATATTACTGTGTCAATCATTGTTTTGAATGGGTTTAGAGATTCCAAGGGGAACACCATTAAACACAGAACTTGTTGGGGGTGTAGCTGATCTTAAGGACAGGCTACCTGATGGTCAGGTAGTGCATACATTGTGCCTTCAACGTGTAGGAGTACATGTTTCAGAAAATACATTGGCTGATGAAGCTGTCAAGTTTGCAGTAGCTATGGCTTTGGTTGCTGCAAAAACTCATTTTCACACAAGATTAGATAATGTGACACTGGCTTCTGTGAAAGCTTCGGCTGATGGCCAGCCTTTACCAAAAGCATGCCCTGCAAAATATACATACTGTGTTAGTGGTCAGAATGTTGTATTTGCAACCAATACAGTGATGGGAGATCGTGTGACCCCCAACCAAGATCAGAGACCAGATCTCATTGAAGCAGATCATGAGGGTGTCCCTTCTGCTCATGTAGATTTGGTGACCACAATGTCTCTTTTACAAAAATACTTTTAGTGGCCATGTCTATATAAACAAACCAAACAATATCTCCTTTGTTGTGACATATTCCAACAATTAAAAGGATCCACCATTAAAAGCCCACCACAGACATTCCTCTTAGTGTGAAATAGACCACTACAATGTGTGTAACTGGACCACTGTGCATACAAATACACCTTAGTCTCTGTGGGTATGGCTACAATGGATGGCTGTCACTCAAACAGTTATTAAAGATTTGCAGGTCTTTATTGGTACATATACACATGCAGCAATCCTCTCAGAACAAGGCCCTGCTTTTGCCTCTAGGACTTTCAGGAACAACACAAGGACGATGGGTGTTGAACTCCATTATTCTTCCCCATAGTATCCCGAGGGTAATTCTTAACAGCAAGAATATTAGGTTCGGGCTAAAGTTGGGTTTCACCACCTATATGGGGCCCAAAGAGCATTAAATAAGCTGTCCAGAAGGTCCTTGGGAGGTTGCACCCCTCATGAGATGTTAGTCGGGATACCTATACATGTCCCAGATCTTTATGTTCCTGGAGTGGTGGCAGCAGACATAAATAGACATGTCACTGTTTTACAGGAGCTATAGCAATTTCGAGATGACACTTCAACTGCCTGTATCACCACGTTGAGAATAAGGGATTTGCCAACAACATTTACTGTCTGGATTCCTAAGATTGGGAATCCGGTTTGTGAAAGGATTTCTGTGAAGGCGTTCAGCCCATCCTACAGAGCACTGGTTCCAGCACTAGGTAAACACAACACTAGAACTGTCATCTTACCGCTACTGACTGGTTTTAAAGGCAACAGATTTGTCTCCATTAACAATGCCAAAATGCACCACATGACCAATCCTGCACAGTAGACCATGAGGACCCTTGGGTAGTACCTGCTCTCCTCTCACTTCCCAATAGGACATACCTATGCAAGCAGCAAACAACATTTCTGCAAGTGCCAATTTGTACAACAATGATACAATTGCCTCCTCAAGCATGCGGAGGGTGGAGAATGATCTTCTCCAGTCACCACTTCATTGACAAGACAAGTTCAAGATGTGGAACTATACTACTCCAAATCAACACAGACAGACAGCATTGTCTGCTATGAACCTCCACAACAAGCGGGTCCATCCACCAGCTATGTACCAGCACCTGTGTTTGCACACACTGCTTCTGGTTACTTCATCAATATTGATGACGTTTTCTTCTGACTCATCTGCTTTTACAATAGAATCTGTATCAATGACATGTAAGCTGTACATATGGCTTAAAATAACTATTTGGTTTATCCATGATATTACCTGTGGATAATGTTGGCAATGCTTGCATTTCTGCTTTGGACTGGTTTCGTCATTGTTTTCTTTCTCTTGATAAATGGTCATTATCTTCCTCAACGCTCTGCTGTTGAACCTTATTTCTCTTTTCATAAGGTTCAAAGAGACTTGTCCTTTGTGAACATTTCAGCAGTTCCGATCCCAGATTGGAATGTTTGGGATAAAGTGCCCTGTGACATATACGGTCCTGCTAAAGTCATTCAGATTCCATATGTGTTTAAAGTATCAGTGACTAATTTTACTACACCAGGTGTTGTTTCTGATGACTGGGATGTTTAGATAGTTGATTTTATGCTTGCTGAGCTAGGCTACTACACTGTATTTGAAAGTGAAGATTGGAACATGAACACAGTGAATTGTGGGGAAATTTTCTTTTTGACCATTGGGGAAATTACTTTCCGCACCGAGCTAGTAAACCCAGATCAGTTTTCAATTACACACAATGGGAGCATTGTCCAACTCCACTTGTGGGAGCTCCAAAACATATATAGAAACATTTGCATATTTTAGTGGGCATGACACTAGAAATGCTGAGTCATATTATTTCAAAGTGCCACCTTCCAGAATGAGGAAAATCTTTTTGACAGACACAAAACTAATTTATTCAGATCCCTTTGTTTCCTGACTTTCTTTTGAGGGCTCTGAGTACTGGAAGAACACTATTGATGTGAAGAGTGTGTCGGAAAAAAAGATTGGCAGACATGGGGTAGGGAAGCTATGTTTAGAGTATGCCTTTTTCCCCTGCAAAGGACTTTTTAAAAGAAACTGTCCAACAAACATTATGCTTCGGGTTAGCAAACATAAAATAAATTAACACACCCAGCGCCCCACACCAGCTATATTCCACAATTGTTAAACACTTTTAAATGTCACTGGAGATTACTAACGGCTTGGGTTCAGAATAGTACTGTTAATTCCTCACTTTCAAGTCCTGGCGGGTGATTATTGTGGTCAAGGGACACAAATGGTTGCCTGGCACATTTTGTTAATGTGTCAGGAGGTTTCAAAGCAAGGTGGCCAAACCCTTGCTATGTCTCGATGAGCACTTTTACTATTGTTACTGCATACAGTGTGGGTAAACTGTCCCAACAATGGTTACATTCTTCCACCCTAGCAGCTGTCAAACTACAGCTTAGTCTTTCTGAGGAAATAGACTTACAACATTTCATGTTAGGACCTAGGAAGCCACACTAACAACACTTCCTGTATGCCATATAATAAAATAAATTTGGAAGCTTTCTCGAATGGAAGCTGCTGCCAGTTTAAGGCAGATAGATAAGGAAAACTTGGAAAAAGGTTTTAGCTGTTATTGATAATGGCATGAACACTTTGGCTTTGTCCAACAGAATTTGTACTTTAAATAGTATTGTGTTGTCTCTGATTGACATCATTCTGAACAACAAGTTTTTTTTACAACATGGGCAGAGTCAATCATACAGTTAGGTTAGACATTGCAAGTTTTGAAAAATGGCTGCAAGCCCTCGAAACACATACATAGTAGCAAAATATTTCCTGATTTTAATTTATCCAGGCAACAACAGACAATGGTGAAAAAAGAAGTTACTTACATCATGCTTAGCATAGAAAAGTTAGAAAAGTTGCCTTTTACTGTGGCAGAAATTCCCTCAGCGGCATAGCTAATACATGGAGTCATCATTGTGCCCATTTCCACCTTTAACTTCACATCCTTTTTTAAACATTTTGCTGTAGGCAGATATGAGGCTAGCAATGAAGGGACTTATTTAAGTCATCGGTCCTGGGTTTGTCAGCACCTTCCAGACTGTGTTCGGAGTCATACCTTCACCTATATACTCACTGTTTTCTGGTGTCTTCGTCGGATTCCCAATTACTTTGGCATTGATTGGCGGTATATTGCTGATACTATTTACGCAGTGGCTGCCCTACTTCAGCCAAGCAGAGTGATAGAGCTACCACTAACCCAGCAGTGTTGTGATCACATGATGCATTATTTCAGAGCCTCCTTGTTGAAAGAGCTGGAGCATGATTGGTTATTGACATTCAGACCAGTCCTAACCTGTGTGCAGCCGGTTTTCCACTACATTTGGTGCACCTTCGAATGTGCACCAATAGTGTGTCTTTCCACGCAGCCCCTGCCTCTTGTGGACAAGGATCTATTAATGTTCTCGATGAGGGTTTATTCATGGACATGTCCCTGGAGTTTGAGGTTCTTATGAGCCACGTTTATGGACTTCCTAGCTTCTACGACATCTGGCACAATGGGTGGTGCTGCCTCCACAGGTCATACTGCATTTGAGGATCATGCACACTTCTTCTCCGTGGATCCTTGTGCTAATCCTTTGATTGATCTATTGCCTGCCAAAATGGTGTCCTTTTTGGTCTCAGTCTTCATTGATGACATCGGAGGCCTTTTGCAAGATCACGATTATTGATAATTTGACCATTGGCTTTTTTTTTAAGTATAAAGTGTGACACCCAAATGCCTTTCAAATTCAGGCAGTTTTCCAGCCTGTTTTGTCACTGTTGACGTTATGGGCCTCATTTTGACTTTGGCGGTCTTTTGCCTAGACCGCCGTGGTTGCAGCTGCCAAAAGACCGACATGTTGGCGGTAAACCGAATGCCGTATTAAGAGTCAGACTGTGAAGTCCACTGAGAAACAGTCAAATTCCCAAAACTGCCAGGACAGTGGAGGACGGAAAAGAGGTGGTCCCACCAACAGCACCGCCAGCCCGACAAAAATCCTCTCATCGTGTTATGATCCACAAATCACAACAGTGGTTCTTCAATGGTGGAAAGCCTTTGCCAGTGCGAATCGCCGCGGTCCCAACTAACTTCTGTCAAAATACCATACCACATTGGACAGTTTTAATACCCCACTCCTGATGCACATCCACACACCTGACACACCTACTCACTGCACTATATAACACAGCGCTACACAACCCACAGTCCTTTGCAATCAAAATACCACACACAGTCATAGACAACCAACATCCCAGAGAGTTAAAATTAGCAAGGATAGGCAACTATTTACACTTAACGATGCACACATCATACACCTGCACAACATACAAAGCACACACATTAGTATCATGCACAATCCACAACACCAGTCACCCACTCACATCACAGCACCTACATCTCACTATTTACCTAACTCTGCATCTTTCACTTTGATCACAACCACACTATTTACACAACCACTACCATGTCCCCACAAAAACACCCATGTTTCACTGATGAGGAGTTCAGGGTCATGGAGGATGCAATTGTCAGGGTAGAGCCAGACCTCTTTGGAGCACAGGTCCAACAAACATCCATTGCCAGGAAAATTGAGTTGTGGCAAAGGATAGTCATCAGGATTAATTCTGTGGGCAGTTATCCATGCACAAAGGAGGACATCAGGATGAGGTGGAACAACCTCAGGGGTAAGTTCTGTCCCATAGCATCCAGGCACCCGGTCTTGGTACCGAAGACTAGCGGTCACTCTACTTTCACAGCCTGGAATGAGAAGATCTTGGACATACTGCATCCTGAGGGCCTGACAGGAATACCTGGGGAGTGGAGTCTGGTAGGTACCAACAATATTCATTCACACACATGTCTCGTTCTGCTTGCTCTCTCACCACCTGTACCCACCCCAAATTACATTCCAACCACTACAACTCTCTACTAATCACCTAATACACCTTCTTGGAACACCACGTGCCCACTAAACACACCTGGCCCCTAGCCCTTGGAAATGGCAAGTTAAGCACTGGCTAATCTTAGCACTACAACTCTCAGAAAGCTAAATCCCAACATAGTCAACACCAGTACACTGCAGCAACTATTACTTGTCATGCATGTCAAAGCAATATCCGATCTAACCTATCTTGATTGTACTAGTGTAGAACAGAACGTATCAATGACAGCTATGCAATGGCTCACTCACACTAACATCCCAAGCAAAACACAGCTGTAGCTGAGTTCCCATATAAAATGGCCACAGATCAAAGATCCCAAACTTGAAACATGCTAACCTTGTTTGGAAAGTCAGATGGCTGAGTGGATGCACATGCAGTACATCCAGATGCAGGCTAATGTCCATTGTAAATAGACCAATGTGTATTCTACAGCTCTTATTTGTGCAAGCTATCATGCGGTTTACACCACCATGGAAAGGCTGGCGAAATGGGTGCCCCTGCACTACCCATGCACTTGGCATGGGCAGTGCAGGGGCTCCCATGCACAGCCCTGTCGCGCATTCCACTGCCTGAATTACGGGCAGTGGAATGTGCAATGGGTTCCGCTGCACCCATCACACCGCCACATTGGTGCCGGCTGCATTAGGAGCCAGTGTCAATGTTAAGGCCCCATTCACCGCCGGCCCTGTGATGAAACCCCAAAGTGTTATTTTCAAAGTATACCTAAACTAGCCAGCATGTTTGAATTGCAAAATGAGTTTTTTTTTCCAGAAATGTGTTTTGGTTTTTCTTAAGATATGAAAAGACGCAGTGCAACAGTGTGGGTTGGAGAGACATCAATCTGGATTTTAGATGTTGGATGCCTGATATATTTCTCGTGAGGGTAGAGATCTCTTTCTCTTTTGCAATCGAACAGGGTCATTGGGTTGCTGGCATGAGAAAGATGAAGCACCTGACAGGCCCTACAGTGATGCATTTTAATTCATTATTTGCTTTGCATTATAATATAGATACATATATTTGCTGTGTATATTGCAGTGGAGAATCATTTTGGTATGTTTTTGTTTCATTATTGTGAATTTTTAAATGAGTGCTTTCAACATATTAATTTCCTTTTAGGAACCTCGCATAGTGAAATAATAAGGCCCATATTTATACTTTTTGACGCAAAACTGCGCCAACGCAGTTTTGCGTCAAAAAATTTAGCGCCGGCTAACGCCATTCTGAAGCGCCATGCGGGCGCCGTATTTATTGAATGACGTTAGCCGGCGTTAGCCGCCATCGCCGTCTGGTGTGCGTTAAAAAAACGACGTACACCAGGCAGCGTCGGCGTAGGGGGATATGGGGCTTGGGCGTCAAGAAAAGGGGCAAGTCAGGTTGAGGCAATTTTTTTGCCTCAACCCGATTTGCGCCATTTTTTACGACTCCCAACCCCCATAGAAATGACTCCTGTCTTAGCAAAGACAGGAGTCATGCCCCCTTGCCCAATGGCCATGCCCAGGGGACTTCTGTCCCCTGGGCATGGTAATTGGGCATAGTGGCATGTAGGGGGGCACAAATCAGGCCCCCCTATGCCACAATTTTCTTTTTTTTTTAAACTTACCTGAACTTACCTTAATGTCCCTGGGATGGGTCCCTCCAGCCTTGGGTGTCCTCCTGGGGTGGGCAAGGGTGACAGGGGGGGGTCCCTGGGGGCATGGGAGGGCACCTCTGGGCTCCTTCAGAGCCCACAGGTCCCTTAACGCCTGCCTTTTGCAGGCGCTAAAAAACGGTGCAAAAGCGGCCGTACGTCATTTTTTTTGACCCGCCCACTCCCGGGCGTGATTTTTGCCCGGGAGTATAAATCCGACGCACATGCCTCGGAGTCGGTTTTTTTGACAGGAACGCCTACCTTGCATATAATTAACGCAAAGTAGGTGTCCACGCTAAAAAATGACGCTAACTCCATGGACTTTGGCGCTAGACGCGTCTAACGCCAAAGTATAAATATGGAGTTAGTTTTGCGTCAAAATTGCGTCAAAAAAAACAACGCAATTCCGGCGCAAACGGCCCTAAGGGGCATATTTATACTCCGTTTGCGCCGGAATTGCGTCGTTTTTTTTACGCAATTTCGACGCAAAACTAACTCCATATTTATACTTTGGCGTTATCATATACTCATGTGAACTGATGTACATAGGTAAAACCACACAATTGGTCAAACAGAGAATCTGTAACAATCAAAGCCACATTATATTCAAAATTGAAGGAGCACCACTGCTCAAGCACTACAGTGAGGCACAACATACAGGTGTTATGCTACAATAGAACATCTTGAAAACAGTAAGACCAGACACAAGAGGTGGGAACCTACATGATTGGCGATTCACGCATTCACACATGTAGATGGATGGATCATCTAAAAAGCCCAGAAAAAACATCAAATGACATATGTGAGTTACAAAGGATTGCAGCTCCCTTACCCTAGGAACCAGAGGATATTTATGTCCTCACTCCAAACTCGGGGGCTTATTTACAAGCCGTGTGGCACGGGCCGGGCAGCAAGTGACCTTAATGTGCTCCCCTGCACCACAGGGAAAGGGCAGAAATATGGCGTATTTTCAAGATACAGTACATTTCTGTCCTCTTTCCCTGCGATGGTGCACAATGGGGTGCCTAGCGCCAATGCAGACACCCTTGCACCATGGTGCAAGGATGCCTGAGCCGTAGACAAGTATGTTTCTGTGCAGAAAGGGACACTTTCCTGCACAAAAAGAATCAATTGAGGCTTTTTCCTCATTCTATGGGTTCTACAAGATGCAGCACACAGAAAGATTAAAAAAGGAGGAGAAAAAGTATTTGATGCATTCCCCAGTTTACAATGCCTTGTAAATCTGGGAAAGCACCAAAACCCATGGGTGATGCATCTAGAAACCCACAGCAACGCCCATCGAAAACCTCCCTGATGCAGCGTGTTGCCTTACACCATATCTTCAAGTCCATGAAAAGGCACATAAAGTGGCTTGGTGTGGCCTTGTAGATATGGGCCTGAACAATGCGCCACTGGGGCATCACAAAATGTGATGCACCTGTGTCACAGGGGGCTTGTAAATAAGCCCCTCTGTGTTGACCTCGACATGTTAATTAGACCATTCCACATTTATTGATGTGACAGGATGAAATGTAAAACTGGAGATTTGCACATTATGTAATTGTAAGTTACTGGTATCACCCGAGTACATTTCAATCCAATGATACATTTTTTAACTGTGCGCAATACAAGTTCCTAAAGACAGTGTGATACAGTAAGATCTTACATTTGTACTGGCTATAACAACTTCTAGTATGCCATTATGACTTACACATTAATCCTATATGAGAAGAGGATTATGAATAGCACATGTAAAATAGTGTCAGCTTGTCCTGGAAAATTTTTGGTACATCATTTAGTCAGCTCTGTATCTATGAGGTGTCCATGATATTATAATAATGTATGATTATTGGTAAAGATTAAAGATGAATTGTGTCCATATTGGATATACATCATTAATTTTCAAAATGGATGAGGATTTGGTGGTACTTAATCCATATATATATATATATATATATATATATACATATATATATATATATATATATATAAAGTAAACCGATAGTCAGCACACCCAATATGGCCAGTGTGGTTGACGGTCTAGTTTCTAATGAGGACTGTGGGAGATAAGAGCATGCTTCTCTCTGGGCATCCTGTTTGTTTTTCAAGCGTTGGATGGAGATGTGTTGAATTATAGGCACTGCTTCTACATGACCCGTTGAAGCATGATAGACATTCTATGCCTATACAACTAGAAGGTGAGAGGGGGACTATTTAGGAACTCTTTTTGTGATACTTGTTTTGGTACTAATTTAAAGATTGGGGTGTTAAGGGGGATGTTGCGGTGTTTGAATATTGATGGGTGTAGGAAAGTACCATTTTGCCTGCCATGTTACCCCCATTTTTACTGTATGTATGTTTGTTTTTGCCTATGTCACTGGGATCCTGCTAGCCAGGACCCCAGTGCTCATAAAGTGTGCCCTGTATGTGTTCTCTGTGTGGTGCCTAACTGTATCACTGAGGCTTTGCTAATCAGAACCTCAGTGTTTATGCTCTCTCTGCTTTTAAAATTGTCACTGCAGGCTAGTGACTAATTTTACCAATTCTGATTGGCACACTGGAACACCCTTATAATTCCCTAGTATATGGTACCTGGGTACCCAGGGTATTGGGGTTCCAGGAGATCCCTATGGGCTGCAGCATTTCTTTTGCCACCCATAGGGAGCTCAGACAATTCTTACACAGGACTGCTATTGCAGCCTGAGTGAAATAACGTCCACATTATTTCACAGCCATTGTACACTGCACTTAAGTAACTTATAAGTCATCTATATGTCTATCCCTCACTTAGTGAAGGTTAGGTGCAAAGTTACTTAGTGTGAGGGCACCCTGGCACTAGCCAAGGTGCCCCCACATTGTTCAGGGCAAATTCCCTGGACTTTGTGAGTGCGGGAACACCATTACACACGTGCACTACACATAGGTCAAAACCTATATGTAGCATCACAATGGTAACTCTGAACATGGCCTTGTAACATATCTAGGATCATGGAATTGTCACCCCAATACCTTTCTGGTATTGGGGTGACAATTCCATGCATCCCTGGGGCTCCAGTATAGAGCCTGGGTACTGCCAAACTAACTCTCTGGGGTTTTCTCTGCAGCTACCGCTGCTGCCAAACCTCAGACAGGTTTCTGCCCCCCTGGGGCCTGGGCAGCCCAGTCCCACGAAGGCAGAACAAAGGATTTCCTCTGAGAGAGGGTGTTACACCCTCTCCCTTTGGAAATAGGTGTGAAGGGCCTGGGAGGAGTAGCATCTCCTGGCCTCTGGAAATGCTTTGAAGGGCACAGATGGTGCCCTCCTTGCATAAGCCAGTCTACACCAGTTCAGGGATCCCCCCAGCCCTGCTCTGGTGAGAAACTGGACAAAGGAAAGGGGAGTGACCACTCCCCTGACCAACACCTCCCAAGGGGAGGTGCCCAGAGCTCCTCCAGTGTGTCCCAGACCTCTGCCATCTTGGATGCAGAGGTGTGAGGGCACAATGGACACCTCTGAGTGGCCAGTGCCAGCAGGTGACGTCAGAGACCCCTCCTGATAGGTGCTTACCTTTCTCTGTAGCCAATCCTCCTCTGAGGGCTATTTAGGGTCTCTCCTGTGGGTTTCTCATCATATAACGAATGCAAGAGCTCACTAGAGCTCCTCTGCACTTCCCTCTTTGACTTCTGCCAAGGATCGACTGCTGACTGCTCCAGGACGCCTGCAAAACCGCAACAAAGTAACAAGAAGACTACCAGCAACATTGTAGCACCTCATCCTGCTGGCTTTCTCAACTGTTTCCTGGTGGTGCATGCTCTGAGGGCTGTCTGCCTTCACCCTGAACTGGAAGCCAAGAAGAAATCTCCCGTGGGTCGACGGAATCTTCCCCCTGCCAACGCAGGCACCAAACTTCTGCATCACCGGTCCTCTGGGTCCCCTCTCATCTTGACAAGCTTGGTCCCTCGAACACAGGAGCTGGATCCAAGTGTCCCCGACAGTCCAGTGGCCCCTCTGTCCGAATTTGGTGGAGGTAAGTCCTTGCCTCCCCACGCCAGGCAGTAATCCTGTGTACTGAGTGAACTGCAGCTGCTTGGGTTCCTGTACACTTTTGAAAGACTTCCTTTGTGCACATCCTAGACCAGGTCCCCAGCACTCTGTCCTGCATTGCCCAACTCACTGAGTTGGACTCCAACTTTGTGGGACCCTCTTTCGTTGTGCTGAGTCAACCGTCATGCTCAGATCTTCTGAACACCTGTTCAGGTACTTCTGTGGGTGCTGCCTGCTTCTGCATGGGCTCTCTGTGTTGCTGAGTGCCCCTTCTGTCTCCTCTTCCAAGGGGGGACTTCCTGGTCCTTCCTGGTCCCTGGCAGCACCCAAAACCTTAAACCGTGACTCTTGCAGATAGCAAGGCTTGTTTGTGGTCTTTCTGTGTGGAACCAACTCTGCATCCTCCAACATGCCGGGTGACATCTTCTGACGAAAGGAGAAGTTCCTGGCACCTTCCGTTGTTGCAGAATCTTCAGTTTCTTCCACCCAGAAGCAGCCATTTTGCAACTTCATCCGGGGTTTAGTGGGCTCCTGCCCCCCCGACACTTGCGTGACTCTTGGACTTGGTCGCCTTCCTTTGCAGGTCCTCAGGTCCAGGAATCCATCTTCAGTGCTTTGCAGTCAGTTGTTGTCTTTGCAGAATCCCCTAACTTGACTTTACTGTCTTTCTTGGGTAGTAGGGTAACTTTACTCCTACTTTTCAGGGTCTTGGGGTGGGGTATCTTGGACACCCTTAGTGTTTTCTTACACTCCCAGAGTCCCTCTACACACTACACAAGGCCTGGGGTCCATTTGTGGTTCACATTCCACTTTTGGAGTATATGGTTTGTGTTGCCCATAGGCCTAATGTCTCCTATTGTATTCTATTGTGTTCTACAGTAGTTGCACTACTTTGCTAACTGTTTACTTACCTGATTTTGGTCTGTGTGTATATTTTGTGTATTTTATTGACCTCCTAAGGGAGTATAACCTCCGAGAAGATACTTTTGGCATATTGTCACTAAAAAAAAGTAACTTTATTTTTAGTAACTCTGAGTATTGTGTTTCTCATGATATAGTGCTAGGTGATATAAGTGGCATACTAGGAGCTTTGCATGTCTCCTAGTTCAGCCTAAGCTGCTCTGCTATAGCTACCTCTATCAGCCTAAACTGCTAGAACACTTCTAATTTACTAATAAGGGATAACTGGACCTGGCACAAGGTGTAAGTACCACAAGGTACCCACAATAAGCCAGGCCAGCCTCATACAATGGGTTTTACCACCTCTGCTCACACTACTAGGGGTTCTGTCCACCAGCACTACTTACAGGATTAAGTTGTAATGTGACTGATTAGGGACATTAGTTATTACAGGACATGGAGTGTGATGATAAAACACAAGATAAAGTTGGTAAAATAGTTCTGCTTTAATCTCCCCTATGGATGTGTATTTTGAATATGGAATGCAGGCACAAGCACCCATGTTTCTGAATCTTTAATATGATTTATCTCTTCATTCTAATTCATTCTAATGTTGATCCAGAGCCAAGTAACATTGAACATCTCAGGACATGAACAATGTACACCACTTGGAGGAAGGACGTGACTAATTTACTGTTTCAACATTAAAATAGAAATATCTGATGCATATAGTAAGTTATCTACACTCTACAATTTTGCCTCAATAGACAGTTTGTTTAGAGGAGACCCTTCTAAATTGCATATATGGTGGAAACATCAACTTTTAGAAGTGATTGTCTGTTACTCTTTAGAGACATCTTGCTTGTATCATTGTAAATATTCCACACTAATGCTTCAGGTACATGACCAGACAATGCATGCCCCCATGAGAGCCATTTGTGTTGCTAGTTTGTGCTGATCCCTGAGAGTTTCAGGGACTGCCACAAACTCACAAGCCAGTCTTGGGTGGATTTTGTGGACTATATTTCCAAGGCACTGGATGGTTGGATGAAGGGAAGAGAGTTAAACATTTTTGAAAGGGTGTACAATCTAATTGCAAGAACCCACATCTTCAGTCATTGTTTTCTAGATCTATGCCAACACCTGGCTGACTGTAAGCTTACTGACCACAGGGAGCCTGCAAGGGAGGCAGGCCTCTGGGTGAGTACAAGAATGTCTGCAAAGGAACCTGAGAGTGATCCTAAGGAGGGTGGTTCAGTGTCCCCCCAATAGTGTGTGACAGGCCCCAGCCTATGTCGGGGGGAGGGTTCCAATGCCCCACTTAAGAATGGGGGGGAGGTTCTCATGTGCAGGGGCCTAGGGCATGTAGTTCCCAACCCTGGTGCTTTGATTACTCCCAGTTGGGGCAGAAGCAAGGAGACCTGGCCTGCATCAAGAATCCACCCAGTGGTGAGGGCTTTGCAAGAAAGACCCACTTGATCTTTGGGGGATTTAGTACTCAGGGGCATGTCCTAGTCTCCCTTCATTGGGAGATAGACTCAGAGAGTAGATTGGCGATCCCTGAGTGGGGGGGCACACGTCCTACAGATCAAGATGAATAGTGTCACAGTCACTGATTGGACCATGGTAGTGGTAAGGTTGGTTTCCCCAGAACAGTACACTGGCCAAGTGTACAGGATAACTAAGGCCCAGAGGCATGACCTTGTCTGCCCATTGCCCTGAAGTGGGTGGGGAAGTGACCCAGAGAAGGGTCATAGTTAGTCCCTGGATGCCTTCTGGGGATGGGTTGCTGCTGGTGATAGAAGAGTTAGGAGCAGCGACCACAAAACACTTGCCGCCCGCGCTGCCATTCAATGTTAAGCTCCGGCAGCTGCCTCTTTGCGCTAAAACATTGACAGCTTGCGGGGACCGCATATGCAAAGCTCCAGCCACGCTCATCTGCAACACCTGGCCTGTTCCTCACGCTACTGCTCCACCTCCCATGACCTTTCCCTGCTCTTTCCTGCCCCCCTCCATCGCTAACAAGACTCTTAGGACTGATTTGGGTAACTTTCCGCTGGATCAATCTGGTGACTGTAGCCGACAAGCGCTCCATCACAGTTAGTCTGAACTTGTAACATTGACCCAGTACAGCATGACCAGATATTCCACAGTAGGCACTGTGTGCTTTTTGCAAATATTTTCACTAAGATCTTTAAAAATCATAGCTCTGGTTCTACCAATGGGACTTTTGATTTTGTCGTCAAATAATCTGTTACAATTTACTCTATTTTTCTGAATTGGTTTGAGATTTTTCACGTGTAGTGTTGTCACTTGATAACAGTTTGTGTGCTGCAGAAATACTTAACACATTTCCTCTAAGTATGACTGCTTTTTATGCCAAACTACTCAGGGTTAAATGCAGGTTAATTTAGGAATATTTTGTAGTTCACCCTGCAAGGGATTATGGCTGTTGCTTAACCAGTGCTCACATCCCAGCTAACCAACAACTCAGTTTCTTGCAACTACCTAAGTGCATTTAGTAAGTGGCACTTTGTTGGTCAGTGACACTTTGCTAGTTTTGTCATTTTTGTATGCTACTGTTTTCTAAATCTTTACTGCCCACCAAACCCTTCAATATATAACCATATGAATACCCTGAGGTCATTGTCTGCATTATAGCTTCAATAGCCTGTGGTTCTCCTTGATCTGTGGGCTGGAGGTGACAACAATGAGATAGCAGCCAGGGGCAACAACATGAGAGCATATTCCTTTCTCACTTTAGTATTTTGTCTAGTTTCCAATGCATTAGTAGTCTGAAGGGTCAGTGGCTACAGAGTTTGTGCAGCAGAATCTTTGCTACTCCCCACAGTCTCCCAGCTTTCTGAAGCCATGAAGAAATATGCGATTGTCACCTTTGTACAGGCACCAATGTAGCCACTTGTTTCACAAGAGAGAGCTGTTATATTGCCCTGCTGCCTTTACCCACTTCCAGATCTGCCAGTATAACCACCATGAGACCGCGTGACAGCTTTCGGTCCCATAGTGATGATGAGCACTAAAAACAGTAGGGTATATTTAGGAGCCCCTAGCGCCATTCCAGCTCCACATTAGTGTCATTTTTTTTATGGTAATGTGGAGTTAGAAGGCCAAAAATGCTGCACCATATTTACAAAGTGGTGCAATGCATGCATTGTACCACTTTGAAATCCTTTGTGCTACATTATGCCTGGGCCAGGCATAATGTATGAAAAGGGTGCATTCCCCTCGTAAGGAGGGGGGCAAAAAATTACGCAAGGAAATCTAAGAGACTTTCTTGCGCCATTTTTCTCTGCACTTTTAATGCGTGGTCAGAGCAGGCTTTAAAAGGAAGCTTTCTTTGGTTACAATAGGCCTCAGGGTGCTTTGCAGGATTAGCGTCAGAATTTTTTATGCTAACCTTGCAAAGCGTCAGACTAGCATCAAACATTCTGATGCTAGTCCCCTAACTACTGCTGTGGTACGCCATATTTTAAATACAGTGTACACATGGTGGTGTTAGGGGTGCACCAAGGGGCACAAGAAAAGTGGTGTCTCAATGTGTACAGCTCAAATGTTCTTAAATATGTTCCACCATATAATATTATTCACTAGCTCTACAACTTGGGATCATATTTAAGAAAAGTGATGCTGCACACAATACAGCGCCACTTTTTTTGTGCCCTTTAGTGCCCTCCTAACACCACCATGCGTACGCCGCATTTAAAATACAGCGCACCGTGATGGTAGTTAGGGGACTAGCATCATAATTTGTGACGCTAGACTAGAGCTTTGGAGGATTAGCGTAAAAAATGTTGACGCTCATCCTACAAAGCTCATTGACACCCATTGTAATCAATGGTGTGCCTCCTTTTAATGTCTGCTCTGAGCAGCCGTTAAAAGTGCCGAAAAAAGTGACACAAAGAAACCTCTTAGATTTATTTGCACCATTTTATGGTCCCTTCCCTAATGGGGGAACGCCCCACTTGCAAACATTATGCCTGGTGCATGCATTGCGTCACTTTGTAAATATGGTGTGGGTATTTTGGACTCATTGAGCCATATTAGTGTAAAAAAAAAAGACACTTATGTGGTGCAAGGCTCTTTAAAATGCCCCTTGGTTTTTAAGCTTGCTGCAGGGTTGGAGATAAAACAGGTGCCATGTGAGGACATAGGGCATGTCTTATACCTTGGAACCCTGTTACCCAGATGTGGTGACCTCATGCTGCCTGGTTCAATATAGGTAAGAACCAATGCTTCACTTCCTTACTAGGAGGCCATCATCTTTGTTTTCCCAATTAATTTAAACAAAATGTATGCAGATTTTGTTTTGCAATTTTTAATAGATATAAGGTAAATATAGACATTGCACTATCGTTCGTTTTCTATTTTTAATACATCTTTAAATAATATTCTCATTTCAAATAATAAATTTAAATTAATTCAATGTTTATTTTAAAATTAAGTTAATAGTTTGAAGTATTTTTTTATTTTGCTCGATATTTTGTATAAATATATAATGGCTTTTCAATAATATTTAACATAAGCATAGCTTTTCTCATTTTTCACTAATTGTTAAAATTCAATCAACTTTTTACTCGACATTACCATAGAGAGGACAACGGCTTTTGGTGGAGAACGTTGCCTACTTGTGAAAACCTGCTATTGGTAACTTGACACTATTAAGGGTAGATTCTGATTACATTAGTGGCGGTTACTGGACGTGTAAAGTACTGGGGCGTAAACTGCCACACCAAACTCCCCAAATGTACAAAAACTACCCACTCGGGAGGTATTGGAATGTTTCACCTGGTAAATTCATGGATGTTGTGCTGACAGTGCCGCTTGTATTTTCCTGTCAAATATTTGTGCACAAGACATGTTTAGGAGAAAATAATGTAAATAGCAAGTGTGCAAATGTTCATCCCCCTTTTATATTCCTTTCAATGGAAATGGTGTTCAAAATTACTTTTTCAGCAAATCGCTTTCCTTAGATTTCTTAAAACCAATGTTTGGTGCCCCAACAGTGTGTATTTTCAATCACTGGAAGCATCGGAAACCACCAAACAAACAAAAAGCAGCTCTCCCTCTGATGGAGCTCGACATACAGGATTAAAGCCTCTTTTCTACGGCGCACGCTGCGTTTTATATAGTGTTTCAATATAATTCATCCAAAATTACAATTCAGTGCACTCGCATTTCAGCATTCTTCCTCTCTTTTCGAAGATTACCTCGAGAGTTCACAATGGCAGAATTCAGGCCTTACATACCTCCTGATACGGGCGGAGTACACCACTATGAAAAGCAGGGCCTGCATGCCACAAAGGAAAAAGCGGCTCTCTCCAAGTCCCTTGCGCACAGTGCTGTCATTGATGCTTAGTGTGAAGGAAAAAGCATTACATCAAGCGCAAGGGAACAGAACATGGCCAGTCAAGTAAAGTCACAAAGTGATTGACCGTGTTCTGTGAACCTCCACCCATATACTGCTTCGTGTGCATGTGACTAGGCTTACTGCCACCCATCATCTGAACCAATCCAAATGCTTCTCTCATGGTGTTTATCTTAGTAAACAGCATAAGACCAGCACAAGGACTGGTTGGAGCAGGCAAACCTAGTACTCCTTAGGAGACCGGGTGCCAGTTGCTGTGTTCCCCTGGATTCCTGACATTGAAAAGATATAGAAAACCTCAAGTGTGCATGTCAGGATGGACACAGCAGGGCACCTGTCTAACCTGACATGCGCATTTAATTTCAAGCCCTCAAAGGACATCTCGCTCCCTACTGTCAATCAAACCCGACTCCACCCTCAGGCATTAAAGCACCCGACCTGCAATACAAGTGATGGAATGCCACTAGCAGGCAAAAGACATTCAACTAAATGCAGTTTAACTTTGAATTGTAATAAGAGGTGGCTCACAGCAGTGGGTCAATGCCTTTCACCCTAGAGAAGGAACCCCCCCTGGATTTCATGCCACCAAGCCTTCTGTAATCAGCCAACAGATTGTCTGCCAGAAGAAATTCAAATGATACAGTCAGAGGGAGAGCCTAAACAGTGTTTGCCATGTTATGTAATTCCTCAAATCGTCTTTCACAGTGTGGACTTTTACCGGCTATTCATGAAATTTCAGAGTAATGTTTAGTGACTGGACTGCTGGTCCTCACAAAACTGAGGCCCTCATTTACAAGTCCTTTGGACCACTGCTGTGTAATTTTTTTTTAAGCAGTGGTGGTGCTAGCAGTGCACTACACTGGTCCATATTTACAAATTGATTAATTGATTCAGTGGGCCCAATGCGTTACTATGTAAAGCCCTGCATCACATTTTACCTGCACCATGTTCAATGTATACAAGGTAGGTGTTCCCCCAGAAAAACCCATGTAGAACAGATGCAGTGAAATTTACAACTTTTCATTGCATCATTTTACGACTTCACCGCATCAAACTTTTACTGCCTGCTCAGAGCAGGCGTAAAATTGACACAGGGCTTTTTCTGATGGGACTCTCCTCGCATTGCTGGAGTTGCATCAGTTTAACGACGAAACTCTAGCCAAGTGTCCATTTAATGACAACAGATGCATCAGAAGTTCTAACACATCTGTGAAAACGTGCGGCATAGAGCTGTGTATTGTAAATACAGTGCATTCATGGTGTCATTAAGGGATAAGTGGAAGGCGTAAGAAATCTGAAGCATAAATGACAATGCATCAGGTTTTTGCAAATGAGGCCCTGTATCTCATAGCCAGTATGACTGCCTTATGGGGTGTCTGCTTGGTGCTTGTCATGTGACCTGTTGTTGCACATTAAGGCATAAGGATGACAAAGGCATGTACAGCGGTCACAGATTATAATATTGAGCTTCCTCTGCCCCGTGGCCCTAGGTACACCTACAACAGTGTACTACAGAAACTGTAGAAATGAGATTCCCGATTTTATTCCATTCCACTGACTGCACAGTGTCTGTTCCACATCAAAAATCAATTAGGCAACCTTTAGCAATGTTTAAAGAAATACCCAAAATTGTGAATCTAAGAAACAAAGGGCCTCATTAGTGGCGGAAGGCAGCAGGAAATTTTGCAACGCCACACTGCATCATTTCAGAAATTCAGGGAGCCACCTTATTTAATACAATATGGCACACCTCTCTATTTTCCCTAGTGCTGGCACTAAAATTAGCTGCCTAGTGCCCACACAGGCACACAAGGGATCCTGCATTGCAGGGAATGATTGTTTATGTGCAGGAAGGTCTCCCCTCCTGCACATAAACAATCAGTAATGGTGGTTTCTTACTTCTATGTATGCTGAATAATGCAGCAGACATTGAAGTAACAAATCAGTGCTGGAAGGGACACCTTCCTTTAGATAAACAATCGTTAATGTGTTTTGCTTTCAGCACACAAATAAAAAGCAAAACTGGGGCAAAATAAAAATATTTCTTCTTGTTGGGTCTCTCTAACACCACCCCTAGGGTTGTGTTAGTTTGCTGCCTCATGTTTACGATTTCTCGTCAATCTGAAGCAACGTCAAAATTCAATAGGCGTTGCCATCAAACACATACAGCCACCCCTATTGCATGCCCCTTTCGCACAAAGTGATGCATGTAAAGGGCATATATACAAGGCGGCGTAAAAACCACAAAAAGTGGCTTAACGCCACTTTGTAAATATGGAACAGGGCATTGCACCACTGGAACGTCAGAAAAAGTGACGTTCCCGTGGCACAATGACATTGTAAATATGTCCCAAAGCAAGTAATTTCCGACAAATGCAAATTCATATACTAAGGTGGAATATCCTGGAATCCCAGGGAAGTTCTAGAAAGATCTCTATACGACTATTGTTCTGCATGCTATAAGGAGGATTGTTTAGTTACACTGCAGCAGAAAACTGCACTCAAAGTCAGTATATGTGTAATTATGCTGAAATGCGGGATATAAAGTTGTTTCTATTTTAAAAATTGTACATTAACACGGGGTTATACTGAAGTGCTCGAGTTCATGTTCCGCTTTTCTGCTGCATAAAAAATCGTTGTGCGCTGCTGGCTACTCCAGTGAAGGAACATGTACAAGTAGAGTCCACAGAATGAATACATTCTCGGAGGACAGCAGAAAGTAGGCCTATTTTTATGCTCAGTACAATGTATGTCCGCTTTACTGATGTGCCATTTAATATACAGAAATAGCTCCCTAGAATAAACATTTTAGCATAAAGTCAGTTTCGATGATTTCTTAGAACACTGACCTTGTTGGTCAGTGTTCTAAGAAACAAGTATTGTTGGAGACGTTTGGAAATATATCTCGATACGTGTTTGTGACTCTCATTGAGAAGACTACACAATAATTTTACTTCATGTTTTGAACCACTGAGGGCAGAATAAGGAAAAAATCAATGCATCTTTGTAACCAGTTTCCTGTCTACTTGAAAACAGCACGCTATCCTCTATCTGTCAAGGAGAGACCTAGATGTCTTAGCTTACGTAGCATAAGCTTTTTTTCAGTGTACGACAGAAATGCGGCCCACAGTGCAGAATTCATTGTTCAGTCGGTTTAGAAGGAAGGCGAGCATTCCTATACTGCGCGCGATGCTATGTTTCGCAGGAAGCAATTATTTTTTCATAATGCTGACAAATGTTAGAATGTTATATTTTGGTTTACTGTGGCATGTTTTGTTTTACACATCAACACAGAAAAGAGCTCACTGCACTTTCAAATATACTTTACTCAACTGAACCATATTGTGATCTGCGTGACCCAGCATATTACGGTTGATATGCAGGTGACAAATTAAAAACTTTGCAGGTGACGAATTACAAACTCGATAGGGCATCAGCTGTTATGGTACGTGTGCAAGCAAGAGCCTTTTTTCATAAAGGCCGTAGATTGTATAGCATCCTAGGGCCCATATTTATACCTTTTTAGCGCTGCATTTGCGCCGCTTTTTGACGCAAAAACGGCGCAAACTTTCAAAATACAATTGTGTTTTGCAAGTTTGTGCCGTTTTTGCGTCAAAAAATGACGCACATGCGGCGCTAAAGAGGTATAAATACGGGCCTAGAAGTGTTCTGTAGTGTCCTGAGGTCTGTCAAAAGGGGAAGGCTACAGAAGGAAAATAGGGATCCAAATGTACTTCATCCACAGAAGCACGTGTACACAGTTTTTCAGAGAGGGTCAAACCTTTCTTAACAATTTTAGACCCCCTGTCACTGACCTATTTTGAACCTAACTTCTGGAGCATGTAGAAGTACTTAGGGCCATATTTACAAGAAATGACGCATCGCTACATTGCGTCAGTGATGCATCAAAAAAACTTGTGCCCCGTTATAATAGAACCATATGCCGTGGATGCATAATATTTACAATACGATGCACCATGGTGGAAGGATCCTGTCTGCACCACAGAAAGTGACGCAAATCAACCCTGTATCACTTTTGAGTGCGGAATGTGTCAAAAAGCTTTTAAAAGAGACTCAATCACCAAACACTACAGAGGGCAGCAATGGAACAAGCAGCAGGCAGTAGCAGCAGAGGCAATTACCCCAGCACCAGCCAGGATGTCCAGACAGACTCACAGGGGAAGAGGACGAGGAACTGTAACTTGAGTGATGAGGAGAATGACATTTTGATCGCGGAGGTGACACAGCACAAACACCAGCTATTTGTCACCTCTAAATTGTCATTAGGCAGGAAAGAGGACATTTTGCAGTCCTTTGGGGAGAAAGTCAACAGAATGGGGCAAGTGAGAAGGACATTACTGATTGCAAGAAGCAGTGGCATGAATATAAGTGAAGGACAAAGGAGAAACTTGCTAATAAATTGAAGACAGAAATGCAGACCGGAGGTGAGAGCCTTGTGCCCCAGGAGAAGCTGGATGCTTTTGAGGACCATGTTGCAGCTGTCAAAATGCAGCACACATATAAAGATTAAAAAATGAGGAGAAATAATGGCATTTCTCCTTGTTGCACCACTTTTATGCCACTCCTGGGGTGGCGTAGGAAAATGATGCATTTGCAGGTATGCCAAACCTTGTAATTCTGGAAATGTGTCAATTTCCATGGGTGTTGTGTGGGAACAACCGCAGCAACAAACATGAAATGCTCCTTTCACACAGTAATACGTGAGAGAGGGCCATAATTACTAGGACATGAAAAGCCACGGAAGGTGGCTTTGCATGGTCTTGTAAATATGGGCCAGCACAGTGCACCACTAGTAATTCAAAAATTGAAGCTCTGGTGGTGCTTGGAGCTTGTAAATATGCCCCTAAATCTGGTTAGTGATGTCTGTGTAGATGAAACTGCCACTATGTCTGAATGGTGAGATAGTGGATAGCCAGTATAACTTAATGGATAAGTCTCCTGAAAGGTAAGCTAAACAATACATAGCCACTGCTGTATCTGACAGTGTCACAATTTTGTTGCAGCTGGGAAAGGATTGTACAGAATAGGCCATTGGTGTACAATGGCCGACATGTGATGTGGTCCTGGGTGAAGAAGTTAGCATCAGGCAGTAGAGATTCTGAAGATAAATTGAGGCAACTTGACAGATATTTCCCAGTTGTATCATGTGAAACATGGATCTGTCAGGGGACATGTAACAATAGTCAGCCAATAAAAAGGGCAGGAGTCAGTGGTGTTTGGATACTGAGGTGGATGCCATCAGGCATGTTGCAAAAACAGTTGGATACATGTTGCCATTTCCAGCACTACTACCATGTGGGGTACAGATTGGACTATAGTCCTTAATAGAAGACATATACATTAGTATTTAGCACATGGTCACACATATTGTCGGTGTTGTAGGCACATGAGAGTAAATGATTGACCTGGGGAAACACCAGTGTATGGTAGTAAGCTTTGTCCCTGACCCCAAATGATGAGTTGTACAGGAGGCATGTACATGTTCAAGTTAATTGAATTCAGTGGTAGGATGTGTCCCCCGTGGTGAAACTCAAATATACCAAGTATTAACTCGGATGACCTTCAGTGCTACCTAAATCCCCAGGGCCATATTCACAAGGCCCAAGGCACAGGGAGATGCAGCAAGTGCCTTGCTGCACTGCCCTGTGCAACAGAGAAAGGGCAAAAATGTGCTGTATATACTAGATACATTGAATTTCTTTCTTTTCCCCCTGAGCTGGTGCACACATTGCTGCCGTGCTCCAATACAGGCACCTTTACACCATGGTCCAATGGTGCCTGCTTTGTGGGGATGATCATTTTTGTGCAGGAAGGAGCACCTTCCTATACAAAAATGATCATGAGAGGTATTGTGCTCTTTCTATGTGTGCTGTAGAATGCAGCACACAATGAAAGAGGAAAAAAGGTGAGAAATAATGGTATTCTCCCTGTTGCTCCACTCCTATGCCCCCCTAGGGAGGTGTAGACTTTTGACATATTCCCAGGTTTACTAAATCTTGTAAATCTGGGAATATGTCAAAATCAATGGGTGTTTAAATGGGAACACCTATGCAACACCCATGGAAACACCTCCTTAGTGAAAAGTAAGGCAACGCAGTGACTTGCACTGCATTGCCTTACTCTATATCTACAAGGCCATGTAAAGCCATGCGAAGATAGCCATGCAAAGTGGTTTTGTGTGGTCTTGTAGATATGGGTGTGCCGCCTGCTCTGCCGGTGCATCACAAAAAGTGATGCACCAGTGGCCCAGTCTGCTTGTAAATATGGACTCTAGTGTGACAATTTAGCATAGCTTAAGAATTTGCACGTAGTCAAAGATGATGGCCCAAAAGTTTATGCAAGTCTTATAAATGTCACAACGGAAATAGGTACTACATGGAAGTACATGCCCACACACATTTCTGCAGTTTTTTCTAATGTGTGCAGGGTCACATTACATGATGTGCATGGTAGCCAGCACAACAAGAAAATGCACACATTTTTCAAGTTGAACTAAGGCAAGGGTTGGGCCAGAGTTTCATTGCCATGGTGGCTGCACAGTAAAGTGTTATACGGAGCTGTATTTTAAAGACAGGTCCATTTTGCACTGTGCATGGCACACCAAGCTTCGATTTCCTGTGGTAGCATAGATCCCCTTGCAGGCTAAACATTGGCACTATGCAGTGAAGGTAAGCAAGTTGATGGCCTCTGTTTCATGTGATGAAGAGGCCAGGAAAAAACCTTGAACTAGTAGAAATAGCAGTTATGCTTGCACAAATGCTAAGCAGGCAGACTGGCACCAACACAGGAACCTTTGCAGCATGGTGCAAGGGTTTCTGTGTTGTTTGTACTAATGTTAATGTGGTGGAAGTGACCCCTTTATTCAAGAAAGTGAACAAATACATTTTTTACCTACGTGTGCTGCATATTACCACACATATATCAACAGTCAATGATAATGTCTCAGACATACTGCTGTCACGGTCACACCATCCTCTGTGATGCATTGGTAAAGTTGCATTACCTGGGTTACATGCCATGCATTGCAGCACTGGATGCAGATGAGTAATAATATTATTGGCACACACTCAAGGATTGTCAGTTTTTCCCTTCCCAGGCGTGTGTGTAAAGTTTTGTTCAGTTGGCTAATGGATGTGTAACAATAATGGGTCAATGCTGAAGCAGACTGGGAGCCAATTAAGGCAGTAATATTTTACATTTCATTTAATTATGCTGTGAATATTGACAGATCCAGACCCTCAGGAAACTACTTGTTTAATGTAGTGGTGCATAGGCCTCTCATTCATGCTGGTTGTGTAATACAAAACAAGCCTGAATAGATGTGCGTGAGTTCATAGTCAGACTCTATCACTGCGGTCAATGGCAGAAAATCACTTGTGGGGTGAGTTCCCCGAAGCCCACCTGGGTTTAAGGTCTTGTGGCCCCTCAGACCAAGCATCGACAGTCAATATAATTTTACCTGACTCATGGGGACAGGGTGAAGAGTGGTGCTGGATGTCCTGGTTGCTGAGCAGGACTTTCAGTCTTGGAGCAGCACCTTAGTAAGAGGTATCTTGCAGGTAGAGTTTAGCAGAGACCTTTTGTTTTTGAGAGGGCAGCTGGCCTCAGATCAGAAATCACCATGCAGTGAAGCTTTGCATGACTTTGGTGACATGAGTGCAGAGATTCTCAAGGCTGTCCGGAGTGATGAGCAGGATCAGCGGGGTGCTAGCTTTACCAGGTGTGCCAAAGCAGGCTGAAAGGAGATGCAAAGACTGGAAAACGGAGTCACTAAGGTGTGTGGTTGCACTGAGACAATTTCTCCTTGGACCTGGAACATCGAGTAAAGCAGGTAGTAGTCAGGCTGGCCAAGAACAAGCCCTGGTGCTGGCAAGCACAGCGGTTTGAGAAATCTTCTTCTAGGGACCAGGTGAAGGATGCATAAACCTGAGCCTCCCTGAGGGTCTGATCTGCAGATCGCTGAAGACTCCTGACCAATTACTTTTGGACAGCCACACTTTGAGACACAGAGGACAGTACTTCAGTGGCCATGGGAAACGCAGTCTGTTCCTGCTGTCATCAAGGGAATAATTCTGTTATTCCTAGGGAGTCCTGGTAAAGGGGTCTGGTGGCAGAGGGTTCGCCTTTATTTTTGGAGCCAGTTTCTGATTTGGTGCGAGTCGAAGCCCTTCAGTGTGCAGAGTGGCTATCACAGGTGAAGGTACTGTGCCTCTTCTTTGTGGAGTCCTACCTTGTCTTGGAGTTGGGTCTCTCCTTGTTTCACAGCAGATCTGAGGTTTTGGTGTCAGGATGACCATAATTATAACATTTAGGGACACTAAGGGGAGTGAGGACCAGTGGTCAATGGGCATCTAGTCCAGTGGCTAACATGTCCCTGAGATGACCACATCTAGTAGGAGTGCATCACTGAACTACCCGTGACCAATTATTCTTAAGCCTTTTCAAGATGCCACAGGCCATCTGCCACAGTCCACTCCAGCTGTCCCACCCTAGAGGTGGGATTAGCCTTAGGGGAGTGGCCAGCTCCTGACTAGCTAAATTTCCTACCTGCCCACCTTAAAAGGTGTCTGGGGCAGGTGGTGGTTTTGTGCTCAAGTGTTGAACAAGTCCCTTTGTCCAGCAGTG
Source organism: Pleurodeles waltl (assembly GCF_031143425.1). NCBI lineage: Eukaryota > Metazoa > Chordata > Amphibia > Caudata > Salamandridae > Pleurodeles > Pleurodeles waltl. Next base: position 689,238,192 of record NC_090442.1, read on the forward strand.
GAAGTGCAGCCTTTAAAGCTCAACCATGTGACAGGTCTTGTTGGACTTTTTTGCTTATGCAGGGTCATCCCCAATTTTTTTGCCTCCTGCCTCCTATTTTGTTCTGACCTGTAGCTGTTGGCTTTTGAACTCTGAGCACTTTACCACTGCTAACCAGTGGTAAAGTGCATATGCTCTGTGTAAATTATATGTAATTGGTTTATCCATGATTGGCATATTTGATTTACTAGTAACTCCCTAGTAAAGTGCACTAGAGGTGCCAAGGCCTGAAAATCAAATGCTACTAGTGGGCCTGCAGCGCTGGTTGTGCCACCCACATAAGTAGCTCTGTAATCATGTCTCACACCTGCCACTGCAGTGTCTGTGAGTGCAGCTTTAACTGTAAATTTGACTTGGCAAGTGTACCCACTTGCCTGGCCTAAACCTTCCCTTTTCTTACATGTAAGACACCCCTAAGGTAGGCCCTAGGTAGCCCCAAGGGCAGGGTGCAGTGTATGGTTAAGGTAGGACATATAGAGGGTCATTCTGACCCTGGCGGCCACCGGCCGCCAGGGCCACCGGCCGCCAGGGCCACCGACCACGGGAGCACCGCCAACAGGCTGGCGGTGCTCCAATGAGCATTCTGACCGCGGCGGTGTAGCCGCGGTCAGAAGCGGAAAGTCAGCGGTCTCCCGCTGACTTTCCGCTGCTCTTTGGAATCCTCCATGGCTGCGGAGCGCGCTCCGCAGCCATGAGGATTCTGACCCCCCCTACCGCCATCCAGTTCATGGCGGGAAAGCCGCCATGAACAGGATGGCGGTAGGGGGGGTCGCGGGGCCCCTGGGGGCCCCTGCCGTGCCCATGCCAATGGCATGGGCACGGCAGGGGCCCCCGTCGCACCTTCCCACTCCGCCGGCTCGATTACGAGCCGGCATCCTCGTGGGAAGGTCGTTTTCCCCTGGGCTGGCGGGCGGTTTTACTGGAACCGCCCGCCAGCCCAGGGGAAAACTCGTAATACCCGCCGCGGTCTTTTGACCGCGGCGCGGTAATTTGGAGGGCGGGATCCTGGCAGGCGGCCTCCGCCGCCCGCCAGGGTCATAATGAGGCCCATAGTAATGTGTTCTATATGTCCTGACAGAGAAATATTGCTAAATTCGTTTTTCACTGTTGCAAGGCCTGTCCCTCTCATAGGTTAACATGGGAGCTACCTTTAAATCTGATTAAAGTGTAGATTCCCTTTGGGAGCGGATGGACATGTGGAGTTTGGGGTCTCTGAGCTCACAATTTAAAAATCCATCTTTTAGTAAAGTTGATTTTAATATTGTGTGTTTGAAAATGCAACTTTTAGAAAGTGGGCATTTTCTTGCTTATACCATTTCTGTGACTCTGCCTGTTTGTGGATTCCCTGTCTGGGTCAGTTTGACAGTTGGGCTGGTTGCACCTCACACTAGACAGTGACACAAAGGGAGCTGGGGTGTAGCCTGCATATCCAGATGAACCATCTGTGCTAGGAGGGAGGGGAGGAGTGGTCACTCACACCTGAAAGGGCTGTGCCTGCCCTCACACAATGCCGTCTCCAACCCCCTTATGAGTGTCTGGGGCCTGGCCTGGGCAAGGAAGGATTTCACATTCAAAATAGACTTTACTTTGAAGTAGGCCTACTTCAAAGGAGAAATTGGGTATAAGAAGCGTACCCAAAACCACAGACTTGAGAAACACTTCTAGAACCAAGAGGAACCTCTGCCTGGAGAAGAGCTGAATAGCTGAGGAAGAAGAGCTGCCCTGCCTGTGACTGTGCTTTGTGGAGCTATCCTGCAGTTGGTGCTTCTGCCAGAGTAAGAGGGCAAAGACTGGACTTTGTGTGCCTTCCATCTTGAGAAGAAATCTCCAAGGGCTTGATCTGTTGTTTGAAGTCTCAGGGACAGCAAAGACTTCTCTCTGCCAACACCTGGAGTCTCTGGAGAGATTCCTACTCTGCCCTGTGGTGCCCATCCAGTACCTGGGACCCTGAAAGGAGAAGCTGGCAGCCTAAAGACAAGGAAATCCACACACAGAGCGCCGTGCGGGGAAAAGATTGACGCAACTCCGATCTGCGGCTGAAAAAACAACACGCCGCCAGCTCCGCAGCTGAGAAACGACTCTCGCAGGAAACGCGACCGAAGAATCAACGCACGGAGCAGGAGAAACGACGCGCAGCATCGCTGACGGAGGCTGGGAGATCACAACCTGCGCTGCGGGGTTTTCGGATCATCGTGAGGCTGGATTTCCGACTCACACCCGCGGGGTTATTTTTGACGCACACCCGCCCGTGCGGGGTTATTTTTGACGCGTACCAGGTACAATTTCACGCTAGCAGCGCTAGTGTGAGTTTAAAACTACTTAATGACTCTTTTTGCATTTTTAATGATAACTTGACTTGTGTATGGTGGATTTGTGTCGTTTTGGTCATGTTTTGTTTAGATAAATATTTCCTATTTTTCGAAACCTGTGCTGTGTCATTTTGTAGTGTTTTCATTAAGTTACTGTGTGTGTTGGTACAAATACTTTACACCTAGCACTCTGAAGTTAAGCCTACTGCTCTACCAAGCTACCAAGGGGGGTAAGCAGGGGTTAGCTGAGGGTGATTCTCTTTTACCCTGACTAGAGTGAGGGTCCTTGCTTGAACAGGGGGTAACCTGACTGTCAACCAAAGACTCCATTTCTAACAGGTCTGATCACAAGCCATACTTGGAGGGCTGAGGTGTGACCTCCTTCCTGCACAGGCCTTAGTTCATACCTTTGGAAGTGGCACACACTCCCCAGCATGGGTCAGCACTCTGTCTTGGTGACAAACACTTGAGGAAGCCCACACCAAGGCACTACAAAGCTGACAACTCGGCTGGCATCCTCTGAAGGACACCACCTGAGTAAATGCTAGGTAAACCTGTCTACAATAATTGTGTTCAGGGATCAAGTAGCACGATGTTTCATACCAAAAAAAGTCAGATTTGATTGGTACATCATAGAGCTAGGCATCTGGGGTTTGCCTGGGTGCCAGCTTGTATTATCCTAAAGACCGACAGTCACTTGTGGCAGTATTATGTTTTAAATGCTCACCCAAGGTCATATCTGCTTGCACAGCTATGTCCACACAATGCACCCTGCCTCCTGGGCTTTAGGAGGCCTTCTTAAGGGGTGACTGACCTGTGCTATGGTGTCAGGCTATATGTTATCAGTTCCTCAGGAGCAGTGCCCTCAAGAGGCACACCTTCCGGCAGGTTCGACTCTGGAATGTCGCTAACAGAGAATCAGAGTGGTCAGGCGAGGGGATGGGAATTAGGGAGGGTACTGTGAGGAGGGAGATCTAGAAACAGAACATTTGGGGGGTTATTACAACTTTGGAGGAGGTGTTAATCTGTCCCAAAAGTGACGGTAAAGTGACGGATATTCCACCAGCCGTATTACGAGTTCCATAGGATATAATGGACTCGTAATACGGCTGGTGGTATATCCGTCACTTTACCGTCACTTTTGGGATGGATTAACACCTCCTCCAAAGTTGTAATAACCCCCTTGATCTGTTAATACCGCTGCATACAATGTCAAATACAGGCAATCACAATAGTCAACTGTATATATCACTGCACTTATTAAATTACCTGAAAAGGAATGAGGATGATTGCAGAACGAGTTCTTAATAGTTTAGTTGCAACAAGTTCTCTTCTGATCTACTTCTTGTAGTCTATTTATTTTATGAGGAGTTTACCCAGCAATTCCACTTTAATAACTCTAGGAGGAAAATTTGTATGCTCTACTTTCAAAAGAATAATAGTAATGTTTCACAATTGTTTTGTGCACTCAATCAAAATACTTCCTTTGTGCACTTAATCCAAGTACTCTCTTTGTGCACTCTGTATTCTCTTTGTGTACTGACTCAAAGTACTCTTTTTTGCACTCTGTACTCTCTTTGTGCACTCACAGCAAATATTTGCAAGGTATTGTTAGGAATTCAGACATTTTACTACTTTAGTAATGTTCCAAAAGGCTTTGGAGTTCTGAAAGATAAGATAAGCGAGAGAGACGCACAAATCACAAGATCAACGCTGGAGAGCTTATTTTCAAGATGAATTACCTACCTCTTGCTGATGGGGCACCGGGACAGCAGTGTTGAGGAACGAGGGAACAGGTACATTGAGAAGCACGCAGGGCCGCTAAGCCCCACTGGGGTCCCGAAAACGTCTCCTGGGTGTCACCGGAGCTGACGAGCCTGGAGATTCAGGCTTCTCATATTACTCGAATAATCTGCATACACACAAGGGTGCTGCTGCCTTTGAAAGAACCAGCAACCAGCTGTCAGCTATGATGTGCGGCCATGACAAGCATTTCATATGTGACTGACATGCGTTGTACATGTGACTGAAAAGGAAACAATCAGTGTATGAATGAAATTGGAGTATTCAAATTACATACACATCACAGTTTTCTTTTGATCATAGAGTTTTATATTTTGTTTCATCTTAATGAAACATGTTTGTCTTACATATTTACATGTGTCAAGCAACATGCAGCACACATCGTACATGCCAATAAAACAGTCATGTATGTTTTGTTTACATAAATGTGCATCGGTGACTTGGATGTAAGTTTACATCACACTGGATCAAGGAAGAAGTCTATCCTCCTACTCCATGTTTTCCTAGTTGAGGTTACTACAGTCAACCTGCATATCCCTGTGTCTTGGCTGTCCAAACACCAGCAAAGTCACAATGTTCACACACACGACACAGAGTTGATCAAGGCAGCCTATTGATATGCCTTGATTTATATGATAACTATGTGCCCTGGAAGAGCCACACCAGATGTATTGACATGCCCTCATTGATATTTTTGTGATGCATGTGCCACCTAACGTCCATGTTGATATGTACATACCAATCATATCATGTCATGCAACACACACATCTGCAGTATGAACCTGAGTCTCAATGGATATGTGTTTCATGTGCACAGAGCCATTATGCAATATGTTATTTACATATCTTTAACATCAGTTTTGTGTTGATGAGGCCAGCTTGACTAACAATAAAGGTGTCTGCTTTTTTCCAAAATGTGTCTTTGGCTGGCTTCACCATATGTGGAGATATTGAGAGGTATCTTGACCTTTGGTTGTGGGTACACATTGATAACAGTGGTTAAGCAGTGCATTTATTGTCACATTCTGCCACTTTGACCTAGAAGGCATCAGTGCATGGTTCCATGGGTAGTATTAGCTTGCATTGCATCCTTTCCTCTGTGTATGGGTTACATGATCAGACTCTTTGTGTTGTGTTTTTATTATCACATACAACATGTTGCCAGGGGAGATGACCAATTGATTTTCTGTGTGCAACACAGGAACATGGTATGTGACATCCATGCTTGGTCCATTTCCATAATCAGATAGTGGGACTTATGTGGCACCATTGGCAGTAGATAGTGGATATGTGTGTTCTGATATGTCAGAATGTATTTCATATTTACCTAGACACATTGTTGAAGAATATGTCGACGTATGGCTTGGAATGTGTTGCCTTGCACATACTAATGGCCATGTTTCCAATGGCCTTTGTTTATCAGGAACATCACTTTTAGTGACAGCCTGGTGGCACACTGCTGGCCCATAGTTTCAAGGCTATGTAAAGCCACTCTGCATGGCTCTTCATGGCCTTGTAGATATGGACTGAGTCAACGCAGCATAAGGTTCTGCATTGGCTCAACATGCAACAGGGAGGTATTCTATCGATGTTACAGTGGGTGTTTCCACGGAATACCCATGACATTTGACACATTCCCAAATTTGTAAGGTTTTGCACACCTAAAAATGTGCTAAAAGCCTCTGCCTCCCCACGTGAGGCATTAGGCAGGATCAACTTGTACGTTTTTAGTCATTTTTTAATGTGTGCTGCATTTTGCAGCACACATAGGAAGTGTGAAATGCCTCACATGATTGTTTTTGTGCAGGAAGGTATCCCTTCCCGCAGAAAAGCAATCATCCATGCAACACATGCACTCTTGCAGCTTGGTGCAAGTGTGCCTGTGTTAGCACATTGTAGCCCATTGTGGACAAGGACAAGGATGCACTGTTTCTTGCAGATTAAAGGATTTTAGTGCAGCCCTGCCTACACAGTCTGTAAATATGTCCCTAAGTGCCTTAACTGACATCTATAAGGCCATGAGTTCACTTTAATATCTTTACCAAGTTTGTGGCTGTACAAATGGGTGGCTGAACAACATACATATAGTATTAGGAGAATGATTACCTTTAAGCCAATTTGTGATAGAGTTGTGTCGTTTGATATTATCTGCAATGCTACAAGCAACATTATGAAGAGCAGCCCTGACTTTGACACATTACAATACATGTTTAGTGTTCTGTATTCTCAACAGATCTGCATTAGCCACAGCTCTCTATTTTTTAATTACGTAATGTAATCCAGCCCTGTTTTTTCATATTGCTACATACTTTTGTGGCATGCCAATGAGTATGACTTAAGATTTTCAGTTTTTTTTGCTTTACAGTGCCTTTGAATAAGAATGCTTACACATTGCAAATTGTACACAAAATATGTTCTATTGAACTATACTGTGGTCCTCATTATTTTTACTTGTGGCTTGATGCTTCTCAGGCCTCTGTGAAGAAATTATTTACAATCTGCTCTCTTTTGCATTAACCAGCACTTGAGGCCACATTTGACTGCTGGTCTTCTTCTACCCCTTCTTCATCATCTGGATCTTCCGCTCCATATTTTCTTCATCCCAGGGCACATTGTTCCACACACTAATGTTGTGCAGAATGCTGCAGACCATCAGGATTTTGCAGACCATCTGCTGAGAGTACAGCAATCTTCCTCCAGACAAATCGAGGCACCGGAAACAAAATTTAAGAATCACAAATGGCCTCTCAACAATAGACCAGGTCTTTCTGGGGGCATTGTTGTAGTTGTGCTGTGCCTCTGTCTGGGGATGTGCATGAGGGGTCATGACCCATGGCTGCAGCCTATATCCTTGATCAGCTTTAAAGACAGGAAGGAAACGATAGGATGATATTCAATATGTGTGCTACGCCCTCAATCATTTGCACACTGCTTTATTTTCTGATGGACCCATTAACTTTTCATGCAGTTATGGAGATGTAAGGTGTAATGTCATTAATTGACATACACAATGCCATGCCGATGGAAAGTCTGCACTCTTATGGAAGATAATTTAGCAATAGTGCTGTCACTTCTATCACACTTCAATTTATTTTCTGTTTTAAGTTGTGTTGCAATATCATGACCTCATACATGATGGAAGGATCAAAATTTGACAAATGCTGCTGATGTTGTCCCATTCATGCTATCATATCTGCATGTGACAGTGGCGTTTCCGTGGGTTTTGCGTGGGTGTTCTCATGCAACACTCATGGACTTTGATGCATTCCTAGATTTACAAGATTTCATAAACCTGGGAATGTGTCAAAAACCTACACCTCCCCTGCATGATGTAAGAGTGGTGCAATAGAGAGAAATAACATTATTTCTTCATGCTTTTTCCTCGTTCTATGTATGTTGCATTCTGCAGCACATATAAAATGAGGAAATGGCCTCCATTGATTGTTTTTGTGCAGAAAGGTGTCCATTCCTTCACAAAACAATCATCCCCACAACGAGGGCACCATGGTGCAAGGGTGCCTGCGTTGATGCATGGAAGCAATTTGTGCGCCAGGGGGAGAGGACAGATGTGCACCATATCTTCTAGATACTGCACATTATTGCTCTTTCCCAGTGGGGCAGGGAGGCGCAGGAAGGCACTTAGGCACTTGCTGCACCACCCTGCACCATGGGCCTTATAAATATGGCCTGTAGTCGCACTGCTGAGGATCTTTCCAACATTTGGAAGCAGACAGAGGGCATCATTTCTAGGTTGTTGCCACTGGCAGCACAAGGAGTCACTTAGCTGCACTGCCCTGAAAGATCATAAGTGTGCCATATGAATGACATACAGCACATTTGTGTTTCTTCTGCATGCACATTATCATAGATTGGTGAATGTTGGGAAAACATGCCCCTTTGCATCATGGTGCAGGTGTGTCTGCACTTGTTATAATGCCTTTGAAAAACCTTCCTGCATATGGATAAACAATCTTGGCTCATGACACTTTGTATGTGTGCTGCAGAATGCAGCACACTGATGAAGAGTGACTTGAGATACAAATGAAAATAGGTTTTCCTTGTCATGCCTCACATGGGGAGACATATTTACGGGGATAATGTGCAGATTGCCATTTCCTTGCACATCTGGAAATATAACAGATATGTTCGCCTCGTCAAGAGTAGTAAGCGCTATATAAATACTATTACAATACAATACAATACAATACAATGAGGTGTTGCATGGGTAACCTCAAAATGAGGTCCATGTTACACATCCTTAATGCAGAGAAAGGTAATGCAAAACTTTGCGCTAACTTGCATTTACAGTGGTATATCAAACTTGAGGGGGTCCCCTGCAAAATACAAGAAAGGGGCCACCGACACAGGGCCAACTTTAGTGCTGGTGGCACCTGGTATAGCAGTCATTTTTGCCCTCCCCCAACCTCCTTTTCCACAAATTCCCTCAGTACCACTCTCCAACAGTGCCCCTCACCTCTCCAAAGCCCCTCTCTGACATACATTTATATTTCTTCTTTGAAGCACTACTCATAGTTCACTCACAGTTTTTGTGATCTGTGTGGTACACATCCCTTGCAGCAAGCACATTGACCCTCTCACTCCTTTATGAGGAATAAAAGCTGTAGCTACACAAAATTTAGAGCTTTCACCAGCAGTAACTTTTATCACCACAGATATCTTGATTTTTCACTGTTTTTTACTGTTGCCTGAAAACTGATGGATGCACAAGCAAGATCAGTGCATCTAAACTCACTATTATTTTTTCAACACAGCGCACACACCAAAGTCAGTACACTGGTCTCACAATCCCTGTCCCCCCAATCAGACCCAGTCAGGAGCTCTTAGGCCAGGGGCCCATGTACAGTGCCTGGGGAGTTGACTTGGAGCTCAGCCCCCCCGTACGCGAGGGGCTAATGGGGCTATTGTTACACCACTGTGCCTTTGTTCATATGTATGAGACCATGCCAAGGCACACAGGGTGACTTTGCATGACCTCGTGTAGATGATTGGAATACCATGTCTCAGCAGAGCGTAATGGAAATGTATACCCCAGCAGTATTGGCTTCATGGTCATGAGGGCCACAATAGATTTCAAGGTCTGTACATGTGTGAGTTGTAGGGTATATTGCGAATGCACCATGGATCATTTTGCACGTATGAAGCACACACCTGCCACATATGGACTGCCTCCCTCATCTAACCCAAATAACTACATTGTGCAACATGATTTACTGTCATGAGTTTGATAATGTGCTTGAGATGTACTTACCAACCAGTAGGCCAATCCCATATACCCCGTCCTGGATGCGCCTATTGATGACGGAGTGCCTAAAGATGTAGGCATCATGAGCGCTCCCCGGGTACTTTGACAGTACATTATTGAACATCCCCAGAAGGTCCATGATTCCCCGCACATTGATTGAGCATGTGTGCTTCTGATTGTGGTACAGGTGAACTGTAGCTGCAGGAGGCTGCAGTTGCACATGTGTGCAGTTCATTGCCCCCAACACACGTGAAAAACCAGTGATGGCATACACAATCTTCTTGTTTTCCAGTTGTTTCTGGTGTGTGTTGGGGAGTATGAGGCACTGCGGTGTGAGGCTTATGATGGCATCCAGGATAGAGGGGAGGAATGTGGAAAATGACGGTTGCAATATTCCTGCTACTCTGGCTCTCATGGTTTGGAATGCCAGCATGTGCAATACAGCTATAAGCTTGGCCTGCAGACGGATGTTAGTGCACCTCTGTAATGTTGTCTGCTGCCTTGGTGCAATCTTGTGCAGGAGCTGGACAACGGACTCCCTCTTGAGCCTGTAGCAGGTGATAACCTCCTCCTCCCTAGGGTCAATGAGGGTAGTCCTTTGACTGTAGATCTTTTCCCTTCTCCTGCTCTGCCTCTGTGGTGGTGGAGATGGTGGTCGCCATCTTCGTCTTGGTGTTCTGAGCTGGAGTAGTGGTAGCTCCATTGTGTGATTGAGCTTGCCAGAGTGTTTTGTGCATGTTATGCTTATGCAGTAATGCCAATGTACCATTTTTAGGCCTGACTTACCAATGCGCAGGAATTTTGACACATTTTTAAATTTGTGCATCTTTTTCTTGCGATACGTCACTTTCCCAAATTCTTGTAAATATGAAAGCCTCAGTTCTGCATTGGTTTTTAAGTGGGAATGTCTACCTTGCATATGATTAATTTAACCTGATGCAATTAGTTGTGCTGGTTAAAAGTGATGCATGAGGAAGAAAAGTGACAAATTTCTGCTAATTCGTCACTTTGTAAATATGTAGCACTAACTCTGCCATCACTGCATTAAAAAAAAAGTGATGCAGCGACTGCGCAAGCTCATTGTAAATATGGGCCTTAGTGTTAGAAACTACACATTTCTGTAACTTTTCAACCATCCATTTGCCATTCTGGCCATGTATTCTAAATGAACTCACTAACTTAAATTTAGTAGAACTACTCATGAGTCACCTTGCCTTCTTGGCCTCTCCACTAAAACTTTCACCCTAGCAGCAGATATGAGCCCTCCAAAAACATCAAGGAGCTCATAGACCCCATCATCATTTAATTCATTATCTAATCCAACAATATCTTTCCATAGACTTCTAATTCTCAGGTAGTTCCTAAAGCAAAACCTTGAAAGAAGCACTATCGATCTTTTCAAAATTGTAAACATCAAAAAACTCATTGAATCAACCCATAAGAAATTCAACATGGTCAATTTCGTCTTCTCAATTATGTAGAGCCTTATAACGATTACAGTGGATGGGAAGACCCATCCTCCGAACTTAAGAAGGAGAGGTTGCCGCCTTACTGTCTACCTCCCCACTGGGCCTAGTATGACTTTCCAGTTGGGCTGATGGGCGGAAACCAAGGTTTCCACCCGTCAGCCCAGCGGGAACATTGCGACAGCATTGTCACCAGCTTGTAATCGAGCTGGCAGCAATGCAACCACCCGCAGGGGACTCCAGAACCCTCATAATGCACACTGTCTGCGCAACAGACAGTGCTCATTGCAAGTGTGCTGGACAGGGGGACCCCTGCACTGCCCATGCCATAGACCCCCCGGTGCCCCCTGCCCCTGTTCTCCACCAGCCTTTTCGCCATGAAAAGGCTAGCAGAGACCCAGGTCATAATCAGGTGATTATGACCTGCACCACTGTCAGCCCATCAGGAACATTGTTCCCGGTGGAGACGGTGGTCATTTGGAGATTTGACTTCCAAACTCTTAATTTGGCCATCAGACCTCCAAACCAGTGGCAAACATGACCATCACCGCAAGTTAGGTGGTTTGTTGACTGGGAGGCTCGTAATGAGGCCCTAAGTCTTCAAAATGACACTGATTTGATCATATTGTGCTGCCATCTCATTCATCACCTTTCTATCTAACACCAGTCACCCCTGTCAATCATAATGCACTGAACCACCCTAGTGCTCCTTTATGCACTTTTGTTTTAAATATTAAGAAATAGCTCGTCTTCCTGACAATTACACTTGACCCAAAGATCAAGACATCTCCCTCCTGTACATAGTCAACCTCACCATGACAGACAGAACTAACATTCCAGCCCCCATGACAGTCTACTCTAACAAGAATGTCAGACTTTACTATTCATGCTTTTGCAACACTAGACTTTCCAATACAGTTTTTACAGCAATAGACAACACAATAATATAAGTCTATCTATTTTACCTTTACCAAGTCAGTCTTTTTTTACTATGTACAATTTAAAATAAATTAAAAACACTATTTATATAAAGTATATTTTAAAAAAATAACTCTTTATTTAAGAAGAATTTAAAAAGAAAACTTAAAATACTGTTGCCAACCCAATAAAAATGTGAAGGTCAGCATGTTTACAAAATACAATTGCTAAAAATAAATCAATTTTCAGTCTCAAATTGCAGTTACTAGAACATGTTTTAGTTTTAAAAGGACTGATTTAAGCCTAACTTCATAAACTACAACATATATCCATTTTGTCACCATTTCTCTAATGGCAACAGAATGTTGAGGACATACTTTATAGCAATACTTTAGAAGGAGAGAGCCATGTATCAGAACATGTAAGTACTTTTTAAGTGCCTGGATCAGCAGTATAACAATAAACAAAAATAGCGTGCAAATTATTTTCAACAGATTTTTTCAATGCAACCTGCTTCTAGTGACTAGCACCGCAAAATAGAAATACTGCTTAGCAGAACCAGTTGATTACCACTTTACTGTTAAAATAATCACTAATTTTCTGTTTTTCAAAGAATGACTGATTAGCCATTGTTTTCCAATCAAGGATTAAAATTAAAAACCAACGAAAATGTTCCTTTTCAGAGACAGTCAATTTAAAAAAAAGAAGTCAATACTCGGGGCCTCATTTACAACCTGTTGGCTCAGGAGAGCACTACAAGGCTTCTTACTGTGCTGCCCTGCCCTGACTCAAAAGAAAAGGGCAGGAATGTGCCCTATTAATGAAATATGGCAGAGTCCTGCCCTTTTTGTCTGCACCAGTGCACATATTAGTGCCTAGTGACAACTCAGGCACTCTTGAATCATGGTGCAAGCATGTCTGCGTTGTTGGCGCAATTGTTTTTGTGCAGGAAAAAACACCTTACTGCACAAAGACAATCAATGGAAGCCTTTTCATCTTACTATGTGTGCTGCAAATTGCAGTACACATAGATAGAGGAATAAACAAGGAGAAAATAGGTTATTTCTCCTCCTTCTGTCTCCCCTGGGGAGGCACACAGTTTTGATGCATTCCCAGGTTTACAGATCCTTTTTAATCTGGAAATGTGTCAAAACCCAGAGGTGTTGCATAGGAAAGCCCACTGCAATGCCCATGATATGCCTCCTTGATGTAGAGTAAGGCAAGGCTGCTCTTTGTGCTGCCTTGACTTACTCCATATCTATGAGGCCATGCAAAGCCATGCAGGGTGGCTTGGTGTCTCCTCATAGATATGACTGAGAGGCCTGAGCCACCGACGCATCATAAAAAGTGACACTCTGGCAATGCAGGCCTCTTTTAAATGAACCCCCCAGTTTTCAACCTGTATTTTTTTAAACAAAATGTGTAAAGGGAGGAATACAATTTATATATATGAAAAACATCACCCTTCATCAAGGTGATTACGCCAATGCCAACATTTGTTTAAAACAGATACCTATACATTAATAATAGTTATGAACTAAATAACTAAGTACCATTTTAAGTTCCATTTACAACTGCTTCCTCCTTAAAACAGCTGCTCAATAAATCTATTTGTTTTACAGGTTCATAATGGACAATAATCTGTTGCTACAGCTCTAAAACCATAAATAATTAACCAATTGTTTTTGAACCAATAGAATATAATTCAAAATAATTCAGGATGATTCAACACATTAGAAGTAAATGGACAATTTAAAACTCCAGCACCACTCCAAAATCTCAAAGAAAACATATTGTTCAAAACAACATTGGAAAACATGAACCCATTGAAAAACAACTATAAAACAAAACACTATACTTTTTATGATATTAATACCAATACTATCTATAGGTTATTCTAATCTCATTGTTTTCTTTTTTTAAAACAGATTGGAGTTTATGCAGGAGGGAAAATATATCTTGTTAAAAAGGTTGAAATACAATACTGAAATATCAAGGGTACATTTATTGTAAGGAACTACACACTGAACCGTGAGCACATTGGAAGTATGTATACTATTTTCTAACTCACTGCAGCGGCATAGCAGTTACTCTGGGGAAATACATAGAACATACCTCAGAGCATAACCATTCTGCCTCAGCAACTGGGATTAGTAAGGGAACACAAATACAATATAGAAGTTAACACAACATCCACTTAACCACATATATTCTATTTACTCTAATGTATGTAACAATACAATGCCTTTAGTATATGCTTTAATACCAGACAAGTAAGCTGACACTTACATTGAGGTATTAAATGCAATAAAGGAAAAACAAACTAAAAACAAAAGCCTTGAGAACATATTTTTGGACTTTCAGGTAGCAATGATGTAACCAGTTTAAAATAAAACTACCCTGAGACTCCAAATTCTGACTTTATAAAATCTTTTGCAGGCAATCTGGAAAAATAAGTTTACAAAATCCCTTGCAGCTGATTACATATCCATTAGCAAACTCTAATTTAAAATTTTATAAAAGCTAACTGCATTAGCTTTTATCCGTCCTTTTCAAATAGCTGATCACTACATTGCTAATATTGAATCTGAAAACTTTCTACATATCAAAAAACTATTGGCACCAGTTTTAAATTACTTTGAGGAAACATGAATTGGCCATTTATGTAGGTCAGGGTGCAAAACGGCAAAAACATTTCACAGCGAGTGGCAGAACTGCTACATGACTTTCTTAGAGTGAGGGGAAAAAAACTATTAATGCCGTTGAGGGTCGGCATAACTCTTTCATTAGCTCAGTCAGAAAAAAGCCACTGAAATTGCAATCATTTTTTTTTTATTTCTAAAAAAGGAGAATAGTTTTCAACAAATGAGGAAAGGGTAATCTTTTGCCAATAGTCTGTAGCCAAGAATATAAATAAACAAACAAATGAATGAAAAGCTCTTAAGTAAGATAAACAAATTCAGTAAGTTTAATGGCAAAGATTATTTAGAAATCATTGACTATATTTTAAGAAAAAAACAAACACCTATTTACGTTAAATCCTATTTTTTCCTGTCTTGCAAATATCTGCAATAAAAACCTAATGAGCCTTTCATAGATTAAAATAAATGCTTACCTATAGAAGTTGTCTTCCTCTAAGGGCCAGATGTATCATCACGGCCTTTGCGATTCGGAAATAGCGATTTTTAAGAAATCGCTATTTCCGATTTGCAAAGTGCCATGTATCACATTTGCGATTCGGTAATAGCGATTTCTTAAAAATCGCAAATGCTATTACCGGATCGCAAATTGCGATATTGGCCCCATTCGCAGCTATGGGCCTGTTGGCCCCTATCTGCGAATTGCTTGCACTTCCCAAATTACGATTTCTGAACCAGAAATCGCAATTTGGGAAATGCAAAACCCCAGGGTGCTGGGGGCCTAAGCCCCCCTCTGCTGCACCCCAAACTTTTTTTTGGGACATGTGAGGTGCACACATGCCAAAAGGGCATGTGTGCTTCACATGTACAATTTAAAAATGCATTTAAAATGCATTTTAAAATTTTGCACCAGGGGCCAGATGTATCATCAGGGCCCTTTGCGATTCGGAAACAGCGATTTTTAAGTAATCGCTATTTCCGACTCGCAAAGTGGCATGTATCACATTTGCGATTCGGTAATAGCGATTTCTTAAAAATCGCAAATGCTATTACCGAATCGCAAATTGCGATACCGGCCCCATTCGCAGCTATGGGCCTGTTGGCCCATATCTGCACATTTTTTGCACTTCCAAAATTGTGATTTCTGAACCAGAAATTGCAATTTTGGAAATGCAAAACCCCAGGGTGCTGGGGGCCTAAGGCCCCCTCTGCTGCCCCCCAAACTGTTTTAGGGGACATGTGAGGTGCACACATGCCAAAAGGGCATGTGTGCTTCACATGTACAATTTAAAAATGCATTTAAAATGCATTTTTATATATTGCACCATGTTACCACCTGGTTTCTTTTCATGGTATTTTGCATGTGCAAAATGCCATTCTGCGAAAAATTGCAATTTGCGATTTTTTGCTGCATCTCCTTGTGACCAGGTCGTGACGCAAGAAATCGCAATTTTTGCAATTTCTTATTTGTGGTCTGCGAATGCCTTTCATGCATCACAGACCACCTTTTTGCACTCGCAAACGGACGATTTTTGCGATTCGCACCGTTTGCGAGTGCAAACAAATTTCAGACATTTGGCCCTAAAGGATAGTCGTTTTCTAAGAACAATCAAGTGTCATTTTAGAGTATTCCTCTGACGAGAATTTCCTGTGTGAAACATTCAACTCAACAAATGCGTCTGAAAATTTGACCTGAAATTACAACTCTAATAAAGGTTTTTGAAACAAAACAACCAGAGCAATGTTCACTAAACAATGACAATTTTGATGTTACATAAATACTGTTCCAAAATAAACATTTTATTTAAAAACAATCTTTAAATTTGAAACATTTGGGTTGGCCTCTCCTCAGCAACCTGTAAAAAGGAGAAAGGACTAAAATGCACAATAAAAACAGCATGACAAATAACATCTTTACCTAGGACACTTCCTTTATCCCCTCTCTACAGTAAAGGTAGCTTTACATTTAAGTTAACCCCTTCGCTGCCAGGCCTTTTACCCCTTCTGTGCCAGGCCTTTTTTTGCCTATTTGGAATAGTTCTCACTTAGGCCCTCATAACGTTTTGTCCACATAAGCTACCCACGCCAAATTTGCGTCCTTTTTTTCCAACATCCTAGAGATTCTAGAGGTACCCAGACTTTGTGGGTTCCCCTGAAGGAGACCAAGAAATTAGCCAAAATACAGTGAAAATGTTGTTTTTTTCAAACAAAATTGGAAAAAGGGGCTGCAGAAGGCAGCTTGTGTTTTTTTCCCTGAAAATGGCATCAACAAAGGGATTGCGGTGGCAAGATCACCATCTTCTCAGCTTTCAGGAACAGGCAGACTTGAATTGGAAAACCCAATTTTTCAATACAATTTTGACATTTTACTGGGACATACCCCATTTTTACAATTTTTTGTGCTTTCAGCCTCCTTCCAGTTAGTGACCAAAATGGGTAGGAAACCAATGCTGGATCCCAGAAAGCTAAACATTTCTGAAAAGTAGACAGAATTCTGAATTCAGCAAAGTGTCATTTGTGTAGATCCTACAAGTGTTTCCTACAGAAAATAACAGCTGAAATAAAAATATATTGAAATTGAGGTAAAAAAACAGCCATTTTCTCCACGTTTTACTCTGTAACGTTTTCCTGCGATGTCAGATTTTTTAAAACAATATACCGTTACGTCAGCTGGACTCTTCTGGTTGTGGGGATATATAGGGCTTGTAGGTTCATCAAGAACTCTAGGTACAAAGAGCCAATAAATGAGCTGCACCTTGCAATGGGTTTTTATTCTATACCGGGTATACACTAATTCATTTGCTGAAATATAAAAAGTGAAAAATAGGTATCAAGAAAACCTTTGTATTTCCAAAATGGTCATAAGATAAGGTGTTGAGAAGAAGTGGTTATTTGCACATCTCTGAATTCTGGGGTGCCCATACTAGCATGTGAATTACAGGGCATTTCTCAAATAGACGTCTTTTTTACACACTGCCTTACATTTGGAAGGAAAAAATGTAGAGAAAGACAAGGGGCAATAACACTTGTTTTGCTATTCTGTGTTTCCCCAAGTCTCCCGATAAAAATGGTACCTCACTTGTGTGGGTAGGCCTAGCGCCCATGAAAGGAAATGGCTCAAAACACAACATCGACACATCACATTTTTTCACAGAAAACAGAGGTGTTTTTTACAAAGTGCCTACCTGTGGATTTTGGCCTCAAGCTCAGCCGGCACCTGGGGAAACCTAGCAAACCAGCACATTTTTGAAAACTAGACACCTAGGGGAATCCAAGATGGAGTGACTTGTGGGGCTCTGATCAGGTTCTGTTACCCAGAATCCTTTGCAAACCTCAAAAGTTGACCAAAAAAACACCTTTTCCTCTCATTTCGGTGACAGAAAGTTGTGGAATCTGAGATGAGCCACAAATTTCCTTCCACCCAGCATTCCCCCAATCTCCCGATAAAAATGGTACCTCAGTTGTGTGGGTAGGCGTAGCGCCCACGAAAGGAAATGGCCCAAAACACAACGTGGACACATCAATTCTTTTCACAGAAACAGAGGTGTTTTTTACAAAGTGCCTACCTGTGGATTTTGGCCTTAAGCTCAGCCGGCACCTGGGGAAACCTAGCAAACCAGCGCATTTTTTAAAACTAGACACCTAAGGGAATCTAAGATGAGGTGACTTGTGGGGCTCTGACCAGGTTCTGTTACCCAGAATCCTTTGCAGACCTCAACATTTGACGCAAAAATCACTTTTTCCTCTCATTTCGGTGACAGAAAGTTCTGGAATCAGAGGAGCCACAAATTTCCTTCCACCCAGCGTTCCCCTAAGTCTCCCGATAAAAATGGTACCTCACTTGTGTGGGTAGGCCTAGCGCCTACGAAAGGAAATGCCCCAAAACACTATCTGGACACATCAAAATTATCAAATACAAAACTGTTTTTGCAGGGGGGCACCTGTGTTTTTGGTCCTGGGTTCAGCAGCCTTCTCGGGAAGCCTACCAAACCCAGACATTTTTGAAAACTAGACACCTGAGAGAGTCCAGTGAGGTGTGACTTGCGTGGATCCCCCAATGTTTTCTTACCCAGAATCCTCAGCAAACCTCAAATCTAGCAAAAAAATCACATTTTTCCCACATTTCTGTGTGGGATCAACGCACTGGGACACATTTCATTCCACCCAGTGTTCCCCTCAGTCTCCCGGTAAAAATGATACCTCATTTGTGTAGGTGGACCAAGTGCTTGTAAAAGGGAAGAGCCAAAAACATGTCAATATTGAGGGGCTACAAAGGGGGTCCAAAAGGGCAGTTTGCAAAAAAACATTTTTAGGCTGCCAAGTGTAGCAGAATTTATATCGGTATAGATGAGACAATGCTGGGTGGTAGGAATTTTGTGGATTCCTGCAGATTCCGGAAGGTTCCATCACAAAAACGTGGGAAAAATGTGTGATTTCCAGCAAAGTTGGAGGTTTGCAGGGGATTGTGGGCACAAAAATGGTGCGGGTGCATGCGAAACACACCACCCTGGAATCACCCAGATGTTTAGTTTTCAGATGTGTCTAGGTCTTGTGGATTTTTCTACATGGCAGCGTCCCAAAGTCCATAAAGTGCAGCCCTCACCATTCCAATTGGGACAATTTTGAGAGTAAGCCAAGTTCTCATGGCCCAAATGTAAAACTAAAACCCAAAATAATCAAATGTCTTCTTGCTTGCTGTGGGATAAGATGTTTTAGAGTGCGGGGAGAGCTGAAATACTGTTACCCCCTTCAGTTGAGGTGGGGGTGTAACCAGGCTCATACTGGTTGGTAGCCACCACCCCAATATATATATATATATATATATTTTTATTCCCTGGCATCTAGTAGACTTTCTTCCCCCCCGGGGTGTGGATCAGGGGTAATTGCCCCATCTGCCCACTAGTGGGCAGAACAACTTTGGCCCATTTATTTGGGGTGGAGGTATGGCCATACCCCCACCCTCTTATGTTTGGAAAAAAAACTTCCCTGGCATCTGGTGGGCTTTCTGCCCCCCCTTGGGGCAGATGGACCTTCCAAAAATGGGCCCATCCGCCCCAAATGGGGGGCAGATATGGCCAACAGTGATGTGCCCCCATGGGGAGCGACCCTTACGCAAGGGGCTGCCTCCCTAAAGAAAACACATGCATACACACACACCAATCCCTGATGCCTAAGTGGTTTCTGCCCCCATGGGGCAGATAGGCCTAACAAAAATTGGCCAATCTGCCCCCAAGGGGGGCAGAAATGGTCTGAATACAATTTGCCCCCCCGGAGAGCGTCCCTTGCCTAATGGGTCGCTCCCCATCTCTAAAAAAACCAAACAAACAAAAACAAAACACAAAGAAAAATTAGCCCTGGCTCCTAGAGGTTTCTGCCCCCCCATGGGCAGATCTGACTAAGAACAATAGGCCGATCTGCCCCCGGGGGGTCAGAAATGGCCTAAAATAAATTCCCCCTCCCACCCACTTGGGGAGCGACCCTTGCCTACGGGGGTCGCTCCCCTTGCGTGACATTGGCGCAAAAAAAAAGATCCCCGGTGCCTAGTGCCTAAAATCGTCCGATCTGCCCCCAAAGGGGTCAGAAATGGCCTAAATACAATTTGCCCCTCCAGGGGAGCGACCCTTGCCTAAGGGGTCGCTCACCATCTGTAAAACAGCAACAACAAAAAAAAAACAGTGCCTAGTGTTTTCTGCCCCCCTTGGGGGCAGATCAGCCTAATTAAAATAGGCTGATCTGCCCCCCAGGGGAGCAGAAATGGCCTAAAATAAATTTGCCACCCAGGGGAACGACCCTTGCCTAAGGGGTCGCTCCCCTTGCGTGAAATTAACGAAGAAAAAAAAAAACTCCCTGGTGTCTAGTGGTTTCTGTCCCCCTTGGGAGCAGATTGGCCTCATAAAAATTGGCCAATCTGCCCCCAAAGGCGGCAGAAATGGCCTAAATATAATTTGCCCCCTAGGGTCGCTCCCCACCTCTAAAAAAAAAAAAAGATCCCTGGTGCCTAGAGGTTTCTGCCTCCAGGAGGGGCAGAAAAGGCCTTAAAAAAAAATTCCCCCCCGGGAGCGACCCTTGCCCAAGAGATCACTCCCTCATGCCAATTTCCTAAAACAAAGTAAATCCCTGGTGTCTAGTGGGCGTTTTAGCTGCCGGATTGCTTGCAATCCGGCTGCAAAAACGCTCATCGAGACTTCAAAGGGAAGGAAATTCCTTTCCTTCCCTTTGAAGCCTCTCCGGACTCCTCCACGTGATCGGAAGAGAAATGCTTTGCATTTCTCTTCCGATCGCGCTGGAAGCTGTGCTTCCAGCGCAATGGGATGAGGCCTCTGTGATCGCGCTGACGTCATGGGGGGTGTGGGGGGGTCGGGGCGGAAGGGGAAGGGATTCCCGGGTGCAGAACGAGGTGATCTCGTCCAAGGCACCCGGGAACCAGTGCCTTGGACGAGATCACCTCGTCCAAGACACCCAACAGGTTAAGTAATAAAAATTACCTTTCTACCTACCCCACGCATTAGCACCCAACCGTCCTTAACTATATTTCTCTACCAACTAATGGGACATAAAAACTTGAAACATAAAAGATAATTGCTGCAATTATTTTTTTTTTTAAATTATACTTTTGTCAGAAGTATTGCAAAAGCATGAGAAACTGTTTAATTTATTGTTAATGAAATATTAAAAACAAAGAAGTTATGACCTGCTTGAGAAAAATATGTACTTGTTAATATTTTTAAATATATTCAAAGAGCTAATTCAAAATGCACTTCATATTTATAATAAAATATATTTTTTAATAATACATTTTATTTGTTTGTGGCTTTATGAAATTTGAATAAATTAAGTGAATGTTTAATATAAAGCATTTCATATTTGAAATAATTTAAAAGGCTTGCTCATGTTAAAAATGCATGTATTAGTTATTTGATTGTTTCAATTGAAGTATAATTAAATAGTAATTACAATCTTTTTTTCAGTTATTAAGGGCCAGATGCAGGAAACGTTTAGCGAGTCGCAAACGGCAAAAATTGCCGTTTGAGACTCGCTAAACGCATTTCCCTATGCAGAAATGCATATTGCGAGTCGGGACCGACTCGCAATATGCATTTCAGAATCGCAAATAGGAAGGGGTGTTCCCTTCCTATTTGCGATTCGGAGTGGAATGCAATACCATTTGCGACCGCATATGTGGTCGCAAAGGGTATCGCAGTTACCATCCACTTCAAGTGGATGGTAACCCACTCGCAAATTGGAAGGGGTCCACATGGGACCCCTTCCACTTTGTGAATGGACCCAAAATTATTTTTTCATGGCAGGTAGTGGTCCAAGGGACCACTACCTGCCCTGAAAAAATACCGAAACTAAAGGTTTCGTTTTTTTTTTTAAGTGCAGCTCATTTTCCTTTATTGATAAAGCAGTCACGAACATGGAGGTCTGCTGACGACAGGGGTGTTCCCTTCCTATTTGCGATTCGGAGTGGAATGCAATACCATTTGCGACCGCATATGCGGTCGCAAAGGGTATAGCAGTTACCATCCACTTCCACTGACGACAGCAGGCCTCCATGTTTGCGAGTGACTAGACTCGCTATGGGGCCGCAATTTGCGACCCACCTCGTGAATATTAATGAGGTGGGTCATTGCGACCCCATAGCGAGTCGCAGACGGTGTCTGAGACACCGTTCTGCATTGGAAATTGCGACTCGCAAATTGCAAGTCGCAATTTCCAAATTTGCTACATCTGGCCCCTAAGTCTCATATTGTTTAATTTCTTCACTACCCTGAGATGCTATACCCTATACATCTCATCCCTATATTTATACTATTTTATGTTGTTTAATTACCTCTCTGAAAAAATTTATAAATATTAATGTTAAATTAATACTATTCTTCAATATTAAATGACTCCTCCACCTGGGTGCATATTCCTCATACTCACCTCCCTAAAATTAAGAGGGGTCATTAGGAGTTTGGCAGATGGGAACATCCATCCGTCAAAATACCAACGAGGAGACCGCCATGGTGATGGTAGTCTTCTTGCCGGCCCCATTACAACTTCCCACTCTGCTGACCGGAAAAAAACTCATCCCAGTGTGAAAGGTGCAGTAGCATTGTTCCTGACTCTTAATTGAACCAGCGGCAATGCTGCTGCATGCAGGGTGCACCAGCACCCTTGAAATAAACACTGTCTGTACAACAGACAGTGGACATTTCATGGTTGCTGGGCAGGGGTACCCCTGCACTGCCCATGCCACAGGCAGGGGCATTGCAGCCCCCCCCCCTGTTGCCCCTGCACTTGTTCTCCACCAGCCTTTTCATGGTGGTGAAAGTGCCATGAAAAGGCTGATGGAGAACAAGGTTGTTATCAGCAAGGCAGTGCTGACTTTAGTGCCGCCCTGACTTATTACAACCAAGAGTGCTGTCAGGTCTCGTGATCTGGGATTCTGGTGGGGAAAGGGGTAGTTTGGCAGGTCTGCTCACCAACCTCTTATTGTGGTGGTTTCGACCGCCACAGCCACTGGCGTCCGTCCGCCACCGCGTCTTGTGACCACCAGACTCATAATCGGCCCCTAAATTCCTTTTACTATTTAAAATAATTAATTCTTAAACATTTGGGAAAAAAAGACCACAACACTAATTCATTGACATTACTAGAATATTAATTAATGCTAAATAGAATAACTAAAATTAATATCATGAATACACTTAAAGTGTTGAATTGGTAGTTAAACTCTCAATATTCTTTCTTAAATTTTAGCACTCCACGCTAGCCCCAGAAGTCTATTACTTAACTAATGGACACTTACCTTATACATAACTAATGTGGGGCAAATTGTTGTGTTTTTCAATCATGCAGAATAAAGCTTTGTGTGATAATTTACATGGTAAAGACTGCATGGAAAAAAGCACCACATGGTATTTACTACATTGTAAAGTGCGTTGTCTTACTTTGAGTCAGGGAGGTGTTTCCATGGGTGTTACATGGGTATTCCCATGCAACATCCATGAATTTTTTATAAACCTTTTTGTAAACCTGTCAATGAGTCAAAAGTATATGCCACACCAGGGGTGGCATAAGAGTGATGCATTACGCAGAAATATTTGTATTTGTCCCCGTTTTTTCCTCTTTCTATGTGTGCTGCATTCCGCAGGCACACATAGAAGGAAGGAAATGCCTTCATTGATTGTTTTTGTGCGAGAAGCTGCCCCTTTTTGGACAAAAACAATCATCCCCACAATCCAGACACCCTTGCACCATGGTGCACATGGTGCAAGGGTGCCTGTGCTGGCACATGGCAGCAATTTCTGTGCCAGTGCAGGGGGAGAGGAGAGAAGTGTGTCATATCTTGTAGATACAGCCTTCTGCCCTTTCCCAGTGGTGCAAGGTGGCATAGCAAGGCACTTGCTGTGCCGCCCTGCACCATGAGGCCTTGTTAATATGGCCCCTAATCTCTAAAGCCAAAGACACTAATCAGAAGTCCAACAGCATCTTGAAAGCATTCAACTCAATAATCAAAGTCATCAAGAATTGTCTCAACTTGATCCAGGACATGCATGATACTGCAATCAACTGGCAATTGCAATTACACTAATCAATTATTCACCATACAACAGACCAGGGATCAGGAGGGACAATGAATGTGCCCTTACATGATGACAACAGTGCCCAAAAGAAAGGGACTGCGTGGTGGGAGGAACTTAAAATGCAGCTGGAGTTTACGAGGACATGCAACACTCACTCCAACATGTGAGAGCTGACAGTCCATGGCGTCTCTGCAGCATGTGTTTTGAATTGGAAAGCCACATGTCTGTGGGCCTCCTTAAAGAATAGTCAAAGTATCCTATGTTGAATCCATTGAATGCAGATGTGTCTAGAAGCTCATGGTGCTGCACAACTTCTAACAGCATTCCACATTTATCAGAAACTGACATGTTGAAGGGCTTCAGTTTTGTGAAGATGGTCATCTGTGCTTGTGTCTGTGCCAAAGGAATTAACCCCACTTGAGCATACCCTGTCCTTTAGTGGTGCTTGATAGACTTGGCATTCTTGGCATAGTCTCCCCTGTATTTTTCCCTCTGCTTCCTATGTTGTGCCTGTGTGCTGGACTTTGTTTTTGCTGGTTTTTGATACTCTGGGCACATTACCACTGCTGACCAGTACTAAACTGCAAGTGCTCTGTGTGTAAATTGTATGTGTAATTGGTGTTTCCATGATTGGCATATTTGATTTACTACTACGTTCCTGGTAAAGCACACTAGACGTGCCCAGGGCCTGTAAATAAAATGCTACTAGTGGGCCTGAAGCACTGATTGTGCCACCCACATGGGTAGCTCTGTAAATATAGCTTAGATCTGCCACTGCAGTGTCTGCGTGTGTAGTTTTAAACTACCAATTCAACCTGGCAAGTGTACCCGCTTGCCATGCCGAAACCTTCCTTTTTGTACATGTAGGGCTTCCTAAGGTAGGCCCGGGTAGCCCCATGGGCAGGGTGCAGTGTATGAGAAAGGTGGGACATGTAATGATGTGTTTTACATGTCTTCACAGTGAAATACTACCAAATTTTATTTTCACTGTTGCAAGGCCTATCTCTCATAGGTTAACATGGGGACTGCCTTTAAATATCTTTTAAGTGCAGTTTCCCATTGAGAGCAAGTAGAGATAGGAGTCTGGAGTCTCTGAACTCATAATTCAAAAAGACATCTTTTGGTAAAGTTTGTTGTTAGACGGGGCGGCTCCTCCGCTACAGCAGAGGAGCTTCGCCCCGCCAGCAGCAGCTGCAAAACTTTCACTGTAAATTATGATAATAAACTATGGCCCTCATTATGACACTGGCGGTAAATCCCACTTACCGCCATGCTGACTGCCACCGCGCTGTGGTGGATATCCGCTAACCATATTATGACACACACACACCAATCCGTCACTATTCAGCCACACACACATATCCGCCAGCCCAAAGGTCAGTGATAAACTGGCGGTATCAAAACCCACACCGTTACGCCAACTGAACTACGCCCACAACATTATGACCCACGAATCACCACGGCGGACACTCAATGGTGTTAAACCATTGGCGGTACATACTGCTGCGCTCAAAATACGCACACACAAACAAAACAACACCACATTGGTCAATTTAAACTACACACACCTGACACCCATACACTCACCACACCCACACACTAACACCACTATAAAACACACACCCACACTACCCACAATCCTTTCTGAATACCAATAATTGCCAGCAGAGAGAGACAGCAAGAGCACTCACACAACCAGAGCCACATATCACCATCACCCATAGACCACCCACGCACCTTACATCACACACCCTAACACATCACCCTGCACATTCTCACCCCACCACACCAGCAGGCCCCTGACACTAGCCAGACTACTGAACAGTCCTCCACCTCCACTGCCGCTAGTGGACAGGAGGCCCTGCCACAGGACCAAGAGGCCACCAGCACCCCTCCTCCTGCAGAAGGAGAACCACCCCGCAAATGTTCCCTGGGATCCTGGCAGAAGCCAGAGACTATTACCAAGACTCCTGCAGGATATAAGATTCTCCTGATTGTCACCCTTCTCTCCCACTCTGTCACCCTGTCCACCTTTAACTGCAATTGTTCCCTTCCTATGCCCCCTTGGACAATGCACCTGTGCTACCAATAGACTGGACTCTAACCTAGACTTTCGTCCATCATCACCCCAGCCCATTGCACTTCTCCCTTTTCTTCAGAGCACAGAAGTAAACACACTTTGAAAAAATAGAATGGAGTATGTCAAATGATTTGAAAATGTATTTGTTTAACATGGTTCAAAAATTTCATTTCAATTGTACAGTAATGTTTACATAGGAAAGACATGTAGTTGGCTGCAGTGAACACACCAGGAGCAATAGTGGGGCACCAACATCTGTAAAAAGAGATGCCAATGGGTACAGTGAGTGGGCATAGAAGTAGGAATTCACAGCCTGCCAGTGACAATGTCACAGATCAAACTGTCAATGAAATGTGAAATAACACTGTCTTGCTTGTGTGTCATTGGAAGCACTGACGAATGACTGCACTTCTGCTGTCCTCATCCTCACCCTCTGCCTCCTCATCTTCACTGTCTACAGGGTCCACAGCTGCCACATGGCCTTCTCCAGCCTCCTCCTCCTACAGAAAAGGCACATGGGGTCGCAAGGCAAGGTTGTGCAACATACAGCATGCCACGATGATCTGGCAGACCTTCTTGGGGGAATAGCACAGGGATCCACCTGTTAGATGGAGGCACCAAAACCTGGCCCTCAGGAGGCCGAAGGTACGTTCAATAATCCCTGTTGTTCGCCCATGTGCCTCATTGTAATGTTCCTCTGCCCTTGTCCTGGGATTCCTCACAGGGGTCAGTAGCCATGATAGGTTGGGATAACCAGAATCACCTGCAAATATTGAGGGACAACTGTTAGCCACACACTATGCCATAAGGCCCACACCACAACACACCCATACACCAACATCCACTGAGTGTGAACCAAGGCTCACCTATTAGCCACACCCTGTGCCTCTGGAGGTGGACCATCACACTTGGGATGCTGCTATTCCTCAGGATAAAATCATCATGCACCGAGCCTGGATACTTAGCATTGACATGGGAGATGTACTGGTCCGCCAAACACACCATCTGCACATTCATCGAGAGATATCTTTTATGATTTCTGAAGACATGTTCATTTTACCGGGGGGAGGACAAATGCAATATGTGTCCCGTCAATCGCACCCATGATGTTGGGGATATGTCCCATTGCACAGAAGTCAGCATTCACTGTGGCCAAATCCTCCACCTGGGGGAAAACGATGTAGCTGCACATGGGTTTAATCAGGGCAGACAACACTCTGGTCAGCACTATTGAGAACATTGTCTGTGAAATTCCTGCTGCCAAGCCTGCTGTCACTTGGAAAGAACCTGTTGCCAAAAATGGAGCACTGATAGTACTTGCACAAGAGGGGGGGATCCCAGTGGGGTGACGGATAGCAGATATCAGGTCAGGCTCCAATTGGGCATACAGCTCTGTGATTGTGGCCCTGTCAAGTCTGTAGGTGAGAATAATGTGCCTGTCCTCCATTGTTGCCAAGTCCACCAGGTGTCTGTACAAGGGGGCATTTCTCCATCTCCTATTCATCCGCAATGGTTGCAATCTATGGGGTAAAACAGTGAGCAGCTGGTCATTATCTGTACATTGTAACCACTACAGTTCAATGCATATTGTGATTGTTACAATATTTTGGTGGCATATGTCCAGAATGTGAAATTGTGAACTGTGACACAGTTAGGATCCATGGCCTGCCCCCCATCAAATGGCGTCCGCCTGTCCAGTATGGAGGGACAGGTGGAAATGTGGTAATTCCGCTGATGTTGTGAGCCATTGCGGGAGGTGGTCGGGAGCCGCTGTGCAACTCCTCGTTGGTTATCATTGGGCCCTATATGGTACAGTGGCCAATGGTGATGTACGCCAGCGCCACGGACATGGCCGCCATTTTCTATCTGTCCAATCACTTGCTACCTGACCTTCAACAGGAGAAGACCTACACTGCATG
Organism: Pleurodeles waltl; assembly: GCF_031143425.1. NCBI lineage: Eukaryota > Metazoa > Chordata > Amphibia > Caudata > Salamandridae > Pleurodeles > Pleurodeles waltl. Next base: position 689,266,203 of record NC_090442.1, read on the forward strand.
TGGTGCTGTGACCTGTGTCTGGAACCTACCATGGCGCGTGTGACTGCGGTAAGGGCCCCTGCCTTTACCTCGGCAGAGTTGCAGCGATGAGGGGATGGGGTCCTACCCCAGTACCGACTAGTGCAGTGGTTCCCAACCTGAGGGGCGGGGACCCCTGGGGGTCCGCGAAGCCTCCTCAGGGGGTCCGCGGCTGCTTAAAACATTTAATAATATTAGGTCCCAGCTATCAGTAATGACTCCTCTGGGGTACCCGTGTTCTAATAATGATTCAGTGGGTGTCCCCGGGCTCCAGTATTGATAAAATGGGGGTCCACAGAAGTCAAAAGGTTGGGAACCACTGGACTAGTGTATAGGCCTCCAGACCAACAGGTGAGTAAACTGTGAGTACGATGCTTAGGGCAAGAATGTATGGAGTGCTGTGTGTGAAGGCCTCGTGTGGGGGGGTTGGTGGATGGGCCCTGGGCAGCGTGCAGCATGTATGCTCAGCCATGTCTGTGCCAATAGGGATGGGAAGGGGCACGGTGGGCCATGAGTGTAACAGGCAGGACGGTCTGACTAATACCTTTCCCTGTGTTTATTTCTCTGCAGGTCAGAGCCCACAAAAAGAGGGGTATATGGCGTGCCATCACCAAGGACGTGCAGACCCTGGGGGTCTACGGCAGGCGAAGCACCCACTGTCTGAAATGGTGGGAGGACCTGAGACACTGGGAACGGAAAACGGCAGAGGCCCAGCTGGGGATGGCCTCCCAACGAGGAAGGGGTGCCCATCGAACCATGACCCCCCGATGGCCTGCATAAGGGCGGTGGCCTATCCAGAGCTGGGCGGGTGATTGGGGGCATCACAGCAGCAACAAGGGGGTGAGTACAGTGACCTTCATCACTACTTACGCCTGGTGGGGTGGTATCCGGGTGGAAGATGTGGGACTGTGGGTGCCCCTAGGCCAGGCCTGACATTGCAGAGTAGGTCCCATGTTGGGCAGGGTTCTGATGTGAAATTCCTCCAACCTAGCTAGTATGCATCTGCTACTGGGCAGGGGTGTGTGGGTCTCAGGTATGCTGCACTTGGCGGTATGTGTCCCTACCCATGGCCTAGTGACTAGCATTGTAACTGGTAGTGCATTGCCTAGTGCGTAGAGCTGTTCCCTGTTTGTGATTGTGTACACCAACGGTGGTGTTGGTGCTGCCATTGACCAAGTGTATCCTTTGTCTCTTCCCCCTCCTTATTTTTTTGTCATCCTGTCCTTATGTGCATTAGCATCATCTGGTGGAGGAGGAGAGGCACTGGTGACGGAGGGAGCTGCATCCCACAGGACCCAGGAGGCCGAGACCACCGATGGTGAGGGCACCAGTTGGACAGAGTGCGAGGGGAGCACCACAGCAGAGAATGGAGGGGACAGTTCGGACACGGATACCTCCTCAGATGGTAGATCCATGGTGGTGGAGGACACCTCTGTGACCACCCCAGCTACAGGTACAGCCACCACCCCCATACCAGCACCGCCCTCCCAGCAGCCCCTCAGCGAGTTTCCCGTGCCCCCTCACCCAGGAGGGTGGGCATCTCCTTCGCCCCAGGCACCTCAGGCCCTGCCCCAGTTAGTTCTGCTGCCCTGAGTGAGGAGGTTATTGACCTCCTGCGATCCATCTCTGTTGGGCAGTCAACCATTGTGAATGCCATCCAGGGGCTGGCAGCCCAAATGCAACAGTCCAGTAAATTTCTGGAGGGCATTCACACTGGCTTGGCGGCCCAACAGAGATCAATGCAGGCTCTGGCCTCCTCTCTGATGGCAGCCATTGTCCCTGTTTCCACTCTCCCCCCTCCAACTTCCTCTACCCAACCCCATTCCCCTCAACCCAAACCTATCCCAAACACACAGACAGACGAGCATGCACACAGGACAACACATAAGAGTGGACATGGCAAACACAAGCACCACACTTCATCCCGCAGGCACTCACACAGAAAACATCCAGGTGCAGACATACCAACATCCACTGCCTCCACTGTGGCCCCCTCCTCCTCAACCTCCCTCCCAGTTGCGTCTACACTCACACCTGCATACACTACATCCTCATCCACTCCCCCCATCACCAGCCCACCTATAAGAACACTCACCTCACTGGCAGTCACCACCCCCACATCCATGTACATGTCCCCTGTGTCTCCCACTGTGTCCGTGCCTCCTCTTCCCAAAGTACACAAACGGAAGCACTCAGACACCCAACCGCCATCCACCTTACAACAGCATCCAGCCCATGCACCGGCACCCAAACACAGCAGACTTGACACCTCCAACAACCACTCCCTCTTCCTCCACTCCCAAACCATCTCCCTCTTCCCACCCCAATGTCCCTAAGAAGCTTTTCCTCTCCACCATTGACCTCTTCCCTACTCCTCCTGTCCTCCCCTATCCTTCATGTCGGACCAGGGTAGTCAAAACCCAGGCAAGCACCTCAGCCACCCAGTCCACAGGCACAGTAGTGTCCCAAGCAACTCCAGGTGAGAAAGGATCCCGGCCACCAGCCAGGCAGACAGAAAGGGTGCCTGCCCCCAAGTGCTGCAAGGAAGGGCAAGGAGCCAGCCCCAAGTGCTGCAAGAAGGAAGGGCAAGGAGCCAGCCCCAAGTGCTGCAGGAAGGAAGGGCAAGGAGCCAGCCCGAGCTGCAGGAAGGAAGGGCAAGTAGCCAGCCCCAGCTGCTGCAAAAAGGGGCAAGGAGGCAGCAGCACCGCCACCAGCACCAGTGGGCAGTCGTCCGAGGCTGCAAGGGATGGGCTGGAGCCTCCTCCCCCACCACCACCAGCAGCAGCACCACTGCCACCTCTGAACAGCCGTCACTGCCTGCAGACATTCTGTAGACTTGAGTCTATGGGCCATTGTGCGGCCTGCCCCCTGCAAATCCAGTGGGTATAATACCCACCTGAGAGACTGTGACATTGCACTCCCCAAGATCTGCATCACAGGGCACAATGCCCCCTCCAGAATCAGTGGAGATGCCATCCACTCACCTCATCCTCCCCAGGCATGTTGCCCCCTCCAGAGCACGTGGGCAAGTCACCCACTTGAGAGACTGTGGCCTTGCACTCCCCAGGACAAAGCACAGGGCATGTTGTCCCCTCCAGGACCAGTGGCGCTGTACCATCTTCCGACTGAGGTGCCCCCCATTCGCCGCCCCCCTGAGGTGCCTGCCCATTTTCGACCTGATTCCCCTGCAGCGCTCTCTCCATGTCGTTGCAGGAGTCAAGTGGGGCCTTGGACTTTGTAATGTGGCCCTGTGGCCCCCGAACATTGAGGACTGGGCAGTGTCCCTACATTTGTAAATATGTATATACTTTTTGATTTAGATGCACGTATTGCTACTATTGTATCTTATTACACTCTTTTTAATCTATTGTAGTTGTTCTTGCATTATTCCTGAGGGGCACGGGGTAAATATGTTATGTTGCTGCCTCTGCTTGTGTGTATAGTTTTGGGGGGGGTGTGCTGCATGTGTGTGTCACTCTCTTTTTCCTCCCCCCTCCCCTGTGTGCTAGGCGGCTGTACTCACCGGCATCATCTTCGCCGTCGTTGGTGTTCGTAGTGGAGCCGCACGTACAAGATCATGAGGAAGACATGCAGCTCGGACTCCATGGTGGCGTGGTTCTTCCCTGAGTCTCCACAGGTGAGTCCTTTAACTTCTGAGCTCTGTTTCAGCCAGGCTTTTGATGTCGTTGGTACCGCCCAAAAAAAAGGTGGCAGATTGGACTGTCTTAATACAGTGGGCAGAACATTGTCTTCCGCCTGGCTGTAGGTGGTTACCGCCGTGGTGCCTGTTGATTGCGCCCTGGCGGTCGGTGTGTTAAAGTGGCTGCCTGTCCATTTGAGCTCTTTCCGCCATGGTCATACTTTGGCGGTATTTACCGCCAGCCTGTTGGCAGTATTACCACCACTTTATCACCAACTGCCAGGGTTGTGATGACCTCCTTCCTCTGTCAGCAGGGAAAATATTGTGTCCTATTGTTCGGCAATAATTGCAGCGAACTGCTGAACCTGAATACTGTTTCACACTGTTCTTTCACAGTAGAGATAACTCCTGTCAGTGAGGTAATATACATTGAAAATTTTTATAAAGGCTGGTGGGTTTTTCATAGAGAACAAAAAGTCAGAAATGCTTGGTGATATTAGCAAGAATGATGCAACAAACATAATATGTCAAGACATGGACCCATACGTTCACACCAGACATATATTATGTGATACTACACAGAACCAGATGTTTTGATTTAGTCCTGCATACTCAATGAGAAAACATAAGCTTTCTGTCTCCTTCTATCCGTTGACAGATCCAAGGAATATTTCTCCAATCAATACCTAACGATTCTGCCCATGTAGGAGTAGTACAACTGCTCCAATCTGCTTGGCTCTGCTCTTGACATTCCTTATCACTTTAATATGGATGTAAGAGGTATACTCCCTCACATACCACAAATACCTTCACAAATACAAAGTAGGGCATTCCATTTTAGAAGTTTCGCTTAATGTATCATCAATGTAAATTGGTTTCAGATAAGTGACCAATACATTCTCTCAAAAAACCCGACCTTCATAAGATCTAAGGTACATTTTCTAAACATTTCTGTAATGTTCACTAGTTAACCAAATATGGCAGGTTTATCAGGAAGTTACTTTAATAAACTCTTTGGCCACAGGTATACTCCAGCCAAAGTACTGGTGAGACTGTGAAGCTATAATTACCAAGGTGAAACGTCATATATTCCACATTGGGAGCATAAGACAATGCAGTTTAATATGGCTCCACAGTGTAATCAAGTGGCCGAGGCCTTAGGAGAGATCTGGTGAAAACAAAAATTAATCTCTGTAGATGTACAAGAAGATTGTAAACTCCAAGCCTTCCTAGCAGATAATCCACTTAGGACAAAACCTAATAATACACAACATATAACAAGTGATCTCACAATACATGACTTGGAAGGCATATACTTTTTGACTACCCTCCCTGACACTGAGGCTGTTCACAGTACAAATGTGAACCCATTACCAACGGAATAGAAAAATACTTCCTATACATGGAAAAGCAAGTCAACTTCAAAATCTATTTTTACGCCAGCTCTACTACCTGGGAACTCAATAGATCTATTTTATACTGCAGTCCTACATGATTTGGATAAAGAATACAAGAAGTACACATCTATGGGTAAATAGTTGCCATCAAACATAGCTAAAGAAAAACAAAAGATAATCTGGGACTGTTAGACTTGGCATCATTGGCATTTTGTCCCCTAACATTTTGCCTCTACTTCCCAGGTTGCTTCAGTGTGCTGTTTTTGTTTGCTCTGGACACTTTACCACTGCTGACCAGTGCTAAAGTGCAAGTGTTCCCTGTATAAACTGTATGTGTACATTGGCTTATCCATGATTGGCATATTTGATTTACTCGTAAGCCCCTAGTAAAGTGCACTAGAGCTGCCCAGGGCCTGTAAATCAACTGCTACTAGTGGGCCTTCAGCACTGGTTATCCCAAACACATTAGTAGCCCTGTAAACATGGCGCAGACCTACCACTGCAGTGTATTTGTGTGCAGTTCTAAGCTGCCAATTTGATTTGGCAAGTGTACCCACTTGCCAGGCCTAAATATTCCCTTTTTATACATGTAAGGCACCCCTAAGGTAGGCCCTAGGTAGCTCCATGGGCAGGGTGCAGTGTATGATAAAGGTGGGACATATACTAATGTGTTTTACATGTCCTGACAGTGAAATACTGCTAAATTTGTTTTTCACTGTTGCAAGGCCTATCTCTCTCAGAGGTTAACATGGGCGCTGCCTTTAAATATTATTAAAGTGCAGATTCCCTTTGGGAGCAGATAGACATGTGGAGTTTGGGGTCTCTGAACTCACAATTTAAAAATACATCTTTTAGTGAAGTTGGTTTTTAAATTGTGTGTTTGAAAATGTCATTTTTACAAAGTAGGCATTTTCTTGCTTAAACCATTCAGTGACTCTGCTTGTCTGGGTAAGTTTGACAGTTGGGCTGTTTGCACCTCTCCTATAGACAGTGACACGAAGGGAGCTGGGGTGTAGCCTGCATTTCCTGATTGGCCATCTGGGCTAAGGGGACAGAGGAGTGATCACTTACACATGAAAGGGCTGTGACTGCCCTCACACAATGCATGTGTGTTGGGGCCTGCCCTGGACCCCTGGGCAAGGCAGGATCTTGAAAACAACAGAGACTTCTCTTTGAAGTAGGCCCACTTCAAAGTCAGAACGGGGTAGAAGAGGAGCACCCAAACCCTCTGAAAATCAGTTTACTTCTAGAATCAAGAGGAACCTCTGCCCGGGAGAAGAGCTAGAGAAGCTGGAGGAGGAGTACTGCCCCTTTGTCTGCTTCTGCCTGAGAGAAGACAAAGACTGACATTTGTGTGACTTCCCTCTGGTGAAGAATCTCCAAGGGCTTAAACTGAGCTTGCCTCCTGTTGTTGAAGTCTCAGAGACAACAAAGACTTCTCTCTGCCAGCACTTGGGCTTTCTGCTGAGAGTCCCGCCTGCCAAGTGGTGCAGTAACCTGTCTCTGGGCCCTTGAAAGGTGCAGTTTGTGGAAAAGGACAGACATATATGCAAAGCTCACTGTGCGGGGCAACTTTTGACACACCACCCACTTTGCGGCTGCTAAATGACGCACTGCCGGCCTCGCAGCTCAAATCAACGCTCCACCTGCATCGCAGCTGGGAGATCGAAGCAATGCGGCTGAAGAAACGACATACCACACCCACAGCGGCTGCTGTTAATGACACAAGCCCCCACACACCTGTGGTTCCTGACACCTTGCGACCGGATTTCAACGCAGCATCGCTGGGCACAGAAAATCAACACAAAGCCTGCCTGGACACGAAGTGCCCGTCCGGATTGATGCATTGCTCTCATGTGGGAGAGAAGAAATGATACACGCCGACCTGACCGGAGGTGGAACCACGCACGTTCTCCCTTGTGAGTGAGAAATCGATGCATCGCTGGCCATTTCCGACAGACACTCCCCCGTTTGGCTTTATTTTGACGATACCCAGGTACTTTTGTGAAATGACAGTGTTCTCACTGTTTTCTAAATGATTTAAGACTCCTTTTCTTTTTAAATTCATAACTTGACTTGTGTATCGTCAGATTTTTATAGTTTTGGTCTTGTCTTGTTTAGATAAATATTACCTATTTTTCTAAACCTGTGTGTGTCCTTTTGTGCTGGGTTCACCTAGTTACTGTGTGTGTTGGTACAAATACTTTACACCTTGCTTCCGAAGTTAAGCCTGCCTGCCTGTGGCAAGCTACCAAGGAGGTCAGTGGGGGTTACCTGAGGGTGATTCTCCTTTACCCTGACTAGAGTGAGGGTCCTTGCTTGGACAGGGGTAACCTGACTGCGAACTAAAGACCCCATTTCTAACAGGAACCTATGTCATAATCCAGAAGTAAGCATCAAGAAGACAGATGAAGGAGGTAATGTGATTCTTCACATACAGGATTATCTGCCACAAGTAAATCGAGAACTAGAAGGCTTTTTCTGTTAGAGGAGACTATCAAGGAACCCTAAGACTCACAAAAGGCTATCAGAACATCTGGACAGATAGCATAATAAAGGCTTAATCACCACTGAAGAAAAGCAATGGTTTTAAATAAAGAATCCATTGATTGCCACTATGTACATTCTTCTGAAAATGCATACACCAGGCTTGCCTCCAAAATTTAGGCCTATTATAGCAGTGATTGATTCAATCGACTGCAGACTAGATGAATATATTAATGTGGAAATTCAACTTGTTATGAAGAATTTACCCTCACATATCCAAGATACAAATGATAGTTTGAAGATAACATCTAGATAACATTGAATAGCAATCCAATAACATATTCACTACAATAGATATTGTTAGTATATATAGCTCCATAGCACACCAAGATATATTAGAAGATAGAAGAAATGTCTTGGCCACAAGATCAGTACATCTACTGGAGATACATTAGGTGACTATGGAAAAGCTTGAGATGTACCTAATTAATAACTTTTTTCTTTAATTAGAACATTTACTTACAACAACAAGAGGCAGAGATGAGAGCAACATGCGTACCAGGGAATTCTAATAAGGGAAGTAGAAATATATTGAGTTTGGAATGGGACACTTGAAAATTAGAATATTAACATATTCTTCTGGGGCAGATACATATCTGATCTTCTGTAGATATAGCAGGTCTCATAGACTTCAGTCCAATGATACAGCAAGGAATTATCCAACAATAAATGGGGCATAACTGTGACAGCTACAATATCCAAAAGAGAAATAGAAAACTTAGACCTGACAATATACATTGAAATACCAAACTGCACTGCAGGAAACATAGGAAGACAACTGCATTAAATTAAATTATGCATACCACCAGCTGCCATTCGTAAACTACTACCCCAAATATCCCTAGGAGAAAGTTCCGGAGAGCAAGAAGAATTTGCAGCACAAATGAAGATTTTGTACAAATATCTGAAATAATTAATAAACGATTAAACAATAAAGGTTATTTCTTGTCACTCTTGACTTTTACAGGCAGTAGAACAGATTAAAAGAACTGATCTTCTATGAAAATCAAGAACAAGAGAAAGCTCCCCGCCCTAGATTCAGTTCAATGATGGAATACAATAATGGACATCACCAAAATCAAAAAAATATTACACTTGCATTGCCCATTACTGAGTGACAACCCTAAAAGTCAAGATGACATTAAAACCTATCCTCACATTAGTTTTAAAAGAGCTCCAGAATCTATGATAAAAATAATGCTGTTCATTCTTTTCTGATAATAGACACAAACCACGAACACTTTTGGACAAACCAAAAAGATTCTACACATGTACAAATTGCTCACCCTTTAAAGCTTGAAAAACCAAAACAACAGAACCAACAATTAATGGACAATGACACCAAATGAATTATTGTTTAAACTGTGGGAGTGCATGTGTAATATATAACATCATGTGCCCCTTCAACAAAAACTACTTTTAGAGTACTATCAGACCAGTAATAAACAGGATTCAAGAACACTATAGAAACACACAGAAAGCAGAGAAAACTTTACATTGGTCAAACATTAGGAAGAATATCACCAGCATCAATAAACATTTACTTTCTATGGGAACAAAAAAAATCTTTGAGGGGAAAATAAAGAACTTACCTTTAGAAAATGAGGAAGTGAATTAATACTCAGATTTGATACAGTGAAGCTAAGTCTGAAAAAAGATACAGAATTACAAAATTGGCTACTACAAAACTGATTCATCCAACCCAGGATCAATGGACAATGGTGACACATTACAAAAACATGTACTCATAAGTACTGGGACTCTTGGACATCTCGACACAGGGGGGACAAAATATTTTAGGCAATTTCTGCCCCCCCTGGGGGCATCAGCCTAATATAATTAGGCGATCTGCCCCCATGGGGGGCAGAAACCCCCTAGACACCAGGGATAATTTTTTTATTTTTGTTTTTTATATGTGGGGAGCTAACCCGTAGGCAAAGGTCGCTCCCCGGAGGGGCAAATTATTCTTAGGCCATTTCTGCCCCCCCTGGGGGCAGATCATCCTAATAAAATGAGGCCAATCTGTCCCCCGGGGGGGGGCAGAAACCACTACACACCAGGGATTTTTTTTTTATACTTACGCATAAGGGGAGCGGTCCCTTGGGCAAGGGCCTCTTCCCAGGGGGGCAAAATATTTTTAGGCCTTTTCTGCCCCCCCCTGTGGGCCGATCAGCCTATTGTAATTGGGCGATCTGTCCCTGGGGGGGCAGAAACCTCTAGACACTAGGGATATATATACCTTTCTATTTACTTTATGTTTTTATGTTTGGGGAGCGAACCCTTAGGCAAAAGCATTTTTTCTCCGATCACGTGGAGAGGGCAAATAGGCATGAAAGAGAGGAAAGGCCTTTCCTCTCCTTTCATGTCTTTGTCAGCATTTCTGCTGCCCGATCGTGATGTGATCGGGCAGCAGAAATGCCCACTAGTCAACAGGGAATTTTTTCAGTATTGGTAATTGTCATGAGAGGAGCGGCCCCTTGGACAAGGGCTGCTCCTCAGGGGAGGCAAAATATTTTTAGGCAATTTCTGCCCACCCGGGGGCAGATCAGCCTAATATAATTAGCCAATCTGCCCCCAGAGGGGGCAGAAACCCCCTAGACACCAAGGATAATTTTTATTTTTTATATGTGGGGAGCGACCCCTTGGGCAAGGGTTGCTCCCCGGGAGGCCAAATGATTTTTTGGCCATTTCTGCCCCATGGGGGCAGAAACCTCTAGACACCAGGGATATATATTTAGTTTATTTACTTTATGTTTTTATGTATGGGAAGCGACCCCTTAGGCAAGGGTCGCTCCCCTGGGGCAAATTGTATTTAGGAAATTTCTGCCCCCCTTGGGGGCAGATTGGCCTATTTTTGTTAGGCCAATCTGCCCCCGGGAGGCAGAAAGCACTAGACACCAGGGATTGGTGTGTGTATGTGTGTGTTTTTTGGGGGGGCAGCCCCTTGGGCAAGGGTCGCTCCCCATGGGAGCACATTATTGTTGGCCATATGGGGCAGATCGGCCTATTTTTGGAAGGCCCATCTGCCCCCAATGGGGGCAGAAAGCCCACCAGAGACCAGGGAAGATATTTTTTTTCAAATTAAGAGGGCATGGGTATGGCCATACCCCCACTCCAAATAAATTATGCCAAAGTTGTTCTGCCCACCAGTGGGAAAATTGGGCAATTATCCCTGATCCACACCCCAAGGGGGGACAAAAAGTCTACTAGATGCCAGGGAATTAAAAAAAAACAAAAAATAGTGGTTTGTGGCTACCAACCAGTATGGGCCTGGTTATGCCCCCTCCCCAACTGAAGGGGGTAACAGTCTTTCAGCTCTCCCCCTGCACACTAAAACATCTTATCCCATGGCAAGCAAGAGGACATTTGATTATTTTAGGTGTTGGTTTTACATTTAGGCCATGAGAGCTTGGCTAACTCTCAAAATCATCCCAATTGGAAAGGAAGGGCTGCACTTTTTGGACTTTGGGACGCTGCCATTTAGAAAAATCCACAAGACCTAACCTAACCACATCTGAAAACTAAACATCTGGGTGATTCCAGGGTGGTGTGCTTCACATGCACCCGCACCATTTTCTTACCCACCATGCCCTGCAAGCCTCCAACTTTGCTGGAAATCACAAATTTTTCCCAAATTTTTGTGATGGAACCTTCCGGAATTTGCAAGAATACACAAAATTCCTACCACCCAGCATTGTCTTATCTATACCGATAAAAATTCTGCTGCATTTGTCAGCCTAAAAATGTTTTTTTTCAAACTGACCTTTGGACCCTCTTTGGTTCTGCCTCAATTTTGACATGTTTTTGGCTCTTCCCTGTCACAGGCACTTGGCCCACCTACACAAGTGAGGTATCATTTTTACTGGTAGACTGAGGGGAATGTTGGGTGGCAGGAAATTTGTCCCGGTGTGGCGATCCCACAAGGAAATGTGGGAAAAATTTGATTGTTTAGTTACATTTGAGGTGTGCTGAGGATTCTTTGAAAGAAAACATTAGGGTATTCACGCAAGTCGCACCTCCTTGGACTCCCTCAGGTGTCTAGTTTTCAGAAATGTCTGGATTTGGTAGGTTTCCCTAAATGGCTGCTGAACCCAGGACCAAAAACGCAGGTGCCCCCGCAAAAACAGGTAGTTTTGTATTTGATAATTTTGATGTGTCCAGATAGTGTTTTGGGGCATTTCCTTTCATGGGCACTAGGCCTACCCACAGGCCCATTTTTTAAATACAAAGGTTTTCTTGATACCTATTTGTCACTCTTTATATTTCAGCAAATGAATTGCTTTATACTAAGTATACAATGAAAACCCATTGCAAGGTGCAGCTCATTTATTGGCTCTGGGTACCTGGGGTTCTTGATGAACCTATAAGCCCAATATATCCCCACAACCAGAAGAGTCCAGCAGATATAACGGTATATTGCTTTCAAAAATCTGATATTGCAGGACAAAGTTATAGAGTAAAACGTGGAGAAAAATGGCTGTTTTTTTACCTCAATTTCATTTTTTTTTATTTCAACTGTTATTTTCTGTAGGAAACTCTTGTAGGATCTACACAAATTACCCCTTGCTGAATTCAGGATTTTGTCTACTTTTCAGAAATGTTTAGCACTGTGGGATCCAACATTGGTTTCACACCCATTTCTGTCACTAACTGGAAGGAGGCAGAAAGCAAAATTTTTTTTAAAAATGGGGTATGTCCCAGTAAAACGCCAAAATTGTGTTGAAAAATGTGATTTTCTGATTCAAGTATGCCTGTTTATGAAAGCTGGGTAGCTGGTGATTTTAGCACCACAATCCCTTTGTTGATGCCATTTTCAGGGAAAAAACCACAAGCCTTCTTCTGCAGCCCTTTTTTTTTAAATAATCAAAATTTTCACTGTATTTTGGCTAATTTCTTGATCTTCTTCAGGGATCCCAAAAGTCTGGGTACCTCTAGAATGTTGGAAAAAAAAAAAGATGCACATTTGGCGTGGGTAGCTTACGTGGACAAAAAATTATGAGGGCCTAAGCGCGAACTGCCCCAAATAGCCAAAAAAAGGTCTGGCACCTGAGGGGAAAAGGCCTGGCAGCGAAGGGGTTAACACTGTCAGACTGTATTGTTGGACCCAACAGCACAGCTACCAAGGCCCATCACATGTCATAGGTCTAAAAGGGGTCTGTAAGTCTTTCCATATCCAGTAATGATAACTGGATTCATGTTATGTCTCAACAGGTAAATGTATGCTCAAACCCAAATGCAGTCTGCATACAGATATGTAATACACAACATTTGTATAGTGTGTGTAGTGCAGAGCGTTAATTGACTGCAACTCCCAGGAGGCACTGTTTCTCTAACTCTAAACATCAGACCAGTGTTCACTTGTACAAAGACCCCTGTTTGGCAGATCATAAATGAACTTCACTCACCTGCGAGGATACTATTTGTCAAGTGTGTGAAGTGGATAGAATGACCTGCCTGCAACTCCCATGAGGCACTGTTTCAGCAACTCCAAACATCAGACCAGTGTTCACTTGTCTGAATACTCCTGTTTGGTAACTCACAAATAAAGTGCACTCACCTGGGAAGATAACATGTGTATAGTGTGTGTAGTACTTGGAGTGACATGAATGCTCACGCCAGGAGGTTCTTTTAGTTATTTCTCTCACCAGCCCAGTGTTCTCTTATCCAAATACCATTGTTGCGTAACCCACAAATGAACTTCACTCACCTGGGAGGATACTATTTGTCAAGTGTGTGAAGTAAAGAGAATAACCTGCCTGCAACTCCCAGGAGGCAGGGTTTCTCCAACTCCAAACACAAGACCAGTGTTCACTTGTCTAAAAAACCCTGGCAACTCTCAATTGAAGTGTATGCATGTGGGAGGATAGTGTTTGCTAAGTGTTGGTAAGTATAAGGGGTGACATGACTCCAAAGCCCAATAGGTTCAGTAACTCTAAAGGCAAGCACCAGCCCAGTGGCCACTTGTTCAAATATCCTTATTTGTCAATTCCCAAATAAAGTATACTCACCTAGGACTGATGAAGCACAGATCATGCCCAAATCATAGACATATCTGTCAACATAGTTCTACCTAGACTTGCTAACCCAAGATGAAATATTGGAGGAAAGAAATGACACCTTACCCACTGCGTATAACAAGTATTCATAAGGCCTCAAGATGCATCACCAGATTGATATTTGCAGAAGACACATTCGCACATTCACTCTGCACTAGGCACATGATTACTCCAGTCACATGTACATCAAGGTCCTGGGTCTGCCTTTATCACACTCAAGTAGGCCTCCTAGTAAGGAAAGTCATATCTTACCTAGCCAAAGTTTTGCCTGCGCTGGTAGCAAGATGTCATTTTCAGGCCATCCTTCCAAATGATAATGATCTGCACATTTCAGCAGCAACTTGAGTGAATATGAATTGGCACACTTCACACATGTCATGTCAATACACCCAATACCATGGTTACTTGACACAATACGATTAACTGCAACTTAACTTTGTACAAGGTCTCTGCTTACTGAAACACTAAACCACTGAAGGTAGCTATCACAATACAACTAGTAACATTTCATGTTTACATCAAAAGATCGAGCTGCCACTGGGTACACAGAGGCCACAAAAGAGACTGCCTATACCCCCCTGGATGAAGCCCTCAGTGAAGAAAACACTCCTAGACATCTGGACATGGAGGATGGTTCTAGCCTATCAGGGCAAACTGGTCAGACAACAACAGTGAGTCTCATTGTGCCCAAAATGTCACCTCCCAGGACAGTTGCCTCAACATCACATGAAAGCATTTGCCCCCCAACCTGTGTCAAGAGCAGTGTCTAAAATCCTGTGCCCCTCAGTACTGGATCCAGAGTTGCAGTGCAACACTTCCGACAATGAGGGTCCGGGAACAAGTTAGAGAGGGCACCCTGTGGCAAAGGCACAGACCAATGGGAATAGGATGCATGGGAGGGATGCTGTGGGCCAGCGGAGAGAGGCCACTGGGGCTGTTGTCAGCTAGGACACCAACAGCCATGTCTTGGGGGTCTATCAGGAGTTCCAAGGGACCCAAGGAGTGATGGGCGAAGTGTTGACTGAACTCCTGGAAATCAAGCAACTACAGAGAGACATGCACAGAGACATGCGGAAACAGATGGAGGCCCACAATATCAAAATGGCCTCCCTAACAGGGGAGCCGAGGGACATTCACACCATCCTGAGCAGGGCTTTTCACTAACCGTCTACCCCTTCCTTTGGCTCATCAACACCAGGCACATCGACATCAGAGCCAGCCACTGGAAGGGAGGCCCTGCCAGAGGTAGAACTAGCCCCACACACCCCTGCCTCTGTAGTAGCAGATACCACCATACAAGCAGGGACGCCCAGCAAAGAATCTAGGAAGTGCAGATGGCAAGGCACCCACCACTGCTCTGCAAGTAACCTCTTCCTAAAGGACCTTCTTTGTGAGCCACACATTCGCTCTGTTGACTGATCCTGAACCACCTACCAGTTTCAGTGGGATAAGTGCTCTGGATGTTGGACTCCCAATGGTGTGGCATCTACTCCAATAATTTAACCACCATGACTGACCCCTTCACTTTACACCTTCTGTTTCTTTCTTTCTAAAAGTGCTTTTCTGCGTTAGCAGAGTAAAACATTCACCCATCAGAAACTCATTATCTGCTTGCTTAATTTTCACATTTCACTATGTAGAGATGTAAGGCCATGTGAACCATGCAATGAAGACACAAGCTACTTGTGCAAGCAGGGATAGTTTAAAGGTACATATTGAGCAGATCAGGGTTACAACCAGTACACACCAACAAATTAGTAGAAGTGTCTGGTCAAGCCAAAACTTTTAATCAGTGTACAGCACATAGGCCGTCAATATGTCTGGACTTTTAGAAACAAGAATGGTTGACTCATACTGAGCCAAAGTACATATTTCAAGGTATAGACCCCCAGACCACGGAAGGAAATGATTTGTCAGGCATTGTCCTGTAAAATAGGCAAAAAGTGGTTGATGTCAGCAGCTTGAGCCTTGTCACATACTACACCAAAGTAATCCAACATCACATAATCCAAGATACAGATAGCAGCGCAACAGTCATATCACAGGCCTATCATAATCCAATGCTCTTGCATGTGATGGTATGACACAAACATTTGTCAGTGTTGTGGCACAGGCACTGTGGCCTGCAATGATGACTCATGTCTACAGCTATATTCAGATCATAGAAAAAGAGTTTTTAACCAATGTGAATAGAAAACTGACTTGTTCAAAAGCTAGGACTACATATTTTCAGACCACATGATGACAAAAATGATGCATCAGGCCCAGCACAAGACATTAAACAAGTGCAATGTGCACTTCTGTACCTCCACCCAAACACTGTGCAAACTGTCTTAGTATCAGTCTCATACATCGAAACTCTGCAACCTACATTACCGGAAACAGTCCATGCCCACTTTGTATGTCAGAAAATCATTAGATACCTGCCAATGTCACAGCTCTGAAATACCCACATGAGGTTGCCGTTGTGAAGGTACCTGTACAAAGAACAAAACAGGGAGTATAGGCTTGAAACCATACCTATGACAAAAGTCGCATAGCAAACAACTGCAAAACAAAGTAAATTGCTTGGAAACTGACACACACAATGCAACATCATAAAGGTAGGGATGTCTCAAATGCTATGCTATCAAGCAGCCTTTGGCTGAATATTGCAGAGCATCGGCTCCCTAGTTGTTTCCAAAACACTCAACTCCACACATTCTAACAACTACAGTTCATCGTATAGTCACAGTCATAGCATTACATGACATACACTCATTAAAAGTAGCTGTTGATGAGATATTCTCGAACGTCACCTCCTTCCTCTTCACCACTGTCATCCTCACTTGACCTTTCAGGAGTCTCACCCGGTGACAGTTCATGCTCCCCTTCCACAGGGATGAACAGGATATTCCTCCATAGGGTGATATTATGGATCATGCAGCATGCTGCAGTGATCTGATACACTTTCCTGTGTGAGTAGAGGAGGGCTCTACCAGTCCAGTCAAGACAGCAAAATCTGGCTTTCAGGAGCCCAAAAGCCTGCTTTATTGGCTGCTGTGTTCTTCAATGAGCCTCATTGAAGCATACTTCCCCAGGCATAATTGGATTCCTCAGCGGCGCCAACAACCAAGAACGGTTTGGATATGAGGAATCTCCTGTCAAGGAATGACACATAAGTGCAACAATGAGTCACTCACTTCATGATTGTAGCACCTGACATTGCTCACACAAAATCAGGACAGGCATGACTTACCAACCAGCCAGGCCCTTAATAGGTGAAATTGTGCCATTACCTTGGGTATGGTGCAGTTCCACATTTTAAAGGAGTCATGGGCTGAACCCGGATATGGGCACAGATATGTGAGATGTAGAGATCTGCCAAAAAGACAACTTCAACATTGATAGAATGGAAGTTCTTTCTGTTGAGATAGACTTCTTCAGTTGCCCGTGGTGGTGCCAAGCCAACATGTGGGCCATCAATGACCCCCACCATATATGGGAGGCAGCCAGAACCATAGACGTCAGCCTTCAGATTGGCTAGATCCACATGTCAGGCGAACCTGATATATCTGTCAATGTAGTTCAATATTGTTGAGAGGAAATCCTTCAACACCAGACAGAACGTAGGTTGGGACGTACCAGCAGAGAGGGCCACTGTATGTTGGAATGGTCCTGTGGATAGGGAGTACAATACTGACATGATTTGTACAATGGGTTGTATATAGGGTGGATTACTGTTAGCTGGCATCAGATCCGGCTCCAACTGATGACATAAGTCCACTATTGTTTGCCAATTCAGGTAGGATGGTACACAGGAGATTGTCACATCCTCCCTCTCCCATGGTACCTATGTGTGACAAGACATTATTTGTAACAATCAGTTTTCGCTGGTCCAAATACTCCTATTTGTCAACTCACAAATGAAGTTTACTCACCAGCCCACTGGAGGCAAAGAAACAAGGCCTCCTTGGAGTTGCAGTCATGTCACTCTCTCTACTGCACACACTATACAAATGTTATCGTCCCAGGTCAGTAAACCTCATTTGTGAGTTGAGAAACAGGGATATTTAGATAAGTGAACACTGGGCTGGTGGTTGCAGGCACAGAAACAAGCCCCTCTGGGACTTCCAATCATACCACTCTCTCTACTACACACACTATATAAAGGTTATCCTCCCAGGCGAATAATCTCCATTTGGGAGTTGACAAACAGGTGTCTTTGGGCAAGTGATTCCTTGTCTGGTATTAGGAGTTACAACCACAAGGCCTCCTGGGAGTTGCAGTCAGGTCACGCTCTTTACAACAAACACTTTAGAACTCTTGAGTATTACATATCTGTACTGTGGTAGGTTTGGGCATACATTTACATGTTAAGATATACCACAAGTCCTGGGATTTATGTTTGGATATTGAAATACTTACAGGCACCATTTGCACATATGGCATGTGATGGGCCTTAGTTGTTGTGATGTTGGCCCAAAAATACAGATTGACAGTGCGAACACTCAGATACTCTGGGTATTGTATGTCGGTTATGTTCATGAACAAGACAGTGGCAAAAGGTAAGCTGTCAGCATGCATGACATTGCATTTTGTGACTTTTGTGTGGTAATTTACCAGACTCTACTCCCACAGGTATTCCTATTAAGCAATCAGGATGCAGGATGACCAGAACCTTGTGCTCCCGGGGAAAGAGTATTAATGGGGTGTTGGAAGGGCCACCACCAGTCTTCTTGGCCTGCAGCTGGTGCTTGGAGACCAGGAAACAGACCTTCCACCTCTTCCTACTGTCCTTCTTTGTGCGCAGAGTGGTGCCTACATCATTCACTCTGTCGACAATCGTGTCTCCCATTTCAATTTTCCTACTGAGAGGAGTATGCTGGACTTGTGCTCCTAGCAATTGTGGCTCTTCTCTTATGATTTCATACACTATGAATCTTAACACATCTTCTGAAAAACAGGGATTTTTTAACAGTTACATGGTGGGAAATAAAGAATAAGGGTGACAGGGACTTACATAATAGGGGAAGTGCAATAGGGTGTGAATGGACAAAAGTATGTGCAGGGTGTTCTACAGGATGATGAAAAAAGGGTTGCCTAATCTATTTACTCTAATAAAATGGTGCTCAATCTTTGTGTCTTGCATTGGAAATGCAAAGGATTGTGGTCTGTGAAGTGGTGTGTTTTTTAGTGTGATTTGCAGGTGTGTCCACTTGGCCAATGTGTCAGCTGTGTTGTTTTTTTAATTCATCCAATGGGCACTTGTCTGTTACTTTGCTGAACGTGAACCGCCGTGATCCTGACCACCACAATGGGACCGCCATGACAACTGTGTGATTGTAATATGCTTGGTTGTTGACCACAGCGCTGACGGTGCTGGAGGTCGGGCTGACTATATCTAGGCCATCGTGCAGCTGCTGGTCTGCCTTTTTTTAGTTTTATAACTCATAATAGGGCAGTCTGCAAAACCGCTGGAGTGGCAGTCTTTTCAGGACAACCAACATGGCGATCTGGCAGTCCAACTTATAATGAGGCTCTGAGTCAGAAGGTAACATTTTGACTGAGGTATACCCCTCAGTTATCCGAATTGAGCTCCATCGCGGTCAGCCTCAACTTTTGATTTTGCCCCGGTCAACTTGACCAGATGTGCCTGGTTGGCGCTTTCCGTTTTTAGGCACTAGAAAGCACATTTTTACATTTAGGCTCCCATTACAACCCTGGTGGTCAGTGATAAAGCATCAGTAATGCCACCAACAGGCCGGCAGTTAAAAAAAAGGAATTATGACGACGGCGGAAAGCGCTCACACAGATAGCCACTTTAACAAACCGACCGCCACTGCGGAAACAACAATCACCGCAGCGGTAGCTGCCAACAGTCAGGCGGAAGACAATGTACCGCCCACTGTATTACAACAGGCCTATCTGCCATCTTTTCCAGGGTGGTACAAACAACATCAAAAGCACGGCGGAAACAGAACACAGATGTTAAAGGACTCACCTCTGCAGACTCAAGGAAGAACCACGATGCGATGGACCCCGAGTTGCACATATTATGATTGTATACCTTCTCATTCACTACAAACAGCAACGCCGGTGAAGTCGACCACTGTGAGTACTGCTGCCTAGCACACAAGGGAGGGGGGAGGAAAAAGAGAGTGACAAGCACACGCAACAGGCAACACCCCCACCCCCAACACCATACACACAAACAGATGCAGTAACATTACATATACACCCCGTACCCCTCAGGAATAATGCAGGGACAAAAGGAGTTGATTAAAGTGAGTGTAGTAAGAGAAAATACGAGCAAATTGTGATTAAAAATCAAAACAGTATATACATATATACAAATAGAGGAACACTGCCCAGTCCTCAATGTCCGTGGACCACAGAGTCACATCACAGGCCAAGCCCCACTTGACTCCTGCAACAAAACGGAGAGAATACAGCAGGGCATCAGGTCGAAAATACACAGGCACCTCAGGGGGACAGGGAACGGGGGGCACCTCAGCCGGAAGATGGCACAACAACACAGGTCCTGGGGGGGGGGCGTACATGCCCTGTGTGATGTCCTGGGGAGTGGAAAGCCACAGTCTCTCAAGTGGGTGGTTTGCCCACTGCTTGGTCCTGAGGAGTACAAAGCCACAGTCTCTCTAATGGGTGGCTTCTCCGCTGGTTCTGGAGGGGGCCTTGTGCCTAGTGTGCTTCATCCTGTCAAGGATGGGGTGAGTGGATGGCTTTTTTCACTGGTTCAGGAGGAGGCCTTGTGCCCAGTGTGCTTCATCCTGGCAAGGAGGAGGTGAGTGAATGGCTTCTTCCATTGGTTCTGGAGGGGGCATTGTGCCCTGTGTTGCAGCACTTGGGGAGTGTAATGTCACAGTCACTTACTTGGGTGTCACACCTACAGGATTTGCAGGCTTCAGGACGCACTACAGCCCATGGATGCACGACTACACACTGCCCGGCAGCGGTGATGGCTGCTCAGTGGTGGCAGTGGTGGTGCTGGTGTCAAGGCCGGCAGTGGTGGGGGGAGGCTCAAGCCCATCCCATGCAGCCTCGGACGGCTGCCCACTGGGGCTGATGGTGGTGGTGCTGGTGGCGGTGCTGGCAATGGTTGGGGGAGGCTACAGCCCATCCCCTGGAGCCTCGGACGGCTGCCCACTGGGGCTGCTGGCAGTGGTGCTGGTGGCGGTTCTGGCAGTGGTGGGGGGAGGTTCCGGCCCATCCCCTGCAGCCTCAGATGGCTGCCCACTGGGGCTGCTGCTGCTGGCAGTGGTGCTGGTGGCGGTGCTGGTGGCAGTGCTGGTGTTGGGGATGCCAGTGGTGGGGGGAGACTCCAGCCCTTCCCCTGCAGCCTCGGACAGCTGAACCACCATGGTTGGTGGTGGGGGCTCAGAATCAGTCCCTGCACCAGGCCTTCTGTCCTTCCTGCCTGCAGGTGCAGGCCCTTTGCCTTTCCCCTTGGCAGCTGGTGATGCCTCCTTACCCTTCCCCTTGGCAGCTAGTGGTGCCTCCTTGCCCCTCCCCTTGGCAGCTGGTGGTATCTCCTTGCCCTTCCCCTTGGCAGCTGGTGGTGCCTCCTTGCCCTTCCCCTTGGCAGCTGGTGGTGCCTCCTTGCCCTACCCCTTGGCAGCTGGTGGTGCCTCCTGGTCCTTCCTTTTGGTAGCTGGTCCAGGCACACTGTCAATGCTGATGGTTGGTTCCCTGGAGCCCCTCCCACCTGCAGTAGCTGCCGACACTACTGTAGCCGCGGACTGGGTGGCTGAGGTGCTAGCCTGGGTTCTGACTACCCTGGCCCGACGTAAAGGACGGGGGAGAGGGGTAGGGAAGAGGTCAACGGCAGAGAGGAAAAGCTTCTTAGGGACACTGGGGTGGGAAGAGGGTGAAGCTTTGGGAGTGGTTGTTGGAGTTGTCTGTCTGCTGTGTTTGGGTGCAGGTGCATTGGCTGGCTGCTGTTGTGAGGTGGATGGCTGTTGGGTGCCTGAGTGCTGGCGTTTGTGTACTTTAGGAGGAAGGGACACAGACACAGTGGGAGAGGACACAGGGGACTTGTGCATGGAAGTGGGGGTGGTGACTGCCAGTGAGGGGTGTGTAGTGACGGGTGTGATGGTGATGGGGGTAGTGGATGAGGATGTAATGCATGCAGGTGTGAGTGGAGACGCTACTGGGAGGGTGGTGGATGAGGAGGAGGAGAGGGACACAGTGGAGGCAGTGGATGTTGTAATGTCAGCATCTGGATGGTGTTTGTGTGAGTGCCGGTGGGATGATGTGTGGTGCTTCTGTTTGCCAGAGCCACTCCTGTGCGTTGTCTTGGGTGCATGCTGGTCTGACTGTGTGCTTGGAATAGGTTGGGGTAGAAGGGAATGGGACTGGGTAGAGGAAGTTGGAGGGGGGAGGCTAGAGACAGGGACAATGGCTGCCATCAGGGAGGAGGCCAGAGCCTGGATTGATCGCTGCCATGCTAGAGTCAATGCCCTCCAGGAATGCATTTGTTTGTTGCAAATGGGCTACCAGCCCCTGAATGGCATTCACTATGGTTGACTGCCCAACAGAGATGGATCGCAGGAGGTCAATAGCCTCCTCACTCAGCAGGGCTAACTTGAGCAGGGCCTGAGATGCCTGGGGCGAAGGAGATGCCCACCCTCCTGGGTGAGCGGGCATGGGAAACACACTGAGGGGCTGCTGGGAGGGCAGTTCTGGTACGGGATGGTGGCTGTACCTGTAGTTGGGGTGGGCACAAAGGTGTCCGCCACCACCAGGGAGGTTCCATTGGAGGAGGTATCACTGTCAGAACTGTCCCCTCCTGTCTCCGCCGTTGTGCTCCCCTCACCCTCCATCCCACTGGTGCCCTCACCGTTGGTGGATTCGGACTCCATGGCCATGTGGGATGCAGATCCCTCTGTCGCCGGTGCCTCTGCTCCGCAGCCAGATGATGCTAATGCACATAATGACAGAATGACAAAACAAAAAGGGGGAGGAATAGACAAAGGATACACTTGGCCAATGGCAGCAACAACACCACCGTTGGCATACATGACACACACAGGGAACACCACTACGCACTAGACAATGCACTACTAGTCACAATGCTAGTCACTATCCCATGGACAGGAATACCTAACGCCAATAGCAGCATACCTGACCCTCACAGATACCTGCCCAGTAGTGGATGCCTACTAGCTTGTTGGGAGGTGGTGTTCATCAGCCCCTGCCCAACATGGAACCTACCCTGCAATCTTTGGCCTGGCCTGGGGCACCCACAGGCCCACCTCCCCCACTCGGGGACAACTCCACCACGTGCAAGTAGTATATTGTGAAACTGTATTCACCCCCTTGTGGCTGCTGTGAGGCCCTCAAGCGCCCATCTAGCTCTGGATAGGCCACCACCAGTATGCGGGCCATCAGGGGGGTCAGGGTTTGAAGGGCACCCCTTCCTCGTTGGGAGGCCATCCCCAGCTGGACCTCTGCCGTCTTCCTTGCCCAGGGTCTCAGGTCTTCCCACGGTTTGCAACAGTGGGTGCTCTGCCTGCCGTGGACCCCCAGGGTCTGCACCTCCTTGGTGATGGCACACTATATACCCTTTTGCTGATGGGTGCTGACCTGCAGAAAAAGATACATAGAAAAAGGTATTAGTCATACCATCGGGCCTGTTACACTCATGGCTCACCATAGCCCTCCCATCCCCTTATGCACAGACATTGCCCACCATACATTCAGCATGCTGCCCAGAACCCTTCCACCAACCCCCCCTACACAAGGGCCACACCCACAGGACTCCATGCAACCATGCCCCTTGCATCCTGCTCACAGTGTACTCACCTGTTGGTCTGGAGGCCCATACTGTATTCAGTACTGGAGTAGGACCCCATCCACCAGTCTCTCCAACTCCACAGCGGTGAAGGCAGGGGCCCTTTCCCCAGTGACACAAGCCATGGTCGATTCCAGGCACAGGTCACAGCAACACTTGCAGTGTAGGTCCTCTCCTGTTGAAGGTCAGGTAGCAAGTGAGTGAACAGATAGAAAATTTCGGTCACGACCGCAGCGGTGCGTACTGTCACCGCCGGCGTACATCACAATTGCCCACTGTAACCCTAGGGCCCAATGATAACCAATGAGGAGTTGCACGGTGGTACTCGACCACCTCCCACAACAGCGCACAACATCAGCGGAATTATCTAATTTCCACCTGTCTCTCCAAACAGGACAGGCAGATGCCATTTCAGGTGGGAGGGCAGGCCATGGCACCTAACTACGTCACAGTACCCATAGGCACCATTTGGGCCTATTTAACAACATACTGTTACTGTCACAACATACAATGCAGTGTAGTGTTTGGAAATGTGGAATACTGACGAGCTGCTCACCGTTTTGCCCCCTAGATTGCAACCAATGTGGATGAATAGAAGATGGAGACATCCCTCCGTGTACAGGCCGCTGGTTGACTTGTCAACAATGGAGGGCAGGCACATTATCCTCACCTATGGATTTGACAGGGCCACAATCACAGAGCTATGTGCCCAATTGGAGCCTGACCTGATATCTGCTATCCGTCACCCCACCGGGATCCCCCCTCTTGTGCAAGTCCCATCTGTGCTCCATTTCTTGACAACTGGCTCCTTCCAAGTGACAGTGGGCTTGGCAGCAGGAATGTCACAGCCAATGTTCTCAATAGTGCTTACCAGAGTGTTGTCTGCCCTGATTAAACACATGCGCAGCTACATAGGTTTCCCCCAGGTGGAGGAATTGGTCACAGTGAAAGCTGACTTCTATGCAATGGGACACATCCCCAACATTATTGGGGCAATTGATGGTACACATATTGCATTTGCCCCTCCCCCCCGGAGAAATGAACAAGTGTTCAGAAATCGAAAGAACTTTCACTCGATGAATGTGCAGATAGTGTGCCTGGCGGACCAGTACATCTCCCATGTCAATGCAATGTATCCTGGCTCTGTGCATGATGCCTATATCCTGCTCAATAGCAGCAGCCTACACGTGATGGCACAACTCCAGAGGCACCGGGTGTGGCTAATAGGTGAGCTCTGGTTCTCAGCCAGTGGATGTTGGTGTATGGGTATGGTGTGGGCCCTAAGGGTTAGTATGTGTCTAACAGGTGTCCCCCGATATTTGCAGGTGACTCTGGTTACCCCAACCTCTCATGGCTACTGACCCAAGTGAGGAATGCCAGGACAAGGGCAGAGGAACGTTACAATGAGGCACATTGGCGATCAAAGAGGATCATTGAGCTCACCTTTGGCCTCCTGAAGGCCAGATTCCGGTGCCTCCATCTGACAGGTGGATCCCTGTACTACTCACCCAAGAAGGTCTGCCAGATTATCGTTGCATGTTGCATGTTGCACAACCTGGCTTTGAGATGCCAGGTGCCTTTTCTGCAGGAGGATGAGGCTGGAGATGGGCGTGGGGCAGTAGTGGACCCTGTGGACAGTGAAGATAAGGAGGCAGAGGATGAGGACAACAGAACAGCTACTATACAACAGTACTTCCAGTGACACACAAGTAAAACACTGTAACTTCACTTTGCACTGACAGTTTTGTATTTGACATTGTACATGGTATGCAGATTCTACCAATTTTATGGCCACTTACTGTACCCTTTGGCATCTCTATTTTCAGATATCTGTGGCCCACTCTGGTACCTGGTGTATTGACTGCAGCCAACTACAGGTCACTCCTATGTATACATTACTGTTCAGTTGTATTGCAGTGTTTAAACCTTGCTTAAAGAATACATAGTTAAATCATTTGACACACCCCATACTTGTACTTTTTCAAAGGGTGTTTATTTAAGTGCTAAGAGGTAGAAGGGGATGTGCAATGGGCTGGGGGGATGATGGAGGTAAGTCCAGGATAAAGTCCAATCTATTTGTATCACCGGTGCATTGGGCATAGGAAGGGGAGCAATGGCAGTTCAAGGTGGACAGGGGGACAGATTGGGATATAATGGTGACAATCAGGAGAGTCTTATTTCCTGGTGGTGGTCTTGGCAATGTTCTCTGGCTTCTGCCAGGATCGCAGGGACCGTTTGCGGGGTGGTTCTCCTTCTGCAGGGGGAGGGGTGCTGGTGGCCTGTTGTTCCTGTGACAGGGCCTCCTGTCCACTAGTGGAAGCGGAGGTCGAGGGCTGTTCATCAGTGTGGATAGTGGTATGCCACTGCCTCCCTCATGGTGTTGGCTATGTCTGCCAGCACCGCTGCAATGGTGACCAGGGTGGTGTGGATGTCCTTCAGGTCCTCCCTGATCCCCAGGTATTGTCCCTCCTGCAGCCGCTGGGTCTCCTGCAACTTGTCCAGTATCTGGCCCATTCTCTCCTGGGAATGGTGGTATGCTCCCAGGATGTTGGTGTGTGACTTGTGGAGAGTCGGTTTCCTAGTCCTGTCCTCTCCCCGTCGCGCAGCAGTCCTCCCAGCTTCCCTGTTGTCCTGTGCCTCTGTCCCCTGAACCGTGTGCCCACTGCCACTGACCCCAGGTCCCTGATCGTCCTGTGTTTGTGGGGTTGCCTGGGGTCCCTCTAGTGGTGGACACACTGTTGATTGACATGTCCTGGGGACAGAGGTATGGGCCCGCTGGGTGGGTGCTGTGCTGGTGTTTCCTGAGGGGGAAGGCTCTGTGGTGGTGTGGGACTGTGTCTGGGTAACCGACTGTCTGGAGATCCGTGATGGACCAGGTTTGTCATCCTGATCCAGGCGAGCAGAGCTGCAGTCATCACTGTGGGCCTCTTCTGGTGGGGACTGGATGGTGCTGGCACCTCCCCTTCGGTGACGTTCAGTGGGGGACCTGTGGGGATGTAAATGCAGTGGTATAGTTTCTGGGTGTGAAATTGTGTGCATGGGTGTGTTGCCCTGTATGGTTGTGATTGCCCTGTCAGCTTTGCCTTGTGTGAGAAGTGATTTTGTGGGCTAGGTGATTCTCTCTAATGTGCATTCTTTAGTGATGGGTGTCCATGCAGGTCTGTGATGGGGATCCAAGCATTGGTGTTGCATGCAGGGTTTGGTATTGGGATGGATGGGTTGTGATGGTGGGTTATATATGAGGTGGTGGAGTGATGGGGTGAGGGTAGGGGTGGGGATATGTGATGGCATGCAGGCAGGGGGGTGATAGTAGTAAAGAGTTGACTTAACAGAGTCCAGTCCTCCTGCTACTCCTGCCAGGCCCTCAGGATGCAGTATTGCCAAGACTTGCTCCTCTCATGTTGTTAGTTGTGAGGGAGGAGGTTGGGGTCCACCGCCAGTCCTCTGTACAGCTATCTGGTGTCTTGAAACCACAGAACATACCTTTCCCCATAGGTCGTTCCACCTCTTCCTGATGTCATCCCTTGTTCTGGGGTGCTGTCCCACGGCGTTGACCCTGTCCACGATTCTCCACCATAGCTCCATATTCCTGGCAATGGATGTCTGCTGCACCTGTGCTCCAAATGGCTGTGGCTCTACCCGGATGATTTCCTCCACCATGACCCTTAGCTTGTCCTCGGAGAACCTGGGGTGTCTTTGTGGTGCCATGGGTGTAGTGTGTGCGGTGTGTGTGAGGATATGTGGGGTGATGTGTCGGGTTGTGTGCTGTGAGGTACATGGATGATGTATGGGTGATTGTGTTTTGTGGCGCTAGTTCTGTGGGTGCTCTTGGTGTGTCTCTCTCTCTCAGTTGTCAATTTTTGTTAGTTGTAAAGGACCGTGGGTAATGTGGGTATGTGTTTTATAGTGATGTAGGTGTGTGGGTTTGGTGTGTGTATGTGTGTCAGGTATGTGTAGTTTGAATTGTCCAATGTAGTGTTGTTTTGTATGTGTGTGTTTATTTTGAGCGCAGTGGTATGTACTACCAATGGTTTACCGCAGTTGAATGTCCGCTGCAGTGATTCATGGGTCATAATATTGTGGGCGTAGCTCTGTTGCCATAATGGTGTGGGTTTTGGTTCCGCCACTTTATCACTGACCTTTGGGCTGGCGGACTTGTGTGTGTATCTGTATAGTGACGGATCTAGTGTGGGATTGTTGCATGTTACTAAGTGTAGGTATCTACCTGCCCTAAATGATAATCCACTTTCCAACATCTGATAAACTCCTAGCCTTGCACAGGTTTCTAAGTTCAGCTACTTTGAGAACTGGTAGGCTTGCCAGATCAAGCTCCATGGTATCCCTTGTTTTGTGTCACACAGAAAAAAAACTATTGCAAAAATTGAGTTAGAGTAGCTTAGAAAAAAACGAAAAAATGAAATAATCACAATTAGTCCAAATTAAAAATGAAAAAACATTTTTTGCACTAGGTCAACTTAGAGGCTTTTCAACTGCCTCACTTAAATGCTGAATGGTGTTATTAAACATAAGTACTGGATCACACCACTACCACCAAATGTTAGAAGGGGGTTTATGAGTAGGTGCAGGTATGTACCAACAACTAGTAATAACACCACAATCAGAAAGAAGGTCCAGTCAAGTCAATAATCCTTGCTCAACCCTTGGTGGCTTTGCTAACCAGCAGTCAGGCTTAACTTAGGACACAGGTGTGTAAAGCAATTAATATCACCAAAACATTTATTAAGTGAGACACAAAATACAATAAAATTTGTAAAAAGAAGGAGTGTTTTTTATCTTTAAAAAGACACCAAATGACAAAAGTCCAATGTAGGGTGCCAGAGATATGAATTTTTAAAGATTAAATACAAACACCTGCTTTCTAGCACCTAAACTTGAAAAGTGCAAACAGTGACTCTCTGGTCGTGGTGGACAGGGACCAAGTCAAAGTTTCAGGAGTGTGGGTTGGATACAACAAGTGGTTGGGGTTGGTCAAGTTTTTACCTTTGCACTTTGTCACTTTTTGGAGCTTTTTCTCTCAATGGTGAGCAATCAGGACCTTGGCTCTGAATTTCAGTTTGGCATTGTTGGCCTGCTACAGCTTGATTCCTCAGTGAACTCCTGTAGGTCTTTGACTTTATTGTTATTGTTGAAGGCGAGGAGCTCAGAGCATTCACACAGGACGAACTAGTGTGGTCAGGCTGGTTCGCGCTCCAAGGAAGTCTTCTTCTTGAGCTTTTTCCAAAAAGCTGTCTAAAAGTTCCCAAACTTTCAAAACGTCTTCTGAAATGTCTTTTGATAGTCTTGGAGGGTACACAACACCAGCCAAGGGTCCAGAATTTGCCTCTTTGGGGTTGGGGAATACAATTCCCACAATGCACCTGGTCAATCCAAGTAAATTCCAGGTGAAGCAGGTCAGCTGGGCATGTCCTGTGGTAGTTGATGAGGTGCCTTCTTCCAGCACTTTTCTTTTGTTGCTGATCGGGGAGTCCACTCCTTGATCTTTTAAGACAGGCAAAGTCCTCTTTTGTGAAGCCTTAAGCGTGCAGCAGGTGCCATCCTTCTGAGTGCAGTCCTCTCTTTGTGCAGTCCAAAGGGGTCAGCAAGGCAATCCTTCTACTCCAGATGTTTCTAATCAGGGATCTCGAGTGCAGTTCAGCTCCCCCATATTTATTCCAGATCTGGACTGGCAAGAGTGGTGGCACCCCCAACAAATGGGGCTCAAGTTGTCACCCTCTGTGATTACCACTTCCTGTGAAGTGTGACATATGTTTGTCTTAGAATGCATATCTCTAAAAAAATAAAAATGAAGGAAATCTCTCTGTGGAGTTTAGGTCTGGCTAACCCAACTTGCAGGTGTGGCTAAAGTTTACCAACACTCCCCTTCTAGCCCCTCTCCTATTCTAATTAGAGAGGCCTCCATCTGGCTGACGGTGCAAGAAGTGGGGGTGGGCCTGGTTCCTGTACTATCTGTGCTTTTCCCTTTGAAGTCCAATTTGACTGCCCAGACCCCTTCCTGTCCTGGCATCTGCAGGCAGCAGATCTCCTCTCACTAGATGTCTATATTGTTTCAGCCCCAGGACTCTTTCTGTCTAATCAGGGAACAGCTGGGGTCAGGCTGTCAAAGGCTGGCCAATCAGAAGTGGCTGCTACAGGGCTATATAGGTAACACCAGGAAAGCAAGTTCTAAAATTACTGCAATAATTATAATAAATCCAACCATGGCAAGTTGTTGGATTTATTGTAACTATCAGTTTGATGCATTGAATGAAGATGCCATGTAAGCCTATGGAGCTAGTAGCACTACAATGGGGACAAATTACATTGACAGTTTTCCCTCACCAGGGCATATTAAACATCTTTTATAAAGTCCCTGCATTTCAGAACAAGGCGCCCTACCCTTAGGGAACCTAGGGCAGACCTTAGGGGTGGCTAAAATGTAATAAAATGGTAGCTTTGAACTTTGGAAATACTTTTAAATCCAAAATCAAATTTGGACACAGTTTTATTTTAAAAACCAGTCTGCAAGACAGGGCTGGCTTTAAAATGACAGCAGACACCATAGCAGTGCACACATAAGTGCATTAAATCCACTCGGGTCTTTAAACTTCCATGCCCTGCCATGTAATAGGGACTTACAGGAATGCTATCTCAACCAATTGTAATTACACCAATTACCATTAACCTTTTAAATAGGGCACTGGGCCTAGATATCAGGGCCCAGTGCACATTCAAAGTCAATACACACCGGTATCAGTCAAAAATAGGGATCAGGGCAAAAAAGATGACTTTCTCACAACAACTGTCAAGAATTAGATATCTGCATAGAAAACCACAAAATAGCATTACAGGCAACTTAATGATGAGTTGCATCAATCGAGACTAACTAGTTGAAGAGCCTTTTACCTTTAATTTAATGAACATTCCCTCTTGAATTTTCCGTCACTACAAAACAATCATCAAAACAACACTCCAATATGGCGCTCACAGAATTGGAGCCATCAAATTTGCGTGCAGTCCAAAAACAAATGCAGGACATACACTCAGCCTCTTGAAATGCTGCCTAAAGAGAACACCATCAGCACACGTTGAAACTTTGGCAGGACCACAGAGGCAGAACCTGAGCTAAGTCTGTTTTAATTTTCACTCTCAAGCTTCCCTGTCCTGCCCTATCATCCAGGTCCTTACCAAGTTATCCAAATATGTTGGGTACTTATGACTCAGCTAGACTATGCTTCCATAACACACCTAGACCTAAGAAATTGTAGATGGAAATTATGTCCACCCCATACCATGTTGAAACATGTAATCATTTATCGACCCCATAAACTCTATTTTTCTTTCTAGAGTGAAATAAGGAGTAAAATCAACACCATGAACCAGGATGTAATATCAAAAAGACCATATGCATGTCACTTTCTGCCTTACTGTGATGATGAGATAATGATCACATAATGATACACTTCTCCTCTAGGATTATAGATAAAGATTTGATTAAGACTTAAAATCACACCTAAAAAAAACAGAAACCACAATTTGGAAAAAAATATAAAACTATTAAAGATAATCTTAGAACGGGTATATAACTACATATGCCACTGCATGTCTAAGCATGTGACTAATGATTTAAGTTCATAAATGCAGGACTTTGACAACTAGTATAGGAACTAACCATAGCTTACTAATAATATTCCCACCAAATAACACACAATCACTTAGCACTTGTGTAATGGTAAAACAATTTCTTTAGAAATTGATCATGTGTGCAGTTTAATTGCCAGGGGCCTTATTACTACATATATGGTACACTTTCTCTGTTTGCAACACGGCACACCTTAAAAAGCTGCATCTTCAGCAAATAGGGAAAATGTGCCATATAACTGTGAATGAGCTGACCCAAGGGCAGCTGCAAACTCAGGCTGTCCTGAGAGGAGCACACTCCATTCAAGTAAAATACTGAGCGGTGACTTCAAAGCCTCTTGTGTTTCACTGTGCAGGAAGCAACCCACCTGCACTATCCCCTTGCAGGTGGGAGCAGTGAGTGACTACCTCCACCTGCAAGGCAATGTCTACGGGGGCCATGTGGCCATCTTTCCCCCCTTCAGAGGGCTGTATTGAGGAGGAGCAATGAAAGTGCACCATATTTTTGTGGCACACTTTCAGTGCACATCCAAAAGGTATTTTTGCTTCTGCGCTCGCTTCCATAATACAGCATGGGTTCAGAGGCAAAGCAATAACCTAATTTGCATGGGGTCATTCCCCCATGCAAATGATTGAACACTCTCTAATGATAGCTGTGGCACTACACGTGTGCCAGCTATATCTGCATTACAGAAGGGACCGCACAAGTGTCTGCAGCCCATTCTGTAATACAAAAGTCCCCCAGGGGCACACAAAGCAGACACACATGCCGTTGCACTCCCGGAATATAGCCTCCAATTGTCCTGTTCTCACCAATGCTTTGCACTATTAAACAAGCAAAAAAATCAAAACACAAAATGAATTACAGCCTTGAGAAAATCACAGACTTATGCCCCAAAGTAAGTGGTGAAACGTGTTGCTATAAAGATACTTAACTCTCCGATGAGCAAAAGTAAGTTTATTCACATATAGACAGCATGATAAGAAACATGACCTAATGCTCTCTGACCATATTCGAACTGACCTCCTCATTCAACACTCTAGAATAATTTCCCTCAAGGATTTCCTATTACATCATGATGAGAGAGTGCATAGGTTTCACAAGCTTTACATGAATTGTGTTAGACCTGGCATCCTTGGCGTTGTCTCCCCTGTCCTTTTTGCCTCTGCTTCCCATATTTTGCTTGTGTGCTGGACTCTGGTTTTGCTTTTTGTGGAACTCTGGACACTTTACCACTGGTAACCAGTGCTAAAGTGCAAGTGCTCCTGTTTAAAGTGTATGTGTAGTTGGCTTTTCCATGACTGGCATATTTGACTTACTGGTAAGTCCCTAGTAAATTGCACTAGAGGTGCCCAGTGCCAGTAAATCAAATGCTACTAGTGGGCCTGTAGCACTGGTTGTGCCACCCACATTAGTAGCCCTGTAAACATGGCTCAGACCTGTCACAGCAGTGTCTTTGTGTGGTGATTTGACCTGCCAATTCGACCTGGCATGTGTACCCACTTGCCAGGCCTAAACCTTCCCTTTTTATACATGTAAGGCACCCCTAAGATAGGCGCTAGGTAGACCCATGGGCATGGTGCAGAGTATGTCAAAGGTGGGACATGTACTGATGTGTTTTACATGGCCTGACAGTGAAATACTGCCAAATTTGGTTTTCTAGACCAAGACCTATCTCTCTCATGGGTTAGCATTTAGGCTGCCTTTAGATTCCCTTTGAGAGTAGATAGAAATATGGGGTTCGGTGTCTCTGAGCTCACAATTTAAAATTACCTTTTTTGGTAAAGTAGTAGTTTAAAACTGTTAGTTTGAAAATGCCACTTTTAGTAAGTAATCATGTTCTTTCTTTAACCATTCTGTGACTCTGCCTGTTTGTGGATTCCCTGTCTGGATCAGTTTGACACTTGGGCTGTTTGTGAATCCCATCTATACAGTGAGACAAAGGGTGCTGGGGTGTAGCCTGCATATCCTGATGAGCGATCTGTACTAGAGCGGAGGGAGGAGTAGTCACTTACACCTGAATGGGCTCTGCCTGCCCTCTCACAATGCAGTCACCAACCCCCTTGTGTGTGTGTCTGGGGCCTAGCCAGGGCAAGGCAGAATCTTGTGAACAACAGAAACTTTCCTTTGAAGTTTGCCTACTTCAAAGGCAGAAAGGGGTATAAGTAGTGGACCCAAAACCCCAAATGTCAGATTTCTTCAAGATCACTGTTGGATTCAAGAGGAAGCTCTGCCAAGGAGAAGAGCTGAAGAGCTGAGAAGAAGTGCTGCCCCTGCCTGTGCATTGTTGGGCTATCCAGCATTTGCTGCTTCTGCCTGTGAAAGGGGACAAAGATTGGACTTTGTTGTACATTCCTGCTTGAGAAGAATCTCCAAGGCCTTGAACTCAGCTTGCCTTCTGTTTTGAAGTCTCTGGCCATGAAAGACTTCCTCTGCCAGCACCTGGACTCTCTGCTGAGACTCCTGCCCTGCCAAATGGTGTCCTATCCAGTCCCTGGGCCCTTGAAAGGTGAAGTTGGCAGAACAAGAACTGAAATTCACACACAGAGAGCCATGCCGGGAAATTTTCGATGCACCATGTGCAATGCAGCTGATAAACGACGTGCCAAGGGCATTTTGGCTGAAATCAATGCTCCACCTGCATCGTGGCTGGGAGATTGATGCATCGCAGCTGGAGAAACAACATGTAACACCCGCTTCTGGCTGCTGATAACGACACAAGCCCCACGCAGCTCGGTTTTCTAACACCTTGTGACCAGATTTCTCACGCTTGTCCCTGGGCGTCAAAGTCATCCTGATCCTGCACGGATCCGAGGTGCCCCATCTGGAAATCAACGTATCGCTTTCTTGCAAGGGAGAAAAATGACGCGTCGCCAACCCAACCGGAGAAGTAACGATGCACGGCTTCACTTGCGAGTAAGGAATTGATGCATCGCTGACTTTTCCTGTGCACGCTTGCCCGGGCTGCTTTATTTTTGATGCAGACCAGGTACTTTGTGTAAAATCAACGTTTCAATTGTTTTCTATGGAGTAGGACTCCTATTATTTTGAAAATAAATATATATTGACTTGTGTATGTTGGATATTGGTCGTTTAGGTCTTGTTTACTTTAGATAAATATTGTCTACCAAAGACCGCATTTCTAACAAATTGCATCCCCACACATCTTCCTCCTTTTATTGTTAAACGCACAATAAAATATTAAATGGAAATGTTATGCTGCTAAAAATATCGCAGGATTAAATAAAGTTGTAAAAACATAGCCCATGTTTAAGAAAAACTTGTGCATCAGAACTGTTGAGCCAGTTTTTCTGTGCCTCCTCTTACCGGCATCTAACAACACTAGGGTTACGCCATATTTATGATACGGCACACCATGGTGGTCGTTAGCACAATAGCATAATTTTTTTTACGCTATTGAGAAACTTTGCTACACTAGCATAAAAAATGTTGACGCTAGTGTAGCAAAGTGGAAGAAGTCCCTTGGTTTCCATTGAAATGTCATCTTAATGTCTGCTCTGAGCAATTGTTGAAAAAGACCCCAAAAATGACACAATGAAATCTGTTAAGTTTCACTGCACCATTTTTGAGGGCCTCCTAGTGCCATGCATTGCCCCACTTTATAAATATGGTGTGTGGAAAAAGCCACTTTTAGATAAAACATCACAGCACATAATACTTAAGGAAGAAATATAAATATATGTATATATAGATAGATAGATAGAAAGATAGAAAGATAGATAGATAGATAGATAGATATATCTATTTATCTATCTATCTATCTATATATATATATATATATATATATATATATATATATATATATATATATATAGAGAGAGAGAGAGAGAGAGATAGATAGATATATCTCAGAAAGATTCCTAAAAATTCATTTACAAAACGCAATTGCCTATGTTCTCAGTACAAGCATAATCCGTAGATGTAAAGAAGAATCATATCTAAATTGTTCTATTTCAAACTGTAATCTTTCAATTTGATGGGCAATCTAGTTAATCTTGTGGAGGGCTTATGTCTAAGATCTTCTGCCTGGATATCACCTTCGATCTCCACTCCATTTTGCTTTCCTTGTACCCGCAATATTGATATTGATATTTTATCTTTGTTTCACCACTTACCATCATCCAGTTTTACAACACTAATTCTTTCCTCTACCCCTTCTTTCATTAAAAAAAATTAGATTCCGCTTTGGGGATTATCCTTGTGCATTTCCCCCTTACCTTGTCACCTACTTTCACTTTTTATTTTCTGGCATTGAGGTTATGTGGGTTTGACTAAATGTTTTCTCTGCAAATGCCCTGTTCCTTCCTACATTTTCTAATTTTGCTTTTGGGATTTCAAATTGACCCATCCATTCTCCCAGTATCTTGGATATGAGAACATGTCCCTTCAACAATATAAATGGTGAAATCTTGGTGTCAGCATTGGCTGTGCTTCGTACAGTCCATTATAGTTTTCTGACCTTTGATTTGCAATCCAACCTACTTGCTATGGTTAGCTGCACAATCTCTTTAATAATTCTATTAAATGTCTCAACAAGACCATTACTCCTTGGATAGCACAATGATGTTTTCATGTGTCTTATGCCTATAATATTTTTGAAACTCTTCAAATTGTTCTGATGTAAACTTAGAACCACTGTCTGTGAACATATCACCAGGGACACCTTCCCTAGCAAAAATGGATTCCAAGAAATTTGATTACATTAGTGGAATTTGGTACCTTCACAAACGTAACCTCTGGCCAACAGCTGTAATAATCAGTAAGCATAATTCCAAGTTCTGGGGTTCCCCCTGTCCAAACCATGGGACCTATTATATCAATGGTCACTTTGCTTCGAGCTTTCCCTGGAACCTTGACTGTTTCAATAGGACTGGACATGGTTAAACTTGAGATTTGCTACTAATCGAACAATTCATGCAGTCTCTTACATGTTTCCACACTTCTATCTAGATCTGGCCACCAGAAGCTTTCTCTTATTCTTCTCTTCATGGTGCGTATGCCAATGTGACCTTCGTAAGCTAGTGTCAAAACTTTGTTCCTCATTTCTTCAAGTACAACTATAAATTTGGAACAGAATAAGTGATTATTTATAAAGGATAGCTCATTAAAAACATGTTTGTACTTCGTACCTAAATTTTCTATAATATTCCATTGAGACCAACCTTGAACTGTACCATGCTTAATCTCTCTAAATTCCTCATCTAATCATTCTTTTTTTTATATATAGCTCTCTCTGAATGGTCCTGTACAATGCATTCAAATTCTGTATTGTTCTTACTTCGTCATTTACATCATTAGTTTCACAGGCCGTTAACCTTGACAATCTGCCAATATGTTTTTCATTCCGGGCACATATTCAACTTTAAAGATGTTCTTGTGAAGTCTATATTGCCGTTCGGCAATCCTAGGCATAGCATTTTATTGTAAACAATTGTAGCAATGGTTTGCGGTCCACCCGCACTTTAAATCCTGAGCACCACAAGCATGGTTTGGAATGCAATATGCCTCACCAGCAAGCCAATGCTTCACATTCAATTACAGAATACATGGCTTCTGTGCCCCTCAGAGTTCTGGGAGCAAAAGCTACTACTTCATCCTTCCCATCTCTTCTTTGCATCAATACTGTTCCTAACCCCTTTCGGCTGGTATCCATCATTATTATGGTTTGGCACCTATGTCGAAGGTTTCAACAGGATAGCATTAGAAATTTTTGTGTTAATGATTTTAAATTCCCTCTCACACTCTTCTCTCCAAACACATTTTTTTTTCAAAAGATTCCTTACATTTGTGTTCAATCACATTGCTTCCAGTTGCGCCAGTGGCCAAACAGGCCTGCTCCTGAGCACAAACTCACTTCTGAAGTAGATTTTCCAAGAGATTTTGACTAGATTTTCTACTCCAATTGACCCTGCAACTTGATTTTCAGATTGAGAAGCATTTTCTATTCAAACAGGAAGGAAGTGTGTCAAAGACTCTAACTTTTTGTTCCGCCCAGGTGGCTCCTCCCAGTGCTTTGTCCATTTCATGGTCACTTTTCACTTGGATTTCAAGGTGGAAGGATCACTCTCTTTGACTCCTGGAACTACCTTTGGATAAGGACTTTGTTTTTGTTGCATCACACAAATAAGTTAAAAAACTATTGTATAAGGGTGTTGTGGGCATGCATCAGTGTTTCCTTGCACTTTAATTTTATATTGTTTTTTAAATGTTTGTCCTGCCTATTGGCTTAATTTTGTTTGACCAATGACTTTGTGTTTCACCACTGCGCATATTAGTTGCTCAATGTTCACCAGTAGCACATTGCATTTTATATTCAGTTCAGCTGCCTATTGGCTTTGACATGATATTATACATTGCATTTTATATTCAGCCTAACTGCCTATTGGCTTTGACATGATATTATACATTGCATTTTATATTCAGCTCAGCTGCCTATTGGCTTTGACATGATATTATACATTGCATTTTGTATTCAGCTCAGCTGCCTGTTGGCTTTGACATGACACTTGACATTGCATTTGATATTTAGGTTAGCTGCCTATTGCCTTTAACGTGAAGTTAGACATTGCAGTTGAGAATCCAAGCTGTATTTTTCCAAGCTGTGTTTTTGCACAAGATAAACCAAGATGTTTTTCTCACAGTAGACTAGACCTGATAAGAGAGGGTACACTGGTTGTTTTTCTCCGCTTGAGCTTGGGAAGAGGAGTAGTCTCAGAGACCTGGCCAGTCTCCAAAGGCTGGCTCAGTTTTCCCGAGTCTGAGAGGAGGGGGCACACCTTTGTAACGAATGTCACAGGCTGCAGAGATTCAGATTCGAATCTGCCTGACTTCGTGCTGGAACTAGGCGCCAGTTGCCAGCATCCCGTGTGGGTAGATGAATCTCTTTCTCGCAGCTGACAGGGAGTCATCAGCTTGCAGACCCTAGAAAGATGAAGCTGTAAATAGTTTCCCACACGGTGAAGTATTTGTTTTGCTTTGCATTCAATATCTTATAAATATAACCTGCTGTGTATATTGCAAACTGATATATTTTGTTTGATTAACGTGTGTTTGAAATCTAATAATTCGTCATTCATAAAAATTGCGGTTGGGGAAGAATTAACAACAATAAAAGTCTTCTTTGAACTCAGAAGTGCATTTCTGGTGTGTTATGTAAGTGCTTAGAAACTAGCTAAGAGCAAAAGCACTACATTTGGTACCAGAAGTGGGGTGAAGGGTTCGATTAAGGGGAGAGGTCATTAAGAGGTGATTAAGGGGTATTGACGAATTGGTAGATTTCTACGTGCACACTTTAAAAGTGTAATTGTTTTTGTTGTTTGGAGAATTACAGAAATTGTTTTCTGTTTGGAGAATCACAGAGGCACGGCAGACCATGTCTGAAAATGCATGTGTTGTTAAACTGCCCGATGGTGCTTTGAGAAATAGTTGTTATTGTGATGAAGAAAATGTGCCTTTTGAAAGTAATGATGACAGAAAGGTTTGGATACCTTTATCTGCTTACAGAGAAATGCAGGAGAAATGTAGGCGGTTGGAACATGAAAATAGGAATTTACGTGAGCAAATTAGCCAGACTGAAAGTTATAAAAATGCTGTTTTAGAAGAATCTTTCTTTTCCCATTCCAGTAATGAGGGGGTTAAGACAGCTTCCAGCTGCTTTGAGTTTTCGTGTGAGCCAGGGTTTTTGGCACCCAAAATACATTCCTTAACTGATAACATGGACGAGAGAGCTCAGAATGTGATTTACGAGTTACCGGTGCAGAATGAAGTAAAACGAAAGATTTTAGAGCAAGAGACACCGAGTTTCATTAGCTTGTTTGATTTTTGGAAACAGAATAGCCCTCATTTGAGTGAAATCCTAACACTTTTG
This sequence comes from Pleurodeles waltl, assembly GCF_031143425.1. Classification (NCBI taxonomy): domain Eukaryota; kingdom Metazoa; phylum Chordata; class Amphibia; order Caudata; family Salamandridae; genus Pleurodeles; species Pleurodeles waltl. The sequence continues at coordinate 689,305,181 of NC_090442.1, forward strand.
TATATGGTCACTGTGAAAAATAATATGCAGCTGCGCACTTGTGATTTGGCAAATGAAATAATTCAGACTTCAGGTTTCTGCGCAGTGAAATTGAGTGCAAACACTGATGTACATGTAAATCAAGAACAAGGGAAGAAAATAGTGCCCCTAGCTAGAATCATACAATGGATCTGGTACTTGCAAGACAGGGCTGGAGTACCACAGGTAAAAGAGTTACTAGTGAATTTGTATGCACCATTTGAATTTGTTTACACTGAAGATAAAAAGCATGTTTGTTTTACTAATGATTCATTGACTGAAATGTTATTTTATGGCACAGTAGAAGGAACAGAGTTGTACAATGTGTGTCAGATTTTAAAGCAAGAGCTACGTGAGATGTGTCATATTTACGCTGATTCTTGGTTCATTGCTAATGTTTTAGCTGTTTGTTTTTCCACATGGCTTGCACCTAACTTGCAGATGTTAATGAGAAAAATTCAGAGAGAGAAGTGTACACCCAGAATTCTGCCTTAGTGGGGATGGCTAAGTGGGTGCCCCAGAAATGTGAACAGCTGGGAGAAAAAGCCACTTACAGGTGGGCAGAGAGGAGAGGGATGCACATTCCCCTAGATTTGATAAAAACTGTGCAGCACGCACAAAAGCAATCTGTCATGCAAGCAGTCACAGAGCAGTTGGGGAGAGGAAAGTTACCAGGACCGAAATGGCAAATTGATCAGGTTTTAGGGAGAGTGATTGCTGCAAATTACCAAGGAAAAATCGAAATTATGCTGATAACTAGAAAAGAATCTGATTCATTCATACAAATTGGAGACAGAATGGCCCAAATTGGCAAAAATGCAGTGAATGCAGGTTTGGTAAAGAAGGAGTCTGCCCCAGCCCGTCTGACAGTGCAAGAAAAGGGAAGCTGTGGCGCAGCAGATAAAAACCTCAGTGCTGATGCGTGGGCTGAAGCCCCAAGTGATCCTCCAGAACCTGCAGAAATTATGACAAAGGGCCCCAAAACGTCCTGCTGATTATAAAACAGGGAAAGAAAGAGGAAGGGTGCAGTTTAAATGAAAAATGTTATTTGCAAGAAAAGTCATACTTGTTTCTTTTGCAGATCCTACCACGTTTCGCCACTGTCCCTGAGTGTGCTGTGTAGTCCCCCTTCCGGTGTGTGCGTGTGGGGTCAGGGAAGGGACCGAACCCCCAACCTGAACCTGGCTGAGTAAAGTGCCAGCACCATGGATCCATTTTGCGCAAACTGCGCCTTCAGTTCAAGTTCAACTTGTTTGATTGCATTCTTCCACGGGAACTAAGCTGTGTTTTTTTTTTTTTCTTTTTTCCCTTCTCGTATGGAACTCTGACTTTTGCTTATCTTCCAGCATACCTTTCAGATGGACCGTGCATCTTTACATGAGTAGAACTCATGCCACATCAAATTGCTAACACTGTTGAATTAGAGACTCATTCAGAGTACAAATTGCTCAGTCTTTTCTATGTAGATGTATCTGAGGTGAAAGGTTATGAGATCAATGTGTTAATTCACTTCTATTGCTTTACAGGGATTGCTTTGATCATTCAAATCTGATTTGCTGATAATGTTTTTTTGTGTGCTGATGTTTTTTTGTTTTTGTTTGAAACAAGAGATATGTGAAACAAAAATTCATTGGTCAAAGGGCGGAATGTCCTGCCTATTGGCTTAATTTTGTTTGACCAATGACTTTGTGTTTCACCACTGCGCATATTAGTTGCTCAGTGTTCACCAGTAGCACATTGCATTTTATATTCAGTTCAGCTGCTTATATGCTTTGACATAATATTATACATTGCATCTTATATTCAGCTTAACTGCCTATTGGCTTTGACATGATATTATACATTGCATTTTGTATTCAGCTCAGCTGCCTGTTGGCTTTGACATGACACTAGACATTGCATTTGATATTTAGGTTAGCTGCCTATTGCCTTTAACGTGAAGTTAGACATTGCAGTTGAGAATCCAAGCTGTATTTTTCCAAGCTGTGTTTTTGCACAAGATAAACCAAGATGTTTTTCTCACAGTAGACTAGACCTGATAAGAGAGGGTACACTGGTTGTTTTTCTCCGCTTGAGCTTGGGAAGAGGAGTAGTCTCGGAGACCTGGCCAGTCTCCAAAGGCTGGCTCAGTTTTCCCGAGTCTGAGAGGAGGGGGCACACCTTTGTAACGAATGTCACAGGCTGCAGAGATTCAGATTCGAATCTGCCTGACTTCATGCTGGAACTAGGCGCCAGTTGCCAGCATCCCTTGTGGGTAGATGAATCTCTTTCTCGCAGCTGACAGGGAGTCATCAGCTTGCAGACCCTAGAAAGATGAAGCTGTAAATAGTTTCCCACACGGTGAAGTATTTGTTTTGCTTTGCATTCAATATCTTATAAATATAACCTGCTGTGTATATTGCAAACTGATATATTTTGTTTGATTAACGTGTGTTTGAAATCTAATAATTCGTCATTCATAAAAATTGCGGTTGCGGAAGAATTAACAACAATAAAAGTCTTCTTTGAACTCAGAAGTGCATTTCTGGTGTGTTATGTAAGTGCTTAGAAACTAGCTAAGAGCAAAAGCACTACAATGTTATGGCATTGGGTGGGCTAGAGTTTAAGTATGGCCCTATTTATTATTTATTTTTAATTTCATTGGTTTCTCACCTTTTGTAAATGAAAGTTGTTGCCCAGCTCAGTAACCTTTATACATGTTTGTAACATTTGCAATATTATTTTAGTATGAGGTCTAGATTTCCAAAGGGCCATTTAGCCAGTCCGCCCAGTACTATTAGTCATCAGTGCATGAAATAAATGTTTCAATGGTATATGTTTTTAAAACTTCATTTAGGGCAGGAATGGCATTTGATTCAATTAAAAATGCTGGCTATTGTTTGCATTTCATTTTTTTTTAAACGTGTATATATTGTTGGGTAAGAATGTTTGAGGGCATAGGAGGATGTTGTTTTACCATGTGGCTGGCAGCCATTTTGTGCATACAGCCAGTGTCCATTTGCCATAAGAATGCATGTGGTCTTTGTTTGCCATGCCTCCTTGCTCCTTGTTGCTATTTTTTGATCATGGGGCTGGCAGCCATTTTGTGCATGCAGCCAGTGTCCCTCCCTTTGCCATAGGCTTGCATTTGTTCTTTGTTTGCCATGCCTCCTTGTTGCTGTTGCTTGACGACGTGGCTGGCAGACATTTTGTGCATGCAGCAAGTGTCCCTTTGCTATAGGCTTCCATGTGTTCTTTGTTTGCCATGCCTCCTTGCTCCTTGTTGTTGTTGTTTGAGCATGTGGCTGGCAGCCATTTTGTGCCTACAGTCAGTGTCCCTTTGCCGTAGGCTTGCATGTGGTCTTTGTTTACCATGCCTCCTTGCTCCTTGTCGTTGTTATTTGACCATGTGGCTGGCGGACAGCCATTTTGTCATCCAGCCAGTGTCTCTTGCCACAAGCTTGCATGTGTTCTTTGTTCTTCATGCCTCCTCTCTGCTCCTTGTTGTTGTTGTTTGACCATGTGGGTCTCTGGCAGCCATTTTGTGCCATAGGCTTGCATGTGTTCTTTGTTTGTCGTGCCTCCTTCCTCCTTGTAGTTGTTGTTTGACCATGTGTTTGACTCACAGCCATTTTGTCCATTCAGCAAGCATCTCTTGCCATAGGCTTCCATCTGTTCTTTGTTCTCCATGCCTTCTTTGTGCTCCTTGCTGTTGTAACTTGTTGTTTGACCATGTGGCTGACTGGCAGACAATTTGTGCCTGCAGCCAGTTTGTTTTTTAAATAGATTTATATAAAAAAAATCCGAATTATTGATCATTTGGTTTTTAAGTTTAGTTTTTTTCCTATTTTTATTTTTATTTTTTATTTTTATTTTTATGCTATTTTTTATTTATTTTTTTAATTTCTTTTTAATTTTGATTTCTATATTTTTATTTTTATTTTTTATACTTTTATTTTTATTTTATTTACTTTTTTTACTTTTCAATTTTAATTTGGAATTTTATTTTTTAATTTCTTCTTCATTTTAATTTGTATATTTAATTTTACATTTTTTATATTCTTTTTATTTTTATTTGAATTGTTATTTAACTCTGCATTTAGCCTTGCTCAATCCGTCCACATCCATCCAACCAATTTCATTCCTCCATCCATCCTGCCACCAAAGATGCACAGCTGCATTACAGCCTTTAGGGGCATATTTAAGAGTCTCTAGCGCCATTCCAACGCCACATTAGCATCATTTGTTTATGCTAATGTGGTGTTAGAAGGCCAAAAATGCTGTGTCATATTTAAAAACTAGCACAATGCTGAATTGTGCCAATTTGTAACCCTTTACACTGCTTTGTGAAAAGGGGATGTTTCATTTGTGCTAATGACTGCATTTACCATGATGCCTTGGGGGTCACAAATGCTGGAATGGAAGACAGGGTGCCCCCCATTTTGACTGTTGTAATTAAGGCTCCCGTGAGCCTCTGAGCTGACGAGCTCGGGTGAAGCACCTGTGCGCCTTCTTGAGTGGTACTTAAACCTGAGAATACTTTCAAGGCGGCATTTCAAGCAACCCCGCCAGCTACACGTTGCTCTTCGCTGATGACGGCCAAATAGCCAGAAACACGTGTCCGAAGATACGGCACTCGCCGCACCAACTTATGGTGAAAACTTTCAAAACTCAATTCAAATTTGTGCTAATGACTGCATTTACCATGATGCCTTGGTGGTCACAAATGCTGGAATGGAAGACAGGGTGCTCCCCATTTTGACTGTTATGTTTCCTCATTAGTTGGGCCCAAAAAAATGGTGCAAAGAAATCCAACTGATTGACTTCTGCTATTTGTTTAGGCAGGCATTAATAGAAGGCTTCCATTGCTTACAATGGACCTCTGGGTGCTTTGCAGGATTAGCGTCAGAATTTTCAATGCTGATCCTGCAAAGTGCTGAACTAGCTTCAACAGTTCAGATGCTAGTCCCCTCACTATCATCATGGTGCACCATATTTTAAATACAGCGCACACCACGTGACGTTAGGGGGGTGCTAAGAGGCACAAAAAAAGTGGTGCTGCAAGTCGTGCAGCCCCACGTTCCTTAGATATGCCCCTTAGTTTCTTAGCTGCAATTCCATTTCCTCCAGGACACCCTGGTTGCGGAGCAGGACAGACAAATCAACAGCATAATTAATTTTGTAATGATTATTCCATTTCCCCTGCACCACCTTGCTGCTATAGGTTATTTAAAGGATTATCCATTTACCCATGCACCTCTCTCTGACTACCCCAGGTGTCTCTTTTAAAACAGATGGAGATAAAGCAAAGAGCTAGATCTGCCTCTTGTGTTGTCTGATTTGAAATGTAATTTTTCATGGTGTGGTTTGACTTTACAATGTTTGATTAAATAGGTACATTACATAAGTAACCAGCCACTCTAAGATTGCATTTCTCTGTTCTATTTTCAACCTGCAACAACACCACATTTCACTAACTACATGTTTTTCTTGCTTGTTTATTTTTAGATGCACAAGAGAAGAGATCCCACGTCACCCACAGTACTACCAAGGAGATGGGCCTTACAGTTACTTTGGTCCACAGGCACCAAACTATTTCACTTGTGTACCTTAGTGCCACTGCCTACCTAGAGCTTAAGATGGCCCCAAAGAAAGTTGCTCCCAAGAAAGAGGCTGTTAGAAATTGGGTCTTTGGTTGACAGTCAGGTTACCCCCTGTTCAAGCAACGACCCTCACTCTAGTCAGGGTAAAAGAGAATCACCCTCAGCTAACCCATGCTTACCCCCTTGGTAGCTTGGCAGAGCAGTAGGCTTAACTTCAGAGTGCTAGGTGTAAAGTATTTGTACCAACACACACAGTAACTTAATGAAAATACTACAAAATGACACAACACAGGTTTAGAAAAATAGGAAATATTTATATAAACAAAACAAGACCAAATCAACAAAAATCCACAATACAAAAGTCAAATTATCAATAAAAATGCAAAGAGTCTTTATGTGGTTTAAAGCACACACTAATACCGTTAGCGTGAAAAAGTAACTTGGGTGAATCAAAAATAACCCCGCACGGGCAAGTGTGCATCAAAAAGGGCTTGTGATGCGTCGCTTCCACTCACGAGCGGGACCTTGCATCGTTTCTCCTTTCGTCGGGCATGGCTTGTCATTCCTTCTCTCCAAAGGAGATCGATGCGTCGATCCGGTCAGCACTCTCGGGTCCGGGCAGGCCTTGCGTTGTTTTTACATGCCCAGAGGTACTTGTGTCGGAAATCCAGCCAACGATGATCCGAAAACCATGCAGCGCGGGTTGCGATCTCCCAGCCTCCGTCAATGATGCTGCACATGGTTTCTCCTGCTCCGTGCATCGATTCTTCAGTCGCTTTTCCGGTGAGCGTCGATTTTCAGCCGCGGAGCTGGCGCCGAGTCGTTTCTTCAGCCACAGATCGGAGTCGCGTCGGTCTTTTACCTGCACAGCACTCTGTGCATGGATTTCCTTTCATTTAGGGTGCCAGCTTCTCCTTTCAGGGTCCCAGGGACTGAATGGGCACCACAGGGCAGAGTAGGAGTCTCTCCAGAGACTCCAGGCGCTGGCAGAGAGAAGTCTGTGCTGTCCCTGAGACTTCAAACAACATGAGGCAAGCTCTAAATCAAGCCTTTGGAGATTTCTTCTCAGGATGGAAGACACACAAAGGCCAATCTTTGCCCTCTTACTCTGGCAGAAGCAGCAACTGCAGGATAGCTCCACAAAGCACAGTCATCGGCAGGGCAGCTTTTCTTCCTCAGCTCTTCAGCTCTTTTCCAGGCAGAGGTTCCTCTTGTTTCCAGAAGGGTTTCTAAAGTCCGTGGTTTTGGGTGCCCTTCTTGTACCCAATTTCCCCTTTGAAGTAGGCCTACTTCAAAGTAAAGTCTCTTTTGAATGTCAAATCCTGCCTTGCCCAGGCCAGGCCCCAGACACTCACCAGGGGGTTGGAGACTGCATTGTTTGAGGGCAGACACAGCCCTTTCAGGTGTGATTGACCAGTCCTCCCCTCCCTCCTAGCACAGATGGCTCATCAGGAAATGCAGACTACACCCCAGCTCCCTTTGTGTTACAGTCTAGTGTGAGGTGCAGCCAGCCCAACTGTCAAACTGACCCAGACAGGGAATCCACAAACAGGCAGAGTCACAGAAATGGTAAAAGCAAGAAAATGCTCACTTTCTAAAAGTGGCATTTTCAAACAAACAATCTTAAAATCAACATTACTAAAATATGTATTTTTAGATTGTGAGCTCAGAGACCCCAAACTCCATATGACCATCAGCTCCCAAAGGTAATCTACACTTTAATCAGATTTAAAGGTAGCCCCCATGTTAACCTATGAGAGAGACAGGCCTTCCAACAGTGAAAAATGAATTTAGCAAATATTTCACTCTCAGGAAATATAAAACACATTACTATGGGGGTCATTACAACATTGGCAGTGAAAGCCGCTTACCGCCGTGCAGAAGCCCGCAAACACACCGCCGCGGCCGCTGAATACCGCCACTGCCATTATGACCCACAGCTCGGAATCTGCCAAAATCCAGACACCCACACAAGTCCACCACACCAAAGGTCAGTGATAAACTGGCGATAACAAAACCGACACCGTCACGCCAACAGGAATACGCCCACACCATCACGACCCCCGAATCCACACGGCCGTCTTTCAACCGCGGTATTCCATTGGCGGTACACACCACCGCGCTCAAAATACACACACTCTTACAAAACACATCCACATTGGACAATTCCAAATACACACACCTGATACGCATACACACACCACTCCCACACATCCAATACAATATAAAACACACACTCACATCACCCACAAACCCTTATAACAACAATTGCGACACAAGGCCAGAGAGAGACACCACCAGAAAGAACAATAGCATCCACAGGCACGCAACACCATCACTCACACAACATCCACGCACCTCTAAATATGACCCCACACATCACAACACACACCACCCCACACATCACCCACACCACCCCATGGCCCCGCAAAGACACCCCAGGTTTTCTGAGGAGGAGCTCAGGGTCATGGTGGAGGAAATCATCCGGGTAGAGCCACAGTTATTCAGATCACAGGTGCAGCACACCACCATAGCTAGGAAGATGGAGCTATGGCAAAGAATCGTGGACAGGGTCAACGCAGTGGGACAGCACCCAAGAACATGGGATGACATCAGGAAGAGGTGGAACGACCTACGGGGGAAGGTGCGTTCCGTCGTCTCAAGACACCAGATTGCGGTTCAGAGGACTGGCGGCAGACCCCCACCTCCTCCCCCAGAACTCACTACATGGGAGGAGAAGGTCTTGGCTATACTGCATCCTAAGGGCCTCGCAGGAGTAGCTGGAGGAATGGACTCTGGTAGGCTAAATCTTTCATTACTTCATCCCCCACCCACCTGCATGCTATCACCTATCCCTACCCTCGCCCTCACCCCCATCACTCCAACTCCTCACACATGTCCCAATATCACAAACCACACATCCCAAACCCAAGCCCTGCATGTAACACCAAAGCATGGACACCCATCATCAAAGCATGTCCACTGCACATACCCATACACCCCACTAAACCATTATCTCACAAGGTCCCACTCAAGAATGCAAGCAATGGGGTACAGGGTCACCCACCCATTGTACACCAAGGCACACACAGATGCAATAATCATGCCTTTACACCCCTGCAGGAACCCTACCCAACGTCACCAGACAGGAGGGGCCAGACATGTCCACTCCACCCACAGAAGAGGCCCACAGTGATGACAGCAGCTCTGTCCAACTGGATCTAGATGACCAGCCCGGCCCATCTGGGACCTAAGGACAGTCGGTTCCCCTCACACTGCCACAGGCCACTACAGAGCTTCCCCCCTCTGGAAACACCAGCACAGCACCCACCCAGTGGGCCCATACCTCTGTCCCCAGGACACGTCAAGCAGCAGTGTGTCCACCACTACAGGGAACCCAGGCTAACCCACCACCCCAACAACACCAGGGACCTAGGGGCAGTGGTAGTGGGCACATGGTTCAGGGGACAGAGGCCCAGGAACACAGGGGAACTGGGAGGGCTGCTGTGCGACAGGGGGGGGACAGGCCCAGGGAACCCACTCTCCACGAGGCCCTCTCCAACATCATGGGAGCCTACCACCATTCCCAGGAGACGATGGCAACGGTACTGGCCAAGTTTCAGGAGACCCAGCGGCTGCAGCAGAAACAGTATTTGGGGTTCAGGGAGGAACTCAAATCCATCGATTTCACCCTGGGCACCATTGTAGGGGTGCTGAAGGAACTCGTCAACTCCAGGAGGGACACTGTGGCACAACAAGGGGCCCCTGACCCTAGCATGGACGATGAACAGCCCACCACCTCCGCCGGCGCTAGTAGACAGGAGGCACTACCACAGGACCGCGACACCATCACCCCACCCCCTGCAGATGGAGAACCACCCCGCAAACGGTCCCTGAGATCCAGGACAAAGACAGAGAACAATGCCAAGACCCCCGCCAAGAAATCCTTCTGTCCCACTATGTCACCCTGTCCATACTTTAACTGCCCCAGCTCCACTTCCTATGCCCCTTTGGACAATGCACCTGTGAGACTAATAGACTGGACTCTGCTGTGGACATTCCTCCACCATCACCCCTGACCATTTTACAACCCCCTCCACTATTTAGCACTTAAATAAACACCCTTAAATCACAAAACAATATGGAGTCAGTCTGCTTTCGAAAATGTGTATTAGCAATAACTGTGGCAAAATGCTATATCCAATGTAATGTCAACATACCAAAGTTACACAGTTCTAGTCCATGCGGAAACAAAGCAGATGTCACACAGTGGGACCCACATCTGGGAAATCGTAAGGGAAAGTGACAACTCAGTGACCATACACTGGGTGAAAATACAGACAGATGAGAGGTGGAAGAAATAAATCAGATGTAGCAGGCAGTGTTGTCTTCTTACCTGTGAATCACTGGAAGTATTGCTGGATCACCGTGTTCCTGTTGTCTATGTCCTCTTCTTCTGTTTCCTCGTCTTCACTGTCCACAGGCTCCACAGCTGCCGCAACACCTCCTTTTGGACCATCCTCCTGCAGAAAAGGCACCTGTCATCGCAAAGCCAAGTTGTGAAGCATACAGCAGGCCACGATGATCTGGCATACGTTCTTTGGTGAGTAGAATAGGGAACCACCTGTCATATGGAGGCACCGGAACCTGGCCTTCAGGAGGCCGAAGGTCATCTCTATAATCCTCCTAGTTTGCCCATGGGCCTCATTGTAGCGTTCCTGTGCCCTTGTCCTGGGATTCCTCACAGGGTTCAGTAGCCATGACAGGTTGGGGTAACCACAGTCACCTGGAAATGGCGAGGGACAACTGTTAGATACACACTAACTCTTAGGGACATCCCTAGACCCAGACACCTAGTCACACTGTATTGGCTCCATGTCCTCACCTAATAGCCACACACGGTGCCTCTGGAGTTGCCCCATCACGTAAGGGATGCTGCTATTCCGCAGAATATAAGCGCCATGCACTGAGCCAGGAAATGTGGCATTCACATGGGAGATGTACTGGTCTGCCAAACACACCATCTGCACATTTATAGAATTGTAACTCTTCCGGTTTCTGTACACCTGTTCACTCCTGCGTGGGGGGACCAAGGCCACATGTGTCCCATCAATGGCACCTATGATGTTGGGGATATGTCCCAGGGCATCGAAGTGACCTTTCACTGTAGGCAAATCCTCCACCTGAGAGAAAACGATGTAGCTCTGCATGTGTTTCAGCAGGGCCGACAACACTCTGGACAACACATTGGAAAACATAGGCTGGGACATCACTTATGCTATGGCCACTGTTGTTTGAAAAGACCCACTTGCTAGGAAATGGAGTACTGACAGCACCTGCACTTGAGGGGGGATTCCTATGGGATGGCGGATAGCTGACATCAGGTCTGGCTCCAACTGGGCACACAGTACGATCAAGTCTGTAGGTGATGATCACATGTCGTTCCTCCATTGTCGACAGGTCCACCAGCGGTCTGTACACCGAGGATGCTGCCATTTCCTCACCTGCCCCAGCGGACGTTGCCTATGGAAGAGAACAGCGAGGAGAGCGTCAACCTACTCTGAGGTACGTAAACACAACTTAATCGTAAAATGTTTGGCTGTATTAGTGTTTAAGCAAGGCCTAGATATGTGTGACGCAGTCAAAAATAATGCCATGTGGCCCCCTGAAATGGCTGCTGCCTGACCTGTAATGTGGGACAAGGGGGTATGAGGTAACCGCACTGGCGTTGTACACCATTGCGGTAGGTGGTCGAAGACTGCTGCCCAATCCTGCATTGGTTAACATTGGACCCTATGGGTCCCAGGAGCCAATGACGATGTACACCGGCGGTGACGGCACGCACCGCTGCGGAGGTGACCGCCATTTTCTCTCTGTTCAATCACTTGATACCTGATCTTCGACAGGAGAGAACCTACACTGCAAGTGCTGCTGTGACCTAAGTCTGGAAGAGACAATGGCTCGTGTGTCTGGGGAAAGGGCCCCTGCCTTCAGCACGGAGGAGTTGGAGAAACTAGTGGATGGGGTACTCCCCCAGTACATGCTACTCTACGGTCCTCCAGACAAACAGGTGAGTACACTGTGAGCATGCTGTATGGGCAATGGCTGTTTGGAGTGGTGTGGATGAAAGATGGGGGGGAGAATGAGGCGTGCATGAAATGACGGTGAGTGCATGTGCATCATGGCAAGGGTAGGGATGCGGGCCAATGACTGTGACGGTGCGGACGGTTATATCTTCTCCTTTTCCCCTGTACTATTCCTGTATGTCAGCGCCCACCAGAAGAAGGATATTTGGCGTGCCATCGCCAAGGAAGTCAGCACCCTGGGGGTCTACCACAGACGGAGCACCCACTGCCGGAAAAGATGGGAGGACATTCGCCGCTGGAGCAAGAAGATGGCAGAGGCCCACCTGGGGATAGCCTCCCAACGTGGGAGGGGTGCCCGTCGCACCATGATCCCCCTGATGTTTAGGATCCTGGCGGTGGCGTACCCGGAGTTGGATGGGCGCTTGAGGGCATCACAGCATCCACAAGGGGGAGAGTAAACTCTCATTCAGCTGATTAAGCGCGCATTGTAGGTGTCTGGGTGGGGGAGGTGGGCTGTGGGTTCCCCTAGGCCAGGGCGAGTTTAGTAGGCAAGGTCCTTTCTTAAGGCAGGCCCAGTGGCACCCCACCCCACCTGTGTACAGAGCCAACTACACCTAGTCAGTCTCCTGTGACATCCATGTGTGCAGCAATCGGGCATAGCCTTGTAACACATGTCCCTGTGGTTAAATAGGGAACTCCAAGTGCACGGCTTAGTGCAGGGGGCTTCTGTGTCTGTAGTGTCCGCCAACGGTAGTGGTATTGCATGCACTCAACATGTCTTTCTTCTGTCTTACCCCCCCTGTCTTTTTGTGGCCTCCCTGTTCTTGTGTGCATTAGCATCATCAGGCGGAGGAGCAGTGGCACCGGAGCAGGAGGGAGATGCATTCCACATGGCCCTGGAGGGCGAGACTACGGAGTGTGAATTCACCAGTTTGAAGGAGGGCGAGGGGAGCTCCACGCGGGGACAGGAGCTGAGACCAGCGAAACAGACTCCTCCTCTGATGGGAGCTCCCTTGCGGTGGCGGGCCCATCTATGCCCCCCGCATCTACAGGTACAGCCACCACCCCCCCTACCAGTACCGCTGCCCTCCCAGCAGCCCCTCAGCGTTTGCCCTGTGGCCGCTCACCCAGGAGGGTGGGCATCTCCTTTTCCCCAGGCACCTTAGCCCCTGCCCCTGTCACCCCTGCTGCCCTCAGTGAGGAGGCCATTGACCTCCTCAGGTCCCTCACTGTTGGGCAGTCTACCATTTTGAATGCCATCCAGTGTGTAGAGTGGCTGTTGCAACAGACCAATGCATACCTGGAGGGCATTCATTCTGGTCAGGCAGCCCAACAGCAAGCTTTTCAGACTCCGGCCTCAGCACTGATGGCAGCCATTGTCCCTGTCAATAGCCTCCCCCTCCAACTTCCTCCACCCAGACCCAAACCCCTGTACCTCAGCCTATCCCAAGCACACGATCAGACCAGCATGCACACACGTCAACACATAAGGGAAGCGCAGGCAAACATAAGCACCACACATCCCACAGTCACTCACGCAAGCATCATACACATGCAGATATACCAACAGCCACTGCCTCCACTGTGTCCTCCTCCTCCTCGTCTCCCTCCCCCTCCCTGTCTCGTCTCCACTCACACCTGCATGCCCTACATTGTCAGCCACTACCTCCATCACCAGCACACCCACCACCACACCCCGCTCACGTGCAGTCACCACCCCCACTACCATTCACACATCCCCTGTGTCCTCTCCCAGTGTGTCTGTGAGCCCACCTCCCAAGGTACAGAAATGCAGCCACACACCCACCCAACAGCCATCCACCTCTCGACAGCCTCCAGCCCATGCACCTTCACACAAAGTCACCAAACGTACACCTCCTTCAACCACTACCTCTTCCTCCACTCACAAACCCCCTCCATCTACCTGTCCCAGTGTGTCCAAAAAACGTTTCCTGTCCAACCTTGTCCTCTTTTCCTCACCTCCCCCACCCCTTCAGTCTCCTAGGGCCCGCCTCTCCAGGTCCCAACCCAGTGCCTCAGCCACAACATCTGCGGGAACAGTGGTGCCAGTAGTAACCGGCTTCTGGAGTGCGCCAGGCAGCAGGGCAGCCATTGTGCCAAGGAGCCAGAGCACGGACAGTCCCCCACCTCAATAGCACAAAAAGTTGGCCAGTGCCTGGTGGGAGAGAGGAAAAAAATCTTCCACCAAAGCCGCTCCCAGAGGTACAGTTGGGATTGTGGAGACAGCTGCGCCACCATCCAAGGTGGGGAAGGGGCACAGTAAAACAGGCTAGTGTGGGAAAACCTTGCACGACGGACAAGACCACAACAAGCACCGCAGGCAAGGACACCGCCACCACAAGCACCGCTGAACAGGACACCGCTGCCACCAGCACCGCTGCCAAGGACACCGCCGCCACAAGCACCACTGAACAGGACACCGCCGCCACCAGCACCGCTGCCAAGGACACCGCCGCCACAAGAACCGCTGCCAAGGACACTGCCAACACAAGCACCGCTGAACAGGATACCGCCGCCACTAGCACCACTCCCAAGGACACCGCCACCACCAGCACCGCTGCCAAGGACACCGCTGCCACAAGCACCACTGAACAGAACACCGCCGCCACAAGCACCGCTGAACAGGACACAGCCGCCACCAGCACCACTGAACAGGACACCGCCGCAACAAGCACCGCTGAACAGGACACTGCCGCAACAAGCACCGCAGGCCAGTGAGTGCCAAAGATTCCAATGCTACTGAGGCCGCCACGAGCAGGATGAAGCACTCTGGGCACAAAGCCCCCTCCAGAACCAGTGGAGAAAAACATCCACTACCTCTGTCCTTGGAGGCAATTTTGCCTCGGCCCTTGAGTTTTTTTATAAAACATTGATGTTGAATTGCATTTGTCCCTTTCACAAAGTAGTACCCAATCATTTCAGGAAATAGAGAAAACTCAAGAGCAGCCAGATCTTTCTGATGTTGGAGCAGAACAGGAGGTTTAGCTTTCTCCTGAGTAAGAACCTCTTCTTTTAGTATCAATGGCTTACACATGTCCAGAAAGAAAAAGGAAGGGTATTACTCCACCATCTTCTCAAAGCACCACTTCTGATGACGATGATAAGGACATGGAGTGGATCCCAGCAGAGTCCGGGAGGCACCAAGAGAGGCAAGGGAAAAGAAAAGTTCCAGAAAACCTTAGAATCATGGAAGGGGAGGATGATGGGTAGGATGATGACAAAGAGCCAGTCATTGTGGAAGTTGGCAAAGAGGAGTCTGACTTTACTATCCAACCTGCTCTGAGGGATGTGGCACAGGCTGCACCGCCAGCTCCGATATTTGTAAGGCCCCAGCAGAGACCTGCACCAACCTACATCCAGTTCTTTTTCAGGCATTGGTAGTGGCCCAATAAGAAAGTACTGCTCCTGAGTTTGGGACTTTTTTACGATTAGCAAACACGGAGGAGAACATTGCCATGTGCCACATGAGTGTTCATCGAGGTAAGCGTGTTTCACATTATGGTATTTGACCCCAGACAACCCATAAGAAAAGAAATCATGTGTTCTGGTGGAAGCTGCACCTTAAAAAAAAAAGACTCAATGTGGTAGTGGTGGTGAAGGTGTGGAGAGCCAGGAAACATCAGCTACAACTTGTCAAATTACAGTGGAAAGTGAGGAAGAAGAGGGTGACATCTTCATGCAAAGCACCCCTGTACCCAGCAGTGCGCCAGAATCACCCTCCTCAGCAACCTCACAATGGCACAGGAAGACTCAGAGTCAGACTCAGAGTCAGATTGGGCACCACAGCGTACAGTGACTGCACCACCACAGTGCATTGAGTCTATCACCTTCTACATATCAAAAGTCACCTGTGTCAATGGTCCCACAAAAGAAGAAAATTCAGGCTACAATTACAGGCATGTTTAGGCAGGAGGGGCTCTACGACTGCAACCATCCAATGGCACGTTTGTACAATGGGAAGCTGGCAAAAAATTTAAGTGCTGGATCTCCTTTCTTTTTCCTTTGCGGAAGGAGTGAGATTCTTAGAGTTTGTGGCAGCTCTTTGCCCAAAATTGAAGGTTGCAAGCTGGACCACTTCTGACAGAGTCGCCGTTTCAGCGCTGCATCATGATGTGCTATAGTTGATTGGACAAGCTTTGCAGCAAAGTGTTATCCACACTATCCACCTGATGACAGACATGTGGACCAGTTGGCGACTGATTACATTTTTATCACCACACACTATAACTCTTTTCTGGGGTAAAACAAAACCTACCCTGAAGACATTTTTAAGAGTGTTCGGCTGCAAGCAACAGTAGCTGTGTTTGCCGTGGACAAGTCACACACAGCTACAAATATCTTGGAAGAATTTAATAGCAAGGTGTCTGAATGGCTGCAACCCAGAGGTCTTCAATTTGGATTTGTTGCCACAGACAATGGAAGTAACATAGTCAAGACCAAGGCAGATGGTAACTACTTCACGGTCCTTTGTTTGGCACACTGCATCAACCTGGTTGTGCAAGACTTTTTTTTTAAAAAGAAGACATATTCAGCACTATACTAACCAGCTGCAGATGCACCTGCACACATTTCAGCCATTCTTCTAAGGCCCGACTACAGTTGTGGAATATTCAGCGTGATAACAGAGTACCAGTTAAAGCCCTGATACAGGAGGTACCAACAAGTTGGAACGCAACCTATTAAATGCTGTAACATCTGTTTGAGCAGTAGAAACAGATCAATGTCTATGTTATTCAAAGAGGAGCTGTTGCAGCTGGGAAAGCTGCGACCATGGATGTAGACAAATGGGCCTAGTCAAATGATGCCTCACACACATGCTGCTCCTTTTTGAGGTTTTTATGCTGGAAGTTAGCAAGGATGACAGAACAATGGACCAAGCTATCCAGTTATTACATCTGCTATAGGAGCAGCTAAAGAAGATGCCTGAAAGGTTTGCATTCGGAGGTGTGAACGAAAACCCAGAAGCCTAAGTTATCACTTGACTTGTAATGCAAAGCTGCAAAATGACATAATGGCATCTGTGCCAGCCTACTTGATCCACCCTACAAAAAAATGATTTCTGCTATCATTCCTTTTTCTAAAGAGGGTGTTTCACAATACAAGAGGTGGATTGTTAAGCAAGCAGGAGAACTGGAAGAAGAAAGTCTTGAACTTAGAGTCCCACTCCGCAGTTCTGGGGTGCTGCCTTCAACTTCCAGAGAGGGCAGTCTTGTCTCACATCAACAAACCCCACCAATAAGAAAACTGTCGACAAAAGCGACAGAAGAATCAGATCCAACCTCTGCATTGGCCTTGTTTCAAGTGCGAGGATACAAGCTAACTAAAAACTAAAAGTGGCAAATCCTTTTTGAATCTTTGAGCAAAGATATGGAACTCTTTACCAGTTATTTGAAGTTCATTGAAACCAAACTTGCTCTTAGGAAACATCTTAAGACTCAGGTCTACGGAATTTCTGACTCCTTCCATTATACCTTTATCCTGTAAGATGGCCTCGATCCTCTTCTTCAGAACTGCTACTTATGGGACCTTTGGTAGTCTACCTATTTCTGTTCCACACCAGTGCCAGGATAGTCCCTTGGGAGCTACAGCTGCTCTCAATAAATAATAAATCAAATCAAAACAGGTCTTAAGGCCAGTATAGAGGAGAAGGAAAAAGAGGTTGAAAAGGTGGCAATACCAATGGCCATTTAGAGGATGTTAAGAAGTATCTGGAAACCCATTGGTGTATTGGTATGGGAAGATGCGCCAATGGCCACCGCTCAGCAGGCTGGCAATAAAGTTTCTGGCTTGTCCTGTAGCCAGAGTGTCTGCTGAATGTTTGTTCAGTGCAGCTGGTGCAATTGTTACAGTGAAAAGTACCAGTCTCTCACCTAAAAACATGGAGAGATTGACCATGATCAAAATTAACCATCATTTTATACCACCCAATTACACTGTTCCCAAAACACCATAGGAGGAGGAGGAGAATGATTTGTCAGAATCAAGTGTGTTAGCTGACCAACTTCTGGGAGAACCATCAGAGTTTGAGGACAAACTGTACTTCCCAGACTGAGTATGCCGGTTCCACCATATAACTTTTTATTTATTTCTCATTCAGCTTCTTTTTCACTTTCTTTCTTTGCAAAAAAAGAAAAATATGCTAGTACAATGTTTTTTTTGTGTCAGATTTATGCTGTCCCACCACTGATTTTATAGTCACATACAAGCCCGGATTGGAATTAGGCCCATGTGAAGTGGATACCATCAAAGAGGAGGTATTTTGTGCCACAACCGTGCTTAGATTGGAAGAGGTAACTAGGCAACCATTGCACCAATGAGTGGTGACATATTGATTGATTGTGATTGTGACTTTGTGAGTGATGACTGATGTATTTGGTGGCTGACAGTGAGGGAGGGAGTTCAACAAATTTGTAAACTTGTTTCCAATGATTTGCAATGTTTGGGGGCTGGTTGGTCCTCATTTTTTCCTGAAAGTGAATGGCCTTTCAAAAGTGGTGAATTTTACCTGCAGGGTCTACTCCTTGTTCTGGTTTCTCATAACAAACCAGTAAAATTAGTAACCAAACACAAATCTACACAAAAAAAATACAGTTCTGTTTCTCTATTTGTTCATTCAACAGCAGAGATTTAATTTCCTAAGTTTAGTTTTATAGATCCCCACCATTGCTCAGAAGAAATTGATATTGCTAGATTTTATTAACATATCAGGTCTGCTTTTCTATGTATCTAATATAGTCATTGTGGTAGCCTGGTCTCAGTATCCTTAAAGTTATAATAATATAATGACCCACTAACTCTCTGTTTTACTTTTCGTTCAATCGGAATTTGCATAGGTTGGAGTGGCCCCATTTGTGAAGTTCTGTCTTCCCTGTTAGTGCACTAGCATTGCATTACTACTACCTACCACCCTCTTAAGATGCCATCTTGTGAAAAACCCTGCAATAAGAAGCAGACTCCCTTGCTTCAACTATTCAGGTAAGAGAAGAATTATGGTTTGAAGTTAACGTGTTTAGTTAGAAATTAAATCCTACTACAGGAGAGGCTGTCTTACTTATCTTTTTATCTAGGTTTTTGTAGGCAAAATAGGTAATGGCAATCATCCAGTTGTGGTCAATATAGTTCAGTTGAGGGAGAGCAATAGAGTACAGGTAATCATATAAGTAAATGACATTCCCATTTTTTCTAGTAGATTTAAAAAGACAGGCTACATTAAAAGAGAGCAGTGCAAATTAAAGCACGAAAATAAACATTTGAGGAATGAATCAAGTAAAATAAATGATCCCCTTTTATTGTTGTAAATAGAACACCCACCCTTTCCACCAACAAAAGGCCTACCACCATCTCCCGTAACAAATAGCCCTGTCCCCAAAAAGTCCAACAAAAGGTCCAAGTAACCTTCAAACCCCATCCCAACTCCCTCCCCATTCTCTCCACCCACAAGTGGCCCTCCCACCCAAAAAATGTTTTTTAAAAAGAGTCCGAAGAGGGTGCGTCGTTCACAGTCGGGTTCATATAACATTGGGGGTTGCCTCCATACGTGCCACCCATCGGTCTAGTCACGCAAGATTTTACAGGACCTGGCACTGAAATATGCGTTCCTGGTGTGAGGAGGGGCAGGAGTGTTTTAACTGGGTTGGGTTGATGTCAGCTGCCGACTGTGATTGTGGTGCCACAGGAAGGCTGGAGGTGCTGGCGGTTGACTGGAGGAGCTAGGGCTGGCGGCCATGAGTGCGGCCTTGGCCTTTTCTTCCTCCTCCTGGAGTGCTACCAGCCGCCGATATTCATTTTTAGATGCCCTCCAGCCTCTGCTGCTGGGCTGCTATCTCCTGCGGAGCAGGAAGAAGTCCACTAGGAGTAGCTATAGCAAAAAAGAAAAAGGAAAATGACAAATTATAAACCGTGCTCTTTTCAAACAATTTTTAAAATGTACAGTGGCACACTAGCAGTAAATTGCTGGTCCCTCATGGCCATTGGATTTTGATGTTGCTAATTATGATGAGTGAGGGGTCCATTTATTACCCACACATGTCTCTCTGTAGTTGACAGATGTCAAAATGGTAAAATTTGAAGTGGCATGAATCCATGAAATAATAAATTATATATAAATGTGGTGCATGGCAAAAGGAATTTTAAAACATTTTTGGGTGGCTGGGACAGGACTTTGGAAAGAATAAAGAACTGAAGCACCTGGAGGTGACAGATTGGGCACCTGGGTATAAGGAAAACATATTTTTCTGTTTGCAATGCATTAACAACTTTGTAAATGCTGCATCAACTGAAGCAGATACACACATTGCACAAAAAACACTATTGCACATTGCAAGTTGCAGTTACATCATACAACATTGGTGACAAATGGGGAGGGAGGGATGATGGTGGGGAGGAGGATACATTTCCGTTTTCCTTTAACTACAGGGAATTAAGGGAAAAGACAGAAAATTAAAACACCCCCAATCTGAACCAAAGCTTTGATAACCATGCAAACCAGGTGAACAACAGACAAATTCCTCTCCACAACAGCTCCCTTATTTCTTCTTGATCAAAGCTATTATACATTCATCTTTCCATTCATCTAGTCTCCCTTTGATACCCACCATTTGATTTAAGCTTACATTCTCTCATCTAGTCCTTCACTATTCCAATCCTTCCATCCATCCGTCCATCCATAGACTCACCCATCCAGTATCCACCCTTTCAAGCACCCTGTTTTCACCCATCCCTCCATTTACCCATACATTGTTCATTAACATCCAACCATTCCTGACTCGAGCATTGGTGTTTACCCATCCACCCTTCACCCACTGATGCATCCTTTCACCCCTTAAATCTATCTTTTCACCCACCCATTCATCTCCTATCACTCACCTGTGCATCTTTTCCTTTCACTCAAACATCTTTATACTCATAGCATTTTCCCATTCTTTCTTTTAACTCTCCATCCTTTGTTTGCAGAGAGAAGAGACCATTAATATTAAGAACTCAGAGCCAGATGTATCAAACTTTTTTGCATTCACAAATGGTGCGAATCGTGAAAATGGCCCATTTGCTAATGCATGAATGCCCTCCACGATGTATGAAAGGCATTCACAGTGTAAAAATAAGGAATCGCTAAAATTGCGAATTTTAGCGAATTTTACATAGTTTTGCGTGTCGCAAACAGCATATCATAAATAGCGACATGATTTAACAAATCGCTATTTGCGGGACGCAAACTGCGACAAAGAATTGTGAGTCGCAGATAGCGATTCGCAAAATCCTGACGCAAATTGCGATACACTGATTGCGACACGCAAAACCATGTCGCAATGCGATACATCAAAAATTCGCAAATTGCGAATATTCACAGAATGGCCTTTTGCACATGCAATTTACCACAAACTGAAATCAGGTGGTAATCAGGTGCAACCTATATAAAGAGGCCCAGAATGACTCAGCCTCTTTTCCACAATGGCTGCACTCTACGTGATGGCGAGGAGAATGAGGATTTTGGCAGGTTTGAGGAGAGGGAGGAGAAGACAGGAGAGCATAACCCTATTTGACCAGACAGAGGATGATATTTATGAGAAGTACAGGTGAAGCTCAGCCATGATACTTGACCTGATAGCAGATCTACAACCAATATTGCAGCGCACCACACACAGGACCAATAGTATACCCACCCATGTGCAGGTATTATGCTCCCTGCACCTATTAGCCTCAGGATACTGTCAAGGGGTTGTAGCAGCAGCTGGAGGGGACTCACAGAGTGCTCTCTCACGCTTCTTCAATGCACTTCTCAATGCCATGCTGAGCAAAATACAAGAGCACATAAGATTCCCCAACACACCACAGGAATTACAACAGACGAAAATGCATTTCTACCAGATTGCACAGTTACCACATGTCATAAGTGCCATTGATGGTACACATGTAGCAATCTGTCCACCATCAACCACCGAGTATGTGTATCGCAACAATAAGAAGCATCTTTCCATGAACACATAGGTGATTAGCAATGCCTCCAACGTCATTGCCGATCTTGTGGCCACATACCCAGGTAGCACACATGACTCATACATCTTTTGCCACAGCAGGATTCACACAAGACTGCTAGCTGGGGAGTTTTGCGAAGGATATCTACTGGGTTGACAATGGTGCATTGATGTTTTTGTGACGTCAGATATCAACAGTACTCATTTTACTCTCTGTTTATTCCAGGAGACAGTGGCATTACTGGCACCTCTTGTTGCGGGTTCACATGCAGTACTGTGTCTGATACTGCAATGCCTAGGATCCATCACAGGGGCTGTAAGACTGCTGAAGCTAGAAAACTCCTCACTATCCCCACCACCCAGTTCGCTATTTGGAGCACTGCGTGCTGTCTGCATTGCATCCAGAACATTGGTTATTTGCACCATTCCCTGTGCAACGTCCCAACTGCAATGTGCCATCTCCACCTGTATGCGACAGCACGTCGTGAAATTAAGGCAGTTGAGCTGGAGAGCAGATTGACCGATCTGCGGAACCCATCAAACCTTCCCATGAATTGGTGATGATGCCTAGGGTGACTGACACGCTCCTGCTGAATCTCATTGCAGAGGTGCCAAATCATTTGTGATTTCTGCTGCTTTTTGCTGTCCCTCATTCAGAGACTCCAACTACTTGTTCATTGATCCAATGTTTTCATTGAGTACATCTATCTGCTATTGCAGTACTCCCATGTTGTCATTGTGAGACTCAAACTGCCCATGTTATGATCGATTGACACCAACTGCCTGTGCATTGACCTCATGTGTTTGCATTGCAGGTGCTGCACTTTCAGCATGGAAGCTTCAAGGCCGCCAAAGATTGATGGGCCCTCTCCTTCATCTTTGCACTGTCTGCCTGCTTCATGACACCTCCTGAGGGGAGTTGACTGACGCTGGGGCAGGGACTGTAGTCTTCCTGTGGATCTAGCCTCTGGGGGTGGTGTGGGGACTTCATCCAGCATTTCATCTGAGCCCTGGTTATACTCTGGGAGAGGAAACACCCTTACCCTGTGTCTAGTGCAATACTGGAAGACTCACTTGTGTTGGAGTTGGACTGTGTCTGTGTTTCAACATCCCCCACATTTCCACCTTCTGCTGCAGCAGAGCCCGGGACATCTGCAAGTCATACCATCGCTTGCGTATCTCCTCAACAGAGCGCTGCGCAACACCCACTGCGCATATTTTGGTCTGGATTTCTGACCACAGTTTCCTCTTCTCACTTTCAGGTACCTGAAGTTAGTTCATCCCAAACAGTTTGTCATGGTTCCTGACCACCTCCTCAGTGAGCACATACAGTTCCTGCTCACTGAATTTGAGCTTGCGCTTCCTGTCTCCTATCTCCTTCACATTCCCATCATTGGCCATGTTGCAGTTGGTCCTGGCTGGCTCACAAAGCTGGCACCTTGGTGCTGGACTGTGTCTCTCTGCCTACTCCTGTGGGTGTGGTTCCTGGAAACAGCATGGGCTGACTCACTTCCTGGTTCTTGATGTCATCAGGCTGTTCCGGTTTGCCGTTTTCACAATTTGCGATTTTCAAATACCGAATCGCTATTTCTTTGCGATTTGGTGTTTGCTACTCGCAAATTGCATTTGCGAATTTAAAGAAATCACAATTTCAGAATCGCAATTTTGATACATCCCATTTTGCATTTCTAAAATCGCAATTTCTTAAAATTCACTATTTAGGAAATTCAAACCGGGAGCTTGATACATCTGGCCCTCAGTCCCCACTACAGCTGCTAAATCTGGGGCTTCACAAGCAACAACCTTGCAGTGAGTTTATTAGTAATTGTCAATGAGCAAGAGCAATATGAGCGTCCATCCCTGCTGCCACCCGTTCTCCCCTCTGACCGCTGCTGCTTCCATTGCAATGGTGCTGCCACTGGCCCCGGCATTGGTGGTCAGTGCGGCTGGAAAAAATGTTACACAATTTAGTTCCAACAAAATAAATACAACCACAATTGATCATTACACCTCTCTCTTCTATCATTCACTTTAGGAATTGTGTCAATTTTTAGAAAAGCAAGGTAGACAAATCAGACACAAGTGTTTAGTAATGGAGATGCAGAGCTCAGCTAAGTCACCGAAGCGCAAGAAAGGGGTGGAATGCTTTGGTTAATCCAGTAGAACCTAGGGAGAGGTCTTGGGGCATGAGCAAGGCAAATAAAACCTTTACAAACATGTGTAGAAAAGATGACTTTGGCATGCAATCTTGTTAGTAGAGTATCTGTCCTAAAATAATTAAGTACCAATCTGCAAGATATATAGGGGGAGAAGGGAAAGTCAAGCTTAGTAACAAAGTAGACGGAAGCTAGATAAGACAGGAGGAAGTCAGGGACAGAAGGAACATGCAAAATAGATAAATGCAGGGATAACAAGAATTTTACAAAGCTTACATAGAATGAAAGTAAGTACAAAAAAGGTATATAGCCATAGTAAAACTAAATGAAAATATATTTTGAAATGAAGAAAAATCAAAATAAAATGAGGGAAATAAAAATAATATAACAGGAAGATTTACTGGGGCCAGCAAGTCCAGCAGCATCCGCACTGGTGGTGACACTAGTACTGTCTGCTTCTCCTCTTGGACTCGCTGAAAATGTTGCCCTCTTATTCCCCTTGGGTGCCGAGGTAAGAAATAAAGAAGAAGATAAAAAAAAGATTAGTGGTAAAGTTAATCTCCCAAAAAATATGTTTTGACAAGCAGAGACAAACACAGTAATGTTGTACTTTTCTATATCAGATTGCCTAGTATGATGGACTCAACTTGAGTTTACCTATTACTTTTACTTTCCTAATTCCTACACCTAAGCTCTACTCCAAATTTCCTAAAGTGTGTGCCATATTTACAAACATTTGACGCAGGGCAGAGCTGCAAGTCTTCTAGCAGCACTGTCCTGTGTCAAAAGGAAAGGGCAAGAATGTGCTGTATCTACAACAGAAATGGCACATTTCGGTTCTTTTGCCCTGCATTGGCAAACAATGGGCTGCCATGAGCCAATGCAGGCACCCCTGCACCATGCTGCAAGGGTGCCTGCATTGAGTGGATGATTGTTTTGGTGCAGGAAGGGACACATTCCTCCAAAGAAACAATCACAAGTGGAGTTTTTCCTTTTCTATGTCTGCTGCAGATTACAGCACATATAGAAAAATGGACAAATGAGGAGAAATAAAGTTTTTTTTTTCTCATTGCATCACCTTCACACCTCCACTGGAGAGGTGTAGGCAATGCATTCCCAGGTTTACAAAACCTTGGAAATCTGGAAATGTGTCAGATTCCATGAGTGTTATATGAGAACATCCACAGAAACACCCATAACACGACTCCCTGTTGCTGGGTGAGTCAACGCAGCAACTTGCATTGTGGAACAACAACACACACAGGAATAAATAAATAGATTGCCTCTTCCAAAGAGAACAGAGTTGGGGAATCCTTACTTGCCGCTACGTGACGTGCGTAAACATTGATAAAAGCAATGCGAATTACAGAGGAAAAAGATATAATAATACCCAAGACATCACGCAAGTTTATCTGCATAACCTTAATGGGCTAGGTAAATCATTCTTCAATAGAATTAATAGGTCCCCACTGGCCCTTCCAAATTTCTCAGATGGTTTAGCCTCTATACTTTACGAGGTATACCCACTGAGAACAATTCTTTTGTTAACCCATGTTTCTTGAAACAAGCAAATGTCATACCTCGCTATATAAGACAGCCAATTATCATCAATCAATTTGTCCTTTATTCCAGCCAAATTCCATGACATAGTGCAAGCTCTCATCATGCTGACTACTAGTTTCTCCATAAACTAACACATCACCCTGAAAGGGTTTCACTCCACACAAGCCTTTAAATAAACTCTTGACTGTTCTTTGAAATACAGCAGACACTGAGGCTAAACTGAGGGCATGTATTGAATTGAAATAACCCTTCAGGACTGATGAATGTTGTGTGATATCTTGTATTAGAATATAAACTGATTTGGTGGTATGCTGATGTCACATCCAATAAGCTAAACACTTTACCAGCTTTTATTGTGGACAGCATTTCTGTTGTGTTGGGTATTGGATGTTGATCTACTCATCTCTGTTCTGTGAGATCTCATAAATCTACACACGTGTCAAGCTAAGACAACTGGAGTAACCCAATCTGAAGATTCAGTGCCTCATTTACATCATTCTTACTTAATTTGGTAAGCAGCTTTTTAATTCTTCTTGTAAAGCCAGTGTTACCCTACTTACCTTATGAACTTTCGAGTGAGCATTTTCTTTTATCCTTAGTTTATGTATGACTCCCTAGAACAAGTCTTCATTAAATTCTTCTAGTTATAACTCTTTCCACTTATCTATTATATGTAATCTTGTCTACGTACCACTTGTTCTGGATTATTGGGATCAAGTAGATTACCGAGATTCCCTTGGTCATGCCAGCCTAAAAAACGTGCATCATCCTTGGTTACATATACCATTCTTTGTGTTTCCAAATCCATAAATTTCAATTCTGCATCAAATTCTCCTAACACCTATTGCTTTTCCACTGTATCTCGCGTGATGTATTTTGGAATCTTTTAATGTTGTTCCTTGTCCTCTGAATAACTCTTTCCATTTCCTTCACCCAATAACGTAAATAGCGATCCTGAATCTGCCATGACTTCGTCCTCCAGACCATTAATAGATATTAGACACAGACATCTTTTAGACACTTGTTCAGGTATTCCTCGTACATCTATGTTATGATTCGTAGATTTAGATTAAAAATAGGTGAATACTTCTTCTTCCTTGCTTGGTGATGATTCTCCACTCTGTATGTTAGAATCAATCCTGTGTAGTTTGTCCAAGTTCAATCTTCCAGATGACCTACACACTCTGGCAACATGTCCTTTTTACATGCATTTGGCTCAGGATTTGTCTACAACAGGACATACTGTTTCATTTTTTAAGTGTGATATACTTCCACACCTGTAGCATTTCATATGTGTGAATGTGTGTTTTGTTCTGGCTTTTCATTTCCCCTTTTAATGTGTTTTTCTAGATCATCCTTTTTCAAGCTGTTTTTGTATTTGCCCTTGTCTGTTAGTGCATCTTGCTGTGGTGATTTTTTTCACTTTCTGCTTTAGCCATTTGATCCATGTAAAATGTTGTACTTTCAATTTTTGATGATTTTTCTATAGCTTTTTGCAGTGGTAAATTTGGTGTAGACAATAGCGCTTCTTGAACTTTCTTGTTAGTTTCTTCACCAACTGGTCTCTGATCATTTCTTCTTCAAAATCCTTATATTCACAGGAAACTACAAGGATTCTTAGTGCACCTACGTAAATTGAAGTTGATTCACCTGTATTTAGTACCCTCTTATAAATGTTTACATGTTTTAAACAAAGCATCTAATGATTTTATTGCGGGTGTATATTCATCCTCCACTCCATCACCCTCACCATCAACTATTAATATTATTTATTTGGGTGTATGATTC
Organism: Pleurodeles waltl; assembly: GCF_031143425.1. NCBI lineage: Eukaryota > Metazoa > Chordata > Amphibia > Caudata > Salamandridae > Pleurodeles > Pleurodeles waltl. The sequence continues at coordinate 689,332,366 of NC_090442.1, forward strand.
AGTACCTTGCGCCCTTCTGTGCCTAAACATTGTTTGAGAATGGCATATTTGCGTTTATGAATGAAAGTCTCACCTTGGATTTCATCCAGGTACACCTCAAATCCTTCCTTTTCCCAGTCTGTGTCAGGTGAAGCTGGGATTGGTGCTAATGCAGGAGGTGGCACTATTTATTGCTGCATAGTGATACAAGTTATAAGTCTGGTCCAGAATATTCCTTACTTTACATTTGAGAAATCAAAAACTTCATGTGCAACATGATGAAGGTTAGGATGGGATTTTCAAATTTGAGTCTTTTCCTAGAGTAATTGGTAACTGTTGTGTGTTTGGCTATTTGTAGCCATAGATACACTAGCAGTAAATACTCAAAATGACTAGATACGTGTAGAGCGCTGAGATTAAGTGCTCATTGATAAAAGTACATTGATGCACAGATGAAAACTAACTTTCATTTGATATTAGGATAATGGTGTGCGCCTTATGGTCAAATGTGGCGGTGCATTGAAACACTAATGGATACACATTGTTGCACCTATGAAACTACTATTAATTTGAAAATAGTAGTATGGTGTGCGCATCATCAGATGTGGCGCACTGACACGTTAATGTACCAATGAAAGCGAAATTTAATTTAAAGTTAGATAATGGTGTGCGCATCAGCGTCAAATGTGGGGTGCATGTTACATCCTTCAGATGCTGCGTCACTTTTTGTAAAAAGATATGGTGTGCGTATCTCTGTATTCACTCACAAAAACTCTTCTTACTACGCAAAATGGCTGGCATGTACATTTGATGTGCGTGTGTGCATACGCGCGTATGGAGGCAAATGAATGTCGAAGGGAGGCTGGGCACATGGCTGAGCAGACTGTAATCAGAAAGGAAGCGATGGATCGGAGCAGGGTTGACTTACGAGTGGGATGTCACTAGGATGCTGGAAAGTGGCACTGTCCTAATTTCTATGTCAGGAATGGGGGATCACATTATGCTTCTCTTTCTATGCTTTAATAACTTCAGCAGTCAATTAGAAAGATAATTCACAAAAAACTACAAATCCCATGAACCCACCATAATACTAGAACAACCCTATAAAACCTTCCTGACGCAAAGTCTCTTCCTCTTTCTTTGCTGCTCCACAGCCAGTTAAGTGTATTATTCCTCTGAGCGTGATTGTTTTGCTTTTATTGCTTATAGTGTTGTTGGTTTGCATATGCAGGGCTTGCACGCTGTTTATATCATTGCTCTTCAATGTTCTATTAGTGCTTATTCCTTTCATTTGTGAACCAGGCGGCTTGCCACCTGCGTTTGTGGAGCAGGAGCCGTCTTTGGGAGCCTGGACCGCGCGGCATTGCCACGCAGTCCTATTTTTATGTTTACAACGCGCCCGAGAACGCGCCAGCCAGCAAACACATTTCCCTTTCATTAAGGGAATTTCCCGGCTCGCACGTCCTGTATTTTTTCCAGCGCGGCTGTACCCACGTGTGTTCTTGGTTCTCTGAACACCGTGGGTCTTGTTCCATGATTACAGGGCCTCCACCCCCTGTGCTCCCCTGAACTCCCTGCCGTATTTACTCTCCAGGGTTGTAAAATTCAAACAAGGCTTTGCCTAGATCTGTATAAGTGCTCCCTCCACGCTCTATTTCTGTTTCTGCAGTTTGGGTCAGAATTTACAGCTCCCCATTTAACCTCCCCCTTGGTCACAGTGGTGATCAGCATTATATTTATATATATGTATATATATGTATATATATATATATATATATATATATATATATATATATATATAACTTTTCTGTTTACTCTGGGTTGTTCTCATCATTCTAACAAGCTATATGAAGAATGTCAAGAGGGGGATAAGAATTACTATTTTGAAGAAACTCACTCCGGGTCCTTTGAACAGGATCTTGTGCAGGCATTGGACGCAGGCGTGTGCCAAACCGTTAATGATGCTTTGGCTAAAGCTATTACCCCGTTAAAACATCACCTTTACGGGTTTGTTCAACAACAAGGCTGGCTTCCCTCCACCTGGGGCCTTAGTGAAGAGTCCATGACTTTGCTATCTGAAGAAATCCACTCTGAAGCCTTCAAAAAACTTGCAGCTTCTTTGGCTAATGAGCACCCCTACAGTATGCCTGCTGAACCCCGCTCTGAAGAATTATCAGATGATTCCGATGCTTCCTCTTCCTGGGTTCATCCAAAACTGATGCATGCCCACCACGCAAGCGTATGGCAAAAACCCATCATACCTACAACCCTAAGCAGGAAAAACTGTTAACTTTTGAACCGGGTGAGATTATACACCCCAGATCTACGGCTTGAATCCCCCCTCTTGGGGTCACTGACTATGTGAAAGTCCACATTCGGCAAGAGTTCGACAAGGAGGTACACGCACGTTTGCGCTCTGAATGCCCCAGACCTGATCTTCCCGACTAGGTGGCCGAGACTCCCAAGATAGACCCATCCATGGTGATCTACCTAAAAAAATATACTAAGGACCCTTAGAAGGGTAACGATAGAGATTGGAAATCCTGTCAGGACAATCTCTTGGACTTGTGAGGTCCTCTGACTAAGATCCTGGAACTTGCTTTTCAGGCTAAAGAATCCAACACTCCTATAGATATTGATACGCTTATTGGATGGTCTCAACGTGCAATATGTCTTTTGGGCAATACTAACTGTGCCATTTCTAATGAATGTCGTTGTTCTATCCTCATGAAGCTGGACCCTAAATTGGCTGACCTAGCTTCCTCTGAAGCGGGTCCAGCAGCTCAAAGCTTTTTATTTGGAGCCCCCTTTCTCAAGGAACTCTCTAAATGTGTTGCCACCTTTTCTAGTTTGGACAAGGCTCAAGGCTCCATCAAAAGAGCACTGCAACCTCTTTTTTCCTGGGCCGGATGTTTCAGAGGGCGACAATTCGGCTGCGGTTATCAAAATCCTTCCGGAGACAGCTTCCAGGGTCACAGAGGTAGAGGTGCCTATCAAGACCAAGCCTCCTCCTTCTATCCTTCCAGACGTTACTTCAAAGACCGTTTCCGTAGAGGAAGGTTCAGAGGTTCAGCTGCCGCCCTCCAGGATTCCTCCTATTCAGGTGAGAATTATTCAGTGGGAAGAGGTTTCCTTAGGGGGTCGCACTCAATATTTCTATCACAATTGGCAAAAACTTTCAAACAACCTGTGGGTACTAGAATCCTTTCAGGGATTCAAGATAGAGTTCTTTCAATCTCCTCTTCAACCTCCTTTTCCCAGCACTCTGTATTATTCCCACTCAGATCAGAGTATCATTCAAAAAGAAATTCTGGCCCTTCTGTCCAAAGATGCAATAGAGGAGGCAGAGTTGCATCCCGAGGTTTCGTGAGCCCCATTTTTCTGGTAGACAAGAAGGGTGGCAGCTCAAGATTAGTCCTCAATCTAAAGGAATTCAACCAGTGGATCCTGTATCGCCATTTCAAAATGGAGGGCATTCATTTATTACGGGACATCCTCCTGACTGGAGATTGGATGGTCCGTCTGATTCTGAAAGATGCTTATCTATCCGTTCCCATCTTTCCTCCCCACAGACGTTTCCTCCAGTTTTGTTTGGAGAGAAAGGTCTATGAATTCAAGGTGCTTCCCTTCGGCCTGTCGTCGGCCCCATGTTGGTTCACGAAGCTGATGAGGCCGGTGGTAGAATGCTTGAGAACCAGGGGCATTCGCCTGATCATTTATCTGGACGACATTATAATTATGTCCCAATCTCCGCAGACGGTTATGATCCACTTGGAATGGGCGATCTGTCTCCTTCAAGATTTAGGCTTTGTCATCAATTTCCAAAATTCCATTCTAATCCCTTCTCAATCCATAGAATTCCTAGGTTTCCTGGTGGACTCGCCCTCTGCTAAGTTGATTCTTCCTCCAACAAAAGTGAGGAATATCAAGAGAGAATTGAGGTTAGCCTTCTCCAAGACGACTTTATCCTTGAGGTTCCTAGCTCACCTGGTGGGGCTGCTTGCCTCCTCTATTCAAGCGATCTTTCAGGGACCCCTGCATTACAGGTCCCTTCAACGCCTCAGGATCATGCACCTGAACTAGGGCCTGTCTTACTCCCAGTCAGTCCCCCTATCAGAGGAGGCAAAGATGGAAATCTCTTGGTGGTTATCTCACATAGAAGCATGGAAAGGGAGAGACATTTTTCCCTAGGACCTGATCATAGAAGCAGATGCCAGCCTGTGGGGTTGAGGGCTTGTTGCGGCCATTTATCTACTGGAGGTCGTTGGTCCCAGCATGAACTATCTCTGCATATCAATTGCCTGGAGCTCCTCTGGGGTGGCTTATAATTCTATCAACATTTTTTTGCTCAGCCATTTCTGCCAGCCATGTCTTTATTGATGGTAGACCTGTTGGTCAGTTACATGTTGTTTGTAAACTGATTCGGGGCATTAGGTTGTTAAATCCCCCTCTACCCAACTATTCTGAACTTTGGGATGTTAACATTGTTCGAAGGTTTTTAGATTCCTGGCCTTCCAATAAATACCTCGCCAGGAAGCAACATTCTGCCAAGCTTACCATCCTGCTTTGTCTCATTTCTTGTAAACATGTTTCTGATGTTAAAGCTTTAGATTTAGCAGGGAGACATTTCTCTCCTGAAGATGTTTCATTTGTCATATGTAGAAGGACTGAGTGCAACACCAGGTTGATATCCTACCCAGCTTTTCTGGATAATAACAAACTTTGCGTTGTTCAATGCCTAAAAGATTATGAGGTAAGTACTTCTGAATTCCGGTCTGATATGTTGGGCAGCTGCTTATTTCCCTCCAAAAGCCATTTAAACTGGTTTCTTCGGCTACCCTTGCCAGATGGGTGAAATGGATTTTGGCTGAAGCTGGTACTGATACTTCCAAATTAGGAGCGCATTCCTTGAGGGGTGCTATGGCATCAAAGTCTTTTGCTCTTGGTTCTCGTTTAGAAGATATCTTGAACGCAGCAGATTGGTCCTCTGATTCCACTTTCAAAAGGTTTATTATAAACCTATTTTGGATGTGTCGTCAGTAGTTATGGCAGGACTTTAAACTAGCATAATCTGAGCCTCCGGCCGTAACATAGAATGAATAATATTCTAGCTATCGTGTTTAGAATTTTCAATTCTATTAAGGACACAGTGGCGATTATTATCCCACCATGATTATTGTTTCGGCTTTAATTTTTTCCTGATATATTTATACGTTGTATTGCATAATGTTGATGTGATTTTAAAACACATAATAATATTAATTCCCACCCTGATATTGTATTGTGTACAAAAAAAAGTGTTTGATTTTATCTGCTTATTATATATAAGACACTGTTTATTGCTCGTTATTTTCTTTATCCTAAGTCAAGAGGATAAATGATTCGGATTCCATCGCCTAGATTTCCTCTGGGGATTCTTCTTCTCCTTCTCCGTTGTTGATGGGATGTTCGTCCTTTCTGGTTCAGATGTTGGTCGTTCTTCTTTTCTCTGGATTCCAGGTTTAATTGTGACTCTTCAGCATTAGTGAAGTAACTATGTCTATGTGAAAAGAAAGAGGAAGAAACTTTGCGTCAGGAAGGTTTTATAGGTCTGGACTCTATGGTTGTTCTACTACTATGGTGGGTTCATGGGATTTGTAGTTTTTTGTGAATAATCTTTATAATTGGCTACTGAAGTTAATAAAGCATAGAAAGAGAAGCATAATCCTCGCCTCTGTGTCCTTAATAGAATTGAATAGTCTAAACGCAACAGCTAGAAAAATTTTCAATGTCTTTCCATCCTTTGCAATTGTTGTGCTCCGCCTCACAGATGGCTGATCAGGAGTGCGCATGGAGAATCCTACTGACTTCTAGTTTGTTGCCAATATAAAGATGCTTGACTCTCCGATGAGCAAAAGTAAGTTTCAAGAAACGTAATAAGAATTGAATTTGCACACCGGAGGACAAACTGACAGCCTGGATAATTGCCTGAAGCATTATAAATATACCTGTATGACTGATTATATATAATAAGACGTTTGTTAATTTTCTCAATGGTGAATTCTCTCTACTTTGCATTATTCGTGAATATATTGGGATTTGCACACTTTATATAATACAAGTATTGAGGTTAAGCACTACAAACTTCAGGCCTAATCATTCTGTGTCAACAAAGGCCAAAGCCCTCTTTTTTCACCATCCCTTCTACTTTTCAAGGGCACTTCGATCTATACGTTCAGAAATGGTAGCTCAGCAAACATATAAGAAGCCCTCTCTGAAATTTTGATTATGCCAGAGTAATTGGGGTAATATTAGCAATTTTGAGTTACTCTTGTGACACAAAATTACCAAACAATATGTGAGTATACTCATTTGAGTAATTTTGGGGAAATATGCGTACGCATGAGCACAGGAACAGAGTGTGAGATGTCGCTGGCTGCTGCTGTTCATGATCTGTTGCATTTTGCACTATTTACTTCGTGCAAAAATGCATCCTCTGGTTGGTTTGTGACCCAAAAGTGCATTTTGTGCTATGAAAACAACGGTAAGTTGGGCATTATGATCCTTGTGTAATTCTGCATAATCTCTTATAATGTTGCTGTAATTTCACTTAGTTACCCTATGTCTGCGCCTGAATAGCACTCACAGAGACGTGGGTAGTACCAATATTCTATAGCTTTAAAGTGCCCCATGAAGAACAGAATTACACAAGTAAAGAACGGAATGGGGGAGTGTGCAGCAGTGGTGTCCACTCAAATGCTACGTGCATAATTGGAAACATAAGATTAGAGTGACTTTACAGAGTGCTGGAGATCCGAACTGTACTATGTAACACAGGCTAATGCAGAATATGATGTTGAGGCTCACAGCTTGATGACTGGTTGCCAGATTCACATCTTCAGAGATGACGAGCCAGTAAAATTCATATCAGTACTTGAAAAGAAATGTGTTGCCTTTTATTCAATGCTGAATTTGAATTTGAATTGTTTAAACAGTACTGAGAAATTGTAAATGGCATAAAAGGGCTTTTTGCAAAGGGTCCACTTGTTTCAAATCTCCCATTTTAAAGAAATCCTATGAAATGATGGCTGAGCAATACAAAGATATTTGGCTTCCTTGAGTGGCTTTGCAGCTAGCTCAGTGTTTTCTTTAATGTAATACTCTCCTGGCATTTATCATCTTTTTTAGCAAGGCATGCTAAAGAATGTACAGACATCTTTAGCCTGTGTGAAAGGTGGCCATATCACACTTGCAAGGAAGCTTACAGTCCTGATATTAAAAGCTGAAAAGCTTGTGCGAGGATGATTTACCTGTCTCTACTGTCCTATTGGTAGCATGGCTTTAAATTGTGAATTGAGGAAAACATCTGTATAATGTAAAACCTTTGGGAAACAAAGAACAGACATGACATCTTCATTTCAAAAAGAGAATCTACTTGTGAGAAATTACTGCAGTATTGAAAGAGCAAATAGAAGTACAATTATGCCATCCAATGCCAAAGTTGGGTCAGTATCCCTATAGGATTTGAGAGTTTTTGTCTTGTTTCAAACTTATTAGATGTTGGGATAATAATTATTATTTAGGCAGGTTGTTATTTGTGGTCTCGTGCAATTGCCTACAAACATGAAGATATGTAAAGAAGAGCAGACCTCCATCACTATGTTTACATTCTCAATTGGGAAACATGTTTTACTTAAGAAACCTATCTTTGTTAAAAGAATTAGCACTGCTTTAAAAATAATCATTGCCGCTTAGGGATACATTGGTGGGAGTAGGCAGTGGTCTACTAACCACTGGTTGCTACCCTTGGCCACACTCAAGACAATTTCAATAGAGAGAGCTCTCCAAATGGTACAACTTCCTTTTTGCAGATGAGTTGTGAATGCCTTTGAGGAGTCTATAACTTATTAATGGTTTGCAAGCACAATTGTGGTCTTAAACCATTGATACCATTCTGAATATTAATTAGTGAAGACATCCCTTTCACGCCTACTCCTAATTGACATTGAGAATGGGTCGCAAAACACATTTCGTGAGTTAGAAATGCTTTGTCAACAAATATCTATTTATTGCACAATAAATAAACATTTTGTGGTCACAAACCCTATTCTTTTGCAAATTGCAAGATCTGCAATTGAAAATGTTTTTGCACATTAACTCTTTTGATGTCTTTGAATGTCTGGCTTATTCCAATCATTGATGTAGAACATTTTCTGGAAAATGTGTAAGAGAGTAATTTTAGGTTGGATGGATGGCTTACTGCTCTGCTAAGTCAGCACCGGCTATGGTTTCCTTTCCTCTGACAGAGGATATTTTATCCCGATTTGGACATTCCTGCCAACCTGTGGACAGCTCTAAAGCCTCCATTGCAGTCACCAGTACAGTATTTGTACTGAAGGTATAGTAATTTGCAAAAAGGGCACCATGTTTGTTTGTCCTGCTTGGCAAAGTTGTTGTAGTTTAAACAACAAACTCCAAAAGAAAGAAATTGCTGAAGAAATAAAAACACTAAGGACCAGATTTAAGAAAAGTGGTGCTTCATTACATGAAGCACCGCTTTTCTTGCACCCCATTGCGACCTCCTAACCCCATTTATGTGCACCACACTTAACACACAGAGCACCATGGCACACGTTAGGAACAATAGTGTCATAATTTCTGACACTATTGTGGTACTTTGCAAGATTAGCGCCAAAAATGTTGTACATAGAGGCCCATTGTAAATAATGGTGTGTCTCATGTTAACACCTGCTCTGAGGCATCAAATATGATGCTAAAAATACTGCAGTAGAATCTTAAAGATCCCACTGTGCCATTTTTCTAGTCCTCCTAACAGGGGAACGCCCCCGTTGCATACATGGAACGGTTTACAAAGTGGCGCAATACGTGCATTGCACCACTTTGTAAATATGGCGCAGTGTTTTTGCCAATCTAACGCCACATTAGCATAGAAAACTTATGGTAATGTGGCACTAGTTGGTGTGAGGACCTTCTCCCCATTTGCTTGGTGCCATTAATTAATCTTCCTGCTAGGAAGCGAAGGCATGGAAATCTAGTGAGGGTCATGCTTTCTAAAACTGCAGGGTGGCCATCAATGTGACCTAACGGACTGATGGAAATGGACCAATAACAGACCATTAGGTCAAATGTTTCAGACAGCTGAACCAGCTGAGGCTCCACCCTCAGAAACTCTGATTTCCCCATTTCTCTTTGAGGCCAGGGAATGACAAGTTTGACGGACGGGGTGTACACCGTTTGCTGGTCGAAGTTCAGCATCTTACAACTTTTGAATGATGCTCTAAGTGTAGGTAAATGTTCTTAGTGAGCCGAGGCACTGTGGCTGAGTCAAAGTTTTCATTCGAATAAAGCTTACGCCTACCAGGAAAAGTTACTAGTACAATTTTTCTTTCTTGGTTAGTGAAGGTCATTTGTTTGTGAAGAAAGTCCCTGTAACTATTGGATGTGCTGGCATGTTTGAGTATAGTTACTATTGAGAAGACTGTTCATATTTAGAAATGTCCAAAACATTATTTAGGTCCATCTTATCAAACATGTGGATGGAGTACAGATTTAATGCTTAGCTAATCAATGTTAGTAAAGACTCTGAAACAAAAACACAGTCTTACTTTGTTGTGGCCAAGAGGCAATAATGCCTGATTCTAATTTGACTTCATCATGGTTTCCTATACAACATCTCAACAGAGAGTAGTTTATTGCTGATTTAGAACAGAGCCATCTGGCTCTGCGAGGACTCCGTATCAGTGTGACATAATTGCTAGAATAGAATGTAATGAAAGATTGGTTTAGAATGTTTGTGTTCGCAGGTACAATCAGATGAGTAAAGATGTGATTTACAGCTCTTTGTGTGGCCTAGTCATTCAGTGGGTACCAAGCTAGTGTGGATGCTACAACTGGGGATGAGATAGGGGATAAGTAACCTAAAGAAGAAAGTGCTCTCCTGGAGAGTTTGCCTTGGTCCAAGCAAACTGCTTGTATGTACCAAATGTGCCTTCATCGAAGTGCTGAGTCAACGGTTGGTGTATGTGGAGTCAAAGCGCAACTCCAGCTGATGTGAAGCATGTGAATGGAAAAGTCTACACATACAACCAAGCTCCTACCAAAAGGAACCACACTGCCAAGTAAATTAAAGCTATACAATACGGAGTCTTAATTTTGAAGGTGGATTTAACCAGGTTTACAATGCGCAGTTAGAGACAATCATCAGATACCAAATACTGTTGCAAATCCAACATCAACCAGGTGTAAGGAAATGCAAGCTAAACTGTAAAAAGAATAAAATAGATGACTTACAGAGTCTAATAAGCAGAGTCATCGTACCCCAGTTGACAGTGGCCCCAAGAGAAGTGCTTGGAGTAACTAGCGGCCTATATTTACAGCGGCAAGAAACGTGGCAAAAGACAATTCGGCTGATGGAGCTAATCAAGGGTGACTTATCCTGGCCCATCACAAGGCCAAAGCCTTTGAATGGAACTGATCTTGGTTTCCAGTAAGAGAGGCCGGGAAGAGCTCAGATCCCAACCTCAGTAAGTTTACAATGCTGTCACCTTCCTAAAACCATCACCACCATTCAAGACTGCCAAACACCAACATATTGGTGATAGATGGACTGCTTGTATGCAGACATTTGAAGATTTCATAGATGCACTTGAAGAAACTGAAAACAGGAAGATTATCAAATATCTCACAAATCTTGCTGTCAGATACCGTCAGATTGGGAATGTGTTGAATTTCAAGTTTCATCCAGTACCAAACGCTGACTATGAACAATATGTGATCAGTCAAGAACATCAAAGAGTTGGTAAAACAATTAATGAATTTGTTGAAAGACTCATCACAATCATCAAACACTGTGGGGGACATTCTGACTCCCGCCGGCCCCGGTAACCGCAGGGCCGGCGGGAGCCGCCAGAATACCGCTGCGCGGACAGAAGACCGCCGCGGTTATTCTGAGTTTCCCGCTGGGCGGGCGGGCGACCGTCAGAAGGCCGCCCGCCCGCCCAGCGGGAAACCCCCTTCCACGAGGATGCCGGCTCCGAATGGAGCCGGTGGAGTGGAAAGGGTGCGACGGGTGCAGTGGCACCCGTCGCGATTTTCAGTGTCTGTAAAGCAGACACTGAAAATCTTTGTGGGGCCCTGTTAGGGGGCCCCTGCAGTGCCCATGCCATTGGCATGGGCACTGCAGGGGCCCCCAGGGGCCCCACGACACCCCTTACCGGCATCCTGTTCCTGCAAGCTGCGCCGCCGTGGAGGATTCCCCAGGGCAGCAGGAAACCGGCGGTACACTGCCGGTTTCCCGTTTCTGACCGCGGCTGTACCGCCGCAGTCAGAATGCCCAGGGATGCACCGCCAGCCTGTTGGCGGTGCATCCGCGGTCCCCGGCCCTGGCGGATTTTACCGCCAGGGTCGGAATGACCCCCTGTGTGTTTAATTAAGTTAATGACAAAGAAGCCATGTGGGTTAGAGTGATCGATGAATGCTTGTCTGATCCATTGAGACGATGAATGCTAAGGAAAACTCTTAGTCTGGAGTGAGTGTTGATGGCTGCCGGTGCTGAGAGACAAGCTGCGGACATAGAGGCCAGAGGTGCCCAAAGAAAGACAGTAATGAGTGTGAAAAACAATTTGAAAATAAAGACTGAAGGACACAAAGTGATATCCACAGATAAAAAGTTGTGTTTTAGATGTCAATTTGTGTTTCCACATGAAGGAAAGTGTCCGGCTATTGATCAAATATGCAATGGCTATGGTAATGACAACCATTTTGTGAAGTTGTGCAGAGTAAAGGAAAAAGTAAGTTCATCACAGCGCAAAGGCAAAATGGCCACCAAATCATTCGAGAAGCAACATGCAATATGCACCCACAAGGCAGGGTGACGAAATCAGTTGAGGCAAACAGATACTAAACAAAGTCGATTGTCATCTAAATCACTGTCAAACAGTTCTTCCACCTCAATAATGAGTGAAAATTAAGAAAACAATAATGCCATGTCAATGCTTACCTCAGAAAAACGTGCACATGTCAGACTGGCCGCATGTGAGGAGAAAAATTAGTCAAAGAAATGTTGACATGTCAGAGCAACAAAATCATACAAACACTGTCCAAAGATTACATTGAAAATAAAGTAATATTCAATACCTCTCATTATTGATAGTGGTGCATCAATAAATATAATGCCTGAAGAGAAGTACAAAGACCTGTCTTTGTTACCGCAGCTTATACCATCAAAGACCAAGCTATAGACTTGGGCTGCATTGACGCCCATGAAGGGTTGAGGTTTGTTTATAGCAACAGTGAAATATAAGAAAACAAAAGTACAACCACTGACCCATGTGCTCCAAGGTACAGCAGCAAGTGCCTGATTGTTCAGGTTCAACACGGCTGCTTACATGGGACTGATTTGGATGAATTACAACATGAATGCTCATATATGAAATAGTAAGTAAATTCCCTTCATTGTTCCATGATTTAATGAAAGTTAGACTATGAAAGTAAAGCTCATATTAATGAGTATGTCAGTCCTGTTGCTCAGAGACATAGATGTGTTGCTTTTTATTTGCAAGAAGCTGTTGAAAAAGAACTTGAACCATTACTTCAGCACATCATTATTGAATGCTCCACTGGTTCAATGACATGGGTTTTTCCCACAGTAGTAGTACCTAAAAAGGACCGTGAAGGAGCTGTGCGCATATGCGTTGACAATCGCCAGGCGAACAAATTAAATCAACAAAAACAACATCACGGGCTGCACAATACTGACATGATAACACAATTGAATGGTACCAAGGTATTTTCTTGACTTGAATTGAACAAAGGTTTTCATCAGTTAGAAGTTGAAGAAATCTGCAGATGTATATATTTTTTTACCTTTTAAAAAACAAGCTTTATTCAGCCGTAGCCCTAAAACATAGCGTAAGTCAATTAAAACCACAATTAAACCATTACTTAAAACACAATATACTCAAAATATAAAAATAGTGGTGTCATCATCTCATGACTCTAATAAAACATACAGGAGAGCATTATACAGTACAACAGCAATGCTCGCGACATACAAAGATGCAACTAATTGCATTTCTTGGGGGTGCGAGCCTTTCTAATCCTAAATACATACTAAAGAACACTTGCATATTCCTTACCATATAATCAATAATTAAAAACTATTTGATCCTTGTAAAACTACCTTTGATTAGTTAAATAACGCACACCAGCTCTCTCACCCTTTGTAAAACGTCAAGAAGCCCCATTAAGGAACCTCGTATTTCATTTAAAAATTAGCCTAAAGCACATGTAATGTTCAAGAATCTCATATCTACCAGCAGGTTGAGAGTTTGATCCCCGTTAATAACATCATATTCTCTAAAAATTGGCTTGAAAAACTTTTCTGGTCATCTAAGAACCAGAAGCAATCCAATAAAATATGTTGGGCACTACATTTTACTTCGAAGCCACATGTACATAGGCCCAGATCATCCCTCATTATGGGTCTTGATTTCAAATTCATAAAGCTTGAGTTTAGTCCAATTCTGAATTTTAACACAGTGTTCCTTAATTTGGGATTAGGCAAAGCCTTTATATAGGGAAATGTTTCGTCATTTCTCCACCCACACACTTTTATTTCCCATAGTGCACAGCTCCTGCTTAGGGATTTGTTCTCTGCACCACTGATTAGCGGCTAAACCCAAAGTAACACAGAAATTCTCTAGCCGGCCTCTCACTTGGGAGGCTCAATTCAAATCACTTATCCTTAATTCCCTTGTATATAGGCATGCAATTTTTGGGATACCCTCTTCAGACAGATTTAACCAAAATTTCAATGTGGCTTGCATTCCCTAGTAACTCCACGCTGTCATTTGGCATTCAGCCCTTATAGCTTGGATCATACTTGAAGGGGGAAGCATAAGCAGTCGTTCCACACAGTTACCCTCTTCTGCATCCCAATTCAACTTTCCAGCGAGAGTTAAAACTTCCACTCCATTTTGAAATTGCGGTCACATCTGGGCATTAAAGGCAGTGAGTGCGGGATGAAGAGACGGACCTCCATACTTCCGACTAAACTGCTTTAATCCCCAAAATGATGTTAATGATGTGGATTTTAGTGACTAGATATGTTCTCACCATCTTAATTCAGAGTCAGATATTAATATTTATCAACCATTTCTACTTTTTCACCTCCCAGGTACCAGGAAAATGCCCCCTTCCTTTTTCCCAACACCATTTTTGTCATTTTACCCAGGTTAACTGTAAGCTTTTTTCTTTGACAGTAGTTATGAAAGACATCTAATTGTCTTTGCAGTCCCAACTTCATCATGTCAACTATTACTAGGGCATCAGCGTATAATAAACAAGAGATATGGGTTCCATCCATTTTTGGGCATGAACCCCTAGCCTCATTTAATACACTTGGAAAATCAGACAAAGATTAGGGCAAACAACAGGGGTGCCAAGACACAGCCTTGTCGAAACCCATTCTTTATTGGGATCTTCTTTGATAACGACCCACAGGTATCTAAAATCACATGGACCCAATTTTGCATATGTAATCCCTGGAGGAGAAAAAGCTATTCTGAGTTGATCATAAGCCACCTCAACTTATCTGACAACAAGCACCGATCTACCAAATCAAAAGTGGCTCAAAAATGCACAAAGCAACACAATAGATGAACTTGTACCTCTTTTGACTTTTTTGTCAAAAGAGGTACAATCCCTCATTTAATACGCTTGGAAAATTAGACAAAGATTAGGGCAAACAACAGGGGGGCCAAGACACAGCCTTGTCGAAACCCATTCTTTATTGGGATCTTCTTTGATAACGACCCACAGGTATCTAAAATCACATGGACCCAATTTTGCATATGTAATCCCTGGAGGAGAAAAAGCTATTCTGAGTTGATCCCAAGCCACCTCAACTTATCTGACAACAAGCTCCGACCTACCAAATCAAAAGTGGCTCGAAAATGCACAAAGCAACAAAATAGATGACCTTGTACCTCTTTTGACTTTTTTGCCAGTGCCCAAAGACTAAAACAGTGGACTATTGTGGAATGACCTTCCTTGAGGCTACCTTGCTCTACTGGAATCAAATTATTTAACTCTACCCAGGACTTCATCAGACCTAACAATAGTTTAGCAAATACTTTTTCCCCCATGTCCAACAGGCTAATTAGGAGAAAAGTCTTTGGTTGTGTTGCATCACCCTTTGTATAAATTGGCCTAATTATTGCACCTTTCCAACTCTCAGAGACGCAGTCGTAATAACATTTTTTATGAAAGGAAAATTAAAAGAGTCTTGCCCATGAATCAACATTATTTTTTAATATTACCACTGTAAGGTTATCTGGGCTAGCTGTTTTAATTCACTTAAGAGCCACAATTATTTCTATTATGTTTTGAAGGGAAAAATATTACCTTATGTCACCACCTACCTCAACTTTATTCTCCATATCTAACCTGTCATCCTTCCCTGAAATGGATTGCCCAAATATTTATTCCAAGCATCTTCTCCAACTAGACACCGCATATTCCCAGGGACCTTCCCATCCCTCACCAACTGCCAAAACCTCCTAATTTTGTGTGTTCCTATCACATCTAACATAATTTAGCAATTTGTAATTATGTACTCCCTTTTCCTTTTTCTCAATATTTTTTTATAATCTTGTTTGGCTATGTGGAGCTTCTGTTCATTTCCCTTAATGTGCCTTCTCCTAAATTTCCTTTCCAAGTTCCGCACCTTCAAATTCTGGATCCTACACTTGTGATTACACCAGGTATTTTTATAATCCCTTCTAGATTGTCCCTGATCTTTATTTGCATGCATTATTTTTAATTTTACTTTCAGACAATCAACCACTTGTTTGATTACTCTTTCATATCCCATAAACACATCATTCAGATCTTCAGCCAAGCTGAGACCCCTATAATTTATCATCAGGTCATTGAGTGCGTTTAAGCTATTATCTGTGATACAGGTTGTTATCTGACACTGAAAATCTACCTGCAGTGCAACCACTATTTCTCCTAGAGGTTTATTCCCTGCCTAAATGTAAACTGTAGTAGTCAGTGATCATTACCCTCTAGGTACAAGACTTCAAATCCCACCACCTCCTTAAAATGCTAAACATTTACAAAGGCATAATGGATTGGCCAAGCCTGGTTACCTACTCGGAAGGTCTGCTTTGCAGGGCAGTCTGTATTCATGCGTCCATTGACACAAAACAATCCTAAAGAGCCTAAAATTCTTACTAAGGCCCTATCACATGCCGTAACCTCTGATCTAGGGAGAATAGCTCGCTGCACATGTACAGCGGCCAACAACTCTTATTCGATTTGTCACAAAATGTTGGATCTAATTTATGATTAAAATCTCCTAGGATCAATACCAGCTGCTCTACTTTATTCATACATATTGCCTTTAGATCTTCTTCTAACAGACCCAGCTGAGTATCATAATCTGCTGTCATCCCTGGCTGGATATATACATTAATTACAGTGAGCTGCCTTGACCCTCCAATATCATTATAGAGGTCGACCTGACCAGCTAATAGCCAATTACTTTTTGTTTTTATCTTTCTAAATCTGTTTGCTATTGTAGTCGAGGTCAAAGTGATTAGGCCACCTGCAGGTCATCCTGGGCCTAGACGCGTAGCATCCTTAAAGAGTCTTAGTAAGCCATCTACTGGTTCAGGTTCTTTGCACATCCAAGTTTCCTGGAAACACACAATGATACTTTTCCAACGTCTTTTTAAATGTATCTTGTTTTAAATGTTTCTTATATCCTCCTAAATTCCAGGAAAGAACCAAAAGGCTATGCAAAGCCGCTAATCCCTAGTTCAAATCACTCAACTCCCCCTCACTATAATCTTCAAAGGAGTTTAAAAGGGGTTCAAAATGGTTCCTCAACATTAGGCCTTTAGAGTCTGCTAATATGGTCACACTTAGCCTGCCCTTGCTTCTATCCACACACATTCTTGGGTTTTGAGCACCTATTAAACTATATTGTACTTGATCTGGGAGAAGCCCTCTGTGACAATAGAGGGCTCTATAATTTCTCTCTACCTTCTCCAACTCCCTCATCTGTACCAGTCTTGTACCCTCCTGCTCTAATTCCTTCTCGTCCCTCAATACCAATTTTCTAATGCATCCTGAACAAAAAAGTGCTTTTGTCACCTCACTCCTTCACAAGATTTGTCATGAACCCTATTTTCCTCTTATCCTCTGACCCGATCCCACATAATCTGGGACATTTACCCATGACTTCTAATAGGCGAGAGCGATTCAAGGGCTTAAGCTTCTTCTGTCGCTTCCTCCCAATCTCCCTTCCCAAGGGTTCCAAGTATACACACAGACTCTCACTTCCATTATGGCCCTCTATCTTCCTCATGTTTCCATAACCCTTAGATGATAGTGAGCGGCCACCCTTCTCCCATTGTTCTATACTTACTTCCTCCCTGTTTTTTACACTAATTACCTTTCTTTTGATATCAGACGCTTTCTTACTTTCTTCCATTACTACCACTTGGGGGTACCTATTCTCCTTTATTAACCACATGTCTTCTGTTTCTACTACTCTAGGTCCCTTTTGAGTCAAACTCCCCCTCTTGGAGGTGCCTATTTCATGCCTCTGTCATGGGGCTACTCCTAAGATCTTATGCCGATCTATCCTCTCCCCTCTTTTTATGGGACCTTTCCTTTTAATATTCCTCTTTTTACTTCTTAATACATTAAAATAGGGTATATAGCCCCTTATTCCCCAACCTTGACCCCTTTTATCACCAGCATAGGCTGTTTTGAGATATATTACAGTGGTAAATTTTATGTATTTATAGTCCTTCCTTCCCTACTTTCTACAGGCTGCTTGCCTCCTGGTCCTTTTTCTCTGGTACTGGTGGCACAAGTATCAACATTCAGCTGTTTATTTATTTCAGCTCTTCCATAATCCCCAGTAGTTGTTTTTTTATTGTGACGTACTCAGTCCATTATTCACCATCAATACTTCTAAAATGGCCTGTAAGGATTTCTGCATTAAGAACATTAGCTCTAATAGAGATGCTGCAGGACTTCCAGTAGCATCTATCTAATGCTGACTGCCTAGAGACAGGAGAGGAAATATCCATTCCGGGGGCACCAGTACCTTCCCCTTCTAACCCCTCCTTGTCGATTGTAGTAAAAAATGGGATCTTTCATCCATCATGTAATTATTCACCACAAGGAGGGAGAGGCGGGGAAATGAGGATAACCTAGGCTCCAGTAAGAGCACCCCCCTATAGTCCTACCCATCCCTTCCCCTGAGGATAGATCTCCATTCTATAAAGAATCCAAAATAACAGAATCACTTGTTACAATCCGTTCATCCTCGCTCTGATCAACTTTTGAGGGTTTTCCCTTTCAGCATACTGGGATACATCACCATTTCTTTTTAAATACTTCCCCCACAAAATATTTAATTGAGAAACCTAAAGGCATTACACCAGTTTCTTCCATGATGCCTGTCGGGTCATTCGCATGTTGCAAAATAGGAGACATATTTCCTCCTTCAGGGCTAATACCAATATCTCCTAAGGGTTGACACTCCTTAAGCTTTCCCCTTTTTCCCAGTGACGTCTTTCAATCCCTTCTATGGGACACGCACAACACGTGTCCATGTTTTGCTTGTGGTCATTATATATTTCTGTTTTCCCAGGAGGCTATTGGGCTGTATAAATAAAGGAACTTGTCTCCACATCTAAATTCTAAATTGCCACTACCACTGCTTCCACACACCACGTTACTTATCCACTGATGGACTCACTCCATGATAAAGAACTCCGAGGCCAATCTCTAATACTCTGCTTCAACGCGGTTCCAGCACAGTTCCACAATTTCAACTCCTGCTACTCCACAACTTCTGTGATTTCTGCGGCACCTGTGACTTCCACCAGGATAAAGGAACTCAGAGCCCAGGATCATCATGCAGGAACAAAGAGGCTCAAGAGACATGCAGACACGGGCGGCGGGCACGAGCACAGTAGCGGCAGAAGTGGGATGGATTTTAAATCAATTGACTCAGCCTATCTCGTATGATGAGGCAAGAAAGTCTCCATAAATCTCAAATCGACTTCAGGGGATTTTGCTTCAACCAGATATAAAAGGGGAGAGTCGCTTTTCCCCAAGATAGAGTGTAGTGATTACTAGGGATGTGCGAGGGGTACCCTCACCCTATAGCCACTGGCAGGCATCCAAGTTGAGTGATGGAGAGTGCTCAGTGACTTCCCCTTCCCAGTTTTTTTCCTGGCACCTCTTGGTCAGGGGTCTAGGTTCAGTGATTCGGCAGGAGGGCAGCTGAGCCCCGTTGTATGGCGCTGACAATGGCCAGTGTCCGCAGGACATACAGCGCACTTGTGTGTGTCACAGGCACGCCAAGTGCACCACTGTAGAGCTCCCATGGGTGCTGTCTCTATTGTTTCACCTCACCTTTCCATGCCTAGGGGAGCATGGGCATGCGGGCTGCTGCCACGGAGCCTGCCACTGGGGGAGGCACTGAGGCTTGTACTGCACTGCGCATCAGCTCCTGTCACTTATTGTTGTGGTAATAAAGGCTTAGCCTCCGGTCACGTGGTGTTCTAGTTACTACTCGTATATTCAAGCTCTGAAGGTGAAAAAATCTAAACTGCCCTAATACATGGGTGTATCCTCAAATGCACTGGGTGCCAGGCTCCCATTCGAGGGGGTGCATGTACGCCACCAGCTGCAGCTCATCCGTGGTCTGGTAAGGGTGCCTTACCTGCCCCTGCATGTACAGCAGGTGCAGAGACAGCGACAAGCACGGAACAGCACCAGTCACAGTGAAAACAGTAACCCAATGTTTCTGAACTTCAAGACTGCTGCGCTACGCTTGTTTGAGCCCTTTTCTTAGTACTCTGCACATTTATAACAACCTTTTCTACACATGCTGGTTTGTTTAGATACAAGAGACTAAGGGCCTGATTTAGAGTTTGGCGGATTCGTTTTTCCATCACAAATGTGATGGATATCCCATCCTCTGTATTACGATGTCCATAGGATTTAATGGAATCATAACACGGAGTAACCCCATCAGCCAAACTCTAAATCAGGCCCTAAGTTCTGGGGTGTCATCGGCTGCAGAACTTTTCCAAGACATCATATGACTCATCATACAACCCTTTGTGAATGCATTACATTATCATGATGACATATTAGGTTTTGCAGCTACACAGCAGGAGCATGATAAAGCCTTCACACATCTATGTCAATTACTCAATGATGCAGGTTTAATCTCAAGTGCATACAAGTGTGAGTTCAATAAGACAACATTGAAATTCTTTGGTTATATCTTTTCTGATGGGGGTAGGATGCCTGATCCTGCAAAAGTACAAGCTTTAACAAAAGCTGAATCCCACAAGATGTTTCTATGGTAGGTACTTTTCTTGGAATGGCTAATTACTGTTCATGATTTAAAAAGGACTTTGCCACTATTAATGCTCAATTACGGGAGTTAACTAGAAAAGATGTTTCTTTTAAATGGTCATGAGAATGTGAAAAAAGTTTCAAGAGAATCAAACAAGCATTAAAAAAATACTAAGGAAATATCATACGTCAATACAAAGCTCAATACAGAGATTGTGGTTAACACTGGCCCTGTCAAGTTAGGCACTATACTTGTAGAGCATAGTGGACTCTCAAATGCAAAAAGATGTATTGTGGCCTTGCTAGTAGAGGTGTATCACAAACAGACCTGAAAAGGAAGGTTTGCCTGTGGTATGGGCTTGTGAGCATTTCCATGTATTCCTGTATGGAAATCACTTTATGCTGATAACTGATCATCAAGCTTTGCTGATCATCTTCGATAATCTACAAACCAAGATGCCTCCTCGGACTGAACAATGGGGACTACGATTGCAAGAGTATGATTATACAAGTGTGAATTGAGCAGGGATGGATCAAAATCCTGCTGACTACTTTTGAGAGTGCCTATCCAAGGTCATGGTACTCAATCTAAAATAGCTGAGGCCTACATCAATTTAATTGTTAAGTCAAATAAACTAGCTAATGTGTTGGTAGCCCAGATTGTCACTGCTACAAATCATGATAGTGACCTACTGAAATTAAAAGACATAATTACACATCAGTCGTGGAATAAACACATTCAACCTCTCAGTAATGATGGTTACTATCACAAATACAAAATGTGAACGATTAATTGTCCATAACTTAGGAAGGAGTTGTTCTGTGAGGATTGAGGATCCTCATTCTAAAGAGTCTACCACAAAGATGATCGAAGTGGCTGATGAAGGACATTGAGGTATTGCTGCTACATATAGAGCTCTCTGAAACCGAGTTTAGTTTCCATACTTAGATGAAAGAGTTGAAAAAAACGAACTTAAGGCATGTCACTTATGCAATTGCCTGTCAACCAAAATTACTCAACATACTCTGTACATGTCAGAACTCCCTAAACATGCCTAGGAGAGAATAATGACTGATTTCTTTGGTCCTCTTGATAATAGACATCATTATTTTTTTCCTTTGGTCGAAGATCTTTCTTCCACAACACATGAGCGAATAATTGAAAAACTTGATGGCATCTTTGCATCATTGGGGGATACCAGTCATTGTAAAGTCTGAAAATGGTCTGGAATTTAAAGAATTTCTGGAGCATCTGAACAAAAGGCATCAAAAGATCAAATCCTTATGGACACAGGCCAATGTACTTGTTGAGGCTTTAATGAGTATGGTAAAGAAAGCAGTACAGCATGCAACTCTTGAGAAGCTCATTTTAAAATCAGTATTAAATTCTACTTTATGAGCTTATTGATCAACACTCCACTGGACTACAGGTGAAAGTCCTGCTACTTTGATGCTCTGGAGAGCAATGGCACTAAGGTTACCTCAATGGACCACAGAAGAGATAGAAGTGAAAACATGATTTGTTCAAGGGACTTGGTTCACAAACAGAAAAGGAACGTTTATGCAGACAAGAGGCGACGTGCAAATGACCTCAAATTCAATTTTGTGATTGTTGAACTGGCAAAAGAAAATCTGATGTTGCTTACAATACTGAACCATTCAGGAAGTGTCTGCCAAAGGACACATGGTGACTACTCAGCACCCTGGGAAGTCTATTACCACTGAGCCTTGTCACTTCAGGCCTGCATTTCATCAGTCTTCAACTCAAGATGGTGAGAGAAAGACTGATTCTGCCAAATCAAGTGACAAATGCTGATTCCTAATATCTTTAGCAATTTCTGAAATTTAAGATGACAGTTTATGGCCACCAGTAACCAGATCGGTTCGACTGATCAAGGAGCCAAGAAAAGTAATTATACAATCTTTCTATATGTTGATATTTGTGTCTAATTCATGTCCAATAATTTGCTTCTTTTTTTGTCTGGGATGGCACGTTGTTTTTCACTATTCATTATGTCATCACTTGGAGCACATAGTTGGTTTATTTTGACAGATCAGTCTGTTTCTATCCTCCAAATAGGAGAAAGGGATAATTTATATACATACACACTTTTTGTTTTGTATCTTATTACCATATAAATGATTAGTTCCTGGGAGAACAATTGTTTATTTTGGATTTGATTACCCTTGTTTTTTGCATTACAGGGTGCCCCTTGATTTGTTATATACAATTCCTACAAAGTTCACTCAAGGCAGTCCTGCTGGGGTCTTCTTGAGGGGGATGGTGCAGGTGAAGCTCTGGTGACGTGTTGCTGTGAGGGAGTCCACTCCTTCACTTCTTGAAGCCAGACAAAGTCCGTAAAGCTGTAGCTCCTCAGTGTGCAGCAGGTGCAGTCATGCAGAGCACAGTCATTTAGGGCACAGACCATGGTTCCAGCAGGGCAGTTCTTCTTATTCTTGTAGTTTCTGGCAGTGACCTGAGTTGCTCTGCAAATCTCCCATATTTATTCAGTGTAACTGGGCTGGCAAGCAGGGAGGCACTAATGACCAATGGGGATTCAGGATGCCACCTTCTTGGGTGACCACTTACTACGAAGTATGGCAAATGTCAATCCCAGGAAGCACCATTCTTACAAAATCCAAGATTGAGGAATTCTCTCCTTGGGGTTAGGATCTGGCTAAGCCATCCCACTGGTGTGGTTGATTTCCTTAACACTCCCCTTTCAGCTTCTCTGCTGATCTAATTACTGGGCTCCCATCTGGCTAGGGTGGGAGAAAGCAGAGGAGAGCCTGAGTTCTGTCCTAAGTGCCATTCCCCTTTGAAGACCAGTTTTGATCCCAGCCCCTTTCCTTCCTTTTGCTCCACAGCTTGCAGATCTCCCCTTACCAGATGTCCCATTGTCTCTATGCAGGCCACTTCACACCTGATTAAGGAAGCTTGGCTCAGCCTGGCAGAGGCTGGCCAATCAGAGAAGAGCAGCTGGAGAGCTTGATTTTGTCTCACCAGAAAAGCTAGTTCTAAAGCTTATTTTTTGTGATAGTTATAATAAATCTAACAGTGGCAATTTGTTGGATTTATTATAACTAGCATTTTAAGTCCAAGAATGAAAATTGAAACTCTTTCCTAGCGATAGTTATACTTTCATACAGTTTTCCAATGTTAGCCCATGGAGCTACTGTAATACAATGGTGAAAAATGAAAAATGAACTAAGCAGTTTTCCCCTCACCTGGGCATAAAACATTTATTTCAATGTCCCTGATTATAGTTATAAGGCACAACACCCCTTAGACACCTAGGGATGTGTTTTATATAAAAATAAGGTAGTTTGAGACTTTGGAAGCACCTTTAATTCCAAAGTGGAATGGCTGTAGGTTTATATTTAATGTTACTGGGTAGCTTTCAGCTTCTTGTATCTTTCAACTTCTCAGACCCCTTCTGGCGCAGGAGGTATAGTCAGAGCTGGCGTAGGTATTAGTACTATTTCGTTTTCCCTTGTTCATATGATCATATTGCAGACATTTCACATTTTCAAAAACATATGATTATCCAAGACAACTATAATTAAAACAGCGTTGTTATTAATGATGACTTGAAAATGTTTTTTCCTCTTATTGCACACTGGCATAAGCTATACTTCGTGGCCATTGCAAACCATAACATCGAGTGGTGAAACTTAAGTATGCTATTTAAGTGCTTGGATCTCCCCTGAACTTAGCGAACCTGTTATTCCGATGATTTATTTATCTGAGACAGAACAGAAACTGCTGTGGCCATCAGCACAGGGATACACATCACAGCAAACAACAAACATCAATAAAAGGTCAAATGATTATATTGATTTATCCCCACAGCTCATTATAGCCCAGAATATTCTAATAGATTCGCCCTTGAAGATAAATAGGAAGATAAATAGCGCATAAATCTTGAACATGTTACCTTGAAAACATGTCCAAATTTAAATAGAGTAATGACTGTCAGTAGACAAAGAACTGGTGTGAACACCCCGGAATGTCTCATTAAATACTCTCAGATAAAGCTGCATCTTCACAGCAGATGCGTGAAACAAGGTTGAGACGTGCGAAAATATGGTGCAGATCCAGAAGGCAAAATATAAACTGATTTCGGGAGAAGTGAGGACATTTCTGTATGCATATTGACTCTAGGCCAAGAAGCTGTCATTTTTGTTACTATATCAATAGGACCTAACTAGTCAACTAAACAATTGTTGTATTCATGTATATCTATGGAGAGTTTATTTCAAATGGCAAGGCCATAGGAGAATTGTACCCAAAAATGACATTTGTTAAGGATTCACGGATCATGGCCCATATTTAACGGAAAATGACGGAGCACAACGTTGTGCCAAAATTGGCAGTGCTGCGCATTGTCATGTTCACAATGCAGGAATGCACTGTATTGAATACGGCGCACCCCTATGTTGTCCCCTGCGTGGAGCTAAATTGAGCTGTCTAGCGCCAACGCAGGCATCCTTGCCCCATCGTGCAAGGATGTGTGCATTGAGTGGTTTGATTGTTTATGTGTTGGCACTTCCGTGTGTGCTGCAAAATGTGGCACACACAGAAGTGCTAAAGGGCCATTTTGAAATGATTGTTTATGTGCAGGAAGGGACACCTTGAGAGACATAAACAATCATGTCTGGCATTTTGCTCTTTCTATACATGCTGTAGAATGCAGCACACATAGAAAAAGCAAAAAACAAGGAGGAATAAAAGTATTCCTCCTTGTTGTGCCTTGCTAATGCCACCCCTACGGGGCGTTAGATTTTGGCACTGCCTCAGGTTTACGAAAACTCATAAATCTGAGGCAGTGTCAAAATGAAATAGGTATTGCTGTGGCACGCCCACTACACCCATTACAAGCCCCTTCCACGCAAATAATGTGAAGGGTTTGTATTTACAAGGTGATGTTGAGCCACAAAAAAGTGGCTTAATATCACCTTGTAAATACGGCCCAGGGCATTAAGTGAAAAGTTGCACTTCAGTGGCATTAGGGGCTCATTAATATGTCCCTATGTTGTGGACTTTAAAACACATATAAGAGGGTAAAAAATAATGCGGTGTCTATTCAGAGTACAATACCACTGTAACACACATGCTATAATTTAAATAATATGTTACTTTAATAGTGACCATATTTTGCATTATGTTATATTGTGCTTTATGTTTTGTTACATATTGTTATGGTACAATAAGGCCCTCATTACAACATTGGCAGTAAATCCCGCTTACTGCCGTGCAGAAGACCGCCAACACACCGCTGCGGCGGAGGAATCCCGCTACAGCTATTATGACCCACAGGCCAGAATCTGCCAAAATCCAGACACCCACACAAGTCCGCCACACCAAAGGTCAGTGATAAACTGGTGATAACAAAACCGACACCGTCACACCAACAGGAATACGCCCACACTATCACGACCCACTAATCCACGCGGCGGTCTTTCAACTGCGGTATTCCATTGGCGGTACACACCGCCGAGCTCAAAATACACACACATATACAAAACACAACCACATTGGACAATTCGAAATACACACACCTGATACACATACACACACCACTCAAACACACTCAATACAATATAAAACACATACCCACATCACCCACAAACCCCTACGACAACAATTGAGAAAGAAGCACACAGAGAGACACCACCATCAACAATACTAGCATCCACAGGCACACAACACCATCACTCACACAACATCCACGCACCTCAGACAACACACACAAACATATCCCCTCACACATCACAACACACACCACCCCACACATCACCCACACCACACCATGGCACTGCAAAGACACCCCAGGTTCTCTGAGGAGGAGGTCAGGGTCATGGTGGAGGAAATCATCCGGGTAGAGCCACAGCTATTCGGATCACAGGTGCAGCACATCTCCATAGCTAGGAAGATGGAGCTATGGCACAGAATCATAGACAGGGTCAACGCAGTGGGACAGCATCCAAGAACACGGGATGACATCAGCAAAAGGTGGAACGACCTACGGGGGAAGGTGCGTTCCGTGGTCTCAAGACACCAGATTGCAGTGCAGAGGACTGGCGGCGGACCCCCACCTCCTCCCCCACAACTAACAACATGGGAGGAACAGGTCTTGGCTATACTGCATCCTGACGGCCTCGCAGGAGTAGCAGGAGGAATGGACTCTGGTAAGTCAAATCTTAACTATTACATCCCCCACCCTACCTGCATGCTATCACATATCCCACCCTCACCCCCATCACTCCAACACCTCACATATGCCCCACTATCACAACCCACACATCCCAATAACAAGCCCTGCATGCAACAACAAAGCATGGACACCCATCACCAAAGCATATCCACTACAGATACCCACACAGATCCCCAAACCAACTATCACACAAGGTCCTACACAAGAATGCAAGCACTGGAGTACAGGGTCACCCACCCATTGCACACAATGGCACACACAGATGCAATAATCATGCCTTTTCACCCCTGCAGGACCCCTACACAACGTCACCGGACAGGAGATTCCAGACATGTCCACTCCCCCCACAGAAAAGGCCCACAGTGATGACAGCAGCTCTGTCCAACTGGATCAAGATGACCAACCCGGCCCATCTGGGACCTCGGGACAGTTGGTTCCCCTGACACTGGCACATGCCACAACAGAGCCTCCCCCTTCAGGAAACACCAGCACAGCACCCACCCAGCGGGCCCATCCCTCTGTTCCCAGGACACGTCAATCAGCAGTGTGTCCACCACTACAGTGAACCCTGGAAACCCACCACCCCAAGAACATCAGGGACCTGGGGACAGTGGCAGTGGGCACACGTTTCAGGGGACAGAGGAACAGGAAAACAGGGGAACTGGGACGATTGCTGTGCGACAGGGGGAGGACAGGCCCAGGGAACCCACTCTCTACGAGGCCCTCTCCAACATCATGGGAGCGTACCACCAATTTCAGGAGACCCAGCAGCTGCAGGAGGAACAGTATTTGGGGATCAGGGAGGAACTCAAGTCCAACAACACCATCCTGGTCACCATTGTAGGGGTGCTGAAGGACCTTGTGAACACCAGGAGGGCCACTGTGGCACAACAAGGGGCCCCTGACACTAGCCTGGATGATGAACAGCCCACCACCACCTCCAGTGCTAGTGGACAGGAGGCAACGCCACAGGACCTCAACACCAGCACCCCACCCCCGGCAGATGGAGAACCACCCCGCAAACGGTACCTGAGATCCAGGACACAGACAGAGAACAATGCCAAGACCCCCGCCAGGAAATGAGACCACCCTGAATGTCATCCTTCTGTCCCACTTCGTCACCCTGTCCATCCATCAATTGCCCTAGCTCCACGTCCTATGCCCCTTTGGACAATGCACCTGTGAAACAAAAAGACTAGACTCTGCCATGGACAATCCTCCACCATCACCCCTGCCCATTTTACAACCCCCTCCACTAATTTGCTCTGAAATAAACACCCTTCAATCACAAAACAATCTGGAGTCAGTCTGTGCTTTCACAAATGTGTATTTGCAATAACTAAGGAAAATAGCAATGTCGATTGTATTGTCAACGTACCTATATCACACAGCTCTAGTCCATGAGGTAATATAGCAGAGGTCACACGGTCCCGCATCTGTGAAATGGAAAGGCAAAGTGACAAGTCAGGGTCCATACACTGGGTGAAAGTAACAGACATATGATAGGTCTTACAATTGTATGAGATGTGTGAGCCAGTGACATCTTCTTACCTGTGTCTCACTGGAAGTATTGCTGGATAATGTTGTTTCTGTTGTCGATATCCTCCTCTTCTTCTTCACTGTCCACAGGCTCCACAGCTGCCACAAGACCTCCTTCTGGACCATCCTCCTGCAGAAAAGGTACCTGTCGTTGCAAAGCCAGGTTGTGCAGCATACAGCAGGCCATAATTATCTGGCACACCTTCTTTGGTGAGTAGGAGAGAACCACCTGTCATATGGAGGCACCGGAACCTGGCCTTCAGGCGGCCGAAGGTCCTTTCGATCACTCTCCTAGTTCGCCCACATGCCTCATTGTAGCGTTCATCTGCCCTTGTCCTGGAATTTCTCACTGGGGTCAGTAGCCATGACAGGTTGGGGTACCCAGAGTCACCTGCAAATGTCGAGGGACAACTGTTAGACACACACTAACCCTTAGGGACAACCCCAGACTCAGACAACTATTCACACGGTATAGGGTCCTTGTCCTCACCTATTAGCCACACATGGTGCCTCTGGAGTTGCCCCATCACATAAGGGATGCTGCTGTTCCTCAAAATGTAAGCGTTGTGCACTGAGCTGGAAACTTGGCATTCACATGGGAGATGTACTGATCGGCCAAACACACCATCTGCACATTCATTGAATGGTAGCTCTTCCGGTTTCTGTACAACTGTTCACTCCTGCGGGGGGGTACCAATGCCACAGGTGTCCCATCAATGGCCCCTATGATGTTGGGGATATGTCCCAGGGCATAGAAGTCACCTTTCACTGTGGGCAAATGCTCCACCTGAGGGAAAACGATGTAGCTGCGCATGTGTTTCAGCAGGGCAGACAACACTCTGAACAACACGTTAGAGAACATTGGCTGGGACATCCCTGATGCAATGGCCACTGTTGTTTGAAAAGACCCACTTGCCAGAAAATGGAGTACTGACAGGACCTGCACTAGAGGGGGGATGCCTGTGGGATGGCGGATAACTGACATCAGGTCTGGCTCCAACTAGGCACACAGTTCATGGATCGTTGCACGATCAATCTGTAGGTGACTATTACGTGTCTCTCTTCCATTGTCGACAGGTCCACCAGCGGCCTGTACCCCGGAGGATGCCGCCATCTCCTCACCTGCCCCATGGGACGTGCCCTATGGACAAGAACAGCGAGCAGAGAGTCAGCCAACACTGAGGTATTAAAAAATTAATTATTGCACACATTTGCCAACCCACAATGTGCCTGTCACTGTGTGTATGCAAGACCTAGATAGGTGTGATGCATTTAAAAATAATACCATGTGGCCCGGTGAAATGGCGGCTGCCTGACCTATAAGGGGGGACAAGGGGATATGAGGTAACTGCTCTGGCGTTGTACACCGTCGCGGTAGGCGGTCGAAGACCACGGCGCAATCCTGCATTGGTTAACATTGGACCCGATGGGTCCCAGGAGCCAATGACGATGTACGCCGGCGGTGATAGTACGCACCGCTGCGGACGTGACCGCCATTTTCTGTCTGTTCACTCACTTGATACCTGACCTTCGACAGGAGAGGACCTACACTGCAAGTGCTGCTGTGACCTCAGTCTGGAAGCGACGGTGGCTCATGTGTCAGGGGAAAGGCCCCCTGCTTTCACTTCGGAGGAGTTGGAGAAGTTAGTGGATGGGGTCCTCCCCCAGTACACGCTACTTTACGGTACTCCAGACAAACAAGTGAGTACAGTGTGAGCATGCTGTATGGGCAATGCCTGGTTGGAGTGGTGTGGATGGAAGATACGAGGGGCGACTGAGGCCTGCATGAGTGGATGGTGAGTGGATGTGCGTCAGGGCAAGGGTGGGAACGTGGGCCAATGACTGTGACGGTCCGGACGGTTAAAGATTTTCCTTTTCCCCTGCACTATTCCTCTAGGTCAGCGCCCACCAGAAGGATATTTGGCGTTTCATCGCCAAGGAAATCTGGACCCTGGAGGTCCACCACAGACGGATCACCCACTGCCGTAAAAGATGGGAGGACATTCGCCGCTGGAGCAAAAAGAAGGCAGAGGCCCAGCTGGGGATGGCCTTCCAAAGTGGGAGGGGTGCCTGTCGCAACATGACCCCCCTGATGTTCCAGATCCTGGCGGTGGCCTATCCAGAGTTGGATGGGCGCTTGAGGGCATCACAGCAGCCATAAGGGGGTGAGTACAGTCATATTCGTCTGACCCTGTGCGCATTGCAAGGTGTCTGGGTGGGGGAGGTGGGCTGTGGGTTCCCCTAGGCCAGGGCGAGTTTTGTAGGCAAGGTCCCTTCGTGAGGCAGGCTATGTGGCACCCCAACCCCACCAGTGGTGAGAGCCACCACACCTAGTCAGGCTCCTGTGACTTCCATGTGTGCTGAAATCGGGCAACAGCCTTGTACCCCATGTCCCTGTGATTAATTAGGGAACTCTAAGTGCATGGCGTAGTGCAGAGGGCTGCTGTGTCTGTAGTGTCCGCCAACGGTAGTGGTATTGTATGCACTGAACATGTCTTTCTTCGGTCTCCTCCCCCCTTTTTGTGGTCTCCCTGTTCTTGTGTGCATTAGCATCATCAGGTGGAGGAGCAGTGGCACCGGAGCAGGAGGGAACTGCATCCCACATGGCCCTGAAGGGCAAGACAACAGATTCTGAAGCCACCAGTGGGACGGAGGGCGAGGGGAGCTCCACAGCAGGGACAGGAGGTGACATCAGCTACAGCAACTCTTCCTCTGATGGGAGCTCCCTTGCGGTGGCAGGCCCCTCTGTGCCCACCCCATCAACAGGTACCGCCGTCACCCCCGCCGCCACCCCCCCTACCAGCACTGCCCTCCCAGTAGCCCCTCAGCGTGTGTCCTGTGGCCGCTCTCCCAGGAGGGTGGGCATCTCCTTCACCCCAGGCACCTCAGGCCCTGCCCCAGTCAGCCCTGCTGCCCTCAGTGAGGAGGCTATTGACCTCCTGAGATCCCTCACTGTTGGGCAGTCTACCATTCTGAATGCCATCCAGGGTGCTGATAGGCATTTGCAACAAATAAATGCATACCTGGAGGGCATTCATTCTGGCCAGGCAGCCCAACAGACAGCATTTTAGGCTCTGGCCTCAGCACTGATGGCAGCCATTGTCCCTGTGTCCAGCCCCCCCTCCAACTTCCTCCACCCAGACCCAATCCCCTGTACCTCAGCCTATCCCAAGCACACCATCAGACCAGCGTGCATATACCTCAACACACAAGGGTGGCTCTGGCAAACATAAGCACCACACATCCACCAGGCACTCACACAAGCATCATACTCATGCACACATACCAACATCCACTGCCTCCACTGTGTTTCCCTCCTCCACGTCCTCCTCCTCCCTACCTGTCTCGTCTCCACTCATACCTGCATGCACTACATCTTCAGCCAGTACCTCCATCACCAGCACGCCCATCACCACACACCGCTCATGTGCACTCACCACCCCACTACCATTCACACATCCCCTGTGTCATCTACCAGTGTGTCTGTGAGCCCTCCTTCCAAACTACACGACTGCACAGCCACACACCCACCCAACAACCATCCACCTCACAACAGCCTCCAGCCCATGCACATTCACCCTAAGTCAGCAAACGTACACCTCCTACAACCACTACCTCTTCCTCCACTCCCAAACCCCCTCCATCTACCCATCCCAGTGTGTCTAAAAAGCTTTTCCTGTCTAATGTTGACTTCTTCCCTACACCTCCCCCCCTGTCCGTCCCCTAGGGCCCGCCTTCGAGGTCCCAACCCAGCACCTCAGCCACCACTTCACCGGGCACAGTGGTGCCAGCAACTGCGGGCTTTTGGAGTGCGCCAAGCAACAGGGCTGCCAGTGTTCCACGGAACGAGGGCAAGGACATTCCGCCACCTCCAAAAGTTAAAAAGTTGCCCACATTCCGGAGGGAGAAGGCGAAAACACCTGCCACCAAGGGCTCAGGCAAAACAAAAGTGGATAGTGGCAAGACAGCTGCGCCACCATCCAAGGTGGGGAAGGGCCAGAAAATCAAGGTCAGGTCCACGTCAACGCCAACCTGCACGGCGGACATGACCGCCACCAGCACCGCCACCTGCACCACCACCAGCTCCGCAGTCACTGAGCCCGCCACCAGCACCTCAGTCACTGAGTCTGCCACCAGCACCGCCGCCACAGAGGCCGCCGCCAGCACTGCAGTCACTGAGCCTGCCACCAGCACCTCCGCCACAAAGACCGCCCAGCAGCACTGCCACAACAGAGCCCGCCGACAGCACCGATGCCACAGAGCCTGCTGCCAGCACCAATGCCATAGAGGCCGCTGCCAGCACCGATGCCACTGAGTCCACCGCAAGCACCGATGCCACTGACACCGCTGCCAGCACCGCCAGCGGCCCCGCAACATCCTGAGCCAATGGCACCACCGGAGACATGGCTGCCATCCCCAGTGGTCAGTCGTACGAGGCTGGTGGTCAGTTCCAGGAGCCTGGGCAGCTTGCATGTTGTACCACCGTCAGTGGTGTCTCACATCCACTGCCTCAGTCCTTGGCAGGATGAAGCACTCTGGGACAAAGCCCCCTCCAGAACCAGTGGAGTATCACATCCACTACCTCACTCCTTGGCAGGATGAAGCACTCTGGGCACAAAGCCCCCTCCAGAACCAGTGGAGTATTACATCCACTACCTCAGTCCTTGGCAGGATGAAGCACTCTGGGCACAAAGCCCCCTCCAGAACCAGTGGAGAAAGGCATCCACTTCCTCAGTCCTTGGCAGGATGAAGCACTCTGGGCACAAAGCCCCCTCCAGAACCAGTGGAGTATCACATCCACTACCTCAGTCCTTGGCAGGATGAAGCACTCTGGGCACAAAGCCCCCTCCAGAACCAGTGGAGAAAGGCATCCACTTCCTCAGTTCTTGGCAGGATAAAGCACTCTGGGCACAAAGCCCCCTCCAGAACCAGTGGAGAAAGGCATCCACTTCCTCAGTCCTTTTGCAGGATGAATCACTCTGGGCACTAAGCCCCCTCCAGAACCAGCGGAGACTGTTATCCACTTGAGAGACTGTGGCTTTGCACTCCCCAGGATAATGCAGTGGGCAACCCACCCACTGGAGAGGCTTGAGAGACTGTGGCTTTGCACTCCCCAGTATGCAGCAGTGGGCAAACCACCCACTGGAGAGACTTGAGAGACTGTGGCTTTGCACTCCCAGGATAATGCAGTGGGCAAACCACCCACTGGAGAGACTTAAGAGACTGCAGCTTTGCACTCCCCAGGATGCAGCAGTGGGCAACCCACCCACTGGGGAGACTTGAGAGACTGTGGCTTTGCACTCCTCAAGATAATGCAGTGGGCAAACCACCCACTGGATAGAATTGAGAGACTGTGGCTTTGCACTCCCCAGGATAATACAGTGGGCAACCCACCCACTGGAGAGACTTGAGAGACTGTGGCTTTGCACTCCCCAGGATGCAGCAGTGGGCAACCCACCCAATGGAGAGACTTGAGAGATTGTGGCTTTGCACTCCCCAGGATGCAGCAGTGGGCAAACCACCCACTGGAGAGACTTGAGAGACTGTGGCTTTGCACTCCCCACGATACATCAATGAGCATGGAGCCCCCTCGTGCAGCAGTGGTGTTGTGCATTCATCAGGCTGAGGTGCCTATTTCATTTCGATCTGATGCCCCTGCAGTGTTCTCTCCGTTTGAACACTGGTGTCATGTGTGGGCCTAGCCCATGCCTTTTGTGACTCTGATCCACGGACGATGTTTGAGTATATACGAACTTGAGTAAATACGAACTTGTGTAGTTGGTGTACATATTTGTATTTACTGAATTTTGAAATTTCACTATCTGATTTTTATTGATTACATTCGTTCACATCAATTCCTTTTGTCCTTGCATTATTGAAGGTGGGGGGGTATATGTAATGTTGCTGCATGTATTTGTGAGTATGGTGTTGTGGATGAGGATGGGGGTGTTACGTGTTGCATTTGTGTGTCATTCTCTTTTCCCTTCCCCCTCCCCTGTGTTGTAGGTGCAGTACTCACTGTGGTCGTCGCTGCCATCTTTGGTGCTCCTGATAGAGGAGCAGGAATACCATTGCAGGGAGTATCTGGAGTTCTGGCTCCATGGCGTCCTGGTTCCTCCTGGGGTGTGGAGAGGTGAGTGTTTTCCCTTCCAAGTCCTGTTTCCGCCGTGTTTTTGTTCGCATTGGTTCCACCCCGGAAAAGGTGGCAGATTGGCCTCTCATAATAGTGTGGGTGGTACATTGTCTTCCGCCTGTCTGTTGGCAGTGACCGCCGCAGTGTTTGTTTGTACCGCTGTGGCGGTCGGAGTGTTAAAGTGGCTGTCTATGTTGCCGGTTTCCGCCATGGTCGCGATTCCATTTTATTTTCAGCTGGCCTGTTGGCGGTCTTACCTCCGCTTTAACACCGACTGCCAGGGTTGTAATGAGGGCCTAAGTGTTCTATATTATATGGTATGTTTCATTCAATGTCATGTTATACTATGCTTTGATGAAGTTATGTTGTCTTATCTTATCTCTTCTTATCTTATCTTATCTTTGCAGCACATCAAAGCCAATGTCCCTCTTAGTGTTGAGTAAACATCATGAACTCCCTTTCTCAGCATCTGGAAATCTTCTACTTGAAAGGCATGTATACTCCTGGGACAGTAGAATGTTGAATGAGATCATATCTAAAAACTACTGCATGCTATCCCTTTCTGTTGGCACCAGGGGTGTGCAGACTGTTAATTGCAATAGTGAAATTGCTTTGAATTCCCAGTTCTGCATTCATTTATAATAAAAAAAAATCTGATGTTTGTTCACTTCAGTCCGTGGCACTTTCACACCTAAATGTTGGGGATTCCTTCACAGACTAGAATCTGCTTTCTTTGGGTGAGGTTTATCAGTAAAGTGAGCATGGTTAATACTGTTTCTTTTATGTTTGTAGTGTGTTATGATGTGTGTAGCTGGAGATCTTCATCGGTTTGAGTAATTATCATTGTAATGATTGGTTTGTTCGTTGCCTGGCTTTATTTAAGTGAATGAGGTAAATGACTATAGTGTTATTTTAATGTCCCTTGAATAACGTCTAAGGATGTTGGGTGTGTGTTGTTGAAAGGAGTATGTGTTTTATTTCCAGATATGTCATATTTTTATGAAGAGTGGAGTATTTTGTGAGATTCACCTATAAGATGTCCTTCAATCATGTTGATTGTTCTGACCAATGAGTTCTGGATGTTGGGAGTGTTTATTATTATGGTTGCAATTGTTGTGTGTTGTGAGCTTGCTGGTAACAGGGATATAGAATGTCTGGTTGTGTTGCATATGCTCAGTGATCTAAATAATGTGTTCTGCTGGATGTTCTCTGTTGTTACCTAGTAGAATGTGTTCTTGCGTGAACAGTGATCTCTAGGCATTGGTCACATTTGCATAGTTAGCATGAACAGTTTGGTGTGTTTAATATTCTGCACCCTGGTGTGAGCTTGGTGATTCCTAATTATATGAAATAGGTGTTGTATGCTGGTTGCATATGCAGAGAACTTTAGTGTTTTTTGTTTGCAGTATTTACTTAATGTTACTAGGAGAGAAGAGCTATTCTGAACAAACGATACCCAATTATATTGTGTTTCTTTCCTGTGTTAGTAAATTGCAAATTGCTTTGACTGATGTTGTCTGTTGGACCCTGAGTAGTGGTGTATAGCTGTGTAGATCACCAAGGCCCATCCAATGCAGAAGTAACAGATGAGAAAAAAAGCACAGAACAGAACATGCAAGCACTTAGATCAACAGATTTGACATAATTCATCAGGCCAGGTTAAAGACCTCAATATGCACTGAGTGCAAGCACAATGTACCAGACAATGGCACGTCAAATCAGGAAAAGTTAAAATGTGGGACTTAGTAGGCATCTGAAGTCTATCCTACCAATATTTTACGGTGAGACCCATTGCTCTCTTGCCTCATAGGCGTGCAGCAGCTAAGCTCAATATTCTGAGCCTAGTGGGAATCATTCTCTTTTCCTTAGTTTTTGCATATGTTAGATTTCCTTACGTCTTCCTACCTATAGAGAAAATATGATCAACTTGAGTCAATTTTCTTCACCTTCACCCTCAGGCCAAGGCTTTCGGTAGCCTGCTAAAGCTGTAGCCCAGTTATCCCAGGACTATGCCTCTTCATCTCTTACCAGTGCCTAAGAAGTTCTTTCAAACAAGGGTTTTGATAGTGAGCATAGTGATATTAAGTAAGTTTTTTTCTTTTTTTTGATTTATGATTTTCTGCAATATTCAACAACAATAATTTCAACAGTTACCATACAGAATTACTTGTTGACCAGAAGTACCAACATTATGGCAATACAGTCCTGTAATATGAGAACATAGCCCATCAGAGGGCACTAATTGAAGAAACACATCCACCCCGTTCAGCAACTTGTAACAAGAATAATTGCCTATGGTGCATCTGGAGATATTACCTCTGCCACATTTTAGCCAAAGAACGTCACGTGGCATGTATTAGGCAGACAGTGTTTGTGTTCTAGTTTCCATTCAGATTTTGCGATTGCTCCCTTTCTGGTTCTCCCGTTTCCTTACTAATTAAATCGGTTTAATATGGCCCCCAGTAATTTTTAGGACGAGTCTGTGGCCGGGGTTAACTCTTTATATGTGTCTGACTGGGTGTTACAGTATGCCATATCTGCATGCCATTCTTTTAAGATAGGCAATGAGCCACGATCCCATCTCATGCCCACTCTGTGCTTCACTAGTAAAAGTCCTTATCACAATCAAGAAGAGCTAGTAATGGTGAGCCAACTAATGTGACTCCCACTATTTCCTCCAACTCCATGGATGTGCACAACCAAAACTTATGTGTACCAGGACAGATCCATGCAATGTGGAGAAAACCTGCCTCCCCCTCACTACTTCTTGGACAGTCAGCTGTAGTGCATAGCCCATATTTAAACAGCCTAACAGGTGTGTAGTAGGTGAGATTGATGTATTGGAAATTAATCAATCTGTGTCTCCCGTTAAGGGATATGGGACGAACCATGGAGCAAAAATATTGCCATTGAGGATATCAGGTAAAGTTAACAGACACCTGCACAACTATAATACACCGAGGTCTAGGTTAGAGTTTTCTAAACCCCCTAAGATGTTAGGGTCCCGGTGTCAAGTGTCAGAATATCTCATCAGTTTACCTCCCTCAATAAATTATAAATTGCTCTGCAGGTGCGCTCTGCTCATAGCATTAGATGATTCTATCATCCTTCCCTGATTTAACTTGCCACAGAAGACTAGAAACGGGGGAGGGAGAGATAAGCTTGAACGAGGTGTTTCGGAGTGTTTAAGTAAAAGAGTAAGAACATTCAGAACAAATATGTAATATATATTTAGAAAAGTATAATTGCAGTTCTGTGTTTCATACCAAATGTGTTAACATTCCTCACACCAATAAGTGTAACATGTTGCTGCAGTCTTTACACCAGTTAAACGATGTTGTTGCATGTAACCCTCCACATAATGTGCAGGGTTCAGTATTGCTTAAGTTGAGCAATAAACATGAATAGTTTAAACTTGCCGGAATGTTCACGCTTTGTTGGTTGTAAATGCTTTCCATTGTTGATACATATGTGTGCTGTTGATCGCTGCTCCTTGTCCCTTAACTAAATGTAGATCAAACTATGCTGCTGTTTTGTTCTTTTTGACATCCATCATGCACTTAAATTGCACGATAAAGCAGAAAGGTTTTAGAGAAGTTGTTCATATACTTCCCTACAGTGCATAAGCCTTTGCATGCCAGTAGCCCTAGATTAGGAAAACAGATGCAGGGTCATATAGAGCAGTGATGTAGGGATGGAAATAGTAGACTAAATGGAGAGGCCCCCTTAAGTGTGGCACGCTCCTAAGAAAAAAATCCTGTGCCACAAATCCAAATGTATGAAGAACGGTAAATTAGAATATCAAAATTGTGAAGGCTGAGAAGAAGTTGAAAAACATTTTTCAGCTTTTTTAGGGGTCTATCAAAAGGATATTCTTAGGGAAAGGTTGCAAAGGTTTATTAAACATAGAGGTACATACAGAGAACACGCAATCACGAGCCATAGGCACAGCATAATATCTGTATTACAACACCTTCACTGAGAAAAAACCCTCACATTTCAGGCATCCAAAATCTCTTCTCACATTTCACATTGTAAAGCAAGTCATGCGCTGGGATATCAAATACCTTCCCTCCTATATGAAACTTTGTGGGAAGACCACACCAAGGATGAAGGGGTCTAACACAAGGTTTCTCAGGTTTATATAGTTCCCTATTCACTCTAATGGTCTTTCAATAATTCGCCCCTTTTACCAACACTTGGAGGAATGTTATTCTTATCAGATCACCAGCATTCACCTCAGCATCACACGTTGGCTACCTTATACCCACCTTCACTTTGGCACACATTTGCTTTCTTCTAGTTAGAGCACACGAATCATCATCATTAGACACTGTTTTTACTCATTCAACCTACTCATCCCTGAGTTTAATTTGTGTTAGGTTTCCTTAGCATTAATATCTAGAAGGAATCAAACAGCCGTGTGAATCTGTGTGTACTCTTTCTCGGAGTAATTTTTACAAACGGTGCGTGCCTTCATAGCCATCTCAGTTTTCTAGGGCAAATACAGCACTAGGCATACATTTATAATGACAATACACTTCAAAACGGTAGTGGGAAATTATTTCTTATCAAACACCTTGTAAAAACATTTTCAGACTGCCTGTTGATATCATCACACTATATTCAAGCCAATTCGAATATTGATATAAAAACCAAAGAAACCAGAGAAACCAAACAGACCTATGATAACAAAAGTTACTCTAGTTGCTTCCGCCCTTAAATAGATTTTTCGAATCCCTGACTGTGTTCTCCACTCTTTGAGCCACTGCTGTATTTGCGGACAGGTCAGTTCAGAAACCATGAGCTGGGTTTGTCTCTATCTCTCTCTCTCTTAGCTTTGCTTTCTAAACTAATGGACTAACTCAGATAAATATTGTTATTGTAAATAATGGTAAATAGATTCACTTTACAAACTGCAGGAGCTTAAAAGATAGAGCTTGGCTCTGCGCTGAACCAGCACAGATGATCATCGGAGTGCGCACCACACCATGTGTTCCACAATGGAAGAGGTAAGTTAGAATGAAGTTTCAAAAATAAAATCAAAGGTAATGGCATTCAGCTTTAGGTGGTGACTGACAAGGGTGTGTACAGAGTGCTTGACACCTCAAGTCTTGAAAACAACTCTTCACAGGCCATCTGGCACCAATGGCAGGTCAATTCCAAAACATTTCAGCATTCACTGACAAACATCCCCTACAGACAGGCTCTGTTATACTCACTTACTCTATCCCTCACTGGCATGACTACACAATCTATGTCCCCAGTGTTTCGCCACCATTGGAACCCGGAGAGCTTGCCAACCTTATGCTCATCCCAAACCACACCAGGCCAGTACTTTTAGAGTGTGGATGTTTTAAGAGAAGCTCTAGAATAAATAAAACAGCCAGGAGGGGAGGGGCTTTTTTATTAGCAATTCAATGCGACTTTCATACATTAGGAAATGCCACACAGTTTTCTGCGTCCGCAGAATATTAGGTTGAACTAGTCTAACCCACTGAACGTTATTTGCATTTTTTGACATTTATAATGTCCTAAAATGGGGTGATGTTCTAAAGATAAAGATCACAAACACATTTCATGAGCTTTTAGTTTCTGATGCCATGCCATGTTGCTTTTAGTCCCTGATGTTTTATGTTTTATCCCACCTGAAAGCCTTCCCAAAGCACTGCAGGGCAAGACAAAAAAGTGATGGTGGAATGGAATTAAGAAAGGAGTCATGAATGCAGGTGCAAGGGAAGAATGGTGGAAGTACGTTAGAAAAAGGAGAGGA
The DNA here is from genome assembly GCF_031143425.1 of Pleurodeles waltl. Taxonomy (NCBI): domain Eukaryota; kingdom Metazoa; phylum Chordata; class Amphibia; order Caudata; family Salamandridae; genus Pleurodeles; species Pleurodeles waltl. The sequence goes on from NC_090442.1 coordinate 689,372,408, forward strand.
ATAAGATTAAAAAATCTTTGGGAGAAGGAGACACAAACAGGATGTTATGCCTCCCTATGGCTACCACTGCATGCTGAGTGAGCGCCACCTTTCCCTTTTTTAACCATTCATGTGGCACCAGCTCCCTTCCACTAACTGCATTGTTTTTTGGGACCTGAATAATGATAAAGTTGTTTGCCAAGCGTGAGCGAGTCAGATATATCAGTTGGCAGGCTTGTGTTATATTATGCAACTAAGTCCCATATTTAAAAGAAAATGCCATAGTGCCACGCTGCACCAAAATTGGCAGCGCCCCGCTCTGTCATTTTCAGAACGCAGGGATGTGCCATATTTAATTGAATATGGTGCACCTCTGTGTTTTCCCCTGTGCTGGCGTTAAATTAAGTTGCCTGCATCAATGCAGGCATCCTAGCACCATCGTGCAAGGATGACTCCGTTGAGAGGTTTGATTGTTTACGTGTGGGAAGGTGTCCCTTCCTACACATAAACTATCACTAATGGCGATTTGGCACTTCTATGTGTGCTTCAGAATGGGACACCTTCACGCACGAAAAGAATCATGTCTGGCATTTTGCTCTTTCTATGTGTGCTGCTGAAAGCAAGAGACAAGGAGGAACAAAAGCATTCTTCCTCGTTGCGCCTTGCTAACGCCACCCCTAGGGTGGCGTTAGGTTTTGGCACTGCCTCAGGTTTACGAAATCTCAGAAATCTGAGGCAGTGTCAAAATGCAATGGGTGTTGCTGTGGCACTTCCACAGCAACACCCATTGCATGCCCCTTCCACGCAAATCTCTGTGTGTAAAGGGGCTGTATTTACAAGGTGGCGTTAAGCCACAAAAATTGTCATTCTATAACTGAACTCTACCATCTAACGCTTGATGAGGTGCATTTCGGGAATCCCTTTAATAGGAAGAGAATGATTGAAGCACAAGGGGCATCCTCATGGATGAACAGAATCCCATTTGCCAAGGGCAAGAATATGATAAAAACAACGTCAATGGGATTATGGATTATTTCCGAGATGTGATAAGTTAACCTCCCATGTGGCACACTGGAAGTACCAGGATAACACATTGGGTGGATCTCCTGTGCCTGTGCATGTGAAGAACAACTCACATGTTAAACGGTGACCCTGCTGTCTGTGAATAGCACATCACAAGTTTAGAGCATACTGTTTGTCATAAGAGCACAGAGTGGCCCAACACCAAAGAGCTCCTACTTCTTAGTTTGAAATGGGCACCACATCCTTGTTGGTGAGGTTACCTAAGGGGAGTTACTCCAGTTGTCAGTATTATAGTGTGATGAATGCATTGTTTGGCAAGTGAGTTGAAGGAACGCAAAATTGGGGTGTTGGAGGAGGCAGAACCACTCTCCTGGCACGGGTCCATATTCAAGAAATCATGGTACCTGACTGTGGCTTTTGTGATGCTGACAGACAGTCAATGTGTTTTCTCCCTACGCTTTAAGGTGGGACCACAAATGGCCCAGGTTTGCCTGAACTTGCAGTAGTTTTCGGGCAGTTCATATTTCTGGACTCGTATGAGCATTCCTTACTAGTGAAATCACGCCATTAATTGAAACATCTTAATATTTAAAATATCAAAACTGGAATTATTTGTGTTTTTATCAACCAGTTCATGATTATGAACTTCCTTGAGTCTTCCTGACTGATGAATATATACAACTGTCCCCAAATGCCTAAAATGTCGAGCATCAACCAACTGATTGCATCTACTTTGGTTTTTTATGACTCATGTAATGTTGCTCATTTACATCTCAGTGCAAAACATAATCGTCTCTTATAATTCTTGGCACAATGGGGATATCCATGACAAAATAGTGACCACCACAGATAGAAGGGAGGGCCTTGTACAAAAAGGGTAATTCCGTCATATTGTGGGCAGTCACTGCGCGATATTGCTCACCACAGAACAATGCTTGTTCTAGCATAGTGATGGTAATTCTTAGCAGATTTTGTGTGTCCGTGGCATGATGGTACCCACATCTGACATAATGGAGGCTTGCAATTGGGGCATGTAGTAGTAATTTCTTTCAAGCGATGGTAAAACATCCATGCATTTAAGGTTGAACCTGTACTCATTCACTGATGCTTGGAGATGAAGCTTGCATTTACTGGCACACTACAATCAGAATGAAATAATTATCTTTTCATCAAAATAGTAGCCTGTTTGCATACCTTTGAATGTATTTTTCAAAAATGAAAAGCTTCTATGTGACGACTGAGTGGGTTTACTTCCAGAAACTGAGAAGCTGATGTTTGAAGACAATATGACTGCCATTCATACTGAGGTTAGTATATGTATTTCATGATTTGTAGGTTATATTGCACAATGTTTCTCCTCACATTTGTTTAAGAGAACTAGAGTCTTAGGCCAGTGCTTACATTATAAACTGAATTTTGGAGTCTAGTTTTATGGTGGGACATTGACACACATCTTCATTGTGATAATTTGAGCTGTGTTGCTGAGGTTTCCTCAATGCCAGAGGGCACTTCCTCCTATGATTGTTATTAATTGACTTCTGGAGGCATTTCACCATTCAAATTAATTACACTTTTTAATAGGCTAAGCTAGGACTTCTGCTTTCTGAGTACTGAGCTTGCAAGATTTGTGGAGGTAAATCCTCTGTATGGCCCTTAACTAATGGTCTGCCTTACTTGTCTAAGGCATGAGATTTTGTGTTATGTGTAATTTTTAATTTTCCTAACTTGTACATTCCCAAAACATTGACAGTTGTAAGATATGATTACTGACAATCAACCTGGATAGGCCACAATGGAAAAATGGAAGAAAGTGGAATGTGCGAGTAAAGAAAATGTTATACAGATTTTAAAAACTGATACACCACATGAAATTGCCATTCCAAACATTTTAACTGCCTCCCATATATTTTAGCCATTTTTTGGTGAAATTGTCTTGAACAATGCATACCTTTGCCACTGTAGGGTGAACCATGGACACCACCAGTAAGGGGTCAGGATTGATTGATGAACAGATAGGCCATATTTATGAAAACTGATGCATCACTGCGGCAAGGCAGCAACGCATCAGAAAAAGTTGTGCTGCTGTATGACAGTTACCAATGACATGGATGTGGCACATATTTGCAGTATGCAGCACCATGTCGTAAGGTCCCAAGGTGCCTCAAAAAAATGTATTAATTTGTGGGACGGATGCCTTGCAAAAGTGAGACAAGGCTGCTTTGCGAGTCATAAACCAATACTTATGTGCTGCAGATCACCTTAGCCTCACAATAGAGTGTGTCACACATCAAAAATCCCTTAGAAAGTAATGCATTGGTGAAAAAAATATTCTGTACACCTCAAAAGAGAGAGATGGAGAAGACAGCAGCAGTCAGAGCAACAATCACAACAACCCCAGCTCCAACCAGGATATCCGGAAAGAACCCCCAGCGAAAAGGAAGATTAATTTTAGCGAGGAGGAGAGTAACTAGTAACAGAGGTGATCAGCCATGAACATCAGCTCTTATTCACCTCCAAATTGCCATTATGGAAGAAAGAAAATATTTGATAGTCCATGATGGAGACGTTCAACACTGTAGGGTACACTAAAAGGGCAGTGCCAGAGTGCAAGAAGCTCTGGCATGATTATAAGTGTAGTTGTTAGAAATGGGGACTCTGTTTGGCAGTCAGTTTGCACTCTGTCCAAGCAGGTACTCTCACTCTAGTCAGGGTGATGGAGATACACACTTAAGATAACCCCTGCTCACCCCCATGATAGCTTGGCACAAGCAGTCAGACTTATCTCAAAGGCAATGCGCAAAGTATTTGCACCAAAACACACAGTAATGCAGTGAAAGCACTACAAGATGGACATCACACCAGTTGGAAAAAATAGGCAATATTTATTTAAATCAATCCTAGACCAAAACGACAAAAATCCAATATACACATGTAAAGTTATGAATTTTGAAACATTTCCCTGCACTGCTTCCTGTGAATGGATTTCAGTCCTTGTTCTATCACCTTCACCTTTCAAGGGCCCCGGGACTTGATAGGGTACCACTTGGCAGGGCAGGAGTCTCAGCAGAGAGTCCAGGTGCTGGCAGAGGAGGTCTTTGATGGCTCTGAGACATCATAACAGGAGACAAGCTCAATCCAAGCCCTTGGAGACACTTCACAAGCAGGAATATACCTCAAAGTCCAGTCTTTGTCCTCTTTCAGGCAGAAGCAGCAACTGCAGGCCAACCCAGCAAAGCACAGTCACAGGCAAAGGGGCAGTGCTCCTCCCCCAGCTCTTCAGCTCTTCTCCTTGGCAGAAGTTCCTCTTGGTTTCAGAAGAAATCTGAAAATCTAGGGTTTTGGGTCCACTAATGATCCCCCTTTCTGCCTTTGAAGTAGGCAAACTTCAAATGAAACTCTCTGTTGTTCACAAGATCCTGCCTTGTACAGGCCTGGCAACAGACACACACAAGGAGTTGGAGACTGAAATGTGTGAGGTCAGGCACAGTCCATTCAGGTGTATGTGACCACTTCTCCCTCTATTCTAGCCCAGATGGCCCATCAGGATATGCAGGCTACACCCCAGCTCTCTTTGTGCCACTGTCTAATGGAGAGGCACAAACAGCCCTCCTTACTAGGGACCTATCAGTAAATCAAATATGGAAAAGCCAATTAAATATGCAGTTTACACAGGAAGCACCTGCACTTTAGTTCTGGTCAGCAGTGGTAAAGTGCCCAGAGTACAAAAAACAGCAAAACAAAGTCCAGCACACAGTCAAACCATAGGAAGCAGTGGGAAAAAAGACAGGGGTGACCGGGCCAAGGATGCCAGGTCTAACAGTAGGACCAAGGTGAAACTGGCAAATAACCTGAGGGCAGCCATGCAGCCTGAAGTAGCACCTTAGGACTCACTGGAGGAGCAGGTGGCATCAGTCATCCCAGCAGAGCTGGTGGTAGGAGTTGCAGGACAGGACAGTGATGACTTTGAGGACCAGCAAGACTAACATGGTAAGTGGCAGCAAGAAGCAATATGCATACAAATGTCATGCTGTGTAGTGCAGCAAGCTATGTTCCTGAAATATACTGTGCTGTGTGCAAGGCAAAGGGCAAGAATCACTCACATGTTCTGTCATACATCACATAAATGTAAGTCACACTGCCCAGTTACATGTTGTACAGCCCAGTCCACCTCTGTTGACTGAGTTCATTCCATTTGTCATGTGCAGCACCAGTCCAGGTCCACCTTTGTATGTTGGGACTTGTAGTGGAACTCATACCATTAGTGACCAGGTCTACAAGTCCCATAATACAACGCAGAGATACATAGACTGGAACAGTACATCATACATGAACACTTGAACCCTGCCCAACCTGACTTGGACAATGCTGCTCCCCTTGTGCCATGAGGTTATTGGGGCTTATTTATGGTTAATTGTATAGGGCACCGCCGCAAGTCTTCTTGCTGCACTGCCCTATGCCAATGAGAAAGGGCAGGAATGCACCATATAAATGCATTATGATGCATTCATGTCCTTTCCCCCTATGATGACAAACATTTGGCTGCTCAGCACAAATGCAGGCACCCTTGCACCATAATGCACAAGGTGCCTGCATTGCATGCAGGTTTTCTTTGTGCAGGAAGAGATACCTTCATGCACAAAATCAGTCCTGAGAGGCATTTTCATGCAGCACACATTGCAAGAAGAAAAAACAAGAACTGAAAACATTTTTCCTTGTAACACCTGCTCTGCCACACATTTACTTGATTCAGTAAATTTGGGGCAGTGTCAAAATCCATGGGTGGTGCATGGGAAAACCCAGCACAATGCCCATGGCACATCTCCTTGGCACAGAGTACGGCAATGCAGCGAGTTGACCTGTTGTGTTGTATTCCATATTCATGAGGCCATTCAATGGCATCATAGATATGGTTGAGAGGCTTGCGGTGTCAGAGCATCACAAAAATAAAACTCCGGCGCCACAAGCCTCTTATAAATTTACCCCATTGTGTCTATTTATGAGCCCATGCTGGTAAATTGTGACTGTAAAGCAATGGATTGGAAATGGGTTGACAGAGGAGCAACTCCTCACCTGAGAGTGGCTTCAACTACGGTGTATGTTAAGTCTTATCATGTAGGATCATGTGAATAGCTACATGTACAGTCAGTAGCATTAAACTACATTGCATGCAGCTGTCATGATGTGTAGGGTGAGAGCACACAGGTGCTTTCTGACATGGTTGAGACCACATTACCTCCTCTCAACTACAAAGTTATACTTCGGATGATGTTGAATGCATGTGAGCCCCACCAGAGGACCGAGAGTGTTTGTCAGAAGAACAGATGGTGTGTGAGCCTAGTATGCCCCTGGTAGTGTAGTGCAATGTAGGTCTGGCTGGCCACATTGAGCTGGCACTGTGGCTCAATGGGAAGACATTGCATTGCTAGGAAGTGGGTTGTGATATGATGTGTGTAGTGCAAGGTAGCCTGAGCTATCCCCAGAGATGTGGCCTGAGTAGTGGCTAGAAGTGATGCAGGCACCCTGCTGACTTTGTGCAATTTGCACAGTAGTGGTGTCAATAAGTGAAAGATAATAGGTACAGCCTTCATGTAAAAAAATATGATAATCCACAAAAGCAGACATGTACTATACCTCAACTCACCCTCAGAGGCAGGGTGTGCGAGCAAGCTGTGCAGTTGTGTTGGTATGGGTGTTATGACACAGAAAGTCACCTTTCTCATACATTGGTTGTGTACACAATGGAGATATGTTGCCATCAGAAAGGCAACTACTGTACAAAAACGCCTTATTTCTTACACATCAATATTGAAATAAAAGTGAATAAGAATAAACTCTGAATGTCAGCAAAATTACTCATGCCAACATCTAGTGTAGGTCACTAGTAACATATTGCTATTACATTGCAGAGGGAGACTATCAGCCTGTCCAGGATGACCAACCTGTTGTGGAGGTCATCATGCCCCCCGCCATTAATGAAGGCACCTTCCAGCAACTCCTGGACTCCATTGGAACACATTCTCCAGTCATTGCAAGGGCTAACATTATTGCTGGGTCTCTAGAGTATCCACTTACCCCAGGACATGCCCCATCTGCCAGCCCAAGCCCTGTTCTGGACTCTGAGGACCCCCAAGTTGTCTTCCACAGGCAAGAGGTGGGAGTCCAGTGGCAGCTGGTAGATAAAATGTGAGCGACGATAGAGACCATTTTGGCTAAGCACAATAAGGACACCTCTGACGCTATCAAAGGCACATACTCTTTGCAATAGTATGGAGCCAGGCATGGCTGACTTTGCCGATTTCATGATTCAGAGGCAACAACAAGAGCTGTGCCAATGTGACACCAGTGAGGTTGCCACACAGCGTGAGGCCATCTGCAACATTCCCCAATCTATGGAGCCCAAGCAGGACTTCTACATTGGAATCAAGAGTGCCTTCCACAGCAATCTTGTTGGCTTGTTGGCATGCCATCAGTCCCTTGTCAGTGCATGTGCTGTCTTTCTCGCTGGTACAGACACATGCAGTGGGGGACAAGGTAGCCACACCTTCTGCCCCTGATGTGTGTGTGCCTCAGATGTCTCATGCACAAACTCCATCACCCTCAGTGGAGGCTTGACATACATCAGAGGATGAAGATATTGACATTACTTCCCTGTGTAAAACTGCCTAGTAACATTGGACCTGTGTGTATGATCATGCCACCTCTCTTCTCGCCTGGTACTTTCCCCTTTGTTTGTGCCACTTGTTAATCCGATACATTTGTTTAACTGTGTTAGTGGCTCACATGCCTCATTTGTGAACTGTCAATGTGGCCAACCTTCCATATTGGTAACTTGGACTTCCTCTTCATTGGAATACTCCTCTTCTCAACATGTCAATTGACATGTAGGCCCTATGGACCCTGTCTGGACATCCTTTGAACTTCTATGATTTTGTGGTTGTTGTTCCACGAACTGCTACTTTTGAATTGACATTGTACACACATTGTACACACATGCAAATAAAAGCACTTCCATTAACCAGTGTGTTGTCTGACTGTGGCTGACATGACTAACTAGACTATGGTGGATGTGTCAATATAAAAGTCACTTCTTTGCTTTTCAAGGTAATTGTGCCACAGTCCTTATCCTATGCTCTGGGGGGTCATGGGCAGGCATCATGTACATCCACTGCCAGGTCATTATGCTGGAAGACCCATTTAACTATTGAACATCATGGTGAGATAATAACCATCATTAACATTACAGGCACACCGTAAAAAGCCTACCAAGAAATGCTTGCATGCACAAACATGGGTCCGATGAGGCATGTGAGCCATGAACACAGTTACACACAAGACAGATATTTTGGTCAGTGATCAAGACAACGTGATCATACACATATTTCTGCCTCAATGCTCACATTGATGAGATCGTATCAGTACCTTAATAATGCATGACCTGACACCATGCAGATACTAATGGCCAGACTCCTTAGGATTTTTCATCATAACTATCTCATTGAAGGATGTTGAAGCTTAGTCTTACACCTTGGATATCAGTAAGCAATAACTCCAACAAAGAGGTATTGTGGTCCTGTGTTAACGGATAAAATGGTGTCTTAAAGCACACTGGGATACATAGGGTCAATGTGTCCTCTGCCTCTGAACGCCATCATATGCATTGAGTGTGAGTGTAACCACACATGACATCTATAGTACAATATATAAACGTAACAAACATTATGAACAAGGCCAAACAACCAATAATCAAGCTACACCACCCTAGGGTAAGAGGAAATAGGAATATTATGGTTTACTAACTTGGCAATTCAAGCACAGGAAGTCCCTCACTTAGCAAGCACTCAATGGCAAGGATGATTGAGGTTATCTAGGCAGGTGGGGACCAAAACATGATTTACAAACAGCTAAAAACAATGAACTCCTACTACAATAGTGCAAGGTTGAATGTGTGAGTATTAACAGTGTGTGTCCCAACACATTCAGTAATGGGTTGTCTTGAGAGACAGAAGCATCCATACTATACATACTATACATGCACCATCTAGTACACACATGGTGCGACAGTGGATGACTATCTGTTTTGGGCTGTGCATACATTCACATGAAGAGGAGCACTCACAGTACCCAGAAATTGGTGAATATTATTTGTGACTCAAGTGTGAGGTAGACTGACACTTGTCCTTACTCCTCACATAAAGTTACATATGTCTACAAACAATAGAGCCAAAGCTGTACATCATGTATTAAATTCATCCTAAGCAAGGATGACAATTCTTCAACATTAAGGGGGTGATTCTGACCGCGGCGGTCGGCGGTCGCCGTCCGCCAAGCGGTTCCCGCCGAAAGACCGCTCCGCGGTCAAAAGACCGCGGCGGTCATTCTGGCTTTCCCGCGGGGCTGGCGGGCGACCGCCAGAAGACCGTCAACAAGGAAGCCGGCTCAGAATTGAGCCGGCGGAGTTGAAGGGGTGCGACGGGTGCAGTGGCACCCGTCGCGATTTTCACTGTCTGCAAAGCAGACAGTGAAAATCTTTGTGGGGCCCTCTTACGGGGGCCCCTGCAGTGCCCATGCCATTGGCATGGGCACTGCAGGGGCCCCCAGGGGCCCCTCGACACCCCATACCGCCATCCTGTTCCTGGCGGGCGAACCGCCAGGAACAGGATGGCGGTATGGGGTGTCAGAATCCCCATGGCGGATTCCCATGGGCAGCGGAAAGTCGGCGGTACACCGCCGGCTTTCCGCTTCTGGCCGCAGCTGTACCGCCGCAGTCAGAATGCCCGGCGGAGCACCGCCAGCCTGTTGGCAGTGCTACCGCCAACCTCCGCCCTGGCGGTAATTACCGCCAGGGTCAGAATGACCCCCTAAATTATTAAGAAGTCATGAAAGTAGTTAAAATATTCATAAATTCAATTTTCATACAAAATAAAATACCTAAAACTATCCTATATTAACTTCCTATATGTATTATAACCTAAAGTACCTAAACCCACCTAGCCTAAACTAACGTACTATCTCTAAACTATGCCTAACCTACCTTAACCCACTTATCCTACAACTGATACCCTAACACTACCTTCACTTAACAAACATTATCCTAAATTATCCTATGCATGTAGCACAAAAGACATGCTAGACATTAACCCCCTACACTCCTTAACACACAAGTATTTGCACAATACCTACATCAACTACATCTAAACATAAACTTCCTGCACATGCTAAGCTAAACAAATGTGTATGTTTTCATTTTTTAAACATTTTTATTTTCTTAAACATATCCTAAACATCAACTCCTACCCACTAAAATCCTAATAAAATTACTAACACCTAGGAAAACACTTGTGTATAAAAACGTCTAAAATATTAAACCTACCTACACTAAATCTATCCTTAAAACTAACTAGCTCTATACTCAACTATCTAAGACAATATTAACTAAATATAAACCCCCTAACAAGGTCCAAAACAACGTTCATAGGAGTTGTGACTACTGGAGCAGGGTCTCCTCAATAGTGTCCCATCGTCTCTGTAGAGTGGCCTGCTTCTGCTTTATTTTCTCTAAGCTGGGGTTTATTTTCTTGAGTTCTCTTCAAAAATAAAGTACTTGAATACTGAGCCACTTCTCTGACTGGACTTCCTGGCGCGTGTGGTTGTTGGTGGTGGTGATGTCACTGCTGGTACCTGGGTTGGCCGGGCCTGTTGCTGGCTTGCACTTGCTGTAACATGAGATGTTGAAGATGGCCTGCTTGATGATGGTCGTGTGAGATGAGGGACATTCCATTAGTACGGCTTTTAAATTCACTGGTACCCCTATGCAACTTTTCAGATGTGACAGTACCTGTCCCTCTACAAGTTGAAGGTCTAACGATCTTCATCAGACATGTTAGCTAAGGTGGTAATGGTAAAACTTTGCTAGCATTTTTGTTAAAATAGTTTACATTATTACACATTCATATGTGCATGACCAGGCCTACTAATTGAATTGGAATGGATCTATGCACAATATACTGTCACTACATGGGCATCCACTAGGTGATCAAGAAAAATAGCAACTGCTGCCATCTGTTTAGGTTTACTTTATGTAAGTGTGCCCACAATTAATTTACACCATGTCATCAATAATGATTCTCGCCAATGATGATGTATAGATTTCATATAGATCAAAAAGTCCTGAGTCAGTCCTGAGTTAGTAAAATGGGTTGATGGATTGCATTATGCAAGTGGGCAGAGAGTTTTAGATACACATATTTGAAAGTGGTTATGGTGATACAATACGAGTAGTGGGCTTCCATGTTGCATACCCCATCTGGAGTCACAAATGCCACCACATATTGCTGACTTAACTTAGCCAGTGTCAGATAGCACATACATGGATATGTGTATGTCAGTTATCACCTGAACAAACAACTGGTATAGCTTAAATTTATGTACAGTCAAGCAACTGTAGGGAAATGTGACAATGTGACAATGTGACTTTTTATTGACCCTTGTAGCCAATTACATGCTATTCATATTTCAACATGTAATGTGCACATTACCTCATGCCTGCATTTGGCTGCACACATCATGATTTAGACAATGCTTCTTAGGCCTGTGTATATGCATGCTGGAGCACACATCAGAGCCAGAACTTTGTTTCATATAATGCAAGCACCCGTGCACCATGACTATGAGTGAGTACCCCTGAGGCTGCATCACAACAACCATGTCTCACAGTAGGCCAAGAAACAGAAGTTCCAGGTCTCCACATCATGATGATCAAACCCATAAACAGTTACCATGCCCCCCCTAGAATTAATTTTGTTGTTTTGTGATCAAAATGTTGACATTAAATTTAACATGTGGACTGATTTGTGAAACAAATCAGTGGTCTCGCAGCACCTAATGTTAGAGGTGTTCATCAGAAAACTCAAGCTTTTAACCACAGTTTGATTTGAGTTTTTATGTAAATAGCACTGTAGCTCTGATACTAACACATAATTCACTTACACTGCGCCATTATACAGGTGCACCTTGATTACTTTACTTTAAGTTGTGGAATTTAAGGCCCATATTTATACTTTTTGACGCAAAACTGCGCTAACGCAGTTTTGCGCCAAAAAGATTAGCGTCGGCTAACGCCATTCTGAAGCGCCATGCGGGCGCCGTATTTATTGAATGGCGTTAGCCGGCGTTAGCCGACCGGCGCTGCGAGGTGTGCGTGAAAAAAAACGACGTACACCAGGCAGCGCCGGCGTAGGGAAAAATGGCGTTTGGGCGTCCCAAAATGGGGCAAGTCAGGCTGAGGCAAAAAAATCGTCTTAACCCGATTTGCGCCATTTTTTTGGGGCGCCCAGACGCCATTAACATGACTCCTGTCTTAGCAAAGACAGGAGTCATGCCCCCTTGCCCAATGGCCATGCCCAGGTGACTTATGTCCCCTGGGCATGGTCATTGGGCATAGTGGCATGTAGGGGGCACAAATCAGGCCCCCCATGCCACAATTTTTTTAAAAAAAAATACTTACCACAACTTACCTTTTCTTCCCTGGGATGGGTCCCTCCATCCTTGGGTGTCCTCCTGGGGTGGGCAAGGGTGGCAGGGGGTGTCCCTGGGGGCAGGGGAGGGCACCTCTGGGCTCATTCTGAGCCCACAGGTCCCTTAACGCCTGCCCTGACCCAGGCGTTAAAAAGAGGCGCAAATGCGGGGCCACTCCCGGGCGTCATTTTTGCCCGGGAGTGTAAATACCACGCACATGCCTGGGAGTCATTTTTTAAGACGGGAACGCCTACCTTGCATCTCATTAACGCAAGGAAGGTGTTCACGCCAAAAAATGACGCTAACTCCATGAACTTTGGCGCTAGACGCGTCTAACGCCAAAGTATAAATATGGAGTTAGTTTTGCGTCTAATTTGCGTCGAAAAAAACGACGCAAATTCGGCGCAAACGGAGTATAAATATGCCCCTAAGTTTCCAATAAATGTGCTATATTATTTACGAACTTCATCGGTACAGACAGTTCTTTATGGTACAACCACTGTCGTGGAAGTTAATTCATATTCTTCCCCAGGAGTGACCAAAGATCTTTCTGTTATATTATTCGCTTACCCAGGTCCCAGGGTTCTGGGCTGTCCCATTTTTTCAAGAATTCTTTTTACATAAGTAGCTCACTACTAGTTGTACATGCTTAGCAACACACATTTCACTGTGCTACTACATATGTCAAAATATAATTGTATTGATTGGTGCCATTTTTAGTACCAGATAATGTGTTTATGTTTCATCTGACCTGCAGTTTGTTTCAGGTGATGCCAGCAGACATGATCCCATTTGCTTTTTTATCTTTAGCAGGGTATCCCTGACTAACCCCGCCCCCAGTCGCAACCATCCTCTGCAGATAGCGGGTAATTAACTAAATGAAGCCACCCAACTCCTGCTCTGAAAAATTCTTCCCCTTCCTGACATGCCCCTATCCCTTTCCATTAACACTATATGACAGAACTAAACCCACCACTTCTTAAACTACCCCTAGAAGACAACCCCACACAATGACAAACTCCCAACAATACAATGACCATAAATACATAAAACTAAACAAAAGGACAAAAATGGACAACAATGAGACACTTTTGAGACACAGAGCACACACAGACCACTACCAACAATAATAGATAAACTCTCAAAAACCACCAACACCCAGCACAGACTAACAAAGAGAAAGTGAAAGTAACATGACACTTTCTTATATGCAGCATGTCACACCCATTGTGTCATTGGCTAGCTGAGTTGCCACACGTTTTTGACAAATGCATCATCTTTTCTGATGCAACAGTGGTCATTTTGATATGGGAAAATGAAGGCACAGTGCATTGGCACATTTACTGGTTTGTACACCCATTGGCCTTGATGCAAGAATGAAACTGGTAAAACTGGTGCAATGCTCCATGCATCGAGGCAACGCATGGCTTTTGACACATTCTACTGGCCCAATATGTGGGATGTAACGTAGACAGTGAAAAACAACATATCAGAGCTTGTACACAATTCCATTGATCCAACAGCTACAGCAGACAGCACCAAAGGTTCGTTATGTGTGTCATGTAATGTTTGAAGTGTGCTTAAGTGTGACATAATTCCATCTTACATGTGACATGTAGGGTGACAATTTATTGAGAGTGTAAGAACTTGGGGGCATATTTATGAGAGGCTTGTGCCACCAGATCATCATTTTTTATGAGCTCCAGTGGAGCAGGCCTCTCAACCATATCTTTGTCTTTGAGTGGCTTTGCATAGCCTCGTAAAAATGGAGTCAGACAAAGTATCACATGCCGCATTCAGCAGCACACATAGAAGGAGGAAAATGCCTCTTAGGATTGTTTTTAAGGAAAAAGGTGTCCTTTCCTGCACATAATCAATCCTGCATTCAACACAGGCACCCTTGCGCTATGAGGCAAGGGTGCTTCATTGACGCTAGTTAAACAATTGTGCGCAAGGGGAAAGGACAGGAATAAACCACATTTCATAAATATGGTGTGTTCCTGCCCTTTCAAATTGGTGTGGGGTAGTGCAACAAGAAGACTTGTGTCACTGCCTTATGCCAATTCTCCTTAGAAATGTGTCTCAATTTTTTCCAATGTATTGAGGCATTGACTGAATCATATTTATTTAGTATTTTAAAAGTGGCTTGGGAGTACTTTCTTCACTGCAGTGAGGATGTGGTTATGTAATTTTAACATAACTAAATCCACTGTTGAATGGTACTTGGTACAGTTGCGGATGATTGGCAGCAATTGTCAGCTCTGTGTGACAGAATGTGGTGTCCAAGTGATGAGAAATGCTGGGTCAGTTGGTGAAGGCATAACAATTGTCAAATACTGAGTGGTGCAATGTTTCACCAATCAATGCATTGGCTCTTGTTGCACATGATATAGGCTCCTTGAGTGTTGCGTGTGGGTACCCATGTACACACAATGGTATAACATATGCATTATGTAACATAACAAAGCACAAACAGTGGGAAATATCCCAGTAAGTAATATACTTTCAGATGTGAAATTACAAAGTCTTGTACCAAGCATTCCCATAAGCACTTCAGTTCTCTATGTGAACTGGGTTCTGCTTCACACATAGATAGTGGATTTAGGCTCAAAGGATATTGCTATTATCAAAAGGATGCCGCTTCATGCATACATACATTCCTGCATGTGAAATTTGCACCCCTGCTCTTTGGTGCAAGTTTGCCTGCATAGACCCTGGCCAGCCAAACACTAGTGGGACAGGGGAACCTGAATGATTGTTTTGTATTCAATTATGAATATAATTTTACTTACGATGTCCATTCACACACAGCCATGCGAGAGGGAGTATATACGTGCTGCGCTGCGCGGCTATGCACATTCTATGCCCCTCTCTTTATTGTCACAGGCGCTGGTGGAACTCAACTAGATGCACATGTGTCTGACATAAACCAACATCACGATGAGCAGTCGGTCTCCTCAGAGTGTTTGGATATATATACCCTTGGATTTGTGCTTGGGTGTCACATGGTGTTGATATGCACACATATTATGGTCTAAATTAAGTTGTGCTGGGATGAGTGTAGCACCTAGCTACAGACCTTTGAGGAAGAGCTTAATTCAAGTTGAGGAAATGTGAGTGTTTTAATGCTGTTGTGAATGTGACATGAAATTGCAAACACAAAGGTAGTGTATAAACATGCATGTATAACATTTTGCATTTCTTAGTCTGACATTCTGATTTAGTCCATCCTGAAACATAACCTTTACAAAAAGAAATTCTAGTCAATGTGGGTGCATCACTGTCTACCTGCAATTGTTTGTAATTTCTCTGCTGTCCTCATCCTCATCCTTCTCCATTGCATCCGGCTCCTCATAAGGCATATCCTACAAGAAATTTCTTCTTACAAATATATTTATGTAGTATGCAGCATGCTAGTACTATTTTGCACATCATGGGGGAGAGTATAGCCATCTTCCCCCTGACATATCTAGGCACCAAAAGCGAGACTTCAGGACATCAAACATTCTCTCAACGATACCCCAGGTCTTGCCCACTGCCTGGCTGAGTGGCGTTCAGCCTCTGTCTGGGAATGTTCAAATTGGATCATGACATATGGCTGCATCCCATGTCCTTGGTCAGCTGAAAATATTAAAAAACAAAAGTCAGTCAGTGATTATGGAGATTGATACACCCACATTCCAATACATGTCAGATATGTATACTGAATGACTCATGCACATTTCTACCAGTATTTGGCAATATTGGTTACATATACATTTTCACATAATACTCCACATGTCTCTTCCAGTTCTGTGTGTCACAGCAAAAGATGTGCATAACTCGATACTTATGGCACTGTCACAGTCAGACAATAACATTTGGGAAGTAGTTCAGTATGAAGTGTTTTGAAAGGTTCATTGGCATTGTAGTTTATGTGCACTCACTGCATGGGCAAAGTGACAGTATGTTGTTCTTAATTTTGTCCTTTTGGTCATCCCTAGGTAGGCTGTTTCAGTATGAACCTGTTTTGCACTCACACATACATATGTCCCTGTGAAACCACTGATGTTGATGCTGCATTACCTGACAATGACAGAGTCTTTGATTTGTTCACTTACTTTAGCAAGTGATTTTGGTAAGCACACATGGTGTTTTTGGAACAAGTTCCATGGATAGTTATACGATTTATTGTCAGCCTTCAGTTGCTGCTTTTCATCAGACAATTTGTCATGATGCACTGGGATTGACACATAGGCATTGCACTGTGGGGCATCTCTGTGTAGGACACACTGATGTTGTACAAGCATCTGTCTACCACAAGCCTCAACACAATAAATTGGTCTTCACACGTGTTTTACTGTAACTTGTATAGGATTGTGCACCTGTTTGCAATGATTCTATCATCATTGCTGTAGTAAATGAATGTTGAGATTGACTTTCCTGCGTACACTGTGGTGCCTTGTCCAGGTTGCATCAAATTAATGTTAATGACTGATATATATTTACCATATTTGGCAACATTGTGTCAGGGTTTGTGACTTTCACATTTCTGATATCATATGATTTTCATTCGGCCAACTTTCCCCACAGAACAGATGAGCCAAAACATTGGTTGCATCTGTCAATGTGGCTGTAAACCAGAGTGTATGTCTGTATGTGGACTGTCAGTATGGCTGAGACATATGTGTGTTTTGTTATGTTGATGTCACAATTTTATCCAGTTTTTACATTTACCCACGTCTGGAGCCTACATTGACATTGCATGGCATACTTTGACTTTCTAAGTTCTTTTTCCTCTGTTGGTCCTGATACTTTAATCAACATACCAGTATAATGGCATGTGTGACACATTTACTCATTTACAAAATACTTGTTCTCACTCCCCTGAAAATGATGAGTCTTAACTGATATGGAGAGTACGTACGCCATTGAGGAGACACTTATCTCACAACCCTCTATTGTGTTGGCTTGTTATCCATATCAGCCTTTCCGGCCTACCACCTGTTTTAATTGTAATTTCTTACCTAGTGCAGATGATAATGTTCCCTTAATTAACACAGAGTGAAATGACAGATTATTAGTCACTGTTGTTCTGTAGTTACTGCCATTGTTAGATTAGTGAGTGCATATCAATATGAAACACCATTTCTCTACACATTGCAGTGCATTGGGCGCAATACGTGCACATGACAAAAGAGCCAAGATATTTTTGAATTTGGCACTGTATAGTGTAGTACATCACTTATCAGCACTGCCCTGGGTTAGTGAGAAAGGGCAGTGTAAGGCGGATTTTAGGACATACAGCACAGTCCTGACCTTTCAAGCTGCACTGGTATGCAATTGGCTGCATAGCGCAGAGACAGTTACACTTGCAAAATGGTGCTCATGTGGCTGAATTATGTGTGTGATTGTCTTTGTGCAGGAGGGACCACTTCCTGCACAGCATGAATCCTTGGTGGCCTGATTGTCTCTGTCTGTGTGCCACAGAATGCACCACACAGAGGTTGCAAAAGTGTCTTTGGCCACATAAGTTATTGTTCCGTGGTACGTGTGACCTAGGAAGAGCAATTGATTTGCCACATTTCACATTTTAACTGGTATGAGATACATGAAATGCCACATGAACCATAGGAGTTGCATGTGGAAACACACACAACAGCCATAAAACTCCTCTCTTGCACACAGTGATGCAACACTGCATTTTGCATTGAGTTGCATTGCTCTGAATCATTACACTTTTCAAAGGCACACAGAGTGGCTTTGCCTGTCTTAACATGTGTGACTAGGGGGTTTGTATTGCTCATGTGCCATGATGTATGGTACCAGTATGAGGCACACCCTTCATATATATATGCCCCTATCTTAGTCAGCTGACACAGACATGTCTATTTTGTCATACATTATTTACTGTTAGTAGGTCTGTTATGTACTTCAGATGTACTTACCAACAAGTAGGCCGTTGCTGTAACACCCATTCTGGAAGTGCTCATTGATGATTGAGTGCCTGAAGATGTAGGCATCATGAGCACTCCCAGCGTACTTGGGAGTAAACATCCCCAGATGATCCACAATTGCCTTGATGCTGATGGAGAACCTGTGCTTTATATTGTGAAACAGGTGTGATGTTGCTGCGGGAGAAACCAGTCGCACATGTGCAGTCCAGAGGCCCCAAGACATGTGGAATCCCTGCAATGGCTTAGAAATCCTTGCTTAGTGTCCAGCTGCTGTTGTGTCTTGGGGAAAAGGAGATCTTGAGATATGAGGCCGATGATTGCATCCAGGAAAGAGGGTAGGAATGCAGAAAAACATGGCTTGGATGTGGCTGCCAGTCAGGTTGTTGTTCTCTGGAATGAATCAGATGCCAGCATGTGGAGGACTGCCATCAGCTTGATCTGCAGAGGGATGTTGGTTGGCCTGGCAGTAGGTGGCCAGCCTTGGCGCAATCTGGTGAGCAGTTGCATGATACACTCCATCTTGACTCCGTAATATGTGATGAACTCATCCTCCCTGAGGTCAATGAGGGAGATTTGCTGGCAGAAGACACACTCCCTTCTCCTGCGCTGCCCACAGGGTGTTGGAGGAGATGGTTGGGATGCAGGTCTCCTCGCAACTCCCAGCTGAAGAATGAGCACCTCCATGCCATAGTTGAGCTTGCCAAACTGCTTTGTGTGTGCTCTCTTCATATACCAGAGCCACTGCGTCATTTCGTAAGCCTGGGTTGCTGAGTCACATGAATTATGATGCATTTCAGGCTCTGCGCGCTGCATGCCAATAATGCGTCACATATTTTTAAAAAACATAAATATCACTGCATCCGTTGTACTATAGATTTTACAAGGGAATGTCTACCTTTGCGTATTTTAAGATCTGTAAGGTGCAACCAGTTCTGGCACAGGTATTTTTCAACACAGGCCTACAAAAACTGGCCCATTGGCCCATATGCGTCGACTCGTAAATATGGAGTACTACCAGCACCACCGTTGCTTCAAAAATAATGATGCAATGGCTGAACAAGCATCTCATAAATATGCCCCTTAGAGTACTGTGCTATGTTTGAGTGTCCCTTCATAATGTATGGGCTTTTAGCAAATTAAGGCCATGGTATGAGCTAAAATGCACTTACTGCCTAATTTCACCTGCATTTTTCCCTTGAACAACAACATTTTGCTCACTAGCTGGATGCAATTTGTATCCAGCATTTACACCCCACTGCTCTTTCAACAGCTGCCATGCTTCACAGCTGCCCTTTCTGACACCTATTTTGAAAGTTCAATAGCAGCAACTGACCATGATGGCCCTTGAGGAGCAGTTCGTCCCCCAAAACACAGTACAAAACGCTGATTTCCTTCCTGTCTAGAGTGTTGCAGGTCATCTTTTACAGGCTTTCTCTGTTTAGTGTGTGCTTTGTCTTCGTCTCTGGTAAACACTTTCAAAGCCATCCTCTTACTACATGTTATGGAGTATTGTAAGAATGTTGAAGCTCAAAAATGAATTTTCATTGATTGGAATATTTTTATTAACAACTGAAGGAAATTTGCTTTTCAGAGTGATCACTGAAGATGTTTCACCTTTCCCTGGACCCTATTTTGCTGGACTTCTTTGTACTATTAAGTAGGAGTAAAGTGACTGTGATCTCTCATTAAACATGGTGAAATCGTTTTTTTTTCCTGAACTGACATATTTAACTTGCTTATAGGTCCCTAGTATATGGTGTAGAACATTGGTCCAGGGGCCTGTAAGTTAAATGCAACCTATGGACTGCAACACCCATTGTGCCATCCTCAGAGTGGTCCTGTGAACCATGGATTCAGGTTTATACTGTGTAGCCTGACTGCAGCAGCCTACAAGGCTGCTGTCAAATCTGTCAGAATAACCCTTTTTGATAGACAGAAAATTCTGCTTTTTTATAAAAAGTCACTCCTAAGCTCACCTTGTTGCCCACAAGATAGGGTGCATTTTATCTAGAAGTGGAACACATGCAAAATTAAGGATGCAACAGAAACTGGTTACAGAGGTTATTGAAATAATTTTTTAAATATTTATGAAATGCTCAATTCAATATTGAAGTCCAATTCCGAGTACACATTCAGAAAAAATAATTTTTAGAAAGTTGCCATTTCCTTGCTTGACTCTCCTGGAGGTTAAATTTGCATTAGCACTCCAGCATCTGCACAGTCTGTACTTAGCACTAATGAGGTAGGGATGGCTCCTGTGAGCTCAGCTGGACATTCAGGGCTGGGGCTGCTGCCTCTTCTATTGGCACAGCAGTGTCAAGTCCTGCCTGAAACCCTGTCTGAGACATATGATAAACTTGTGTTCCCTTGAAGAGGGTCAAACAGAGCTAAAACACATTTGTTGTACATCCATGTCTTGTGGTCTGAGATGAGCCCTGAAGGGCTAGACCTGCTCACTGTTGTACCCAGGACAAAAATGTGAACTTGAATGGTCTATTTGATGACCTCCCGTGGGGCTACAGGCACACAACATGCTGTAAGAGGCCTTTTTCCTTAACATGCCGAGTTGAACAGTGGTAACCAGACCTGGACTTGACGTTGCTGTTGGCTGATGCCTATGATCCAGGCAGTCTTTAATAGCCTTCCCCTAAGGTCCTTGGGACTTTAGAAGTATTGTTTGGCACCCGAAGAAAGTGTGGAAAGTTTTGAAAACTTTTCTTCTAGAGCTCCAGAGATTCAGTGGAAGTCACTCAGAAACTTATCTGACCAGCAGTTCCACAGCATCAATAAACTTTTAGCTTCATCTAACAACCCTGGAAAAACGGCTAAGTGCCATTCTTCATTTGGACTTAGAAGTCTCCAAAGATCCAGAGCTCCAAGAGAACCAACCTGCTTGCTGTACCTGGCCGTGGGCTTTACAGCAGCAAATTTCAATGGCGATCTGTGCTTGGAGGATTTTTCTTCTAAAAAATTACATAGTCCCATTAAGCACCATGGCTTAGAACTTCCAATGTTGTTATTCAAAAAAGTGGCAAAGTTATTTTCTGAAGTGGTGCTTTTTCTAACATTGTTGACTTCTTGACGTACACTTGTACCAATCAAGATAGTGTATCGGACTTAGTTCCCACCAAAGTTGACGTCAAACCACCCCTAGGTCCCAGTCTACCACAACTATTGGCTGCCATTGCCCCTTTGTGCATTTTGAGTCTATTTTCATATAAAAATTTAAAAACTTGTATCTCTGGTGACCCTCGTTTGACTTTTTTATTGTTTTGGTGTAATTCTGTTCATTAGATTTGACTCTATTTCCAAATCTATTTTGACTTTGCTATGGTTTTGGTATTAAATGAATACTTTACACTTTGCCCAAAGTTAAGCCTGTCTGCTCTGGGCCATAGCTAAGCAGGGTATGAGCTCATGTTAATTTAGTGTCTTTGAGAATCCACCCTGAAAAGAAGTGTTACTATTACGACCCCGAATAACAGAAACCAAGGGCATTGTGTGTTTGGAGGTCTTTTAGTTCTGGGATTGTGTTTTACAATAACCTAACTACCTTCTTGGCTCACTCATCTTCGTTTCAGTAAGTTATTCACTCTCTTTTCATCTCTAGGACACCTGAAATCAACAGGTGAGGCGTTTTCGGAATTGTGAATTTTCAAGCACTCAAATGTCAATAAAATTATTCAATATAAACAATCAGTCTGATATATGTTAATACCAAGCATATATCTCTATGTTGACTCGCTCTATAGAAACAATTTACTCACTTTTAATAACCATGCTGTTACCAGACTGATTTCTAGGTCCCCTGTTTGACATCTATAGCTAGTACGTGTTTATTAAATAAAATGTATCAGCAACTCAGGTGCTGCAAAACATTCTTAAAGGTTTGGTTTCATTAAGACGATGTTGATTCAAATGAACCACCCAGTATTTCATTAGCTGCAGCTGCCTCTATTGAACAAATACAGAAAGTGGCAATATTTTAAATTGTAGGGAAGGGTGTTTTAGCTTCGGAGACACCGACAGCTAGGAGACTATTAGAGTCTGAACGATGCAATCATTTACGCCTGAAGGTCTGACTGATTGTGAATAACCTTTTGATGTATTTGTATTTTGTCCTCTCAGAATGAACAATTAGAATATGGTACCCGAGCAGCAGTCACGTTAAGAGAAATGACCTGTGATGACCCAATTCTCATTCTGTTCCTGTTTGTGAAACACATCAGAGAATGGATATTGGGTCTGGAGGGTAGAATGAAGCAAGAAGCCAAATGTTCAGGGTCACCGGAATCTTACAATTCTTTTTTCTCAGAGATTCGAAGTTTCTAAAGGTTAGCCTATTGTTAGGCAACACATTGCTCAAATATTGTGTACAGTGTTTTTCTTTTTAATTGAATTTCAGATTTCCCTATGTCTATATTTTGACCAAATGGAAGTTTGGTGCAAATAAACATGTATTCTGTGGATATGTGTGTTACTTATTATGTATCTATTGTAACACGCAATTTTCTTTCTAAAAGTATATTCTCTCACTTCCTCTCTTCTGGACACCCGACATATTTTTGCTCTGCTGGAGGCAGACATTTCTAGGTTGTTTTAGGAAATGTTTGTGCGGAGCACTGGCACCAGGAGAACAGAGCCTGTAGATGGCAGCCTCTGTTTTTCTAGGGAAAGTTACAATATTTGTGGAATGAGGAGAGGCAATAGTTCTGTCCATTGATAAAGTGTATTACATTCTGCAAATGGAGACACTACTTCTCCAAGCTTAACCATACGAACAAGGCTAATATTGTGGCGTGGTCCTGCAGCGCTGCTTACGCCACCCACTGAAGTAGCCTTTCACACTTGTCTCAGGCCTGCTAGCGCAGGGCCTGTGTGCACAGTTTTCTGCCACAGGGCCCTGGCATCTGAATTTACTTGCCAGTCCCAGAACTCCCCTTTTACTACATGTAAGTCACCCTTAAGGTAGGCCCTAGCTAGCCCTATGTGCAGTGTGCATGTATGTAGATGGCAGGACATGTGCCTAGTAAGGTGGACTGTTCTGGTAGTGACAAACAGCCTATTTGGTTTCTCACTGCTGTGAGTGCTGCCTTCTCACAGGATTGCATTGGAAATGCCCTGCCTTATGTTTTATACCTCAACAAATGAACAGTGGTCTAATCCGAGTCAACCAACCCTCCCAAAACTAAGCCATGCCCTGCTTTTTAAACTCAATTCACTGCCATTAGGTTCTGCCATTACTAAACTCCATCATCTGAAAACCCCATCTGTTGCCTGGGTGAGGAAAAGTTGATGAGATACCTTTCTTGCCAGTAATGGACATAGTATGTAGTTTCATTCTACCTGAGAATAAGTGTGATTTTGCACCAAAAGTGCAGATGTACCTCTTACACATTAAGGCCATATAATAAGACCACTTGCTACAGATCATTAACCACAAACAAAGCAAACTGAGGCCAATTTTACAAGGAAGTCTATCAGCGTGTGTGTTGATATTTGGCTCTCACAAGGAGTTGGGCAGAGGCCATTCAGTGCACAACAGTGAAGTGCACTTTTCTGATGGCCACTCAAACAGAGTGCACAGATCAGATCAGGTGTAGAAATGTTTGAGCAAAGTGGAGCATTGCTGGGACATGATTCAGTAACCTAGCCCAGGGAAATAAGCTACATGCTTCTGGAAAATGTATGGCATCACAGAGTCAAGTGGTGAGAGTATGTAGGGTTCTCTTAAAATGATGAGAATCAGTGCTTGCAGTGATCTTGATTGAGACCCATCATGCATCGAAAAGTGAATCCAGTGGCAGGTAGCAATCTTGCTAAAATCACCAAGGATCAGCAAGGCTGTAGTCATCACAATACATGGAGTCACCAACCTGGAACCTGCAGTCCCTTGTCAAAGGTGGTACTCATTGAGGTTGTTCGTTAGAGCCACCATCTTGACATCAGGCCCAAGTGTTCAGATGACACAACCCAATGTACCTGAGTGGTGGATTAAGAAAGCCAGTGCTGCATTGGCCTGCTGGGCTGAAGTAGAAAGACGAGAGCTGTCTTCTGTAGTAGTCTCGGTTAGTTTCACCTATCTGTGCCTTAACAGTCTGGCAGGGTGTGTCACCAGTGATTTCTTGCTCTAATGTGTGGGTTGCAGCAACCACTGGTGGGTACAGCAGCGCCAGGGGAGTTCCAAAGCATAATTGTTTAGGTCAGTTTCAGCAGAAGTCAAGTCTGCTCGTGGAACTATGGTTCATATAATCTGACTCAAAGGCCAGCTAGGTTCATGCCTAGCTCCACCTCTACAATGGTTTTCCTGAAAAAATTCCCTAGGCCACCATGAGTATTTCAAGGTCAAACCCATATCTTTCTGTATTTATTTTCTTAATTTTCCTGAAAGGCCACCCTAGCTGTTTTTGAGTATGACACGGTCTGAAATCCCTTAATCTTGTCTTGTGTACTCAGTGAAATAGGCGTTCTGCTCATATCAGTAGTCCTCCATTTCTAGGCTGGCACAGAGATTGGTGTTCAACATTCATCATTTTCATATACAAAATCATGGTCATTGCTCAGAAAAATGTATGACTTTAAAAAAGTTTTTTGTAGTTTTGCATATTTTTCAGTTTTAAAGGTTTAAACAGGAAAAAAAAAAAATTCCTGAAAAATTTGCCTTTGAGGAAATATGTCAATCACAATTTTTCATTAAACAATGTGTTTGTAAAGCAAAAGTTCACCCAAAAGGGTATCTTGCGCCTGAAAAAACAGATGTTTATAGTATTGATTTGATTAACCTCGGAAGCATGAAAGGAGTGGTCCCACCAAGATTCAAACCTGCGGCCAATAATAGATTCTTGTATTACATGCATTAGTCCACTAAGCTATTAGACCCAGTTGGGAGACTTTATTTATTAATTTTTGGTTTGCACAAACCAGGCACATGCAGGTACCAAAGTTCAATACATAGTAGATGAAGAGAATTAAAATAAATAAATATAAATAAATAAACACTTAAGCAGAGTTGAGGTGCGTAATAATGCAAATTAACCTATAAGAATATGAGTGATTTTAGTTTTGGAAGGAAGTATAAAAAATATGGATGTATAAACTACACCAGTGCACGAGAGAGAGAGATAGAGAGAGAGAGAGAAAGAGAGAGAGAGAGAGAGAGACTGGAGTAGATGCCTCTGATAGGAGAATGGTGGCAACAGCATAGTAACAAACGATTCGGTAGCATCAAAAGTAATGCACACAAAAAGTAGGGTAAAAAATATCCTACAACTATTAAATAGTTGAATATTAGGCTGAGTCTCTTCCTCACATATCAGTAAAATATATTGATAATATACTAAGGGTCTCATTTACAAGAATCTGATGCATCAGCTCCGATCCACCAGAATTATTGCCCTGCACTACAATTCCCCTAACAATGCCATTGATGCAGTGTATTTACAACACAGAGCACCATGGCACACATTTTCACAGGTGCATCAGAAATTCTGACTTATCTGTAGCGGTAAGCTCACGTATTGCTGGACTAGCATCAACAAAATGGCGCTAATCGAGTAATGTGAAGAGGCCCCCATTGAGAAAAGCCCTGCATCAGTTTTATGCCTGCTCTGAGCAGGCGGTAAAATTATGGTGCAGTGAAGTCGCAGAAAGACGCAGTTAAATGTTGTAAATTTCACTGTGTCAGTTCTGCGTTGCTTTTCCTGTGAGAACACCGACCTTGCATACATTATTCCTGGCAGAGGTATAATGTGATGCAAGGCTTTACAGACTGATGCAATGGTGGCCAGAGTCCTTGTAAATTAAACCCTAGATAAATACAGTTGCTATAGGTAAACAAATTGAAGGGTCCACTTGCCTTTCAGGCATACCTATATAAGCCTATCCAAATGTCAAACATTTTAATCCCAGGTGAGCGCATAAGAGTGCAAAATAATGTAAGAAACTGAATAGAGTATGATACATAGAAGCATGAACAGAAAAGTAAAGGTTCAGTGGTTCAAAATTGGTTCAAGCCAAAAAACAATAATTATTTTATGGTATGTGGGTGTAATGCTTTGATTAAGGTTCTTTAGTTGTGGAAAATAAGTAAAGTACCCCCATAGGTAATATGAGTTTAATAAGTTCCCTCCAACAATGCAATGAATCGAAACAAGACTTGTCCTTTCTCCCAGCCCACATTTCCCACTCTGGCATGTATTTGGGCAGCACTCCTAAGAACAGGGATTGATAGATGGGCAGGCTGCACACTCACTTTCACATGAGTAATTGTTGTGAAGGTCAACAAGGACAGCACGTGAGGTGAGGTGTGGATGGGAGAATAGTGTGCAAGTAGGCATGGTTGGTTTGAAATCACTAGTAATGGACTAGTAGCCTCAAAAGAGAGAGTTAAATGGACTGATGTCAAGAGTTCCCATTCCTTCCACTGTCCTAACTGTCTCTTCAAGGCAGCGATAATAGTCTTCTATTGATGCAAAGTGAGAGGTAGTAGTACGAACAGTTAATAGTTAGGTCAGTGTTATTTTCTCTTACTGAACTATGAATATGGGTTCACATCATTCTCTGCTGAGAAATATAATAAAAAGCAGAGTTGTTTTGTTCTTTCTTCAAATTCAGCAAATCTGGGGCCATTCTGAGGATAGAAAACAGTTCTAAATAGCAGTAACACAAAAGCAATGATTCATTTAGGGTTTGATGTGCAAACAAATATTCAACATTTCCTGAAAAATGGCAAATGCCAAACCACAAATTTGGATTTTCTAAGTATTATTTGCACACTTTTCCCTGTGGCAAATTGCAATTTGTGAGCATTTGCTTTTTAAAGTATTGAATTGCATATTGTGTGAGTCACAAATAGTGACTGTTGTACCGACAGAAAGTGATAACCTCACAATTTTCAGTACATT
This sequence comes from Pleurodeles waltl, assembly GCF_031143425.1. Taxonomy (NCBI): domain Eukaryota; kingdom Metazoa; phylum Chordata; class Amphibia; order Caudata; family Salamandridae; genus Pleurodeles; species Pleurodeles waltl. The sequence continues at coordinate 689,399,763 of NC_090442.1, forward strand.
TACTTTCAGATGCACAGGAGGAGGTTGCCAGGAAGAGGAAGCATAAATGTATTGATCTAGATTCGGAAATACTTTTGGAGGAAAGTATCTCGAACATGAGAACTTTTTAGGAAAACCATACATGTCTTTCACAAAGGCAACCAACAAACAAAGCTGGACTTGTAATATCAAAGGATTAATCTGGTGGGTGTCACCAAATTTTCTATGGATTAAATCAGAAAGCAGTGGTGCGAGCTGCTCTTCTGCACCAAGAAGAAGGTAGCATTAAGTAGGCAGAAGGCTGCAGCTTCAGATAGGGGAAAAAATACAGACCCATCATCTGCCTCTTGGAAAGAATTAATCAAGACCATCTTCCGCCTTGAATCAATCCATGGAGTCTCCAATATTGACGCATCATCTGATGCTCGAGTTCAGTTCATTGCAATGTGCATATACAAATATAGGTTAAAAATAAATAGATATAATACATTTTATGAATACAATGGATGAATAAATGTTTTAATAATTTGATCTTTATTTAGAAAATAGTCAAATTAATAGGTAACAAAAATTCAAAATTGTTTAATAATCAATTCCAGCTTTTCATAGTGATCAAAACAATGTGTTGCAGGTATTGTAGATGATGAAAACGATGTGTTGGAGGTAATGTAGGCCATGTGCATTAAAACATATTGCTCTTTCCTTATTAGCTTGAGAGCCAATGTTAAGTATATTGTTAATGCTGTATATATAATTTACATGCAGCTCTTACTTTATTAATAAACATAAATGTTCTCACTATGTTTTACCTGCAGTAGCTCAGACTACTCATACAATGCCACCAGAAACTAAGCATGTGCTGATTCCTCCCATAACACAGAAGCAGAAACTGTTGATAAAGCTATTACAATTCCTACAGGGACAGATAGTCCTCCCAAAAGGCAAAACATCATGCTTTCATCAGAAGACCCAGCTACAACTATTGCTCCCTCAATAGTTGCTCAACATCGTCCAAGACCATTCCTCAATATCTTAGAAAGAGAAAGAAGGGCTTTGAGACTGATGCAAGCTCCAGAATAAGTGTAGTCAGAGAAATCTCCTGCACTACCAGCACAATTTCATGCACTGGACCAATCAACGTTGAAAATTCAAAGAAAGTAGTACAGGGCTACTTCTGAATTGCGTAGAAGTGTAGCAAAATTAGAACAATTTCTGAAGAAAACGTAGCCATTAGATACGGATTTGAGGAATTACCAATGGCTATAAAGAATATGTCACAACAGTAGCACGAGGCTTTGCAACACACAGGTGTCACCAGATACACATGAATAGTGGCCTACAAGCATTTTCGTGTTCTGCTGAAAGTTTGGCTATAGCCAATACAACTATGTTTTGGATAGCTGCGAGCATATAGGTAGAACTAGATGCTAGTCCAGTGTTGATACAGCAAGGGGCCTAGCCTGAATAACAAACCTTTTGAAGTAAATGCAAATGGATAATACAGGAATTATTGTGTCAAAGATAATTGTAGAAACGGAGGTGGTCTCAAGTGTGAGCAGTAACTCTGTTGGTCAGTCCACTATGTGAAGGTGCACTAGAAGGCAGAGTTGAGAAAGACAAGGGAGGCCACACAGAAATCCACAGAAAGACCAACTACTGGATAAAAAAGGCACAAATAGAAATGCATTTAAAAAAAAAACTTTTTCATTTATTATAAATATAAATGTTTTCCAAATGTGGTTTAATATGTTCAAAATGATACATTCTTTAACTTAAAATTAATCCGCTAATAAAGTGAAAAAAGTGGATTAATATATACACATCGTGTGCTCCTTATTTTGAATTAATAATATGATGTGCACCTGAAAAGGTGCTGTTAATGAAATTATCCCTCTGCACATCATGTCTTGGAGATGACATTTAAAGGGAATTTTCAACATCATTTACATCAGATTTCTCACTTGTATAGCTCATTTGAAATCTATTTGGGATGGCTAAATTATGTAACATTGCACAGATAGGAATTACTTTGAGGCTGCGTGGTCACCTGGTGGACATGATCTGAGATGGCATAGTTGGTCAAAAAAACAATGGCCTGGGGAGCAGCCAAGAGTAATTACCAGTGTCTCAGATTAAATTCAGGCATCACTTTTTTATTTCCTTATGACAAGACATGGATCCAGTGGACTCTGTGCCTCTGGAACCAAACTGCATCTGACTAAAGAGCCCCAACTAGAATGAAACCACTCCTGGGCTGCTTGTCTTCCAGGTTCAAGAGGGCCTGGTTTAGCTGTTTGGGATAGATTATTTCTAATGGAAAACGTCTAAGACTGAGGCCTAGGCATGGGTCCGATATTCACTGTGTCACTAGACCCAAACAGTACCTGACTGAAGATCTCTAACCAGGGTGAAACTGGTCTTGGGTTGCTTAGGTTCTGGTTCAGAGGGGATTGGATTTAACAGTTCAGGCTACACTGTTCCATTTGGAGTGGAATGCAGACTGATTTGGATGCAGTACAAGAAATGACCAGTGGCTGGGATCAATTTAAGCATTCTTCGCATCACATTTTTGTGTACTTTAGGATGACTTCATACCAAATTGAACATTTATACTATAAGGAACCTCCACGTTTGTCCAAATATTGGAATCTGTTACAGAAGAGAAAAATATAGACCTATAGATTAGAACCATTGTTCAAACATTAACAATAGATTCTCCATTTGGAATTGTGCTTTTAGAATAGTGTCCAAAGACATGCTCACATTCCTTTGAAAATAGCCACTTAAAATAAGATGCCAAACTTTAGTCTTGCTGAATTAGTTATAAAATGCAGGTGCAAGAGTGTAGGCACACAAGGCAGTATTATCTCTGTGTATGCTTTGTAACCCTGAACTCTGAGAAACCTCAGAAAATAATTGGCTAATTTTGCAAGAACACTCACTTGTGAGAATAGTATCTTTTAGTTAAGATAAAAGTGGCATGTGTTCCAAAATTGTAGCTTTTTACACCATGTAACCGGAATGTGACCTTTAGGGAGGCTAGGTTGTTACATATGAAATGCAATTTGGCCCAAACAAGGGTCTTGAAACTGAGATAAGAGACAAGTACAGACCCCTAGAGATACCAAAACTGTTATAAAATACCCTACTGATAAGCTTGTTTTTCTTAAAAATGTAATTATTTTTCTGTCAATTATAGGCTTTGCAGCTGCTAGATGATGAAATAGTGCTTGTAATGCAAGCCAATGAGTGTTGAAACCTATAAAATGTTCCCCCTAACTTGATAAGCTTGAAGTACCCCACAGTGTGATACTGTGTGCGTCTTCCCCCTTGGGCTTAAGCAAATAAATATTTGCTTCTCTTCATCACCATGACTGTGTATTGACTGTTATTTCTCTTTCAGACAAACTTTGCTTTGACATATCTGTTTTGAGGAAACCAAGTGTCAGCTCTATAATACTAATGTCCTTCTATAATTATGAGCAGCACTGTACCTCCTTTGTCAGGTGTTAGGGGATTTAAGTCTGGAGCCAACATCTAAGGTCCATTGCCACTGACTCACTCTGGCATGATATAGATGGTCAATATTGGAATTTATCTCTAAAAATAAGAAGCCATCATAAAAGGGATAAGATGGCTGAAATGTAGAAGCTTTCTCTAGCAGCCTAAAAAATCTAGGCCACTGTATACTGAATGGAAGTTTTATTTCTGATCAACTGGCAGCCTATGCACACTTTCCAGCTCAGTGCTTGGCTAACCTGGATCACACTTGGGTCTCAATAATCAACTTCCATTGATTTTTTGACTTCACAATTATACCTACCTTAGAATGTGACCATGCTAATCAGAAAATAATTATATCCGTTAGAGGGGAGATTTTTCAGAGTCATAATTTAATTGGCTCCCAATCTGAGAGTAAGCCAATAAGGGAGGTCAATTGACATTAAAGTTGTTAAGATAATGTAAATGAAGAACTAAAACAAGCCATGGTGGCATATCTTTCTGGCTTAATAAACTGTGTACGGCTACCTGCTTTCCTGGAAGGACTAGTTAGGAAGCTCACCAAGGAGTTCAGTTTAAATACCTAGCAATGATATTCCAATAGGGCCAATAACCATCAACATATGCTTCCAATAAATACAAATTTAGTCATCCTTAAAAATAACCTTACGCTAATAAGAAGAAGGACATCCAACCACAGTAATACACTGCTAAAGGAGGAATCAATCAAAACAAGAAGAGTCCTTTACAGGATGAGAATCCAGGGCAGCAAAATAAAATAAACAATGATTATGTTCCACCAGGCTATGGACTTAAGGACTCCAGGAAATGTTTGGTCCTTGGTCAATCAGTCTCTGTCCTATTATACACAATCTCTTTCTCCCAACACTAGATTTAATATCTTAAATTGCTGTCTGCAAACAGTACCATCGCCTCTACCACTTAAGACATCTGAAAGACACAACACCCTCCAGTCATTGCTCTGGGTCAGTTTACTACCTTACTGGAAGTTGAAAGAGCCCTCAAATACATACAATGCTATGGTGCCACTGGCTTCAACAGAATTCCTGCATTTGTCTTTAAACAAGTCAATGTGTATGGGCTACCTTGTTGTTTCCACTTTATGATCATTGTTTTCTAGCAAATACCATCCCTGACAGCTGTGACCAATCTACAAAAAAGGATCACAAGAATCTCCTGAAAACTATTGACCAACTGCTCTTTTGGGTGTGGAAGGAAAGTGTTATGCTAAAATTCAATTGAAAGAGCTGGAGCAGTGGATAGATGAGAAGCATCTGATTTTTTCAAACAGAGTTTGAGAAAGGCTGCAGCATTGAAGATACAATAATGACCCTAGTTGCCCTGGTAGATCAAACCATGTCAGAAAATGCACACTGCTTTTTATGGGTTTTCCTACAGCATTTTGCAAAATCCGCAGAGGCAACTTGTGGGCCAAATTAACAAATGGAACATCCCACTGCTTTTGTTAAGATCAATCTTAATTCAAAATGGGCAACCTATTTATGAACAAACAATGCAGTTGAAGAAAACAGGTGCTTGGCAAATTCACTGTACACAAATAAAAAAGGTTACTGCTTATAAGTATTTGGTTAAAGAAAAGAAGCCCAGATGACGCCCACAAGCAAGTACTCAAAAATGCATCTCTATCATTTAATACGGCATTTGTATGTCTGCTGAGGAATCTTTCGGGATCAGATAATTTTTTCATGAGTTATAGAGGCATAGAAATCCAATTAACACGTACGTCATTATATGACATGATAAATTTTAGAAACAAACTGAATAAATAGCTCAACAAAATTAATCCTCGTTTTTTGTACTAAACGTAAAGATACCGCCCCCCCCAAACTTTATGAAAAATCCATTTGGGTTCTCCTTAACCAATTGGAGCTCTCCTTGGAAATCATTATTCAAACGTTGTCCATGTGAGTTACCAGTTGAAGGGACTCAGACCATGGGGCTGGCAGGTAAAACACAAATTGAATTCCTAAATAAGCAGGTCAAACGGCTGACTGGCTTATTGGACATGGAAAAACTCAATAAAAACTCACACCAAATTTACAGCATCTCTCTATAATACTCCCCGTGCTCCATTGAGCCTTAAAAACCCAGGGTTTTTAAGAAAGAGAGACAATTGATGAGATACAGTCTAGGTCTGATTTCATTAAGAGCCTATTGGCATGAAAGAATTGAGTGGTTCGGAGCAATCATGCGTAACTCCAGCAGGGATTCTATCACAGCTTTTTTCATCTGCCCTAAACTTCTTGCCTTCAATGTCAGCACTTTGCTCCACCAAAGGTACTGTTTCAGCTGACCCTGTATGGGTTCTGTAGCCAGCCTACCCCTCATTCCCGACGCCATGGTTTTTGGATTTGCACCTGTCCCTCGCAAACTCACGTAAAATTTTGACCGCTAGTGACTCCGAAGCACTATTTTACATGTATTCTTTAAAAAAATCATAACTCGAATTTCACTCATTAGATGTTTGTCATTTTGGTCTTGTTTCACTTGGATACATTTTCTTTACTGTTCTAAACTGGCGTGGAGTCTTTTTATGATGTTTTCGCTATGTTACTATAATTTAAGTGTTGAACAAGTACTTTTACACATAGCCTCTTAAATTTAAGTTGTGTATCTGACTTACCCTGACTAGAATTGTGGTCCCTATTGGACAGGGTGCATACCTCTGCCAACTAGAGACCCAATTTTAACAGGAACCATTATAATCTTTGATTTGTAGTAATTTGTAGTTCTCAGACTTCACAACTGTGAACGCATTGATTTGAAAAATGTTGTTTGATAGCAGTAGGAGCTCTTTTTCATGGGGGTGAAATCCATCTCCCAATCTTTATCAGACATTATTCAAGATGGGCATTAGCCTATTCTGTTGCAATTTTCAGAAACCTTTGTTTGTATTGACTTTTTAATGGTGATATTTGATCAAGTCATCCAACAAAGATCCCAAAGATTCTGTCTAGAGGTGAAAAATAATAGGGAGATACTCTATTGTCCTGGGATTCCAAATGGAGCTAGTAAATTGTGCTGATTTAGATTCTTTGATTTTGACTACTTTATATGTGATAACACTGATCCATATGCAGGCAGATGGCTTACTCAGGGGCATTAACCCCTTTGGCGCCATGGACGTAATGGTTATATTCATGGCTTCCCCTTCCACCCTGATCCCCCCAACCCCCAAGTGACGTCTGATGACATCAGCATGCGAAAGCGTGCTGAACTCATCAGAGGTCACCTCCCATCCCGCTGGAAGCATGCTTCCAGCGCGATTGCGGAAGAGAAATGCTTAGTGGAGGAGGGGGTCATCAGAGACATGAAAGGAAAGGAAAGGCCTTTCCTTTCTGTTCATGTCTCTGCAAGCATTTCTGCTGCCCGATCGCGATGCGATCGGGCAGCAGAAGTGGCCACTAGAGATCAGGGATTTTTTTGGGGGGCTAATGGACATAAGGGGAGCAGCCCCTTGGGCAAGGGCCACTCCCCAGGGGGCAAATCATTTTCAGGCCATTTCTGCCCCCCTAGGGGCAGATCGGCCTACTATAATTATAACTAATTATTAATTACTATAATTATAAAGATCTGCCCCCGGGGGGGGGGGCAGAAAACTCCCTAGACACACGGGATTTTGTTTTTTAATTTTTTTTATTTCTTTTATGTACAGCGAGCGACCTCTTCAGCAAGTGTCGCTCCCTGGGGGGGCAAATTGTTTCTAGGCCCTGGGGGCAGATCGGCCTAATATAATTAAGCCGATCTGCCCCGGGGGGGGGGGCAGAAACCACTGGACACCAGGGACTTTATTTTGGGGGGGATAAAGGACAGAAGAGGAGCGGCCCCTTGGGCAAGGGCCGCTCCCCAGGGGTGCAAATCATTTTCAGGCCATTTCTGCACCCCCTGGGGGCAGATCGGCCTAATATATTTAGGCCAATCGTCCCTCAGGGGGGTCAGAAAATCACCTAGACACCAGGGATTTTTTTTTTCTTTTTTCTTTCTTTTATGTTTAGGGAGCGAACCCTTCGGCAAGGGTCGCTCTCTAGGGGGGCAAATTGTTTCTAGGCCATTTCTCCCCCCCCATGGGGGCAGATCAGCCTAATATAATTAGGCCGGTCTGCCCCCATGGGGGGCAGAAACCACTGGACACCAGTGAATTTGTTTTGGGGGGAAATGAACTTAAGGGGAGCGGCCCCTAGGGTGAGGTCCGCTCCCCAGGTGGGCAAATAATATTTAGGCCATTCTGCGGCATAATATCATTAGGCCAATCTTCCCCCGGGGAGACAGAAAACCCCCTAGACACCAGGGATTTTTTTTTTCTTTCTTTTATGTTTAGGGAGCGACCCCTTCAGCAAGGGTCGCTCCCTGGTGGGCCAAATTGTTTCTAGGCCATTTAAACACCAGGGATTTTTTTTTTCTTTTGTAAATGAACATGAGGGGAGCGGCCCATTGGGCAAGGGCCGCTCCCAAGGGTGGAAAATAATTTTTAGGCCATTTCTGCCCCCCCCCCGGGGGCAGATCGGCCTCATATAATTAGGCCGATCTGCCCCCAGGGCGGGCAGAAAACCACTAGACACCAGGGATCATATTTTTTTCTTCTTTTATATGTAAGGAGCGACCCCTTCGGCAAGGGTCGCTCCCTGGGGAACCCAAATAGTTTTTAGGCCATTTCTGTCCCCCCCTGGGGGCAGATCGGCTTAATATAATTAGGCTGGTCTGCCCCGGGGGGGCAGAAACCACTAGACACCAGGGATTGGTGTGTGTATGTGTGTGTTTTGTTTGGGGGGGCTGCCGCTTGGGCAACGGTAGTTCCCCATGGGGCCACATTACTGTTGGCCATATCTGCCCTCCTTGGGGGCAGATAGGCCTATTTTTGAAAGGGCCATCTGCCCCAAGGGGGGCAGAAAGCCCACCAGAGAACAGGGAAGATTTTCTTTCAAAATAAGAGGGTGGGGGAATGGCCCTACCCCACCCCTAATAAATGGGGGGGCCAAAGCTGTTCTGCCCACCAGTGGGCAGATGGGGCAATTATCTCCGATCCACACCCCAGGGGGGCAGAAAGTCTACTAGATGGCGTGGAATAAAAAAAAAAATAATGGGGTGGGGGCTACCAACCAGTATGGGCCTGGTTATGCCTCCACCCAACTATATGGGGTAACAGTCTTTCAGCTCTCCCCTGCACAATAAAACATTTTATACCACGGCAAGCAAGAAGACGTTTGATTATTTTGGGTTTTGGTTTTACATTGGGCCATGATAGCTTGGTAACTCAAAATCGCCCAACTTGAAATGGTGAGGGCTGCACTTTTTTGACTTTGGGACGCTGCCATGTAGAAAAATCCACAAGACCCAGAAAGCATCTGAAAACTAAACATCTGGTTGATTCCAGGGTGGTGTGCTTCACATGCACCCTGCACCATTTTCTTACCCACAATGCCCTGCAAACCTCAAACTTTGCTGAAAATCACACATTTTTCCCAAATTTTTGTGATGGAACCTTCCGGAATCTGCAGGAATCCACAAAATTCCTACCACCATTGTCCCATCTATACCGATAAAAATTCTGCGGCACTTGTCAGCCTAAAAATGTTTTTTTTTCAAACTGCCCCTTTGGACACGCTTTTGTTCCCCCTCAATTTTGACATGTTTTGGGCTCTTCCCTGTTACAGGCACTTTGCCCATCTACACAATTGAGGTATAATTTTTACTGGGAGACAGAGGGGAACATTGGGTGGTAGGAAATGTGTCCCTGTGCGGTGATCTCACACAGAATTGTGGGAAAAAAAGTGTTTTTTTAGCTAAATTTGAGGTTTACTGAGGATTCTGGGTAAGAAATCATTGGGGGGTCCGCGCAAGTCACACCTCCCTCGAGTCCCTCGGGTGTCTAGTTTTCAGAAATGTCTGGGTTTCGTAGGTTTCCCTAGATTACTGCTGAGCCCAGGACCAAAAATGCAGGTTACCACCCACCCCCCCAAAAAACAGGTAGTTTTGTATTTGATAATTTTGATGCATCCACCTTGTGTTTTGGGTCATTTCCTGTCATGGCGCTAGACCTACCCACACAAGTGAGGTATCATTTTTATCGGGAGACTTGGGGGAACGCTCGGTGGAAGGAAATTTGAGGCTCCTCTCAGATTCCGGAACTTTCTGTGAGCGAAATGTGAGGAGAAAGTGGTTTTTATAGGCACATTTTGAGGTTTGCAAAGGATTCTGGGTAACAGAACCGGGTCAGAGCCCCACAAGTCACCCCATCTTGGATTTCCATTGGTGTCTAGTTTTAAAAAATGTACAGGTTTGCTAGGTTTCCCTAGGTGCCGGCTGAGCTATAGGCCAAAATCTACATCTAGGCACTTTGCAAAAAACACATCAGATTTCAATGTAAAAATGTGATGTGTACATGTTGCCTTCCCTGTCCTGAGCATCAGGCCTACCCATGCAAATGAGGTACCATTTTTATCTGGAGACTTAGGAGTACACAGAATAGCAAAACAAGTGTTATTGGCCCTTGTCTTTCTTTTCATTTTTTCCTTCAAAATGTAAGACAGTGTGTAAAAAAGACAGTAATTGAGAAATGCCCTGTAAGTCACATGCTAGTATGGGCACCCCGGACTTCAGAGATGTGCAAATAACCACTGCTTCTCAACACCTTATCTTTTGCCCATTTTGGAAATACAAAGCTTTTCTTGATACCTATTTTTCACTCTTCATATTTCAGCAAATGAATCGCTGTACACCCGGTATAGAATGAAAACCCATTGCAAGGTGCAGCTCATACCCTGGGTACCTAGGGTTCTTGATGAACCTACAAGTCCTATATATCCCTGAAACCAGAAGAGTCCACCATACGTAACAGTATATTGCTATAAAACATCTGACAGTGCAGGAAAAAGTTACAGAATAAAATGCAGAGAAAAATGGCTGTTTTTTCACCTTAATTTCAATATTTTTTTATCTCAGTTGTTATTTTCTGTAGGAAACCCTTGTAGGATCTACACAAATTACCAATTGCTGAATTCAGAATTTTATCTACTTTTCAGAAGTGTTTAGGTTTCTGGGATCCAGCATTGGTTTCACACCCATTTCTGTCACTGACTGGAAGGAGGCTGAAAGCACAAAAAATCACAAAAATGGGGTATGTCCCAGTAAAATGCCAAAAGTGTGTTGAGAAGTTGGGTTTTCTGATTCAAGTCTGCCTGTTCCTGAAAGCTGGGAAGCTGGTGATTTTAGCACCGCAAACCCTTTGTTGATGCAATTTTCAGGGGAAAAAAACACAAGACTTCTTCTACAGCCCTTTTTCCCATTTAAAAATGGGTACCTCTAGAATCCATGGATGTTGGAAAAAAAGGACACAAATTTGGTGTGGGCAGCTTATGTGGACAAATGAGGGCCTAAGCGCAAACTGCCCCAAATAGCCAAAAAAAAGGCTTGCCACCTGAGGGGGAAAAGGCCTGGCAGCGAAGGGGTTAAGAAGTGCTGAGAACTGTGAAATCTTCCAATCACAAGCATTCATTTTTAATTAATTTTCTCAATCTTTCAGAATAATTAATTATTAAAAACAACCACAGTAAGGATTCTAGATGACGTGCAACACATCTTAGAAAAGTAGACTCTTACTTACTCATACATCTAGATTTATAAATAGCTTTCGATATAGATGGCAGATAGACCTGATAGCCTTAGGGTGGTCTTCCGCCAAATATTTTGTCTGTTTCCCACACATTTTTGCTGATTTCTATTTGCTGGCCTTAGGACTTTAAGCACTTTACCACTTCTGACCAGTGCTGAAGTGCATGTGCTCTCTTCCCTAAACAAGGAATAATTAGTACATTCTGAATTGGCATATTTAATTTAATTACAAGTGGCTAGTAAAGTAGCACCCACTCAAGCAGCCTTTAAACATGCCTCAGGCTTGCCATTGCAGCTACGTGAAGTTACACTACCATATCGACTTGGCAGCTAAACCCTTTTGCCCCTACCGGAGGCCCTAAGTATCCCATAGTGCAGAGTGCTCTGTAATTAAAAGGAAGGACATACACTTTTACATTTTACATGTCCTGGTGGTGAAAAACTCCCAAATTGTTTTTTCACTACTGCAAGGCCTACACCTCTCATAGGTTAACATTGGTGATTCCTTATTATATTTAATAAGCTGTAATTCCTAATTGAGAACGAGTGGATATCTCATGTTCAATATCTATGGAATTGTAATAATAACTCATCTTTAACAGAAAAGTCAGATTTACAATTTTGAAAATGTCACTTTTAGAAAGTTGGCATTTTCCTTCTTATAGCCTTGTTTGCCTGCAGCCTGTCTCCACTGTGCGTCTGAACTGGGCGACAGCTGGACTTTGTGCATTCCCTCTAGACAGCCAACCATAAAGGGATCTTAGATGTGAAAGAAGGATATCCTGATGGGCCATCCTAGGCAGGATGGGAGGGAGGTGGTGGAAAAAGCCTCATACTCACACATGAATAGGCTCTGTCTTGTCATGAAATAAAGGGCTGCTAACAGCCCTGTAGAGAGTCTGGAGCTAGGGCAGGAAGAAGGGACCTTTTTGCTCTACAAAGACCCTTCTCTGAAGTCACGCCTACTTAAAAGGCACAATTGGGTATAAGTACTGGATGTCTGACCCTACCAAATAAGTACACTACTGGACCTATGAAGAACTCTGCCAGGAGGGAGGACTGATGTGCTGCTACAATGACAGCCACTCTGGAAGAACTGTTTTTCTGCTGTGCTACTCTGCTGCCTTCTGCATTGTGCCCTCCTGAGGAAGGACTGGACCCATCTCACTAGAACACAGAGGGCCAGATTTACAAGGCCCTAATGCCTCTTTGCACCACATTAGCGTCATTTATTTTACACTAATGTGGCTCAACATGGCAATTTGCAGTGCCATATTTAAAAAGTGGTGTCACTTTGCGACACCTTGCGCCACATTATGCCTGCATCAGGCATAATATATGCAAGGGGGTGTTCCGACATTAGGAGGCCCGCAAAAACGGGGCAATGAAATCTACATAATGTCATTGGGCCGCAAAGCATCACAATAGCGTCAAAAATGTTGATGCTATTGGCTTAATGTGTGCCATGGTGCGCCGTATTGTAAATATGGCGCACCCATGGTGTCATTATGTGGCGGTGGGAGGTGTAAATCTATGCCAGAGTGACTGCAAGGGCTTGCTTCCTGTTCTTCTGAACTCTCAGGGACACAAAAGACTTCGACCCATTATCACCCACAGTGCCTGGACTTTGCTTGCTGCAAATTTTACCCAGCCAAGTGGTGCCTGTCCAGTCCTGGGCCCTTGGAATTGGGTATAAAGTGCTGCATCTGCCAGAACCTTCACATCGACTCAGTTGAACCAATTGGAACCAACGCATCACCTGCTGGAAGATTGGGATCAATGCATCACCACTGCTTCAGGGACTGTACTAGCACATTGTACTTGGAACTACTGACTCACCTCTCGAGCTATTGCTTCGGACCAGCATGTCACGGTGGAGAAGATCAATGCATCGCCCTCTCCTGCATCGATTAGCCTGGTGCATCGTATTCAGAAACACCACACTCGCAACTAGCTCTCCGCTCAAAAACAGAACCAACCCGTCATTACAGTTGCAAGGGGAAATCCGGCACAACTCTCGAAGTCTTGTACACTGACTTACAGAAGAGATTAAAGACTGTTCATGGAGCCAATCGTGAATCTGAGTTATGTGTAGCTATGCATGATTTTGTAGGCTCACAAAGAAAAGTGATTTGTCTCTTTTTAACTCATGCCATGTTAATGATGGAATCTGGTGTTTCCTTATTACATTTAACTGCTTCTGAATGAGCGTTCTGGGACTTGTACTCTGTTGAATGATGTTAAGGGTTACTTTACTGAAAGCAAGATCAGGGTGAAAATTGACAGACCTCTGCCAGTCAAACAGGTATATTTTCAAGGCGTAATAGGATAAAGTACCATAAAGGCACCCTTCTCTATATCATTGCACATTATTTGTTTAACATGTTTGGTGTCACATAGTAGCAGGAGTTTTTCCTTCATTTGTCACCCACTTTAAAATGTCTTCAGTGCTCCGATGTGCCTTGAGCAAATGAAGAACCATGTTGGATGCATAGTGGTGGACTTGTTCCCTCGTTCATCCAGGAGCATTACCACGGTATGACATGTGCCTGGTGCAAAGATGTTTAAACTTGATCCCTGCGTACATCGGAACACAGTCGAGGTATTTCAGAAATGGTTTTGCACGATCATGTTTCCTCTTCTGGGTCCGCTCTGGCACCCTGAAGTTACACGAATTTAGGCAGGCTGATACAGCGGTGAGAAATAAGAGTTTCGAATCAATTAAAGAGATCAGAATGGCAGCTAGGCAGCGTGAGCACCCAATCTGGATGCAAGGTAATCAAACACGACTGATGGCTTCTTTCAGAATCCACTTGCATACTATGTGGTCCCACTGGAGCTGAACAGCAATTCACTTTCTCCGGCGCAGGCATAAGAGGTCTTCTCATGTTGACAAATTTCCCCGTGAGGCAATGTGTCTGGCAACATACAAGTTCCATGTGTTTTCTTTTTGCTTTGCATCCGATTTTCACTCTTTCAAATTTGTTATTTTGCTCTCTTTCGGTTTATCTTTTTAAATCACTGGTCTTTAATCCTGTAACCTTCTCTGTGTAATACTCTTACTACTTCCATACCAGCTGTATGTCATGTGCTGACAGGTTGTCTGATGAGACTTATTCCACAGGTCTATTGAGTCACGCCAAAAAGTAAGCATTTTCCAGGGTGTTTAATGATAATCTGTTCACAATAGTTATTATGGTCTTCATCTGTTAGACTAGCACTCACTTTTTTAGTTTTTTGATTCTCCTTATGACGTTTGTCAAGTCCAATACTCTGTTGTTTTCTGGCATTTTATTTCTTTCCGCTTTTGCGCATTTCAGCCCACCAGTGCCTTTGCCGCAGACCCAGTTAAGGATACAGAAGCTCACAAATCTTTAGCTATTTGCTAAACATTTTGTGGGTTGCAGGAGCCCACAGCGAAGCATTTTTTAAAGCCTTCCTGCAATGCATGAAACAAATTGTTGTAATTCCTCGAATGGTTTTGCCTTTCCTTTGAGGCTCAAAACCTACGTTTATCATTCTGTTTTCTTTTGAGAGTGCACAGTCTCATAGCAAGCACCCCAGCTTTTTGAGATTTTGCGAATTGCAAATTCAGTACAAAATTAGATGACATGCACACAGCCCACGATTTCAGGACAATTGCCAATTAAATTAAGCAGTCTTCATGTCATTATGCTTTTTAATGCTGCCTGACAAATGGCTCCACACATTTCACATCAAAACAAACCTTTACGTGTTCTCAGTCCTCATGCAGGAGAACAGTGTTTTTCTGCTCTGTCTGCTTTCACCCATTTCACATCTGCCCTCCGGAAGACAAGCACGTAATAATGATGGAAGAAGAGCCATGGACCTCCCCTGCTTCCCCCACCTCTTCCATCCTGCTATGGGGATAACTCTGAAAAAACAAGGATGGCCTCTTATTTTGCTTATTTGTGCAGCCTGTCTCGGCAACATCCTGACACAGCCTGGACATGGCTGGTCATGGTAAAACCCAGACATCAGTCAGACTTGTGGACTTTATCCATGCACCATATTTAATGTGCTGGTAATGAACATTGCACATGTTGAGTGTTTCTTTTCTGTGGATCACTGGCACAAACAAGCTGTGGACACAAAGGGGCATATTTATACTCTGTTTGCACCGAATTAGTGTTTTTTTTTTAACTCTAATTCGGTGCAAACCTAACCCCATATTTATACTTTGGTGCTAGACCCCTCTAGCACCAAATTTATGGAGTTAAGGTCATTTTTTGAAAGTGGAGATCTACCTTGCCTTAATGAGATGCAAGGTAGGCGTTCCCATGCAAAAAATGACTCTATGGCCTTAACGCCATGTGTAGGGGCATATTTATACTCTGCCGCATATTTATACTCTGTGTCATTTTCTTTACTCTAATTCGGTGCAAATCTAACTCCATATTTATACTTTGGTGCTAGACCTATCTAGCACCAAGGCCCTGATTTATACTTTTTTTTCACCGCATTAATGTCATTTTTTGACACAAAAGTCGCGTAAACTTACAAAATATTGGCCCTGATTTATACTTTTTGGTGCAAAACTGCACTAACTCAGTTTTGCACCAAAAGGTTTAGCACCGGCTTGCACCATTTCTGTGCACCAGGCGGGCACCATATTTATGGAATGGTGCAAGTCGGTGCAAAGGGTAGGCTAGAGTTTAAAGAAATGACGTTAGTCGGGTGGGGCTGGCAGTATAGAAGAAGAGGGTTTAGCACCAAAAAATGGCTTTAGGCAGGTTAGAGTAAAAAAAAAAAATGACTAACCAGATTAGCGTCATTTTATGGTGCTAAACCTACCATGCCACATGACTCCTGCCTTAGAAAAGGCAGGAGTCATGCCCACCACCCCAATGACCAGCACAGAGGACAGGGGTACCCTGGGCACGGCCATTGCACCCTGTGCCATGTATGGGGGCCCATTTCAGGGCCCCATATGGCACTTTTGAAAAATAAAATGCACTTACCTGTACTTACCTGGGATGGGGTCCCCCATCCTCGCAGTCCCTCTAGTGTGGCTGGGGGTGCCCCTGGGGCCTAGGGAGGGCACCTCTGGGCTTATTCCATGGTGTTCCACCATGGAAATAGGCCCACAGGTCCCCTAATGCCTGCCCTGACCCAGGTCTTAAAAAATGGGGCAAAGCAAGCTTTGCCCCATTTTTTGACCCCTCCTCCTTCCCTTGCACCATTTTTGCATGGTAGTATAAATATGGCGTTAAGGCCATAGAGTCATTTTTTGCACGGGAACACCTACCTTGCATCTCATTAAGGCAAGGTAGGTTTCCACTTCCAAAAAATTACTTTAACTCCATAAATTTGGCACTAGACGGGTCTAGCACCAAAGTATAAATATGGAGTTAGTTTTGCACTGAATTAGAGTAAAAAAAAAAATGAAGCTAATTCAGTGCAAACAGAGTATAAATATGCCCCTTAGCGTCAAAAAATGATGATAATCTGGTCAGAATAATTTATTTTGACTCAAACCTGCCTAACGTGATTTTTTTTTAAGCTAGCCTACCCTGTGCACCTGCTTGCACCATTCCATAAATATGGTGCCCAGCTGGTGCTAAAAAATGGTGCAAGCCGGTGCAAAACTTTTTGGTGCAAAACTGCGTTAGTGCAGTTTTGCACCAAAAATTATAAATAAGGCCCAAAGCATCTCTGTCAGTTTATGTGGGTAAGAAAGAACGCTGGATTAATTTCACACTGAGGGCCATATATATATTTGGTTTGCACTGAATTAGTGTCATTTTTTTTACGCTAATTCAGCGCAAACCTAACTCCATATTTATACTTTGGCGCTAGACACGGCTAGCGCCACAGTAATGGAGTTTACGTTGTTGTCTGCAGGGGATAACCTATGTTGCGTCAATGAGATGCAAGGAAGAGTTTCCTGTGCACAAAAGGATGATATGGCCTTTATGCCATATTTATCCCCTGTGCTAAAATCCAGCACAGGGGTGTTGGGGGCCTTAAAAAATGGTGCTAAGCTTGCCATTTAATGCCTGATCTGGGCAGGCGTAAGGGAACCTCTAGGCCGATTTCTATGGTCAGAGACCATGGAAATTGTCCACAGGTGTCGTTCCCTGTCACCAGGGACACTCCCACCCACCCCTACCCACACCAGGAGGTCAACTAAGGATGGGGGACCCATCCAAGGTAAGTCCGGGTGAGTATTTTTTATTTTGTTTTGCTAAACACTGCTCGGGCCCTGACTTGGGGCTCCCTGCACGGCGCTGACCCCTGTGGCCATGCCCAGGGGACATTTGTTCCCTGGGCATGGCCATTTGGGTGGTGGGCATGGCTCCTGTCTTTACTGAGACAGGAGCCATGTCCATGGGGCTTTTTAACCAGAAAATGGCACTACACTGCCTAGAGTAAATTGTTTTGCCTCTAAACAGTGTAGTGCCATAATTTGGCACACAAGCACTGCTTCCCCCTATGCCTCCCCGGCCCTTAGCTCAGGATAGTGCCATTCAATAAATATAGCACCTGGACGGCATCTAGGAATGGTGCTAGCCGGCGCTTACTGTTTGACGCAAACCTGTGTTAGTGCAGGCTTGCACCAGAAAGTATAAATTTGGGCCTGAATTGCTTTAATTTATGACTGCAATGTCACATTTATTACGTTGCATCCATTTGTGGATGGCACATCCCTAGCGACCCAATGCAGATCCAAAGCTTCTACGGAGCCTAAATCAATATGTGATATTCTCAGCCACTCATGGCTTTAAAAAAAAAACGATAGCAAAGGATGCACTCTGGAATACTTTTCAAATTGGAAATATGGGATCAAAATTCCCAAGATGGAAAAGAGATTTTACGACGAACGCTAAAACTAGCAGCAGGATTTATTCATGTAATGGATGCACTTGGTAAACAGACATATTAATTGAACTCTGTAAAGGTATCTGGTACAATGTCTTTAATGTGGTAAACTTAAACACAAGCTAAAGCGGCTGCACACCTATAGTGGGTGAGAGAAATAAAGTGCTTCAAAAATACTCCAAACAACCTTTCTTTGTGCTGAAAAATGTCATCATCCATTGTGCAATATTCTGGACTTGTTAAAAGTCTTCATCAGGAAAGAGTGGATTTGTTTGGAAAAGGAAAGTTTATCCCCAGAATAGGTCTCATTAACAGTGTGATATACATTAGCAGTGGATTGAATGCTGAAATCTCTTTGTCAGCTCTACGACGAAGTTACTCACATCTTTTGGTATGCCAACCCTTCTGGTCTACAGGCAGCACAGATTTTCCAGACCAGACGGAGGCCTAATAATATCACTGAATTAAAAGCCTTCGAAGAGTTTTACAAGATACACAGGTGGGCACACTGCAGCAAGCACAGATCAACTTCAGTGGCGACTTGAACATTTGGCCAAAGGAGCCTTTACTTCCATTACCTGGTTTGGCTTCTCCTAAAGCCCAAGTAATCCTGGTTATTTTCTTTTAAATCCAAATGATATTAATTAAGAAAACATTATTACAGAGCACTCTAAGAAAACTGGTCGCACATAGCCTGAATGAAAAAATCCACAAAAAGAAATTCAGAAAGTCTCCGCAATATTCATCGATGTGCCTTGTAATATTTTAATTCAAGCAGCTCATTCTCTTTATTCCACGAATTCCTTCGGGCATGATGTGTGAACCAGAATTTCCTTAGAAGTCCTCTGCCTAATATTAAGATATATGAGAGGACTGCCTTTTTTATTTTTTATGAAAAATGTCTTATATGTCCAACCATTTATCTAATGGGAAACTTTAACCAATTGATATTGCTCTCCAGGTTTGTGCGCTTGAGGGGACTCACTGTAAGCACCGAGATGCTAAAATTCTATTGTCATACATTTTTAAGCAGTTTCCCAGCCAGGTGTTTTTAGAAAGGTTCTGTCAGCATCTTTAATAACTTAATTCTGTTTCACGTTCTTCATTGGTGGAGCTCTGTTGTTACTCATTCCCCACTGCAATTGATTATGCTTGTGGGGGGAGGAAGTGGGGTGTGTGTTCGTGTGTGTGTGTGTGTGTGAGAGAGAGAGAGAGAGAGAGATAATTAACAAAATCATTGTTACTGAAGCCTAGTATATCTTTGCTGCTCAATTGAAATATTCCCATAAATTCAGTAGCAGCTGCTGCCAGAAATTTGTGGGGGGCAGCGCGTGCCGTGGACGTTGCAATAAAAAAAAAAAAAAAAGTACTTGCCGCCTCTGTGTTCCACCCCTCCAGTCGCCTCTCGTCTTCTTCCTCCCTCCCAACCCAATCCTGATGCTTCTTTCATGCTATTATCAGCATGAGAGAAGCACTGGAATTGGCCTGAGTTGGCAAAAATGCCACTCAGGGAGGGAGTGGGACACTGCGCTTGTTCTTAGTGGGCATGTGCAGACAGCCGGCCAAACTGACATGCTCACTTAGAAGCACACCACCACTCCTCCACTCGTTGACGTGGAGGATGCTGGCCCCCCTCCCCACCTTATGAAAGCTGAAAAATAAACAGATAATAATATACTCTTTATTATCCCTTTATTTTCTGCTTTCAGCAGTGGGGCAGCGCTCCTCGGCCATCATGGAGGCGCGGCCCCTGCATAAATTATAGTGTAATCAATAAGCCAATCAAGTGCTCATCAAAGGGAAGTAGGGCCTTCTATAGAGATTGGTGAGTTTCACTTCCACTTTATTTAGAAAGCCTTGTGGTATAATGCACTAAAAAGTGAAAGCAAAATACTCATTGCTTTTTGGTGTGCCTATTTGTTTTGTTTTGTCCCCTACTCTTAAATGCCTAGTCTTAAAATGCTTTGTGCACAATATTGCGACTTCTGCTGTAACTTGGACTTATTATTTAAATCACTAAAACAAATTCAGGAGTCTGTATTTGAAAAATCTTTTCCGTTTTGCTTTGCTCGCACCATATTTGTATGAGCTAACTAAAGAACTTGTATTAATGTATACGTGCAATATACATGGAAAAATGCAGGAATTTGCTTCACTGTGTTTTCTCATTGAGAGAAGTGCACTTTATAATCCATTGGTTCCTTAATAGTAAGAACTTCAGTTATAACACTCTATTCATCAAAGACTGATTAAATTAACATTGTTTCAACTTCAACTGACAGTATAAAATTGAAAAACAATTTATATTGATTTGCTTATCCGGTAAGGTTAGCGATTTTCCACCGTTACTGATGGTCCTGTAATTGCAGTGAGTTCGCTGATTTCTATTGCGCATAATATTCAGGCTTACCGTCATTGCCATTTTAAAATCAAATGAAAGAGATTTTTTTTTTAAAAAACAAGTGTTTTACTCTGAGGCCAATTAAGTGGGGGCACCATTACCATGGAAGTACACGTAGATTTACATTGTCATGCTTTGACCTGGAACTTTACCATTCCTACAGCTTTTCCAAGTAAATGTTAAAAGTCATAAATTAGATTTATGAAAAGCTATGGAACAATAATTGAACCATGTAAATAAAGCAGCTATAATTATATTACCACTAGAATGAATAATGGTACTACTATTACTAATAATACACTTCGACTGTTCTTTTACTAAGAACTACTGTTATTATTATTATTCGTATTATTATTACCATCATCACTGCAATATTTTACACCTGACAAAGTGAAAAGAAAATGCACACGTTCCCATTTCGCCATAAACTACAATGTTCTTATCCTAAACCAATTTGATAACACATTCAAAATGGCAATTATTTTCAAACAACTGTTGTTACATGGAGCCTTCCTCAAATATGATAGAGCATTCTCCGTGTTCTTCGAGTGCAGGCCAGGGGCGGCTCCTTCGCTAAGGCGGAGGAGCATTGCCCCACTGCTTTCAAGCTGCAGGACAAGGGAAAATAAAATTATAATAAAGCGTGTTTATCATTTTATTGGGTGTGGCTGGGCTGGAGGGGGAGTTTTACGTGCACAATAAGTGTGCATGTCTGTTTGGCCGGCCGTGTTCAGCCGGGAACACAGACATGCACACTTTACATTTCTTGACCTGGCTGTATTGAACAGCCGGGAGGAGAAAGTGCACAGGGCTTCACTCCCACTGTGAGCGCCGAAGCAGGGCACCACACCAATCACAGCGCTGCTGTCATGCTGGTGAGAGCAATGTCGTGATTGGCTGGGCACTTGTGTGCTGCCAGGAAGAGGACGCAGGAGGCACAAACAAGTCCCCGGAAGAAAGAGGTAATTGTTTTATTTATTTATTTATTTTTTATTATTATTTTTACTGCTTTATTATTTCCCCCCACCACCCAGCCACCCCCATTCAGTGATAGCTGCCACTAGTACAGGCTCAAGTAAACAAGGGCTTTTGCTTCCCTTGAAACTACAGTTTAATGTAACAGGAAACATATTGTCAATGTAAAGACACATTTCTTTACCTGCTTCCTCAAATTTCATGTGCTTATGTGATCAGTCAACAAGGATCAAAAATGTCAGGCACACACCAATAGATGTAAAATAAATATTAGGTAATAAATGCTTTACTGACATATGCCTCAATCATATTATTGACAACGGTCTTTAAATTAGAGTCTCAGTACAGTGCAGTTAAAAATACATATGAAAATATATTACAACATTAAAGTACACAAAAAAGTAACAAAATCAAGGCTTGAGCACATTGTCAATACTGATAAGGTCCCCAGTTTGACAATTGGAAAGTAGACCAAGGGGATATGGTTTCTTTGGTGTTGGTTGTGACACAAACTGGTACATTAGGGTCTCTTGAGTGTGTTGTGCCCCTGGCTGCAGATAAAGGGACCAAACACTGTTTATATACCAATATGAACACTGCAATGCCATCCTTCTGATCTGCTCTAAGGGCCTCATTTAGAAGAAACGGGCACATCATGATTGATAAGCCAGTTTTCTTGCACCACCCTGCGCCTCGTGGTGCTAAACCGTAGCATTGCTGAACTAGCATCAAAATTTTGATGCTAGTACTGCAATGCTGGGGGGAGCTATTAAAAACAGCAGTGTCGCTTTAACGCCCTCTCAGAGCAAGCGATAATAAAATTACACTGTGACAGCACAGAATGGCACAGTGGAATCTTGTAGATTTCACTGCACCATTTCTGCGGCCCCTTTTGTGGGGGAATGCCTACCTTCCACATATTATGGCTGGTGCAGGTATAATGTGGGGCAAGGGTTTACAAACTGGCGCAATGATACCATTGCACCAGTTTGTAAATATGGCATGAGGTGGGGGACTGTTCTACGCTACCATAGAGTAAAACAAAAATAAGACAATGGCGGTGACAAGGGGCTTGTAAATGAGTCCCTCTGGGCCTCATTAGAAGAAATGGACTCATCGTGATCGATGCACCTGTTTTCTTGTGCTACCCTGCACTACCTAACATTGCCCTGGGAGAACTGTATTTATAGTACAGTGCTCCATGGCACACAGTGTTCACAGCTGCATCAGAAATTTTTACACTGTTGTGGCGCTAAACCGTAGAATTGCTGGGCTAGCATCAAAATTTTGCTAGTCCAGCACTGATAGGGGAGCCCAATTGCTAACAGCACAGCATCACTTTAACACCTGCTGTTAGAAATGGTGTCTTTAGTTGGCAGTCAGTTTATACCCTGCCCAAGTAGGGACCCTCACTCTAGTCAGGGTAAGCGAGATACATAGCTCAGATAACCCCTTCTCACCCCCTTTTTAGCTTGGCACAAGCAGTCAGGCTTATCTCAGAGGCGATGTGTCAAGTATTTGCACAAACAAATACAGAAACACAGTGAAAAAACACAAAAGGACTCCACACCAGTTTAGAAACATAGCCAATATTTATATAAATCAAACAAGACCAAAACAACAAACATTGAACATACAGAAGTAAAGATATTGCATTTTAAAGTTTAAAAAAGAGTCTCAAACCATAAGAATCAATGGGTGTTTTGTTTTAGCACAAAATATCAAAAATAAAGCCACAGGGACTAGGGTGCATCAGAAAAGTAAGCAATGCATCAATTCTTTAATAACAAGTGAGCCAGTGCATCGATTCTTTCTTTGCAGGGAAGAGATGCGTTGATTTCTGAACAGGTGTCCAGGGATGAAGCATGGAAAATCCAGACAAATGGTAATAATGAAGCCATGCTGAACTGGCGATGCATTGATTTCTGCAGCCTTGAGGCAGGTGCTGCATCAATTTTACAGCCATGAAGTGGGTGCTGTGTCAATTTTACAGCCACAATGATCGTACTGCATCAATTTTTCTGCTGCTCAGCTCCAGTGTGTAGATTATCATTCAGGTATTACCAGGCCCAGGGAATGGAGTGGTATCACTTGGAAAATCAGGGGCCTCAGCAAGAGAGCCCAGGTGCTGGCAGATAAAGTCTTTGATATCCCTGAGGCTTCCTAACAGGAGGCAAGCTCAGTCCAAGACCTTGGAGAAACTTCACAAGCAGGATACACAACAAAGTCCAGTCTTTGTTCTCTCAAAGGAAGAAGCAGCAACTACAGGCCAACCCAGAAAGGGGCAGTACACCTCCTTTCAGCTCTTCTCCTTGGTAGAGGTTGCTCTTGATCCAGAAGTGTTCTAAAGTTGTGGGGTCCGCAGTCCAATACTTATATTAATTTCTGCCTTTGAAGTAGGCAAAGTTCAAAGGAAAGTCTTTGCAGTGGACAAGACCCTGCCCCTTCCTTGCCCTGCCCTAGCAATACTCTATGGGGTTTGAGACTGCATTGTGTGAGGTCAGGCACAGCCCTTTGAAGCGCAGGTGTCAGCTCCTCCTTTCCACTCTAGCCTAGAAAGACCCATAGGGATATGCAGCCCACACCTCAGCTCCCTTTGTGTTACTGTCTAGAGTGAATACACAAACAGCCCACGTGTCAATCTGACCCAGATGTCTGACCCAGATTCAGTAGCCAAGCAGAGGCACAGACAGAATGGTTAAACAAGAAAATGCCCACTTCCTGAAAATGGCATATTCAAACTCACAATCAAAGAAACAACTTTACCAAAAGATGTATTTTTAAATTGTGAGTTCAGAGACCCCATACTCCATATCATTATCTGCCCCCCGTGGGAAATTACAATGAAAAGGTATTTAAAGGTAATACCCATTTTAACCTATGGGAGAGATAGGCAATAGTGAAAAACAAATTTGGCTGTGTTTTTCTTCCAGGACATGTAAAACACACCAGTACATGCCCTACCTTTTAAATACACTGCACCCTGCCCATGTGGCTGCCTTGGGCCTACCTTAGGGGTGACGTACATGTAGTATAATGGAAGGTTCAGGCCTGGCAAGTGGGTGCACTTGCCAGGTCAAACTAGTAGTTCCAAACTGCCCAGACAGACACTGCAGTGGCAGGTCTGAGACATGTTCACAGGGCTACTCATGTGGGTGGCACAATCAGCACTGCAGGCCCACTAGTATCATTTGATTTACAGGCCCTGGGTTCGTCTAGTGCACTTTACTAGGGACTTACTAGTAAATCAAAAATGTCAATCACGGATAACCAATCATAATCACAATATAGCTAGAGAGCACTTGCTCTTAAGCACTGGTCAGCAGTGGTAAAGTGCCCAGAGTACCTGAAGCAGCAAAAACGAAATCCAACACATAGTCAAAAATAGAGGAAGCAGAGACAAAAAGACAGGAGAAAGCATACCAAGGATGCTAGGTATAACACCTGCTCTAAGCATTAAAAAACGTATGCTGTGACGGCGCAGAATGGCACTATTAAATTCTGTAGATTTCACTGCACCATTTCTCCTGCACTTTTTCTGGGGGAATGCCTACCTTGCACACACTATACCTGGTGCAGGTATAATCTGGTGCAAGGCCTTACAAACAGGTGCAATGGTACCATTGCACCAGTTTGTAAATGTAGTGCTGTGGGGGGGACTGTTTGCGCTGCTGTAGCATCAAAAAAAGTGATGCTACGGTGGCGCAAGGGGCTTGTAAGGGCCCCCCTAAGTCTGTTCTTAAACATAATGATGAGAAGCAAAAATTGAAAGGGTACATCACTTTAGAAGTTCTATGTGCATCCTAGAGGATTTCTTAAATATGTTTTTTTCCATCATGTTTTCACATGAACATTATTTAGTTTGTAATGTAGTAATTAAAAAATACAGTTTTCATCAACTTCTCTGGCAAGCCAAGCTGGAAGAGAACTATACTGACCCCCTTTCATATTTCTTCATAAAAAAGAACAAAGGTAACCACACCTGGCTAATCAGGAACTAGAGGCATGGGTATCCTCTATGAAACATATTCAATTAGTTATAAACAAGAGAATAGAACTCATTGCAGCTGCAAACTAACCAAAAACAAAAAGGTACTTAACACAGTTTATTCACATAAAGAAAGTTAAGATAATTAAATTAGGACACAGGAACTGTTAGAAATCGAGTTTCTGGTTGGCAGAGGTATAAACCCTGTCCAACCTGGAATCACATCATTAGACCAGGTAATTCACAAACACAATCCAAGTTATGGATAGCTTGGCACAGAGCAGTCAGACTTAACTTGAGAGGCAATGTGTTAAGTATTTATGCAGCACTTCAAGTAATGAAACATTGAAAACACTACACAAAAAGATACCACACCTAGTTAGAAAAATAGAGTGTAATTTATTAATAAAACAAGACCAAAATGACAAAATCCAATAAGTGAAACTTGAGATGAATTTTTGAAGAATAAACTGTAAAATAACATTTAGAAACAAGAAGCACCAACCGAGGACAACTGGTCTAGACAAAGTCAAGACTTCAGGCCAACGGCAATGGAGTGTGGGCCAGCTACAGGGACCCAGTGAGGCCCACTGAACTGAAGTACCTTAATCCTGGTTGTGTCAACTGGGAAGCAGACTGAAGCAATGAGTTAGTGTTAATCCCAGCAATGGAAGCAATGCGTCGATCATTACCACGCAGTGGCGAAGATGCAAATAATTTTTCCACGCAACAGCGGCGATGGGTCAGGTCCAAGATGCAGCATTTCTGAAGGTGATGAGCTGTAGTCGATTCACACTGGTGAGGACATGCGTTGACTCCAATCCACGGAATACGGTGGATGCGTCAGCTCCAATCCATGCAAGAGGAGTGATGAGCCAGTTGCTATCAGCGCAGTACTAGCAATGCATTGACTAGACTGGAGCAGCACTTTGTTCCCACTTCCAAGGGCCCAGGACTAGGGTGACACCACTTGGCAGGAGTCCAGGTGATGTAGCATGTGAGTTGAAAGTATTTTGTGTTCCTGAGACTTCAGAAAACAGGAAGTAAGCCAGCAAGCCCTTATATTCACTTTGATTCTGGGTTGGAGAGATGCAGGTCCAGATCTTCTCACTGCAGGGTAGTAGGGCAGCAGGCAGCAGGTCAACATAGCAGAGCAGGAATCCAGCATAGTAGCAGTCCAACAGAGTGGCAGTGCTTGTGGCAGCACAGCAGTTCTTCCTGGCAGAGTATCCACAGGTTCAAGAGTGTACTGAGTAGGTTGTGTCTGAGATCCACTACTTATACCCAGTTGTGCCTTAGAAGAGACTTCAAAGAGAGGCCTTAAAAGTGCACAGAGTCTCTGCCCTCCATGTCCTAGCTACCGACTCACTACAGGAAGGTATGCAATGCTTTTTGTGGGGACAGGACACAGCATATTCAGGTGTAATTGCCAGCTTCTTCCTCCTATCCTTCCCAGGATGGCCCATCAGGCTGTAGCCAGGCCACCAATCACACCTAAGCTCTATTTTTGTGTGGTTGCCTGGAGGGAATGCACAAAGCTCAGCTCTCACCCACCCCAGACAATTATTAAGAGGCAGGCAGAAGGCTCCAAATGGTTAAAGTTAGAAAATGCCTACTTTCTAAAAGTGGCATTTTCAGAATTGCAATTTAAAATCCAACTTCACTATAAGTCATGACTTTAAATAGTGATTCCAGAGACACAAAACGTGGGTGTCCCATCTCTTCCCAAATGGAAACTACACAAATTAAATCTAATAAATGAATCCCAATCCTATAGGAAAGATCAGCCTTACAGTAGTGAAAAATTAACGTAACAGTTTTTCACTTCTAGGAAATGTGCATGCCCTACTTATTGTATACAATGCACCCTGCCCCTGGGCTGTCCTGCACATGCCTCAGGGGTGACTTACATATATTAAAAAGGAAGGTTTTGGCATGACAAAAGGGTTAACTTGCCAGGTCAGCATGGCAGTTCAAAACCGCATACACAGTCTCTGTAATGGCAGGTCTGAGACATGTTGATGGGCTATTTCAGTGGGGTGCTCAATCAGTGCTGCAGGCCCATTAGCAGCATCTAATTGACAGGCCTGGGGCACCAGTTGTGCACTTTACTAGGGACTAAGGGCCATATTTATACTTTTTGACGCAAAACTGCGCCAACGCAGTTTTGCGCCAAAAAAATTAGCGCCGGCTAACGCCATTCTGAAGCGCCATGCGGGCGCCGTATTTATTCAATGACGTTAGCCGGCGTTAGCCGCCGGCGCTGTCTGGTGTGCGTTAAAAAAAACGACGTACACCAGGCAGCGCTGGCGTAGGGGGAAAATGTCTTAGCAAAGACAGGAGTCATGCCCCCTTGCCCAATGGCCATGCCCAAGGGACTTCTGTCCCCTGGGCATGGTCATTGGGCATAGTGGCATGTAGGGGGGCACAAATCAGGCCCCCCTATGCCCCCCAAAAAATAAAAAAAATACTTACCTGGACTTACCTTAATGTCCCTGGGGTGGGTCCCTCCATCCTTGGGTGTCCTCCTAGGGTGGGCAAGGGTGGCAGGGGGTGTCCCTGGGGGCAGGGGAGGGCACCTCTGGGCTCATTCTGAGCCCACAGGTCCCTTAACGCCTGCCCTGACCCAGGCGCTAAAATCCGGCGCTAATGCAGGTTTTTTAGACCCGCCCACTCCCGGGCGTCATTTTTGCCCGGGAGTATAAATACGACGCATATGCATCGGAGTCATTTTTTAAGACGGGAACACCTACCTTGCATATCATTAACGCAAGGAAGGTGTTCATGCAAAAAAATTACGCTAACTCCATGAACTTTGGCGCTAGACGCGTCTAACGCCAAAGTATAAATATGGAGTTAGTTTTGCGTCGAATTTGCGTCGAAAAAAACGACGCAAATTCGGCGCAAATGGAGTATAAATATGCCCCTAAGTACATTAAATATACCAATTGTTGATAAGCCACTGTTACCATGTTTTAAGTAGGGTGAGCAGATTTCTCTGAATTTACTCAGTGGAATTCTGTGGAGTTACATAAAGACTTGGGCCTTCATTACAACCCTGGCCCGCCAACATACTGCTGCAGCCGCGGAATTCCGCTACAGGTATTACGACCCACAACTCAGAATCCGCCACAATACAGACACCCACACAAGTCTGCCACACCAAAGGTCAGTCATAAACTGGCGATGCCAAAACCAACACCGTCACACAAAAAAGAATATGCCCACGAATCAACGCGGCGGACTTTCAACCGCGGTAAACCATTGGCAGTACACACCGCCGCACTCAAAATACACACACATTTACAAAACACAACCATATTGAACAATTCAAAATACACACACCTGATACACATACACACACCACACCCACAACACCCACAACACAATAAAATACACACTCACGTTACCCACAAACCCTTAGTACCAGAAATTTAAAGCAGGCCAGAGAGATACACTACCTTAAATAACAGCAGCATCCACAGACACACAACACCATGACTTACACAACATCCAAGCACCTCAAACAACACACACCAATACATCCCCTCACACATCACAACAGACAACACCTCACACATCACCCACACCACATCATGGCACCTCAACGACATGGGGTCTGAGGAGGAGCTCAGGGTTATAGTGGAGGAAATCATCCGGGTAGAGCCACAGCTATTCGGTTCACAGGTGCAGCAGACATCCATTGCAAGGAAGATGGAGCTATGGCGGAGAATTGTCGACAGGGTCAATGCAGTGGGACAGCATCCAAGAACATGGGATGACACCAGGAAGAGGTGGAACGACCTACGGGAGAAGGTGCTTTCCGTGGTCTCCAGACACCAGATTGCAGTACAGAGGACTGGTAGTGGACCCCCACCTCCTCCCCCACACCTAGCAACATTGGAGGAGCAAGTCTTGGCAATTCTGCATCCTAAAGGCCTCGCAGGAGTAGCAGGAGGACTGGACTCTGGTAAGGCAAATCTTTATTACCTTATCACCCCCACCCCACCTGCATGCCATCACATACCCCACCCTTACCCTCACACCCTTCACCCCAACAACCCACAGATTTCTCCACCAACACAACCCACACATCACAAAAACAAGCCCTGCATGTAACACCAAGGCATGGACCCCCATCACCAAAGCACGTCCAGTACAAATACCCACACAGACCCCAAACCAACTATCACACAAGGTCCAAGCCAAGAATGCAAGCACTGGAGTAGAGGGTCACCACCCATTGCACACAATGGCACACACAGATACAATAATTATGCTTTTACACCCCAACAGGACCCCTACCCAACGTCACTGGACGGGAGGTGCCAGACATATCCAGTCCCCCAGAGAAGAGACCCACAGTGATGACAGCAGCTCTGCATGCCTGGATCAAGATGTGCAGCCCGGCCCATTAGGGACCTCGGAACAGTTGGTCCCCCTGACACAGTCACAAGCCACCACAGAGCCTCCCCCCTCAGGAAACACCAGCACAGCACCCACCCAGCAGGCCCATCCCTCTGTCCCCAGGACACGTCAATCAGCAGTGTGTCCACCACTACAGGGAACCCAGGCAACCCCACCAACCCAAGAAAATCAGGTACCTGGCAGTGGGCACACGGTTCAGGGGACAGAGGCACAGGACAACAGGGAAGCTGGGAGGACTGCTGTGCGACAGGGGGAGGGCAGGCCCAGGGAACCCACTCTCCATGAGGCACTCTCCAACATCATTGGAGCTTACCATCATTCCCAGGAGACGATAGCAACGGTACTGGCCAAGTTTCAGGAGACCCAGCAGCTGCAGGAGGAACACTACCTTGGGATCAGGGAGGACTTGAAGTCCATTAACAACACCCTGGTCACCATTGCAGGGGTGCTCCAAGACCTTGTCAACACCAGGAGGGACACAGTGGCACAACAAGCGGCCCCTGACACTAGCCTGGACGATGAACAGCTAGTGGACAGGAGGCACCGCCACAGGAACACGACACCAGCACCCCACCCCCTGCAGATGGAGAACTACCCCGCAAAAGGTCCCTGAGATCCAGGAACACGACAGAGAACATTGCCAAGACCACTGCCACCAAATGAGACCCCCCTGAATGTCACCCTTCTGTCCCACTTTGTCACCCTGTCAATCCTTAAACTGCAATTGCTCCACTTCCTATGCCCCTTTGGACAATGCACCTGTGAAACAAATAGACTGGACTCTGCCATGGACATTCCTCCACCATCCCCCCAGCCAGTTTTACAACCCCCTCCACTTAATTGCACAGAAATAAACACACTTCAATCACAAAACAATCTGGAGTCAGTCTGTGCTTTCACAAATGTGTAATTGCAATAACCATGGAATATAGCAATGTCAATTTACTTGTGCACATACCAATGTAACACAGCTGTAGGCCAGGAGGAAACATAGCAGAGGGCACAAAGTGGGACCCAGATCTGTGAAATGGAAAGCCAAAGTGACAAGTCAGGGTCCATACACTTAGTGAAAATGACAGACTTATGCTAGCTCCAACAATTGAATGAGATGTGGGAGGCAGTGACATCTTCTTACCTGTGTCTCACTGGAAGTATTGCATGACTATGTTCTTTCTGTTGTCGATATCCTCTTCTTCTGCCTCCTCTTCTTCACTGTCCACAGGCTCCACAGCTGCCACAAGACCACCATCTGGCCCATCCTCCTGCAGAAAAGGCACCTGCCGTCGAAAAGCCAGGTTGTGCAGCATACAGCAGGACACGATGATCTGGCACACCTTCTTTGGTGAGTAGTAGAGGGAACCACCTGTCAGATGGAGGCAGTAGAATCTGGCCTTCAGGAGGCCGAAGATGCGTTTGATCACCCTCCTAGTTCGCCCCTGAGCCTCATTGTAGCGTTCCTCTGCCCTTGTCCTGGGATTCCTCACTGGGGTCAGTAGCCATGACAGGTTGGGGTAACCAGAGTCACCTGCAAATATCGAGGGACAACTGTTAGACACACACTACCCCTTAGGGACAACCCTATACCCAGACACCTATTCAAACTGTATTGCGTCCTTGGCCTCAGCTATTATCCACACACTGTGCCTCTGGAGTTGCCCCATCACATAAGGGATGCTGCTATTCCTCAAAATGTCAGCGTCATGCACTGAGCCAGGAAACTTGGCATTCACATTGGAGATGTACTGGTCTGCCAAACACATCATCTGCACATTCATCGAATGGTAGCTCTTCCGGTTTCTGTACACCTGTTCACTCCTGCGTGGGGTATTAATGCCACATGTGTCTCATCAATGGCACCAATGATGTTGGGGATATGTCCCAGGGCAAAAAAGTCACCTTTCACTGTGGGCAAATCCTCCACCATAGGGAACACGATGCAGCTGCGCATGTGTTTAAGCAGGGCAGACAACACTCTGGACAACACGTTAGAGAACATTGGCTGGGACATCCCTGATGCAATGGCCACTGTTGTTTGAAAGGAACCACTTGCCAGGAAATGGGGTAGTGACAGGACCTGCACTAGAGGGGGTATCCCAGTGGGATGCGGATAGCTGACATCAGGTCTGGCTCCAACTGGGCACACAGTTCCTGGATTGTTGCATGATCAAGTCTGCATGTGACTATGATGTGTCTCTCTTCCATTGTCGACAGGTCCACCAGGGGTCTGTACACCGGAGGATGCCGCCATCTCATCACCTGCCCCAGCAGACGTGCCCTATGGAGGAGAACAGCGAGCAGAGAGTCAGCCAACACTGAGGTATTTGCTGAAAATGTATTAATCCGCAATGTGCCTGTAACTGTGTGTATTCCAGGCCAAGATAGGTGTGAAGCAGTTATTATTAATGCCATGTGGCCCCCTGAAATGGTGGCTGCCTGACCTGTAAGGTGGGACAAGGGGATATGAGGTAACTGCGCTGGCTTTGTACACCGTCCCGGTGGGCGGTCGAAGACCGCAGCCCAATTCAGCATTGGTTAAGATTGGACCCTATGGGTCCCAGGAGCCAATGACGATGTACGCCGGTGGTGACCGTACGCACGGCAGCAGCAGTGACCGCCATTTTCTGTCTGTTCACTCACTTGATACCTGACCTTCAACAGGAGAGGACCTACACTGCAAGTGCTACTGTGACCTGTGTCTGGAAGAGACGATGGCTACAGTGTCTGGGGAAAGGGCCCCTGCCTTCACTTCAGAGGAGTTTGAGAAACTAGTGGATGGGGACCTCCCCCAGTACACGCAACTGTACGGTCCTCCAGAAAAACAGGTGAGTACACTGTTAGCATGCCGAATGGGCAATGCCTCCTTTGAGTGGTGTGACAGGAAGGAACATGGGGAGGGAGCTGAGGCCTACATGTGCGGATGCTGAGTGTATGTGGGTCATGGCATGGGTGGGAACTGGTGGGCAATGAGCATGACGGTCGGTCCGGCCAGGTGAGTAATGTCCTTTCCCCCTGTACCATTCCTCTAGGTCAGCGCCCACCAGAAGAAGGCTATTTGGCGTGCCATCGCCAAGGACGTCCGGACCCTGTGGGTCTACCACAGACGGAGAACCCACTGCCATAAAAGATGGGAGGACCTGCACCGCTGGAACAAGAAGACGGCGGAGGCCCAGCTGGGGATTGCCTCCCAACATGGAAGGGGTGACCGTCGCACCATGACCCCCCTGATGTTCCGGATCCTGGCGGTGACCTATCTGGAGTTGGATGGGCGTTTGAGGGCATCACAGCAGCCACTAGGGAGGAGTACACTCTCATTCAGCTGACTCTGCGAGCATTACGAGGTGTCTGGGCGGGGAGGTGGGCAGTGGGTTCCCCTAGGCCAGGGCGATCTTGGTAGGCAAGGTCCCTTGTGAGGCAGGCTATGTGGCACCCCAACCCCACGAGTGGTAAGAGCCATCTACACCTAGCCAGGCTCCTGTGACTTCCAGGTGTGCAGCAATTGGGCTTAGGCCTCATACCCCATGGTCATGTGAAAAATCTAGGAACTGTAAGTGCATGGTGTAGTGCAGAGGGCTGCTCACTGTCTGTTGTGTCCACCAATGGTAGTGGTGTTGCATGCACTGAACATGTCTTTCTTCTGTCTCCCCCCCCCTTTTGTGGTCTCCCTGTTCTTGTGTGCAATAGCCTCATCAGGCGGAGGAGCATTGGCACCGGAGCAGGAGGGAGCTGCATCCCACTTGGCCCTGGAGGGTGAAGCAATGGAGTCTGAAGCCACCAGTGGCATGAAGGGCGAGGGGAGCTCCATGACGGGGACAGGAGCAGAGACCAGCGACAGCGACTCCTCCTCTGATGGGAGCTCCCTTGCGGTGGCCGGTCCCTCTGTGCCCACCGCATCAACAGGTACAGCCGCCACCCCCCTACCAGCACCGCCCTCCCAGCAGCCTCTCAGCGTGTGTCCTGTACCCGCTCCCCCAAGAGGGTGGGCATCTCCTTCGCCCCAGGCACCTCAGGCCCTGCCCAAGTCAGCCCTGCTGCCCTCAGTGAGGAGGCTATTGACCTCCTGAGATCCCTCACTGTTGGACAGTCTACCATTGTGAATGCCATCCAGTGTGTTGAGAGGCATTTCCAACAAACAAATGCATACTTGGAGGGCAATCATTCTGGCCAGGCAGCCCAACAAAGAGCATTTCAGGCTCTGGCCTCAGCACTGATGGCAGCCATTGTCCCTGTGTCCAGACTCCCCCCTCCATCCTCCTCCACCCAAACCCAATCCCCTGTACCTCAGCCTATCCCAAGCACACCATCAGACCAGCATGCACACTCATCAACACACAAGAGTGGCTCAGGCAAACATAAGCACCACACATCCCACAGGCACTCACACAAGCACCATACCCATGCACACATACCAACATCCACTTCCTCCACTGTGTCCCCCTCCTCCACGTCTCCCTCCTCCTTCCCAGTCTTGTCTCCACTCACCCCTGCATTCACTACATCCACAGCCACTGCCTCCATCACCAGCAAGCCCATCACCACACACCGCTCACGTGCAATCACCACCCCCACAACCATTCACAGATCCCCAGTGTCCTCTCCCAGTGTGTCAGTGAGCCCTCCTCCCAAAGTACACAAATGCAGGCACACACCCACCCAACAGCCATCCACCTCACAACAGCCTCCAGCCCATGCACCTTCACCCAAATTCAGCAGATGTACACCTCCTACAACCACTACCTCTTCCTCCAGTCCCAAACCCCCTCCATCTACCCGTCCCAGTGTGTCTAAAAAACTTTTCCTGGCTAACATTGACCTCTTCCCTACACCCCCCTCCCGTCCTTCACCTACGGCCAGGCTTTCCAGGTCCCAGCCCAGGACCTCAGCCACCACATCCCCAGGCACAGTGGTGCCAGCAACTCCGGGGTCATCGAGTGCACCACCCATCAGGGCTGCCAGTGTGCCACGTAGCGAGGGCAAGGACATTCCTCCACCTGCCAAGGTGAAAAAGGTGCCCACATCCCGGAGGGAGAAGCCGAAACTACCAGCCACCAAGGGCTCAGAGAAAATGAAAGGGGATATTGGCAAGACAACTGCACCACCGTCAAAGGTGGGGAAGAGCCAAAAACAGAAGGGCAGGTCAGGAGAGGGCATGGTGGCACCGACTGAGGGAACAGTGTCACACCTTCTGTCCACGTCCACGCCAACCTGTACAGCGGCGCACACTGCTAGCTGCACCACCACCTATACCGCCACCTGCACCGCCACCTGCACTGCCACCTGCACTGCGTCCTGCACTGCCTCCGACACGTCTACAGCCGCTGCGACAGTCCCCAGCCTTTTCCACGGTGGGCAGCCGTCCGAGGATGCAGGAGACATCCTGCTTTCTCCCTAGCAGGTGGTGACCCATGCACCGCTGCCAGCCCCGCCGCCACAGACACCGCCGCAAGCACCGCTGCCACAGACACCGCCGCACGAACTGCCTGCGGTCCCGCGACGTCCTCGGACAGTGGCACCACCGCTGACATTGCTACCATCCCCAGTGGTCAATCGTCCGAGGATGGAGGAGAGTTCCAGGACCCTGGGCAGGTTCCATGAAGCATTACTGTCATCACTGTTGGCACCTGCAGGTGGAAGGCGAAGCCGAAGCCGTGTGGGGCATGTCGCTGCCTCCATGACGTATCATGCTACCTGTACCTCACCTACGTCGTGCCACGCACACTCAGGTGAGTAAATTGTACCAGCCACACTGCACCTGAATCACTCTGGCCACAAG
Source organism: Pleurodeles waltl (assembly GCF_031143425.1). NCBI lineage: Eukaryota > Metazoa > Chordata > Amphibia > Caudata > Salamandridae > Pleurodeles > Pleurodeles waltl. The sequence continues at coordinate 689,435,298 of NC_090442.1, forward strand.
GCCCCCTCCAGAACCAGTGGAGTATCACATCCACTACCTCAGTCCTTGGCAGGATGAAGCACTCTGGGGGCAAGGCCCCTCCAGAACCAGTGATGTATCACATCCACTACCTCAGTCCTTGACAGGATGAAGCACTTGGGCACAAGGCCCCCTCCAGAACCAGTGGAGACTGTTATCCACTTGAGAAACTGTGGCTTTGCACTCCCCAGGATAATGCAGTGGGCAACCCACCCACTGGAGAGACTTGAGAGACTGTGGCTTTGCACTCCCCTTGATAAAGCAGTGGGCAACCCACCCACTGGAGAGACTGGAGAGACTGTGGCTTTGAACTCCCCCTGATAATGCAGTTGGCAAACCTCCCACTTGTGAGACTTGAGAGACTGTGGCTTTGCACTCCCCAGGATAAAGCAGTTGGCAACCCACCCACTGGAAAGACTTGAGAGACTGTGGCTTTGCACTCCCCAGGATAATGCAGTGGGCAAAGCACCCACTTGAGAGACTTGAGAGACTGTGGCTTTGCACTCCCCAGGATAAAGCAGTGGGCAACCCACCCACTGGAGAGACTTGAGAGACTGTGGCTTTGCACTCCCCAGGATACATCAATGGGCATGGAGCCCCCTCGTGCAGCAGTGGCATTGTGCGTTCATCTGGCTGAGGTGCCCCCCTCCTCCTCCCCCTGAAGTGCCTGTTTCATTTCGATCTGTTGCCCCTGCAGTGTTCTCTCCGTTTCCAGTCAGTTATCTAGTATGGGCTTCGCCCACGCATTTTGGGCCCAGTGGTCCACAGACAATGATTGGTGCATGTAGGAGGCTGGCCTGGCTTGTAGTGGGTACCAGAGGTACTTACACCTTGTGCCAGGTCCAGTTATCCCTTATTAGTGTAGAAGAGGTGTTTCTAGCAGCTTAGGCTGATAGAAGGTAGCTATGGCAAAGAAGCTTAGGCTGAACTAGGAGACATGTAAAGCTCCTACTATACCACTGGTGTCATATGCACAATATCATAAGAAAACACAATACACAAAAGTACTAAAAATAAAGGTACTTTATTTTTATGACAATATGCCAAAAGTATCTCAGTGAGTACCCTCAGTATGAGGATAAGCTATATACACAAGACATATGTACACAAACTAAAATTAGGTAAGTAATAGCAAGAAAAGTAATGCAAACAGTGTAGAATTACAATAGATTGCAATAGGAGCACATAGGTATAGGGGCAACACAAACCATATACTCCAAAAGTGGAATGCAAACCACGAATGGACCCCAAACCTATGTGAGCTTGTAGAGGGTCGCTGGGACTGTAAGAAAACAGTGAGGGCTAGAAAGAACAGCCCACCCCAAGACCCTGGAAGGTAGGTGTAAAGTGCACCTACAACCCCCAGAGAGCACAGAAGTCGTGATAGGGGGATTCTGCAGGAAGAACAAACGCCAGCAATGCAACAACAGTGGATTTCTGGACCTGAGTACCTGTAAGACAAGGGGACCAAGTCCAATAGTCGCGACAGTGTCGAGAGTGGGCAGGAGCCCAGGAAATGCCAGATGAGGATGCAAGGAAGCTGCCACCTGTTGGAAGAAGCTTGGAGTTCTGCAAGAAAGAAGAGGACTAGGAACTTCCCCTTTGGAGGATGGATGTCCCACATCGAAATGAAGCTCGCAGAGGTGCTCCCTTGCAGAAAGACCGCAAACAAGCCTTGCTAGCTGCAAGGGTTGCGGTAGAGGTTTTTGGGTGCTGCTGTGGCCCAGGAGGGACCAGGATATCGCCACTTGGTGGAGGAGACAGAGGGGGCGCCCAGCAACTCAGGGAGCCCTCACAGAAGCAGGCAGCACCCGCAGAAGTACCTGAACAGGCACTTGGAAGAGGAGTGAACTGGAGTCCACGCGAAGTCACAAAAGGGAGTCCCACGACACCGGAGGACAACTCAGAAGGTTGTGCACTGCAGGTTAGAGTGTCGGGGACCCAGGCTTGGCTGTGCATGAAGGAAATCCTGGAAGAGTGCACAGGAGCCGGAGCAGCTGCAAATCACGTGGTGCCCAGCAATGCAGTCTAGCGTGGGAAGGCAAGGACTTACCTCCACCAAACTTGGACTGAAGAGTCACTGGACTGTGGGAGTCACTTGGACAGAGTTGCTGAGTTCCAGGGACCACGCTCGTTGTGCTGAGAGGGGACCCAGAGTACCAGTGATGCAGTCTTTTGGTGCCTGCGGTTGCAGGGGGAAGATTTCGTCGACCCACGGGAGATTTCTTCAGAGCTCCTGGTGCAGAGAGGAGGAAGGCTACCCCCAGAGCATGCACCACCTGGAAACAGTCGAGAAAGCCAACAGGATGAAGCGATACAAGGATGCTAGCAGTCGTCTTGCTACTTTGTTGCGGTTTTTCAGGCGTCCTGAGCAGTCAGCGGTCGATCCTTTGGCAGAAGGTGAAGAGGGAGATGCAGAGGAACTCTGATGAGCTCTTGCATTCGTTATCTGGTGAGATCTCCAAAGCAGAGACCCTAAATAGCCAGAAAAGGAGGTTTGGCTACCTAGGAAGGAGGATTGGCTACCAAGAGAGGTAAGAGCCTATCAGAAGGAGCCTCTGATGTCACCTGCTGGCACTGGCCACTCAGAGCAGTCCAGTGTGCCACAGACACCTCTGTTTCCAAGATGGCAGAGGTCTGGGACACACTGGAGGAGATCTGGGCACCTCCCCTGGGAGGTGCAGGTCAGGGGAGTGGTCACTCCCCTTTCCTTTGTCCAGTTTTGCGCCAGAGCAGGGCTGGGGGATCCCTGAACCAGTGTAGACTGGCTTATGCAGAGATGGGCACCATCTGTGCCCATCAAAGCATTTCCAGAGGCTGGGGGAGGCTACTCATCCCCAGCCCTCACACCTATTTCCAAAGGGAGAGGGTGTTACACCCTCTCTCAGAGGAAGTCCTTTGTCCCGGGCCAGGGCTGCCTGGACCCCAGGAGGGCAGAAACCTGTCTGAGGGGTTGGCAGCAGCAGCAGCTGCAGTGGAGACCCCGGAAAGGCAGTACCCGGGTTCTGTGCTAGAGACCCGGGGGATCATGGAATTGTCCCCCCAATGCCAGAATGGCATTGGGGTGACCATTCCATGATCTTAGACATGTTACATGGCCATGTTCGGAGTTACCATTGTGACTCTGCACATAGGTAGTGACCTATGTACAGTGTACGCGTGTAATTGTGTCCCCGCACTCACAAAGTCCGGGGAATTTGCCCTTAACGATGTGGGGGCACCTTGGCTAGTGCCAGGGTGCCCACACACTAATTAACTTTGCACCCAACCTTCACCAGGTGAAGGTTAGACATATAGGTGACTTATAAGTCACTTAAGTGCAGTGGTAAATGGCTGTGAAATAACGTGGACGTTATTTCACTCAGGCTTCACTGGCAGGCCTGTGTAAGAGTTGTCAGAGCTCCCTATGGGTGGCAAAAGAAATGCTGCAGCCCATAGGGATCTCCTGGAACCCCAATACCCTGGGTACCTTAGTACCATATACTAGGGAATTATATGGGTGTACCAGTATGCCAATGTGAATTGGTAAATTCAGTCACTAGCCTGTTAGTGACAAATTTGGAAAGCAGAGAGAGCATAACCACTGAGGTTCTGGTTAGCAGAGCCTCAGTGAGACAGTTAAGCATCACTCAGGGAACACATACAGGGCACATACTTATGAGCACTGGGGCCCTGCCTGGCAGGGTCCCAGTGACACATAGACTAAAACAACATATATACAGTGAAATATGGGTGTAACATGCCAGGCAAGATGGTACTTTCCTACAGTGCACTATCCAGACTTGTGTAGTTGGTGTACATAATTGTATATACTGGATTTTGAACTTTGATAATGAGATTTCACATGATTACATTCGTTCAAATCATTTCCTTTTGTCCTTGCGTTCTTCCAGGGGGTGGTGAGAGTGTATATGTAATGTTGCTGCATGTATTTGTGTGTATGGTGTTGTGGGTGAGGGTGGGGGTGGGGGTGTTGCGCGTTGTGTGGGGGTGTCACTCTCATTTCCCTCCCTCCTCCCCTGTGTTGTAGGTGCAGTACTCTTTGGTGCGCCTGATAGAAGAGAAGGAAGACCAGCATCAGCAGTATCTGCAATTCGGTTTCCATGGCGTCCTGGTTCCTCGTGGGGCGTGGAGAGGTGAGTGTTTTCCCTTCTGTGTACTGTTTCCGCCGTGTTTTTTGTTAACGATGGTTCCGCCCCAGAAAATGTGGCGAATAGGCGTCTTGAAATACAGTGGGCAGTACTTTGTCTTCCGCCTGCCTGTTGGCGGTTACCGCCACAGTGTTTGTTGCTGCCGCCGTGGCGGTCGGAGTGTTAAAGTGGCTGTCTATGTTGGCAGTTTCCGCCATGGTCGTGATTCCATTTTTTTTTTCGCCGGACTGTCTGCGGTATTACCGCCGCTTTAACACCGACCGCCAGGGTTGTAATGAGGGCCTTGGTGACATTCCGTGGAGTTCTTCCCATTCCTGGTTATCATTTCTGTAAATAAGCTACAAACAGGGTATGTGCATTGAGAAAAAGCAGCGAGCATGAGCATGCTGTAAATGGCTGGCTGGCCTGGGTGGTAGAGAAGGGTTCTTGAACCCTAAACAAAACTAGTGCTCACTAATTATAGTGCAGAGAGGTATGGTGAGACAACGAGACGCTACACAGTGCGTGAATTGTGGCACAGGCCTGTCAGAAATTGATTAATTCAAGCTTCAGGTCATAACAGTGACGTTATGACCCCTGTGAAGAAAACTCCATAAACAATTTGAGCCCTTTCACACCTCTGGTGATTCACAGGCGGGTACCCCCCCACTATTATCCAGAACAGCCCTGAGACTGCAGCACAAGGCAGTGTATACTGGGCAGCAGTGCTGCTGCCAAGTCTGCACTATATGCACGCACACGCTTTTGTGTAAATCAACCAAATAGTGATCACCAGCATTTCTTACTCAAGTATTGGAGCACACACCACTCTCTCTATGCACGGTCTGGCTGGATAACAATCTTATATGTCACACATACAGGGTACAGAAATTTAAAAATTAGCCCAACTGCATCCATCAATATTCTTGTAGTAAGGCTCCCCACAGCTCTCACTGCTCACCTCAACCCTACTATAAAGCAGCAGCCACTTTTAAGTCAGCACTCCAATTTCCTTCATTTAAAGAGTTCTACAAAACTACTCATTCTTCAGCTACTGAACAGATCTGATGAGTCCATGAAATATTGCGCACATCTAGGTCGTGAGACCTTTGTATAGTGTTGCTCTTTGCCAGAGAAGAAGAAACAGGGCTGCAAGTGTCCCATGGCAGTGATGTGGCTCAGGCTGGCACATGGACAGTTTTGATGGTAAGACCCAACCCTACACAAACTCACGAGTATCTATGTCACACTTCTTTTAAGGGTGGCTCAGTATTTCTGGCTGTGTGGACTATATCCTCACTCTAATGAGCGCAATATCTACATTGTACAGAAGGTGCTGACTTTTGCAAACCCAATCTTCATTCACGTCTGAAAGACCAATAATGAGGCCTCTTGCATGGCTCATCTTCCCCTAGCCACTTCCTGTATAACCTTGGCCCCAAATGCCCTCACCGTACAATACAAGGCAGTAATGCACCTCAAATTACAGAGCACAATAGTCCCAGAGATGCCAAGGCACAATTATTTGATACGCTGATAAAAAAAAAGACAGGCTGATTTGGACAAAAGCCTTCGCTCAATTTAATGTTGGTAAACACTGGGTGGAGATGCTCCAGAGGGATATTTGTCACCAAGCCTGGGAGATCACATCAAGACAGAGCAGATAACAGAAACCTGTTATAAGTTACTGATGAAGGCTTGAAAATTGGTGTGCAGGTGATATGAGCTTCTCTAAACAATGGACTTCACTGCTTCATCATGCAGGAAACATTAGCTCCTAACCAGAGGCAGCTGTGTTACCAATAGGGTTTCTATCCCTCGCTATACTTCCTTCCACCCACTACAGTCTGTGGTCCCCGACTCCCCATTCTCTGAGTCACACAACAGCCGCCCTCACAGGAAGCCGTTCACCCATGTTCTCCCCACCTCACCTCCTGCAGTTGTTGAAGCTGAAGCCATCTGCTACAGGGAACTCACACATAGACACAGATGTTATGTTTGCATAATGAGAGTATGGCCTCTGGTACCAGCCGCAGACAGAAGGTTCTCAGACAATGAGGATAGACTACAGAAGGCAACACACTTCATCAATGGTGACACCCAAATGCAAAATAGGCAGCCATCTTGGACTAGCAGAGTGGAGCATCCATATGCAAAGGAAATTATGGTAACATTTCAAACTAATTAGTGTTGAATGATTAATTCTGCCGGTGTAGAGCAGAAGTGGAATTCATTGGTAATTCTATGTTACACAAGTAAAGCAAAGTTACTAATTTCCTTCAATTCTGCAGGTGAACTAAAAAATTCCACCCACCCTAGTTTTAAGCAGAGAGCACATGTACTTTAGCACTGGTTAGCATTGGAAAAGTGCCCAGAGTCGTAAAGCCAGAAAAACAAATTCAACAAAAAGTGGAGAGAAAAGGCAAAATGTTTGGGGGTGTCCCTGCAGAGAGGGATATTTTCAATTGGAACCTAATCAAGGGGGACCAGTTAATCCGCAATTTAGTGCTGACCAAGGCATACCCGTTTAGTATGCTTTGCAAGGGGAGATGCTTAATTCATTTTCCATCCTCTTGACACCTTCGCACATTCCCTGGTGTAAGACATATTGGATTAGTGTTTTGGAGTTCCACCTGGGACTTTTAAGGGAAATACTGACTGATCTCCCTCTATAATTTACATCCAATTTATTAGAGCAGACAGAGACAACTTCATATATTTATATTCTGTATCTTGGATTTTTGTGACCATTATAGCATAGCTTCTCTATAAGTAATAACCATCACTGGATAATGTCCACATTGCAAATGTGTTGCAAATTCAAATAGTTGACCTGTTGATAATGTTACTCATAGCTGTTTCCCAACATTTACTTTTGTAAGAAGGACATCCCTATGTCCAACTTGGTTTTTCCCTTTGCTGGTCTTCTGGTACACAATTTGTTAGGAAGAACATGGATTTATATTAATCTGCATTGCATTCTGGTAAGAAGACATTTCAATAATCCTCTCTGCTGATCCTGATTGGCTGGATCCTTTCAATCTGAGGATGCACTGAATCTAATTGGCATAAACCTGCTGCCTGCCCTTGAGCATATAATCTGTAGCTTCCCTTCAACTATTTAACACATTATGAATTTGAGTGTTGCACCATCCTGCCCCCATCTCTCTCCAAATGTGGCCTCTGGCCGGTGAGATGCACTCTGCCCTCTATTCTACACCACTGGTGGACTGCAGCCTTATTTGCCCTCACATGCCTGTCAGTGGCCAGCCTGCCGGTGCAGTTCATTCCTGTGGTGTTCCACTCACTGTGGGACTAGAAGTTGGCGATCTGTCCTCCTTGACTACTGCTCCCAGAATTTTTTTGATAGGAGTTCTGGGGAGGATATTTACTTCCCAATCCGAGATGGATTCCATCTAGTAGTTTCCCAAACTTTCCCAAGCCTATGTGGCTCCCTCACATGATTTTCATGACTTTCATTCTTTTGGTTATTTAAAGGATGAAATGGACTTCTCATTAGGTTGCAGTGTTTGGAGTAATCATTACCATGTTTCCTCACTTCTGGCGTTTCTGGATTTTCCTGTGTTGCCAGTACTCCAGCCTTTTTCGTGTTTCAGCCCTTCCTGATATTCCTGTTGCTTCTTTCTCCAGCTGCCTGCATACGGATACTGATGTCTTCATCCTGATACTTAAAACCTTGGGCTGTTCTAGTCTCAGCTCCAGCTCAACACATCAAGCTAGACCTACCATTCCATAGTCTACTCTTCATGATTTCAGGAGGTTTTTTGCCCTGCTGGCATTTCTCTCCTTTGGGCTCCTGCTAGAAGGCACCAACTGCTAGATGATTTCCTGTATTGGTGGAACCATGAGAAAATCCATGAAGTCCTGACACCTTATATTCATGAGTGAACTCCAAGGATGAGCCAAGCATTGTCCGCATAGACTGTGCCTCTGTTGGTAATTGCAAATTGTGGATCTCAGGGCTGCCTGTTTTACTTTGGTTGTGAACTATACTTAATACTCTGTAGAAGCTGTGCTGATCTGGCTTACGGTTGATTGGGACCTTGGCTGTGTGGATCTACTCCAGCTAGTCTAAACAGCATAGAGGCAGGAACACAGTGCCTCTCCAATCCTCATCAAGGTCTGACCATCGGCTTTGGAAAAAATCTACTGCTATAAGTGCAGGTACTTGTTTCGATTGCTCTGAAAGTGGACTGTCCCATCATCATCATCAAGATTAATCCCTCAAATGTGCATTGATCCTTTAATCCACAGCATGTGGAGTGACCGATTAGTGGGATATCAGATGTTGGTTTATTTTCCTGAAGCAAGTAAATAAGCATTTCAAGCTCAGAGACACTTCCATTGTTTTGCAGACTGGGAGGTAAATTATCTGTCAGTGGTGATGATAATGTTTTGTTTTATGCAGTTTATGTTTTTTATTATTGCTAGGCTGGAAAACATAAAATCCCCTATGTTGCAATGTATGCATTACTGGAAGCTAGTGATTATCAGATACTGATCAGTAATATTCATGAACATTACATAACGCTTTCAACTGCTCAAACTGTGGTGTTGTGCCTTCCATTGCAGGATAGCACTGATAACCACAGTCTTTTAATGGCTCTCAAAAGTGCATAGTGTACATTGCCAAGACCCAATTGTTCAATGGGTATTGATTGTACTGTACATGTTCTATCATTTAACTTTGTATTTATACTGTAAATATATTCATATGTCCTTGAGTTGTTATTCAAGTGTTCTGTAGCCACATCTCTACCTCCAGTGAAGTTGTGAAACCTGTGCTGAGTGGCACTTAGACTATCCTGAGTAAACCTTGACTATTCATTGACTATTCATCCATGTTTACCCAGAGGGTGAATGTTAGAAATGGGGTTTCTGGTTGGCTAGTGTATACACCTAAGCCAGACAGAACCCACCATTCTAGTCAGGGCGAGGGAATTACACATCCAAGAAAACCCCTGCTCAAGCCCCTGGTAGTTTTGCACGAGCAGTCAGACTTGCCCCAGAGGCAATGTGTACAGTGTTTGCACAACACACATGACACAACAAATACACCACAAAGGAAACACAACAAGTTATATAAAAATAAACTGTATTGCATAAAACATCAACGACATGGATCAGTAATACACTGCTACACACGCAGTTGTCAGGTTAGCACATAAGTAGCTAGTATTCTGCAAAAATAAGCATTTGGCAAATCATCATCACCACCAAAGTAAATGTACAAAGAACGAAACATTCCCCACATGGCAGATCATCATTATCCCCAAAATAAATGCACATACCATGAAAGCATTTCCATAGGGCATTTGTCATTGTCACCAAAATAATTGCACATCTTGAAAACACTTCCGTCTTGCATAGATCATAGAAACATTACCCTCCCCCTGCATGCAATGCAAACCATGCAACCCTGATGGTCTACCACCGGGCCTGTGTGCGCAGTTTACTGCCATAGGAACCTGGCATCTAAAATCACTTGCCAGGCCTGGAACTCCCCTTTTACTACATATAAGTCACCCCTAAGGTAGGCCCTAGCTAGCCCTATGGGCAGGCTGCTGTGCATGTAACTACATGTCCTAGAAGTGACAAACTGCCTATTTGGTTTCTCACTGCTGTGAGTGCTGCCCCTCTCATGGGACTGCATTGGAAATGCCCTAACATATGACTAAGAGGTATTGCCTAATCTATGAGGGGTAGCATAGGCATGTTTGGCATGATTTAATGGTAGTAAGAAATGCTACTGACTGGTGTTGGTGGATTTTTTTATTACCATTATAGAAATGCCACTTTTAGAAAGTGAGCATTTCTATGTGCTCATGACTCATGGTGTTTTGTAGCTTTCCTTCAATCCACGTCTGGGGCAGAGAGACAGCTGGGCTTTGTGCATACTTTTCAGACTGCCTGTACACAGGGAGAGTCGAAGTGTCACAAGAGTGCATCTGCATATTGAATGATCTTCCTGGGCTGGGAGAGGAAGAGGTGGGTCACACCTGCATTTTTAAAGGCTCTACCCTGGCCTTACACAAAGGGGTCATTTAACACCTGCTGATTTCTAGAAACAGTGCTGAAGGAGAAAGGGGACATTCCTGGAACCCCCACCCCCCTTTTGTGGAAGCTGCACAAAATTAATATAAGTACAGGGTATTTTTGCCCCACATTTTTAGATACTGATGGACTATATGAACTGGAGACTAGATGCTGGAAGGACTCACTAGGAACCGTCTTGGGACTGCTCTGCTGTTGTGCTGACCTGGGACCTGTTAGGTCACTAGAAGGGACTGTCACTGCTTTCACCTGGATCCTTTTGCTAGCCTGTTTGCCCAAGCCCTGCAGCCTTGTGCCCCCTCAGCTGTTTCCAGGGGCTGGGCGGTGTGCCCCCTTCCCCCTGTATTCTGCCATTTTATGTAGTGCTTGGAGAGTGCTGTACTGGGTGCTGGAGGGCTACCCTGCAGTTTGGAGCCCAGTGCAAAGCTGTAAGACAGTGCAGACACAGCACACACAAATTAGTGCCCTCAGGGCAAAGCAGATAGCTACTCATTGAGGCACTTCACCGCCGCACCCTGAGCTCATGAGGAGCACACTTGGCATTGATACGATTATGAGGGAGGCCTGTCGACCAGTGTGTTGCAGCCCACCTCCTGGCCCCAAGGAGAGACAAGAGGGAGACCGATTCTGTGGAGAAAAGGTAGCCGCCGCACTACCTTCATGAGCAGCTGTCCATCCAGAGGGGGAAGCTGAGCCCTGGAGAGTTGCTGTGCACAGGTGGAGCTACACCGCATGCTCGTGGGCCGCCACCCAGCTAAACAATGCATATTGGGAGACCAGGAGAGGTAGTCCTACCAACGAGGAAGGTGCAGAGGCCCTTCACCCACCTTTAGAGGAGTGACGAGCTTCTTATCAACGAGCCTCGGGGTCTGAGGCTCAACCCACAGTACCACATTTCTCCTATTAGAGGAGTCCCCAGCGGCCATTATGGCCCTTCCCTATGCTAGATGTGAGAGAGCCAGAAAGGCTTCCCTTCCACGAGGGAGTCGCGTGTGCCTCCCCCGTAATTAGAGGCATACGTTTGGTAGAGAGTCCTCATCAACGGCTGACAGGACGAGGTGGAAACCTCAATAGTGATCTTCGATCCTGCTAGCATTGTTTGGGGGGGAAAGGTTCTCCACTGAAGGAATAGGAGTGCAGGGACACCTGGATGCGACTGAAGACCCTTGGACAGCCTGGCAGTAAACCTGACAGGAGCAGCAGTTATTATGCGCTCAATTTTACAGTGTGAGGAGGCCACACACAGAAAGGAGAAACCTCTGCAATGACCGTAATTCATATCATAAATGCATAAGACCACTTTGTTTCACAGTGAGATGGTTGATGTACACCTGTATACGTGGTGATGTTCTGGGGGTGATTTCCTTGCGTCCAACATCTCCCTACGATGTTTTTATGCCCTCATGACTGGTGATATATGTTATGCCCTGACGGATGGTGCAAGCTGCGCGCAGGCCTATTTGTTGCATTTAATTTACAAACCCTGGGTATAGGGATACCACTGTACAAGGGACGTACAGGTAAACTAAATGTGCCAATCAGGTGAAATCCAACCATACCAAGTTCAAAAGGGAGCGCACATGCATTTTAGCACTGCTCAGCAGTGGTAAAGTGCTCAGAGTCTTAAGGTCAACAAAAAGGATCAGAAAAAATAGGGGGAGGAAGGCAAAAAAGTTTGAGGATGATCCTGTAAAAAGGGCCAGGTTCAACAATCAATTAAGGTTTTTTGAGGCTACCTTTCTGTCACAGACAGAGAACTCAATGTCCAGGTTAGCCGGAACCCTTATTAGTCAACCTTTTAAGGTTCCAGCAAGAAATGTGTTTTAACTTTGCTTTGATATTTCCGCAGCGTAAAGTAGGTGTTAGTACCTCCTAGAATCAGAAACACTGACCTTTTCCAAAACTGCCCCTAAGAAACTGGAGTTTCTGCACTGATTCCTGCAGGTGATTTCTCATTTATGGACCCTTTTCCCCTACATATTTCACCTTTTTTGGTGATGTGAAATGTTTGTTTGAATATGTCAGGCAGCGCTGTTTTGCTGCAGGTCTGATATTTCCTTATGTGGCCGATAACTCACATTGGAGACCTTAGTGGACTCTGCATGAACACCATGGAGCAAAAACCTAGCAGTGGTGAATATTCCCGAACATCTATGGCAGAGAAGTGTGAGGAAATCCTTGAATGGAAAGAGATAGCCTTTGGTTATCGTATAGACTTTATTTACTAATGTTTGATCTTGTAGTCTTGTATTTCAGTAGATATTAAATAGCAGGAGTGCACAAAACATTGCATTTCATATTGTTAGAAATGGGGTCCTTGGTTGGCAGTCAGGTTACCCCCTGTCAGAGCAAGGACCCACACACTAGTCAGGGCAAAGGAGAAGTACACCTGGTTAACTCCCGCTTAACAAGTTGGTAGCTTGGCATGAGCAGAAAGGCTTAACTCAGAAACAATGTGTAAACTATTTGTACCAACACACACAGTAATACAGTAAAAACACTACAAAATTGACACCACACCAGTTTAGAAAAATAGATAATATTTATCTAAATCAAACGACCAGAAACAACAAAAATCCAACATACACATGTCAAAACATGAATTTTCAAAAGAATAAGAATATTACTCAAGAGAAAACAATGGAAACGTTGTTGCTACACAAAGTTCCAGGTTTGCATTAAAAAAAAGCAGCGTGCGTAGAAAAAGTCAGGGATGCATTGATTCCTTACTCACAAGTGAGTGTCATTTCTTCTCCGGTTGGGTCGGGGGGGTCGTTTTTCTCCCCCGCAAGAGAGCAATGTGTTGATTTCTGGACAGGGAACCTCGGATCCATGCAGGTTCACGCTGACTTTGACGCCCAGCGACAATGCGTGTGAAATCCGGTTGCACAGTGCTGGACAACCGCACTGCACAGGGTTTGCGTCATTATTAGCAGCCGCAAGCGGGTGTTGTGTCATTTCTCCAGCCGCAATGCATCGATCTCCCAGCCGCGATGCAGGTGGAGCATCAATCTTTGCCACAAAGTGGGTGGCGCGTCGTTTATCAGCCGCGTTGCAGGTGGTACATCGAAAATTTCCCTGCACAGTGTTCAGTGCATGGATTCCAGTCCTTGTTCTACTAGCTTCACCTCTCAAGGGCCCAGAGACTGGATACGGCACCAATTGGCAGGGCAGGAGTCTCAGCAGAGAGTCCAGGTGGTGGCAGAGGAAGTCTTTCATGGCCCAAGGCTTCAAAACATGAGGCAAGCTGAGTTCAAGCCCTTGGAGATTCTTCTCAAGCAGGAATGCACAACAAAATCCAGTCATTGTCCTCTTTTACAGGCAGAAGCAGCAACTGCAGGATAGCCCAACAAAGCACAGTCACAGGCAGGGGCAGCTCTTCAGCTGTTCTCCTTGGCAGATGTTCCTCTTGAATCTAGAAGTGATGTAAAGTGTGGGTTTTTGGGTCCACTACTTTTACCACTTTCTGCTTTGAAGTAGGCAAACTTCAAAGGAAAGACTCTGTTGTTCACAAGATCCTGCTTTGCACCGGCCAGGCCCAAGACACACACTAGGGGGCTGGAGAGTGCATTGTTTGAGTGTAGGCACAACCCATTCATGCGTAAGTGACCACTCCTACTCCCACTCTAGGTCAAATGGCTCATCAGGATATGCAGGCTACACTCCAGCCCCTTTGTCTCACTGTCTAGAGGGGATTCACAAACAGCCCAACTTTCAAACTGACCCAGACAGGGAATCCACAAACAGGCAGTGTTACAGAATGGTTTAATCAAGAAAATACCTACTTTCTAAAAGTGGCATTTTCAAGCTAACAATCTAAAAACCAACTTCACTAACAGATGTATTTTTAAATTGTAAGTTCAGATACCCCAAACTCCAAATTTATATCTGCTCTCAAAGGGGAACTACATTCTAAGCATTTAAAGGCAGCCCCCATGTTAACCTATGGTGGGGATAGGCCTTGCAATAGTGAAAACAGAATTTGGCAGTATTTCACTGTTAGGATATGTAAAACACATCAGTACATGTCTCACCTTTAACATGCACTGCTCCCTGCCCAAGGGGCTATCTAGGGTTTACCTTAGGGGTGCCTTACCTGTATAAAAAGGGAAGGGTTGGGCCTGACAAGTGAGTACACGTGCCAGGTCGAATTGGCAGTTTACAACTGCACACGCAGACCCTGCAGTGGCAGTTCTGAGCCATGTTTACAGGTCTACTAAGGTGGGTGACACAACTAGTGCTCAAGGCCCACTAGTAGCATTTGATTTACAGGCCCTGGGCACCTCAGTTTACCAGGGACTTACTAGTAAATCAAATATGCCAATCATGGAAAACCCAATTACAAATACACCTTACACAGGAATACTTGCACTTTACCAATAGTCAGCAGTGGTAAAGTGCCCAGTGTACACACACAGTAAAACAGAATCCAGCACACAGTCAAAACATGGGAAGCAGATGCAGAAAAGACAGGGGAGACCATGCAAAGGATGCCAGATCTAACACATATATACAATACAATATAGTTTTCTGCTTGTTCATATGAATATTATCAAAAGAAGATTAAAATGTTGAATTTAGTCGTTAGGGTCTAAACAATGTGTCTATGGTCTTGATTTATTCGTTGGAGTTACTCCGTGAAAAATGTGACCGATATCCTGTCGCCGTATTTTGATTCCATTATGTCCTGTAGAAATTGTAATAAGCTGACGGGATATCCATCACTCTTGCGACCGAGTAACCAGTCAGCCAACTCTAAATCAGACCCTAAATCAGTCGCAGCTCGCAGGAGGGAAAAGGGGCAGGGAGGCGCAGCATGTGGCGGGGGGCGACAAAAATAAATATAGAATAATTTTTAAAAACTTACCTTTCTAGCTGTGCCGCTCCACTCCTATCCTTCACTGCAGGTGCAGGCTTCCAGCCTGCCCTGCATCCAATTTGCTCTGAGGCAGAGTGAGAGTCTCTACCTGCTCTCTCCCACCCGGCAACACAGTATTGGGTTAAGAGAGAGCCTAGTGTACATGTATGTTTGTCTGACCTGAGACGGCCAGCCAAACTTACATACGCAATGCGTGTGAACTCCCCCTCTGCCCATGGCATGCCCCATGGCCCCACCCCTTCTACAGTAAAACCACAATAAACATAGTTTATTAAGCTTATTATGGTTTTACTATAAAAGTTTCGAAGCCATAGCAGAGGAGCCGCCCCTGCCCTAAATTCACAAGGCACTGCAGTAATGATGACATCTTAGTCAGACCCATTGTCTTAACAAATTTTTACAAACAGGGTATATTGTATGCCTACTTGGTGTACAGGGAAATACAAAATTTTAAGTCCAAGGTAGCATAGTGATTATTCAATTAGGGTATACCAGGGGCCATATTTATACTTTTTGATGCAAAACTGCGCCGGCGCAGTTTTGCGTCAAAATATTACCGCCGGCTAATGCCATTTTGGTGCGCCGTGCGGGCGTCAAATTTATACTTTGACGCACGGCGGTGCAAACCACAGGTGGAAGTCATTTTTTTTACTCGCACCGCAGCGTCAAGTCATAAAGTAAAACTACGTTAACGCGGCAGAAATGACTGTGGGTCGATTTACGACACCGCAAACCGGATATGCGCCGTTTTTTTAAGCAATAGCGTCAAAAAAAAACATGAACACTGCCATTTCACCAAAGGAGAGCCAAAATGGATCCCAGATGCCACTACAGACCCCAGAAGATGACAACAGACCAGGAACCAGCCAGGAGGACTCACACAAGAACCAGGACACTTATAAGAAGAAAAGAAAGTGTCGCTTCAGTGCAGAGGAGCAGGAAATTCCGCTCTGTGTGCAGCTCAAGAAGCTACTGGCAGTAACCTCCCCATGGATCATACACACATAAATTAGAGGGTTGAGAATGACAACAATCCCCTGAAAAAAGACAAAGGCCCCAGTACTGTCAAATGTCAATGCCCATAGTTGTTGCAAACATCAGCCAATTTCAACAACAATAGGAGGTACACAGCACTAAGGACATACCCATGCTGCATATGTCAGGGTCCATCCTGTGCCTGGGTCACAATGTAGCATCCAAAATGTCATACTGCTCAGACAACAGCATTGGGGGTGGGGGGGACATGTAACTGGTCACTGACATACACCTGCACAGTCAGAGGAGGAAATAGGACACTGCTACGACAATCAGGGCAATCCAATGTACCACACATTCCCCAACATCAGCTGTACACATTACCAATGCCAACATCCATATTGTGTCATAACATTGCTATGCATAGGATATGCCACATGTCAAATACATTTAAGTGGATGTGAAAGATCAGAGATTGGGGCAGGTCCAGATTGTTAAGTGTGCTGCCAGTGCCATCAGAACACCCACAGCCAGTGAAAGGTCTCACCATGAGAATGGATGTAGACGGAGGGTTGAGTAGGAGAAGAAGGTGGCAATTCACTATTTCACCAAAACCAACACTTAGAAGAGATGATGCCGACAAGTTTAATAACTTAATAACATACATGTGACATGCAGGTGGTCCATAGGCCTCGGAGAATGTCCATCTGAAGGACTGGAGCAATGAACGCGAAACAAGATCACAATGTGAATTCATCACAAGCCAAGCATGTCACATCACTCATGCCACAACACAGACACACTAATTGTACCCTGTTTCATTGCAGAGGAAGATGGATCTCCTGCGGATATGCCTGTCCCAGATTACCCTGATGACATGGATGACGAGCTGATCAACATTCCCCAGGAGACTATCCAAAAGGTCCTTGAAACCCTCCAGACCCCACCTTCAGTCACAAGGAGGAGCACAGACCAAGCAGCCATCGCAGAGGATTCACCCACCACCCCAACTGTAAGACCTGCCAGCTCCAAAACAGCTGAGGACTCTGACGACACAGGCACCAGCTTTGAGAGAACTGTAGTTGGGGTACAGCGGGAGCTGGCCAAGGAGGTGCGGGTGGGGATGCAAACTATGGCAGCCAGCCTAGAGGGGATGCGTTTGTGCATGATGTAATCTGCAGATCAGGCAGCAGCTATGCAAGCCCTAACATCTATCTTGCAGGAACAGCAAAAATCCCAGTACGAAATAAGCACAGCTGTAATACAGTTGACCCAACACCTACAACAGCAATCCTGTCAACGCGTGCACGAATGCAACATTGAACCCCTCAGGGCCGACCTGGCTGCCTACCATCGTGATGTGGCTGCTATTCTCAAGAACAAGCAGATCCTCCTTGCTGCGGTACTGCCCTTAAGACCTTCACAGGGAGCAGTGACCGGGATGTCTGACTCCACGTCTTCTAACACTGAGGTGTGGGTTGCCCCTTCACAACCACCACCACCAAGAACAGAGGAGGCAACACACACATCAGAAGAAGAAGACATGGAACAGATCATCTTCACATGGAAAAGTACCCGGAAGCACTAGTCCCTGCCACATGGCCCACTATTACCAAGGTCCTGCGCTTTGTAACATGCCAGTCTTGCAACAACTCTACTTAATGACTGTTCTGCTTACCACTGTATATCTTGTCAGCCTGCCCAGTGATTGTCTCTCTCCTACTCATTGGCAAATCCTGTCCCTCTGCCTGAAACATCACCCCAGCATGTCAAAAGCATTTCCGTAACCCCTTGTGTAGGATCACAATGTAAGATGTCACTCTAATGGACTCACAATCATGGACAATGTACAGATAGCACTACAGCACTTTTCAATAAATAGCACTTACACATCAAATCTGTCTCTGGGTAATGTGACATATCAGCTGTGCAGTAGATAACTGAAATGTGCCTACTGTCAAATTATGTAGCTTGTCAATACAACTGTCCTGATATTATGTAGTCAGATAAATCTGCACAGTGGCCATGATTGCATCATACTCTGCCCTTCCTGAGGGACATATCTGATGAAGTGAGAAACCATACACCATCATGCTGTGTTGGACAGAATAATGCTTCCTCATGTGTTAGTCATAAATGTAGCAACATCCGTAATGTGGACTTCCAAGATTTAGGGTAACGTAGACACCACATGTGACAAAGCATGCACCAGATAGATGGCAGACGCTTGTTCATGTCAATGGTCCACATTTTCAACATCCTATGTCCTAGAGTTTTGGTAACAGCTTCCTAGGCACTAGTTGGTGAATCGCACAGTGAGTCATACACATGCATTGAGGAAGTGGGTACCATGTTGTTTGCCCAGAAAGATAAAGGTGAATCACAAATGTATGATGACACCACAGTTGAGGTCATAGAAGTGAGCCACAACTCTCAAGTGGCTTTGGTGGACCAGCAGACGAGGCAGCACGTGTCCACATATTTCCAGTGATCAATTGCACATAGGTGTCTTGTTGATGTGTGTGGTCCAATGATGATCCTGTATATTTTTTGGGGTGTAATTTGTCACAGTTCGGTCCAGGGCTCATCATGAGTCAGTGGCAGCTATTCCTTTATCTACTGAGTATCCTTTGTTGATCAATGTGAGTAAAGTGGATGTGGACATGAGAACCTACATGGGGATGGTCCCACCCTGTCACTAAAGACGTGTAATGAGACAGTCAACAGGGCAACCTTGGTGTGCTGAGTGAGATAATGTCTCAGGTGTCATGTTCCGGCAGGTGTCATTACAACATTTGTGCACAGGTTAGCCTCTGCAATTCCCACTGCATCTGGGAACATCATAGCCTCTGTGCTGATTATTCTCGCAGCTACTCACCACACATGGCCCATCAATATGTTGTGAGCACTGTGATTCTGTGTGTGAACTGTCAGGGTCCTGACATGTGTGGATTTTTCATGGACATTATCAGAGGTTGCTGGTTCTGCTGAAGGCCCCGTACCTAATCCCTGCATACGGCCCTGGGACACTGTCACACTTTGTCATTCATGCATAAATGATACCCAGACAAGGGATGGGCCATGAATTTTGCTTTTCACAGAGGATTTAACTCACATGGTACAGTTAAAAGGCAGATGATGCTATACAATGTATTTGGGTATGCATTGAAGAAGCCCATGCCCAAATACCCCCTGATGAATGAGAGGTTTGCTAACGCAAGTGTGGTACATATGTGGACACAGGGATACTTTAGTGTGACGCACAGACAGATGCCAGTCAGGCTGACAGAATGCAGGGTGAATCAGGATCCAGCAATTTGACAAGTTACATAATCAGTGGGCTGACTAAGACTGTTTGGAGGACGAACTAGAGAGTTGACATGTCAAACTGTGCATGTCCTGTGTTTTTGAAGGTGACAAATGAACCCAAGGGCTGTGTTACACGGCTTAAATACTATCAAGGCTTAACGGTGTATTTAACAAAATGGCAGCTCCTATGCTGTTCCAGGCATCAGCAGGGGCACTGCTTGTTGAAATGGATGGTGTGCATGGAGGTGATCACAGGTGTGGGCTGCATCTGTTTCTCACAAGTCCTGTAGGTGAGATTTGCATTCTAATGGCCAACAGACATTTGCACACGGGAAGCAATCTACAGGTGCTAACAGGGCTTAGAAACTAGTAGCCAGTGTATTAATTGACCTGCCGTCCATGCAGTCAGATGTTCTATGACAATGGATACCATAGGAAAGGGTGTAGCACACTGGATAGATATTGACAGGCTGTGTGTGTAGAGGAGGGAATATCAGGGTACACATCTTAGTATTCCAGGGACCTCTTCAGACATGTGGGTTGTGACCAGGTGCATGGGTGTGTCAGGAGTTTGGAAATGGGCTGACATGTACATGGAATGTCATGTGCGCAATGCTGCTCATATGTGTGGCACTTGTGCTGTCTATGTACAGCTTCTATGGAACTCTGGTCACAGATAGTCCTTGCAAATATTGGATGCAGTTGGAATAACTGCTGTCAAGGGTCTGGTCAGACATTCCTGTTACTGATGCAAAAGCACATCGACTGCCTCATGTATGAGGCTTGTTTTCCCCTTATTGAGTGATGGTGTCTTAGTTGTGTGCCATATGCTGCGTTGGACCATGATTTCAACATGTATGTGTGAAATAGGTGTGGTCCTGTGCTATTGGCCTTCAAAGGAGAAATGTACATGATATATGTCACTTACATTGTGTGTGTATGTGACCATTGTATGTTACGCATCACATTAGCTCTGGAATTTGCAGTGTCCTAATCGGTATATCAGCAATGCTCCATGAGGCAACACTCTTATTCTGATAGTTAGAGATGAAGGTGTGCAAAAATGATTAGCCAGACCATGATATGGTGATTAGTATAGGTGTTTATTTAAATTAGTTCATTAAAGTGGTGATGGTGATTATATTTAAAAGAAATTGTTCACGATATGTTGCCGCCTGCGTATACCAGCGGCCGTGTTCTGTAGTTCCCCCTCATGTTGAAGCCAGCATCCTCCTCTTCCTCCTCTTCAGGCATGTGTGGCTCTGATTCCAGGAGGGGAATGTTCCTTTTGATGCAAATGTTGTGCAATATTGCACATGTCAGGATGATCTTACAGACCATCTCCGGGGAATATAGGAGGCTACCACCAGTGATGTCGAAGCACCGGAACCTTGACTTGAGGCTGCCGAAGGTCCTCTCGACTATGGTGCGTGTCCTCCTATGTGCGTCGTTGTAGACACCCTCTGCTGCAGTACTCGGGTTGCCAATAGGTGTCATTATCCATGGCTGGATGCCATACCCCTGATCAGCTGCAAGAGAAAATGAATGGAATCATGTTGATGTAGCTAGCTGTGTTGTCTGTGACTCTTTTGTGTTATTATGTCGCATCCTAGGCTTGTAGGATGTACCATCTGCATCGTGTTGCTGCCTTGGCTGAACGAGTGTTTGGCTGCTGATTGTTTGTCAGCAGTATGTTTTGGGATTTGCAGTACAGTGTGCCTTCCCTAGCATTGTGACTTGTGATACAGGTGTCCGTGTGTCTTCACTGGGGGTGAGATGATAGTTCCATACACAGGTTAAAATTGACAGTGGTGGAAACACGTTCATATCAATGTACCCTGGACATCCCATACCTTTAGACTTATGCAAAGGATTAATGTAAACGTCATTGGGACACTTGCAATTTGCAAGGTGACATTTAGTAAACCCACTCCACACGTTGTGATCTTTGACGTCTTAACATTAGGTTGTACAGTAATTTCAGATGTGTGACAGGTTCAATGGTGACCTAAGAAACATGGCTAGCGCTGTCATGACCTCAGTGTGTTCCTGTTCACATGTTGCTGTTGTGGTGTATGTGTTGTGTGTCCTAGGGGGTTGCTGTGCAGTGTGTATATAAGTAGGTTTTTGTACTTACCAACATGTAGTCCATTGCCATACCGTCCATCCTGGAAGTGTTAATTGATGGTGCAGTGACGGAAGATGAAGGAGTCATGGACGCTCCCAGGATATTTAGCCACAATGTTGGTGATCAATCCTTGGTGATCGACTATGGCCTTCACATTGATGGAATGTGTGTGCTTCCTGTTGCGGTAGAGGTGTTCAGTTGCAGCAGGTATCACAAGGCGTACATGTGTGCAGTCGATTGCACCAAGGACGTGTGGGAAGCCACTAATGAGGTAGAACCCCTGTTTTATTTCCTGCTGCTTCTGCAGTGTGTTAGGGAAGCAGATGTGGCGAGGTGTAAGTCCAATGATGGCATGCAGTACTTTGGGCAAAAAGGCAGAGAATGATGGTTGTGATATTCCGGCAACCAGGGCACCAGTTGTTTGAAAAGAGCCACTTGCCAGCATGTGAAGTACGGCAAGCAGCTTGGTTTCTGTTGGGATGGTGCGGGGTGTCAGCAAAGTGGGTGCCAACTGCGGTTCAATGTTTCGCAGCAGCTGCTGAATGGCCTGGCAGTTCAACCTGTACCTCTGGATGATGTTGTGTTCCCTGAGGACATGAAGGGTTGTTCTGGGGCAGAATATCCTCTCCTGCCTTCTGCGCTGCCTTTAGGGTCCCTGCTGGTGTTATTGTTGCTGCTGTTGTAGCTGCTGGGCTCTGCGTCTGCGTGCACGCTGGATAAGAACCACCTCCATGTCTCCCTTTTGCTGCTCTGCTGCTCTGCTGTTGCTTCTGTGTGTTCTGATTAAATACAGGTGTGTTTGCCCCATTTTTACGCCGGCCCTGACCCAGGCGTTACATTTCGACGCAAATCGGGCTGTGCGTCATTTTCTGGCTCCGCCTCCCGGCCATGCGTCATTTTTGCCCGAAAGCATAAATACAACACACAGCCATTTAAGTCATTTTTAGGACCGGAACGCCTACCTTGCATATCATTAACGCAAGGCAGGTTGCTGCATCCAAAAAATGACTCACGCAGCAGAATTTTGTCTTCTGCGGGCTTGGGCGTCAAAGTTTAAATACAGGGCAACGTTTGCGCTGAATGTGTGTCGAAAGTTTTGACGCACATTCGGCGCAGACGGAGTATAAATATGCCCCCAGGTGTTTAACACACTGTATGTAACCACACAACATATGATAGAAGGTCTATACGGAAGGTCTTTACAATATGTTGACTAATAATAACAGTTCAGACAGGCTGGATGATAATTGGCTTTCCAAACATAGAGAAAAGCAGGTAGTTATGTTGCTGCTGTCAGTAAAGATAGATATAGTAATAACTCTACTAGGAGATAAGGCGAGAAAGTGAATGATGTCTTAGTAAGAAAATGGATATATAAAATGCTTAACAAGTACGACAGAAATGGTATGTAATAAATTAAACACTATGGTTTCTAAATGAAATTTTGTGATTAGTAAAAAAGAAATAATTAGTGCATGTGAAACGATGCAACATAAAATTAATTTGAGCTATAAATATGATGTATGAAAGAATGATCATCGGAGAATATTTGCAGCAACAGTGGGAAGGCAATGACAAACGGGTTAGGGAGATATCTCGCAGGGATCTTCTGTGACTGCGGTTTCTTTTTACTGCGCAGAGATGACGTCTGGGCGGACGGTCGTCTCTAAATTTAATAGGCCGATTACTGTCTGCAATGTCTACATCAGACTCCGTGTGTTTACTTCCAAAGTCCTAATTTTGCAAATATATATCTCTTCACATTTTTTTGTTACTATTTGTCAACAGATAATTTCAAACAATCATAAATCGTACATACAAACAAAAGAGGAAAAGAAAAGAATAAAACAAAGGTATAGAGATCTCAGGATGCTCAGTGACTAATTGTTTTATCTCTTAGGGAGGTCTCAATGGATCCGAGGGTCTGACCTTCATTTCAGCTTTATATAGTGCTTTAAACGGGTCTATCGTAAAGAACAGGTCAGTGTAGGGTTCCCAGGCTCAGAAAAGAAAATACTTAAATGTTCATGCAAGAACATTAGAATGCAGCTTGATATTAGAAGGATGAGTATTCCACATGTTCTCCCTCGTCACTCCCATTACGCAACTGCCATCATAATAATACTGACGCCAAAAAGGAGAATATGTTATTTACTTGACCAAGAGCTTCTAAGTGGAATGTGAGGGAAGTTTTTGTCGCATACGTTACCAGGACCTGACACATGCAAGAACCTGTGAAGAATGGACAGATGTTTGTATACTCCACAAGGAGTCACTTGCGGTATTTTCTGGTGGCAGAGATGTGGTCCCTCTTCCTAAGTTCAAAGCCTGTCTGGTTTCCGATGATCGGGCAACCTGCACTTGGGAATTACCAACAGGAGACCATTGCAGCACTCCAACTGAGAGTTCACCAGAGAACCTACAGGGTTTAAAATGCAAGAAGACAGTAGGGACCTTCTGGACATACGACAAGACACTGCTGCAATTAAGTTAATAAGGACTCATCTGTTGAGTCCCATGAAACTATAAATCGTTCTACCAACAATATTTTTACCCTAGTACTGACAACTCCAAGGACCAAGTGGTCTGAGAGAGCATAAGTGAGCATAGTAAAGGCATGTTTGGAGCTCTTTAATCACCATGTTTTTAAGCAGCTTTCAAATCACAGGAAAACTAGTGATAGGTCTACAGCTGCCCTATACAAGTGCATCTAAACTTGATTTCATTAATAAATTAATAAATTAGATGTTATGATATGCTTTAAGTTAGGAACCATGACTGCCAGACTCATGAATCTAATTTAAAATGCTGAGATTAGAGGTGTATTTATCATGATCTCCTAGGTGTGCCTCCCATTTTCCCATTTGTGGCCTTCATGAACCCTATCTGTATCACTCCATTGTCATTGGCCCTCAGTTTGTAAGCACAGTACAAGGGTAACACTTCCACCTCAAGCACATTCTTAGAAAGAATTCAACATCTCACACAATTTTGAATCTTACCAGTCATTTTAAGAGCAGAGCTATCACAACTGTTTGTGTGCCGACCACCATACTTTGTCTAGTTATTCATTGTAGATGACTTACATGTCTAAGCATGATCTTTAGCATTCATCTTTTGTTTTCCTACTTCTAGTCACAATAGTCTTTGTATTTTGGGTCATCAGAATTTCTTCTATGGTGACATTCCTCCCAAGGTACCTGAAAGAAAAACACAACTAAATTTATGGTTAGTGGTAGGAGTGTTGAAAGTGGGCAGGCTGGGCAAGGAAGACAGAATGCCCTTAGGCCCATATTTATACTTTTTTAGCTCTGCATTTGCACCACTTTTTTACGTAAAAGTGGCGCAAACTTACAAAATACAATTGTTTGCGCCGCTTTTGCATCAAAAAATTACCCAAATGCAGCGCTAAAAAAGTATTAAAATGGGCCTCAGTGAACAACCAACTGAGAAAATGTGGAAAAGCCTAACAGAAAAGAATGAAGTCTTTGTGTCTGAGAAAGCCAAGTTCAGGAGTTTTGAGACATTGCAAAATAGAGGATTGCAATAGGAGTTTGAGACATTGCTTGAGAGCAGAATGCAACAAAAGGTCTGAACTGTTGCGTAATAGCAAATTGAGAAACAGAACAAGCAAATAGCTAAGAACAAGATATTCATGACTCCTAAGAAGTCACCTATTCACACTAAATATTTCAAGATAAACGGTAGAAGAAAACCTGATTTCATTATTTATATATTTATTATTTATTAGCTAACTTTGCTAACACAATGCTTTTCTCGCAGTAGCTTATTGATGTACTCTCTATTCCTGAGGACTAGATGTTCAAAAGCGCAGCTGCAAGGTGAATATCTTTGTGTGGGAGAGCATAAGTAACTCAGAGGTTAGTGGAGAGTGAAAGAAAATAGAGCTGCATTAAGAGCACTGTGGTACTTGTGTGGCAAGGGACAACTTGTTTATATGTTATTTATTTCTGATCTGTGAGTGACCATCTCAATCCTGGGAGTAAAATTATATTCTGACAACTGCATAACCTTCAGCCACATTCTTTACTGCTTTACGTGGGTTCACATAATCTAACTGATGTCTTCTACACGTAGTTCATCCAGACAGCATGACTGTAAGAAAGCAGAGTAGGGACTCATGCAAGAAACAGCACAAGACTTGAGGCTACTGTTTGCAACTTAGATACAGCAACAAAAATGTTAGGAATTTGCTGAGCAAATTCACAGTAGTGAGAAAAAAAACTGTTATCTGGTCCCTGGATCCAATCTATTAGAAAACACATTTCTTCTAAGCTAATATGCCTGAAGGAAATGAGGATATCCGCCATGCCCCTGAAGATTACTGTATTAAGGATGAAGTCAGCCATAGACATAGTAAGTTCATGGGAAATAGTAAAAAAAACTGAGAAACTAGAATTTAAGAAGAAGTTTAACCAAAGAAACTGTTCTCTTGAAAAGATTTTGGCTTGGCTAAGCATGTCTTGCCAGAAGAGACTCTTTTGAGTAGCTAGTCAATGGTGATGAGACCAGAGCTAGGTCTCACAGGTGGCAAGGTCAGAAGTGTAGTACTTGTGCCATTGTGTTTCCACTTTACAATAATGTTTATTTCCCCATCGAATGAACCATTGCTTGAGAAGGGTGGGGCCAAATTAGTGTTTGCAGGGCTGAGTTCACTCCTTCGGTATGTGGATGCATTTTTCATCCTTCACAGGAATAAAATGCACAATGAGGTCGAAGGAACTTTTGACCCAGAAAGATGTGTGGTGAATAATCAGCAATTACATGAACACCACCTCAATAGTTTAGACACCATGACCAATGTGGCTGTGTAAGAGAAACTCCACTCAGAAACACAGTTCAAAGCTTTGTTGCAAACAAAAGCTCAAAGGCATGTAGCCTATGCACAAAATGAAGTTATAGTGATAAATAGTCACCAAGGGTTGGCCAAGGCAAAAAAATAGGTTTAGGCGTACTAACATCAGCAAAGCTAAGCCTTCAAAAAGAATGATACAGAAAGTCAACAGGAATATCTGAGGCACTGAATTCACACTGTGTTCAGATTTCACAATCATGTGGTCAATTCAAATTCAACCAACTCAATATTAATCGGCTGGGCATAGGTCAACCCTACGGCTAACCATATTCAGGGAATACATGTGTGGTGAGAAAAAAATACAAAATTTAAAAAATAATTTGGATAATAAAATAACTCGGGTTACAGGACCCTAACTTAAAAGAAAATTAAATAAGCATCAGCGTGGTGGAGATTCTAATCTAAAAGGGCATTTCAAGGGGCAAGGGCAGATGGCAGAGAGGAAGATACCTCTCCAAGGGATGCAGCAGTCAAAAAATCTTCATTATCAAAACATCTGATCAGCAAGTCATCTGCAAGCATCAGGAAAGTGTCTGTCTCAGGCCAAGACAAGACTACTTCTGCATTTGCTCTGAGCAAAGTTCGATCAGCTAGCGATATATTAATCCATGTAAAATGTTCCAATAGATCACCATGGTCAGTTCATATCATGATAAAGGGGCATCATCCAATTAGGATCAGTCATTCAACTTCAGGTTGCAACAGCCCAACATTCTACTGGTCTGTCATGAGATCATCTAATTTTCCATGTGACTCCAGTGGGTTGTAACAATTTGTATACAATTTCAGTCCATGTTCCTGAATTACAGGACTTTCAAGGCCAACTGAATACAGTTCCTCTACAGTTAAACAATAAACTTTTTAGAAATGAGACTTTGCTTCTCACGGGAATAAAATCTAAAAGAAGGCTTCACGTTGTGAAAAAAAACAAATCGGCATGTTTACATGACTATAAAATGCAAGCTCTGGAGGCCTCACTTTTGCTAACACAAGAAAATATAAAATGCTATTGACAATACATTTTAATAAAACACATCTAATAGGAAAACCTATACATTTATTATTATTTTTTCAACTTGTATATTTATGCATAGAAAGGGACTCATATAACCATGCACTACATCATAGCATATTACATTGAGGGAAATATACTGTCAGTCGACCATCCAACAACTGTACCCATTCGAGGTCCCCACCCAGGTTCACGTATTGTGCATTGACATAGTAAGCATAAGGAAATAAACATTTATAGTGTCAGGCAAAATCAAGTCCATCATCATCAACGTAATAGGCATATCGGTTAGTGGCGCCAACCACTATACAGTTCGTGCAGTGCATTTCAGTCCCACAACTATCAAACAAAGCAGAACACTATGATTATGATGACCACTGACAGAACAGATAAAATGAGCAACGACACCCATATGACATCGGCCAAGTCACTCAGCCAATCAGCACGCTGCAGGGGGTGTGGGATAGCCCATCGCAATACACCTTTTTGCCATGATAAGCCCCAATTGTACAAATCTGTACGCCATGTTATGACATTTCTTAGGGACAGGGAGCAGGCCCAGTAAACAGTGCTTCATTGCTACCTGCACTCGCACAGCTGTGACCTCCCTATGCGCTGCCATTACTTGACTCCAAAAAGACTGGACGGAGCTATAGACCCATGCCATATGAACAACTTAAGCCAACGGCATCCCCAAATGGCCACAGCTGTCAGGTCTTGAGGGGAATGTTCTATGTAGGCGTTGGGGCGTCAGGTATGCTCTATACAAATAATAGAAGTGTGTCAATTTGAACCAAGCATTGCTAGTCACATCCTTTACCAACTAACAGGTCCTATTCCATTCCCCATCCGTGAGCGCTACACCCAGGTCAGCTTCCCAGCAGCCCCCGATTCTCTGCATTCCAGCTAGCCTATCTCCCTTAAGAGCTTTATACATTCACGACAGGAGACCGCGTTCACCTCCTGGATCCAGAAGAGTCACCAGGAGGTGAGATTTAGTCAGCTCCTCTGGAAAAGTCTCCCAAATCTCTCTGGCCATCCGTGAAATATACGCATACTGTAGGAACTGCCCCCCACAAACTCCAAACAGGGATTCAGCTTCTCCCCTTGTAATAAACATGCCGTTTTGGTACAGGTCACCTGCATTATTACAACCCCCTGCGCGCCACTTCTCAAAATCCATCACCTCAGCAGCTTTGACAAGGGGCCGGACCCACCACAATGGTAGCAGACACGCGTATTGGGGCTCTGCGGAGAACCTGCACAACCGCACTCTCCCACGCTCTCAACACCTGCTCATATCAGATAAGGGGTACCCCGCGGAACCCTAGAGCCCCCCATCAATACTTTCGGGAGTTGCTCCACACAGACCGAGCCAGTCAACAAGTCTTTTTCCCAGTTAGGAGTATCCTCACACCACCGGACTGCGTACTGTAGTAACCAGGCCAGATAATATAGGTAGAGATCTGGCAGTCCCAGACCCCCACTAGCCAGGTCCAATTTCAGTAACTCCAAGCGGACTCTGCACCGCCTACCTGCCCAGACTAGGGATAATAATAATCTATCCAGCTGCCAGAACAATGAGAGAGGAAGCTCACAGAGGGAGTTCTGCATGAAATACAGGCATCTGGGGAGAACAATCATTTTGCTAAGTGCGACTCTACCCATAACCGATAATAGAAGGGAGGTCCAGAATTGAACAGAGGATCGGAGGCTCTCCAGTACTCTCCCCATGTTTAACGTAAATTGCAGCTGTGGGGAGTGCGTCACTCGAACGCCTAAATATGTAAATGACTCTGTCTTCCAAGACAGCCCCAAACTGGGTAACTCAGGTGTCACCGCTGTCCACTATCCTGCAATTGGGAATAATACCGTTTTGTGCTGATTGACTTGGAGGCCTGACATCTGTCCAAAAATATCCATCATACCCAACAAGAAGGGGACCACTCGCTCCGGATCAGTGACATACACCAGGGCATCATCAGCATACAATGATATTATATGCGTTCTGGCCCCCACACAAATGTCCCACCCATCCAACCCAGATCGTAGTCGTATGGCCAGAGGCTCCATAGCCAACGCGAACAGCAGTGGCGATAAGGGACATCCCTGCTGTGTGTCACATTCGATAGTAAAAGACTCCGACACTATCTCTCCCATATATGCACTCTTGCCCGGGGTTGCGTATATAAAAGACACACCCAGGATAGAAAAACCGGGCCAATACTGATCCGATGCATCACCTCCTATAGGTATTCCCATGATAACGTGTTGAATGTTTTCTCCATATCAAGAGCCACCAGAGCTGCGGGAAACGCGGAGCCGCGGGTCTCGTGTAATATATGTGATAGGCGCTGTATGTTCATATGAGTCCCACTCCCTGGTATAAATCCACATTGATCACTCTGCACCAAATGGGTCACCACTCGACTCCAACGAGAGGCCAAGACCTTGGCCAACAACTTAACATCCACATTCAACATAGGTGCGAGTTCACCTGAAGCTGTCCCAAAATCAGTTCACTGGAAGGACCAAGGAGCATCGAATTATAGAAACAGGGCATTCCCGCCGAAGGATCCAAGCCAACATACGCCCGAACGGTCCCCCTCCCGATACAGCCGCTACCTATAATTCCGGCGGATATAACTATCCAGTCAATCCCAGATTTATACAATTCTGCCACGCACCTCAAGGCACGCCGATTCTGATGCGTCGCCATTATCTATTTGGCGCTGTAGGGCTGTCAATACATCCTCCTGCTGTGTGATTACCTAGTCTAAGCGCTTCCTAATACCAAACATTTTACTAAGGCTTTCCCCTCTAATAGCTACTTTCAATGCCTCCCATTCGATGCTCCGGGCCGTGGGCGTACCCCAATTAGTACTAAAATAACCAGTCAGCGTCCCCTGGAGGTCTTGTTTATATTCGGGATCACTCAGTACGTCTGGCCGCAGACGCCACAAGGGGATCGCCGGCTTGGGTACTTGTGTTTCACATTCCAGAAGGAGAGGGGCATGGTCTGCTAAGAACCGGACCTGATAGGCAACACAGTGAACGTCAAGCGATCCGTCATTGGCCAGGAGAAACCGATCCAGGAAGCTATAAGCCCCATGGGTATGCGTGTAACACGAAAATATTCTGGAAGTAGGGTACACTTCCCTCCACACATCCACAAAATGTAAATTCCTCATAACAGTCCGCAACTTGGCAGTCATTTGTGACTTAGGTGGTCATTCCAACCTCGGCGGTAAAAGGCGCTTACCGCCGTTCAGAAGACCGCCATAACACCGCCGCGGTAAACCGCCACGGTCATTCTGACCCACAACAGTCAAACCGCCAAAATACAGACATCCACAAAAGTCCGCCAAACCAAAGGCCAGCGGGAAACTGGCGATGACCAAACCTCCACCGTCACGCCAACAGAAATACGCCCACACTATCACGACACACGAATCCACGTGGCGGTCTTTCAACCGCGGTATTCCATTGGCGGTACACACCGCCGCGGTCAAAATACACACACACTTACAAAATACAACCACATTCGACAATTCAAAATGAAAACACCTGAGACACTTACACACACCACTCCCACACACCCAATTAAATATAAAACACACACCCACATCACCCACAAACCTCCACTCCTAGAGATTCGTGAACACGCACCGAGAAAAGACATCCGAGCACCCAGACGCCCAATTCACTGTCACCCAGCAATATTTGCACGCACTTCACACAACACAACAATACACATCAGCACACTTAGCAGCATACAATCCACCCCACACATCACCCACACCACCCCATGGCACCGCAAAGACACCCCAGGTTCTCTGATGATGAACTCAGGGTCATGGTGGAGGAAATTGTACGAGTAGAGCCACAGCTGTTTGGGGCACAGGTGCAGCACACCACCATTGCCAGGAAGATGGAGCTATGGAGCAGAATAGTGGACAGGGTCAACGCTGTGGGACAGCACCCAAGAAATCGGGACAACATCAGGAAGAGGTGGAACGACCTACGGGGGAAGGTGCGTTCCATGGTATCCAGGCACAACATCGCGGTGCAGAAGACTGGCGGCGGACCCCCACCTCCTCCCCCAGAATTCACAACATGGGAGGAGCAAGTCTTGAACATCTTGCATCCTGAGGGCCTCGCAGGAGTAGGCGGAGGAATGGACTCTGGTAAGGCAAATCTTAACTACTTCTCCCCCCCACCCCACCTGCATGCCAACTCATACCCCCACCCTCACCCCCATCACATCTTACTCCTTGCAACTTTCTCACCATCACAACCCACCCATCCCAACACCTAGCCCTGCATGCGTCCACAAAGCATGGACACCCATCACCTAAGCATGCCCACTGCACATACACATACAAACCCCCCCCCAACCACCGTCACAACAGCCCCCACAAAGGAATGCCAGCACTGGGGTACACGGGCACCCACCCATTGCACGCTATGACACACACAGAAGCAATAACCATGCTTTTATACCCCTGCAGGACCCGAACGCCACGTCACTGCGCAGGAGGGTCCACAAATGTCCCCTCCACCCCCAGAAGAGGCCCACAGTGAGGACAGCAGCTCTGTCTTCCTGGATCTAGATGACCAGCCCGGCCCATCGGGGACCTCGGGACAGTCGGTTCCCCTCACACAGCCACAGGCCACAGTAGACCTTCCCCCCTCTGGGAACACCAGCACAGCACCCACCCAGCGGGCCCATACCTCTGTCCCCAGGACACGTCAATCAGCGGTGTGTCCACCACTACAGGGAACCCAGGATAACCCACCACCCCAACAACAACAGGGACCTGGGGCAGTGGTAGTGGGCACACGGTCCAGGGGACAGAGGCCCAGGGAAACAGGGGAACAGGGGAACTGGGAGGGCTGCTGTGCGACAGGGGGGGGACAGGCCCAGGGAACCCACTCTCCCCGAGGCCCTCTCCTCCATCATGGGAGCATACCACCGCTCCCAGGAGACGATGGCGACCGTCCTGGCTAGGTTTCAGGAGATCCAGCTTCTGCAGGAGGAACAGTATATGGGGTTCAGGGAGAAACTAAGAAACATCAGTTCCGCCATGGGTACCATCGTAGTGGCCCTGAATGAGATAGTCACAACATTGCAGAACACTGTGACACCTCAAAGGGCCCCTGACACTAGCATGCACCAAGAACTGCCTACCACCTCCGCCGGCGCTAGTGGACAGGAGGCCCCGACACAAGACCAACAGGCCACCAGAACCCCACCCCCTGCAGAAGGAGAACCACCCCGAAAGCGGGCCCTGAGAACCAGGAAGAAGACAGAGTAAGATGTCAAGACCCCCGCCAGCAAAGGATACCGCCCTGATTGTCATCCCACTGTCCCACATTGTCACCCTGTCCAACCTTAAACTGCCCCTGCTCCACTTCCCACAGGCATTTGGACAATGCACCTGTGAAACTGATAGTCTGGACTCTGCCAGGGACAATCCTCCACCATCACCCCTCACCGATTTGCAACCACCCATCCAATGTAGAGCACTTGAATAAAAACACTTATTGCACAAAACAATCTGGAGTCTGGCTGTGATTTAGAACAAATGTATTAGACATGACCCAGGTAACTTGGCATTAACATGGGAGATGTACTGGTCAGCCAAACACACCATCTGTACATTCATCGAATGATAACTCTTCCGGTTCCTGTACACCTGTTCACTCCTGCTGGGGGGGACCAAAGCAACATGTGTCCCATCAATGGCACCTATGATGTTGGGGATATGTCGAAGGGCAAAGAAGTCACCCTTCACTGTAGGCAAATCCCCCACCTCAGGAAAAACGATGTAGCTCCGCATGTGTTTCAGCAGGGCAGACAACACTCTGGACAACACCTTGGAAAACATAGGCTGGGACATCCTTGATGATATGGCCACTGTTGTTTGAAATGACCCATTTGCTAAGAAATGGAGTACTGACAGCACCTGCACTAGAGGGGGGATCCCTGTGGGTTGGCGGATGGGTGACATCAGGTCTGGCTCCAGCTGGGCACACAGTTCCTGTATAGTGGCTCGGTCGAGCCTGTATGTCAGTATGACATGTTGTTCCTCCATTGTCGACAGGTCCACCAGCGGTCTGTACACAGGAAGATTCCTCCATCTCCTCGCATGTCCCAGCGGACGGTGCCTATGAAGGACAACGGCGAGCACAGAGTCAAGCAACCCACAGGTACGAACCACAGCTTTCACATAGCACGATTCCCAATGCATTGAATGGCTTGTATGAGTGTTGGTGCATGGCCTAGGTATGTGTGAAGCAGTTGGTAAATAGGCCATGTGGTTCCTTGAAATGGCGGCTGCCTGACCTGTGAAGTGCGACAGTGGGATGTGAGGTCAATGCGCTGGCGTGGCACACCGCGGCGGTAGGCGGTCGAAGACCGTGGCGCTAAGCCGCATTGGTTAACATAGAACCCTATGGTTCCGCGGGCGTGACCGCCATTTTCTATCTGCTTAATCACTCGATACCTGATCTTCGACAGGAGAGGACCTACACTGCAAGTGCTGCTGTGACCTCGGTCTGGAAGAGACAATGGCTCATGCGACTGGGGAAAGGGCCCCTGCCTTCACTGCGGAGGAGTTGGAGAAACTCGTGGATGGGGTCCTCCCCCAGTATGCGCAACTCTACGGTCCTCCAGACCAACAGGTAAGTACACTGGGACCATGCTTAGTGGGCAATGCCTGGGTTGAGTCGGGTGGATGAAAGATGGTGGGGAGGGGAGCGATTGAGGCATGCATCAAACGACAGATGAGAGCATGTGCCACATGGCAAGGGTGGGGATGGGGGGCCACTCACATCGAGCATGCAGAAGGTGATGACAATTTTTCTCTCCCTGTACGTCACATAGGTCAGCGCCCACCAGAAAGTCGCGATTTGGCGTGCCATCGCCAAGGACGTCCGGACCCTGGGGGTCCACAACAGATGGGGCACCCACTGCCGGAAGAGGTGGGAGGATATCCGACGCGGGAGCAGGAAGACAGCAGAGGCTCTGCTGGGGATGGCTTCCCAACGTAGGTGGGGTGCCAGTCGTCAATTGACCCCCCTGATGACCCGGATCCTGGCGGTGGCCTACCCCGATTTGGATGGGCGCGTGAGGACATCACAGCAGACACAAGGGGGTGAGTACAAATACATTCTGCTGACTTTGCGCGCAGTGGAGGTGTCTGGGTGGGGGAGGTGGGCTGTGGGTATCCCTAGGCCAGGGCGATTTCTGGAGGCTAGGCCCCTCCGTAAGGCATGGCCCTGTGCCCCAGCCCCCCACCTCTGTAGGGTGCCAAGTACAGGTATTCATGGCCCTGTGTCATCTATGTGTGCAGTTGTCGTCCATAGGGTTGTAGGCCATGTCCCACGGATTGCGTAGTGGACCCCAAGTGCGCGGCGTAGTGCAGGGGACTTGTGTGTCTGTCTTGTCCGCCAACGGTAGCGGTAATCCATGCACTCAACATGTCTTTATTTCTCCTCCCCCCCTTTTTTGTGGTCTTCCTGTTCATGTGTGCATTAGCATCATCAGGCGGAGGAGAAGTGGCATCGGAGCACGA
Source organism: Pleurodeles waltl (assembly GCF_031143425.1). Taxonomy (NCBI): domain Eukaryota; kingdom Metazoa; phylum Chordata; class Amphibia; order Caudata; family Salamandridae; genus Pleurodeles; species Pleurodeles waltl. The sequence goes on from NC_090442.1 coordinate 689,470,280, forward strand.
GGGAGCTGCATCTCACATGGCCATGGCGGGCCATGAAACTGACTCGGATTTCACCAGTGAGACGGAGGGCGAGGGGAGCTCCACAGCGGGGACTCGTGCTGATGTCAGTGACAGCAACTCGTCCTCTGAAGGGAGTTCCCTTGTGGTGGCGGCAACATCCGTGCCCCCGCAACAACAGGTACAGCCGCCACCCAGCGCACCAGCACCGCCCTCCCAGCAGCCCCTCAGCGTTTGCCCCCTGCCCGCTCACCCAGGAAGGTGGGCATCTCCTTCGCCCCAGGAACCTCAGGCCCTGCCCCTGTCACCCCTGCTGCCCTCAGTGAGGAGGTCATTGACCTCCTAAGGACCATCATTGTTGGGCAATCTACCCTTTTGAATGCCATCCAGGGTGTACAAAGAGAGATGCACCAGAGTAATGCATACCTGGAGGGCATTCATTCGGGTCAGGCTGCCCATCAGCGATCGTTCAACGCTCTGGCCTCAGCACTGACGGCAGCAATTGTCCCTGTCTCTAGCCTCCCCCCTCCAACTTCCTCCACCCAGACCCAATCCCCTGTACCTCTGCCTATCCCAGACACACCATCAGACCAGCCCCTGCACACATCTCAACACCCAAGGGAAGCTCATCCAGACATAAGCACCACACATCACACTAGCATTCACACAAGCAACATCCACATGCAGACATACCAACACCCACTGCCTCCACTGTGTCCCCCTCCTCCTCGTCTCCCTCCTCCCTCCCTGTCACGTCTCCACTCACACTTGCATGTACAACATCTTCAGCCACTACGTCCATCACCAGCACACCCACCAGAACACTCCGCACACATGCAGTCACCACCTCCACTACCATTTACACGTCCCCTGTGTCCTCTCCAAGTGTGTCTGTCACCCCCTCCTCCAAACTACACAAACGCAGGCAGCCACCCACCCAACAGCCATCCACCCCACGACAGCCTCCAGCCCAAGCACCTGCACCCAAAGACACCAGACTTCACACTCCTACAACCACATCCTCTTCCTCCACTCCCATACCCACTACACCTACCCGTCCCTCTCTTTCCAAATTGATTTTCCTTTCCAAACTTGACCTCTTTCCAACAACTCCCCCACCCCGTCCATCTCATAAGACTCCAATCAGCACCTCAGCCACCACAAAACCGGGACCAGTGAAGACTGTTGTCCATGGACTGTGGAGTCCCCCACCCTCAAGGGCATCCATTTCAGCTAGGAGCCAAGGCACGGCCAGCCCACCACCGGAAAAGCATCCTAAGATTGCCAGTGCCCGGCGCGAGCGACCAAAGACCCCAGGGACCAAAATCCCTACATTGGCACCGTCAGGAAGTGAGGTGCCACCTGGCACACCGCCAAAGGTGGGAAAGGGCCACAAGCGTGCAGGGAAGGGTGGGAAGGGCAGCACGCCCGACAAGTCCGGCAGCAGGCCAGCTGGCCAGGAGGGCCCCACCAGCCCCATCCCAGGTGTGCAGGAGGACACACACAGGCCCGGTACTGCAGCCCAGGAGGGCCCCGCCAGCCACAGCCCAGCTGCCCAGGAGGGCCCTGCCAGCCACAGCCCAGCTGCCCAGGAGGGCCCCGCCAGCCACAGCCCAGCTGGGCAATGAAGGACCGCCAGCCACAGCCCAGCTGGGCAATGAAGAACCGCCAGCCACAGCCCAGCTGGGCAATGAAGGACCGCCAACTCAAGCACTGCTGAACATGGCAAGGACTGCCAAGGCAAGCACCGCTGAACAGGGCAAGGACCGCTGAACAGGGCAAGGACCGCTGAACAGGGCAAGGACCGCCAAGGCAAGCACCGCTGAACAGGGCAAGGACCGCTGAACTGGGCAAGGACCGCTGAACTGGGCCCTTCATCTCAAGCACCGCTCCGCTGGGCACCGCCGTCTCAAGCACCGCTGCACTGGGCCCTTCATCTCAAGCACCGCTCCGCTGGGCACCGCCGTCTCAAGCACCGCTGCACTGGGCCCTTCATCTCAAGCACCGCTCCGCTGGGCACCGCCATCTCAAGCACCGCTGCACTGGGCCCTTCATCTCAAGCACCGCTCCGCTGGGCACCGCCGTCTCATGCACCGCTGCACTGGGCCCTTCATCTCAAGCACCGCTCCGCTGGGCACCGCCGTCTCAACAACCGCTGCACTGGGCCCTTCATCTCAAGCACCGCTCCGCTGGGCACCGCCGTCTCATGAACCGCTGCACTGGGCCCTTCATCTCAAGCACCGCTCCGCTGTGCACCACCGTCTCAAGCACCGCTGAACTGGGCCCTTCATCTCAAGCACCGCTGGCCTATTGGCGGAAGGGGCAGGCCCGCATCTGTGTCGGGCAGGGCTGCACGAAGCACTCTGGGCACTAGTCCCCCTCCAGTACCAGTGGAGACTGTTATCCACTTGAGAGACTGTGGCTTTGCACTCCCCAGGATTGAACAGTGGGCAAACCACCCACTGTAGAGACTTGAGAGACTGTGGCTTTGCACTCCCCAGGATGGCACAGTGGGCAACTCACCCACTGTAGAGACTTGAGAGACTGTGGCTTTGCACTCCCCAGGATATGGCAGTGGGCAAGCCACCCACTGTAGAGACTTGAGAGACTGTGGCTTTGCACTCCCCAGGATATGGCAGTGGGCAAGCCACCCACTGTAGAGACTTGAGAGACTGTGGCTTTGCACTCCCCAGGATGGTACAGTGGCCATGGAGGCCCCTCGTGGATCTGGCGTCGAGGACTCATCAGGCTGAGGTGCCCCCCCTTCCCTTCCCCCTGAGGTGCCTGTAGTTTTCCTATCTGATGCCCCTGCAGTGTTCTCTCCGTTGGAGGCAGGTATCCTGTGTGGGCTTTGCCCATGTGTTTTGGCCCAGTGGCCCACGAACAATGGCTGATGGACATATCGGACTGGACAATTTATGTATATGAAGTTATAGATGTGTGATATATTTTATACTCAGTCTTACAATATAATTCTATATTTATAATCATTTCCTTTTGCCTTTGCATTCTTCCGGGGGGTTTGGGGGAGTAACTGTGATGTGTTGCTATGCATTGATGTGTGTGTTGTAGTGGTTGAGGGTGAGGGTGGGTGTGTCGCATATGTGTGTCCCCGTAATTTTTTGCCTCCCCCTCACCGTTGTCTTCTGCGCCGGCGTTCGTGCTCCTGGTAGAGGAGCAGGAAGACAATGGCTGGTAGGATGTGTAGTTCGGGTTCTATGCTGTCCAGATTCCTCGTGTGGTGTATGGAGGTGAGCGTTTTCCGTTTGAAATGTCTGTTTCCGCTGTGTTTTTATCGGCGGGGCTACCGCCGCAGAAAAGGTGGCGGATTGGTGGGTTGTGATAGGGTGGGCGGTACATTGTCTCCCGCCTGTCTGTTGGCGGTGACCGCCTCGCTGTTTGTTTGTCCCGCCGTGGCGGGCGGTGTGTTAAAGTGGCGGTCTCTGTTGGCGGTTTCCGCCAGGGTCGGAATTGCATTTTTTTTACCGCCAGCCTGTAGGCGGTTTGACCGCCGCTTTAACACCGACCGCCAGGGTTGGAATGACCCCCTTAGTGTTCAGCTTTGGAGGGTCCCTATCTAGGGCCCCGTCTAGGACACAATTAAAGTCGCCAGCCCACACAATAGACATCCCTGTGTAAGATATTAATTCCTGTTGGAGCTGGTGATAGAACCCCGCATCATCAGTGTTTGGGGCATAAACATTCAACAGACAGAGCTCCAGGCTATCTAATACCCGTGCAAGAATATATATCGGCCTGGAACATCCACTTTTTAGCTTCTTAATGTGAATGGAGTCCCGGGGGCAATCCATACAGAGACCCCCCTAGCGTAGGAGGAGTAGGTTGCCGAATAAAACTTCCCCCTCCATTTTTTCTGCACTTTTTGCGCTTCACTTTCTATCAGATGCGTCCCATGCAGAAGCGCAATGTGCACTCCAAGCCGCTTAACATATGTGTGTGCTCTGTAGTGCTTCTCAAAGGAGTTTAAGCCCAAACATTCCATGTAACCATACGTGTCAGGGTACCAGCCATATTTTGTTCCACACCACCTGGACCCCTACAGGGCCCGACCGCCCCTCCCACACCCACATGCAGCCCCCCCAACCCTACCCCCGGCCATGGCACGCACGCAGCCCGATGATCCGATACCTTCTCAGTAGGAGAATGCTCACAGTGCTCACCTCATCAAAAACAGAATACCAACATCAACTAGAACCCACATAACACTCCCCCATCCCACCCCGGGTAAACACCGCCCACAACTAGTGTCTGCCCAATCGTGTGTGTACCCCGCTATCTCTTCCAGAACCCAGAAGTGGGGAACAATCACCGTTCCCACTCGATAGCCAGTGTCAGGTTTGGACTACACGGCACTCTGCCACCTCTCGCCCAATCGTCCAGCCCGCACACACACTTCCCTTAACAAATAAACTAACAACGGAGGAGGGGGTTCATGGGCTCACCACTCTGCCGCGGCCCCCATTCAAACACCAACCCGGACCCCCACTTCCCCAGCACCTAAAAGGTAGCAATTGACAGGAGGAAACACAGGCCAAAGAGCCAGAGGAGAGCCAACAGAGGGAGGACCCCAAGCATCGACCCCAAACCATAGTACTTGATTCCAATCAGAACGAAAGGTACAGTACATCATTCAGGTGACCTCGGCCTCCCCCTCCGGAGATAGACCACTCGTGACACAGGGGGAGCTGGAGCGCGAGGAAGCCTCCGACGTGACAGTTTGTACCAACAGTTTAGCCTCCTCCCGCTCCACTCTCCTCCACTCAAGGCTCAGAGTACCGTCCGAGCGCACAATCATTCGGCTTCCACGGCAGGCACAATGGTGCCTGGTACTCCTGCGCGCTGCAGTACGCACTTCCTCTAGGCCTCGGGGTCTCCTACTACTCTCTACCTGTGGGGATTCCAGCGGTCCTGTCCCATCGCTCCGTTCCAAACAGTCCCACACTGCTTCAGGAGATTGTAAGAAGTGAGCACGGCCCGCATGCAGAACCTTAAGCTTCGCTGAGTATAACAACATATAAGTGTAGCCCAGGTCTCTTAGCTTACGCTTAACACCAGCATATGACTGTCATTGGAGCTGCACCGCCCTGGTGTAGTCTGGGAAAAAACGGATAGTGTGGTTCTCAAATGTGGGATCTCCATGTTTGCGTACTTCCTGCAAAATTGTGTTGCGGTCTCTGTAGTTAAGGACCTTTGCTATGATCGTACGCAGAGGGGCCCCCAGCTGCGCCAGCAGTGCCAGGGCCCGGTGCGCATGCTCCACCACAAACACAGCCAACAGAGGGGCAGCAGGCAATGATTTTTGGATCCAGTCCTCCAGGAAGGCCTCAACATTCGCCCCCTCTACTCCCACTGGAAGCCCACTACACAGAGGTTACAGTGCCTTGCCCTACCCTCCACATCCTCGACACGCACCTCCAGTTTGCATGTTTGAGCCTCAAGGGTGGCCACCGAAGCCTTTAGTATGTCCATATCAGACTACATGCAAGTCACTTTTTGCTCAGTGGCCACCGATCCTTCTGCCACTACTCTCAGATCAGCTCTCAGCAGGTTGACATCTACTGCTATGGCCGCAATCTGAGTCTGCGTTGCCCGGCTAGATGACTCAATGGCAGCCAAGATCTGCACCCCGGTGGGCTCCATTCCCTACTCTGAGGTGCCAGGAGGGTCCTTTTGCAGACTCGCTCCTGCATTCTGCGCTGTGTATTGATCCATCCTTGTTTGCTGCGCTCCCTTGTTCGCCCTGTCCTTTCCCATGGTGCGCACCAGATGGGGCCCCCGCTATAAGCGGTTACTCACAATGTTGTGCCCCACACCACCAGGCATAGCGCAGTGGTCGAACCTCGTGTCCTTGCCACTACCCACTGTCTGTTTTCCAACTGTCACACCTACACCAGTCCACCATGTGGGGACCACCGACACCGGCAGGAGCAGCACAGGCTTTGTCTTCCACTCAACGTGTCTGTCTCACCATCAGCCAGTCCGCAGTCCAGGAGCTGGCCGATATAGGGCCGCCCAATCAGCACTCTGCCACAGAAGGGGGGGGTGGCCCCCCCAGGCCAAGTCCAACAAAAGACCCCCACCACCGCTGCATGTTCAGCACAGCTCCGTCTGCCACTGGCAGCCCAAACGTCCTTCTCAGCTGCTCACGACACCTCATATAATTCAGGTCACTACAATGGGCCTCCAGGCCTACAGAGAGAGCACCTCCAGTTGCATGCAGGAGGGGGTACCAGGTGTGGCACAGCATCTGAACACCATTGCGTCCACCTTTTGAAGGCCCACCCCAGCTGGGTCATTCCCCCTGAACTGCACCTCACTCTCTCCGCAAGCAGCCGAATTTAATTGCTGCTCAAAAATGCGCCCGCAATCGCGGCCGCCACTTTGGGGTCAGGCGCTTACCAAATGCGCTCCCCCTGCGGCGCAATTGTGGCGCCGAACTCCGGTTGCTGGTGCTCTCACCACCCCCCTCCGCTCCAGGGGGGGAGCTCTAAGTCCCCACTGTCGTCTCCGCAACAGACCGTGACGGCCTGCTCAAGCCACGACCGCACTCACGGCTGCCATCACGAGGTCAGGCGCTCACCTCGTGAGCTCCCCTCACAGTGCCCCGATCCAGTCATCGGTGCCCTCCTCGCTCTCCCCTCCGCTCCAGGGGGCTCCAGGACCTGTATACTGGGTCCACGGTGCCCGGGCTGACAGGATTACGGAGGATTTCTAGTCCAGGGCTGGGAGCACTCCTCTAGTGCTGCTGGTTGGGCATCTTGCCAGCCACGCCCACGCATTTATTATTAATAATATTTCATCAGTATAGGTAAAACATTTCATTTGAAATGGAAAAGCTTTTTTATTGCATTATATTAGGTATAACAGAGAAGTGCAATTTTCGCACTTACAAATATATTTCAAGTAATTAATCTTTCATAAAATACAAGAGAACTACATTTGCTTGGAAATAAGCTATTCCTTTAGAGTCTAAATTACACTTTAACATAAACTTTAACCTTCTAGCATGCGATTTAAATAAAAACAGACCTACTTTGAACTATGAAATACAAGCAAATGCCATATTTATTATGTGTGTCACTGCAGCTTTCTAATTTAGATGTTCTCTCTTCTACACTTATGAGCTTTAACTTCTTGAAGTCTGTTGACTTCAGTGACTTGAAGAGTGGAGCTAAAATGTACGCTCTAATAGGTATTATGGAGGATATTACCTATGCCATCCAGGGAAACCTTCACTAGGAAAATTGACAGGAGCTGCACTCACAGCAGTTCCTGTCAATGTAAGAAACTTTGATGTTTTTTGTTTTTCATAAAAAAACACACAAAGTGGGAGTTCATTTTTGAAAAACAAAAGAGTAATGAAGCCACACCCTTGGACTTTTCTCCCAGGTTGCTAGGGCAATTTTGTGTTTTTGCCTGTACCTCACCTCCAAGTTTTTCCTGGCGGTGACGGAAAAAAGGCATTGTCCATCCACCTTATATAGCATGAATGATGTAAAACCCTTACTTACAAGGCCCCTACTTCATCGAGCCTTTAGAGCACGTATTCTGTCAGCAGAGCCAATAGGGCAATACTTAAGGTCCGGTCATCTCTAAATGAAGCAGTCAGACGGTTTCACAGGCATGATATTTTACTGTGTTTGTTACAGACTAACCTTTCTGCCAAATTCTCTTTTTCTGTCACTCACTGATTGATGGTCAGCTCATGCAAGTGGCCAATATGCTAGATGGATCACATTGAACATTAAGCAAAGATCAAATCCAAGTAGCTATGTATGCTTAACTTAACATTTGTGGGAGCAAAAGATGAGATAATCTATTTAAGAGGCATGAGGAAAGTTTAGCATGGTGGTGATATACAGGGATGTCTGAGGACAATAGTATCCTGGTTATAAAGTAGAAAATAGATCATATCTAGGGATCTTCAAAATTGCATAATTTTATTTCCATGACAAATTTTCATGTGTGTGCATACAACCAGTGCAAAAGTGATGTGAGCTACCATTGGCTTGGGCACTTCCAGGTCCCAGAAGACCCCTATCATCTGTAGTGTTCCCCAGGATCCCATGATGTGTCCTGTCAACTTGATCCTCTAGATGGAGCTGCTTGGTGCTCTGCACAAAGATAACAGCAGCGAGAGTCACAAGTATGCTGATGATACACTACTCTACTTAAAAGTCTCCTCTGCTTCAGACATCCAGCACCTCAAAAACTGTCTGCACCTCATCCAGACCTGGGTGTCTAGCATCTTCCTAAAGCTCAACCCATACAAAACAGTATTCCTGTCATTTGCCAAGAAGGACGAGTAAGAAAGAACACAAACCTGGCTCAGCGACATGAATATTGGTAGCCTCGAACACCATTGTTAATCAACAGCAAAGTCACTTGCACAGCAGCCTTACCCTCAAGGAACACATTGCCAAAAACCCAAATGACTTTAGAACTGCTATTTAAGCCCTAGTACTCTTGCCTCTGGATGCTAGTTTTGCTGTGCCCCATGGCCTGCCAGGCTTCACACTGAGAGCATTCTTGCAGCTGCAGCACATCTCATCCAGGGCCTCAGGAAATATGATTACCGCTCATCATTTACAAAGTCATCACAACCACTACCCTGTTGACTTGCAAAGACGCTCACCATCTCTGGTGGTTCTCTGTACACCAGCAGCCAGGACATCAGCAGACTGCCAAAGTGTAAAATAGAAAAACCAAGGGTGAAGGACTTTTCTATATATACACCCAAGCTCTACATGCCGATATCAATCAAGACCACAGAAAGATTCCTCCTAATAAGGAAAGAGTTGAAGACTTAGCTCTTTGAAGAACACTTCATCAAAATGCCTTGAATGCATTGACCCTGTACAGCATTCTGCTGCCTTCACTGCCCTTTTTTGTAGATGCCCATATAGAAATACTATATACATAAATAGATGCATATAAATAATGTCTCTCAGCTAGACATTTTCTGATTGCACTAGTCTCAGACAAGCAAATAAATGATGCATAGATTTGTACTGCAAAATGTTGTGAATTGTGGACATTGAGTGTATTTTAAAATTCACAAACTTTACAAATTATGCAGCTATAACTAAAATTGCAGATGTATCTAGTCACAATGTTATAATGTGAGACCAAAACAGCACCATCATTCCCTGATGGCTGATAGACAATAATGAATTGTAATGGCATGATTGCAGGTAAGAGTTCAGGAAGTAACTATACCTTAAAGACTGTCACAGGAATTAAAAGATGAATTACCTTATTAGCCAGCTCTACTTTATATAACTGCAACCTAATCACAAATATGTTTTAAAGCATGGGCAAAGTGGGCTATGGAACAGGGCCTCTGCATTGCAGGGTGCCCTCTGATGCATCCAGCTCTGTTCCTTTGGTCTTGCCTTGATGAGCTTGAATAATTCTTAAACACATTGTTTTAAATACTGTTTTCCTGTAACTTATTTTTAATGTAGATGTTGGAAATGGCCCTTTCTGCAGGGTTATCCCCAAATGTTTTGCCTTCCTCTTCTTACTTTTCTGACTTTCTTTTTGTTGGCTTATGAACATGATGCTAATCATGCTAAAGTGCATGTGCTCGCTCTCCCCTAAAACATGGTATGATTGGCTTACACCTGTTTGGCGTGCTTAATGTACCAGTACGTTCCTTGTAGAGTGCTATACCACATACCCAGGGCCTGTAAATTAAGTGCTACTAGTGTGCCTGTAGCGCTGATTGTGCCACTCACAGAAGTAGCCTTTCAAACCTATCTCATGCCACCACTTCAGTGCCTGTGTGTACAGTTTACTGCCACCTTGACCTGGCATTTCAAACTACTTGGCAAGGCCTAAACTCCCCATTTATTACACCTACACCTACTGTATTGTAATCCCCAGGTAGACCTATGGGCAGGGTGCTGTGTAGGTAAGAGATAGTACAAGTAGTCTTATGTTTTTCAGGTCCTAGTAGTGACAAAGAAACTATTTCATTTTTCAGTACTGTGAGGGCTGCTCCTCTCATAGGTTAACAATGGGAATTCTCTTATATGTTTTTAGGTGGTAATTTCTGATGTGAAATGATTAGCGCTGGCATGTTTGGTATGTTCGAAATGGTAGTGAGAAATGCTCCTTACTGGTGTAGTTGGTCATATTTTAGAAATGCAACTTTTAGAAAGTGGGCATTTGTATGTGCTTCTAACTCTATGTGCTCTGCAGACTGACTCCAAATCACGCCTAGGACTGAATGACAGTTACCTTTTGCGCATACTTTCCAGATAGCCACATCACAGGAAGTACTATGTGTGACAGGAGCGGTATCTGCATCCATCTGCATACCGATAGTCTTCCTGGGCTTGGAGAGGGAGAGGTCATTCACACCTTACTTGTCAATAGGCTTTTAAAGTCACTCCTTGCATCAAATACATTCTTGAGCATAAGTGCAGGGGCTCTGAACCCATGTTTTCAGCACTTTGGAACTGAGACTGAACCTCTGTCAGAGGAATGTTGTGCTGCTCAAAGGACTCATCTGGACTGCTCTTGTTCTATTGCCCTGCTGCCTGCTATTTGCTGAGTGGCCTAAATGACTCACTGGATTTCTTGTCTGCTTGTTGCCCTGCTGCCAGCTGCTCCATAACCCTCTTCTACCCAGGCACTACAGGTACTACCAGGAGGAACATCCACCTACTCAGCTGTGCTGGCCTGCCTGCCCCTTCATGTCACTCAAGTGCCTCTCAAGGAGCCCAGAGCAGGATGAGCACTGTTTTCCTGATCTTTAGCTCTCCATTCTCCCTTCAACAGCGCATGGTGAATGCTTTGTTTCTTCTTGGTGCATGAGGAGCACTTTTATTTTATTTTTGCAGGGTGTGTGGAGCACTCCGTTGTGCCTACCTGTCACTCTTCATTGTGACCAGTGCCCTGTCATTTTCCGCAGGTTGGGCTTCATTGGCTAGCATAACTGTGGGGTCTGTTTTTGCCGCTCTGTGCACCCTGGTGCCCTGAAGTTGCCCTCTGAATTCCTGTGGCATTAAAGAGTGGATAAAACCAGTGCTGGCACAAGAGCTGCAAACCTCCTGGCCTACTGGTTGCTAGGGCAAGGAGACCACTGAGAACCTCAACAACATCATTGTCATCCCAGCCGCATCCAGCCGAGCCTCCTTGCCAAGCCGCTTTGAGAGAGGTGTGCCCCACCTCCCACAATGTATAGGGAACCACTACACCTGGCTGAAGGAGCTAGCGTGTGCCAGGAGACAACACCACACTCCCCCAAGAAGGAGACCATGGCGGTGAATCCCGCCTGTGTAGAAACCTCCATTGGGAGCCCTCAGAACCACCAGGAGTTTCCCAGGTACTGTGTGTGCCCCCCAGCTCGTCACAGCTGCCCTGACGTGGGCAGCTGCTTCTCCCTGAGTTACATGCGGGGGACCCTGAGAGGTCTCCTCACCCAAAATAACATTGTGTGGTCCCTCCATTGTCATACCTTGAGGACAAAGGGACCTTGTTGTTTCGAGGACACTGGATCTGGTGGTGATTGACGCCATTCAGCACACGTGGAAAGAGGAAAAAACAAGGAGAAATAAAGTTCTTTCTCCTCTTTGCGCCTCACCTTAGGAAACATAGGGGGTCATTCTGACTCCCGCCGGCCGCGGTAACCGCAGGGCCGGCGGGAGCCGCCAGAATACCACTGCACGGCCAGAAGACCACCGCGGTTATTCTGGGTTTCCCACTGGGCTGGCGGGCGACCGCCAGAAGGTCGCCCGCCAGCCCAGCGGGAAACACCCTTCCACGAGGATACCGGCTCCGAAAGGAGTGGAAGGGGTGCGACGGGTGCAGTTGCACCCGTCGCGATTTTCAGTGTCTGCATGGCAGACACTGAAAATCTTATTGGGGCCCTGTTAGGGGGCCCCTGCAGTGCCCATGCCATTGGCATGGGCACTGCAGGGGCCCCCAGGGGCCCCACGACACCCCATACCGCCATCCTGTTCCTGGCGGCCGAAACCGCCAGGAACAGGATGGTGGTATGGGGGTCGGAATCCCCATGGCGGCGCAGCAAGCTGCGCCGCCATGGAGGATTCCCCAGGGCAGCGGAAAACTGGCGGCCCATGGGAGCACCGCCAGCCTGTTGGCGGTGCTCCCGCGGTCCCCAACCCTGGCGGTCTCGGACCGCCAGGGTTGGAATGACCGCCATAATGTTTTGGCACATCCCCAGGTTTACATTGCTTTGTAAATCTGAGGAAGTGTCAAAATCCATGGGTGTTGCGTGAGAAACCCCACCACAATGCCCAAGGAACACCTCCTAAGCCCAGACTAAGGCAATGCAGCGATTCTTACCACCTTGCTCCATAGCTATGAGGCAATTTAAAGCCAAGCAAAAGGGTGTGGCCACATAGATATGATTTTGTATTTGACACCGACAGCAGAAGGAGCTCATAAATATGCCACCTAATACAGAATTGTTCCCAGGTGAGACAAAACCAAAAATTGAGAGGAATTCCATTGAATCAAGAACTCACAACGTAGATAAGCAAAAAGAAAACATGGAATCATGAGATTCGGCTTGGCCTAAAGCTCACACACAGTATCTGTTATAATTTAGAAAAAGAATGTCTTGCCAAAAACGGCTGAAGCCGTCTCTTGTGCAGAAATAAAACCTAATACAGGCCCATTTTATATAGTATGCCAAGGTGAGTCAAATAGCCAAGCATTTACTTGGTTGTATGCTTTCGATTACTTCTAAAGATTTCATTAACTTCAGGATTTCTATGCACTTCGAGGTATGTGAACAACTTGTGTGGTACTGAATCGTTGAAGGCTAGTGGCCTGCCGCTGTCAAAATATAAAGCTTCAAATATACAATGAGACATCCTCTTTCAATAGGTAGTAGAACATTCATCTACAGCTGCATAATAAATTTGAGTAGTATAAATTGACTAACCTGAGAGTTATATATTATTATTATTTTTATTTCCAGTTCTTGTCCACACTATTTATGTCTTCATCTCCTGTCTTGCACAATGGATAAATATTCATGACATTATGGTAATAATTATGTCAAAGCCAGTAACAAGGGAACAGCATAGCACTGAAATCGGTTTGAGGTTTTGGCTTAAAGCCTGTTTAATACACTTCATTAAACTTGAAAAGCGAGCACCATGCAAAGTGAAAAGAAGGGAATTGTTTTGTCAGTAATACGATTTTAAAGCCTTCAATTAAATAAAAAATGTATAAATGTTCAGAGCCGAGGCAATTTGATTCTCTCCTGTGTGCGGGTTGCTCTGTCTCAAATCGAAGTTCACAGCGCGAATACTTATGCAGATAGCCTAAACGTATCATCAAGTTAATGAACCAAAACCCTTGTCCAATCAAACCCATTTGTCAATGTTTAAAATGAGCAACCTTATAATTTGAGCTGTAATACGATGGAAGCAGTTGTTAAAATAAAATGCGTTGACGAAATATGCTTTCTCAATGTACAATTTTGCAGTCTTTAAAATAAATATATGCGAATTTGTCAGATTTTTTTTTGCTGAGTTGGCTGTTTTTACAAGGAGTTTCTAAATGAAGAAATGCAGGTTGTTTATGCTTAGTTTCCTTTTATCTTGAAAATGCTCTGGCGGAAGGGTTGCCGAAAAACCTAAACACATCTGACCAATTTTTCAAAGTCAACATTTTCAACTGTACTGTTGGTTGTGCTTGAAAAGAAGGACCTATCACACCTCAGGCAGCAAAGGAATCTTCACTTTTCACGAGACAGATTTATCTACAATGCGATAAAAAAAATCAACCTACCTCAATCTGACTTTAACAACATTCAATTCAGCTGCCATGTTTTAAATCTGAAGAGTGTGAAGAGTTGTTATAATTCATTCAGTATCGTGTTAATTTGGCTGAAACTGTTTCTCGCACATCCAGATGCATTAATATCAAAACACTCATTAAGATGCAAATAGGCAGCCATTCACTTTCCGCTTTGATTGGGCATTGGATGGAGAAAGGTAGACATATCTTATTCAATAAATATTTTCCCTCCATACTGCACTAATCTTATAAAAGTCAAGTGCTCATAAATTTGATTTTCTATGTATTAATATATTTATAAATCTATCTATATATAGATATATATATATATATGTTTTTTTTCACTTAAAAAACAAGGGTTACAGAGACGTTATAGTTAGGATCTGAATTTACTCACCCAAAACCATAGAAATTCAGCAGTTATAGGTATAGTTAGCTCAAGTAACTTTAACTGGTGCCCTAAGGTAACTATAACTTGCACCCACGCCATGCACAATTTTCTCCTAAATAATTTTGCTGAAAATGTTACATTGATATGAGTGATGTAATATGTGGGATAATTAGCAGTGCATGGCAAGTGTGTGAGTTATAGTTACCTAAGGGCACAAGTGAATTTCTATGTTTTTTTTAAATTCTATTTCTTAACTCTGACATCTCTGTAACCTTTGGTTTATTCAGTGAATTTCTTTCCCTTTTTTTTAGCGTAAAGTAATTTTAATGACTAAACATTAATCAAACCACCACCCTGCATGGCCTTTTACTATATGCAGTAGGGGTTGGCTGCAGGGCCTGACCTGTGGCCAGACCCTGGGGGCAACCCCCTATAACCACCCACTTCACATTCCCACGCCACGCACTGCCACCCAGCCTCACATGCATAATTCTCTGAGTGCGTCCGTGAGTGTGTACATGAATATCTCAGAAGATCTGTCAGTGTGTGCATGGGTCTCTCAGTGAGTCTGTCAGTGGGTGCATGAGTCTCTGGGTGGATATGTGGGTGGATGCATGACTTTGAGAAGGTCTGTGAATGGATGCATTGCTTTCTGAGTGAGTCTGTGAGTAGGTACGTGATTGTCTGAGTGGGTTTGTGATTCAGTGCATGAGTGTCTGTGTGGGTGAGTGAGTGAGTGAATAATTCTCTGTGTTTGTCTGTGAGTGAATGTGGGAATGTCTAAGTGGGTCTCTGAATGGGTGCGTGAGTCCCTGAGTGGGTGCGCAAGTGTCTGTGTGGGTGTGTCAGTGATTTGGCCACAAAGGAACCTCACCTGCCCTTTTATCCAACAAGGCTCCACAGGTTTGCACAAAATATCTACCCAAGTGGAGTTCTTTCTGCCTCCTTGGGTAAATGTCCAGTATGTATTCTACACTACAGTTTAGTGGAATGAAAGGAATAGTCAATAGTGACCTTTTGTGCGTTTTGGCAACATTATTGTTCCTGGTGCACCTTTATACAGAAATATCTGATAACATGAATCTTCCTATAGAGAGGCCAATGAAACTACAAAGACATAAATCTCTACCAAACCAGGGTCCTTCCTGTTATCTATATGACAAAAGTACTTCTTTGTTTTGTGGATATGTTCTAGAATTCCTCTGCATCAAGGACACGACACAAAAATTGGCGGGAAATGCCTTTGGTAAGCTGTCCATCCATCCTGGCGAAAGGCAGGAAGACCTTTGCATATTACTAAGGTAGATGGTGCAGGGCCAAGCAGGTGGAGAGCCCAGGTGATTTGCTCATTTGCATCCTCTTAGCAATTTAAAAGGAGAACCATCGACTCGGCTCTCACCAGGAGAGGACAAGAAAGATCCCACTTGTCATAGTCACATACAGATTGCGTGATTCAATAGATCAATGATGCATTTACCTCCACAAAGTATTTCAGATCATTTTTCAATAAGGACTCACTGGGAAAACACACCTAATGGGGGGGCCCTGGGAAACCATCCCCAAAGCCTAACCTAAAACAGATGGGGGAAGGGGGCAGCGCGGCCCCCCTCCCAGGCCATTTTTGGCACCAGGAATCCCACCCCATGAGGCCTGCCCATGTCTCCTGGGTGCCCTTTGGCACTCAGTGTACAGGATCGGGATCAGAGGGGGAGCCTCAAGGTCCCCATGGTCCTTTCTGCCTACTGCGGAAGCCAGCATTGTTATTGCACACAGGGAGCTGCTAATCATGCAGTTCCCTGTATGCAACAGAAATAGTTTCATCTCTTTCCCTACCACCATGTCTGTGGGCAGAGAAAGAGATGAAACCTCTGCTTCCAGAAGGTGAGAGCACTTTGACAGCTCTCACCATTGGAACCAGATTGCGTTCTTTTGCTTAGTGGGAGCTGTCAAAGCTCCCAAGGACATAGCAGGAAAAGGTACTGCGTAGGCGGTCACCAGGGCAGAGAACTGCCCAGGAGGGGGTCCGCACAGCGACCCTCCTTTTTGTAAGAAAAAGAAAGCGCCAGGGAGGTGGTGGTCCTCAGGACATTAGGAGGCGGGCTCTGCATGCCCCGCTACATATTTAACATAGCCCCGGAGAGGTGGTGGTCCTGAGTGCTCGAGGGGGTCCGTGCAGCCCCCCACCAGGTCAATTTAATTATGGCCCTGGGGAGGTGGCAGTGTGTGGGGCTACAATAAGCCCTAGAAGGGGGGCCTTATGCACTTCCCTCTTTTCTTGTAGCCCCCAATGCCCCAGGGATCTGGCCCACTCAAGGGCAAATGAAAGGAAGAGCACAGGAGACCATTCTTTTTAAGAAAAAATCTAGGAAAGATGTGCAGATTCAGTCGCGGATATTTCTGAGATTTTTCCAAAAAATGCTTTTAAGGCCTGGCAGGGTGCCTTGGGGACCACTGCACCAAGGCCAAGGGCCTGGGTGTCCCTACCCTGGCCCCTTTTCTTTTTTTAATATTTTTTAGTTGAACTCAGCCGAAGCTGAATCGAAAACGGTTGCCAACACTTCCTTGTTGAAGTGTTGGCAGCCAATCAGATATCAGCATGGAGACAGTTGAACCAACAGAGGATCCACATTCATAGATATATATATATTTTTAACTCTGATATCTCAAAAACTACTGAATGGATTTCCACCAAATCACAAAAAGCACACTTTCCGGACCAAGAGCTAGCCTTCTGCCAAAGTTGGTGTGATTCCATCCAGTGGTTTGGGCTGTAGTAGTGTTCAAAATCCCTAGGGAAAAAGCATGGGGAAAACGTGTTTTAGGTGGCAAGGGCACGAGTTATAGTTATTTGCGGGCAAGAGTTATAGTTACTTGAAAGAACTATAACTGAAAATTAAATTTCTATGGTTTTGAATGAGTTTTGCACGAGTAAATTCAGAACCTAATTCTAACATCCCTGTAATCTTTTTTTTCTGTGAAGATAAATATTATTGTACATCTATTTGATAATATGCATTCCTTATGCCTTTTTTTTAGCTCAGGTCTCAAGCTATATACATATGTCTATTTACCTAGTCTCAAAACTATTATCTACTTATACAACAACGCGTAGGGAATTTCTCCTTCACTGTTGGCTAATAGCCTCATCCTTGAACAGATACATAACAAGCGGACTAAATTTAGCATCAGCCCTTTAACTTCAAAGCAAACCACGGCATACAGGGTGTCTCAATGATTCCCAAATCTTTTTCTAGCAACTGTACAAGATGTACGAACAATTCAACCCTCCATTTGAGCTAATATTTAAGAGGCTATGACAAGTAAATTTGTTAACACTTGAATATTTAAGTGGTTAATGTCCCAAACAGTATGCGCCAACAAATTCCATGTTGTAAGTTCCGTGGAAAGTACAATTATCGTATATTTGATGTTTCTTCTGGTAAGAATAAAATAAAGTGACACTGATTAAAGAATTCATGTTTCGATATCTCCTTACTTTATGGCCATTATTAAGATATTCAGGTTTTAAAGTCACTCCTTTAAAAAAGTACATTCAATGAAGTACAGTGGAAGGGACATAGGTTGTCTTTTTCTAAATCCTTATGTTCCGATGTAGAGAGTCATTTTATGACCGCATGCCCTCCAGTTCACAAAATCGTAGGATTGGCGACCATAAAATGGCTTTTTGGTATGTATAAAACCCATTTTGTGAGTCAGAAAAGCCTGTTCCAACCGCAAAATGTTTTTTTTGTGATGCATTGCAAACCACAATTAGGAGGGGGCATGGAAGGAGAGTTCCCTCTGAATTGGGAGTTGCCATGGTACGGATAAAATGTGTGCAATTACCACTGCAAACCAGCGACACTTCAAAAGATGTGGTAACTCTTTTGCAAACGACACCTCCCCCTTTTGGAGTACTTTCACCAGCCTTGGGGAAAGTACACAGTGGTACTGAGAATCACTGTCTGTTCTCTCAGAGTTTTTTCAAAATGGGGAACTGTCTGTAAATACAACACTGTTTTTTTAAATGTACACAGGATAAATAATATTTTCCATTTTGAAAAGGAATTGCAGAGATGGAAGACCTCCATATCTATATTTTCCGCCAGTGAGAGGGGTTTGCAAATTTCAACAGGCCTAATTAATATTTATTAGGCCGGTCATTTTTCTACCCTATTCAAAAGGAACATTTGTGATGCAGTCAATTATTATATAGATTGAATTACAAATTGTTTTCCTTTTCACAAACCACTCTGCACTTCCGTGATTTGAAAATGGGAATTATACAACTGGCCCATAGCACATTATCTTTAGGAACAATGACTTTCAGATCTCTCAATAAGTGATAGAATATTAACTTATAATGAACGTGGTGCACCCTATTAAATTTTTTAGGCAAGGGTCGATGCTCTGGCACAACATCAATCTCTCTGTTCTACTCTGATGTACAGTCTTTGAGAATCTGAATTCTAAAATAATAATAATCTTCATAGAAGAGTCTGAAATTCAGCTCCCTTTCTCCCTGCAACAAAAAGAATGGCTGGTCAGGACTTTATCTGTCTGCTCCTCTATATCCCTACGCCTCTGGGTACTTCCCTGTCACTGAAATTCCCATGCCTATGTGTGGAGAGGGATGGTCACGTCATCTCCATCAGTTCTTCTACATGTTAAGGAATGATAAGGTCATATCCTTTATTTAACTCCAAGAACATACTCAAACTCCCCTCTTGATTTGGCTGGTTACCTGGTGGTTTCTGCTCCCCCGTGTTTTTTTGTAAAAAGATTTTATTAGATGTTGGCAAACAAATACATATATCCATAGCAAGAGCTGAAATATTGTGCAGTGTATTACATTAGTTGCATGTCTCAAATCAATGTGGTATTCCATGTTCCTGCTCCTGTTACTCACCCTTCCCTTCCCCGACTTGGAAATCCAAAAGAGCCTAGGTCTGGTGTCAGTTTTAACATGTATTCTCCAGTGGATGAAGTCATTTTCTGGAGTCACTGTATTTGATCACAAAGCAAGAATAGAAGCCTCGTTATAAGTAGCGGAAGAATGTATTCACCGGGGTTTATTGATTATGG
Organism: Pleurodeles waltl; assembly: GCF_031143425.1. NCBI lineage: Eukaryota > Metazoa > Chordata > Amphibia > Caudata > Salamandridae > Pleurodeles > Pleurodeles waltl. The sequence continues at coordinate 689,489,559 of NC_090442.1, forward strand.
TGCTGTGATGAGGTGGAGGACATCAGAGAGTCCTCCTGTGAGGAAAGAACAGGGTGTTTCAAGCTATCAACCAAAGTACCCAGTGTATGATCAGTGTCTAGGTTTACAATGCCTTGTTGCGCTCACCACAGTAGGAGTGTCCCTTCACAATCTGCCTATTTCTAGAGTTCTTTGCACCATATCATTAGCTGGTGGGCCCTCCGGGCCTTCAAGTGGCGGGTGAGCTCGCGTTTGGCAAATATCTGCCCTAGATCTTGAAAGTTACTAGTTGCCTTAGTTTTGGAGGTGTTGGGGACCCAGTCAAGCAGGCAGTGGCCTGAGGACAGAGGGATCACTCGTCAATTAGTGCATGCAGGTGACCCCCCTCCCAACAGGCAGTCAAGTTATGAAATGTTAAGAAAATGTCTAAAACGCAGCAAATACTTGGTGGTGTCTTGGCACTGGCTAAGAGGCGTTGAAAACAGCAAGGGGGGGCAGAAGTCTACAGAGAGTTAAAAAGCCATGCCTTTAGCAATTTCTGAAAGGCTAATAGGCTGGGGACATTCTTAATGTTCGAGGAAAGTGCATTTCAGGCTTTCGGAGCACCTACTAAAAGCTCCTGCCACCCCAAGCTGATCGAATGAGCGACTTGAAAGTGATCCTCTGTCTGATAGGGAGCCAACGTACTTTTCTGATCAAGTTGGACACATAGGGGGTCATTCCAACCCTGGCGGTCGGTGTTAAAGCGGCGGCTAACCCGCCAACAGGCTGGCGGTGTAAAAAATGGAATTTTGACCCTGGCGGAAACCGCCAACAGAGACCGCCACATTAACACTCCGACCGCCACGGTGGGACAAACAAACAGCACGGCGGTCATCGCCAACAGACAGGCGGGAGTCAATGTACCGCCTACCCTATCACAACCCACCAATCCCCCACCTTTTCCGGGGCGGTAGCCCCGCCGATAAAAACACGGCGGAAACAGACATTTCAAACGGAAAACGCTCACCTCCATACACCCCACGAGGAATCTGGACAGAATGGAACCCGAACTACACATCCTACCAGCTATTGTATTCCTGCTCCTCTACCAGGAGCACGAACGCCGGCGCAGAAGACTACGGTGAGTACTGCACCTACGACACAGGGGAGGGGGGAGGAGAAAATATTACGGGCACACATACGCTACACATCCACCACCACCCTCACCCATTACAACACACACATCAATGCATAGCAATACATCACTGTTACAACCCCCAAACCCCCCGGAAGAATGCAAAGACAAAATGAAATGATCATAAACAGTCGAATATATTGTATTATCGGCATATAAAAATATCACACATTTAAAACTAATATATACATAAATATTAAAAGTGCGATAATTTTAGCAGTCATTGTCCGTGGACCACTGGGCCCAAATCACATGGGCAAGGCCCACACAGGATACCTGACACCAACGGAGAGAACACTGCAGGGGCATCAGATAGAAAAACTACAGGCACCTCAGGGGGAAGGGAAGGGGGGGCACCTCAGCCACATGAGTACACGACGCCAGATCCACGAGGGGCCTCTATGGCCACTGTCCCATCCTGGGGAGTGCAAAGCCACAGTCTCTCAAGTCCATACAGTGGGTGGTTTGCCCACTGTACCATCCTGGGGAGTGCAAAGCCACAGTCTCTCAAGTCCATACAGTGGGTGGCTTGCCCACTGTCCCATCCTGGGGAGTGCAAAGCCACAGTCTCTCAAGTCCATACAGTGGGTGGTTTGCCCACTGTACCATCCTGGGGAGTGCAAAGCCACAGTCTCTCAAGTTCATACAGTGGGTGGCTTGCCCACTGTACCATCCTGGGGAGTCCAAAGTCACAGTCTCTCAAGTCCATACAGTGGGTGGCTTGCCCACTGTACCATCCGGGGGAGTGCAAAGCCACAGTCTCTCAAGTCCATACAGTTGGTGGCTTGCCCACTGTACCATCCTGGGGAGTGCAAAGCCACAGTCTCTCAAGTCTCTACAGTGGGTGGTTTGCCCACTGTTACATCCTGGGGAGTGCAAAGCCACAGTCTCTCAAGTGGATGACAGTGTCCACTGGTTCTGGAGGGATCTGGTGCCCAGAGTGCTTCGTGCAGCCCTGCCCGACACAGATGCGGCACTGCCCCTTCCGCCAATGGGCCAGCGGTGCTTGAGATGAAGGGCCCAGTGAGGCGGTGCTTGAGATGAAGGGCCCAGTGCAGCGGTGCTTGAGATGAATGGCCCAGTTCAGCGGTGCTTGAGACGGCGGTGCCCAGCGGAGCGGTGCTTGAGATGAAGGGCCCAGTGCAGCGGTGCTTGAGACGGCGGTGCCCAGCGGAGCGGTGCTTGAGATGAAGGGCCCAGTTCAGCGGTGCTTGAGATGAAGGGCCCAGTGCAGCGGTGCTTGAGACGGCGGTGCCCTGTTCAGCGGTGCATGAGACGGCGGTGCCCAGCGGAGCGGTGCTTGAGATGAAGGGCCCAGTGCAGCGGTGCTTGAGATGAAGGGCCCAGTGCAGCGGTGCTTGAGATGAAGGGCCCAGTGCAGCGGTGCTTGAGATGAAGGGCCCAGTTCAGCGGTGCTTGAGACGGCGGTGCCCAGCGGAGCGGTGCTTGAGATGAAGGGCCCAGTTCAGCGGTGCTTGAGACGGCGGTGCCCTGTTCAGCGGTGCATGAGACGGCGGTGCCCAGCGGAGCGGTGCTTGAGATGAAGGGCCCTGTTCAGCGGTGCTTGAGACGGCGGTGCCCAGCGGAGCGGTGCTTGAGATGAAGGGCCCTGTTCAGCGGTGCTTGAGACGGCGGTGCCCTGTTCAGCGGTGCATGAGACGGAGGTGCCCAGCGGAGCGGTGCTTGAGATGAAGGGCCCAGTTCAGCGGTGCTTGCCCTGTTCAGCGGTGCTTGCCTTGGCGGTCCTTGCCATGTTCAGCGGTGCTTGCCTTGGCGGTCCTTGCCCTGTTCAGCTGTGCTTGCCTTGGCGGTCCTTGCCCTGTTCAGCGGTCCTTGCCCTGTTCAGCGGTGCTTGCCCTGTTCAGCGGTGCTTGCCTTGGCGGTCCTTGCCCTGTTCAGCGGTGCTTGCCCTGTTCAGCGGTGCTTGCCTTGGCGGTCCTTGCCCTGTTCAGTGGTCCTTGCCCTGTTCAGAGGTGCTTGCCCTGTTCAGCGGTGCTTACCTTGGCGGTCCTTGCCCTGTTCAGCGGTGCTTGCCATGGCAGTCCTTGCCATGTTCAGCGGGGCTTGAGTTGGCGCTCCTTCATTGCCCAGCTGGGCTGTGGCTGGCGCTCCTTCATTGCCCAGCTGGGCTGTGGCTGGCGGGGCCCTCCTGGGCAGCTGGGCTGTGGCTGGTGGGGCCCTCCTGGGCTGCCGTACCGGGCCTCTGGGTGTCCTCCTGCACACCTGGGATGGGGCTGATGGGCCCTCCTGGGCAGCTGGCCTGCTGCCGGACTTGTCGGGCGTGCTGCCCTTCCCACCCTTCCCTGGTCATCTGTGGCCCTTTCCCACCTTTGGCGGTGTGCCAGGTGGCACCCCACTTCCAGCCGGAGCCACGGTAGTGTTTTTGGTCCCTGGTGTCCTTGGCCTCTCGCGCCGGGCACTGGTAATCTTTGGGTGTTTTTCCGGGGGTGGGCTGGTCGTACCTTGGCTCCTAGCAGAACTAGTTGCCCTTGAGGGTGGGGGACTCCACAGTCCTTGGACAACAGTCTTGATAGGTCCTGGTTTGGTGGTGGCTGAGGTGCTGATTGCAGTCTTATGAGATGGACGGGGTGGGGGAGTTGTTGGAAAGAGGTCAAGTTTGGAAAGGAAAATCAATTTGGAAAGAGAGGGACGGCTAGGTGTAGTGGGTATGGGAGTGGAGGAAGAGGATGTGGTTGTAGGAGTGTGAAGTCTGGTGTCTTTGGGTGCAGGTGCTTGGGCTGGAGGCTGTCGTGAGGTGGATGGCTGTTGGGTGGGTGGCTGCCTGCGTTTGTGTGGTTTGGAAGAGGAGGTGACAGACACACTGGGAGAGGACACAGGGGACGTGTAAATGGTAGTGGGGGTGGTGACTGCACGTGTGCGGAGTGTTCTGGTGGGTGTGCTGGTGATGGACGTAGTGGCTGAAGATGTTGTGCATGCAGGTGTGAGTGGAGACGTCACAGGGAGGGAGGAGGGAGACGAGGAGGGGGACACAGTGGAGGCAGTGGGTGTTGGTGTGTCTTCATGTGGATGTTGCTTGTGTGAATGCTTGTGTGATGTGTGGTGCTTATGTCTGGATGAGCTTCCCTTGGGTGTTGAGGTGTGTGCAGGCTGGTCTGTAGGTGTGTCTGGGATATGCAGAGGTACAGGGGATTGGGTCTGGGTGGAGGAAGTTGGAGGGGGGAGGCTAGAGACAGGGACAATTGCTGCCGTCAGTGCTGAGGCCAGAGCGTTGAACGATCGCTGATGGGCAGCCTGACCCGAATGAATGCCCTCCAGGTATGCATTACTCCGGTGCACCTCCCTTTCTACACCCTGGATGGCATTCAAAAGGGTAGACTGCCCAACAATGATGGTCCTCAGGAGGTCAATTACCTCCTCACTGAGGGCAGCAGGGGTGACAGGGGCAGGGCCTGAGGTGCCTGGGGCGAAGGAGATGCCCCCCTTCCTGGGTGAGCGGGCACGGGGCAAACGCTGAGGGGCTGCTGGGAGGGCGGTGCTGGTGCGCTGGGTGGCGTCTGTACCTGTTGTTGCGGGGGGCATGGATGTTGCCGCCACCACAAGGGAGCTCCCTTCAGAGGACTAGTCGCTGCCACTGACATCAGCACGAGTCCCCGCTGTGGAGCTCCCCTCGCCCTCCGTCCCACTGGTGTACTCAGAGTCCGTTGCATGGCCCTCCAGGCCATGTGGGATGCAGCTCCCTCGTGCTCCGATGCCACTTCTCCTCCGCCTGATGATGCTAATGCACACATGAACAGGAAGACCACAAAAAAGGGGGGGGGAGAAAGAAAGACATGTTGAGTGCATGGATTACCGCTACCGTTGGCGGAGAGGACAGACACAGAAGCCCCCTGCACTACGCTGCGCACTTAGGGTCCACTACTCAATCAGTGGGACATGGCCTACAAGCCTATGGACGACAACTGCACACATAGATGACACAGGGCCATGAATAGCTGTACTTGGCACCCTACAGAGGTGGGGGGCGGGGCACAGGGCCATGCCTTACGGAGGGGCCTAGCCTACAGAAATCGCCCTGGCCTTGGGATACCCACAGCCCACCTCCCCCACCCAGACACCTCCACTGCGCGCAAAGTCACCAGAATGAGAGTGTACTCACCCCTTGTGTCTGCTGTGATGTCCTCACACGCCCATCCAAATCGGGGTAGGCCACCGCCAGGATCCGGGACATCAGGGAGGTCAATTGACGACTGGCACCCCTCCTACGTTGGGAGGCCATCCCCAGCAGAGCCTCCGCCGTCTTCCTGCTCCCGCGTCGGATGTCCTCCCACCTCTTCCAGCAGTGGGTGCCCCGTCTGTTGTGGACCCCCAGGGTCCGGACGTCCTTGGCGATGGCACGCCAAATAGCGATTTTCTGGTGGGCGCTGACCTATGTGTCATGTGCAGGGGGAGAAAAAAAATCATCACCTTCTGCATGCTTGATGTGAGTGGCCCCCCATCCCCACCCTTGCCATGTGGCCAATGCTCTCTTCTGTCGTCTGATGCATGCCTCAATCGCTCCCCTCCCCACCATCTTTCATCCACCCGACTCAACCCAGGCATTGCCCACAAAGCATGGTCCCAGTGTACTTACCTGTTGGTCTGGAGGACCGTAGAGTAGCGCATACTGGGGGAGGACCCCATCCACAAGTTTCTCCAATTCTTCAGAAGTGAAGGCAGGGGCCCTTTCCCCAGTCGCAGCAGCCATTGTCTCTTCCAGACCGAGGTCACAGCAGCACTTGCAGTGTAGGTCCTCTTCTGTGGAAGATCAGATATCGAGTGATTAAGTAGATAGAAAATGGCGGTCATGCCCGCTGCGGTGCGTACCGCGACCGCCGGCGCACATCGTCATTGGCTCGTGAAACCCATAGGGTTCTATGTTAACCAATGCAGCTTTGCGCCGCGGTCTTCGACCGCCTACCGCCACGGTGTGCCATGCCTGCGCATTGACCTCACATCCCATTGTCACACTTCACAGGTCAGGCAGCCGCCATTTCAAGGGCCCACATGGCTTAATTTCTATTGCGTCACACATACCTAGGCCTTTCCTCAACACTCATACAAACCATTCAATGCATAGTGAATCGCGTTGTGTGCAAGCTGTGGGAACGTACCTGTGGGTTGATTGACTCTGTGCTCGCTGTTGTCCTTCCTAGGCACCGTCCGCTGGGCAATGCGAGGAGATGGAGGAATCTTCCCATGTACAGACCGCTGGTGGACCTGTCGACAATGGAGGAACGACATGTCATTCTGACATACAGGCTTGACCGAGCCACTATACATGAACTGTGTGCCCAGCTGGAGGCAGACCTGATGTCACCCATCCGCCAACCCACAGGGATCCCCCCTCTAGCGCAGGTGCTGTCAGTACTCCATTTCTTAGCAAGTGGGTAATTTCAAACAACAGTGGCAATATCATCAGGGATGTCTCAACCTATGTTTTCCAAGGTGTTGTCCAGAGTGTTGTCTGCCCTGCTGAAACACATGCGGAGCTACATCGTTTTCCCTGAGGTGGGGGATTTGCCTACAGTGAAGGGTGATTTCTATGCCCTTGGACATATCCCCAACATCATTGGCGCCATTGATGGGACACATGTTGCTTTGGTCCCCCCCAGCAGGAGTGAACAGGTGTACAGGAACAGGAAAAGTTATCATTCGATGAATGTACAGATGGTCTGTTTGGCAGACCAGTACATCTCCCATGTTAATGCCAAGTTCCCTGGGTCAGTGCATGATGCGTACATCATGCGGACCCTTACGTGATGGGTCAACTCCAGAGGCACCGGGTGTGGCTATTAGGGGACTCTGGTTACCCCAACCTGTCCTGGCTACTGACCCCAGTGAGGAATCCCAGGACCAGGGCAGAGGAACGCTACAATGAGGCCCATGGGCGGACTAGGAGGGTGATCAAACGCACCTTTGGCCTCCTGAAGGCCAGGTTCAGGTGCCTCCATATGACAGGTGGATCCCTAATGTACTCACCAAAGAAGGTGTGCCAGATCATCGTGGCCTGCTGTATGCTTCACAACCTGGGTTTGCGCCGCCAGGTGCCTTTTCTGCAGGAGGATGGTCCAGATGGTGATGTTGTAGCAGCTGTGGAGCCTGTGGAGAGTGAAGAAGAGGAAGCCGAAGAGGACGACATACACAACAGGAACACAGTAATAGAGCAATATTTTCAGTGACACACAGGTAAGAGTACACACCGGCATATTACATTTACTTAAAGACTCCTACCTCTCTACTGTCTGACTTTTTCCCCCAGTGTATGGTAACTGTGTTGTGACTTTCCCTTCCGTTTTCAGAGCTGTGGGCCCCACTGCGTGACATCTGCTTTGTTTCCCAATGGACTACAGCTGTGTGACAGCGGTTAGTTGGCATCACAATGTGAATAACAATTTTGGCACTGTCATGTCTAATACATTTGTTAAAATCACAGACAGACTCCAGATTGTTTATGTGCAATAAGTGTGTTTATTCAAGTGCTCTAATTTGGATGGGTGGTTGCAAATCGGTGAGGGGTGATGGTGGAGGATTGTCCATGGCAGAGTCCAGACTATCAGTATCACAGGTGCATTGTCCAAATGCCTGTGGAAAGTGGAGCAGGGGCAGTTTAAGGTTGGACAGGGTGACAATATGGGACAGTGGGATGACAATCAGGGTGGTATCCTTTGCTGGTGGGGGTCTTGACATGTTACTCTGTCTTCTTCCTGGATCTCAGGGCCCGCTTGCGGGGTGGTTCTCCTTCTGCAGGAGGTGGGGTTCTGGCGGCCTGTTGGTCTTGTGTCGGGGCCTCCTGTCCACTAGCGCCGGCAGAGGTGGTAGCCAGTTCTTGGTCCATGCTAGTGTCAGGGGCCCTTTGAGGTGCCACAGTGGTCCGCAATGTGGTGATTAACTCATTCAGGTCCACTACGATGGTACCCATGGCGGAACTGATGTTTCTTAGTTCCTCCCTGAACCCCATATACTGTTGCTCCTGCAGAAGCTGGATTTCCTGAAACCTGACCAGGACCGTCGCCATCGTCTCCTGGGAGCGGTGGTATGCTCCCATGATGGAGGAGAGGGCCTCGTGGAGAGTGGGTTCCCTTGGCCTGTCCCCCCTTTGTCGCACAGCAGCCCTTCCAGTTCCCCTGTTTCCCTGGGCCTCCGTCCCCTGGACCGTGTGCCCACTACCACTGCCCCCAGGTCCCTGTTGTTGTTGGGGTGGTGGGTTAGCCTGGGTTCCCTGTAGTGGTGGACACACCGCTGATTGACGTGTCCTGGGGACAGAGGTATGGGCCCGCTGGGTGGGTGCTGTGCTGGTGTTCCCAGAGGGGGGAAGGTCTGCTGTGGCCTGTGCCTGTCTGAGGGGAACCGACTGTCCCGAGGTGCCCGATGGACCGGGCTGGTCATCTAGATCCAGGGAGACAGAGCTGCTGTCATCACTGTGGGCCTCTTCTGGGGGTGGAGTGGACATTTGTGGACCCTCCTGCGCGGTGACCTGGCGTTCGGGTCCTGCAGGGGTATAAAAGTATGGTTATTGCTTCTGTGTGTGCCAATGGCGTGCAATGGGTGGGTGCCCGTGTACCCCAGTGCTGGCATTCCTTTGTGGTGGCTGGTGTGACGGTGTTTTGAGGGGGGGGTGCTGGGTATGTGCATTGGGCATGCTTTGGTGATGGGTGTCCATGCTTTGGGGCTGCATGCAGGGCTAAGTTTTGGGATGGGTGGGCTGTGATGGTGAGACATTTGCAAGGGGTAGTTGTGATGGGGGTGAGGGTGAGGGTGGGGGTATGACTTGGCATGCAGGTGGGGTGGGGGGGATGAAGTAGTGAAGATGAGACTTACCAGAGTCCATTCCTCCACCGACTCCTGCGAGGCCCTCAGGATGCAGGAGGAGGTGGGGGTCCGCCGCCAGTCCGCTGTACCGCGATGTTGTGCCTTGATACCATGGAACGCACCTTCCCCCGTAGGTCGTTCCACCGCTTCCTGATGTCTTCCCTATTTCTTGTGTGCTGTCCCACAGCGTTGACCCTGTCGACTATTCTGCTCCATAGCTCCATCTTCCTGGCAATGGTGGTGTGCCACACCTGTGTCCCGAACAGCTGGGGCTCTACTCGTACGATTTCCTCCACCATGACCCTGAGTTCATCATCTGAGAACCTGGGGTGTCTTTGAGGTGCCATGGGGTGGGGTGGATGATGTGTGGGGTGGAGTGTGTAGTGATAGGTGGGGTGCTATTTAGTGGTGTGTTGTGTGAGGTGCGTGGAAGTTCTGTGGGTATTGGTATTGTTTGCCTGTGGATGCTTGGTAGTTGACTGTGGTGTCTCTCTCTGGCCTTCTCTCAGAATTTCTGGTCGTAGGGGTTTGTGGGTGATGTGGGTGTGTGTTTTATATTGTATTGGGTGTGTGGGAGTGGTGTGTGTATGTGTATCAGGTGTGTGTATTTCGAATTGGCCAATGTGGTAGTGTTTTGTACGAGTATGTGTATTTCGACTGCGGCGGTAGAATACCGCGGTTGAAAGACCGCCGTATGGATTCGTGGGTCGTAATGGCATGGGCGTATTTCTGTTGGCGTGACGGTGGAGGTTTGGTCATCGCCAGTTTATCGCTGACCTTTGGTGTGGCGGACTTTTGTGGATGTCGGTATTTTGGCGGTTTGCCTGTTGTGGGTCAGAATGACCGTGGCGGTTTACCGCGACCGCGGCGGTGTTATGGCGGTCTTCTGACTGGCGGTAAGCGCCTTTTACCGCCGAGGTCCTAATGACCACCACAGTGGTATTTCGTGATCTCTATGAGGAGCCTAGCTGCAGCATTCCGCAGAGTTTGCAATTTATTTAAGATGTATGGGTGAGCATTGAGGTAGAAACTTTTACAATAGTCTACTTTAGCCATCACTAATGACGAGATCAGAGTTTTCTGTAGATGACTAGGAATATATGTAAATATCCTCTTTAGCGTTGTGAGCATGAGAAAGGCTGAGGATGTCAGCTCACCGACTTGATCACTATGGGCCTCATTCCAACCCTGGCGGTCATGGACCGCCAGGGCTGGGGACGGAGGAAGCACCGCCAACAGGCTGGCGGTTCTTCAGGGGCAATTCTGACCACGGCGGTAAAGCCGCAGTCAGAAAAGGGAAACCAGCAGTTTCCCGCCGGTTTTCCCCTGCCCCAGGGAATCCTCCACGGCGGCGCTGCAAGCAGCGCCGCCATGGGGATTCCGACCCCCTTCCCGCCAGCCTGTTCCTGGCGGTTTACACTGCCAGGAAGAGGCTGGTGGCAACGGGTGTCGTGGGGCCCCTGGGGGCCCCTGCAGTGCCCATGCCTCTGGCATGGGCACTGCAGGGCCCCCCTAACAGGGCTCCATTAGGATTTTCAGTGTCTGCAAAGCAGACACTGAAAATCGCGACGGGTGCCACTGCACCCGTCGCACACCAGCAACTCCGCCGGCTCCATTCGGAGCCGGCTTCATCGTTGCTGGGGCTTTCCCGCTGGGCGGGCGGGCGGCCTTTTGGCGGTCGTCCGCCTGCCCAGCGGGAAAGTCAAAATGACCGCTGCGGTCATTTGACCGCGTTACTGTCTTTTGGCGGTCTCCGCCCGGCGGGCAGCGCCCGCCGCCCGCCGGGGTCGGAATGACCCCCTATAACTTAATTTGTCATCAACAACAATGCTTAGATTATGTGCTTTCCTCACAGGTATGGGAAGGGAACCCATGTCCTGTGGCCAGCAAGTTGGAGATCAACAGGAGGGTTGGGCACTGATGAGAATTACTTTTGTCTTGTCTGAATTTAATTACAAGCAATTCTTGCCCATCCATCTGTTAACTGCCTGCGTGCATTCGCTGAGTCTGGGGCCTAAGTCTGGCTCATCATTGGCTAAAGACACCATGATTTGCATGTCATCTGCGTATGAGGTTAGAGTAAAGCCAAACAAGTGTACAAGCTTAGCAAGAGGGGTGACATAAACATTGAAAAGTGTTGGACTACGCAAAGATCCCTGCAGGACCCCGCACAGAAGTAAAAAAGGGTGAGAGACTAGCTCACCAAATCTCACTGATTGCTCAAGACTAGACTGAAAGGAATTCAGCAGATCACAATTGCGATTTTGGCCAAGCGATTTAGTAGCAACATGTCGAAAGCTGCTGAGAGGTCTAGTAGTAAGAGGGCAGCACTCAATCCATGTTTGAGCACCTTCCTGATCTCATTAGTGGCCTTGATCAGGGCTGTTTCCATGCCATGACCAATGCAGAAGCCAAATTGAATAGCATCCAGAATGTTGTTAGATTGGATGAACTTGGTGAGTTGCACATTCATAATTTTCTCTGCAATTTTAGCAGGCAATGGTAGACTCAAAAATGGACTGTGGATCCTTAGGTTCTTAGGGGGGCTTTTTTAGAAAGGGAAGCACTGAGGCTTTTTTCCAAGCCAAGGTGAAAATCCCAAACTGAAACGTATGACAAAAAACGATCGTGAGTTGAGGGGCGAAAGTCTCTGCCACAAGCTTGGCGATTTTTGGATGGCTCAAGTTGAGGGGGGGAACTCAATGATGTGGAGGATATTAAATAGGAGACCTCCTCTAATGCGGGTTGAGTGAGTTTGTTAAACCTTTTAGATTCAATAAAAGAAGAGGCAGGCCTATCATTGACGTTGAAAGAAGTGGTAGATGTCAAATTATTAAATATTATCTCCACCTTATTCCTGAAAAAGGTGGCCAAGGAGTCCCAAAAAGATTGGGTAGCAGGACAGAAATTATTAGAGGAGTTCTTAGTCAGCATGGTGACAGGTTGAAACAATTCTCTAGTGGCTCGACCATACCATATGGAAAAAGTTGGCATTTAACTCCCCATATCTAGGGCATGAAGCATCATTTACTCTGAAATACTTGTTAACTCTGTGTGGGGTAAGGTACGCCTTATGCAGTATCTAAAAGCTAGTCAGTTTATATTGTGCATTTGTGGACCTTAGGGATTCCTTCTTATATTGTCTCTCACATTTTCTGGAATGGGAGTTCCCAGGCTATTTTCCCATCAGTTTTGTGGGGTTTCGAGCTGGTGTAGTGTATCTGATTGTAAAGATTGGTATAGACATGTGATATCTTTAAATGTACCAGCCGACAGTGCTTTTTACCAGCAACAATAATGTGTTTTAGGTTCTTTGTATCCTGATTTCCAGTGTTGGAGTATGGCCTCTACACCAACCCATGGAGCAATAAGTCTCCTTGAGGTGGGTCGAAGTCTGTTTGGAAATCCTCAAAAGGAAGAAGGGTCGACATACAGAACAGGTCTCCGATCTTGTTGTTGACCATTCCTGCAGTCCCCCCCAGTCACCCCATGCAGTAACGAATTCAGCATTTTGAAGGGCAAATCTGAAGAATATGGGAGCTGGGCATGTGTTTTCTGCAAGCAGCATGCCAAGCACTACGGCATTAAAGTGTATTCTCCACAGCCATTCATTGGAGCACCTCCAATCTTTAGAAGCGTTTTTACTAGGTCCTCTAAGGGAGGCACAAGAGAGGCAATGATCCTGCCAGCAGTCTGTCTGCAAGTGACCCAGTGGGTGAGCCATTACAGTTGGGCAGCTAGGTAATGTGATTCCAAATCAGGGTCTTCCAGTGCCCCCTAGTAGGTGGGGGCATTTTAGTATAGTAAGAGCTATGGGCGCCCAGTGCCCCAGATGAAGGTTATTATGATGGAATTGATTTCTGTAAAGAACGAGCTGGGTATCCAAAGGAAGAGCATCACGAATAAGTATGAAGTCTATGTAATACTATAATTTTTAAGAAAGCCAACCACCCAGCCACCAATAGCGGGAGACTGCTCCAAAAGTTTATATGCATCTTCAGGTTTCTAGTCATGACCCCTAAGTTCCCAGCAAATATGTCAGACTCGTTATGATAGACTGCGACTCCCAGTTTGTGGAGACAGCATGGTTCCCAGAGGAGTTGACCTAGAACCTCAGGGGCTCGAGTGCCCCTCTTAGTAGGGAAGAGACACATTTTCTGCCAGGTCACTGTCAGACCTGAATGAGTACAAAAATTCTCTAAGAGTGCTCTGGCCCCCGTAAGATCAGTCACCGTATCCTTAAGGAATAGTATGAGATTGTTGGCAGAGATGTGCTTTTCTCTGGGAGTGGGGCACATTTTAAGGCTGCTGTAGCCAGTCCCCAAGCATGACAAACTCATGAGGGGTTCCATTGCTATTGCAAAAAGCAGGTGTGACACAGAGCACACCTGCTGCGTGCCTCTTTCAGTGGTATAACTGCCTGAGATGATGCATCACATCTGGACCCGAGGGGTGGGGTCAATGTATAGAAGGTATGTCTGTCGAGGTGCGAGATGAAAGTTTGGCTCGGGATGCAGCGCACAGCAGTAAGACACGCCATGCCCCTACCCTTTCATATCTGTGTCTAGGACCCAAATTGGGCATGGGACCTCGCTACTGGATTGGTGTGGCGCGCCCCGTTAGTTCCTGCCTTTCCCCAGTTAACTTCTGTTTCTTTTTCCTTCTTTTCTGTCGTCCTCGTTTTCTTGCTAACTTATGCCTTTCATTCCTACCCATGGATCCCTTCTCCTTCCCAGCATGCCTTCCTTTTCCCTGCATGCCTTAGAGCCTTGTTTAATATGGTGCCTTTCATATAGAAGTCTATGATATGTTCCCAATCCACTATGGCGTCTTTTACTTCCTGCCGGTCACTTCCTGTTCTTTGGGTATATAAGGTGTGTGATTTCTCTTCTCCTTGTGCTGCAATACTTCCTTTGAGGGGGGATCTTCGCTCCTGTTTTTCTGCATCAGATATTTATTTTTCTGATATTGTTCCAGCTTTTTCTTGGTCATTTTTGCCTTTTTGTTCCGATTTATTTTATCTTTAGTTAGTTTCAGGAGTTACTTTTTTGAGGTTTTTCCCCTTTTGGGGGTTTTTCCCTCGGGGACTCCTTCTGGAGGGCACGAACTGCCTTTGGTGTTCCCTCCGTCAGGAACACCGTGGCTACCAGAATGGGGTCACCCCTATTTGGGCCAAGGCAGAACCTCCAAGAACAAGAACCTCGCCACACTTCCAGTGGGCCACAGACACAGACAACGAGTAGATCATGACAATGTCCGGTCTACAAAGGTTTGACCCAGCACCATAAAGAGCATTACAGCATATAAATAATTTCACTCTAGGCTATCAAAGGCTTTCTCGATATCTACAGCCAAAACATCTGCAGTTTCCTTATCATATGTGTTGGCCTCGAGAAGTGTCTAGGAAACATCTCATGTTAACAGCAGTGTTCCGCCCTGGGATAAAGCCTTCTTGATCGGGGTGAATTAACTTGGTCATGAGCAGGAGTATTCTATTAGCCATAATTGTACTCAAAAGTTTATATCCTATATTTAGCACTGAGAGCTGCCAATACGCTTCGAAGTCCACTGCTGGTCTCCCAGGTTTCAAGATGAGCTTCCCTGCTTGTCTGCGGAAGTCCTCTGGAGTTTCTCGTAGCCTTGTAGAGGTCGATTAGTTTGGAGGCGACTTCCATCACATATGTGGCATAAAACTCAGCTGGTAATCCCTCGGATCACGACCAGGCTCCGGCATAGCGATTCAATAGAATCACCCCATAATGCAAAGGTTCAAAGCTGTAAATTAAACAGCACTTAGAGATTAAAAGGTATATGTGAAGCACAAGTCCGTCCCCACATCATCATAGTTCAGTACAAGACGTGAATGTTCTATTTCAGTTCGTCCACAGTTTTGGTAGTCACCTTTGGAGGTAAGACGCTTGGTGTCTGGAGTCATGATCTGAATCTGATCCTGTCAGACCTGGCATCCTTGATGTGGCCTCCCATGTTTTTATTGCCTCTGCTTCCCATGTTTTGACTGTGTGCTGGACTTTGTTTTTGCTGATTTTGGTACTCTGGGCACTCTACCACTGCTGACCAGTGCTAAAGTGCAGGTGCTCCCTGTGTAAATTGTATGTGGAATTGGCCTTTCTATGATTGGCATATTTGATTTACTAGTAAGTCCCTAGTAAAGTGCATTAGAGGTGCTCAGGGCCTGTAAATCAAATGCTACTAGTGGGCCTGCAGCACTGATTGTGCCATCCACATCAGTAGCCCTGTAAATAGGGCTCAGAACTGCCACAGCAGTGTCTGTGTGTGCAGTTGTAAACTACCAATTTAAATTGGCAAGTATACCCACTTGCCAGGCCCAATCCTTCCCTTTTCATACATATAAGGCACCCATAAGGTAGGCGCTAGTTAGCCCCATGGGCAGGGTGCAGTGTATGTTAAAGGTGGGACATATAGGGCCAGATGTATGAAAAAAACCTTTTGCGAATCGGAAATAGCGATTTTTAAGAAATCGCTATTTCTGATTCACAAAATGCAACGTATCATATTTGCGATTCGGTAATAGCGATTTCTTAAAAATCGCAAATGCTATTACCGAATCGCAAATTACGATACAGCCCCCATTAGCATCTATGGGCCTGTTGGACCATATTTGCGAATATTTTGCATGTCCCGAATTGCGAATTCCTAACTGGAATTCGCAATTTGGGGAAATGCAAAGTCCAGAGCGCTGGGGGCCTAAGGCCCCCTCTGCTGCACCACAAAAACTTTTTTTAACAACATGTGAGGTGCACACATGCCAAAAGGGCATGTGTGCTTTACATGTACATTTTAAAAATGTATTTTAAATGCATTTTTAAAATTTGCACATGGTAACCACCAAGTTCAGCTTGGTGGTAATAGCGATTCCTTAATGCCCAATTCGCATTAAGGAATTGCTTCATACATGTGCTTTAGAAATCGCAAATAAGGATTCCTTATTTGCGATTTCTTATTTAGAGAGTCGCAATTTAAGACTCTCTAAACAGGGTCGCAATTTTAAGGAATCACAATTTTTGCGATTCCTTAAAATTGCATTCAGAATGCCTTTGCTACATTCTGAAATAGCTTTTTGCATTCGCAAACGGTCTTTCACACTGTTTGCGAATGCAAAAAGCTTTGCTACATCTGGCCCATAGTGAAGTGTTTTACATGTCCTAACAATGAAATACTGCCAAATTTGTTTTTCATTATTGCAAGGCCTATTTCTCTCATAGGTTTATGTAGGGGCTGCCTTTAAATAACTTTTAAGTTCAGTTTCCCTTTGAGAGCAGATAGAGATGTGGTGTTGGGGGTCTCTTAACTCACAATTCAAAATACATCTTTTGGTAAAGTTGGTTTTTAAATTGTCAGTTTGAAAATGCCACTTTTAGAAAGTGGACATTTTCATACTTAAACCATTCTGTGACTCTGCCTGCTTGTGGATTCCTTGTCTGGGTCAGACAGATAGTGGGGCTACTTGTGCACCTCCACTATAGCACCACAAAAGGATTATGGACGGAGTGCTGAACAATGCAAACACTCACCCCCAGTCACAGATCTGGGTTTAATCCATCATTCTTTTGCTAACCATGCCACCCCAGGTTGGACCCAGCCGTATGCAAATCAGTCTTGACCCTGTTCCTCATGGGAACAGTCCAGCCCGAACTGCCAAGCCAGGTTCTCCCTGGACCGGAAACAAGCATCCTGGGACCGGTTTCATGTTCTCGCCCTTCATCAGCCAAGCTAGCTTGGATCCAGTGGCACAGTGAGCAAGGGACCCACGTCTGGGCATACTCTTCCCACTTGGGGCAACTTTAGCAACACAAAAGGATGATGGACGGAGTGCTGAACAATGCAAACACTCACCCCCAGTCACATTTCTGTGTTTAATCCATCGTTCTTTCGCTCACCATGCCACCCCTAGCCAGCCTGGCTGATGAAGGGTGATACCCTGAAACCGGTCCTAGGATGCTTGTTTCCTGTCCAGGGAGGACCTGGCCTAGCAGTTCGGGCTGGACTGTTCCTATAGGGAACAGGGTCAAGACTGATTTGCATATGGCTGGGTCCAAACTGGGGTGATGTAGCAAGCAAAATAACGATGGATTAAACCCAGACCTGTGACTGGAGGTGAGTGTTTGAAATTTTTTAACACCCCGTCCATCATTTTATTTTGTTTTGTGATGTTGCTTTGTGCACCCTAAGTGGCAGGGGTATGCCCAGACGTGGGTCCCTTGCTCGCTGCGCCACTGGAATGAAGCTAGCCTGACTGATGCAGGGTGATACCCTGAAACCGGTCCCAGAATGCTTGTTTCCTGTCCAGGGAGGACCTGGCCTAGCAGTTCAGGCTGGACAATTCCGAAAGGGAACAGGGTCAAGACTGATTTGCATATGGCTAGGTTCAAACTGGGTTGATGTGGTGAGCAAAATAACAATGGATTAAACCCAGATCTGTGACTGTGGGTGAGTGTTTCAAAAGTTTCAACACTCCGTCCATCATTTTATTTTGTTTTGTGATGTTGTTTTGTGCACCCTAAGTGGCAGGGGTATGCCCAGACGTGGGTCCCTTGCTCGCTGTGCCACTGGAATCAAGCTAGCCTGGCTGATGAAGAGTGATACCCTGTAACCGGTCACAGGATGCTTGTTTCCTGTCCAGGGAGAACCTGGCCTATGAGTTCGGGCTGGACTGTTTCCATTGGGAACAGGGTCAAGACTGATTTGCATATGGCTGGGTCCAAACTGGGGTGACGTGGCAAGCAAAATAACGATGGATTAAACCCAGATCTGTGACTGGGGGTGAGTGTTTCAAAAGTTTCAACACTCCGTCCATCATTTTATTTTGTTTTCTGATGTTGTTGTGTGCACCCTAAGTGGCAGGGGTATGCCCAGACGTGGGTCCCTTGCTCGCTGTGCCACTGGAATCAAGCTAGCCTGGCTGATGAAGAGTGATACCCTGTAACCGGTCCCAGGATGCTTGTTAACTGTCCAGGGAGGACCTGGCCTAGCAGTTCGGGCTGGACAGTTCCCATAGGGAACAGGGTCAAGGCTGATTTGCATATGGCTGGGTCCAAACTGGGGTGACGTGGCGAGCAAAATAACAATGGATTAAACACAGAACTGTGACTGGGGGTACGTGTTTGAAAAGTTTCAACACTCCGTCCATCATTTTAGTTTATTTTGTGATGTTGCTTTGTGCACCCTAAATGGCAGGGGTATGCCCAGACCCTTGCTCGCTGTGCCACTGGAATCAAGCTAGCCTGGCTGATGAAGGGTGATACCCTGAAACCGGTCCCAGGAGGCTTGTTTCCTGTCCAGGAAGGACCTGGCCTAGCAGTTCAGGCTGGACTGTTCCCATAGGGAACAGGGTGAAGACTGATTTGCATATGGCTGGGCCCAAACTGGGGTGACGAGGCAAGCAAAATAACAATGGATCAAACACAGATCTGTGACTGGGGTGAGTGTTTGAAAAAATTCAACACTCCGTCCATCATTTTATCTTGTGTTGTGATGTTGCTTTGTGCACCCTAAGTGGCAGGGGTATGCCCACACGTGGGTCCCTTGCTCGCTGCACCACTGGAATCAAGCTAGCCTGGCTGGTGAAGGGTGATACCATGAAACCGGTCCCAGGATGCTTGTTTCCTGTTCAGGGAAGACCTGGCCTAGCAGTTCAGGCTGGACAGTTCCCATAGGGAACAGGATCAAGACTAATTTCCATATGGCTGGGTCCAAACTGGGGTGACGTGGCAAGCAAAATAACAATGGATTAAACCCAGATCTGTGACTTGGGGTGAGTTTTTGAAAGGTTTTAACACTCTGTCCATCATTTTATTTTGTTTTGTGATCTTGCTTTGTGCATCTCCACTAGTCAGTGACACAAAGGGAGCTAGGCAGTTGCCTGCAAATCCTGATGGGCCTTTTAGGCTAGAGTAGAAGGGTGAGTGATCATTTACACCTGTAAAGGTTGTGCCTGCCCTCACACAATGCAGTGTCCACCCCCCTGGTATGTGTCTGGAGCCAGGACTGGGCAAGGCAGGATCTTGTGAACAACAGAGACTTTCCTTTGAAGTTTTCCTACTTCAAAGGCAGAAAGACGTAAATGTAGTGGATCACAAACCCCAGATGTTTTTATTACTTCTGGATTCAAGAGGAACCTCGGCCAAGGAGAAGAGCTGGAGGAGGAGTACTGCCCCTTTGCCTGTGACTGTGCTTTGCTGGGTTGGCCTGCAGTTGCTGCTTCTGCCTCAAAGGGGACAACAACTGGACTTTGTGGTTTTTTCCTGCTTGTGAAGTGTCTCCAAGGGCATGGGCTGAGCTTGCCTCCTGATGTGAAGACTCAGGGCCATCAAAGACTTCATCTGCCAGCACTTGGACTCTTTGCTGAGACTCCTGCCCTGCCAAGTGTTGCCCTATTGAGTCCCTTGGACCTTGAAACGTGAAGCTGGTAGAACCAAGGTGGAAATCCATGCACAGGAGCTGTGTGGGGAAAATTTTGATACACCACCTGCAACGAGGCTGTAAAAATGACGCCCCTCCTGCATCGCAGATGAAAAATCGATGTACCACCTGCATTGTGGCAGGGAAATAGATGCATTACCTGCATCATGGCTAAAGAAATTACGCAACACCCTCTTGCGGCTGCAGAAAACAATGCAAACCTTACGCAGCACAGTTTTCCATCGCTGTGTGGCTAGATTTCACACGCATCATCGCTGGGTGTCAAAATCAACTTGAACCTGCACTGATCAGAGGTGCCATGTCCGGAGATCGACGTATCGGTTTCTTGCGGGAGAGAAAAACAACACATTGCCTACTCGACCAGAGAAGAAATGACGCACAGCCTCACTTGTGAGTAAGGAATCGACACATCGCTGACTTTTTTGATGCATGCTTACCCGTGCAGCTTTATTTTTGATGCAAACTAGGGCCCATATTTATACTTTTTGGCGCTGGTTTGCATCAAAATGTTTACAGCCGGCTAACGCCATTCCTATCGCCATGTGGGCACCTTATTTAAGGAATGACGTTAGCCGGCGCTGCGGACTGGTCAGAGTAAAAAAAAAATTACTCAAACCAGGCAGCGCTGGCGTAGGGGAAAATGGGGGTTGTGTGTCAAAAAATGGTGCAAGTCAGGTTTGAGGCAAAAATCATGCCTCAAACCGGACTTGTGCCATTTTATGACGCACAACGCCCATTGAAATGACTCCTGTCTTAGCAAAGACAGGAGTCATGCCCCCTTGCCCAATGGCCATGCCCAGGGGACTTCTGTCCCCTGGGCATGGTCATTGGGCACAGTGGCATGTAGGGGGGCCCAAATTAGGCCCCCTATGCCACTTTTAAAAAAAACAAATACTTGCCTCAACTTACCTGTACTTACCTAGGATGGGTCCCCACATCCATGGGTGTCCTCCAGGGGTGGGCAGGGGTGGCAGGGGGTGTCCCTGGGGGCAGGGAAGGGCACCTCTGGACTCCTTCCATGGCCAGAGACCATGGAAGTGAGCCAACAGGTCCCTTAACGCCTGCCCTCACCCAGGCGTTAAAAAACGGCGCACATCAGGCTGTGTGCCGTTTTTTAAGGGCCGCCCTCTCCTGTGTGTCAAAATGACGTAGGAGCATAAATAAGGCACACAGGCCTGAAAGTCATTTTTTGGGTGGGAACGCCTACCTTGCATGTCATTAATGCAAGGCAGTTTCCCGCATCCAAAAAATTACTCACATAGAGGAATTTTGACGTCTGCGGGCTTGGGCGCCAAAGTTTAAATATGGTGCACGGTTTGCGCCGAATGTGCGTCAAAATGTTTGATGCACATTCAGCGCAAACAGAGTATAAATATGCCCCTAGGTACTTTGTGTAACAACCATATTTCCATTGTTTTCCATGGACTAAGATTCTATTATTTCAAAAATTCATAACTTTACTAGTGTATGTTGGATTTTTTTCATTTTGGTCTTGTTTGGTTTAGTTAAATATTGGTTATTTTTCTAAACTGGTGGGGTGCCCATTTTAAAGTGTTTTCACTGTTTAACTGTGTGCGTTGGTACAAATGCTTTACACATTGCCTTTGGGATAAGCCTGATTGCTTGTGCCCAGCTACTAAGGGGGTGAGCAGAGGTTATCCAAATGTGTATCTCCTTGACTAGAGTGACGGTCCCCGCTTGGACAGAGTGCAAACTGACTGCCAACCAGAGACCCCATTTCTAACAGATCCCCATTTCTAACAGATCCGCTCTCTTCTGAATCCTGGAAAGGGGAGGAATGCCCAGAATAAAAGTTGCTCAGGGGGGTGCCACTGCCTCCACGACTTGCTGTCTTTCTTGCTGTTTCACAGTGGGTGGTGTAGCTGTTGGTTTGTCCGGTGTGGCATGCCAATGGGGGCGCGGTCTACCCTTCTCTGGTCTCAGTAAGGGTTTTTCACTGGGTCCAGCCTGAGGCTGCTGTTCTATCTAGGACCAGATGTCTAGTGGTAATTGGAAGAATTTAGTGCCATCAGGAGTAGCCACTCACAGGTGAGCTGGAAATTGTATTGAGTACAGAATTCGATCCCAGAGGTATTTTTTTGCCTCCATTAATGATGCCAGTTGACACTGTACTTCACGAGAGAAGTGAGGGAAAATCATCACTGGGCATCGAGGAGCCTCCAGGGGGAGATCTCCCGGGATCTCTGTGGGCATGTTCCAAACCTTCTGGAGCCACCACCGTTTGAAGCCATCTCCAAATATGCCCCCATGACAGCTCCCTCAATCTTCTCACGGAGCCCAATTATGTGGATATTATTATGGCACGCTCTGTTTTCTACACCTTCAGCTCTGGCTTTCAGGAGTTTCAGTTGTGACTCCTTGGTAGTGAGCTGTCAGTTTACTATATGCAGTGTTTGGGATACACCTGTGATGTCCCTTTAGGTGGCTGTCACTCATTCAGCTAGTCACCTATGGTTGTCCTGGAACAGACCAACATCTGTACCAAGAGTGTCTACCAATATGGACACTCCACACTGTGTTGGGCAGAGATAGCAGACCAGCTCTGCCTGCTACATGCTCATGATACTTCAACCCCAGGTGGAGATCCCCGAGTCACTGCAGCTACACTAAGGCCCATATTTATGCTCTGTTTTTGTCGAATTAGCATCATTTTTTTTACGCTAATTCAATGCAAACCTAACTCCATATTTATATTTTGGAGCTTGACCCGTCTAGTGCCAAAGTTAAGGAGTTAGCGTCATTTTTTTACAGTGAAAATCTACTTTGGGTCAATGAGATGCAAGGTAGGTGTTCCCGGGCAAACAATTACTCAAAGGCCCTAACGCCTTCTATATCCTCCTTTGCAAACATCCTGCCATGGGGGGCCTAACTTGGGCCCCCCTACATGGTACTGTGCCCAATGGCCATGCCCAGGGGATATAGGTCCCCTGAGCATGGCCATTGGGCTGGGGGCATGACTCCTGTCTTTACTAAGACAGGAGTCATGTCCATGGGGGTTGTGCGTCAAAAAAATGACGCTAGTCAGGTTAGAGTAATTATTTTTACTCTAACCTGACAGGTGCCATTCTTTCCTGCACAACCTCCAGTTTTCCCTATGCCTCCCCTACCCGGTTAGCGTCATAGCTTAAATATGATGCCTGGTTGGCATCCAGGAATGGCGCTAGCCGGCTCTATACTTTTTGACGCAAACCTGCACTAACGCAGGTTTGCGTCAAAAAGTATAAATATGACCCTAAGTTTTCAGGGCGGGTACCCTACCACCAGCTGCGACCCGTGTGCCCACCTCTGCCTGGAGTCTACTTAGTTCCTTCAGGGATGTGGGAAAAGACCAGGCCTTGCGTCAGTAAGTCCCGTCTGAGTGCAGGGCCCCCAGGGAGCAATATCTGCTAGGCTAGGTAAGGGGACAGAACACAGGATGTCTTGCCAATATCTCTTTCCCTGTCTGGGCCTGCCTTGTTTGTTGCATGTGCCTCACTTCATATGGCCCCTTGGGCCCCGTCGCCCATCTGCATTGCCTTTTTCCAGGCCACTCACTGCGAGTCTAGAGTGCGTGGTCCCCGGTGGAGACTGCAGTGTCATTGGATAGCTCTGGGGGTCAGGCGTTCTGGTCCCTCCTTCACCAACGCGCATGAGGGAGTCAAATTGCTTTCTATTGTGATCCAGGAGACTCACCACCAGGCAGCCCGTCTAGTAGTGTGAATGGCAGTCACCATGTTGGGTGAGTCACCGTCGTAGGCCAAAGTACGTCTTGAATTGTTGCACCGGTGGCCCAATCATCCTCATTAAGAGCACCCTAGAGTGAGGAGGGTCAGGGCATTGGTGTCGATGTTGTCAGGGGTTTAAATTTACAAGCAGGATGGGGTTGCATGGGGGCTATTGCACCACAGTACTCGGGGTTACCTCCCACACCATGCACCTCTGGCCACACCTGCACTGCTCCCCGTTTATGCCTATGTTATGCAATCTCCTCTGATTGGGTCTAACTCTGGTTCACCAGGCCCCTTTATAGCTCTACTGCATGCTCTGCCTTTGGAACAATGGCACCACAGAGCTCAAAGTCCCAGGTAGGTTATATTGTAAGTTACTGATGATTTCCAACAACATATATGGGTATAAAGCTAAATCATTTTGGGTTGTGTGTGGAATTCCTGATCTGTTGTACCTCAGAACATACTCTGATTTGTCAAATTGAAGACCCATCTTGGGAAAGAATGAAGTCAGCTGCATGGCAAGCTCCAGTCTCTACCATTGATACCATGACCCCAGCTGTGGGTATCAGCTTTTGTAGCCAACTGTGACCACTGGTGCCTGCATACAAAGGTAAAATGTCATCAGCATTGGACATTTCTTGTCCAGATGGTGTGTCATCAGCCTCAAACCACAAAAAATATTCAAAACATTAGCCTTTCATTGACTCTCAGCTGAAGATGTTTTAGGTGGTATATTTCTTCAAAAGCCCATTGAGTACTAAGATAGACATTTTGCTGGGATAGCATCCTCTAAATATCTACATATATTTTGGGAATATCAGGGAGAATGTTTTGTTTATGTTCACTTCTGAGCTCGGATCTAATTTTTGCCAAGTCAGCCTCCATTAACTGCACAGGAACACTTATAAAAACGTTTGTTTTGCATGGCCATGGTTTCTAGCATAAATTTTGCAGTAGTGATGACTTTTTAAAGTTTGGTGGAGTTTAGCATATTCCCGTGCTTTAATGGTTAGCAGCAACAAAGGAGTGAGCCAGCATGACTGTGAAGACAGGCATCTTTTTGACATCGGTAGCCCCCACTTTTTGCCAGACCTATGATGTAGCATAGAAATGTTTGTGCTCAGGGCCCCTTCTACTCAGGTTCCCTGGGACAGAGTTATTTGCCTAAAACTGTTATGATGCCTTGGCACAATCAGAGACACCTTTAGCTACCACTATAAGTCCCTGGTAAATGGTAATGGGGTACCCAGGCCATGTGGTACTAAGGGTAGACCCCTGAAACAGCAGCACTGATTGTGCCACCCTCTAGGGCCATGCATTTCAGTAACCCAGCAATGCCATTGCAGGCTGAGTGCCCAGATGCAAACCTGAAAAGTAAACCCAACATGGCACACTGACTGTGGGCACTGTCAACAACACACTGCATACGCTATGGGTAAGTACGCCCTCTGGCAGGCCTTTCAGCCCTATGGCACAATCCACTATATTATATGTGAGGGTATAGGTGCATTAGTAATAGACCCCTACTATGTCCTTGCCAAACCTGGGCATAGTGAATGTAGGAGGCTGGCCTGGCTTATAGTGGGTACCTTGTGGTACGTACACCTTGTGACAGGTCCAGTTATCCCTTATTAGTAGATTAGAGGTGTTCTAGCAGCTTAGGCTGATAGAGGTAGCTATAGCAGAGCAGCTTAGGCTGAACTAGGAGACATGCAAAGCTCCTACTATACCACTTATATCATATAGCACTATATCACAGGAAAACACAATACTCAGAGTTACTGAAAATAAACGTACTTTATTTTAGTGACAATATGCCAAAAGTATCTCCGAGGATATACTCCCTTAGAAGGTAAGTAATATACTCAAAATATACACACACAAACCAAATCAGGTAAGTAAACAGTTAGAAAAGTAGTGCAAACACTATAGAACACAATAGAATGCAATAGGGAGAAATAGGCCTAGAGGCAATACAAACCATATACTCCAAAAGTTGAATGCGAACCACAAATGGACCCCAGGCCTAGTGTAGTGTGTAGAGGGTCGCTGGGAGTGTAAGAAAATCACTAAAGGTGTCTAAGATACCCCACCCCAACACCCTGAAAAGTAGGAGTAAAGTTACCCTACCGCCCCAGAAAGACAGTAAAGTTGAGATAGGGGATTCTGCAAGGACAACAACTGACTGCAAAGCACTGAAGATGGATTCCTGGACCTGAGGAACTGTAAAGGAAGGGACCACGTCCAAGAGTCACGCAAGTGTCCGGGGGGCCAGGAGCCCACTAAACCCCGGATGAAGGTGCAAAAGGGCTGCCTCTGGGTGGAAGAAGCTGAAGATTCTGCAACAACAAAAGGTGCCAGGAATCTCTCCTTTGGTTAGAAGATGTCTCAAGGTATTCCAGAGGATGCAGAGTTGTTTCCACGCAGAAAGACTGCAAACAAGCCTTGTTAGCTGCAAGAGTTGCGTTTGAAGGTTTTGGGTGCTGCCAGGGCCCAGGAAGGACCAGGAAGTCGCCCCTTGGAGGTGGAGAGAGAGGGGGCGCTCAGCAATGCGGAGAGCCCATGCAGAAGCAGGCAACACCCGCAGAACCACCCGAACAGGTGTTCAGATGATCTGAGCATGATGGTCAACTCAGCACAACAAAAGGGAGTCCCACGAAGACGGAGTCCAACTCAGCGAGTTGGGCAATGCAGGACAGAGTGCTGGGGACCTGGGCTAGGCTTTGCACAAAGGAAGTCTTGCAAAAGTGCACAGAAGCCTTAGCAGCTGCAGTTCACACAGTACACAGAATTACTGTCTGGCGTGGGGAGGCAAGGACTTACCGCCACCAAATTTGGACAGAAGGGCCACTGGATTGTAGGGGACACTTCAATCCAGCTCCTGTGTTCCAGGGACCATGCTTGTCAAGATGAGAGGGGACCCAGAGGACCGTTGATGCAGAAGTTTGGTGCCTGCGTTGGCAGGGGGAAGATTCCGTCGACCCTTGGGAAATTTCTTCTTGGCTTCCAGTGCAGGGTGAAGGCAGACAGCCCTCAGAGCATGCACCACCAGGAAACAGTCAAGAAAGCCGGCAGGATGAGACGGTACAATGTTGCTGGTAGTCTTCTTGCTACTTTGTTGCGGTTTTGCAGGCGTCCTGGAGCATTCAGCGGTCGATCCTTGGCAGAAGTCGAAGAGGGAGGTGCAGAGGAACTCTAGTGAGCTCTTGCATTCGTTATCTGGTGAGATATCCACAGGAGAGACCCTAAATAGCCCTCAGAGGAGGATTGGCTACAGAAAAAGGGAAGCACCTATCAGGAAGGGTCTCTGACGTCACCTGCTGGCACTGGCCATTCAAAGGTGTCCATTGTGCCCTCTCACCTCTTCATCCAAGATGGCAGAGGTCTGGGACACACTGGAGGAGCTCTGGGAACCTCCCCTGGGGTGGTGACGGACCGGGGAGTGGTCACCCCCCTTTCCTTTGTCCAGTTTCGCATCAGAGCAGGGGCTGGGGGATCCCTGAACCAGTTGAGAATGGTTTATGCAAGGAGGCCACCATCTGTGTCCTTCAAAGCATTTCCAGAGGCTGGGGGAGGCTACTCCTCCCCAGCCCTTAACACCTATTTCCAAAGGGAGAGGGTGTAACACACTCTCTCAGAGGAAATCCTTTGTTCTGCCTTCCTGGGACTGGGTTGCCCAGACCCCAGGAGGGCAGAAGCCTGGGTTGGCAGCAGCAGTAAAAACCCCAGAGAGCTGGTTTGGCAGTACCCGGGGTCCATGCTGGAGCCCCGGGGATGCATGGGATTGGCACCCCAATACCATATTTGGCATGGGGGGACAATTCCATGATCTTAGACATGTTACATGGCCATATTCGGAGTTACAATTGTGAAGCATGCATGTAATGGTGTCCCCGCACTCACAAAGTCTGGGGAAATTGCCCTGAACTATGTGGGGGCACCTTGGCTAGTGCCCGGGTGCCCTCACACTTAGTAACTTTGCATCTAACCTTCACCAAGTAAGGGTTAGACATATAGGCGACTTATAAGTTACTTAAGTGTAGTGTAAAATGGCTGTGAAATAATGTGGACGTTATTTCACTCAGGCTGCAGTTGCAGTCCTGTGTAAGAATTGTGTGAGCTCCCTATGGGTGGCAAAAGAAATGCTGCAGCCTATAGGGATCTCCTGGAACCCCAATACCCTGGGTACCTAGGTACCATATACTATCGAATTATAAGGGTGTTCAAGTGTGCCAATCAGAATTGGTAAAATTAGTCACTAGCCTGCAGTGACAATTTTAAAAGCAGAGAGAGCATAAATACTGAGGTTCTGGTTCACAGAGCCTCAGTGATACAGGTAGGCACCATACAGGGAACACATACAGGGCACACTTTATGAGCACTAGGGTCCTGGCTAGCAGGATCCCAGTGACACAGGCAAAAACAAACATATATACAGTAAAAATGGGAGTAACATGCCAGGCAACATGGTACTTTTCTACAGTGAGTGGACAGAGTAGCCATTTTAATACATGTGCTGGACACTGGTCAACACGAGTTTCACAGCTACATGATGGCCACTCTGAACCCTGGGTTGTTTGATATCAAACAACTCAGAATGATAAATACAAACTGGTACCAGTATTGGATTTATTACTAACTGTACCCAGGGATCACCTTCGAGGTGCCTCCTGCAAAAGCTCACTACCCTGGCATGGTTGCTGATTGGTTCTAACCAGCCTGCCACCTCCAGACAGCCAATCTACAACCTTGGAGTGAAAGATACTTGTCTCTGGGTTGCAGAAAAAGCCCTTCCTGGGTGGAGGTGCTAACACCCCCACCCTCAGGAATGTACACTACCCTGGTTGCGTGCTTCAAAGGGATTACTGCCTTTAAAATTCGACCCCCAGGCCTGCTGCTAGCAGCAGATGGCTGCCTCCATTGCAAACTACCACTTTTGGCAGGAGCAACGGCGGGTAATGTACACAAAGGATAGGGGGAGGGCCCCACCTGGAAGGCACCATCCCTAAGGGGTTGCCCGTGAAGTGGACACTCCATTTCATCTTCCTCCATCTTGGATGGAAGGAAAGTAGCCAACCAGGTATAGGGATGTGACCTCTGCCCACCAGAAGTCACTACCAGGTTCCCCCTAAAATGTCCCCTAAATTTAGTATTTAGAGGGCATCCCTAGACCAGGCAATCAGATTAGATAGACAAAAAGAAGATCAGCACCAAGAAGAACCAAAGCATGAGGACTGTGGACCTGCTGCACCAAAGAAAAGGTGCCAAACCTTGCCTGCTGCACCAAGGACCTGGCAATCACACTGAGGAGCTGCTGGACACAAGTGCTCTATAACTCCCTCCAGAATGGAGGTACCACTCCAAATCCAAAGCAGACCCAGAAAGCCAGTGAGGGTCACTTCACTGACCAGCTGCTAACTCCCGAACCGGAATTCACAGCTGGACCAACCTTCAACTCAAGGATCAGAAGGACAAACACTGCCAATGTGCCAAGTTTAGTGACACTGCACCCCTAAGTGGTCAAATCATGCCACTACCCTGTGACACTAAGGAAAACAACCCGCTTGGGGCTGCAAATGGCCCCGGGGGAAGCCCCAGTCAAGGGATTTTAGGAACACCCTATACCTACCACCAGAGTGCCCTTGTTGTCCTGCAAATGACCCTTGAACCAACCTACCTCCTGCTCCTGAGGGCATTCTTGTGCACAGCTCACTGATTTGATCTGCATCTGGCCACTCTGTGCCTGCACCAAAGAACCTGCTGTGTCCTGAGGGTCCTCTAACTCCTGCAAACTCAATACTCCAGGGGGACCAGAGGGAACCATCTTTAGACTTACCCATGCAAAGCTTTTGCAAGTGCTCCATTGCAGTAGCACTGCAGCAGCTCCAGAGACCTTCTTCCGCTGCTCTTGCTGGAACCAGAAGCGTTCTGACCTTCTCCAGCTGGCCCAGTGTGCCCACTAATGACCACGACCAACCTGCAAAAGAAGAACTTGGTAAACCAACTGTACAATTTTATATGTATTTTTAAAGGTGATCCTCCATTGATTCCTATGGTGCGTAATTACACATAAAAGACTATTTTTATTAAAGTTCAAAAATTTGTGTCTCAAAAAGTACTTACCCAATTTTGAAGATCTTGGTCTTAAAATTTATATAAACATGTGAAGTATTTTTATAAATTGGTCTTGAGTTATTCGTTCGAGTGTGAGTTGCAAGATTGATGCTGTGAGTGCAACAAATGCTTTGCACTCCTCCAAGATTGGCCTAACTGCTCAACCAAGATACCTTAAAAGTTAGAGCATTAGGTGATCTAGTTTTTACCCCTGCAAACCAATGTGTGGTTGCCTAGACCTCCTACACAGTGTGCCTAGCTTTGCACACTACATAGTGGGCCAGCCTCCTACAATGACACATTGGTGGTCATTACAAGTTTGGCGGTCTTTTGGGAAGATTGCAGCGGTCCGCCAAAAGACCACCATGCTGGCAGTTATCCGACAGCCATATTAAGAGTTACACTGTGACGTCTGCCAAAAACCGCCACATTTTCAAAACCACCAGGACACTGGAGGACGGAAAAGAGATGGTCCCACCACCAGCACCGCCAGGTAAAATAAAATCCTCCCATCATATTACGATTCACAAATCATAACAGTGGTTCTTCCATGGTTGAAAACCATTGGCGGTGCGAACCGCGGCGGCCTCAATTCACATCACACTGAACGCAACACCACAATGGATAGTTTGAATAACCCACACCTGACACATATCCACACACATGAAAGACATAGACACTACATTATAAAACACACCCCTACACAACCCAGAGCCCTTTGCAAACAGAGCACCACACACAGCCAAAGACAACCAACAGTTTAGAGAGAAACAAAAAGCAAAGCCTATTCGGCACCCATTTACATTTCACTACGCACACATCACACAACTGCACAACATACACAACACACATTTTACTACTACACGCAATCCACAACAACCGTCACCCAATCACATCTCAGCACCTATAACTCACCATGTACCTTTCTCTGCAGCCTTTTTCTTTGAACACTACCACACCGTCTTCACCACCACTACAATGGCCCCACAAAAACACCCACGTTTCATGCATGATGAATTGAGGGTCATGGTGGACTAAATTTTCAGGGTAGAACCACACCTGTTCGGAACACATGTCCAGCAAACATCAATTGCCAGGAAAATTGAGTTGTGGCAAAGAAAAGTTGACAGGGTCAATTCTGCAGGCAGCTATCCACGCACAAGGGAGGACATCAGAAGGAGGTGGAACAATCTCAGGGGGAATGTACATTCCATGTCATCCAGGCACCAGCTGGCAGTCATGAAGACTAGTGGTGGACCCCCGCCTCCTCTCCCTACTTTCACATCTTGGAAGGAGAAGGTCTTGGACATACTGCATCCTGATGGCCTGACAGGAATACCTGGGGGAATGGAGTTGTGTAAGTCACCAGCCCTTCAAAATGGCATGTGAAGCACTGGCAACTCATAGCACTACTACTCCCAGAATGCAGTATCCCACCATTGTGTAAAACTGAACAGTGCACCATATGTGAGTTCTCATGCATGTGAAACTAACTATCAATTTAACCCATCTTGTATGTGAAAGTGTGAAACAGTGAATTCCAATGATAGCAATACAGTGGCCCACTCCCAATATCATCACAAGCAAAACACAGCTACAGCTGAGGGCCCAATCTTAATGTCCTTAGAATAAAGATTCCTAAGATTGAAATGTACTCACCTGGGGTGGAAATCCAGATGCCTAAGTAGATGCACATGCAGTATATCCAGATACAGGTCAATTTCTATTGCTCACTCCCATACTGTGTCCCTACTCTGACACTATTGTGCATTGTACAGCTCTTTTTTTGTACCCTTTATCATGTCAGACACTTCACTAGGCAACAAAGATGAACACCCATGTCAATAATCAGACAACATAAGATGGTACCATCATTCCAGTCACTACCAACATTGTGTAACAGCTTTTAGCATGGCATAAGGTACTGAAATTACACAGTCTCATGTTGTACAAAGTAAGATTGTGCAGTAGCTATCACTGTCATTTCTGGGGATCATGCTAAGGCACTGTCTGGATCTCACACAACATCAATAATACCCTAAATGTAACAGCAACTCTGTGTTCTACTTCTTCCACAGGTAACCTTGCCAATGTCACCATGGACAGGATACCAAAGACTGTCACTACTCCTCTGGATATAGGCATCAGTGAGGACAACACCCCTAGATGTGTTGAAACTGAAGACAAAGCTGGCCCATCAGGGACACCTGGTCAGTCAACAACTGTCAGCCTCACCCTCCCCACATTGTCTCTTCCCAGCCCTGTTGAATCAACATCACAGGCAACCATTAGCCCCCAAACCTATGGCCAAGGACAGTCTCATCTATTGTGTGCCCCACAGTACAGGTACCTGGGTCTCCTCTTGTCACCCCTGACAATGATGGTCCTGCCACCACTGGGAGTGGGCACACTGCCAGGGGCACAGGCATGTGGGGATAGGGTGTGTGGGAGGGATGCTGTGGGCCAGGGGATGGGTGCTCAAAGGGATAATACTGACCAGGAAACTATCTCCCAAGTCATGGGAGCCTACAACAATCCCCAAGGCATAATGGGCCAGGTAATCACCATGAGGGGGAAATCTAAAAACTGCATAGGGACAACCGCCAGGAACTTATACAGAAGTGGCAGGCACAAAATGCCATCATATCTTCCATAGCTGGGGTGCTGAGGGACATCAACTCTACCCTGAGTAGGTCTGCCACACAACATCATGCCTCTTCCACTATTAATGAGTGATTAGGCCTGCAACATCTGTGGCTGCTAGTGGAATTGAGGCCCTGCCTGGGGAAGGACATGCCTCAAACACCCCACCCTCAGTAGCAGAAGACCCCCCCCGCAAACATGGATGCCTAGCCAGTCATCCCGGAGTAGCAGATGCCAGGACAAAACCCACTGCCAGGAAGTAAACCTCTCCTGACTAGTTCCCCTTGTGTGCCACAGATACACCCCATTGACTGCTCTGAAACCTATCTCCATTTTCCTATGGTGCTGGGACACTGGATTTGTGATTCCTAATGGTGTAGCAGCTACGCTGATGATTTCAGCCACGATGATTGAAACCTTCACTGTTTACTTTGTGTTTTTTTAGTTACTAATCACACATATTTTTTTACTAAACACAGGTCCTGTGCAAATGTCATTTATCAACCATGTACAACTGTTATGCATGCAAGTCTAGTATCAATATGTTCCTCTGTATTGTACAACCATTGTTAAGGACATCACACATGAACTCTATCAGCAGGAGACCCATTACATTGGGATTGTAACATGGACAGATTCTGAAAGGGGTTATTACCACATATTCACACATTTGTTGCTAGATATGCAAACAACACATAGAGTATAACTAATTGTAACATCTGGATGTTTGCTAAGGTCTCATACACTACTCAATCACAGGACACAGAAGTTAGGGACATGTCAGTCTTCCTAAAAGCCAGAAGGCATACAGATTGGTCCTTTGTATCACCTGGTAAGGTGTGGGTATGTGATGGGGTATGCCTCATCACATACCCATACCTTAGCTTCCTAGTAATCAGACCCCATGGTACAGACAAAGATCAGTACTGATGACCCCAGTCCAGGGATCATTGACTTAAATTGGTCACATACCTGTAGGCTTGCCACTCACCTATTTCAGTCCACAGAGACATGCACATTGGTCTGTAAAATAGGAACACATTGACAGCTGTGTACAACATAGATTACATCCAACAGAAACCATTGAGATGATAGAGGCTATGGTTCTACATTTTTACAAGTGTCAGACACATATCAACACACAAATGACACCATTTGACCACCTCCAGAAACCTACAGATCATCTTGATGGGAAAACACATTTCCACCCCAGTGTTCCAATAGTCTGGCCATGTTAGTTACACTCCCCAGAGTCATGGCAATTAGAACCTGTTGTAGGAAAGTACCCTCTTTCTTGGCATGGTTACCCCCATTTTCTGCCTGATGTAAGTGTGCTTGACTGTGTCTACCGGGATCCTGCTAATCAGGACCCCAGTAGTTATGCTCTCTCCTTTAAAAATTGGTTCTTGGTTACTGTTAACACAGTATTTCACCCACAATTGGCATACTGGTGACCCCTTATAAGTCCCTAGTACATGGTACCTAGGTACCCAGGGCACTGGGATTCCAGAGGATCCCTATGAGCTGCAGCATATATTTTGCCACCATAGGGAGCTCTTGCAAAGGCTTCTGCAGGACTGCCATTGCAGCCTTTCACTACCATTTACACTGCACCAGGTCACTTATAAGTCACCCGTATGGCAGGCCCTCCAGCCCTGTGGGCAGGGTGCAAAGTACTTGTTTGTGAGGGCACCCCTGTACTAGCAGAGGTGCCCCACAACCTCCAGGACCATTTTCCCAGACTTCGTGAGTGCCGGGACAAGATTTTACATGTGTACTGGACATAGGTCACTACCTATGTCCAGCTACATAATGGTAACTCCGAAAATAGGCATGTTTGGTATCAAACATGTTGGAATCATACCCCAAGACTTTTGAAAGCATTAGTTGTATGGTTCCATGCAATCTGCGGGCTCTTTAGAGGACACCCAGTATTGTCATTACAGCTGTATGAGGTTTTCCAGGCAGCCCCAGCTGCTGCCACCTCACAGACAGGTTTCTTCCCTCCTGGTTGCTTGAACATCTTGAGCCCAGGAAGGAAGAACAAAGGATTTCCTTTGGGAGAGGGGTGTTACACCCTCTCCCTTTGGAAATGGTATCACAAGCTTGGGAGGGGTAGCCTCCCAGAGCCTCTGGAAATGCTTTGAAGGACACAGATGGTACCCTCCTTGCATATACCAGTCTACACCAGTTCAGGGATGTAAAATTGGTCAAAGGAAAGGGAGTGACCAATCCCCTGTCCATCACTACCCCAGGGGTGGCGCCCAGAGCTCCTCCAGAGTGTCCCTGGGTTTTGCCATCTTGGATTCCAAGGTCATGGGGCACTCTGGGAGCATCTGAAAGGCCAGTGCCAGCAGGTGGCGTCAGAGCCCTCCCCTGATAGGTGCTTACCTAGTTGCGTGGTTCTTCAGATTCGCATTGCAAGACTCTAGCAGGAATGCTCTGCATCCTGTACTTCATCTTCTACTGATGGAACATGTTAGAAATGGGTTATTTGGTTGGCAGTCAGGTTACTCCCTGTACAAGCAAGGACCCTCACTCTAGTCAGGGTAAGCAGTTGACCCCCACTCACCCCCTTGGTAGCTTGGCACAAGCAGGCAGGCTTAACTTCAGAGTCTAGGTGTAAAGTATTTGTACCAACAAACACAGTAACTCAGTGAAAACACTACAAAATGACAAGACACAGGTTTAGAAAAATAGGTAATATGTATCTAAACAAAACAAGACCAAAACAACAAAAATCCATCATACACAAGTCAAGTTATGAATTAAAAAGCAAAACGAGTCTTAAGTCCTTAGAAAACAGTGCTAACGCTGTTAGCATGAAAATGTACCTGGGTTGTGTCAAAATAACACCGCACGGGGGATTGTGCATCAGAAAAGGCCAGCAATGCGTTGATTTCTTACTCGCAAGCAAGACCGCGCGTCGTTCCTCTTCCGTTCGAGTCGGTGTGCATCGTTTTTCCTCTCCGCAGGAGAGTGATGCGTCGATCCAGACAAGCACCTCAGGTTCAGACAGACTTTGCATCGTTTTTCTGTGCCCATCAAGGTTTGTGTAAAAAATCCTTCCGCACAGTATCAGAAAAACAGCGCTAGGAGGGTTGCAACGTTATCAGCCTCTGTCAGCGGGTGTTGCACGTCGTTTCATCAGTCGCGTGCATCGATCTTCCAGCTGCAATGCAGGTGGAGCGTAGATTTCAACCGCAAAGCAGGTGGTGCGTCGTTTCTCAGCCGCATCTCGGAAGGTGTGTCGAAAATGTCCCCACACGGTGGTCTGTGTGTGGATTTTCAGTCTTGGCCTGCCAGCTTCACCTTCCAAGGCCCCTGGAACTAGATAGGGCACCACTTGGAAGGGCAGGAGTCTCAGCAGAGAAAACAGGTGCTAGCAGGGGAAGTCTTTGATGGCTCAGAAACGTCAACAACAAGAGGCAAGCTCAAGAAAAGTCCTTGGAGATTTCTTCACAAACAGGAATGCACAACAAAGTCCAGTCTTTGTTCCCTTGCACAGGCAGAAGCAGTAACTGCAGGATAGCTCCTCAGAGCACAGTCACAGGCAGGGTGGCACTTCTCCTCAGCTCTTCAGTTCTTCTCCAGGCAGAGGTTCCTCTTGATTTCCAGAAGTGATCTAATTTTTCAGGGGTTTGGGTGTTCTTCTTATACCAATTTTGTCCTTTGAAGTATGCCTACTTCAAAGGAAAGTCTCTCTTTTTTTGTGAGATCCTGCCTTGCCCAGGCCAGGCCCCAGACACACACCAAGGGGTTGGAGACTGCATTGTGTAGGGCAGGCACAGTTCTTTTAGGTGTAAGTGACCACTCCTCCCCTCCCTCCTAGAACAAATGGCTCATCAGGATATGCAGGCTACACCCCAGCTCCCTTTGTGTCACTGTCTAGAGAGAGGTGCGAACAGCCCAACTGTCAAACTAACCCAGATAGGGAATCCACAAATAGGCAGAGTCACAGAATGGTTTAAGCAAGAAAATGCCTACTTTCTAGAAGTGGCATTTTCAAACACACAATCTCAAAACCAACCTTATTAAAATATGTATTTTTAAAGTGTGAGTTCAGAGACCCCAAACTCCACATGTCCATCTGCTCCCAAAGGGAATCTACACCTTAATCATATTTAAAGGCAGCTCCCATGTTAACCTATGGGAGAGATAGACCATGCAACAGTGAAAAACGAATTTGGCAGTATTTCACTGTCAGGACATATAAAACACATTAGTATATGTTCTACCTTAAACATACACTGCACCCTGCCCATGGGGCTACCTAGGGCCCACCATAGGGGTGTCTTACATGTAAGAAAAGGGAAGGTTTAGGCCTGACAAGTAGGTACACTTGCCATGTCGAATTGGCAGTTTAAAACTGCACACACAAACACTGCAGTGCAGGTCTGAGCCATGTTTACAGGGCTACTAATGTGGGTGGCACAACAAGTGCTGCAGGCCCACTAGTAGCATTTGATTTACAGGCCCTGGGCACCTCTAGTGCATTGTAGTAGGGACTTATCAGTAAATCAAATATGCCAATCATGGAATTACAATTACACATACATTTGACATAGGAGCCCTTGCACTTTAGCACTGAATAGCAGCAGTAAAGTGCCCAGAGTAACACAAACAGCAAAAAAAGAGCCCAGCACACATCAACAACCTGGGAAACAGAGGGAAAAAGTTATGGGAGACCACAGCAAGGATGCCAAGTCTAACAGAATTGCAGCTGAACCCTCCAGGAACTCTCCAAACTGCAACAAAGAAGCCAAGACAACCCCTGCAACATTGTGTCTTCCGCTCCTGACAGCAACTGCATCTGTTTCCAGGTCTTGCATCCTCTGAGGACTGCCTGTCTTCAGCCTACACAAGAAGAACCGAAGGAATCTCCTTTGGAGTGACGGAGTCACTTCCCTGCTTCAGCTGGCCCCTCTCTACAGCGATGACCGGAGCCGTGGATCTCCTCTCTCGATGACTGTTTTGCTTTCGCTAATGACCGAGCTGACAAAAATCTCTGGAATGCACTACTCAGTTAAAAGAAGGCATTTATTATTATTTCACCATGATGTTACTAAAAAAGGAGATTAGTAGGTTGAAAGCACACGTTTAAAAATAGTCACAGCAATGAAAGGAAAATATACCAAAAAGATTCTCAACTGCAATGTGCACAGCAAATATATGTAGTTATGATTATGCAAAGCAAAGAATAAAGGAAAAAATTCACCACCGTAGGGCCTGCCAAGCTCTTCATCTTTCTCATGCCAGCAAGAAGATGACCCCATTCAACTGTGAGAAAGAGATATCCACCCTCACGAGACAAATGTCAGGCATTTGACGTCTAATTCTGACCGAGGTCTCGGAAATTCCAAGTCAGTGGTCAAAAACACATATTTCACTAAAATGACGAGCGTGGATCCAGCAATACGGGTGGTGGACTAAAGTGACCCCAACAGTCTCAAGGTCCAGCTGTCTAACTTTGGTGGAGATAAGGGCTTGCCTCCCACGCAAGACAGTACCCACATGCACCACATGATTTGCAGTTGCCGAGGCTTGTGTGCACTCTTCCAAGAAGTTCTTCATGCACAGCACAACCTAGGCCCCCAGCACTCCATTCTGTGACGCACACCTTCCTGAGTGGTTCTTCGGTGGCGTGGGATCCCTTTGTGTCATGCTGCATGGGCCTCCACTTGCACCTTACTTGTCCCTGTGCTGTGGGACTCCTGTTTGCACTGCCTGGTCTTCTCATGACTCTCTGAGTTGCTAAGAACCTCCTCTGTCCCCCTCTCCTGGGTAGAGGCCAACAGGTCCCTCCTGTTACCAGGCAGCGCCATCTTCTGCTAACCGCGAGCTTTACCTGAGCCAAGGCTTGTTGGCAGAATCCAGTGACGCAAACCAGACTGCAATCATCCATCTGGCATGGGACATCTTCTTCACCAAACCAGGAACCCGCATCTGTCTTCTTGGGTGCATAACTGACTTTGTCTTCTTACCGGTGGTTCTTCTTTTGCATCTTCATGCGGGTTAGCAGGGGCTCCTGTTCTCCCTGGCTTCTTCAGTACTACTAGGGCTTGGTCCCCCTTTTCCACAGGTCTTCAGGTCCAAGAATCCATCATTGGTGTCTTGCAGTCACTTCTGGTTCTTGCATAATCTTCAATCACGACTTCTTGTTTGTTTCAGGAAACTTAGTGTGAATTAGTCCTGTTTCCCTGGGTTCTGGGGTTGGTTCTATTACTTACCTTTGGTGTTCTCTTACACTCCCAGTGCCCCTCTACACACTACATGCCTAGTGTATATACTGTGTATATTACTTACCTCCTAAGGAAGTATAGTCTCTAAGGTATTTTTGGCATTGTGTCTCTAAAAATAAAGTAGCTTTATTTTTGTAACACTGAGTATTTTCTTTCATGTGTGTGAGTACTGTGTGACTACAGTGGTATTGCAAGAGCTTTGCATGTCTCCTAGATTAGTCTTGGCTGCTCAGCTACACCTACCCCTAGACAGCCTAGCTTGTCAACACTGACTGCATTTCACTAATAAGAGATAACTGGACCTGGTATAAGGTCTAAGTACCTTTGGTACCCAGTACAAACCAGGCCAGCCTCCTACAGACGACCAAAAAGAAGCTACAGAAAATGAAAAAGCAAATATGGGTAAAACTGGATTAAAAATGCTTTATAGAATCAAAGTAAGGAATAAGAATTGGTAAAGCTTAGCCAAGCAAAAAGGTTAAGCTAGTATAAAGTGCAACTGCAGATTAAAACAATAAAAATACTTTTTCAATTAGCACTCTCACATGCAACCAAAAATCAATTTATCAGACGTTTACACACTTCAAATTTTAAGCCCTTTTGCTTCCTGATGAGGCATACACCGGATAGATTGCTCCTCATAGTGATCACAATGTAGGGAGTAGTATCACCCTTCATTACCCTTAGAGACTCTTGGTATTGTCTGAAGCCCAAGCGAATACATGAGGGAGGAATCCATTTGCTTCTAGCCTCAGCTTGTGCAGGGCAAAAAAAGAAGACATGAACAACATTTTCCTTAACATGCTTCTAACACATGGGGCCGCTACCTTCATCATTGACAATTCTACCCTTTTCCCATTTTGACATGAATGACCCAATTTCAAGCGTGTCATAACTGAGTTTTATGTACAGGGTCTTAGCCAGTTGAGGTTGGGAGGCATCCAAAAACTCTTGAAAGTAAGGTCTGGGATAATAGACCAAGAATGGAGCTGTCATGCTTCCCAGAGTAGTACTTCAGTGGATGCTTTCAATGTTAAAGTCTCATGAGGAGGATTTTAGCTGTTTTTGAAGAGTCAAATTTAAAGAGTAAGGGCCGCATTGCGAGTTTAGTGGAGGAGATTACTCCATCACAAACGTGAGAGATATCCTGTCCGCCATATAACAAGTTCCATAGGATATAATGGAACTTGTAATATGGCGGACAGGATATCTGTCATGTTTATGATGGAGTAATCCCCTCTGCCAAATTTGTAATGAGGCACTAAGTATTAGACCAAAAACTCATAAGATCTATTTTTAAGAACCATGACTGAACATGCCTAAATCAAGGAAAGACCAGTAATCCCCCACCCCCAACACAACTCACCAATGTATGCACTTTCCACAATGTTAATTAGACTGGAGTTAGAATAGTATTCCTTAACCACTCAATGTATGCACTTTTCTCAATGTATGTTTGACTGGTGTTAAAAAGTAAATGTATGTATTTTGTCCAATATAGAGACAGTGGGATAGCTAAAGCAAAGTAGCTCACAGAAGATTCTTGAAGGGAAAAGATCACTTTAAAAGTCTCTTTCTCATAGTATGTCTCAAACAATAAACTTGAAATAAATATGTAAAGTAGTTGTTTATTCATTTTTCTATCTTTTCACTAGCCTGAATAAACAAAATTAATGGCATATTTACCATGAAGTGGCACATCGGTCCAGATGTGCTACTTTTCTTGCGTCACCCCTGCCGCACCTAAAAACACCATGGTTGCACCATATTTACAATATGGCAAACAATGGCGGTCGTTAGGACACTAGAATCATAATATTTTACACTATTGTGGCGCTTTGCTGCACTAGCATAAAAAATTTTGATGATAGTGCAGTAAAGCACAGGGGGACTTTGATTAAATGGGGGCTTCATTTTAACACCTGCTGTGAGCAGCTGTTAAAAATGATGGAAACAAATGGTGCAGTGGAATGTTGTAAATTTTACTGCACAATTTTTTCAGGCCTCCCTGCGTCGGGCACAGGCATAATGTGGTGCAAAGGTTTACAAAGAGGCACAATGTAAGCATGGTGCCACTTTGTAAATACAGCACAGGAGAAAGGCCTCCTTAATGATAGCTTACTATAAAACAGAATTATGCTACGGTGGTGAAAGGTGGTGCTAGGAGCAATGTAAAAAAACAACTTTGATACAAATGGGGTCTCTGGTTGGCAGTCAGCATGCACTCTGTCCAAGCAGGGACCCACACTCTAGTCAGGGGAATGAAGGTGCACACTCAAGATAACACCTGCTCACCCCCTTGGTAGCTTGGCACAAGCAGTCAGACTTATCTCAAAAGCAATGTGTAAAGTATTTGTACCAACACACCCAGTAGTACAGTGAAAACACTACAAAATGGCCACCACACCAGTTTAGAAAATTAGGTAATATTTATCTAAATCAAAAAAGACCAAAACGGCAAAACTCCAACATACACAAGTCAAGATATGATTGTTTAAAAGAATAACAGTCTTACTCCTTAGAAAACAATGGAAACATTGATTTTACACAAAGTTCTTGGTTTTTGTAAAAAAATAAAGCTGCGCGGGAGAGCGGGGGTGCATCTGGAAAGTCAGCAATGTGTCAATTCCTTACTCGCAAGTGAGGCCGTGAGTGTTTTTCTTCTCTGGTCACGTCAGCAATGCGTCATTTTTCTCCACTGCAGAGAGTGATGCATCAATTTCCAGTCAGGGCACCTCAGATCCATGCAGGTTCAAGATGACTTTGATGTCCAGCGATGATGTATGAGAATTACGGCCACACAGTGTTGGAAAACCGTGCTATGTGGGGTTTGTGTCATTATCAGCAGCCGCAATTGGGTGTTGAGTAGTTTCTCCAGCCACAATGCATCAGTCTTCTTGTTGCAATGTTGGTAGAGTGTCAATTTTAGCCGTGAAGCAGGCAGTATGTGGTTTTTCATCCACGTTGCAGGTGGTGCATTGAAAGTTTTCCCGCACTGTGCTTTGTCCCTGTTCTGCCAACTTCACCTCTCAAAGGCCCAGAGACTGGACAGGGCACCACTTGACAGGGCAGGAGTCTCAGCAGAGAGTCCAGGTTTTGGAAGAGGAAGTCTTTGATGGCCCTGAGACTTCAAAACAGGAGGCAAGCTCAGTTCAAGCCCTTGGAGATTCTTCTCAAGAAAGAATGCACAACATAGTCCAGTCTTTGTCCTCTCTCAGGCAGAACCAGCAACTGCAGGCCAACCCAGCAAAGCACAGTCACAGGCAAAGGGGCAGTACTCCTCCTCCAGCTCTTCAGCTCTTCTCCTTCACAGATGTTCCTCTTGATTCAAGAAGTAATCTAAAAATCTGGGGTTTTGGTTCCACTACTTATACCCCTTTCTGCCTTTGAAGTTGGTAAACTTGAAAGGAATGTCTCTGTTGTTCACAGGTCCTGCCTTGCTCAGGCCTGGCCCCAGGCACATACCAGGGAGTTGGAGACTGCATTGTGTGAGGGGAGGCACAGCCCATTCGAATGTAAGTGACCATTCCTTTCTCCACTCCAGGTCAGATGACCCATCTAGATATGCAGGCTACACCCCAGCTCCCTTTCTCTCACTGTCTAGAGGGAATTCACAAACAGCCCAACTGTCAGTCTGACCCAGACGGGGAATCCGCAAACAGGCAGAGTCACAGAATGGTTTAAGTAAGAAAATGCCCGTTTCTAAAAGTGGCATTTTCAAACTGACAATTTAAAAAACAACTTTGCCCAAAAGATGTATTGTTAAATTGTGAGTTCAGAGACAATAAACTCCAAATTTCTGTCTGCTCCCAAATGGAAAATGCACTTAAAAGATATTTAAAGGCAGCCCCATATTGGCCTATGAGCGGGATGGGCCTTACAGCAGTGAAAAAATGAATTTGGCAGTATTTCACTGTTAGGACATGTAAAACACATCAGTATATGTCTCACCTTTAATATACACTGGCCCTGCCCATTGGGATACCTAGGGCCTAGCTTAGGGGTGTATTGGAATTTATAATTAACAAATGCAGATTGTTGATTAATTATAATCATTAATTACACACATTAAAAATATTAAGTTAAACTATGTTTATACATTTTGTTTTATATGTTTTCGAATATATTAATTGAATAGAAAATTACGTGATTTTATTTAAAATTATAGTAATGGCATTTCCATTTAAATATTTTTAATAAAGATATTTTTGTCCATGATACTTTTGCCACCTTTTTACACTTTCCATTATAAGTGTGTGGCATCAATCTTTTTCTAATTGATGTTTTTACCACGTTACGGTCAATATATCCTCATACAATCAATGAAGGTATGCTGTATTTTAGATTTATCAACAGGTTTGTGTTTCCCTTCACATTCAGGATAGTGATGTTACAGTTCATTCAGTAGCTCTCCCAGCACAGCATTTTTGACCTCTTATAAATCCATATTGGCACAACCCAATTTTGCAGTTCCATGATTTTTAGTAAGGTTTGAGGTAGGCATTCCACATTTAGCTATGTATTCTTACAACCTCACTTCAGCAATTCTTTACAAAGCTACTGCCATCTATTGTAGCATATCTTAATTAAGTTCAGGAGTTTCCAATACTTTGACAACTGACTTATTGCTACTGCTTATTTTTTCACAGCTTTGTGCACCTTTCTGAAAAATCATGCATTCACACTACACTAAAGGTAACCTTTTCTACAACCCTCCAACGATTCCAAAGTTCTAAAGTCAATAAGAGATCACTTTCAGATGGAAATCGGCAGGTCCTTCCATCTTCTTGTCGCCAGCTGGTGGTTGTTGTGAAATTCCATAGGTTTTTGTGGGCAATCCCAGATGCAGAGTTTACAATTTCTATGTCTATTTTATCAGTCACTATGTAGTCTGGTGTTTGAAGTTGCAGCACCTAATAGTGAAAACGTCCATGGGCATTATTACTTACTAGTTCTACTTGGTAGTTACCACAACTGATGCAAACCACTTGTATTTGGGAAGACCATTCTGTGCCAGGAGGTTCAGGACATTTGGACTGGCTGGAAAGAGTTGCAGTGCTCCAAGTGGAGTAAGGCATTCATGATTTAGAGAGCTATTCTTCACTTTGCTCCCATCCTGCAAGGCAGAAGTGGTAAGGTTTTCATCACTTTCAGCTGAACTGATTGATTAGTGGTGTGAGACGGCAACTTGATGCATGTTCAGTAGGTAGGACAAAGAGGAGATAATGTCTCAATTACTTGCCAGAGATCTTCAGTACATATTCAATAGAGACCTACATTTTCAACCACCAAGTAAATGGCTTATTAAGTGTTAATGCTTGTATCCATATACAACTTAAGTTATGGTACTGGAAGACTTTCTAGAAGCCTACAGGAAAGGAAATGGTTCCAAATAAAATAAAATAAATATTTGTTCAACAAACAAAATAAATGTGCTAAGTATTTCTTTAAGGGCTTGTTTGAAAGAGTACAATCATGACCGTTTGTCTTGGTAGTAGTTCTCACTCCCTTTCTAAGGATTGTAATGAGAATGGCTAGGATTCTGGGTAAAGGAGATTACTGGGAAGTAATCAGGCCGCCACCTATCATTCCATTGTATTTGAAGGCCTAAGGTATTGAACTTCCTTTTTAGGGAACATTTGTTATTATGTATTGTGTGTGCATTGTATTTCACAGTCCATTACACAATGGCTACCAGTGACTGGTGATATGTGCGATCATTGTAATTCCCTGTTAGCAGACACATACTACCCATCAGCACCAGCAGACCGATGAGAGAAGTAGGGCCTATTTGCTTTGAGTAATACCCAAGAAAATGTCTTGTATATAACCCTATCAGCATCTACATACATAGTTTAGTATTAGAGTTTCGGCTAGACAAGGGACAATGTTGGACAGATTTTATTCATCCAATTATGGGGAGTTTTCCAAGGAGAACAAGGGAGGTCTTCTCTTGGTTGCCTCGTGGCAGATGTCCTTTGTGAACTTATGGGTTAGAGGTAGAGCCTCAAGAGGACCTTTCTAGTAAAAGTCAATATAGGCCCCCCTCATCTAAGTGCCAATGCTTAATCTGAGCTGGTGGTTGCCAATGGGGGTCACTGAAACTCATTTTTAGGGACCAGCACTTGTCTTTCCACATCAAAAACATTTACTGAACACAAGAGATGGAAAAATACACAAAACAGAAAGGTAGAGAAAGAGTGGAAAACCCTCACAAAGAGAGAAAGCAGGAACCTGCAAGAGTGAGATAAAAGATCAGGGAGCGTCTAGTAGTACATTAAAGGGCATGAGGTAAATTTAGTAGTATGCACTCATGGTACTTGGGTGTTGACATTCAAGTGCATTGACTGCGGGCATCTGAGTAGAGCCCTGGACACCGGCATTCATTCTTTTTCGAGCTAATCACTGCCAAGTGCTGTCATAGCAGCCTGGCACACTACTTAGGTGCAAGATGAATCAGGCAATTGTCAAACGGGCCCTTAGGCCCATTTTGCCATGCATTCAACTAAACAGGGAC
Organism: Pleurodeles waltl; assembly: GCF_031143425.1. Taxonomy (NCBI): domain Eukaryota; kingdom Metazoa; phylum Chordata; class Amphibia; order Caudata; family Salamandridae; genus Pleurodeles; species Pleurodeles waltl. Next base: position 689,534,232 of record NC_090442.1, read on the forward strand.
TGCTTTATGAAATTCCACTCTGCTTAGGAATATGGCTTTGTTGGACAAAATGGGCTGCTTTCCTGGGGCATTCATCAAAAATGGTGGTTTTTACTATGGCATAGCCCAACATATCTGGAGAAGATGATGCCTGTGAAAAAGTATATTAGGGTGCTTACTGAGACAATATGATTACATTTAGTACACCTGATTACTGAATATTTGGCAGCAGCTCTCGTTGCAAGTTAGTTTTTTCATTCCTGCCTTTCCTATTGCACAGACTGAAGGTGACATGGCAGACGCTCCTTCAGATTTGGTTACCACTGTTGTGGCACATGTATTTATATGGATATGTTTTATATCTGTGTATTTAATTACTTTTATATCAGGTGTTAAGGCTCTGCTGCAAAACAATAAAAGAAAACACATTTGTTTGAAAAAAGTGGATTGAGAGCAGGCCAGAGTACAGCAAGTGTCACCTAGTATAACTGCGTGTCCGTCCAGCTGACATTGACGGCGAGGCATAGAATGAACAAGGACTAGAGCCAGGGAGCGCAGACTATCATCTCCGGCAGGTGTATGTCAAATGCTCTTACGCTGTCTAAAGGCGAAATGAATGTGCATCTGGGGGGAATACTGATGTGTTTTTATACAATTGTGGGAAATCAGGTTCAAACACGTCTCTGAGAATGTCAAATCTGTGAAGCACGTCTTGAGATGCACAGCTGGAAATGCCCTCATTATGGAACACAATCTGAATTTTTCAACCCTATTTTTCACTCATACATCTGACACATTTAGAAGATGTGCTGCAACTACGTTTTTGATGCATCTGCACCCTAAAACTTTGAAGTTTAATTGCCTTCTTTTAAATGTTTAGTGTCACCTGCCGTTGCTTTCACTATAAATTTAGAACTGCGGCAGAGGGAGCAAATCTGCTCACCAACAGCAGAGTGGATTCCACTTGAAAGAGCATTTCCTGTACCGTTACCTTATAATAATGCCTTGTCAGATACTTCAACTGCGATTGATTCTCTTCCTCAGAATATTCTCCGTGTAACAGCAGAAATTGAGCAGCTGGTGCCCAAGAAGAGACAGTGTAAAAAGACAAGGCAATTTTTGAGAATGTGTGTAGCAGCAGCAGAAATAACAGGGGCCCAATTGCTTCTAAGACCGTAATTTGCAATGCACTTGACTTGTTCAGTCGGTAAGGAAAAACAAGATTGCCAAGTAACACCCCGTATTGCTCCTTGTCAGAAGAGGGTGTCCAGTTTGCCCTATCGTACCATTAGGTTGTCACTAGCTTCTTAGGGCCAGATGTAGGTAGCCTTTTGCGCCTCTCAAACGGCGAAAAATGCCGTTTGCGAGGCGCAAAAGGCCTCACGCGATGCAGAAACACATTTGGCGAGTCGGAACCGACTCGCAAAATGTGTTTCAGACTCGCAAATAGGAAGGGATGGTAACTCATTCGCAAACGGGAAGGGGTCCCCATGGGACCCCTTCCCCTTTGTGAATGCAAACAAAAATATTTTTTCAGAGCAGGCAGTGGTCCTATGGACCACTGCCTACTCTGAAAAAAACCGAAACAAAAAGGTTTCGGTATTTTTTCTATTTGCAGCTCGTTTTCCTTTAAGGAAAACGGGCTCCAAAAAGAAAAGAAAAAAACTGCTTTATTAAGAAAGCAGTCACGGACATGGTGGTCTGCTGTCTCAAGCAGGCCACCATCCCTGTGAGTGCCTAGACTCCCTATGGGGTCGCAAACTGCAACCCACCTCATAAATATTTATGAGGTGGGTCTTTGAGACCCCATAGCGAGTCGCAGAAGGTGTCTGAGACACCTTTCTGCATAACATTTTGCGAGGTGCAAATTGCGAGTTGCTGGGACTCGCAATTTGCACCTCGCAAAATGTTTTCTTCCTACATCTGGCTCTTAGTCACTTACAGAATATGTTCATGTTATGCCTGAAGAAGAGAAAGAGCATCCCAGCACACAAGCACAGCAATGGCTCCCACACCTACACTGATTTTATTAGACATGTTATACCACAAATAATTCTTCAATTAGGTAGTCATTTATATAACTAAACACAATAAATTACACTAAATCTATCATATGATATTTCATTCTGTATGATGCCTATTACACTTGGACATATACCATAGTTCAGTAATGGACCGAAACAAATATAAAGCCACATAGATACAAATGGTTGGAATAAATTGTGATGAAAGGACATACACTTTATTTTGATACCTATCATCTTCTACCACAGTATGTTACTCACTCCTTAAGATCTCATTTGAAAGCTGTATATCTATATCTATCTATATATATATATATATATATATATATATATATCTCTCTCTCTCTCTCTCTATATATATATATATATATATAGAGAGAGAGAGAGAGAAATTTTTTTTTTACTTGCCTATATCTTTGGCGTTGGTTGATGAAACTTCACAACATTTTCCAAACCAATTTGATGCTCAAGTCAGGTGCTGCCTGGAAAGTTTGGGGGTGATCCGTCAAGTGGAGGGTGAGAAAAACGGGGTTTCAAAAAAGTGTTTTCCCCATGTTAATTTCTATAGGGTTTTTGAACAGGCCTACAAACCAAGCCGCTAAATAGAATTACACCATATTCGGCAGAAAGGTAGCTCTTGGTCCAGAAACCTTCCTTTTCATTATTTTGTGTAAATCCGTCTGGTAGTTTTTGAGGTATTAAAGAAATTTCTGATTTGTATATATATAGGGATGAGAAGGCTCTGCAAACCCTCCCGATCTTGTGTTGAGGTCTGATTGGCTGCCACCCTTTCAACAAGGACATGTTGGCAGCCATCTTGGGACTTGGCTTCAGCCACGCCCATAAAAAAAGATAAAAAATAAGAAAATGGGCCAGGGTAGGGACACCCTGTCCACTTAGCTCTAGCAAAAAAGCACTTTAAAAAAATGTTGCTGCAAATTCATGATGATGTCAAAATATTGCGGCAAAATCTGAAAAACCCCCAAAAACAAGCCAGTCTCCTCACTTGCTTTAGCAAAGTCCCAGGGTGGGCCAGATCCCGGGTGCATATAACAAATAAAAGAGGGGGCATACGGGGTTCCCCTCCTGGGCTTATTTATGCCAGCGGGCCGCATGGTCCCTGGGGTTTGGATAAAATAGTATGCCATGCCCTAGGGACCAACACTTCCCCAGGCAAAATGTGTTAGTTATAATTGGGGGGGGTCTGTCAGACCCCCTCCATACCTCAGGGACCGCCACCTCCCAGGGATGTTTTGAATATATATGAGGGTACCCCGCAGCCTTCCCTTCCCTGGGGCAATTGTAAAATAAGAAGGGAGGGCTGTGCAGATTCCCCCGCAGCCCCAGGGACTACCGTCTCCTTGGAGCTGAATTGAAAGGATGAAGGGTGTCAATCGCAGACCCACAGCCCCGGGGATCATCACCTTCCCGGGGCTCTATAAACATTGGAGGAGGGCCATGCAGCCCACCTTGTGGAGCCAATAATGGCCCTGGGGACCACCACACCACAGGGCCGGCTCCTGCTATGTCCCAGGATGCCCACCGCTGCGACATAGCTGTTTGCTCTGACTTGGCGGGAGCTTTGACAGCTCCCATCAATCCAAAGCAAACACTCTGCTTCCAGCAGTGAGAGCAGTCAAAATGGTCCTGCCTGCTGGAAGCAAACTTTTAATCGCTTTTCCTACCTGCAGAGACGTGGGCAGGGAAAGAGATGAAACAATTGCTTTTGCAGACAGGAAGCTGCATGTTTAGCTGCCCCCGGTGTGCAAAAGCAATGCCGGTCCCATTGCATACTGGGTGCCCTGGGGGACAACTGGAAGAGATAGCAGGGCCCAGGGGGATGGGATCCCTGAGGCCAAAATCGGCCAAGGGAGAGGGGCACACCCTCCCATCGAGTAGAGGTGGACCCCAATGGATGGGGTCACCAGGGCTGAAATTGGTCAGGAGGGGGGTGATGTAGCCATTTTTTTTAGCACTTTTAACTCCTGCTCAGAGCAGGCGTTAAAAGGGGGCATATCATTATTTATAATGGGACCCTATGTACTCTGCAGGAGTACATCAATAGCGTCAATACAAATTATGCTATTGCCCCCTACCCTGCGCCATGGTGTTCCGTAATTCAAATATGGTGCACACATGGTGGTGGTAGGCAGGCTCTAAAGTGTGCAAGGAAAGCTGCATTGGGTGCAGCTCCACTTTTCTAAAATCTGCCCCTAATGGTTACATGGAGGTTATAGTTAGGAAATTAAATTAAAAAGAAATAGAAATACACTTGAAAAGCCAAAGGTTACAGAGACGTTATAGTTATATTCTGAATTTACTGGCACAAAACCAGAGAAATTCAGCAGTTATAGTTAGACTTATTTCGAGTAACTATAACTTGCGGCTAGGGTAACTATAACTCCCGCCCTCGCTATGCACTGCTAATTATCCCAGCTATTACAGCACTCATGACAACTTTTATACCATCAATAAACATATCAATGAAACATTAGAAGTCAAACTATTGAAGACAAAAATGTGCATAGCAGGAACACCAGTTATAGTTACCTTAGGCCGCAAGCTGTGGTTACATGAAACAACTCTAACTATAACTGCTGAATTACTCTGGTTTTGTGCCAGTTAATTCAGAACCTAACAGTAAGGTCCCTGTTACCTTTGTTTTCTAAGTGGATTTCTATTGTTGTTTTAGCATGCATGATGGGGATAGGCAACAGGGCCTGGCCTATGGCCAGGCCAAGCGGTCAATCTTCCAGCGTGCACGCAAACCGAGCACAGCATGAGGCAGGATGCAATGTGTTTTTTTTCTATTTTGCTGTAGATCCGCAGATCCATTGCAGATTTACATGGGGGTCCATGCTGAGCCCTGCTGTCGATCCATGGATTGGACAAAAAAATTGGACATTTGTTTGCACCCTCTCTGTGTCCTATGTGGTAGTATATCTGCATTCAGACCCCTTATGCATTTTTGCACTTTTCTTTTCCCACCCCCCAGCTGATGCAACACACAAAATGGCAGCTAAAAAATTTCTGTCAGGTTGCGACCAGCCAATCAGGGCCTTGCTTTTGCCCCCGGATCCCTGACTCCTCTGCGGGTGGATCTGCAGAGGATCCATATCCCTATATAACTATATTGTTTAACCTAAAATAACTCTGAATCTACAGACCAGATTTACGCAAAATCACAAAAAGCCCAATCTGCAGACCAAGATCAAGTTTCTTACAAATTTGGTGTAACTCCTTTCAGTGGTTCGGCTGTAGCCATGTCTAAACAATGCAAAATCCCCATAGACACAGAATGCGGTAAAAGTGGTTTTGGACCCCCCTATATTTTCTCATTCTCCCCAAGACAAATCACTGAAACTTTCCATGCAAACCTAGGTAAAGTAGTACACTTTTTTGGAAAAATTTGTGAAGATTCATCAAACAGCGCAAAAGTTATTAGCAAAACCAAAAACATTCAACTATGGGAAAAGTTGTACTAACTATAACTGCCTGCTGGCTATCATCAGTCGGATGTTGGCTCTGGGCTTGGCCGCCCCCCCCCACCAAAGGCAGTCAACCTGGAAAGGGGGCATGCAGAACCCCTCCTTTGGCTGATTTCAGCCCCAGGGACCCCATCCCTGGGGATCACCACTATTGTTGGGGAGGAGGCATGTAGCCCTCCTCCCTGGGCCATATTTGGCTCCAGGGACCCTAACCCCTCACGGCTCATTGCTTAATTACTTGTGAAGGGAGGCATGCAGACCTCCTTCTAGGCCGAGTTTTGCCCTAGGACACCATCTTGTAAGGCTCAGCCATTTTGAAGGGTTAGGGGGGCATGCAGCCCCCTCCCTGGGCCGATTTCTGTCCCCGGGGACCCCATCTCCTGAGGCCCGGCCATATTAACAAGGGGAAGAGGTCACACAGCTCCTTCCCAGGGCCAATATTGGCCCCGGGGACCACATCTCCCAGGGCTGATGCAACTAACAATTGAGGAGGGGGGCACACAACCCTCGCCCCAAGGGCATTTTGCCCCCGGCAACCCTATGTTCCAGGGCCCAGCCATAATAACAATGGGGAAGGTGGCATGCAGCACCCCTTCCTGGGCCAATATTGGCCTCAGGGTCCACAACACCGGGACTTGGCCAGTAAAGTGTGGGTGCCCTGGAGCCCAGTCAGAGCACCGACTTCCTCTTTGTTGGGAGCCTGGTTTGCAGATAGCAGGGAAAAAAGTGAAAAGTCTGTTAGCCGCAGATGAGGACATTTTTCCTGGTCCTGCCCACTAAGAGTGGACTTAGGGGCAGATTTAATACCCTCAACACATCCTTGCACCACATTAACATCATTTTTTTCAGGCTAATGTGGCCCAACAAGGCCAAAATCGCAGCACCAGCTTTTAAATGCATGCCTTGCGACACTTTGTAACCCTTTGTGCTACCTTATGCCTGTGCCAGGCATAATGTATGGAAAGGGGGCATTACTCCGTTGAGGGGGGGTTGAAAAAATGGTGCAATGAAATCAAAGAGATTTCTTTGCATAATTTTTTTTGTCACTTTTAACGTCTGTTCAGAGTGGGTGTTATAAGGAGGCGCACAATTGTTTACAATTGGCCTCAAAGGGCTTTGCCGGATAAGCATAAACATTTTTGATGCTAATCTTGCAAAGCTCTGAACTAGCTTCAAAATTCTGATTCTAGTTCCCTAACTAGCACCATTGTTTGCCGCATCTTAGATACAGTGAACACATGGTAATGTGAGGGGGGCGCTAAGGGGCGCAAGAAAAGTGGTGCTGCTCTATGTACAGTGCCGCTTTTCATAAATCTGCCCTTTAGTGTTTGATCTTGTTGCTTCCCACGTCCATTATTGGCTCCAGAAGGGGGGCCACATGGCCACCTCCCATGATTTAGCATGTCTGGGTTCTGGGGTTGCGTTTCCTGGGGCAGAAAGCCCAAGAAGTGGGGCAGCATTGCATACCTATCACCCAATTGTTATGGCCAAGCCACCTTCCAATTCAAAATATCTGCTATGCCCTGGGAGGCACAGTCCCCAGGGCTGAAAGTGGCCCTGCATGCGGGCTGCATTTGACCCCATCACCCCAAAATGTATAATAAAAATTCCCCTGGGACTGTCAAATCCAGGGGGTTAATTGAAAAACTAGAGCGAGAAATTACTTTTTTTCATTTACATTTTTTCTGCAGATTTGCAAATCCCCTGTGAGTTCATGGCAAAACCCCCACCACTAGGCCTAGAGGGTCAGGAAATTCCTACCCTGCCCCTTTCTTATTTTTGTTTTGCATTTTCTTTGGACCTTTCCCGGGTCCCATCATGGCATATATTTATATTACATACTGGGGATAGGTAAGGGCATTTTTTGTTTTGTCTATAACTTCGGTGAATTTTCACGAAATTTTCAAACTAGTAAGCCAGTCACTTTTATTGCAGAATGGAAAGCTTCAGGATGATTTTTGAAGCAGGGACTCAAAAAAAGGGGGGGTCCTAAAGAGTGTTTTCCCCATGCAATTTCCGAAAGGGATTTTAGACATGACAACACAAAACACTAAACGCAATTACAACAAAATTTACCAAAAGCTAGCCCTTGGGCCAGAAAGAGCCCTTTTTGTTATTTGGTGTAAATCTGTTGAGTAGTTTTGGACTCATTGTAGGAAAAATAAATATAGATATCTAGGGACGTGGACCTTTCGCAGTTCCAGTCCGTCAGAAAAGTAAGGCCCTGATTGGCTGATGGCAACCTGAGAGAATAGTTGTGGCTGACATTTTCTTTCTTGCATCGGGCCTGAGGTGAGGAAAAGTATTAAAAAATTGACCTAAGGGTTCAGGATACATGTATCCTGACCCCATACGAGAGATGCAGGGGTCCTAGGGAAAAAGTGCCTAATTTTTTTCTCACCCGATCGGCAAACCCACTGTGGCACTCAGCACGGACCTGTGTAAACTTGTGAAGATTCTAACAATCCAAAAATCAATGAAAAAAAATTACCAACACATTCACACACCAAAAACCTCTGTGCAGGACAATAGGCTGTGCATGGTGTGGGATTGGGTGCATGCGGGGGGAGGCCCCTTTAAGACCTTGCTAAAACATTTTTGAAAGTGGAAATGTGCACAGTGCAAGTCAAGATTATTTCTTTACTTTTTTGCAGTTTTATGTGGCACAACCTCAACATAAAGGTATTGGAGCCCTTTATTTATATATATTTTTTGCAGTTTTATATAGCACAAACTTGTTACAAAGGTATTACAGTGCTTTCCATGAGCACTGGTTGTATTACACAAGAACACATTAATTTTTGGTAGCAAGGGGAGATTATGAACATGGCGGTAAACGCTGCCCCGATGGCGGTCCTGACTGCCAAATAATGAAGCACATGAGAAACAAGTAGCAGTTCATCCACACACCGCTATCATTGTAGTGCCGATGAGAATGGAGGAGGCCGCCCACAGGCTGGCGGAAAAGAACTAACCCCCACCAAATTATAAAGCATAACACCGCCATCAGTTCTGGGGTGGGAACTACCGCCACATGGCGGAAATGAGCAAACTAAAAGGAAACACTCACCGGAGGCACAGAGAACACACGACGCAGACATGGAGAGAGAGTTGTAAATAATGCCAATGCTGCTCCTTCCCATATACCTCCACGACCGTGACCGCAGACGAAGATGACGACGGTAAGTACCGCAACCTAGTACACATGGGAAGAAAGGGCACAGTTACACATCCACCCCACCCACCCTGCAACGCACTCCCAACCCCTCCCATCATCCCACACCATACATACAAGAACAAGATGTACATACCTGACACAAGGCAACAAAGACCTGCACCAACGTACACACAGGTGCACACCACCCCCCACAGTGAAACGGTAAAACAACATCGCCATAATGTGCCAACAGCACTACTGGGCACTGAAATGTATTAACTGCAAAAAACATATTGTCCAAATAAGGCTATTGGCCAGTCCATATGAAAATCCCGGAAGGGCCAAAATAGGCCGGACTTGACTCCCACATGTGCATAGGGTACTCCACCTGAAGGGGGCTTCAATGGGGCAGCCAGGCACCTCAGGGAACAGGGGCAGGGGTTAGTGGGGATGGGAACGTACATCTGGAAGGGGGGCCTTGGGCTTAGGTTTGGGAGGAGGAGGGGGTTTGGGCTTGCCCTTGGAAGGTGGGGGAGTGGGCTTGGACCGGGAGGTGGCAGAGAGACCTTGGGCAACACAGGGCTTATTCCTCCCTGGGGAAGAGGCATAGGAATGGGAAGGGCAGACTGGGGTGGACTTGGACGTGGAAGGAGTGGGCTGGGCAAAGAGATGGGCATGCTTAGAGACAAGACGGGGTGGGCCGGTGGGTTCAAACAGGTCAACATGGGAGAGGCAAAGCTTTTTAGGGGCAGTTGGGGGGGGATTTGGAGGAAGGTCTGGGAGTGGAGGTGGAGGGAGTGCTAGTACCAGGTGTAAGTGTGCAGGACGTGGATACAGGTGCCTGTACAGTATGCTGATGTGTAGTGGATGTGTGTTGTGTGGATGTCTGAAAATGTTTGAGTGTTTTGGGAGGAGGGGTGGACACAGTGGGAGAAGACAGGTTGCCAGTGTAGATGGATGTTGTCTGGGTTTCTGCAGGTCTGGTAAGTGTGGTGCAAGTGTCTGAGAAAGTAGTTGTGGTGAGTGCAGGTGTGGTGTCTGGGGTGCATGTCTGGATGTCAGATGTTGTGGTGACTGCAAGAATAGGGCCTGAAGCAGTGACTGAGGGTGCAATGCGTGTGGGTGTGCATGGTGAGGTGACAGACAAAGTGGCGGGGGAGGTTGACACACTGGGGGAAGTGGATGTTGTTGTCTCTGCTTTGGTATGTTGGGTGTGTGCATGCCTGTGGTGGGAAGTGTGGTGCTTGTGTTTCTCCGTGTGCTTCTTGTGTGCTGATCTGTGTGCATGGCTGTCAGGACGTGTGCTTGGGATGGCTGAAGGGAGTGGTGGAAGGATTAGAGGTGGTGGGAGGCTGGCCCCTTGATGGTATTCACAATGGTTGTCTGCCCTACATATATGGTTCTCAGGAGGTCAATAGGCTCCTCCGTGAGGGCAGCAGGGCTGACTGGGGCAGGGGATGAGGTGCCTGGGGCGAAGGAGATGCCCACCCTCCTGGATGAGCGGGCACCGGCAATTGGGTCGGGAGCAACTGGGAGGGCGGTGATGGCATGAGGGGTGGCAAAAGATGGTTATAGAATGGTTGTGCCCAGTAGGCTCCGCCACCACTAGGGAGCTGCCATCGGAGGAGGTATCAGAGTCACTACTGCCCATGGTTGTTGCCTCCCCGTGGTATTCCCCTCTCCCTCCAACCCACTGGTCCCCTTGGCATCCACCGTCTCTGCCTCCTTGGAACCGTGGGCTTCTGCATCCCCATTTACCGGTGCCACTGCTCCCTCGCCAGATGATGCTGATGTACACAAAGGACACAAGAGGTGGAGAGACAAAACATGGGAGAACTCTGTAAATACCCAAATGAATATGTATCCCTGGCTCACACACACTCCCATCCAGGTCACACACCTACCCGCAGCATCTACAGCAATAGTCATGACTGTGCCCCTGACTAGTGGCCACTACACCAGAATACACCCCATTACCCACAAGAAACATAGACCTGATTGACTCTGTGGAGTACACACATGGGAGACCATGCCAGCGAATGCACTCAGCAGTCAATGAGCCCACAAACCATCCAGGATTAGAGAAAGTGGGCCCCCCATGGGCCTATTGGGGCCACACAAACATGCCCTCACACCATCCCCAGGTCTTTGAGGGGGCAGGACTGCATGAACACACCTGTCCGAGTGCGTGGCACTAGACAGCATACATACAACAGCACCCAAAAACACCCATCAAAGCAGTATAGCAACATTGTTGGGACTCACCCACTTGTGGCTGCTGTGCTGCCTTCAAAACGCCCATCCAAATCCGGATAGGCCACCGCCAGAATAAGGGCCATTAGAGGGGTCAGCCTCCGACGGGCACCCCTTCCTGGCCCAGTGCCTCAGGTCCTCCCACCGCTTCCTGCAGTGGGTGCTCCGCAGGTTGTAGACCCCCAGGGTCTGCACTTCCTTGGCGATGGCTTGCCAAAGGCTCCTCTTCTGATGGGCGTTGACCTGCATGTGACACACAGAGCAGAAAAACAGACGTCAGTATGTGTGCACCTAATACAGATGACATGTCGTCCCCTATGGAACGGACATTTTTGAAAGCCATATAATCAACACACATACAGTACATGCCAGAAGGCTACCACTGGGCAGTCACATATCAAACACACATGCATACAGGCATCCGCCATAACCACACACATCCAAGGATGACAGCCGCCAACTCACCTGCTCCTCTGGTCGCCCATACAACTTGGCATACAGGGGTAGGACCCCGTCCACCAGCTTCTACAGTTCCTCCGTGGTGAAGGCTGGGGCCCGTTCCCCTGTGACTCACGCCATCTCAGGGACCAGAGTCAGGACACAGCAGCACATGCAGTGGAGTACTTCCCTGCAAGGGAATCAGGAGTCAAGTGGCAAGGGTCTGACGACATGGCATATGTTCCACGGTGGTGGGCACTGTCACCGCCGCCGGTGATCATGATAGACCCAGGTTCCACATTGACAACCATGTATTCCAATGATTGGGTGCACGGATGTGAACACCGCCTTCTGCTGTGATGACTACCGCCAGTGGTATGTCACTGCTACTCCCTCAGACGTGGATGGCAGGAGGTTGCCATCTTGCTACCACCAAGGTATCATAGCCTGGCCAGGGGCCCCATTCAGGGCATCCTAGTCTTCGACCTTAGTCGCTTGATTACATGAGTTTCTGTTCCTTACATGCACCCATCTTTGAAAATGTGTCCACACTGGTATGCCATTTAAACAGAGTTGACTCTGCACACATTCGACTGACGGTGTACTTCATACTTAGTGTTTGTGTGTGTAACCTATGTGTCGCACATTAATTTAAACAGTAACATCAGATGTTGCAGGTGTATGAGTGCCCTTCATATGTGTTCTTTCCTCCCCCATAGGTACAGACCCATGTGGCGAGGGAGGGCCCCATCTGCGTACAGACCTCTGGTTGATTTGGAAACGATGGATGAATGTCACATCATTGTCACCTACAGACTCAATCGTGCTACAGTCCATGACCTCTGTGCTTCACTGGATCCTTTACTGAGACTGGCTAATCTGAATCAGCATGCCATCCCTACGTAAGTGCAAGTGCTATTGGTACTCCATTGATGGCTACTGGCTCATTCCAGGTGGCAGTGGGCATGGGTGCAGGGGTCTCACAGCCAATTTGTAGTCTCATCCTGTCCAAATTCCTGTGTGCATTCGTCCAACACCTGCAGCCATATGTCCAGTTCCCCCAAAGGGCTGAACTTCCTGCCATCAAGTCTTGATTTTATGTCTTTGCTAACATCCCACATGTGATATGTGCCATTTATGGAACCCACATAGCTCTCATAAAATCAAGAGTGAATGAACAGGTGTATAGGAATCGAAAGAGCTTCCAATCCATGAATATACAATTGGTGGGCACTGTTGACCAGTACATATCACATGTAAATGACTGGTTCAAAGGCTCAGTCCATGATTCCTTTGTCCTGAGAAACAGCAGTGTACCACACTTGATGGGACAACTACAAGGGGACAAAAGATGGCTCATAGGTGAGTGTGTGTGACAATGGCTCTGTACATAGGTATCAGCCAGCCAATATGTATGTACAGTCAGTTCATTATGGTCCTGTTAACGTCCACTACTACAGGTGATTCTTGCTACCCCAACTTGCAATGGCTCCTGACACCAGTGAGAAATCCCAGGACAGATACAGAGAGGAATTATAATGAGGCCCATGGACGTACTAGAAGGGTGATTAAGTGCACTATAGGTATCCTGAAGGCTAGGTTTCATTGCCTCCATCTCTCTGGGGGATCCCTGTGATATTTCCCTGGCAAGGTGTGTATGATAGTGGTGGCCTTCTGCATGCTACACAACTTGGCTGTGAGGAAAGCTATCCCCCTTCTGGAAGAGGAGGGTGCTGTCCAACCAGCCCAGCAACCTCAGAGAGGGGATGAGAGTGATGTTGAGGAAGAAGAGGGGGAAGATCTTAACTCCAGGACCCAGCTGGTCCGCCTATACTTCCAGTGACCCTAAGGTATTGTTCAATGATGCTGTTGTCTTCACTGCATAGTTTCAGTCTGACTCATGTAATTGGTAATGTGGTTTCTATAGTCATTGGCACTGTTAACTGAGTAGTGAAGTGGAATGTGCCAGGTGACCCAATATTATGTACAGTGTGACTTAATTCAGACACTACAGTGTGTTGGATCCCCTCCTGCAATAAAGGTATGATTATGAAATGGACTGTCTAATGTATACACACTCACAATTTGAACTCATAATAGCGAGGGACATACGATTTGAATGCATATATGTTTTTATTAAGTGACACAAATGTGTAATATTGTTGTACAGTGAAAGGTAGTGGGCTCATGGTGCATATCCATACTCAGGTGCATGTGCTCAGCTGTTGGTGGCACTAGGATTTTGGTCCATGTGAACATTGGTAGATGTTGTGTTGGTAGTGGCAGGTCTACAAGGTAACACAGTGGCACACAAGGGAGACAGTTCAGGGCAGAGTCACTTCTTAGTGGGGGCCTTGGTCTTGGCTGGTGCTCCAGTGCCATGTCTGGGTCTGAGGTCACGTTTGTGTGACTGGAGCTGGGCTGCAGGGCTAGGGGTACTGGTCTCCTGGGTGTCCTCTGGCAGTGCCACCAGACCAGTAGCTGCTGCAGAAGTAGATGGCAGAGAAGTGTGCTGGCTAGCGGTAGGGGCTTGCAGGTGGGTGGAGGCTGGCTGTGGTACTGGTGCTGCAGCACCCCTGCAATGGTGGCCATGGTGGCATTAAGCTGATTCCATTGCTCCATGGCCTCTTGGTGGTGTGCTATCTGCAGCTTTTGATTCTGCTCCAGGGTGGCCAGGATCTGGCCCATCCTGTCCTGGGTATGGTGGTATGTTTCCAGGACCTCAGATATCACCTCCTTGGCTGATAGAGGTTGACAGTCCAGGACTATGTGATGGGCCAGGGTATTCCTCACTTTCCATACATCCCTCTCCAGTCTCCTGAGTGGGGCATCTGTCTCCGTGTGAGGCGCTGGCACTACTTGGCCTTTCCGTCCGGGTGGCATGGGTGGTGGTGCCTGTGGGGTGGAATGGACGTGTATGTATCATGTACTATTTCCGAAATTGATGCACAGCTCTGCCCTATTTTGTGCTTTGATTCCCCTGTTGTGGCATGCAGGGTCCTTTTGTGTACTTATCTTTGCATTTTCTGATGGGATGGAGGTGCATTGTGGGTGCTGTAGTGCCACTGTGAATCCTTGGAAGGGTAGGTGACTGTGCACAGGGGGAAGGATGGAGGCCTGTTTGAGAGATTGTGGGCATGCAGGGTCCCTGGATGTGGGTGTTGTGGCCTGGATGGGGATGGGGTCCTGGTGGCAGTGAGAGGGGTGGGCTGTTGCATGCATTATAGGTGGGGTAACTGTTAAAGTATTGTAGTTGACTTACCCAAGTCTAGTCCTCCAGTGAGTTCAGTGAGGCCCTCCAAGTGCACTATAGCCAGGACCTTCTCCTCCCAGTTGGTGTAGTCGGGGGTTGTAGGTGGGGGACTGCCACCAGTCTTCTGTATGGCGATGTTGTGTCTGGATGCCATTGACCTCACCTTCCCGCGCAGGTTGTTCCATCTCTTCCAGATGTCGTCCCTTGTGCGTGGATGGTTTCCCACTGCGTTGACCTTGTTGACAAATGTCTGCCATAGGTCCATCTACCTGGTGATGGGTGTCTGCTGCACCTGTGCCCTGAAAAGTTGTGGCTCGACCTTGAGGATTTCGTCCACCATGGTCCTTAGCTCCCTATCTGTGAAGTGAGGGTGCTTAGGGTGTGCCATGTTGTGTGTTGTGGGTGGTGTGTTGTGGGTGTATTGTGAGGGTGCTGTTGTGCGGTTATGTGTGTGGTCTATGAGGGTGTTTGGGGTTTGTGTGTGTTTTAGTGATGTATTTGTGCGTGTGAATTTTGTTATGTTGAGTTCACTGAATGCGTGTTATGTTTTCAGTCTCATTCTTGCTATTGGTGATCCAAAGGATTGTGGGGTGTGTACGTGAGTGTTTTATAGTGTTGTGGATGTGTCAGGTGTGTGAGTTTCTAAGTTGCCAATGGGTGCATTTTTTGTTGTTGGGTCCCATTGCTGGCCATGTCGGTCCGTACAGCCAATGGTCGTACGGCATCCACTATCCCCTAGAGATCTTCGTCTGGTGCTTGTTGGGGCATTATATTTTATATATCGCTTTCATAGCGCTGCAAAACAGGAGCCATTCTTAAGAAAATCACTATAATTCATTTGCATTGACCTTGCAGAGATGAAAAGGCGAAAAAGCTATGTCATGATTGTAATCTGTGATATTCTCGCTCAGTCAAGACCTCTGCAGTGGGTGCAACAACCAACTGACTTGAGAAGAGCTTAACACTAGGCGATAGCACGTGCTCTTGATAACCTCAGGAGAATCAGCAACCAAGCACATAGGTTAGTTCTAGGCAAGACAATGGTAAAAGGAGCTGCTCAAAAATGGTGGAAAAGGAGTCATGACTCCAGACCCAAGCACGTCAAGGCCTCAAGCTTGATAGCAAAAAACATATTGCCTTTAGATGTAAATTAGGCTTCTTCAAATAGAGTTTGGTTAGTGGAATCTCAATACAAAGGTATTAGAGTGCTTTACATGAGCACCATGTAGGAAAGTCCTCCTTTTTGCCCTGGTCACCACCAAATGTTTTGGGCAGATACTGGTAGCTACTGACTCTTGGCTGTGCCCTGGGTACTGCTTACCAGTCCCAGGGACAGTTCCCTGTCTGAAGTGGATATGCAAATTAGGCTAATTATAATTGGCAGTATCTACTTACCTATAAATCCCTAGTATATGGTAGGGCATGTAGGTTTAGGAATCCCAGCATAGGTAGTGCACCCATAGGTGCACTGCTGAGGTGACCAGTGTCATTTTAAAGGCAGGTCTGCCTTGCTGGCTACTTATAGACTAAAGGTATATGCAAATTCAACTTTGGAATTAAAAGTACTTCCAAAGCCTTAAAGTACATTTTTTACATATAGTTCACTCATAAGATGCCCTAGTTCAGGGAAAGAGTTTTAAAACTCTACCTCAAAGTTGCCAGCTTCAGCTCTGTAGTGTTCTTCTCTGATTGGCCAGCCTCTATCAGCCTGGCCAGGCTGCCATACTGAGGTGTAAAGTGGCCTGAGCTAAACACAAAGGACATGCCTGGTGGAGGAGATCTGCCTCAGCAATTGGTGAAACAGGATGGAGGAGAGCAACCAAACTGGTCTTCAAAGGAGGGAAGGACCTTTGGGGTAGCTCAGGACCTCCCCCATTTCCTGCAACCCCAGGCAATTAGGTGCCCTCTTGAGTAGATTAGGACAGGGCAGGAAAGGGGTGCGTTGAGTATATTTGCCACACCTGTGGGTGGGCTCAGACAGACCTAACCTCCAAAATTCAGTTTCAGCCATGTTGGTTTTTAAAGACTGTTGTTCTATGTTATTGATTTTTGCCACACTTCCCAGGAAGTGGTCAATAAAGGGGGTAGTTGCCTGCCTGTGATTGGACAGTCACACCTCCCTGCTTTTCACCCCAGGAGCAAGGATATATTTGGCAGAGCTGCACCCACACCTCAGGTCCCTACAAGGAAAAACATCAGAAGAAGGACTGCCCTGTTCAACCCCTGACCTGCACTTGGACAATGCACCCAGAGGAACTGCACCAGCTGCACACCTGGGTCTCACCACAAAAAGGACTTTGCCTGGCTTCAACTGCTTTAAGAAAGGACTCTGCTTGCTACAGGTGAAACTAGCTAAAAAGAGTCCTCTACATCAAATCCTGAAGAAACTGACCAGCTGACCACTGTCCAGTTGTCATATTGGAGTTCGATCCAGATGCATTCTGGAAGTTAGAATCCTACCTCTCAAGGAGCAACTCAAAGCTTCTGGAACCTTGGGGTGAGCTGTGAACTCTTAAAGGACCTTCAAAGACCTTCTGGAAGAAAATCCAGAAGTTTGGATAAGATTGGAGAACTTTTGGTATAAAGCTCCATAAAGGGACCGACCCACTGTCGAGAGTCAAGCTGGCTTAAATCGACCGCGACCCATTCTGATTTGCAGTTTCGTCCCGCTGAAAAGCTCTGGATCCCCAGACTTCCAGGATTTTACCAGGGGCTCCTGGAAAGGCAATGAAACAATGTTGACTTGAAATCAGCTTGTTGTGGAGGGTCGTCTGACATTGGAGAGAAAATGCCCCAAAAAATGTGGCAAAGTCCAAACGTAAAAAGTTGGCCAGGACCTCCCGCGCAGAGTATCTAAGGAGGGCTTCAGGGATGTCGGATCAAGATTTAGCTTTGGCCCTGATGAAGATTTCCATCGTGAAAAATCATCTGTTTCGGAAGGTAGAATTCTTCACCACGCTCTACTGCGATGCGTATCTAAAGAGGGCTCCAGGGAGGTCGGATCGGATTGTCAACTTTGCTGTAGCTGAGCAGGGCTCTATTGCCGTCAGCCTGAAACTTTGACTTTGCCCTGGTTGAGGTGCGACCAGATAACTTGAGTGGCACTTTTAGTTTCTATGCGCAAAAAACATTAATTCTTTATAGAAATTGGTGTCAAATAAAAGATACAAATATTTCCTAATATGATAAATTGGTTTGGGATTTTTAAACTGTTTCCTGTGTTTTATTTTATTACTGTTTTGTAATACTTGAATGCTTTACACACTTGGTGATCATTATGACATTGGCGGTGACTATTAAAGTGGTGGTAATACCGCCAAGAGGCTATCGGTAATTACCACCAAATTATGAACATGGGGGTTATCCCTCCCATAGACAGCCAATGTACTACACCAACCGCCAGGGCGTTAACACAACTGACGACGGCGGTAGCCATCAACAGCCAGGTGGAAAACAAGGTACCACCCACCATAGATGACATAGCAAACCATCAGGATTTCTGGGGCGGTAACAACGCCATCGAAAGCCTGGTGGAAACAGAACACAGAAAAAGTAATACTCACCAACAGGTACACAGAGGACACCGCCGCCGCCATGGAACCAGAACTTCATGTCTTCCCGATGCTATTCTATGCCATGGTCCTCCTGGAACACCAAGGCTGATGAAGACCATGACGGTGAGTACAGCCACCTAGCACACAAGGGAGGGCGGGAGGAAAAGGAGAATGACACAAACATGCACAATACACACCATTCACACACACACCATACACAGAACCAGCTGCAGAGTTAAACCAATGTCACAGGGCACACATTAAAATAAAACAAGGACAACTATGAGAATCAGCAAACACTGTAATTTTAAGACAACAGCCACCACATTGTCCATTCGACTCCAAATGCAGGCAACAATTTTCAAAATCGGCCAATGGCCAGTCCAAAGTACAAAAGGGCCACATGGCCACAGGGCATAGTCCAAGGCCCAACTTGACTCCTGACGACTTCCGGAATCCACTGTTCAGAGGCATCATGTTGGAAATGGGCAGGCACCTCAAGGGGGAGAGGAAGGCATGGGGGGCAACTCAGCTGAAGTGAGGAACTTGCCCACTGGTTCTGGAGGGGGCTCCATGCCCATTTGTCTTTGCTGGGAAGGTCAAGGTCACAGTGTCTGAAGTGGGGGACTTACCAACTGGCTCCGGAGGGGGATCCTTGTACAACAGTCCCTGGAGGGTGGCCTACATGCCCTCTGCTGGAGGTGAGGGCTGCTGTGTCTCTGCTGGAGGTGAGGGCTGCTGTGTATCTGCTGGAGATGAGGGCTGCTGTGTCTCTACTTGAGGTGGAGGCTCCTTGCCCTCTGCTGTTGCAGTGGGCCTCTTTCCTTTCATTGGTGGTTGAGTGGGAACCTTCACTTTCATTGGTGGTGGAGGGGGATCCCTGTGTCCCCTCTTGTGACGGGTCCCCTTGGCCTTAGACATGTCACTTGTTTCCTTGCCTCCAGGACTAGGAGGGGCCTCCACTGTCCCCATCTCACATCCTTTGCTTTTCACCACCCTAGTACTCCCTTTCTGAGCTGCAGGTATTCTCTCAATAGGAGTGGCAGCCATCACACTCTGGGGCCCTTTTGTGCCAGCAGCTGATGATTTGATCGGATCAGTGGCAGACTGTTTGGCTGAGGTGCTGGGCTGGGTCATTGGGACCCTGCTCTTACAGGCAGGACAGGGGAAGGGGGAGGGAAGAGATCAAGATGTGCAAGGTAAAGCTTCTTAGGGGGGTTGGGGCTGGATGTGGGAGGAGGGATGGGAGTGGAGGTTGAGGGAGTGGTTGTCAGAGGTACGTCTGCTGGAGTTTGGTGCAGGTGTACAAACAGTGTGCATGTGTTAGGTGGATGGCTGTTGAGTGTCTGTCTGCGTGTGTTTGTGTCTCTTAGGAGGGGGAAGACAGGGTGGGATAGGACAAAAGGGACGTGTGGATGGATGATGTGGAGGTGTCTGCAAGTGAAGTGTGGGTGCTGCATGATGTGGTGATGGTGGTCGTGGCTGTTGATGCAGTACATGCAGGTGTGAGTGCAGATGTGACTGTGATGGAGGAGGAGGAGGGGGAGACTGTGGAGGCAGTGGATGTGTTTGTGTGTGCAGCTGTCTTTTGTTTTTGTGAGTGCATGTGTCCTCACATGTGGTGCCCATGTTTGACTGTGCTACTCCTGTGTGATGTTTTGTGTACATGTTTCTCTGTATCTATGCCTTGGATGGATTGGGATTGAGGAGACGTGGACTGGGAAGTGGTAGTTGGAGGTGGGACGGTAGGAACAGGGACATTGGCTGCCATCAGAGAGGAGGCTAGAGCCTGAAACAATCTCTGTAGGCCAGCCAACCTACCGTGGATGCCTTCCAGGTATGCATTGCATTGCTGCATCTTGGATGCCAGCCCCTAGATGGCATTCACAATGGTTGACTCCCCTACATAAATGAATCTCAGGAGGTCAATAGCCTCCTCACTGAGGGCAGCAGGGCTCACTGGGGCAGGGCCTGAGGTGCT
The DNA here is from genome assembly GCF_031143425.1 of Pleurodeles waltl. Taxonomy (NCBI): domain Eukaryota; kingdom Metazoa; phylum Chordata; class Amphibia; order Caudata; family Salamandridae; genus Pleurodeles; species Pleurodeles waltl. The sequence goes on from NC_090442.1 coordinate 689,554,359, forward strand.
TGGGACGAAGAAGATGACCACCCTCCTGGGTGAGCGGGCATGGGCAACTCAGTGGGGGGCTACTGGGAGGGCGATGCTGGTACGTAGTGGTGGCTGTGCCTGTAGCTGGGGTGGTTCCAGAGGTGTCTGCCACCAACAGGGAGCTTCCATCAGAGAATGAATCAGAGTAACTGTTGTCACATCCTGTCTCTGCCGTGGTGCTCCCCTCGCCCTCCGTCCCCACTGGTCCCCTAGTCGTCAGTGGACTATGCCTCCTGGGTCTTGTGGGATGCAGCTCCCTCATTCACTGGTGCCCCTGCTCCTCCGACAGGTGATGCTAATGCACATATAGACAGGATGACAGAAGACAATAGGGAGGAGAGAGAAAGGGAGCACTGGGTCAATTACAGAAACACCACCACAGTTGGCATACACATTACTATCACACACAGGGATCAGGATTGCGCACTAGACATCACACTGGCAGTACATTGGCTAAGTGCCACAGCAAGATGAAAGCCAACCACCGAAACTGCACCCCTCGTGGGACCCCCTAAGTCCTGTCTGACATGGAATGCTACCTATCTAGGTTGCCAGATTTTGCTATATACCCATTTACCTTGAACTGGATCATGCAGCAATGGCTGAGTTGGCATTAAGGGGCACCCACTAACTGATACCCACCACCAGGATCCCATGTGACCCAAAAATAATTGTTGTCAGGCTCACTGTACTCACCCCCTTGTGGCTGCTGTTCTGCCCTGGAGCGCCCATTCAGCTCTGGGTAGGCCACCGCCAGTATGCCGGCCATCATACGGTTAGGTTCCAATGGGCATCACGCACTCACTGGGAGGCCATCCCAGCTGGGCCTCTGCGGTCTTGTGTGCCCAGCGTCTCAGGTCCTCCCACCCTTTTTACAGTGGGTGCTCCGCCTGCTGTAGACCCCCAGGGTATACACGTCCTTGGCAATGGCATGCCACAATCCCTTCTTCTGATGGGCGCTGACCTGCAGAGGGAATACAGACAGGAGGACACCATTAACCATACAATCCAGCCAGTCACACATATGGCCCAAAAATACGATTTCCATCTCCATGGGCACACACATCACCAGGAGCACTACATGTACACTACCAACAGACATACCCCCCACCCAAATTACACACTGTTAGCACATACATCTCCATGCAACCTTTTCACATGCATCATGACCATGGTGTACTCACATGTTGATCTGGAGGCCCATACAGCTGTCCTTACAGAGGTAGGACCCCATCCACCAGAGGCTCTAACTCCTCCAAAGTGAAGGCAGGGGCCCTTTCCCATGTCACACGGGCCATGGCAGGATCCTGACAGGTCACAGCAGCACACACAGTGGAAGTGTTGTCCTGTGGAAAGTCAGGAATCAAGTGAGGTTTTAGACAGAAAATGTCTGTCACACCTGCAACGATGTATACCGTCACCACCACTGGTGATCCCCATTGGACACTGTACTCCATAGACCCCCATTTTAGCCAATGAGGAATAGCACAGAGGTGCAAGACCGCCTTCCGCCATGACGCCCAATGCCAACGGAGTTACATCACTTTCATCTGTCCATACTTACAGGACAGGCGGTAGCCATTTTATAGTGGTGGACAACATTCAGAAATTGGAAACTGCATCATTGCTATAAATTGCGCAAACATTGCCATTCACAAATTTCCGATTACATTCAAGCTCCATGGTCACTCAGGTGGTCGTTCCATTGTTCGGATTGTGACACCCTACTCACTCTTATGTCCCATAGTTATTCAACACTGCGGAGGAATAGGAGGAAGAGACAGGAGCCGGTGTACAGACCCCTTGTGGACTTGGCTACACTGGAGGACAGGCACATAATACTGACCTATAGACTGGACAGGGCCACAACCACAGAGCTGTGTACTCAATTGGAGCCTGAATCCGACTGGGATCCCTCCTCTTGTGCAAGTGCTATCAGTGCTCCATTTCCTGGCAACTGGTTATTTCCAAGTGACAGTGGCCTTGGCAGCAGGAATGTCACAGCCAATGTTCTCAATAGTGCTGGGAAGGGTTTTGTCTGCCTTGATCAAACACATGTGCAGTTATATCACTTTCCCCCAAGTGGAAATTGTGGCCACTGTAAAGGCTGGATTCTATTCAATGGGACATATACCATTTTTTTTTGGTGAAATTACCTTAACACATATTGCATTTGTCCCCCCCAGACAATGAACAGGTATTCAGGAATCAGAAGAGTTTCCACTCACTCAATGTGCAAATGGTGTGCCTCACTGACCAGTACATTTCCCACGTTACTGCCAAGTATCCTGGATTGGTGCATGACGCCTTAGTCCTGAGGAATAGCAGCATCCCAAATGTGATGGCACAACTACAGAGGGGCAGGGTGTTTCTAATAGGTGAGCCAGAGTCCTCACCCACTGTATGTCAGTGTATGCCTTCAGGAGTCATCCCCCCATACCATTGTGCAAGGCTAATTTTTGTCCCTCAATACTTTCAGGTGACTCTGGCTACCCAAACCTATTGTTGCTCCTGACCCCTGTGAGGAATGCCAGGACAGGTGCTGAGAATCGGTATAATGATGCACATGGGCGAACCAGGCAGATCATAGAACTCCTGAAGGTCAGGTTCAGATGCCTCCATCTGACAGGTGGATCCCTGTGCTACTCCCCTGAGAATGTTTGCCAGATAGTTGTTGCATGCTGCATGTTACACAACCTGGCCCTCAGATGACATGTGCCTTATCTGCAGGAGGAGGAGATTGGAAATGCCCCTGTGGCAGCAGTGGACCCTGAGGATAGTGAGGATAAGGAGGTAGAGGATGAGGATGTGGTCAACAGAACATCAGTTATACGGCAATACTTCCAATGACACACAGGTGAGACAGTGGAACTGACCATTCCTCTGATTAATTATCCTTTCAGTGTGGCTGTAGCATGATGGCAGTCAATTCCTTTGCATCTCCACTGACTGTCACCTATGCCTTCTCATTTTGCAGATGTTGGTGTTATTACTACTGTGTACTGATGTGATGACTGCAGACAGCTACAGGTCATTTTTTGTATGCTATCACAGAGTTCAGGTCATTTGCACAAGATGTAACTGCTACCATAATTGCACGTTTTCTTAACATAAAGCACTATCACTCAAGTTGTGTTCAAGGTTATTTATTGTAGTGAAATGTATAGATGGAATAGTGCTATGGAATGGGATGATGGTAGAGGTAAGTCCAGGGTATTGGTCCAATCTGTTTGTAGCACAGGTCCAGTGTCCAAGGGGCCATAGGAAGGGGAGCATAGGCAGTTAAAAGTGGACAAGGTGACAGAGTGGAACACAAGGGGGAGATCAGGAGGGTCTTATTTCCTGGTGGTGAGCTTGGTCTTGGCAAGTTTCTCTGTCATCTGTCTGGGTCTCAGAGACCGTTTGCAGGGAGGTTCACCTTCTGCAGGGGGAGGGATGCTGGTGGCCTGTGGGTCCTGTGGCAGGGCCTCCCATCCACTAGCTACAGCAGATGTGGTGGGCTGTTGACCGGCTAGTGGAAGGGGCCAGCTGGTTTGTTGTATATTCCCTCATTATGTTGGCCATGTCAGCCAGCATCCCTGCTATGGCGACCATGATGGTGTTTATGGCCTGCAAATCTTTCCTGATCTCCTGATGGTGTTCCTCCTGCAGCTGCTGTGTCTCCTGCATGATGTCAAGAATCTGGCACATCTTGTCCTGGGATTGTTGGTAAGCCCCCAGGACATTAGTGAGTGCCTCCAGGGCAGTCGATACCCTGAGCCTGTCCTCCCCCTGGTGCACAGCTGTCCTCCCAGGGTCCCTGTCCCCCTGTGCCTGTGTCCCTTGAACGGCTTGCCCCCTGCCACTGACCCCAGGACCCTGATTTTCTTGGCTGTGAGGTGTGAACTGGGGTCTCTGTAAAGGTGGGCACACTGCTGATTGACGTGTCCTGGGGAAAGAGGTGCGGAGACATTGGGTGGGTGCTGTGGTGTTGGATACTGAGGGGGGAGGCTCTGTGGTGGACTGGGAGTCGGCTGGGCCGGGAAGGCCGTCTGACCAGAGGTTCCTGATGGGCCAGGCAGTTCATCCAGACTTAGATGTCCAGAGTTCCTGTCATCACTGGAGGTATCTTCTGTTGGGGAACTGGATAGCCGTGGCACCTCGTCGCCGCTGGGATTGGCTGGGGCACCTGCGGGGATGTAAGTGATGTATTATGCTTCATGTGTGTGACACATTGTATATCCCTAGCTTCCCCTATATTTTTGCTGTTGCTCTGCCACCTTTGTTTGTGTATGGTGATGTTTTGTGGGATTGTTAGTTTTCAATGCTGTGCATGCATAGGTGGTGGGTGTACATGCAGGGCAGGAAGGGCTGTTAATGCAGTGGGTATGGCATGCAGGGCTTGGCATTGGGGTTACTCACATGAGTAGGTACACTGTGTGAGATGGATTGGAATGATGGGGTGAGGGGGAGAGATGGCATGCAGGTATTGGGGGGGGGTGATAGGTCATAAATTTTAACTCATCAGTGTCCAGTCCTCTGGCTACTCCAGTGAGTCGCTCAGGATGCAGTATTGCCAAGACTTGCTCCTCCCATGCTGTCAGCTGTGGGGGAGGACCACCACTGCCAGTTCTCTGGATGGCGAGCTGGTGCCTTGTTGCCATGGAATGTACTTTTCCCCACTGGTCGCTCCACTTCTTCCTGATCTCATCCCTTGTTCTTGGATACTGTCCCATAGCGTTCACCCGGTCCACAAATTTCTGCCATAGCTCCATCTTCCTTGCAAAGGATATTTGCTGTACTTGTGCTCCAAACAGCTGTGGCTCTTCCCTGACTATTTCCTCCACCATGACCCGCAACTCCTTATCTGTGAAACGGGGTGCCTTTGTGGGGACATGGGTGCTGTGTAGTGTGTGCTGTGCAGTGCATGTTGAATAATGTGGTGGGGTGTGGGATGCGTGACGGATGGCTGGGTGTTAGTGGTGTGTGTAGTTGTGTCTGTGATTTGCGTGTCTGTCTTGTGGCTATTTTTCTTGTTCATAAAGGGTTTGGGTAATGTGGGTGGGTGTTTTATAGTGCTGTTGGTATGTGGGTGTGGCGTGTGTATTGGTGCCAGGTGTGCGTTTTTGTATTGGCCAATGTTGTGTTGTTTCGTATTTAGGTGGCCATTCTGACTGCGCCGGTGTGTACCGCCTATGGTTTACTGCTGTTGAATGTCCACCGTAGTGATTTGTGGGTCATAATGTGTTTTTGTGGGCGTTCGTCGAACAGTTTAACACTTACCTCTGTTCAGGCGGATATGTGTTTGTAGCAGTTATTCTGTCAGTTTAGTGTGTGTGTGTCTTAATATGGCGGACGGATATTCGCCTCTGCGATGGTATGTTGGCAGCTGTCACTGCAGCAGTAAGCAGGATTTACCGCCAATGTCATAATTACCCCCTTTGTCTGCTAAGTTAAGCTTTGTTGCCAAGTTACCAAGGGTTGAGCTGGGGACAATTTATTGAGACCTAACTAAACCCAGTGGGCGCTAGTGGCCTATTGCTAAGTCTAGCTAATTACCTTCCCTTACCAATAATCCACTTTCCAACACACCTGTTACATTACAAAAGAACAGATTACTTTTTGGTAGCAAGGAGAGATTAAGGCCCTCATTATGACTTTGGCGGTCTTTACCGCAGACTGCCGTGGTAAAGGCCCACCAAATGACCGCCACAGAGGCTGTGATCTGCCCGCAATATCATGAGTCACAAAGACAAAACCATCAGAAAGCAGCCAAAATTACAAGCCCGCCAGAGCCAACGAAAGTGAGAAAGAGTCGGTCCCACCACCCTCCCCGCCATGCCTACAACAAACTGCCCTCCAAATCATGACCCACGAATCACCACAGCGGTCACTCACCGGCGGTTAGCCATTGACGGTGTGAACCGCCGGGGTCAATTTTGGCACTTCACACCAACAGAAGCCAACATTGGCCAGATTGAAAAACCCACACCTGAAACACATACACACACCGTACACACCAACCAACAGCAATATAAAACACACCCACACACAACCCACAATTCTTTGCAAACTCAGAAATTCTGCTATACGTTGCCAGCCCACACATCTCCAGAACTGCACACACAAACCACAGCCACCTATACACCCTTTACACATCACACACCACACATCATACCTCTACACCACACACACATAACAACACTGCACTCAATCACTACTTCACAGTATCCCACATACTCACACAACCTGTACCCCACCAAACATTCCACCCTCTGCACAACAAACACACTACACCCACTACACAACTGGCATGTCCCCACAAAAGAACCCCCCTTTCACTGATGAGGACTTGCGGGTGATGGTAGATAAAATTATTAGGGTAGAGCCACACCTGTTTGGTGCAGAGGTCCAGCAGATATCCATTGCCAGGAAGATGGAACTATGGCAGAGAATCGTGGACAAGGTGAACTCTGTGGGAACCTATCCACGCACAAGGGACGACATCAGGAAGAGGTGGAACAACATATGGGGGAAGGTGCGTGCAATGGCATCTAGGTACCACAGTGCTGCAATGAAGAATGGCGTGGACCTCCACCTCCTCCCCTACAATTGACAAGATGGGAGGAGAAAGTCCTGGCCATCCTGCATCCCAAGGGCCTCACTGGAATCACTGGAGGGCTAGACACGGGTAAGCCACCACCACGTACACCTGCATGGTATGTCTCCCCGTCACCCTATCTCCCTTCAACCCACTCATTCACAAACTGAGAACCACCCCCATAACCACACCCAACAATTTTCCCCTGCATGCCCTACCCACTTCAAGCATACCTCTCCAAGGTCATTATTCACACACATGAGTAATGCATGGTCAGCATTAAGAACTACTAATCCCACAATGCATCATGATACACAAACCAAAGGTGGAAAAAACACACCCATCCCATAGAGAAACCCAGTAATGCTGAACATGTATCTGAGAATGAAATCAAAAATATCATAAATGTCCACAGGTACCCCAGCCAATGTCAGCCAACAGCATGTGCCACGTCAACCCAGTACTCCATCAGAAGAAGGCCCCAGTGATGACAGCAACTCTGGATCTGGAAGATCTCCCTGGCCCATCGGTACCACTGGTCAGTCAGACACCACAGGCAACATCCAGCCCACCCAATAGCACCCTATAGTGGACTCCACTACCACAGCAGCCACCCAAAATCCCCAAACCTTGGTCCCCTGGACACATCAATAAACAGTGTGCCCACCAGTATAGGGACCTGAGTCAACATCTCACAGGCAAGACGAAGAAGGTCCTTTTGGAAGTGGGAGTGGGCTCACAGTTCAGGGGGCACAGGCACAGGGGGCCAGGGCCAGTGGGAGGATATCTGTGTGCCAAGGAGTGGGCCAACCCAGGGAACTGACTGCCCCTGAAGCACTGTCACATGTCCTGGGAGCATACCAGAAATCCTAGGACAGGATGGGCCAGGTACTTACCATCTTGCAGGAGAACCTGAGAACACAGGGGGAACACCACCAGGAGGTCATGCAACAGTTGCAGGCCTTCAATGCCACCATGGCCTCCATTGCAGGGGTGCTCAGTGATATGGCTACCATCATGCATGAGTACACAACACAGCAGCTGGCCTCTTCCACTAGCCAGTGTACTGACCAGCCCTCCACATATGCTACAGCTAGTGGACAGGAGTACCTGCCACAGGACTCACCGACCACCAGCACTCCTCCCACTGCAGCAGAAGAACCACCCCGCAAAAGTTCCCTGCGAGCCAGACATCCACCAGAGACTGCAGCCAAGACCCTTTAGTGATTCCCAAACTGGGAGCCGCGGCTCCCTGATGCGCCATCAAAACTAGCCAGGGGTGCTGCACACAGTTTGGGAACCACTTAGCTATTTCCAGTTCGGACACAATAAAACTACAGCCAGTGGTTCCCAAACTGTGTGCAGCGCCCCTGGCTAGTTTTGATGGCACACCAGGGAGGCGCAGCTCCCAGTTTGGGAACCACTTTTTTTCTGGGCCACTACACTGAGGATTTCGTCCACCATCACCCCACTTTATTGCACTCTCCCTTCCTTTTCGTCATTTCAATAAACACACTTAAACACAACTGAAGGAGTTGTGCTGTTATTTCATCAACATGCAATGACAACCCTTATTATCCTGTGCAAATGTAATGTAAAGTATGAATCCATCCAATGTACAGTCAGCTTGGGGGACACCTTCCCAGTGTAAGAGTATTCCACAAGTCAATATCCACCAAACTGTGTGAAAGCAGTCTGTAGGCATTACATGACTTCACAGTAGTGACCACACCAACATCTGTAAAAAGGGAAACCATTAGTGACATTCAAATGAGTTAAAGGAAGTAAAGCAACATGAGCCCCTGTAACATAACAGCCTACATTCATCTGCTCACATTAACTCAAATGTTTGCACTGCAATCAACTCCAAACACCAAAAGTAAAGTGAAACAACTTATGTAAGGGCCTCAGAAAAGATACCACAGTTCTAGTTATGCCATATTGTCAGTATGCCAATCTCTCCTCTGGACCACCTAGTCCAGGCCAAACTGTCAGGGACATGAAGTCACAGAGTGGTTGTGTAAGCACATTGTAACTAACACAACATTCCCAGCAACAAATGCTAAGTACTGTCGTAGTTGGACTCTTGCTCTAGGCAAGACTGCTGGTTTAAGGATGACAGTACTTATGTTTGTAGGTGACTATGCCTATCCTACAACAAGTCGCAACTGTAGTCCCAACCCTTCCGGCTCACTAGCAGTACCTCACCAAAAACCCAAACGGTAAAAGGTGATTTGTGGCAGCCTTTACACATGAACTTAGAGTATGACATCTCAGGGAATGTCATGGTTAAACGGAGATCACCCCTTCCTCACAGATACCTTATGGATTAACCAAACACAGGTGATAACGAAGATGCAGTAATGTTTCAATAGTTTTTATTTATTACAACATGCAATCTGTGGTAAATCACATGGGCAGCAATGATTAGGATAACGAACAATGCAAGAGACAGAACTGAAAAAAACAAGAGTCATGATTATAAGGACCCCCACCATCTTGCAGTAGCATGGAAAGACATAGAGTACATAATATGTCCTATTACCCTATTCTGATAGACCTAACCTTCCACCTAAAGGAGAGCTGGGTATGTTAAACCTAATCTGCCAATGCCATGTCCCTAAGAAGAGCCCCCAGCCCTTGTTACCTTGGAACAAGGTCTCTAGCTCAGACTCCGTAGGAACACGAAGTACGGGTCAGCATCAAGGCGACGTGCAGCATCGATGGCGGCGATGGTATCTGGTCAGAATCCCTCTGATTATCTGTCTAAAGTGAGGTTTATTTATACAGATCTACTTGGACCCCTGACGTAGGTTGTTCCCAAACAATAGATAACACAGTTTGCTTGGGATGGTAATTAATATAAACAATTCCCTCAAAAGTGTGGAGAGGGAAAGTACCTAATTTGAGCACCTACAGTTTGTTTGTCTTTGGCACTTGATTTGACGCTTTAGCGCAGTGGCACCGATAACATAAACTTAAACAAATGGCCTAACTATAAACACGGCAGCCATCTTAGAAGAATTAATTAAATAAATGGATTAAAACAGAGCATACTATGTAGGTTAAAAGTCACTAGGTGACGGGGCACAAGTCTGCAAGCCAAAGGCTAAGCTAACTCCTGATATCTCATTAAAATAAACTAGGATTCCCTACAGTACTGTATGGAATAAGGACACAGTTTGACGGGGGCATGTATTTGAAACTGCAAAACAGCAAAATAGGCAGAATAAGCTTTTTCACAATCATCATACCACTGGCATGATTGACCACAGATGGAACAGTGCCAGGTTTCAGAATGTACACATTTATGTTTGGTACATTATAGCTGCCACACGGCTCTCTATCAACATGGTGGTGTAAAAAGAAGGACAGTCTTACCTGAGTGTCATTAAAAGTGTTGGTTTATCAGATGTGTCCTGTTGTCCACATCCTCCTCCTCCCCATCTTCATCACTTCTTGAGTGTCCTCTGCTGCCACAGGTGCAGTGTCTTCCATCTCCTCCTGCAGGAATGACACATGGCATCTGAGGGCCAAATTGTGAAGCATGCAGCAGGACACCACTATCTGGCAGACCGTTCAAGGGGAGTAGGGTAGGGATCCACCAGTAATATGGAGGTACCGGAACCTAGCTTTAAGTAGCCAAAATGTTCTTTCGATGACTCTTCTTGTTCGTCCATGTGCCTTATTGTATGAATTCTCTGCCCCTGTCTTCGGTTTCCTCACTGGTGTCAACAGCTAGGATAGATTTGGGTAGCCGGTGTCACCTGGAAATAGTGAGAAACACACATTACATGTGTACAATAGCACAGAGGACAACTCCAGGTGACATAAATTGACATACATTGTGTGAAACATCATGCTCACCAATGAGCCAGACTCTCTCTCTCTGCAGTTGAGCCATCATCTGTTGGACACTGCTGTTCCTCATTAAATAGGCATCATCCACAGATCCTGGAAACTTGACAGTAACATGGGAAATATACTGATCAGCAAGCCACACAATATGCAAATTTATAGAATGGTAATTCTTCCTATTTCTGAACACCTGCTCATTTATCCTGGGAGGTACCAAGGAAATATGGGTCCCGTCAATGGCCCCAATCACATGTGGAATGTGTCCCCATTGTGTAGAAAGAAGCCTTAACAGTGGACAAATCATCACTTTGGGGGAATGAGATATAGCTGCTCATGTGTTTCAGCAAGGCAGTCAAAACTCTACTCAGCACATTAGAAAACATTGGCTGTGACATACCTGCAGCCACGCCCACTGTCACCTGAAAAGACCCAATGGCCAGGAAGTAGAGCACTGACAGCCTCTACTGCAGGTAGTATAGCAGTAGGATTATGGAGAGCATGAATGAGATCTGGCTCCAATTGTGCACACAGTTCAATGATTGTGGCCCTGTCCAGACGATAGGTGAGAATTATATGGAGTTCCTCCAGTTTAGTCAAGTCGACTAGGTGTCTGTACACAGATGCATTCCTCCTCCTCCTCCACAGTGGTCGGTATCTAAATAAACCAAACATCACAAGTGTGGGATAGCAGGAAGGATAGACACATAACATCACCATAAACAGAGCTGTCTCATACATTTCAGGCAACCAATGATTTGAGTGTGCTCTGGTGTACTCTACATGCAAATGTACTGCTCAAACCATACAGTCGGAGTTTGAGACATGATTTGTACCATCACATTTAACATGTTTTGTCAACTATTCTTCTGCAAGCAGTGCATTGGTATGAGCTCTCATTGAAGAGCCCGAGTCTCCCAACATTCCTAAAATCTAGATATGTTGGAATTGCCTTGGTGTGTACCATATGTACCATTGACACACATTTAATTGACTACCAAGAGAACAGTCATCAGGAAATGGCACCCGCCTGCCCTGCATGCAGAGGACAGGTGGAAGTGACCTCACTCTGCCGGTGTTTGTCATCATGGCGGAGGGCGGTATGAACAGCCGTGCAACTCCTCGTTGGTTAACATTGCAGTCTATGGAGCACAGGGGCCAATGATGATCACTGCCAGGAGTGATGGTGGTTAATGGCGTGGACGTGACTGCCATTTTCAGATGCCCATGTCACTTGTCTCCTGACTTCACCCTATCAAGACCTCCACTACGTGAGCTGCTGTGTCCTGTGTCTGGAATCCACAATGGCCCATGCTACAGGGAAAAGGGCACCAGCATTCACATCCGAAGAACTGAATAAGCTTGGGGATGTGGTCCTACCCTTGTATGGACTGTTGTATGGGCCTCCAGACCAACAGGTAAGCACCTTTTAGATATTTAGATGTGACATGGCTGTATGTAGATGTATGTGTGTGCATGCAGTGTGTCCTTTAGGGAGTGTTGCTGTATGCAATATGTACACAGAAGTACGAGTGATGTGTAAGATGAATGTGGGATCAATGCAGTATGTAGTCCATTGCTGTAACAGAATGTAGTGTGTAGTTAATGGTGTTCTTCTGTCTGTGTTTCCTATTCAGGTCAGTGCCCATCACAAGAAAGGGTTATGGCATGCCATTGCCACGGACGTGTGGACCCTGGGGGTCCATAGCCGGCAGAGCTCCCACTGCAGAAAGAGGTGGGAGGATGTGGACCCTGGGGGTCCATAGCCGGCAGAGCTCCCACTGCAGAAAGAGGTGGGAGGACCTGTGACAGTGGGCCCAGAAGACTGCGGAGTCCCAGCTGGGGACATCCTCCCAATGAGCGAGGGGTGCCCGTCGGACCCTGACCCCCCTAATGGCCTGTATACTGGCAGTGGCCAACCCAGAGTTGAATGGGCGCTTGAGGGCAGCACAGCAGCCACAAGGGGGTGAGTACACACGGTGTACATTTCTTTCCTAATGCCTGGCATGGTCTTTGGATTGCAAGGTAATAGTCAGTGTATGCCTCGGTATGCCCTTGTAGGTTATGTTGTTGAGTTCTACAGAGCTATGCTGAGTGGTATGTACAACTGGTATTGGTCATTTGCTCGGTAAGGGTCTACATCCTGACTCACCAGTGTTGGAGTGATGCTCTGATGTTCACTCCCTAGGTGGTGTGACCTGGCAATACCACATTGTGCAGTCACTTGGTCGGAGTAATGTAGCTGTGCTTTGTCAACAGGCAGACATAGATTAGTGAGTCTCAGTAGGTGTGCAGATGGTTGTGTCTGCAGAGTTCATTTCAGCTGTTGTTCCCAGTCAATGGTGTGGTATTATGGTTGTCAGTGCATAGTGTTTATTTACCATTCAGTCATTATGATGTGTTTGCCATGTGTGCTGTTACTGCTGTTATTGACCCTGTGCTCCCTTTCTTTCTCCCCCACCCTCCCGCCTTTTCTGCTTCTGTCCTTGTGTGCATTAACATCATCTGGAAAAGGAGCAGGGGCACCGGTGAGTGGGGGAACTGCAGACCACGGGACCCAGGAGACAGAGTCCACTGATGCCAAGTGGACCAGTGGGTTGGAGGGTGAGGGGAGCACCACGGGGGAGACAGGAGCTGCAACAACTGACTCAAATTCCTCCTCTGATGGGAGCTCCCTGGTGATGGCGGACCCCTCTGGGACCACCCCAACATCGTCATCTTTCACATCCCCCGTTCCAGCACCACCCTCCCAGTAGCCCCTACCCAGATGCCTGTGCCCGCTCACCCAGAAGAGAGGGCATCTCCTTTGCCACAGGCACCTCATCCCCTTGCCCCAGTCAACCCTGCTGCCCTCACTGAGAAGGCTATTGACCTCTGAGATCCATCTCTGCAGGGCAGTCAACCACCGTGAATGCAATCCAGGGGCTGGCATCCCAGATGTACCAATGCAATGCCTACCTGGAGGGCATTCACAGTGGCTTGGCTGCCCTACAGAGATCGTTTCAGGCTCTGGCTTCCTCTTTGATGGCAGCCATTGGCCCTAGTTCTTCCGTTCCCCCCTCCAACTATCTGTATCCAGTCCCAGAGCCCTCTTCCCCCACCCATCCCAAGCACACATTCAGATGAGCATGCACCCAAGACAACAGACAGGACTCGCAAAGACTAGCACAAGCACCACAGATAACACCACAAGCATACACATAGCCAACACACAGAAGCACTCACAACAACAGCCACTGCCTCCACTGTCTCCCGTCCCCCCTCACAGTCATATCAGTACTCACACCTGCAAGCACTACATCCTCAGTCCTAGATCCTGCCAACTTTTCAGTCTTGCCAACAGTCACCACAACAGCAGATATGCAGACTAGCACCACATTCACCACATTCACCACATGCACAGTCACCGCCACCACCATCACATCCACATGCAGCACACCCACCTTTCTTGCAGACACCACTGTAGGAGGCTGGCCTGGCTTATAGTGGGTACCTTGTGGTACTTACACCTTGTGCCAGGTCCAGTTATCTCTCATTAGTAGAATAGAGGTGTTCTAGCAGCTTAGGCTAGAGGTAGCTATAGCAGAGCAGCTTAGGCTGAACTAGGAGTCATGCAAAGCTCCTACTATACCACTTATATAATATAGCACTATATCACAAGAAAACACAATACTCAGAGTTACTAAAAATAAAGGTACTTTATTTTAGTGAAAATATGCCAAAAGTATCTCAGAGGATACCCTCACAAATTAAATGTACACAAACCAAAATCAGGTAAGTAACAGTAAGAAAAGTACTGTAAACAATGTAGAATCACAATTGGATGCAATAGGTAGAAATAGGCCTGGGGCAACACAAACCATATACTCCAAAAGTGGAATGCGAACCACGAATGGACCCCAGGCCTAGTGTAGGTTGTAGAGGGTTGCTGGGACTGTTAGAAAACACTAAGGGAGTCCAAGATACCCAACCCCAAGACCCTGAAAAGTAGGAGTAAAGTTAACCTACTACCCCAGAAAGACAGTAGAGTCGAGATAGGGGATTCTGCAAGAACAACAACTGCCAGCAAAACACTGAAGATGGATTCCTGGACCTGAGGACCTGAAAAGGAAGGGGACCAAGCCCAAGAGTCACGCAAGTGTCCATGGGGGGCAGGAGCCCACTAAATCCCGGATGAAGGTGCAAAAGGGCTGCCTCCAGGTGGAAGAAGCCAAAGATTCTGCAACAACGGAAGGTGCCAGGAACTTCTCCTTTGGTCAGAAGATGTCCCACGGCGTGCTGGAGGGCGCAAAGTTGTTTACATGCAGAAAGACTGCAAACAAGCATTGCTAGCTGCAAGAGTTGCGGTTGAGGATTTTGGTGCTGCTAACGCCCAGGAAGGACCAGGAGTTCCCCCTTGGAGGAGGAGACAGAGGGGGCGCTCATCAACTCAGTGAGCCCCCACAGAGGCAGGCAGCACCCGCAGAAGTACCGGAACAGGCATTTAGAAGATCTGAGGACAGCGGTTGACTCAGAGTCACAAAGGAGGGTCCCACGACGTTGGAGTCCAACTCAGCGAGTTGGGCAATGCAGGACGGAGTGCTGGGGACCTGGGCTAGGCTGTGCACAAAGGAAGTCTTGGAAAAGTGCACAGAAGCCCGAGCAGCTGCAGATCATGCAGCACAGTGAAGTGCAGAGGTCCTCTGGTGAGCTCTTGCATTCGTTATCTGAGGAATAGCCCAGAGGAGAGACCCTAAATAGCCCCCAGAGGAGGATTGCCTACTGAGAAAGGTGAGCACCTATCAGGAGGGTCTCTGAAGTCACTTGCTGGCCACTCAGAGCTGTCCATTGTGCCCCAACACCTCTGCATCCAAGATGGCAGAGGTCTGGGACACACTGGAGGAGCTCTGGGCAGCTCCCCTGGGAGGTGCTGGTCAGGAGAGTGGTCACTCCGCTTTCCTTTGCCCAGTTTCGCGCCAGAGCAGGGCTGGGGATCCCTGAAGCGGTGTAGACTGGCTTATGCAGAGAGGGCACCATCTGTGCCCATCAAGCATTTCTAGAGGCTGGGGGAGGCTACTCCTCCCCAGCCCTTCACACCTATTTCCAAAGGGAGAGGGTGTAACACCCTCTCTCAGAGGAAGTTCTTTGTTCTGCCTTCCTGGGACTGGGCTGCCCAGGCCCCAGGGGGGCAGAAACCTGTCTGAAGGGTTGGCAGCAGCAGTAGCTGCAGTGGAGCCCCAGGAAAGCAGGTTTGGCAGTACCCGGGTTCTGTGCTAGAGATCCGGGGATGCATGGAATTGTCCCCCCAATACCAGAATGGTATTGGGGTGACAATTCCATGATCCCAGACATGTTACATGGCCATGTTCGGAGTTACCATGGTGACGCTACATATAGGTATTGACCTTAATGTAGTGCATGCATGTAATGGTGTCCCTGCACTCACAAAGTCCGGGGAATATGCCCTGAACAATGTGGGGGCACCTTGGCTAGTGCCAAGGTGCCCACACACTAAATAACTTGCCACCTAACCTTCACGAAGTGAGGGTTAGACATATAGGTGACTTATAAGTTACTTATGTGCAGTGAAAAATGGCTGTGAAATAACGTGGATGTTATTTCACTCAGGCTGCAGTGGCAGTCCTGTGTAAGAACTGTCTGAGCTCCCTATGGGTGGCAAAATAAATGGTGCAGCCCATATGGATCTCCTGGAACCCCAGTACCCTGGGTACCTAGGTACCATATACTAGGGAATTATAAGGGTGTTCCAGTGTGCCAATCAGAATTGTGAAAAATTAGTCACTAGCCTGCAGTGAAAATTTAAAAGCAGAGAGAGCATAAACACTGAGGTTCTGATTAGAAGAGCCTCAGTGATACAGTTAGGCACCACACAGGGAACACATATAGGCCAACAACTATGAGCACTGGGGTCCTGGCTAGCAGGGTCCCAGTGACACATATCAAACACACTGACAAATAGGGTTTCCACTATGAGCACTGGGGTCCTGGCTAGGTGGATCCCAGTGAGACAGTAAAAACACCCTGACATATACTCACAAACAGGCCAAAAGTGGGGGTAACAAGGCTAGAAAGAGGCTACCTTCCTACAACCACCCCAACATGCTTTCACACGATCTGTTTGTCCTCTCCCTCCCTCTCTACCCCCTCCTTCCAAACCACATAAATGCTCCTACTCAAACACTCAACAGCCATCCACCTCACTCCTGCACACTGCACAACCAAGTCCGGCACACCTACACCTCCTACAACCACTCCGTCCACCTACACTCCCAAATCTTATCCCACACTCCGCCCCACAGTACCTGAAAAACTTGTCCTTTCCCACCTTGACCTCTTCCCTACTCCTCTCCCCGCCCAAATTGACTCGAAACGGAAAGTCCGGCTCCCCCAGCCCAGTCCCACCAGCTCCCAGTCTTCTCATGTCCCCCCTGTGTAGAAGGCTGGCCTGGTTTGTAGTGGGTACCTAAGGTACTTACACCTTATACAATGTTCAGTTATACATTATTAGTGAAATGTAGGCAGTATTCAAGCAGCTTAGGCTTTCCAGAGGTAGCTGTAGCAGAGCAGCATAGGCTAAACTAGGAGACATGTAAAACTCCTGCAATACCCCTATAGTTACACAGTACTTATACGCAATAAAAGACAATAGTGAGTGTTACCAAAAATAAAGGTACTTTATTTTACTGACACAAGGCCAAAAATATCTTAGGGGCAATACTCCTACTGGAGGTAAGTATTATACACAATTTCTACACCAGTAACCAAAAGCAAGTAAGTAAACAGTCATAGAATAGTGCAAACAGTAGAAAATACAATAGATTGCAATGGGCCTAAGGGCAACACAAACCATATACTAAAATAGTGGAATGTGAATGTCGAATTCCCCCCTAGGCAAGTGCAGTGTAGGAAAACACCAAAGGTAAGTAACGTAAAGTACCCGACCCCAGAGCCCAGGAAAGCAGGAGTAAAGTACAGCAAGTTTCGTCAGGACACACTACAAGTCGTGATAAAGGATTTTGAAAGAATCAAGCAAGACTGCAAGCAACAAACAATGGATTCCTGGACCTGGAGACCTGTGGAGAGAGGAGGCCAAGTCCAGAAGTCGAAGAAGAGACCAGGAAGGACAGGATCCCCTGCCAACCTAGAAGAAGGTGAGAAAGTGGATTCTCCTGTTAGATGAAAAGTACAGAAGAGCACCAAAGAAGATGGTTGTGGGTTCCTGCATGGCGCAATGAGATGTCCTATGTCGAGTTGTTTGATGCAGGCTGTTTGTCTCACTGGATTCTGCCAAAAAGCAAGTATGCGGTTTAGGTCAAAAAGGAGCTGCCTGGACCGAGGAGGGACCTGGGGGCCTCAACTCATACTGAGGGGACAGAGGGGACTCTCAGCACCTCAGAGAGCCCTCAGAAGACCAGGCAATACCCACGGGAGTCCCAGAACACAGTGACAAAGAAGATGAAAAGTGTGGTCATCACAGCACTACACTGGAAGGTCCCACACCGCCGGAGAACAACTCAGGGAGTTGTGCCTCGCTGGAAGGAGTGTTGGGGACCTGGGCTATGCAGTGCATAAAGAACTTTTGGAAGAAGTGCACCGAAGCCCAAGGAGCTGTAGAAGACACAATGCAAAGGGGTACTGTTGGAGCACAGGGAGGCAAGCTCTTACCTCCACCAAATTTGGACAGCTGGAACTTTGGACAGTCTGGGTCACTTTGGTCTACCACCTGTGTTCCAGGGAGCATGCTCGTCGTCAGGAGAGGAGTCCCAGTGTACCGGTTGTTGTAGCAGAAGGGTGCCTGCAGAAGCAGGGAAGTGACTCTGTCACTCCACTGGAGATTCCTTCAGTTCTTCTGATGCAGGGTGAAGACAGGCAGTCCTCAGAGTGTGCACACATTGAAACTGTTGCAAACGCTGGCTGGAGCTGAAGTTGCAGGTCACAGGAGTCATCCTGGATACTTTTTTGCAGTTACAGCGGTTCCTGGAGCAGTCTGTGGTTGATCGGACGGTCAGAAGCTGAAGCAGAGGATGCAGAGGAGTCCTGGAGAAATCTTGCAAACCGAGTCAGAGGAAACACCCAGAGGAGAGACCCTAAATAGTCCTGAGAGGGGGCTTGGCTATCTACCCAGGTATGCACCTATCAGGAGGGGTCTCTGATGTCACCTGCTGGCACTGGCCACTCAGAGGTCTCCAGAGGGTCCAAACACATTGGAATCCAACATGGTTAATGCAAGGAACACTCTGGAGGAGCTCTGGGCACCGCCCCTGGGGTGGTGATGGACAGGGGAGTGGTCCCTCTCCTTTCCTTTGTCCAGTTTCGCACCAAAGCAGGGACTGGGGGTCCCTGAACTGGTGTAGACTGGATTATGCATGGAGGGTACCATTTGTGCACTTCAAAGCATTTCCAGAGACTCTGGGAGGCTACCCCTCCCATGCCTGTAACACCTATTTCCAATGGGAGAGGGTGTAACACCCCTCTCCTAGAGGAAATGCATTGCCCCGCCTTCCTGGGATTGAGCTGCTCAATCCCCAGGAGGGCATAAACCTGTTTATAGGTGGCAGCACTTGGGCTGCAGTGAAAACCTCAGAAAGTTGGTTTGGCAGTACTGGGGGTCCATGGTGGAACCCCCAGGGTGCATGGCATTGGCCCCCCAATACCATATTTGGATTGGGAGGACAATTCCATGATCTTAGACACCTATCATGGCCATTTTCGGAGTTACCATTGTGAAGCTGTATATATGTATTGACATATATGTAGTGCACGCTTATAATGGTATCCCGCACTCACGAAGTCGGGGGAATCAGCCCTGGATGACGTGGGGGCACCTTTGCTAATGCAAGTGTGCCCTCATACACAGTAACTTTGCACCTAGCCTTCAGTAATGAAGGTAAGACATATAGGTGACTTATAAGTTACTTAGTGCATTGAAAAATGAGTGTGAAATAGTGTGTGCTCCATGTCACTCAGGCTGCAGTGGGAGTCCTGAAGCAAGGTTTGTATGAGCTCCTTATGGGTGGCAAAAGAAATGCTGCAGCCCATTAGGATCGCTTGGAACCCCAATGCCCTGGTACCTAGGTACCAAATACTAGGGACTCATAAGTGGGGGGTCCAGTGTGCTAATCAGAATTGGAATATAGAATCACTATACTGTAGTGACAACTTTGGTAAGTAGAGAGAGCATACGCACTGGAGTTCTGGTTAGCAGAACTTCAGTGACACAGTCAAGCATACTGACAACACACATATGCCACAAACTATGAGCACTGGGATCCTGGCTAGCAGGATCCTAGTGAGACAGGCAAAAGACACTGACAAATAGGTTTGAAACTGTGAGCACTGGGGTCCTGGCTAGCAGGATCCCATTGAGACAGTAAAAACACACTGACAAACACTCACAAACAGTCCAAAAATGGGGGTAACCATGCTAGAAAGAGGCTACTTTCTCACACCCTGGTGTTGCAGATGTCCCTTCCCTGCTAAAGAAACTCCCACTATGGAGGACAAGGCAGCCACTCCTACTCCAGGCCCATCCACTCCCAAACCAAAGTCCAAAGACCCCCCTTCCAAGAAGAAATCACCCCACCCCCTGAGGTGCCGGGCCCCCACATTGATGTCCCTGCCCAGTGCAGTCACTTGGGCTGTCAGGAGTCATGTTGGGCCTCTCACGTTGCCCTGTCTAGTGACATGGACACTTTTGGACTGGCCAATGGCCCTTTGTCTTCTGTTCCACTTTTTTTGTGGTCGCTATTCCCACCGGAATACAGAGGTTGAAACTCTTGTGTGTCCCTGGAGGTGAGTGTCTCCTTTTATATGGGTCGTTTCTGTCAGGCTTTTCGTGGTGGTGGTCCCACCCCGGGTACCTGGCTGTCTACCATATCGTAACATGGTGGGTTGTAAATGGTGTTCCTCCAGGCTAAAGATGGCGACCGCCGTAGTCGGTGGCCGGACCGCACTGGCGGTTCAGGTGGTGCATTGGCTCTATATGGGAGGGATCACCCCGTGGCCATAATATGGTGGTCTTCACCACCAGCCTGGAGGTGGTGCAACTGCCATCGCCGGCGTAGCG
The DNA here is from genome assembly GCF_031143425.1 of Pleurodeles waltl. NCBI lineage: Eukaryota > Metazoa > Chordata > Amphibia > Caudata > Salamandridae > Pleurodeles > Pleurodeles waltl. The sequence continues at coordinate 689,574,881 of NC_090442.1, forward strand.
GTCAGCTCACCGCCAAAGTCATAATGAGGCCAAAAGTGATTTGCCCAGAATTACAGGATGTTCAGCGGGCAAAAAGACTTGAACCATGTTCCCCAGTTCCAAGTTTGGCAACTCTGTCTCTTACACCACCTCCTCTCCCCTAGGGTTCTTTGTCTCGTGCATGTTGGGGCATTCTGGGAGTAGCACATTTTTTTAATATAGCACTTGGCAATACAGGTTCTGCCATATCATAGTGTTGCAAAGCAGGTGCTATTCATAACAAAATTGCTATAAACCATAAGCAGTTAAGCTGCGTCTTCTGTTATTCCTTTTGTACATAGTCAATGTTTTTAAACGTTAGGTTGGTATTGCCAATGTACAGGAATATTTTTTTTTAAAGTTTTACACACAGAAATATATGGCTGCCCTCTTTTCTTTGCTCCTAACTCTTTTGCCACCTCAATCTCCTGGTTAAATGCCTCAAAGATGCCTCTTTGTGGCTTGTTTGGTGCTATAAAACTTTAGGTAAACACACTAGAAAGGGTTTCATCTCTAGGGTATCACAGCCAGTCTGAATGAGGCAAAAGCACTCCCAAGATGATGGCCTTCTGTCCTCTGTCCTGCAGTGACAGGCCTGAGAGGGTTGCTGTGGTACCTGGCATACATCCACTACAACCAAAACACATAGGTAAAAGACATTGCCATATACAGTGCCAATAGCTCTAACTCACACAAATACAAGACCTATTGCATTGCAAATGCTTGTTCTCTATTGTAGTACTGCTAGCACCACAGACTAACATAGGGAGGACTTTGTTAAATTTAATAAAATCTAACTTTGGATTGGAGCTAATTAGAAATATCATTCAAAGTATCAAATTAATAGATACATTAAGTTCAACAACTTGCAAAGATTGGATTTAACAACTATCATGGGAAAGTAGTTTTAGAACGTAATAGCCTAATGTTACCTAAAGCAGCCCTGTAGCAGCCTCTCCTGATTTGTCAGCCTTTGACACTCTGAAACAAGCAGCTCCCTAAGTATGAAGAGGGTTATGGTTGCAGTAATATAGCTATTTTGTGGGAGGAGATCTTCTTCCTGGAGGAACCAGGGAGAGGAAGGGGCTGGTTAGATAACCTGAACTTCAAAGTCAGGAGATTATTTAGAAAACAGATGTCACAGGACCCAGACCACGCCAATTTCCTTGATCTCTATCCAGACGGGAGCCACCTAGTTAGATGAGGAAATGGGCTGGAAAGAGACTGTAGTTAGTTTTTAGCCACACACCTGTGTTGGGTTACACAGACACACACACTCACACCAATGAGGATTTTTCCCCATTTTTATTTTTAGGAGAAAGTTGCTTTCTGGTTTAGATGTTTGCCAGACTTCACAGGAAGTGGTCACACTAAAGAGAGGTAGCTCAATTCCTATTGATTAGGTTTCCCCATCCGACAAGCCCAGAAATTAAAAATACATAAAATAGAGCTTACCAGAACACTGCCTGTAGAAGAAAAAGAGAAGATGGACTGCCTTGGTTCACCTCTGAACTGCACCAAGAAAAGGATTGCTCTCTTAAAGTCTGCACCTGCTGCACTCAAAAGGCTCTACAAAGAAAGGACTGTGCCCAACCCCCAACTCCCAAAGCCCAAAGGAAAGGAGTGGACTTCGTAATCAGCATCAATCCTACTAGTTGACTATCTGCATCTAGATATGACCTGGACTGTGCAAGTGCATTGCTGACTGATAGAATCTTAGACCCCAAGTTGCATCCCAGAACCTCTAGACTCTTGGCCAGTGCTAGAGTTAATTTACCTTCCTCAAGTAACAGCGAAACAACAAGATCTGGTAACTTAGAAACGTTCTGCAAAGTTTTGCAGAAAAGGTCCAGGACAAGACTGGGTCAACACTGAATAGTGTTGCTGCTGACTTTGAATCACTGGTGCCCCACTGAGGAGCTCGGGAGAACCAATGATGAGTCTGAGTTCGGAGATCAAGAAGAGGAACCGGACCTATCTGAGGAGCAAGCCACCATCAACGAAGCCTCCCCTAGCCATGACCACTGACTCCTCCAGTTCTGTGGTTCTCACTGTCGACCGGGGCATTCGACTCCTGCCTTTTGCACTGAGCCACCAAGCTGCAATAGACCAGTGTTGTTGACCTGGACTTAGGATCAAGCCTGCCCGAAGTCCCATTGACAAGACCATTAACGAGATAAAAAGCCCAGGTAAATGTCTAACAGTGAAGGTAAAACCTTGTCCAGGACCTGTTTCACAACCTAGCTGGCCAACAATCCATTTCAGTCAGCCTGGAACTTTGACTTTTCCTGGTACTGTGCCATCTAGTGGTCAGGAGTGGTGCTTTAGGCTTTTAAATGTTATAAAGTACATTTTTTATTTAATCTTTGGAAATTCATATCTCTGGGTCCCTACATTGAATTTTCATTGTTTTTGTGTCATTTTACAGATAAAAATATTTCTTATGTTTATAAATGAGTGTCTTGTACTTATTTACTGTGTTGGTGTTATTAAATGCTTTACACATGCCTATCTCCTAAATTAAGCCTGCCAGCTCGTTTGTAAAGCTACCAAGGGTTGAGCAAGGATAAATTTACTGAGATTTGACTGGACCTATTAGGGATTGTGGGATTATTACTAACTGAGTGTTAACACCGACACCTATTAATAACCAACTTTCCTACGATAATGAAGAGTTAAATGTTCTTATATTTTCTTTATATTGTTCACAGGAAATCGCAAGAAAAGATTTGAAAGCGGATAAACAGTTTCTACTTTGCTTTGTACTAAACTCGGAGAAGCAAACTATTCACTTTTAAGTGATTGTTTTTGGAAAACTTTGACTACCACTCCTAGAGTGATCATCTACACACATCCACTCAGCACCACTGAAAAAACAAGCACTGTCAAAGCCAATAGGTCTTGGTGTGAGACCTATTGGCTTTGCCGATAATTACTTAGCCATGCTGCACAGCGTCACAGATGCTGTGCAGAGCGGCTTAATTGAAAGGTTTTATGATGTGGCCACTTCATCATTTTGTAGGTCCACGTGCATTCAACAAGCATGTACACTCCCCTACAAAATCACCACAAGTTTTATTTTTTTTATTTACCGATCTGAGATGGATCAGTAAAGAAAAGACAATTAGCTTGCATGCTCTTTTTTCAAAACATAGTACAGAAGCATTTTTTAAAAGATGAGTTGGTTGGGGAGGGGGCTTAGAGAGAAGCAACACAAAGGAGAGACTATGGGCAGCACATGTGAAAGAGAGAGCAACATCACTGAAGGTGGGGTAGGAGAGCATAGGGGTAAGGAAGAGCAAAGGAGAAGAGGAGAAAACCACATGAGGGAGACAGCTGGAACACACATGCACTCTCATGGAGTGCTTAAACGAAAAGAAACAAGCATTTGCAATGCAATAAGTCTCGCATTTGCAAGAGTTAGAGCTATTGGCCCTGCCTCATATTTGGTCCTTTACTGCCACATAATTCCAGTTGCCTCGGGATCTAACTAAAGCCTTTCCATGTTCCTTCTTCCTATATCTACAGCAAAAGTGATAAAGGGCGTAATGCACTATAATGTAGCAGCATTTTCTTGCGTGTACAAAACCAATCTCAAAAGAAAGCACTGCTGCATTATAGCGATTTCTTACGGTTGCTACAAAATACCATTATGTATGTTGTTTGATGTCACGTTCTGCGTAAATGTATTTTTTGAAGCAACCTTTTATGTGTTTATCTGCTTATTTTGTCACCATGCAGCTCAAGTTACTGTATAAACACAAAAATGTGTTGTTTAAAATTTATTTAATCACCACCACGACATGTAGCGCTTTATTACATGTGCTACCAAATGGACAAAAACAGTGTTTATTTTCAGCAACGTGAGTGGAAAACACGGACTAGTACATGTTCCAAAGTAACCTCAAAAGAAAGCGCTGCTACGCTATAGCGCTTTATTATAGTTGCTATATGTTATATTATAATTTTATAGTGGGAAACTGTAATAAAGCGCTATAATATAGCAGCACTTTCTTTTGAGATTGTCTTTGGAACATGTACTCGTCTATGGTGTGTACTTATGTTACTGGATAAAAACAGTGGTTTTATTCCAGATGGTAGCACAAGTGAAAAGCACACAAAGCATTATAATGTAGCAGAGCTTTGTTTTGTGTACAGAGGCAATCAGTGCTGCTACATTATAGAACTTTATTATAGTTGCTACAATATAACATTATATTTTGTTTGCTGTACTGTTCCACGTAAATGCATTTTTAAAAGCAACCTTTTGTGTGTCTATTTGCTTGTCACTTCGCTGCTTCATTTAGGTTTTGTTGGTTGGTTGGTTTTTAAAATACACTTACACACAACTGCCACATAAACAACTGTGACATAAACAAAAAATAAACAAACACTACCTAAAAAAAATGTAAAAACAACAAACACAAGCATAGACACACAAACAATCATATGCTTTTAAAAATGCATTTATGTTCACCTGTGACAGAAAATACAAGAAACAGTAATAAACAATGGAAGTAAACTTGTCGTCATGCAAATAGCTCCAATACTGATGAGTGTGATCATGCTGTGTAGGGAATAAAAAGAAAAAGTAATCCGGAAACCATGCTGAAAACATGGAGCCTCATATGTTTTCAGTAGTTGTCCGGTGCACTCGAGGAGATCAAAATACCGGAAAAGGCATGATGTATGCACACCTTTCAAAACAAAATCAGGGTGATTTTAAAAGGCAAGCTAACAAACGAATGAAAGCGATGGGCGTGACATGGGCATGGTTAAAAGCCCACATACGTTCCAACACGTTGGAAAAGCAGCGCTGCCATGCTCAACCTAAAAAGTACTTGTCAAACTATGAAAACTGGAAGCATAGAAGCCAGCCCATCACGGAGATGGCGAAGAGGCAATGCTTTGTGGAAGGGGCAAACATATGATTGACAAGCTGTGATAGTTAAAGCAATTGAATAAGAAGCAGGTAAACCAGAGTGACAGTAAATCAAAACAATGGTAAGGAAAGGGGTGGGCAGGGAGACCGTGAAAGTTCTTTGTAAACTCAAAATATGTATTTTGCAACCAGAGACGTTGCACTGTATGGTAGGCTAGGCCTATTGAGAAAAAACATGATGGAAGGCAGCTGGCTCTGTACTAACATCATTTTTTGGTCTAATCTAGAGCAGACTGCACGTGAAAATGCTCTTTTAAAAGGAACTACAACAGAGTTGTTCTTGGTCATGTTATGATGTAAAACTGCAAATGGACGATCATCCCAATGTGAGAGATTGTTATTTTTTCCATTTGCCGTCAAAAAATGCTACCCACTGCAAAACATACCAAGGAAAATGAGACGAAATACACTGTTGTTTTGTAATTTTCATGCTATTAATCTAGTGCCCCATTCTTTCAAAGAGGGTCAACCCGGGCTTGCTCCTGGGCCTTCGCGCAACTCCATCTGCTTAGTCGCAGGTTTTATTGGATTAAAAAAAACCTGTCTAGCTGGGTGCATAACCAGAGATTTCCAATAGACTTTCAACATATTTTAATTTGATTATGACCCTCTTAGTTAAGTGAAAATTGTTTTGGTTTGAATATGGACGAGGAGCGGGTGTTGGTAGCCGGGGGACTGCCCGCTTGCCCAGCTGGCCAGTCCAGCCAAGAGTCAGTAGATCACGAATATGCCCTCGTTAATTTTTTTTCTGAAAATTTTGCACAATTTCCCTCAAACCCAGTTCAATTAAGACAATATGATCGACTTCATTTTAACATTAACAGAAAGCATGAAGTGATACCCATTTTAATTGTCTCGCAATCATAATTTTGAGCATAATAATAGCAAGCATGACCAGATTTTAAATAAACGTTGGTTGGTTATTAAGACACACCCTTAAGCCATACAATAAAGTAATCAAAATAAAGCTTCAGGTCTACCTGAAAAAGAGTGATGATATATTGCAAATGATGCAATGTTAGTAAAAAGTACGAACAGTTGGGAAAATTGAATTTTTCAGATGTAAATAGGTGGACATAAATATGTCCAGCTCTGGGAATTCTGTTATTTTGAGTGTAAATAAGCACGGTGAAGTGTCCAGAAGTAATGCCTGTGGTATGTAACATTAGCAAATGTGGCAAAATAAGAAAGATCACTGACTTCTAAATTTGGCGCTACACCGAGTCATCCTTTCTTCATTTATTGCACATTTAATCTGCCTATCTATTATCCGTTTGGCAAAGAACCATAACACCACCTGTATCCAATATTCTGAAAATTGTCTGGCTATAAGAAAGGGACTGAAGACACCCAAAAAGTAAATCAGAACCCCATAGAGCTCAACCTCTTTCAGTAAAGCAAATCACAATGAACTTCTGTAACTCTTTGCTAGCAAGGTAATCGTGGAAAACCTTAAATTAAATGTATGTCCTTAAAATCTATTGATCAGTAAATGTACCAACGTTTAGTCACATTAGGTAAATTTTATGATCAGTGCACTGGGCACCGGTAAAAAAGAACAGTTAAATGTGCCCCTAGCAGTGGCACACAGATCTTGTTTGGACTTATTGCTATTATACCTAAAATAGGTAATGCCCTGCCCCAACCCTGGATGATCCCTTACTTTTAACATTAAGCGCCTGATCAATAAAGATTGAACGAAGCTGAGCTGGTGGTTCCTTCCACCTCAGGCTACTGTTCAATGTGGTAGACAGTAAGATCACCTCTGAGGTTTAAAACAGCACATTCTATTATAAATGATGAGGAGGACCACATTATGTGACATGGGGCCAGATATAGGAAAATCCTGAATTGCGACTCGCACATTGCGAGTCAGAGAGACTCGCAATGTGCGAGTCGCAATTCAGGATGCAGGATGGTGTCCCTGACACCATCTGCGACTCGCAAGGGGGTCGCAAAGGCCCACCTCATTAATATTAATGTGGTGGGTCGCTATTTGCGACCCCGTGAGACTCGCAGTACTCACAGGGATGGTGGCCTGCTGGAGACCATGTCTGTGACTGCTTTTAAATAAAGCAGTTTTTTTTTTGTAATGCAGCCCGTTTTCTTTAAAGGAAAACGAGATGCATTACAAAATGAAAAAATGAAATGTTTTCCATGCCATTCACAAAGGGGACCCCTTCCCTTTTGCGAATGGGTTACCACCAGTGTGACACTGGTGGTAACTGCGATTGTTTTGCGACAGCATTCGCAGTCACAAAGCAATGCAGCATCGCGCTGCGACTCGCAATTAGGAAGGGGAACACCCCTTCCTAATTGCGACTCACAGTCCCGTTTTGCGAGTCGGTAACCAGTTTACCGACTCGCAAAACGGGAATTGGGCATCGCGGTGTGGGTTTTGCACATCGCAAACAGTGAAATTCGCTGTTTGCAACGTTCAAAACTTTTCCTAAATCTGGCCCATAGTGTCTGCATGCACTAATCCTGTGGGTGGAATGTTCCCATTCTTACTGCCTCAACTAGTGCCCAACTCCATGAGTGACACCAGTAAATATGAGGGCCAGTGGTACAAACAATGAAATGAGAATGAGATAAGACAGAATATAGCAATATCTCTGTTTAACCAAGTCTCTGCACATTTGTCTGGAAGTTGTACTTTTGAAAGTAAACACATAAAGAATGAGTCCACAAATATACGTTCACTAATGTTTCTACATAGAACTAGAACTTACATAACATTCTCAGGCTTCATCACTAGGCACCCAATGTGGAAGATGGGTTATAGTTTCTACCTAAATCTTGTAGAACTGCAAGGCAACCAATAATTTTAAAGTTCTGTTGTTCCATAGTTTTGGCAATCCATATGTTCTTATTATGACTATAAAGCATTACAGTTGACATCCATATATAGCATGAGCAGCATAGTTCAGTCTATGAATCATTCCTGTTCCAGCAGAAAATATTCCTTACTAAATATAAATAACTCAGTCTTTAAAGAGTTAATGTAAATGTTTAGAAAATAGTTCTAAGTAGAGTGGGTGGAACACACAAAGGGACAGATTTTAGAAAAGTGGCGCTGCACATAGTGAAGCACCACTCTCCTTGTGCCCCTTAGCTGCCACTATGCGTGCTCCATATTTCAAATATGGTTCACCATGGCACAGGGTGGGGGGCAATAGCGTAATTTCTTTATGCTATTGATGTACTCTGCAGGAGTAGCGCCAAAATGTTGGCACTACTGCTGCAGAGTACCTAGGGGCCCTTAAAAATAATGGAAGTCCCCTTTTAACACCTGCACTGAGCAGTCATTAAAACTGCTGAAACAAATTGTGCAAGGAAATATCTTTGATTTCTTTGCACCATTTTTTTGCCCTAACGGGGGTACACCTCCCTTGCATAAATCATGCCTAGCCAAAGGCATAAAGTGGTGCAAGGGTTTACAAAGTGGCGCAATGCATGCATTGTGCCACTTTGTAAATATGGTGCAGGGAAAATGCCACTTTAGCGCCGCCTTCGTGTCAATAATATGATGCTATGGCTGTGATAGGGTGGTGCTAGGGGCTCTTAAATCTGTCCCTAAATTCCACTCCATGAAATTACAAAACAAAAAAATCCATAAGATTCCAAGCTGTTCCACCAATGGGTGGAAAATATGCATGTTGTGCTGCTCGTGTTGCAATTTAGCATCAGTAGCGCAACCAATGCTGAAAAATTAGCACAGAAGGTGCCATACAGAGAGCAACAGTTCGCACCAATTCGAGTTGATTTTGCTTGTACTCAAGAAGAAAATCTAGTTGAGCGCAATCAAAATCTACTTGAGAAGCAGGCTTCTGATTGTGACCACTTGTGACCGCCTCATTAAAAAATGGTGCTAGAGGACTCCAAATCTTGCTTGCCCTTGCATTTTGGAGCCTTGCAGGAAAAACATCCTCTATGAGGCAACTGCTAGGATTGAGTTGATCTCTGCGTTACAAGAGTAAGGTGGAGTTGCCAAGTTCCACCAGTTCCAATGGCAGAATGAAACATTTCTCCCACCCCCAGGTCTAAGTTCATTTTTGTAAGAAAAAAGGTTATGAGTTGAGAGGGGTGGAAGCCCCACTCAAATAATTGACACATACCTTGCCAGAGAGACCCACAAAAGCCAATAAAGTAACCTGTGCTTAACCTCCCAGTAGCTTGGCACAAAAGCTGTCAGGCTTAACTTAGAGGCAACGTGTAAAGTATTAATGGATCACACAAACAATAATAACAAGAAAACACAACACAAGAAAAATCCTAAACCAATTTCTCAAAATCAAGTACATTTTAGTTAATAAAATTAAACCAAAATAATTACATTAATTAATAAAATGACACTATAATGATTACAATCCAGTTAGTAGAAGCAGAGATTTACATTTTTCAAGTTGTAGCTGGAAATAGCTGTTTTCTGGCTGTGCTGGACTGGGGGAAATATCAAGTTCAGGCTGATTGCAATGGAGAGTGAGTCACCTACAAGGACTAGGTTATTTCCACTGAAGAGTTATCTTCTCAAGTCCGGCACAAATGCTGCTGTTCATCTTGGCGGGGGTTTTGAGAATTAGGTCTTTGGCATTAGGAGCATGTTGAGCATCGCAGACGGTTATTGCTGTAGAGTGAACAGCCAGGCATCGCTGGAGCATTGCATTGGTTGACCTGCTTAGTCAGTTGCTGTCAGTGCAAAGTGCAGGTCTGGAGTTGCCTGTCATCACTGACGGTCACTCTCAGAGTGAAGAGCAGGTCTCACTGGAGCTTCGTGTTGGTGGTCATCAAAGGTGGTGATTCTCAGAAAAAGAGGTCCCTTTGCAGGTGTGAAGAGTCCAACATTTCTGTGAGTTCACCGATTCTTTAGGAGGAATTCTCATAAGCCAAGGGTCCAGAATCTGGGAGTCACCTCTTGGGGCTCAGGACTAACTCTAGCATAGATCAGCAGCAGGGCTCGGGAAGGTCCAATTGGTGCTGGTCAGCTGACAAGTGGCAGAGAGGCCTCCGAAAACCTGTTGTGTCCCTGTAGCTCACACAAGACATAATCCAACTGGCCCTTGGATTCACTGTTGGTAGACTAGGATAAAGGCAAGTATGTGCAATCATATTTCTTCATACATCAAGGCAGTCCTCCTTGAAGTAGGACAGTCCTTCTTCTGGATCTTCCACAGGTCCAGGAGCATTCTGATGAAAGATTCTGAAGGTCCCACTTTTATACCTGGTGCCAGCCTTCACGTGGGCTATTCCATTACCTATACCCAGAACTGGTTCTAATCAGTTCTTCCCCCTCCCCAGGTCCAGGTTTCAAACTGTCTAGGGTGACAAAGGCAAGGGTAGGCATGGCGTCAGGTTCTATTGTGTGTGCTGCTTGCAGGACCCTTTCAAATGTACTTCGGGCAGGGCACAACTCCTCCTCAGCCATCCTGTCAGGAAGACCTTCTTTCCTCACTCCTAGGCCTCTTTTGTCTCAATTTCTGGAAGCATAGACAAAGCCACAGCAGGAGAGCCATTCACAATCATGTGACCTAGGCAGAAAAGCACAGTAGGTTGGGACTGAAATAATGCCAACCTTCTGAAAGTGGCATTTTTTAATTGCAAATTAAAATCTGACTTTATCATTAAAGATGATTTAAAATTACAATTAATAATTAGCACGTATAGAATATAATAATGTAACCCAGTGCTACTCTATTGGAGACATAGGCCTTGAAAAATGACTTCATGTGTTTTTCAATGTCAGGACAGGTAAATCTTAAACAAACATGTCCTACTTTTTAAATTTCATGCACCCTGCCCTGTGAACATTTAGGGCTTATGTTTGGGTGACATCGAACTATTAAAATGGAAGGTCAGTCAACAAGCTTTATTCGGTCATAAAAACCATCAAAGCAGAAACAATACTCCTATATAATTACAAGTTACAAAAACAAGTTTAAAAGAGAGAATATAATAAAATATAAAAACATCTTCCATTATTAATAATACAATCGGTACAAAAATCACTCAATATATGCCCTAAAACATATATATTTACAAATAACAGAAAAAATTGAAGGTTTAGGCCTGGCAACGCTTTATTTTACCACATTGAAATGACAGTTCAAAACTGCACTTTAGGCTACAGAGGCAGGCCTTTGACATGTTTAAAAGGCTACTCTAGTAGGTTGCATAATAAGTGCTGCTTCTCACTAGTAGCATTTAATTTGCAGGCCTTACGTATATGTAGTAACGTTTACTAGATATTTACAAGTAAATTAAACATAACAATGTGGGGCAACTTTACCATGTTTTCAAGGGAGGGAACAGGCACTTTACATCTGGTAATAACTTCCATCAACACCAGAAAGTGGTGAGTGCATTAAATTCAGACATATGCAGAATTTAGCAGGGTCATCGAAGTGAAAAAAATGATTGCCACGTTGCATAACTGCTAGGGACACTGATGATATGGGATCCTCACGGGCTGCTTTGAGGGTATTAAAAGAATTGAAGGTTAACTCTGCAGCTGGAAAGGGCACTAGCAGTGTGAATTGTTTCCAGTGCCATCTTTTAGGAAGATGTCAATGAAAATAATAAATAGATGTTTGAGTATCAGTTGCTACAGCAGATTGTCTCTACACTGACCCTGTAACTAACATCAATGGCACTCAAATAAGCAACCTCAGAAGGATGAAATGCTGAACCAGACATGCCGGCTTTTGAACCTTTGGCCTTTAGCTATTACACAGATCTCAGCACTGAATACAGAAGTCACATAGTTATTGTATCAAAACACTTGGCTGATTTAGGCCCTCATTACAACCCTGGCGGTAAATCCCGCTTTCCGTCGTGCAGAAGACCGCCAACATACCGCTGCGGTTCAGGAATTCCGCTACAGGTATTACGACCCACAGCTCGGAATCCGCCACAATACAGACACCCACACAAGTCCGTCACACCAAAGGTCAGTGATAAACTGGCGATACCAAAACCGACACCGTCACGCTAACAGGAATACGCCCACACAATCACGACCCACGAACCAACGCAGCAGTCTTTGAACTGCGGAAATCCATTGGCGGTACACACCGCCGCGCTCAAAATACACACACACTTACAAAACACAACCACATTGGACAATTCGAAATACACACATCTGATACACATACACACACCACACCCACACACCCAATCCAATATAAAGCACACACCCACATCACCCACAATCCCTTACAACCAAAAATTTGAAAGAACGCCAGAGAGAGAGACTACCTAAAACAACACCGGCATCCACAGACACACAACACCATCACTTACAGAACATCCATGCACCTCAAACAACACACACCAACACATCCCCTAACATATCACAACAGACACCACCTCACACATCACCCACACCACATCATGGTACCTCAAAGACACCCCAGGTTCTCAGAGGAGGAGCTCAGGGTCATGGTGGAGGAAATTGTCCGGGTAGAGCCACAGCTATTCGGATTACAGGTGCAGCAGACGTCCATTGCAAGGAAGATGGAGCTATGGCACAGAATTGTCGACAGGGTTAACGCAGTGGGACAGCATCCAAGAACACGGGATGACATCAGGAAGAGGTGGAATGACCTACGGGGGAAGGTGCATTCCGTGGTATTCACACATCCGATTGCTGTACAGAGGACTGGCGTTGGACCCCCATCTCCTCCCCCCACAACTAACAACATGGGAGGAGCAAGTTTTGGCAATACTGCATCCTGAGGGCCTCCCAGGAGTAGCAGGAGGACTGGACTCTGGTAAGACATATCTTTACTACTTTATCCCCCACACCCCACCTGCATGCCATCACATACCGTCACCCTTACCCTCACACCCATCACCCCAACAACCCACAGATACCCCACCAACACAACCCACACATCCCAAAACCAAGCCCTGCATGTAACACCAATGCATGGACACCCATCACCAAAGCATGTCCAGTACAAAGACTCACTCATGCCCCAAAATCACCAATAACACAAGGACCAAGCCAATAATGCAAGCACAGGAGTAGAGGGTCACTCAACCATTGCACAATATGGCACACACAGATACAGTAACTATGCATTTACACCCCAACAGGACCCATACCCAACGTCACCAGACAGGAGGTGCCAGACATATCCATCCCCCCACAGAAGAGACCCACAGTGATGACAGCAGCTCTGCACGCCTGGATCAAGATGACCAGCCCGGCCCATAAGGGACCTCAGGACAGTCGGTTCCCCTGACACAGCCACAAACCACCACTAAAACTCCCCCCTCAGGAAACACCAGCACAGCACCCACCCAGCGGGCCCATCCCTCTGTCCCCAGGACACATCAATCAGCAGTGTGTCCACCACTACAGGGAACCCAGGCAACCCCACTAACACAGGATGATCAGGGTCTTGGGGGCAGTGGCAGTGGGCACATGGTTCAGGGGACAGAGGCACAGGATAACAGGGAAGCTGGGAGGACTGCTGTGCGACAGGGGGAGGACAGGCCCAGGGAACCCACTCTCCACGAGGCACTTTCCAACATCATGGGAACTTATCACCATTTCCAGGAGACCATGGGCACGGTACTGGCCAAGTTTCAGGAGACCCAGCGGCTGCAGGAGGAACACTACCTGGGGATCAGGGAGGACTTGAAGTCCATCAACACCACCCTGGTCACCATTGCAGGGGTGCTGGCAGACCTTCTCAACACCAGGAGGGACACAGTGGCACACCAACGGGCCCCTGACACTAGCCTGGACGATGAACAGCCCTCCACCTCTGCCGACGCTAGTGGACAGGAGGCACCGCCACAGGAACAACAGGCCACCAGCACCCCACCCCCTGCAGATGGAGAACCACCCCGCAAATGGTCCCTGAGATCCAGGAACAAGACAGGGAACACTGCCAAGACCCCCGCCAGGAAATAAGACCCCCCTGAATGTCACCCTTCTGTCCCACTATGTCCCCTGTCCATCCTTAAACTGCCATTGCCCACTTCCTATGCCCCTTTGGACAATGCACCTGTGAAACAAATTGACAGGACTCTGCCATGGACATACCTCCACCATCACCCCCACCCATTTTACAGACCCCTCCACTTATTTGCTCAGGAATAAACACACTTCAATCACAAAACAATCTGGAGTCAGTCTGTGCTTTCACAAATGTGTAATTGCAATATCTATGGAATATAGCAATGTCAATTTACTTGTTCACATACCAATGTAACACTGCAGTAGGCCAATAGTAAACATAGCAGAGGGCACAAAGTGGGACCCAGATCCGTGAAATGGAAAGTCAAAGTGACAGGTCAGTGTCCATACGCTGGGTGAAAATGACAGACTTATGCTAGCTCCAACAATAGTATGAGATGTGGAAAGCAGTGACATCTTCTTACCTGTGTCTCACTGGAAGTATTGCATGATGATGTTGTTTCGGTTGTTGATATCCTCTTCTTCTGCCTCCTCTTCTTCACTGTCCACAGGCTCCACAGCTGCCACAAGACCACCATCTGGCCCATCCTCCTGCAGAAAAGGCACCTGGCGTTGCAAAGCCAGGTTGTGCAGCATATAGCAGGTCACGATTATCTGGCACACCTTCTTCGATAAGTAGTATAGGGAACCACCTGTCAGATGGAGGCACCGGAATCTGGCCTTTAGGAGGCCGAAGGTGCATTCTATAATCCTCCTAGTTCGCCCACGTGCCTCATTGTTAGCGTTCCTCTGCCCTTGTCCTGGGATTCCTCACTGGGGTCAGTAGCCATGACAGGTTGGGGTAACCAGAGTCACCTGCAAATGTCGAGGGACTACTGTTAGACACACACTAACCCTTAGGGACAACCCCATACCCAGACACCTATGTCAACCGTATTGGGACCTTGGCCTCACCTATTAGCCACACACAGTGCCCCAGGAGTTGCCCCATCACATAAGGGATGCTGCTATTTCTCAAAATGTAAGTGTCATGCACAGAGCCAGGATACTTGGCATTCACATGGGAGATGTATTGGTCTGCCAAACACACCATCTGCACATTCATCGAATGGTAGCTTTTCCGGTTTCTGTACACCTGTTCATTCCTGCGGGGGGACAAATGCCACATGTGTACCATCAGTGGCACAAATGATGTTGTTGATATGTCCCAGGGCATAAAAGTCACCTTTCACTGTGGGCAAATTCTCTACCTGAGGGAAAACGATGTAGCTGCGCATGTGTTTCAGCAGGGCAGACAACACTCTGGACAACAGGTTAGAGAACACTGGCTGGGACATCCCTGATGCCATGGCCACTGTTATTTGAAAAGACCCACTGGCCAGGAAATGGAGTACAGACAGGGCCTGCACTAGAGGGGGTATCCCTGTGGGATGGTGGGTAGCTGACATCAGGTCTGGCTCCAACTGGGCACACAGTTCCTGGATTGTTGCATGATCAATTCTGTATGTGATTATGATGTGTCTCTCTTCTATTGTCGACAGGTCCACCAGAGGTCTGTACACCAGAGGATGCCGCCATCTCATCACCTGCCCCAGCAGACGTCCCCTATGGAGAAGAACAGCGAGCAGAGAGTCATCCAACACTGAGGTATCACAATGTGTTATTTGCAGAAACGTTAGTAATCCACTATGTGCTGGTATCTGTCTGTATTCCCGGCCTAGATGGTGTGACGCAGTTTTCATCCATCCCTTGTGGCCCCCTGAAATGGCGGCTGCCTGTCCTGTAAGTTGGGACAAGGGGATATGAGGTAACTGCGCTGGCGTTGTACACCGTCACGGTGGGCGGTCGAAAACCGCGGTTCAATTTAGCATTGGTTAACATGGGGCCCTATGGGTCCCAGGAGCCGATGACGATGTAAGACGGCAGTGATGGTACGCACCACCGTGGACGTGACCGCCATTTTCTGTCTGTTCACTCACTTGGTACCTGACCTTCAACAGGAGAGAACCTACACTGCAAGTGCTGCTGTGACCTGGCTACAGTGTCTGGGGAAAGGCCCCCTGCCTTCACTTCGGAGGAGTTGGAGAAACTAGAGGATGGGGTCCTCCCCAGTACACGCAACTGTACGGTCCTCCAGATAAACAGGTGGGTACACTGTGAGCATGCTGCATGGGCAATGCCTGCTTTGAGTGATGTGGATGGAAGTTACATGGGAGGGGCTGATGCCTGCATGTGCGGATGATGAGTGTATGTGCGTCAGGGCATGGGTGGGAACTGGTGGGCAATGAGCATGACGGTCCGGACGGGTGAGTAATTTCCTTTCCCCCTGTACCGTTCCTCTAGGTCAGCGCCCACCAGAAGAAGGGTATTTGGTGTGCCATCGCCAAGGACGTCCGGACACTCGGGGTCTACCACAACCGGAGCACCCACTGCCGTAAAAGATGGGAGGACCTGCGCCGCTGGAGCAAGAAGAAGGCGGAGGCCCAGCTGGGGATGTCCTCCCAACGTGGAAGGGGTGCCCGTCGCACCATGACCCCCGTGATGTCCCAGATCCTGGCGGTGGCCTATCAGGAGATGGATGGGCACTTGAGGGCATCACAGCAGCCACAAGGGGGTGAGTACACTCTCATTCAGCTGACTCTGCACGCATTACGAGGTGTCCCAGTGGGGGGGGTGGACAGTGGGTTCCCCTAGGCCAGGTCGAACTTGGTAGGCAAGGTCTCTTGTGAGGCAGGCTATGTGGCACCCTAACCCCACTAGTGGTAAGAGCCATCTACACCTAGTCAGGCTCCTTTGACTTCCAGGTGTGCAGCAATTTGGCTTAGGCCTCGTACCCCATGGTCAGGTGAATTTTCTAGGAACTGTTAGTGCATGGCATAGTGCTGAGGGCTGCTCCCTGTGTGTTGTGTCCGCCAACGGTAGTGGTGTTGCATGCACTGAACATGTTTTTCTTCTGTCTTTCCCCCCTTTTTGTGGTCTCCCTGTTTTTGTGCAATAGCATCATCAGGCGGAGGAGCAGTGGCACCGGAGCAGGAGGGAGCTGCAACCCACTTGGCCCTGGAAGGTGAAGCAACGGAATCTGAAGCCACCAGTGGGATGGAGGGCGAGGGAAGCTCCATGGCGGGGACAGGAGCAGACACCAGTGACAGCGACTCCTCCTCTGATGGGAGCTCCATTGCGGTGGCGGGCACCTCTGTGCCTGCCGCATCAACAGGTACAGCCGCACGCCCCTACTAGCACCGCCCTCCCAGCAGCTCCTCAGCGTGTGTCCCGTGCCTGCTCACCCAGGAGGGTGGGCATCTCCTTCGCCCCAGGCACCTCAGGCCCTGCCCCAGTCAGCCCTGCTGCCCTCAGTGAGGAGGCTATTCACCTCCTGAGATCCCTCACTGTTGGGCAATCTACCATTTTGAAAGCCATCCAGGGTGTTGAGAGGTATTTGCAACAAACAAATGCATACCTGGAGGGCATTCATTCTGGGCAGGCGGCCCAACAGAGAGCATTATAGGCTCTGGCCTCAGCACTGATGGCAGCCATAGTCCCTGTGTCCAGCCTCCCCCCTCCAACTTCCTCCACCCAGACCCAATCCCCTGTACCTCAGCCTATCCCAAGCACACCATCAGACCAGAATGCACACACATCAACACACAAAAGTGGCTCCGGGAAACATAAGCACCACACATCCCATAGGCACTCACACAAGCACCATCCCGATGCAGACACAGCAACATCCACTGCCTCCACTGTGTCCACCTCCTCCACGCCCTCCTCCTCCATCCCTGTCTTGTCTCCACTCACACCTGCATGCACAACATCCTCAGGCACTACCTCCATCACCAGCATGCCCATCACCACACACCGCTCACGTGCAATCACCACCCCCACTACCATTCACACATCCCCTGTGTCCTCTCCCAATGTGTCTGTGAGCCTCCTCCCAAAGTACACAAACGCAGACACACACCCACCCAACAGCCATCCACCTTACAACAGCCTCCGGCCCATGCACCTTCACCCAAATTCAGCAGACGTACACCTCTTACAACTACTACCTCTTCCTCCACTACCAAACCCCCTCCATCTTCCCATCCCAGTGTGTCTAAAAAACTTTTCCTTGCAACCCTTGACCTCTTCCCTTCACCCCCCCGTCCTTCCCCTAGGGCCAGGCTTTCCAGGTCCTAGCCCAGCACCTCAGCCACCAAATCCCCAGGCACAGTGGTGCCAGCAACTGCGGGTTCATCGAGTGCGCCACCCATCAGGGCTGCCAGTGTGCCACGTAGCGAGGGCAAGGACATTCGGCCACCTGCCATGGTGGAAAAAGGTGCCCACATCCCTGAGGGAGAAACCGCACCTACGAGCCAGCAAGGGCTCCGCAAAAACAAAAGACGATAGTGGCAAGACAATTGCTGCACCATCAAAGGTGGGGAAGGGACAAAAGCAGAAGAGCAGGTCAGGGCAGGGCACGGTGGCACCGACTGAGGGACCAGTGTCACACCTTCTGTCCACGAACACACCAACCTGTACGGCGGCGAACACCGCAAGCTGCCCCGCCACCACAACCGCCACCTGCCCGCCTCCTGCACCACCACCTGCACCGCAACCTGCACAGCCACCTGCACAGCCACCGGCACGTCTACAGCCTCAGCAACGGTCCCCAGCCTCTTCCCCAGTGGGCAGCCGTCCGAGGCTGCAGGAGACGTCCTGCTGTGTCCCTCAGCAGGTGCTGACCCATGCACCACCGCCAGCACCGCTGCCACAGACACCGCCGCAAGCACCGCCACGAGCCCCGCGACGTGCTCGGACAGTGGCACCACCACTGACATGGCTACCATCCCCAGTGGTCAGTCGTCCGAGGCTGGAGGAGCCTTCCTGGTCCCTGGCCAGCTTCGATTAGGCATGACTTCCATCACTGTTTGCACCTGCAGGTGGAAGGTGAAGCCGCAGCAGTGTGGGGTATGTCACTGCCTCCATGGCGTATCATGCTACCTGTACCTTGGCAATCTCGTAGCACACACAGCCAGGTGAGGGAATTGTAACGGCCACACTGCACGTGGAGCACTCTGGGCACCATGCCCCCTCCAGAACCAGTGGAGAGATACATCCACTACCTCAGTCCTTGGCAGGATGAAGCAAGTCTGGGCACCATGCCTCCTCCAGAACCAGTGGAGAGATACATCCACTACCTCAGTCCTTGGCAGGATGAAGCACTCTGGGCACCAGACCACCTCCAGAACCAGTGGAGAGATACATCCACTACCTCAGTCCTTGGCAGGATGAAGCACTCTGGGCACCAGGCCCCCTCCAGAACCAGTGGAGAGATACATCCACTACCTCAGTCCTTGGCAGGATGAAGCACTCTGGACACCAGGCCCCCTCCAGAACCAGTGGAGAGATACATCCACTTGAGAGACTGTGGCTTTGCACTCCCCAGGATAAAGCAGTGGGCAAACCACCCACTGGAGATACTTGAGAGACTGTGGCTTTGCACTCCCCAGGACAGAGCAGTGGGCAATCCACCCTCTGGAGAGACTTGAGAGACTGTGGCCTTGCACTCCCAAGGATAATGCAGTGGGCAAACCACCCACTGGAGAGACTTGAGAGACTGTGGCTTTGCACTCCTCAAAATACAGCAATGGGCATGGAGCCCCCTCGTGCAGCAGTGGCGTTGTGTGTTCATCTGGTTGAGGTGCCCCTCTCCCCCTCCTCCTGCGGTGCCTGTATATTTTCGATCTGATGCCCCAGCAGTGTTCTCTCCATTTTCAGTCAAGTATCATGTGTGGGCTTTGCCCATGCATTTTGGGACCAGTGGACCATGGACAATGATTGGTACATTATCCGGACTTGTGTAGTTGGTGTACATATTTGTATATACTGAATTTTTATTTTCGACTATCAGATTTTTCATGATTACACTGGTTACATCATTTCCTTTTGTCCTTGCTTTCTTCCAGGGGGTGATGGGGTGTATATGTAATGTCGCTGCATGTATTTGTGTGTATGTTGTTGTGGGTTAAGGTGGGGGTATTGCGTGTTGCGTGTGTGTGTCACTCTCTTTTCCCTCCCCCTCCCCTGTGTTGTAGGTGCAGTACTCATTGTAGTCGTCGACGGCGTCTGTCCTGCTCCTGATAGAGCAGGAGGAAGAGCAGCATTGGTAACACCTGTAGTTCGGGCTCCATGGCGTCCTGGTTCCTCGTTGGGTGTTGAGAAGTCAGTGTTTTCCCTTCTGTGTACTGTTTCCGCCATGCTTTTGATAGCGTTGGTTCTGCCCTGGAAAAGGTGGCGGATAGGCCTCTAGTAATAGTGTGGGCGGTACTCTGTCCTCCGTCTGTCTGTTGGCAGTTACTGTCAGGCGGCCCAAATTCTCGGGATCTGCACAATGCTGATAAATGAGCCCGCCTCCAGGCAACACCAAGTCAGATGCCGTTATGGCGCTGAACTTTGGATGGGCCCGGCCGGGGGAAGGGGTAGTCGGGAAGGATCATCTTGGAAGGAGACCTGAAAGGGAAAAGGTTAATACAGCATATACAAGAATACAATAAACGATTATGCAACAATAAATCACTTCCTCACAACAATCTCGCTAGTTTCAAAATGTCAACAAAGAAGCTAATTGTTTCTAAGGAAATTGTGGCATGAAGACTTGCACTATTCTTACACTAGAAATCCAGGAAAAGTCACAGAACAATGCGTCTCGCAAAACAAGGACTTTAAACCCAAACGAGAATCTCTATCAATAAAACCTATTGTTTTTTTCTTTATGAATTACTAAAAACAATCTGAAAACTAGAGTTTTGTTCAATGTCTCTCGTACTGTGTAAAATTGGTAAATGGTCCTTTTGTTTTCTGGCTGAAAATTACACAACAAGATGTTAATAAATATTAATAAACCAATATGAGGCCCAAGATACAATATCACTGTTTTTTCCCAACTTCACAGCTTGCATCAGCGTGACACTACGCGAGGTAAACAACACATTTCACTGAACAGCATTGAAATCCAAACATTCATGTAGTGAGCTTTCTTTAAAACGAGAAACACCGAGAAATCGCTACTCTGAAACAGTGAAACAATTGAGTGAAAAGATGTTGCTAAGCAACATCATCAAAGCGTTCCAATTGTTCAAAGACTCAGAATATGGAGTTCACGGCAAGGGCAAGGGAGCCCGGGAAAGGAATGTTCTCACCGCCGCGAGCCGGCTGCTCGCAATAAAATAAGCAAGTCTGTATGGGTTCGGGCAGCAGCACGGAAGACAACAGCTCACTGCAGGAATCCAGAATAGGAATCAACGGTTAAAGGGTGTGGCAGCTATTTATAGCCTGACCACACCCAAAATAGCTTTCATAAGGAAAGTTGGGAAATTAAGTCCCTCTCAGCTTCCTGACAGCTATCAGTAGTATTCAAGGATAATGCTGGGAGCAATGAAACCACCAATGGCTCGATCGCCAGGGCAGGTGACTTTTGCCACAAAGGGATTGTGGCCTAACAAACATGGTGGCTGCAATAAAGAGCAGTTGCGCCCACACACAAATGAGCGATGATACCCACGCGCAGCTGGAGTTCTGACAGTTACCGCCGCGGTGTTTGTTTCTATCGCCATGGTGGTCGGAGTGTTAAAATGGCTGTCTGTGTGGGCGGTTTCCGTCATGGTCGTGATTCCATTTTTTTCCGCCGGCCTGTTGGCGGTATTACCGCCGCTTTAACACCGACCGCCAGGGTTGTAAAGAGGGCCTTAGAGACGCCAAGGAAGTGACACTGTTCCTTGGCAGCTTGAAGAAGAGAAGGTTCTGTATTTCTTCTTCCCAGTATACATATTGATCTACATACAGCTCATCTTATCCTCAAGATGAGTTTTGGAACAATCTGAATAGCAGTAATTTCAAAGAGATCCATTGTGGATAATGGTGTGCTCATGTCAAGCATCGCTCATATAAAACCGTTGATAAATAATTGATTCTGGGTTGCAGAAATACTCTATGTGAGAGTATTATGAACGGAATGGAGTAATTTTATATACCCCTAACATACAACACTCTACTTTCAAGAATTTTTGAACCAGTATCATTCACCAATTATATTTCAGTTTAATTTTGTTATTAACTAATAGCAGTAATATATGATACGACAACCGAAGTGATGCAGCTGTTCATATGCCTGAGATTAGTGGTACATTTTGATGGCATCCACAGGGATACGGCAATGTTTTGAAATCTGGTGCTTGATTTATGAACATGCGTTGATTTGAGGACAGTTTGTTTTGAAATTCATTTGGTTAAGGTGCTGTGCCAATGCACAATGCAAAACATAATTTACAACTTTAACTCGCTCATTCGTTCTACATTCCCCATCACTATTGACTTGTTACCACATTACACACATGGAGAGTACCGGAAGTACATGAGAGAGGTTGGATGGTAACTATAGGCATGCCACAACCTGCCTCGATTATTAAATTGATTTTGACCTATAACATTACCATTACAGTGTCACACCGTATAACGTTTTGGGCCACAATTTAGGTGAAAGTGAAGTTTCAAAGATTCTGGAAAACTGATCCTCCAATAAAAGGAATGTGAGTGTCTCCATGGATACTGTCCTCCACACAATGCTATGTGGGCTAGAGTTTTCCACCAGGGCCCGGGGCAGAGTGCTTGGATGAACAACAATGGACTAGTTCTAGGCCTCCTAGCTTGAAGTGCTGTTGGGGGCTAATTACACGTACAGGTAAAACGCATAACTTTAAGAGCCGGAGATGGAGTCAATAATGGCACAAGTCTAAGTGCGATGTTTCAGGCTGCAAATAATTGTTAGAATACACAGAGGTTTAGTCAGCTCCTGAACTGAACATGAGGCGGTCTGAAGTCTTGGTGATACCAGTGGCCAAAATGATGACGCAAAAGCATTTTTGTGCACTACCATGCACCCTCTCACCTCACATGGTTATGGCTTTGTCAGAGTCCTCGTGAACTGTCATCCAACCCTACCAGGTACACCCCATTAAATATGTAAATGTCAATCATATGTTAAGAGTTTTGTAGTAGAGTAACATGCACTACGCCTCATGCAATAATTCACAACTGAACGTGCCACCACACAGGTCATGGACCAATTAATCCGTTTATGGTCACCAGTCAATTACATGGCATTATGGTACATGTAGTCCAAAAAGTATTTGCTTTTGCTAACAAAAGTATTTAAGTCCCAATGCATGAGACTATGAGTACATGGCTAATTCCACTGCGTGCACATGGGTAATGTGCCATAGTTCACTATAATGTGTTATCTAACTCAGTTATGAGAGGAAGCCTGCTTCATCTGAATACATAATTAGTGTATTAATAAAAAGGGAGTTTCACTGTCCATTAAGATGACCCCTACTCCTTATTGGCTGAACAAGTTTAACACACCCAAAAGACAGTGATGTGATGCAATCTGTAGAAGATGACAGCATGGAAAAGTTGGAATCTGGCAGCACTCGTATATCTTCCTAAAATATTGGTACTAGTACCCAGTTGACCCAGTCTTCTACACCACCTACACCCTTCTTAGCCAGAGCAACTGTCAGCTACACCTCCTCCTCTTCCTACCAACCAATAGTCGGGTTAGCCAAGTCCAAGAGGATAGGACAGACACAACAGTCATTTAACATCTACTGAAATCACAGTGCTTGAGGGGGCAAGCACAACGTAGAGCAATAATGTTGTGAAGTTGGAGGGTGGATTAGCTAAACAACAATGCAACTAACGTTTTTACAATATTTAAAATATGCAGGGTGATTGAAGTGGGTCAGGCAACTGCCGTACTGAGTGAACCTGTGCAAAGGGGCTCTTCAACACATAGGTGTCACCAGTCCTATACTAACAGCCACCCAAAAATCTTTTGACAGATTAGACACAGCAGCATCCACTTTGTGTAGGCACACTGTGAACTTACAGGTGAGGTTATTTTATTATAGGGGGGATTATTGGAGTTACCAAGTGCGGGTCGCAAATATACTTGCAAGACGGCTCGATCCTAGTGCTATTCAATTAAAAATGGGCTATCAACATTTCAAAGACCAGAATACTCATGTTCCAAAAGAACAAGCAGGAAAAATACAAATGGTTCCTGGGCACTGGAAAAGTCAAACAAACAGTTGTGTATAAATATCTGAGAGTCCTATTTAGTTCCAATGGAAGATTTGCCGCCCAAATGGAAGAAGTAAGAAGGAAAGGAAAAGTGCTGTTCTGAGTCTACTTCAAAAGATACTGAAAGGCTCTTCTTTTAGCCCAATACTACAGGTGGCGCAAGCAAGAACCCTGCCCACACTAGCTTACAGGAGCAAGGCCTTGAGGGGCTGGGACAGCACAATGCTTGACTGTACAGTCTCACAAATTTATTAAAGGCTTACATCTTCTGAAGCACATCTCCCCATCTCAAATCAGACAGACTTGAGTTTGGCCTGGTCAAACAAACCTTGGGTAGACAGGCGACTTTAGTGAACTACTGCCAAAGTCTTAGGTGTGCAAAAGGGCTCCTTGAGCCATCATCTCTGGATGGAAATAGTGGGGAGTGACAGATCACCCATGAGGAACTATGTACAAAGAGCACTCATCATTTTAGATTTTCTAACCATCTGGTCCAAGAAGCCAGGCCATTATGAACTGAAAAAAATAATAAAAATAAATACTAAAATAAAGTTGCTACTGGAAGATAAATGGGGTCTTAGAAATGGGGGTCTCTGGTTGGCAGTCAGTTTGCACTCTGTCCAAGCAGGAACCCTCACTCTAGTCAGGGCAATGGAGATACACACCTAGGATAACCCCCTTCGCAGCTTGCCACAAGCAGTCAGGCTTATCTCAAAGGCAATGTGTAAAGTATTTGTGCCAACACACACAGTAATACAGTGAAAGCGCTAAAAAATGAACACCACACCAGTTTAGAAAAATAGGCAATATTTATCTAAATCAAACAAGACTAAAATGACAAAAAGCCAACATACACAAGTCAAGATATGAATTTTCCAAGTAAAAAGAGTCTTACTCCATAGAAAAAAATTGAAAAGTTGATTTTACACAAAGTATCTGGTTTTCGTAAAAATAAATCAGTACGTGGGAGCGTGCGTCAGAAAAGTCAGCAATGCATTGAGGTCGTGAGTTGTTTCTTCTTCGGTCGGGTAGACGCTGCATCATTTTTCTTTCCTGCAAGAGAGCGATGCGTTGATTTCTGGACCAGGCATCACAGATCTACGCAGGCTCATGATGACTTTGACACACAGCAACAATGCATGAGAAATCCGGCTGCACAGTGATGGAAAACCACGCTGCATAGGGGTTGCGTCATATTCAGCAGCTGCAAGTAGGAGTTGCATCATTTCTCCAGCTGCGATGCAGGTGATGCATGGAAATCAGCTACGAGGCAGGTGGTGCATCATTTTTCAAGGGCCCAGGTACTAGAGAGGGCACCACTTGGCAGGGCAGGAGTCTCAGCACAGAGTCCAAGTGCTGGCAGAGGAAGCCTATAATAGCCCCGAGACTTCAAAAAAGGAGGCAAGCTCAATCCAAATCCTTGGAGATTCTTCACAAGCAGGAATATACCACAAAGTCCAGTCTTTTTTCCCTTTCACTGACAGAAGTAGCAACTGCAGGATAGCCCAACAAAGCACAGGCAGGGGCAGCACTTCTCAGCTCTTCAATCTTCTCCTTGGCATAGGTCCCTCTTGGCACCAGAAGCAAATCTAAAAATCGGGGGTTTGGGCTCTGCTTACACCTCTTTCTGCCTTTGAAGTAGGAAAACCTCAAAGGAACATCTCTGTTGTTCACAAGATCCTGCCTTGCCTAGGCCTGGCCCCAGACAAACACCAAGGGGTTGGAGACTGCATTGTGGGAGGGCAGGCACAGCCCATTCAGGTGGAAGTGACCACTCCTCCCTCCACTGTAGCCCAGATGGCTCATCAGGATATGCAGGCTACACCTAAGCTCCCTTTGTGTCACCATCTAGAGGGGATTTACAAACAGCCCAACTGTCAGTCTGACCTAGACAGGAAATACACAAGCAGGCAGAGTCACAGAATGGTTTAAGTAAAAAAATGCCCACTTTCTAAAAGTGGCATTTTCAAACTCAGAAACTCAAAACCACCTTTACTAAATGATTTATTTTTTAACTGTGAATTCAGAGACCCCAAACTTCACATCTGGATCTGCTCTCAAAGGGAAACTCACTGTTAAGGTTATTGAAAGGCAGCCCCATGTTAACCTATGAGATAGATAGGCTCTGCACCAGTGAAAACCGTTTTTGGGAATATTTCATTGTTAGGAGATGTAAAACTCATCAGTACATGTCCCACCTTTAACATACACTGCACCCTGCCCATGGGGCTACCTAGGGACTACCTTACAAGTGCCTTACATGTATGTAAAGGGAAGGTTTGGGCTAGGCAAGTGGGTACACTTTCCAGGTCGAATTTGCAGTTTAAATTTGCACACACAGACACTGCAGTGGTAGGTCTGAGCATGTTTACAGGGCTACTAATATGGGTGGCACAACCAGTGCTGCAGGCACACTAGTAGCATTTAATTTACAGGACCTGGGCACTTCTAGTGCGCTTTACTAGGGACTTACTAGTAAATCAAATATGCCAATCATGGAAAAGCCAATTACGCATACAATTTACATAGGAGCACTAGCTATTGCCCCAAAGCTCCTTTGCTACATCCTACAGCATACAGTCAAAGGAATAATTTCAAAAACTAAGGTTTAAGCTTATCCCAGTTTCATAGCATTATCTACCATGGCAAAGAAAGGAGCATGGGGAAAAATGCAGACTGTGCGGTAAAGCACCAGATAGTCTCATATACTGTGCCTCTGTGAAGCCCTCGAAAACGAACATTGCAAAATCATGCATAGTGATTTTGCTAAGAGAGGAATAAGGGCCTACAGGGAGGCTGCAAATGCATGTTTTCATCTGGCCAACCTCACTCTCAACTGTGTGCTGGTACAATTCCTCAGGTGTGTGGAGAGGAAAATCATGGCAGAGGAACCAAGAAAGAAGCAGTAGGGCACAAACTGTTATTTCAATACCCGGCAGTTCATGACTTTTATGTTGTTTTGCACTTTACTACTGAACTAGTCTATTTATGATAGTTTTAAGAAAGTGAAAGATAAATGTTAAAGGGATGTCATTTAATACTTTGCTGTGGTGAATTAATGATATTGCAATCGTTTTTAATAACTAAGCAAATAAACTAAACTTGAAACTAGTACAATAATATTGACTCCTTTGCCACTGCTTAAGAGTGATGTGAGATGAAGCATTAATAGGACATTTGTGGTGCAGTGAAATGCAGCAAGGCACACTAGTAGTGATGGTGTGGAAGTTCTTCATACTGCCATTGGGCACATGAGTGAGAGGCCTAGTGTGGACAGAAGTGGAAGGAGGTAGGTTGAAGGATAAAGTACCAACAGCAATCATTTGCTACAGCTTACTTGAGTCTTTATGTCAGCTTTGATTGTTCGTACTTGTAGCTGATGGGAACATGGACTACAGTTTATAAGTTTAATGAGGAAATATTTTTTTCTTCTTGTGAATAAAGAAGAACCTGTAAGCAATACTGATTTTATCCAAGTGTGTTATAATTTACTTTAAAATGTTGCTTGCCTCAGAAGTAGTTCTTAGTTACCCAAGCCCTTATGTGTTAGTTCCAAGTTGTAAGTTTAAGAAACATAGCTCATTTGACTATGATCTTGAAATAAGACTCTTAGTGTTGCAACTCAATAGAGTGCTACTTTTGTGTAGGAAGCAGAATATGACATTAAGGCCCATATTTTACAAAAATGATGCACAACTGCGCCAGTGCAGTAGAGCGTCAAAAGAATTACTGCAACCTAATGCCATTCCCTAGCCCCATCTGTGCTCCATATTTATAAAATGAAGGCACAATGGCGCTAAGGAATGGTTAGCGTAAAAGAAATGACGTTAAGCACTGTAACATGCCATATGAACAAATGACGCCAATGCTGCAAAAGTGGCAATCAGAACGTTTTGTCGCAAAACGGGTTAGCTCCATATTTAACAGCATTAGCGTAAAAGAAAATGCACAAGCAAGAAAAAAACATTTGGGAAGACAAGATGGAGAATGCAGGCCAGGAGAGACCCGTGGGAGATCTTAATCAGCCAAGTATCAGCCAAGAGGGTGCAGCAAAGTCCCAGGAGAAGGAGAAGGAGAAGATGAAGCAGAAGTGTCACTTTAGTGAAGAGGAGCATGACATCTTGGTCAGACAGGTGACAGAGCACCAACACCAGCTCTTTGTCACTACCAAACTGCCAATAGGTAGGAGAGAGGCTATATGGCAGGCAATAGTAGATAAAGTCAACAGCGTTGCAGAGGTGAAGATAACTTTAACTGATTGCAAGAAGTGCTTGCATGATTGCAAGCACATAACTAAGGAGAAACTGGCCAGGAACTGAAAGGCAACACTGCAGACCTGATGTGGAAGTCTCGCACCCCAGCAGGACCTGGATGAGCTGGAGGAGATGGTAGCAGTGGTCATCCCAGAGGAGCTGCTAACTGGAATTGCAGGACAGGATAGAGCAGACTACCAAGAACTACCACAAATGCAGGATAAACTGCAGGGGGGACTATCTGGAATCTTACAAATGGCAGCAGGATGAGGCACACAGGACACACTCAATGCATGCTAAAGGGTCACATCAGAACACATAGGGCCTGAATAAAAATGCCCTAGTGCACCTAAGCCTCACTTTTAGTGATGCTCTGGCGGCGCAATTCATTCCGACATATACAGAACGAGGTCTTAAGCCACTCACAGTGGCTTACCATCTTGTGAATATGCAGCAAATTGCCTGGAAGGGACGTGCAATTAGTGTGGCTATGGCTTTGCCACAACAATACCCATTATATATTGTTGTTGCCCCAAGGCAACATGTTCACCAGAGACTGTGACTGTAGTCAACAACAATAAGGTGGTTTCAAGGCAAAATGCTTTCCATCCTCCTGGTGTCATTGACCTTCTCATATGTGCTGCATCCTGCAGCACACATAGAAATGCAACCTTTCCATAATAGATTGTTTATGTGCAGGAAGGGGCACCTTCCTACATATAAACAATCTATTCCATCAATGCAGGCACTCTTACACTTTGGTGCAAGGATTTCTTCGTTGGTACAGGGAGAACAAATCTGCGCAGGTTCCGGGGGAAACACAGGGGTGTGCCGTATTACAGTAAACATGGTGCATTTCAAAATGGTTCCTCGCCATTCAACTAATATTGCTGCTACTCCGAGCTGTGCCACTTGAGAAAAATCAGGGCCTGAGTGTGCAACCCATGGTATGCAACCTGCACAGGGTGGCTCAACAACAACTCTCACCCACTTCTATGCGCCATTTGGAAATAGGCACAAAACTGAACTCATACAACACGTGGGATATGTCTGTGACTATCATTTGTGCTGGTGTACAAGTAGCTTCAATGTCACCATGTAACAAGGTTGTCTGTGTTGTGTGAATGGTTGGTGTTCTGCTTAAAGGGACATCTACATGAGTAAGAACTGGCACAAGTGGCATCAATGTTGCATTATAGGCACAATGTCACTAGCCAGTAATGCAACTGTACCATCATACAAATAGTTGCCCATGTGGGTCCAAGCTGCCCATTCCCTTGTGCCACATGAACAAAGTTTCAAGATGCATGCACTGGCTCACATTGTACATTCTTACAACAACATATGCCTGTATGCAAGGAAATGTCCCAAATGTAGGGAGGGATGAATCAATGGGTAAGACAATCCATAATGGTTGCACTGTCCCATCCAATTAGCACATGTGTGGGTACTGCTAAAGGCAAACAGAAGAAGTAACACAAACATTGTAAGCAATGGACCTACCTGTGCTTTGCTGCACTGCCATCAATCATAGTGCCAATGCAGTAAAGCACCAAAAAGGTGACAACACTACTGTGGGAATGTTCACCATGGTGAATAGGAAGGTAAATGATGATGCTACCATGGTGTCAGTGGCAGGGGCAACGGGCCTGCAAGGAAGATGATAGTGTGGGATCAATGCACAAAATACCTTCAAAGGTTGCCCGATGTGAGATGCACAATGCAACACATAATTTACAACTATAACTGGGTCTGTAACATGCCACTGAGCCTCCGGTAGCAAGAAAATGATGAGTCATGTCAATAGCCACTACAGTCAAAGATTGACAATATACTATGTTATTGCAGAGGATGATGCCTTACCTCATGCAGACCTGCCTGTCCTGGATTTCACAGATGACATGGATGACCAGCTTCCAACCATCAATGAAGAGACTCTCCAGGATGTCCTAGGTTCCCTCCAGACAGCACCTCCAGTCCCAGGGAGGACACACAGTGTTGCAGGGTCTCCACATGAACCACCTAGTTACCAATACAGAGCATTAACCAGTACTTCCACAGCCCTGGACTCCCAGGACCCAGACATCACCTTTCAGAGGACAGTGGTAGGAGTCCCGCGGGAGCTGACCAAGCAGGTGTGGGTGGGGATGGAGGCTATTGCAGGCAGCCTAGAGGGAGGCCGGAGGTGCCTCAGTCCAAATAAGGACAAATTAGCTGCCATCAGAGGCACCCCGTCCCTGCTACGTGGACTCCAGCAGTCCCTGGCTGAGATAGCTGCTGTCATGTGGCTTCAACAATTGCCCTCCCAAAGTGGCAGCAGCATGATAGACAACAGGCTAGGGGCTATACATAATGCCTTGGAGTCCATACAGCAGGAAGTGGTCTCCCTCAGGGAAAACATGGCTGCCTACACCGTGATGTTGCTGCAGTGTTGAGAAATCAGCAGTTTCTCCTTGCTGCAGTGATGACTTACGCGTTCCCACAAATGGCAGCTTCCAGGTCCTTTGACTTCACATCTCTATCCCCGGATGTGTGTGTGCCCCCCTCAACTTCTACAACAACAACACCCATGGCACAGGAGGCACCACATACATGAAGATGTGGAAGGAACAACATTCACACAGAAAAATAACCCAGTAGCACCAGTCTGTGCCACATGGACAGTATCTCCTTAGTTCTGTGCTTAAGACCATGCCAGTGTTGTGACAGCTGACAATGTGTCCTATTCACACAACCTCTGTTGGCTTATCTGCTACAGACTGTCATCATCTCAATTCCTACCTATGATCAATTTGGACCCCTACTCACTAATGCACACTTCACCTACCCATGTCTCATTACATGTCCCACACCCCTGGACTCTGAATGTACAATAAATGGCTCAGTATCTCCCATAGGGTCTGTGAACTGGATATTGTATTGCTTTGGAAAATACACTTCCACATGTAAATACATTTCCATATACACATGTCTCATCTCAACTTTTACTGTGATCCATCAACTCTTCTAAATGTATAAATTGTGTGAAGCTATATCAATGATGACAGTACCTATTTAGATGTATAGCTTCCTGTCAGACACAATGCCACACACTAGGACTCTAAGATGAAAAAAGTGACTGTTTGTGTTGTGGGCTACAGCCAACTTACATAACCTTAAAAGCATGTAATGAACAGATAGTCATTCAAGTTGACATATGGCATTATTGGGTCAGAATCAAGGCTCTGGAAATTTCCCTGATGAGAGCACCAGTACTACTGATATGTGTGGAACAGAAGAAGCAGTTTTGATCAGTGACGGGCAGCTGTCAGTGTGCCAGGATACATACCCCAAATGAGATTTCAAAATATATGCCACACTTTACAAGATGTCTTCTGACAGACCTCACCGATGACAGTTGAAGCTCCATACTTACCTGACTAAGAATCTGTAAGAATGTTGCTTTATACATGCATGTACATATGGGCAGCATGACACAGTATTCTGCATTAGAGGGATATGCAATGGTTGTTGCGGTGGCCGTCCCATTGTAACACCCATTTTGACGCTGCCCCACATAATGATGACATCTTACTCATTATCAGCGACAAAAGACTAACAACAGCCCAGGGTTGGTGTAAGCATGGCAAAGTGTTGAGGAATTAATTGATACTTCCTTGTTTCTTGGTTCTTATATGTGCGTGCCATTTGAAGGCCCGCACAGTAAAGCTGAAATGCCATGGATGTTTGCTTATGGGCACATAGGTGTCCCTTCCTGCGTATTAACAAAATAATATAACGGATATCTTGGCACTACTATGTGGGCAGCCATTGTCACCATGGTAGAATGTTTATGTCCAGGAAGGGATACCAACCTGCACAAAGACACTCCCCACAACACACCACACTTGCACTGTGGTCCAAGTAGGATCCAGTAACCTGCTCCAACTCACCAAGTATGGGTGAGTTGGAGCAGGTTGCTGAGTTATGTGCAGGTGCAGGCACAGGAGCAGACCTGCCCTGTACTCTCGGTAATAAGTGACATGCATGTGTTACTAAATCGGCATACGTGTGTCTGATATATGACACTTTATGGGGTGTATGTGAAACACAATGTACACAAAGTGGAATGTGCAAGTAGTCTGCACCCAGTGCATAGCTTTGCTCTCTTAAAGGCTGTTTGCTCAAAACACAAAACCTCGTGTCCTGACCCTTGACAAAACATGCTGCAGTCAACCTTATGTCCCCCTGTCATGCACATGCAAATGAGGATGTTGCAATTCAAATGGGGTGCTTACCAACTGGTCCACCAATCTGAATCCCAAGGTAATCCAGTAGATCTTTCTCTTATGCAATAAGGTCTGCCAAACGGTGTTTGATCTGGTGGTCAGTGCGCACAAATCCAAATATCCAGCATAGGTGGCGGAGCACCTTGCCCCACCGCAGCTTCCATACCTCTCTTTTGGAAGCCCTGGATGACCTGGCCATTCAAAGACAACTTCATGGGAAGGTAATGTTCAAACAGACAGATGAACCATCCCAGTTCATCTCCACTCATCCTATGTGCTCTCCCTTTCCCAGACATTTTTCAGTTTCCGTTCACTGCAATTCTAATAGCTCCCCAAAAAATAAAAAACTACCCCACATACCCCTAAATACTCCAACAGACTACGCTACCTCAAGACAAACACTCCACAACACAATAACAATGGCAGGACAGAAACATTACACAAGTCTCAGGAAAATTACAAAGTGCACAGGAAAGCAACAGGACACAGCACAAAACTCTCAAAAACCACTACTCCTCGACCGGCACCAGCTCTACACACCCTCCCACATTTACAGACAAAAAGACTGTAAAGTGAAACTGATAGTGACATCACTGTACCAAGTATGCAGCAAGGAAGTCCTGTTTCAACACTTCCTTGGCATGTGTGCCACGTTTTCTGATATGCATGTTTTTTTTCTTTTTTACACATGATGGTCATACATATTTTCTTCCCATAAAGGGTGACAAGGCCTTTCGACTTACGACTGATGTGAAGGGACCAGGTGTCATTTTAGTAATTATCTAAGAATGGAGTATTTGTGTTTACATTAAAAAAAATTGACGCATGAGGGTTATGCATGGTATTCCTTCCCATGAAGGCTGACAAGGCCCCTTGACTTGCAATTGATGTACAGGGGCCAGGCGTAATTTTTTCCAAAAAGTGTAGTATGGAATATTGCTGTCTGCGACAAAAATGTTGACACATAACAGGAATTCGTTGATTTTGTTGGAAAGGCTGACAGTGCGTTCAGATTCACGTACCATGTCACAGGGGCTATGCATATGTAATCAGTATGGTATGGCTAAATGTGTGTGCATGTGCACTCATATTGTGACGGTAACATGGGAATGTGTTACCATATGTTTGTATGTGTGTGTGGTGCATGTGATGCATGTGATGACTGATACCGTTTGCATGTGTTCATTTGTTTGTACACTTTTCCACATACATGTTACCACATGTGTACTGGGAGTGTACATATGTGATGTAACACATAATTGTAGGTCTACCACAGTGTCATGTCTGATTTCCAAATGCACGTTTGACAACAACACATTAAATATGATCAGCTATATCCAGTACTTGTTCATGTATGTGATACCCTTGACAAATCGTACTTAGAGGATGCATTGCACTTCTGCTGGGTCAATTTCATGTAACCTATTGCAATGTAAGTATGGCAATGTAAGTGTATGTGTGTCCCAGCTGTGGTGTATTGAGTGGTTCAGGGTTCATGATTTTATGCTGCACATGTACATGTAACATATGGTTCCCCATGCATCTGTGATGCAGGAGATGGTGTACGCACATGTGTCAATGAAGGTTGGTTTGTGACGTGTGTGTGGAAAGTCATATGTAGTGTAATATGTGTAAAGAATGCCATGCAGAGTGTTAATGGAAAATTAAACCTCACAAATCTATCTTCCTGCATGGACAGATGTTGGAATTTGTCTGCTGGCTGTGTAGTTATATCAGTGCCACCTATGTTTCCATATATGCAAACACATCTGAAGGTTATTAAAGCCTATGTATGATCATGTGATACAAATACATTTTCTTTAGTGGAAAGTAGACTTTTGCGCATACCCCTATACACAATACCAGGCCTGTACCATTGAAGTAGTACATGTGTGCTGAGAAATCAGACATATGTGTGCAAGACACAAACTAGATACATACAATTGATCACAACATGTTTGTTATGACTGTTACATACAATGGCATACAGCTGTGTAGCAGGGTTGCAGTCAGGCAATGATGGCATCGTAGTCATCATTGCTCCTATGGGAATTTGTGTGCCCACACAGACCCATGGTTGCATGTTTTGATGCAGTTTGATGGTGCTCCACTCAGTTCAGTCCACTGTGCATCAGGCCCCTGACTGTGTAAAAAGTCAATGTATCTTCAGCATGGGAGTTAGGGGTGTTGGTCAGGGATCTACTCTCATCACCATAGCCCTTCAGCAGCACAATTCACAGTCCCCTGCAGACAGACACCTGCACAAATGTGATCCCAAGGCATAGGATTTTCCATTTCCTTAGGGGTACTTGATGTCAGGCTTGTCCTATCACATACAGGGGACTGGCTGCTTGTACATGTAGGACATGTCTCCTCATTTGGCATGGTCTGACACAACTGACACAACTGGTAATACATTGTTTGTAATTTCCATATGCAGCTTAGTTAGGGCATGTATCTCTAGTGTAACTTGTTTATGTTCTCCAACCCAGGGGACAGATAATGTCATCTGTCACAGCCTTTTGACAGAATAGTATACGATGGGCAACTACATTGCTGTTGTTGTTGCAAACATGAATGGGTAATGTACTGACATAGACATCCTCTGTGAACATATGTTGGGTGATCACATGGTACTATTGTTGTGCTGCACAGTCAGCATTGGTTTATATGTGTATCTTCTCCAACATTAACGGCATATCTTAGTTGGAATTGATTTGGTCCTACCTTGCTGGCATTCTTTTTGCTGCTTACACTTTGTACACATATTCTACTGCAACATTGTTCGGACATACATGAACAGGATGCTACGTGTGACTTGTGTGAATTGTAAATGTACACATCTTCTACTACCGGCTACGTGATAGTTTCCCTTCCATTTCCAGGCTTTGCGAGATTACATGACTTCCACACACACATGAGAGTACACCAGCCACAGCACTTGTCCGGTGTCCCAGTGACCTCCCTGTGTTGTATCTGTCTGAGGGAGTCTCTCTTCCACATCCTTGTGTGTAAATGGGCATGCACTCACATCTGCATTCCACAACCTATGTCACTGCCACCATGAGTGTATCTTGTTAGTGTGTTAAATCATCTCAGGTATGAAATTGTGATTTGCCACATGCAACATATCTGTCTCCTTCATCACCCATACAATTTAGGATGGGTCTGTGCCATGTTTGAATGTTGCTAGACTTACATGCACAGCCCAAACCGGATTGGCATGTGAAAGACCTGGACATCTTAGGGTACTGGTCTCAGTAGGTCATTTTCTGTTGGTCAGACATGTTAGTGTCAATGAGAGGTGTGTTTTCATATGTAGTGTGTGAAGGTATCATAAGACTATACTGGGTTACCTTGCTGCCACATATCAACCATTGTAGGTAATTGCAAATGCTTTCCTACCTGGGCCATACACTGGTACATCAGTCTTCACATGTATTTCCAAATTAGCTGGAGGCATAGATCAAGACAGTACAATTGTGGGACCTGTGTGTTAGAATGTACATAGAAAGTGCTACAGACTCTGCCTGCATTCCACCCACACATCCATGTGGTGATGCATTTTCCCATTTTATTGATCATTCCTGGCTATGGGGCATTCGTGTGGAGAGTAGATCAGCACCAATCGCTGCTTCACTTGTCTAGCAACCCTTAGTGCACTCCACACCCAACATGTGTGTGCTATATTTGAGGTACACCACGTCATGTGACAAGGTTGGGGCCAATAGTGCTCACAACACATAACGCTATTGATATACGGTGCAGGGTTAGGCTCAAACGTTTGTTCCTAACCCTAAAAGTCCTTGAAGGTCCATTGATACCAACGGTGTTCTCCCTTGTCACACGTGGTCAGTGCTGGAGTTACAGCTACCTGCCTAAGATGTGATACAGTTTAGTACGTATGTAAGTCTCCCCCTTGCATACATCTTGCATGGCATAGCCATGATGTGGTGAAAGGGTAGGATTTTGCACTTTGCCTTCTTAACGCCACTTCATTTTTCTGGTGTGTGGATTTAGGCCTTTGAGAGACACATGTGCGTAAGCTATGTGACGCTGACGTATGGCATGGAGGTGCTAATCCATATTACATCACAATCTATGTTCCAACAATCTTTGTAACTTGTGTTTTTTTCCCTGCTCTCTGAGGGATGAACAACATAATATTCTAATGGTATATGTCGTAGAGAATGAGTACAATCTGGTGCAAAGTGATTTGATGGCGATATTTACAAGGTGATGTTAGTTGCACAGAGTCTAGGTGTAGATGTTCTGAACAATTTGTTGTCTCCTACGAACTCCAGCAGCAGTGTTTTGTTGTTCCCCCTCCAACTGTGCTGCATCATTGCCATCCTCCTCCTCATTGGGGACATCTACCAGTTCCTCCCAGGGTACATTAGTCCGAATACCTACGTTATGCAAGATTGCATATATAAGGATTGTTTTGCATTCCAGTGGTGGTGCATACAACAGGCTTCCTCCTGACAGGGACAGCCACCTGAACCTTGACTTCAGGAACCCAAATGTCCTCTTCACCACATTTCGGTCCATCTGTGCCCTTCATGATATACCCGTTTTTCCAATGTTTACCAAAAGGAGTCATCATCCATGGCTGGATGCCGTAACCTTGGTCAGTTGCATAGGAATGAGAGAACATGTGTCGGTCATGCATATTTGTGATTTCTTATGTGCCACGGCAGATGTTACTTTTAGGTGGAGTGGTGACTTAGACTTGCTTCTGGTATTGTGTGTTATCCTGTTTTGTTGAATGGATGCATTGGTGTGTGGTGATAGACATTGCTATCAGAGATTTCAGCACAGGGACCTGGTGAATGTGAATTTAAATCTGGACTGACAGTTTGACTATACAAAGTATGTGTTGTGTTGTCCATTTTTGAGGTTGTGTCCTAATGTTAGTGGAACTTACCACCTCTTTGCACCACAATATTGTCATTTTTATTGACACTATGGTAGCCCTACAAGGCCAAACTCAGGTCTCCATGTTACTGTGTGGTACTCTGCATGCAGTGCAACACTTAGTGACCCTTTGTGGCAGATTATACATGTGATAGCTATCATGTGTACAAGAGTGAGCTTCACACAATAGGAGGAGTAGCAAAATTGGTGCAGAGGAATCTCCAAGGTTCCTAGACATGATTTATTACAGACACTTTCAACACATGCACAGAGCAAGTGTTAGAAGGGGGCACACCATAGTTTTGAATGGGTCCCTATGTACTGTGTATGAAATGGTGAGGTATGTTCTCAGTGCTCCTACAGAGTCCTACTATGGCATCCATTATCTTGACACTTTTGCGCCTACTCTGTACCATGGTGCACCATTTATTGTATACAGCATTGGGGGGGGGTGCTAAGGGGCGCAAGAAATGTGGCCCTGGTCTAGGTGCAGTGCCACTTACATAAATCTGCCCCATGGTCTTTCATGGCTGGTGATGTTGTATTCCTATGTGTGCAGCACAATGCACCAGACAGGTGAAAGTTCACACAATGGGTACATCTGGTATGTTTAGGTGATATGTAGTTGGTGATGGAAACAAGTGGATGGCATTTGATATTTGTGCCGCCAGAGGCTTCGACACCATGACAAATGTGGGGCTGTACCTATGTGTGACTTTCTTTACATTGACATGACCAATGCCGTTCACATAGCTGAGCTATTCATTGTTAGATGCTATGTGTGTGGGATCTGTATTTAGTTATCAACCAGTGGACACTTGTAGTGGTTTGAGCCCAGCTTCCCTATGCAAAGAGGACATAGCTCCACCTGTCCTTCATGTAGTGTGCCAGTCAAGTTGTGGCTGTATTATGTACATATGGATGTATGTGTGTGTGATACGGTGTAGTGCGGCATGTAGCATATGTATTGTTCTCTGTGTTCCCCTGTCCATGTGTGTTTAGTGTGGTGTATATATTGTTTATCCTACAAGGTTGGTGTGTTGTCTGTGTAATGATTACCTACAAGTAGCCCATTGTCATGTTGCCCATCCTGGAACCTCTCATTGATGGCAGAGTGCTGGAATATGTAGGCATCATGAACGCTGCTGGGATATTTGGCAAAGATGTTTGTGAAGACCCCACAGTGGTCCACAATGGCCTGCACATTTATCGAATGACTGTGTAGGCGGGTTCCTGTAGAGGTGTTCCGTTGCAGCAGGTGGCACAAGTTGGATATGGGTGCAATCCATAGCACCAAGCACATGTGTGAATCCAGCAACTTGGTAGAAACCATGCTTGGTCTCCTGCTGCAGTTGCTGTGTGTTGGGGAAGCAAATGTGGTGGGGTGTGAGGTGGATGATTGCATCCAGAACCTTTGGTAGGAGGCTGAGAAGGATGGCTGGGAGATACCATGCACTTCTGCACTGTAGGAGGCTGGCCTGGATTATAGTGGGTACCTGATGGTACCTACACCTTGTGCCAGGTAGAGTTATCCCTTATTAGTAGATTACTAGTGTTCTAGCAGCTTAGGCTGATAGAGGTAGCTATAGAAGAGCAGCTTAGGCTGAACTAGGAGACATGCAAAGCTCCTACTATACCACTTAAATCATATAGTACTATATCATAAGAATCACAATACTCAGAGTTACTAAAAATAAAGGTACTTTATTTTAGTGACAATGTGCCAAAAATATCTCAGAGTATATACTCCTTTAGGAGGTAAGTAAAATACACAAAATATACACACAAACCAAAATCAGGTAAGTAAACAATTAGAAAAGTAAAGTGCAAACACTGTAGAATACAATAGGATGCAATAGGCCTAGGGGCAACACAAACCATATACTAAGAAAGTGGAATGTGAACCACTTAGGGACCCCAGGCCTAGTGTAGTGTGTAGAGGGTCACTGGGAGTGTAAGAAAACACTAAGGGTGTCCAAGATACCCCACCCCAAGACCGTAAAAAGTAGGAGTAAAGTTACCCTACTTCCACAGAAACACACTAAAGTCGGGATAGCAGATTCTGCAAAGACCACAACAGACTGCAAAGCACTGAAGACGGATTCCTGGACCTGAGGACCTGAAAAGGAAGGGGACCAAGTCCAAGATTCACGAAAGTGTCCGGGAGGGGGCAGGAGCCCACTAAACCCCGGATGAAGGTGCAAAATGGCTGCCTCTGGGTGGAAGAAGCTGGAGATTCTGCAACAACGGAAGTTGCCAGGAACTTCTCTTTGGCACAGAGGATGCTCTACGGTGTGCTGGAGGATGCAGAGTTGTTTTCATGCAAAAAAAACACAAACAAGCCTTGCTAGCTGCAAAGGTCGCAGTTGAAGAAAATGGGTGCTGCCTGTGTCCAGGAAGGACCAGGAGGTCACCCCTTGGAGGAAGAGACAGAGGGTCTGCTCAGCAACACAGAGAGCCCATGCAGAAGCAGACAGCACCTGCAGAAGAACTTGAACATGGGTTGAAGAAAACTGAGCACGGCGGTCATCTCAACACTACAAAGGAGGGTCCCACGAAGCCAGTGGTCAACTCAGTGAGTTGAGCAATACAGGACAGAGTGCTGGGTACCTGTGCTGTGCTGTGCACGAAGGATTCCTTGCAAAAGTGCACAGAAGCCCTAGCAGCTGCAGTTGATGCAGTACACAGGATTACTCTCTGGCGTGGGGAGGCAAGAAAATACCTCCACCAAATTTGGACAGATCGACCACTGGACTGTTGGGGTCACTTGGATCCAGCTCCTGTGTTCCAGGGACCACGCTCGTCATGATGAGAGGGGACCCAGAAGACCGGTGAAGCAGAAGTTTGGTGCCTGCATTAGCAGAGGGAAGATTCCGTTGACCCCCGGGAGATTTCTTCTTGGCTTCCAATGCAGGGTGAAGGCAGACAGTCCCAGAGCATGCACCACCAGGAAACAGTTGAGAAAGCTGGCAGGATTAGGCACTACAATGTCGATGGTAGTCTTCTTGCTACTTTGTTGCAGTTTCGCAGGCGTCCTGGAGCAGTCAGTAATCGATCTTTGGCAGAAGGTGAAGAGGGAGTTGCAGAGGAACTCTGGAGAGTTCTTGCATTTGTTATCTGAATAGAAGCCCATAGGAGAGACCCTAAATAGCCCTCAGAGAATGATTGACCACCTAGTCAGGTAAGCACCTATCAGGAGGGGTCTCTGACATCACCTGCTGGCACTGGCCACTCAGAGGCCTCCATTGTGCCCTCACACCTCTGCACTCAAGATGGCAGAGGTCTGGGATACACTGGAAGACCTCTGGGCACCACCCCTGGGGTGGTGATGGACAGGGGAGTGGTCACTCCCCTTTCCTTTGTCCAGTTTCGCGCCAGAGCAGGGGCTGGGGGATCCCTGAACCGGTGTAGACTGGCTTATGCAAGGAGGCTACTCCTCCCCCGCCCTTAACACCTATTTCCAAAGGAAGAGGGTGTAACACCCTCTCTCAGAGGAAATCCTTTGTTCTGCCTTCCTGGGACTGGGCTGCCCAGACCCC
Organism: Pleurodeles waltl; assembly: GCF_031143425.1. Lineage (NCBI taxonomy): Eukaryota > Metazoa > Chordata > Amphibia > Caudata > Salamandridae > Pleurodeles > Pleurodeles waltl. The sequence continues at coordinate 689,615,869 of NC_090442.1, forward strand.
AGGAGGGCAGAAGCCTGTCTGTGGGTTGACAGCAGCGGTAGCTGCAGTAAAAACCCCAGAGAGCTGGTTTGGCAGTACCTGGGGTCCATGCTGGAGCCCTGGGGATGCATGGGATTGGCACCCCAATACCATATTTGGCGTGGGGGGACAATTCCATGATCTTAGACATGTTACATTGCCATATTCAGAGTAACCATTGTGAAGCTACATATAGGTATTGACCTATATGTAGTGCATGCGTGTAATGGTGTCCCCGCACTCACAAAGTCCGGAGAAATTGCCCTGAACTATGTGGGGGCACCTTGGCTAGTGCCAGGGTGCCCTCACACTTAGTAACTTTGCATCTATCCTTCACCAAGTGAGGGTTAGACATATAGGTGACTTATGAGTTATTAAGTGCAGTGTAAAATGGCTGTGAAATAATGCGGATGTTATTTCACTCAGGCTGCAGTGGCAGTCCTGTGTAAGAATTGTGTGAGCTCCCTATGGGTGGCAAAAGAAATGCTGCAGCCCATAGGGATCTCCTGGAACCCCAATACCCTGGGTACCTAGGTACCATATACTATCGAATTATAAGGGTGTTCAGTGTGCCAATCAGAATTGGTAAAAATGGTCACTAACCTGCAGTGACAATTTTAAAGGCAGAGAGCGCATAAGCATTGAGGTTCTGATTAGCAGAGCCTCAGTAACACAGATAGGCACCACACATGGAACACATTCAGGCCACAACTATGAGCACTGGGGTTCTGGCTAGCAGGATCCCAGTGAGACATGCAGAAACAAACTGACACAAACGTAAAAAATGTGGGTAACATGCCAGGCAAGATGGAACTTCCTACATGCACCCATTGTCAGGAATTATCCTGACATCAGCAGATGGAAGACAGCTAGGAGTATGGTCATAGGTTGAATTGTTTTTGGAGTTTCCACCCTTGCTGTGCTGTCTGACGCAATGTGGTGCAGCAGGCGTACAATGGACTCCCTCTTCAGACCGTAGGTTCTGATGACATCTTGTTCCCTGAGCGCAAGGATGGTTGTGTGCTCTCTGAATATCCTCTCCCACCTTCTGCGCTGCCTTTGTGGCTGCTGTGGTGGTGTTTGGGGTTACTGCGGTAGTGCTGGTGGGACCTGTTGTCATTGCTGTCATCTGTGGTGTGTCCCAAGCTGGAGCACAAACAGGAGTTCCTTGTTGTCGAGGGGATTGCCAATGCTCCTTGTGTGTTTTCCTTAAGTAGTAGTGTATGTGCCTCATTTTAATTTCTGGTCTGACTAGGCATTAAAACTTGATGCTGATTAGACTTTGCGTCATTTTTTGGGACAGTTCCTTATTGTGCATCATTTTTGCATTGGGCAGTAAATATGGCACTGGAGCATACTCCAAAAGCGTACTTTTTTGGAAGGGAATACCTACCTTGCATATCATTGTCGTTAAAAGATGCAAGGTGGGGTGTTGTTCCCAAAAAATGACGCTTACTCTGAAATTTCTCACTAGAAGTGTTTAGCAACAAAATAAAAAAGGCACAAAGGCAGCACTAACTTTTCTATGGGGCTTAGTATCCAAATGTGCATTCTATTGCACATCTGGTCTGCTTGTGGCTTTGAGCTATGTTTAACCCTTGGATACTGTGGATCTGGTAAGGTGCCATGATGCATGATTGTATTACATACATACTCACACCTACCAGCTGGATGAAAGGGTTTAGGAAAGTGATGGGCATGCACTTGCAAACATATTGGGTGTAGAGTTGTAGTGACCAGCGGCAGCACCGCTGCTATGACGGAGGAGGGTCTCCCCCCGCCAGCAGCAGCCGCTGCAAAACTTTAAAAATAAAACGATAATAAGCTATGTTTATTATCATTTTATTTTTAAAGGGGCAGGGCCATGGTGATGATGAGCACAGAGGGGGAGTGTACAGTGCTCCCCTCAGTGTGCATGTGTGTTCGGCTGGCCATCTCAGGCTGGCCAAGCACACATCTGCACTGAGCTCTCTCCAACCCGGCACTGTGTTGCTGGGTTGGAGACAGCAGGCAAAGACTCCCAGTCTGCCTCAGAGCTTGAGCCAGGGGGCTCTGGCCAATTCTGATGCTGCTTTCATGCTGCCAGCAGCATGAGAGCAGCGTTCTGATTGGTCACAGGGCAGGCTGGGAGTCTGTGCCTGCAGTGGAACAGGAAGACCGGCGTGCGGCGATGCGGTAATGCAGCACGATTCAGGTAAGTTTTCTTTTTTTTCATATCATTTTTCTCTCACCCCCGCCCACGCCACCCCACCACTTTTTCACACCATGAGCCGCAACTGGTTGTGACTTATTAAACAATCAATTATCTCCTAGCTTTTCACTTGCAAATCAGTCGTAAATGGAACAGTGACTGAACATATATATTGAATTGTTTGTGCTCCTTTGCAACGTGCAATGATTTCAGTGATGAGACAAATAAGAATTGCACACGACTTGTGTGATCAAGGAAAGATGGCTGTTCCTGTAGAAATACTCATCCTCTTCAGGATGGGGTGGAATCAAAATGTGTGTGGTATCCAGAAAGCATTGGAACCAAGTTTCTTGGGGCTGATTTAAGAGCCCCTATCACCTGCTTGCACCATATTAGCATCATTTTTTTATGCCAGGCATAATGTATGCAAAGGGTATGTTCTGCCATGGGGTGGGGGACGAAAAAAGTGTACAAAGATATCTAAGAGATTTTTTTGGCACTTCTAACATCTGCTCAGAACATTTTTTACGCTAATCCTGCGAAATTCTGAACCAGCGTAAAAATGATGATGCTTTTTCCCTAACTACCACCATGGTTCACCGTATCTTAGATATGGCACACACATGGTGCCTTTAGGAGGGCGCTAAGGGGTGCAAGAACAGTGGCTTCACAGTGGGAGCTAGGAAAGTGAATGGGTGACCTGAAAAAGTGAAAGCAAAAGCTGGAATGAAATTTCCTGCTTTACTAAAAGCTATGTATGATAATGAAATGTACATTTTTAGAGAAACAGACGAGGTGGATCAATTTATTATATACCTGAAGTACAAGAAGAGGGTCTATGAGGTTAAGCACGAGATCAAATAATAACATTAGGATAAAGTAAAAAACAATGGGGAGGAGCGTTCCCCAGGGTGGGAGTGCACTGTGTGTGTAGCATACAGGAGAAAAAGAAAGAAAAGGCCATAATGTATATGTGTGTGTGTTTTAATAGAGAGCAAATGTATGATACTTTACAAAAAGGAAAACTGGATCTCACAAGTTGTCTGTACGTACCAAGCATGTTGTTCACAGGGGGTAGCCATTTTGGTTAGTCAGATATTAGGAGTGGAAATATTGGAATTTAAGACAAATGAAGGGTAGAGGTGGGTAAAACCTAATATTAGAATACATTTGAGCACAATTGTTTGTGTTTGCTTTTATGGCCCCAATGTGGTTGACCCTGGTCTCCTGAGGAAGTTTTTTTACTAATCATTTGGAGCATAACTTTCCATTAGGTATGGGTGGTGATTTTAAATATTTTATTGGATAACATGCTAGACAGATCAACACTCGCATTGACATGAGCTCTCTGAAATCAAGATCATATTAAATATTTTTGATAAAAGAACTCAGGCTCCGTCATACTAGAAGGCTAAAAGCAAGTAACTTTACAGGTTATATTCACCATTATAAGATGCAGCGACACAATTCATGGTTGGATTATTTCTTCTTAAACAGAAAAGAAATAGATAATGTGAATTTCAAAAATCAATCCATACATATTTCTGACTATTCATGTACATAGTTCTTAGACTATCATGATTTAAGGCAAATGTAAAAAGCGCTATGGATAAAATAATCATCTTTGAAGAAAATATAATTCAGGAACTAAAACATTTTCTGAAGCCTTTTTTGATCTAAACTTAGGTTCATAAAGTATACAGATAGTGTGTGATACATAACGGTCTTCCTTGAAAAGAATTACCATCATGACAAAAAAATAAGCAGAGGTCCAACAATAAGAGGAAAAGATCACTGGTATTAGAAATATATATTGAGGTATCCAGCTTGAACTAGGAGGAGAGACAAGAAACATTGTGATTTCCTCAAACCTCAAAACCTATTTTTAAAGACCATGCATAAAGGCAGTTTATGTGAAAGTGGGAAGTTATTAAGGTATGTCACTTTGAATATGGAGAAAAATAGGATAAGATACTAGCCTAGAAAAAAAAAAGTGGATCAGAACTGTAACTAAATAAAATACATTTCAGATAATACAATGAACTTTCAATACAGCTCAAGATCCTGGTAAGGCTTTTATTATTTCTTTGAAAACCAATATCTGGAATAATATGACCACGCAGTGCTAAATTAAAATGCTGGTTAAAATGTAAACATTTGAACAAAGACACTGAGTCAAGAAATCCATTAAGAGGAAATATGCACAGTATTAAACATAAGTAGGAAAAGGTAAGCCCCTGGCCCTGACAGCATTCCAACTGAGCTACATGTTAAGAAACAATAGTCCCAATCTTGAAGATACTGTTCAATAACATTTTGGGAAGGGATACCGAATTACCAGCATTATGGCATGAACCAACTATCAGTTCAATAGTAAAACCCAACGAACAGCCTAGCAGATGTGAGTCATAATAACTAATTTCTCTTTTAAACTGTGATTATAAAATCTTTCCTGCTATTGTTGCAGAGATTTGCCCAGTGAATAAAAGGACTGGTGCAAGAAGATCAGAAAGGTTTCATGTCAGGGAAATATCTAGATGAACTAACACACACACTGGTTAAGTCGATTGACTTAGTTACTTTTTGGTCAATGCTGTTAGCATTGATAATATTAGATGTTGCTAAGGTGTTTGGTCAAGGCAGTGATGTCTGGGTCCTCCGAGTCCAGGGCTGGGTCAGTACTGGCTGGTGCTGTGTGTTGGCAGCAGGGGTGGTTCATGTGGAGACCCCACAATGCTGGGGTTCCTCCCTGCGACTGGAGGTGGTGTATGGAGGGAACCTAGGACATCCTGGTGAGTCTCTTCATTGATGGTCGGCAGCTGGTCGTCCATGTCATCTGTAAAATCCAGGACAGGCAGGTTGGCAGGAGGTAAAGCATCATCCTGTTCAATGGGATAGTGATATGTCAATCTTTGATTGTGGTGGCTGTTGACATGGCACATCATTTACTTGCTACTGGAGGCTCTGTGACATGTTACAGACCCCAGGATGTAGTTGCATATTATGTGTAGCATTGTGCATCACACATGGGGCAAGTACACAAGGTATTTTGAGACATATATAAGAGCCCCTAGTGCCACAGGAACATCACTTTTGGGGATGATCCAGTGGCGCAAGGCCCTGCGCTGCATTTACAAGGTGGCATTAAACCACTTTTTGTGGCTTAACTCCACCTCCTAAATACGGCCCCTTCACACCCAGCACTTTGTGTCGAAGGGGCGTGCAATAGGTGTTTGCTGGGCGCATCCCACAGCAACACCCATTGCATTTTGATGATGCCTCATATTTACGAGTTTCCATAAGCCTGAGGCAGTGCCAAAATCTAACGCCACCCCAGGGGTGGTGTTCACATGGTGCAACAAGACAAAATGCTTTCAATTCTCCTTGTTTTTTTTTTTTTTTCTATGTTTGCTGCATTTTGCAGCACACATAGAAAGAGTAAATCACCATCTAAGATTGTTTTTGTGCAGGAAGGCACAGCCATCCTTACACTATGGTGCAAGGGTTGCTGTGTTGACACACGGCAGCTAATTTAGCACCGAAGCTGGGGGAAACACAGGAGTGGGCAATATTCTAGGAAATACAGCCAATCCCTGCATTTTGAAAATGACGGTGCGCAGCCCTGCCAAATTTGGGGCAGCGCAGTGCACCATCTAGCCCTTTGTGCTTTGATCCCACACCACCTACTTCCTTGCAGGCTCCTTGTCCCAGCCACTGACACCATGGTGGCATGTAATTTACCTTCCTATTCACCATGGGGGCATTGCCAGAGTAGTGTAATGTGTTCTGTCATCATCATCATCATTTACTTTATTTCAGTAAAAACATACCATAAAAGTACAATACATACAATCCAAAAGGGAAGTGATGAAAAGAAAATGCAAATAAAATAAATTACAAACACTTAAGAGTAAAATGTTAAAACAAGATATAACAATAGCCTAAAAGTTTTCCTTATAAATATGATACTAAAAAGACATCCAGACCCTACTAAAACATCAGAAAAACAGGCTTGCGCTTAGATGCAACGCCTATCCTACTAATAAAAACTGCTACCAAGTCTTGTTTTTTAAAATTGCTAATCTAAAACGCCAAATTGATTAAAAAAAATTTGCCACAGAGCAAGCTATTTGTACAGAAGAGTCTGATTTAAGTACTCTCTCAGCAGATAAACAGTTCCGAAAACCCATTTGTTTACATAAGGGAGTAATCCAAAGGGCCCTCTGCTTGCCATATGCACAACATTGGAAAAGAACATGAAGATCCGTCTCTTCATGCTTACAGCCCATCGGACATAACTTAGACTTGTTTGTGGAATTGGGCCATTTGTAAGTCAGAGAACACAAAGGAAGAGACCCTATTCTAAATCTAATGTAAAAAGAGCACAGGCGAGAGGAGAGAGTGCAGCATCCATAAAAGGCTCAAACTCGTAGTGGCATTTAGATTGCAAAAACCTATCTGTCATAGAAAAGGGCACAGATTCAGTCATTTGTGCAATTTGAACTTTAAGCCAGAAAGCATCATTCAGAATCTGAGTAGCATTTTTGGGAATAGAAGGGGGGTCCTTCCAATAGGTCCCTAGGCCAAGATGGAATAAACACCGTTCAACATAAGCACACCACTTAATTTTGGTACTGGATTTAGTGACCATCAGTTTGGGCAGCCCGCATCTAAAAGGAATAAGAGCATTGGTTGACCATAGCCGAATCCAGAACAGTAGTGGCCTTAAAGCAGCGATCTGGTTGATTGGAAAAAGATTTAAATCCAGTTGGATAGGCAAAGAAGGAGTACTAGAAGGAACTCTTAACAGCATCTTTAAAAACTGGTTTTCCGCCCTAGCCAGATCCTCCAAGTTGCAGTGGCCCCATAGCTCAGCACCGTACAAAGCCCCCCCCATGGCTTGTGATTTGTATATTTCAAGAGCAGGAGTCAAGGCAAACCTGGGGGAGCGGGTAGCAAATCTCACAATGCCACCTGACCCTTTGCTTCAGGCATATCAAAGATTTCTGTAGGTGGGCATGCCAGAAGTGAGAGTCTTCTAGTTCTACACCTAAGTAGTCAAAGGTGTACACTCTTTCCAAAAAGGCGCCTTCTAAATAAACAGGTCTTTTCATTTTGTGCTTTTTATCTCCAAAAACCATATATTTTGTTTTTGATGAATTGATTTCCAGACCATGACCTTTATAAAACTCCACAAATCTAGCAAGCAAACTAAAAAGGCCCATAGCTGTTCGAGAAAGCAACAAAGTATCGTCAGCGAATAAAAGACATGGAAGCTTCTGCCCACCCAAGATGGGAGCATCACAAGAGCAGTCCGAGAGATAGGGAATACATGCGTTAATGAATAAAAGAAATAAAGTAGGCGCAAGTACACAGCCCTGTCTCACACCACGAACTGTGGGAAATGCTGGAGTCAGTTCGCCTGCCAAACCCCATTGTACTCTAGCGCAATTTCCTGAATAGAGATCTTTAATGATGTTGAGCATGGAGCCGGGGGACTCCAGCTTTACTCATAACTTCCCACAGTTTGGGGCGCAGGACAAGGTCAAAAGTGAATTTCAGGTCAACCAATGCCACAAAGAGGCAGCCTGAGTCCACATCTACGGTCTTCCACTTTATAGACATAAAGTGGAAAACCTGGTAGATGGTACTAACCTTATCTCTAAACACTTCCTGTAGATGACTTAGTGCCTGATTTTACACTATCCAATGCTTCAATCTACTTAACAGCTGGTAGCAAAATATTTTTTGCAAATTATCCAGAAGACTTATGGGTCTATAATTCCCTGGAAGTATTTTCTCTCCTTTCTTATAAATGGGCACAATTATTGCCTCCTTCCAAGAATCAGGGCAAGATCTATTGGATAGGGTAATATTCTAAATCATATTTATATACCCTGTCCATTTCAGCAAATCTGACTTATATAAATCTAAGGGAATTCCATCCGGGCCAGAGGCTTTCCCTGATTTTTGTGCAAGAATTGCCAGCTCGGTTTCTTTTAGAGTGAAAGGAGGTGGCGGGAGCGCCAGTGAATAGAGTGGCAGTTATTCTCCAGTGCTAGTATCAGCAGAATCGAATGTGGAGCCATACAGCTCCATAAAGTGGGTTAGCCAAATGTCTGCGGCAATATGGCATTCTGGGATGGATGAGAGATTTGGATCACTATGAGTAACCAGAAGCCAGAAAAGCTTGGCATCGTGGGCCCTGGCAGCCTCGGTCAATTCACCCCATATACTCTCCTCATACTCGGGTTTGCGCATCTTGCATGTAGAGACATAAGTTCTTCTTGCCCTCACTATGGCTTCCCGATCCTTGGATCTTAATACTTTGATCAGGGAATTCTTTGCCTCTCGGCACCTCTTGTCAAACCACTTACTACCAGATGGAGGAGAAGAATTACTTCGATTCGTGACAGTTTTGGTAAATAGCTCCTTAAGGGGTCACAAAAAGGTCCACATGAAAGGACATAACTTCCAGTGGAGTTAATAGAAGATTATCGTCAAAAAGCTGGTGTTTGGAAACTAAGATGGACAATTTGTCCCATAGCTTATTAGACTTCTGAACCGAATTCCATCTCACAGCACGCCTGTTGCTAGTTAGCTTTAGGGGCCCGTGAGCTTTAGAAACAGGAAAGGACACAGTCCCTGATAGAAAAGATCTGTCATATACAATTTGAAGAGGCGCATGATCACTGGTACCCACCTTCACATCAATTATGGAGTGCCAGACCCTCAAATCAAAAATGAAATAATCCAAGGTACTACTATACGATCCCCTAAAGAAAGTTGGTATAGCGGGGGTGTCAGCTAAAAAGCGACCATTACCAAGGCAAAGACCATGAGATAAGATAAGATCTATTATCTGAAATACTCTATTGCAAACAGTGGATGACGCTGGCTGAGATAAAAGAGGGGGAATATTCCACGATTCATCTTCAAGCTGCGTAACCTCAATAAAAGCAGAATTAAATTCAATTGGGGCATTGTATCGCCCACAATAATAATGCGATATTTAGGACGAAAATTTAAAATGTAATTGTACAGGATGTCAATGGTAATAGACCGATGGTTGGGCCTGGTCTGTTGTAAATTTTAATACATAAAACTGGGTTACCTAAGTTAGGCACAATTGCTATTGCCAGAATGTCAGGGGAATCTACAAAGATCTCCTTTACTTCTCCCACCTCAGTCGTCTTGACCCAAGTGCACAATCCCCCTATTGCCCTGCCTATAGGAGACTGCGTAGCATTTTTTGTGTAAGAACAAAACCCTTGCCCATACACACTTTCCGTCGCCCACGTTTCCTGGAACATGCAGATACAAAACGTTTCTACATAAACCCCCCAATCAGAGTCGGCTAGTTTACTCTTAATACCAGCCACATTCCAAGACAAAAATGTTCCTGTTGAATGTACAGTGAGACAAATAGGTTCGCTGATTGGAGCAGCAGGGATATGGGTGTTGATATGCTTAGTGTACGGTGCAGGGCTGGATCTCCCAACAAATGCAGATTGAGGATCCAGTTGAGTGTAAGCTCCTAGGCTTGGCAAGAGTCTGAGATGAGGAGGAGGCAGAGGGCCAGATCTAATACTAGAAATACAAAAACTAGAAGGCCGTAGTCATTCGATATCTGAGGTAACCCCCTGTAATTCAGTATCACATACAATAGGGTGTTTGGAAGCAGTACCAATATCTGGCTCACATGCACTAATACGAGACAAGGCAGGACCCGTGACAGTCGCGACAACTGGGCAGGATGGCGGGCCAATGGAAGTGTGATGGTCTGTGACATTGATTGGTACCGAAATAGACTTATATGAAGAAGACAGCAGTCTCGTACTCCCAAGTGCAGGACAGCAGGAACTGAAAAATATGTTGGAAACCTTCCTCGTGTAGTAACATGCTTCCATCTGCAATAGGCCCGTAACCAAATGGGAACTTGAAAGATTACGTTTTACAGTGTCCCACCTGCCAGATCGGCCACTTAGCCGTTTGGCCTCTACAATGTCAGGATAAATAATTGAGCCACAGCCTCTGACATGGCGAATCCAATGTAAGACCTTATTAATAAGGGAAGAATTATCTTCCTGCAAATGTGCTGAAAGCGGCGGGACATTACACATATAGATGCAATTTTCATTAGGCAATTGTACGGACCGGCCAACTGCTAGTGTAGTATCCTGATTCCGATCAAAGTTGGAAAGAAAAGAAATCGATTTTGCCAAGGACGGCACAACAGCATTGCTATGACTAGGACTTTCTTTGGGGCCTTGGGCAGCCTCAGAATTCAGCGGCAGACCTGCTGGCAAGGACATAGGGGCCGGGGGCTGGATACTCAACAGAGGCAATGGCTTCAGTACACTGGAAGGAGGTGATTCAGGTTTCTCAAGAAGCTTGAGTACTTCAAGCAGTAAATGCTTCAACTCCCCTACCTCGCTTTTTAAACTAAGAACCAGTGCTGAAAGTTCATCTGTAGAAAAGTCACATTTGGAGGACAGGGGAGCCAGTGGAGTCTGTTGGACACTATCCGTGTCTTGTTGTTCCAATATGGAAAAGCAATTTGAGCAAGAAATCCCATGGATAATTGTATCGGTGTCTAAAACTTCCAGAATGGAATTGGGTGCAGGATGCAAGGCGGAGTTAACATTTCGGGAAGGGCTTTTGGCAATGGATGCTTGGGGCAAGTCACACGGGGGCTCGGCAGCAGTTTAAGAGTGGATCCCAGATGTTAGAAACTGTATAAAAGTGCCCGATTTCAGCGACTTCCGAGCATTCCCCTCTTTTTTGTTAAGAATCAGCTCCACTTCTTCTATTAAATTATCAATCTCCCTAGACACACAGTTAGTATGAGGTTGCGTGACTCTGTTAGGTTTTGAAATTTTTTATTTGGCAGGGCCCAGTTCGGGACTAGTTCTTGCCTTGCGTTTCCCCATTCTATGCAAGGATCTCTGCGCCAATATAAAAGTTATTTATTAAATAAAAAAGACAAACAACTATGTCAAAACACCCCAAATCGTACCTTGAGGCCCAGAGGGGGTGCCCAGCCCGTCCCCAGATGGTCTCAATCAGGTACAGACGGGGCTACTCTTGGCCCAAACTTCATAACACGCTGAACCACGTCTGCTTTCAAAAGGTGCAAGCAGGGATCCTGCTAGGTGAGGTCAACTTGAGCTCCACAAGCCTCACAATTTTAGGATAAAAAATCAAGACTCTGGACCCAAAAAACAAAAAATAAAGAGATGTGGCCCAGCCCAGCCTCTTCCAGGCGCTGACGGGCGAGGATGGGCCCGCCCTTGGCCCGGGCTTTGCCAGGGCGCGTCCCGTGAAGTGGGCGCGCCAGAAGATTTAAAGGGGCCTCAGAGTCCTGCCCCCCGCAGCAGCTCCTTGAAGTGACGCATCCCGCGAAGCGGGCGCTCCAAAAGATTTAAAGGGGCCTCAGAGTCCTGACCCCTGCAACAGCTCCTTGAAGTGACGCGTCCCGTGAAGCGGGCGCGCCACAACATTTAAAGGGGCCTACTCTTTTGGTAAAATTATGAATTGGCACCATGAATGATGGACTAGTGCAGCATAGCACAGGTAGGTCCATTGCGTACAATGCTTGTGTTACATTCTCATCTGCCTGCAGCAGGCCCCACACCTCTGCTAATTGGAATGGACAGTGCAACCATTATAAATTGTCTGCCCCATTGGTTTGCCCCTCCCTAAATATGGGACATTTCCTTGCACACAACGTATCTGCATCAGGCATGTGTTAGTTTAAGGATGTGGAATGTGGATCAATGCATGCATTTTGAGACTTTATTGATGTGGCACAAGGGGAATTTGCAGCTTGGATCCACATGGGCAACTATTTGTATGAAGAAACAGTTGCATTATGGGCTAGTGACATTGTGCCAGTAGTGCAACTTTGATGCCACTTGTGCCAGTTCTTATGCATGTTGATTGTTCCAATAAGCAGTACACCAACCATTCACACATAACACACAATCATGTCAGATGGTGAGATTGCAGCTACTTGTACAGCTGCACAAATGATGTTCACAGACATGCCCCATGCGTTTCATGAGTTGACTTTTGTGGCCATTCCCAAATGGGAGATAGGATTGAGGGAGAGTTGTTGTTGGTCCACTCTGTGAGTTTTGCGTTCCATCACCTCTGACACGCTGTTGACTTTGCCTACTATTGCCTGCCTTATGGCCTCTCTCCTACCTTTTGACAATTTCGAGGTGACGAAGAACTGGTGTTGGTGCTCCGTCACCTCTCTGACCAGGATGTCGTCCTCCTCCTCACTAAAGAAACTCTTCCGCTTCCTCTTCTCCTTCTCCTGGGGCTTTGCTGCACCCTCCTGGCTGGTACATGGGTGATTGGGGTCTCCCTGGGGTTTCTCCTGGCCTGCATTCTCCATCTTGTCTTTCCAAATGTTTACTTCTTCCTTATGTATTTTTTTTTAACGCCATTGCAGTTAAATATGGCACTAACCTGCTTTGAGTCAAAAATACATGTCGCATAACAGTCTAGCACCATTTTTGCAGCATTAGCATCATTTTTTCTTATGGCATGTCGCAATGCTTAGCGTAATCTTTTTTACGATAACCATTCCTTAGCGCCATCATGTGTCAGTTTTTAAAATATGGCACACTCATGGCCCTTAGGAATGATGTTAGCTCACGTTTAAATTTTAAAGCACAACTGTGCTAGCGCAGTTGTGCTTCATTTTTCAGAAATCTGCCCCATCTGTTTGAAGGCAAACCTTTGACTGGGACAACCCAGTCAGTCCATCTTACCTCTGCTCCATTGTGGTTGGCCTAAAATTTTACCTAGGAACTGGTCCAGAGCAAACTGTTGTTTTCCCATAGTGCTTGACTTTTTTTAGGTTCTTTCTGCCTTCAATCTTTCCAAATGCCATTTCCAGTTCCTTTTAAGCTATTTTTATGATCTTAGTGTTCTTTTTCCTCATTTTTCCTATTTTCTAATTTGGTTTGGGGATTTTACTCTGTTGTGTTCTTTACTCTAAAACTGTTGGTACTGTTTTAACTTAGGACACACCTGGATTTGCCTGTGCTTCTGTTATCACTACGAGAGGTTGAGCAAAGAGTCTCTCAGAACTGCATTTTTACCTAGCCAAAGTGAGTGCATTCAAAATGGCAGGGCTTCTCCCCTCACCAATTAACAACCCAGAGCATTTTCTTTTTTTGACAATAAGTTTGGTGCTGTTCGTTGAATCTTCACATAATTTTCAAAACTTATGCATCAGTCAGTTCAGAGTGATCCATCAAGCGGTGGCTAAGAAAAATGAGGGGTCCCAAAACACTTTTTCCCCTTTCTATGTCAATGGGATTTTTCAAACTTTTGAACACAGCTATAGCCCAAACTGCTGAACGGAATTACACCAAATTTTGCAGAAAGTACACTTTTCGTGTAAATTCATTCAGTAGTCTTGGAGTAATTAGAGTTTAAAAAATATAGATAACTAGGTACGTGGATAATCTACAGATACAACTGTCCCCATGCTGATATCTGATACCTGATTGACTGCCAACACTTTCACAAGAAAGTGTTGGCAGCCAGGTCCCAAAAAAAGATTGAAAAATAGAAAAGGGCCTGAGCCCCTGGCCTTGGTTTAGTGGTCCCCCAAGGATCCCAACAGGGCTAAAAAGCATGTTTTTAAAAAGATATCCCAGAAAAATTCACAGATGAAGCCGCAGATTTTTGTGAAATTGTTTTTTTTTGTTTTTTAAATGGTCTCCTGCCCTTTTCTTTTATTTTGTCCCTGTGGTGTCTGGAATTTTTTATTCCACCAGCGGAACTGGAGAAATTTAGTAATTCTGTGGTACTTTTGTAATGGGGAATTTCCAATAAATTCTGCTGCTCCACTCTGCCAGTGGAATTAGTCAAATCCTTCAGGGCAATAATAGGAAAGCCGACCTCTGAAATGAAAAAGAATGGTGTTCTTTTCCTTTTGAAGAAGAAACTGTTGACACACACAATGAGTCATATATTTAAGCTCTCTTCTCATACTGACATTTGCATGCTGCTTCTGCAAACTGCATCAAGGCAGAGATTGTGAAACTGGCCTCTCCCACTTCTGCACCGCCGATGAAAGGGTTTTACGATTACGACAACTACCAAGGTAAACATACAACAAAGGCAAATTCTGTGAGGAGCCCACAACAGCCAATTGACAAATTAAGTAACATTTCCACCCAATCCCAAGCTACAAGCCAGTCTCTGAGTTGGGGATTCAATGAACACTGACAACTTTAACCGACCCCAAAACGAGCGTTTACCAAACACATCACTGGTCTTAGTTTAGCCTTGGAGCAGACAGCTGAGTGTAACTTTTGGCTGTCATGCACCATGCAGAGATTGCTCCACTTGCCCTCTTCATGTAGTGACATATAAAGTTTTCAAATACATAAACGAGTGAACAGTATAAGCAGGAAATAATCCACTTTGAGGAGCGTGAAATTTGGTGCCGGGAGCAATGGATGCATTGAGACTTTACAAATGCACATTTTCTCTTTTTCTGCCTTGTTTAGATTTTTCCCATGCGCCAATGTGTTCAAACCTGAAGTGTGCATTTTCTGCAATCCAACAGGTTAAATCCACTCATCCCATCTCAAACAGAGCGCGGAAGCTACAGGTGAAACATAATGACAGCTCTGAATAATGAGGACCTCCTACCCCCCAGCACGCAAGGGTGATTTCTGTGACCTGATGCATTGTGCTGACTGGATTAATTGACTGAGTCATGGAACTTTGCTAGCAGCTTTAGATGAAGAGGCCAGAGTATTAAACTTTGGAACTTTCTTATTGTGAGTATTGTCAGAATTTCCCCTATTACAAAAAATACATGTCTAATTATGTTTTGGTGACTATGTATATTCATATTTTGCTCACTGATTATTTTTAGAAAAATAATGACAATAGTAACACAGGATAAAAGTATTGATGATGATGGTGTTAAATGGAGACCAAAGATAGAGTTATAGTGAACAACACTCATCCCTTAAAGTGGATTGCTTTATTGCAGATTTGTCTGACAACCGTGCAGCCATGCACATTGCCATTAGCGAGTGATTTGTATTATTCAAAATATATTTTCATTATTAAGCAGATATTGAATGTAGGATTTTGTGATCTGTTACATTGCGTTATCCATGTAGGTTTACAAAGGTTCATAGCATGCTTTTGAATTTGTATTTTTAACCGCTGGCATGGTTAAATAAAACAGAGTATGGCCCTGTACAGCCCCGGGGACCACCACATCCTTGGGGCTGAAAAAAGATAAGGGAGGGGGTCAGTTGCGGACCCCCAGTCCCGGGGACCACTGCCGCCCTGGTGCAAATTTCAAATGTTGAGAGAGGGCCGCGCAACCCCTTTGAGGATCCAATAATGACCCTGGGGACCATCACCCTACACAGCCGGCTCCTGCTATGCCCCGGGATGCCCACCCCTGGGACATAGCAGTTTGCTCAGACTTGGTAGGAGCTTTGACAGCTCCCACCAAGTCAAAGCAAACACTCCATTCCCAGTCTGTGAGAGCTAAAATTCAGCTTTTGCTTGCTGGGAGTGGAGGTTTCTTCTGTTTCCCTACCGACGATATTCGGTCATGGAAACAGAGGAAACTATTGGTCTCACAGTAAGCTGCATGTTTGGCAACTCACTCTCAGTGACAGCAATGCCGTCTACCACATGAGGAAGGGAACTGGCTGGGACTTCCGGGAGCTTGAGGCACCCTCAGTAGTCCCATTACACACTGGGTGCCCTGAGGGGCACCCAGGAAACATGGACAGTCCTAAGGGGATAGGGTCCCTGGAAACGAGATCAGCCCTGGGTGGGGGAGCCATCTCTCCCCCCCAAAAAAATTAAAGCCGGGACCTGGGGAATGGGGTCCCCGGGGCCGAAATCTGGTGGGGGAGGGTCAGCCTCTCTGGGGCCTTAAGTAAAATGAACATGACTATTGCATGGCCCTCATTCAGCCCTGGGGACTGCCACCTCGCAGCAGCTGAATTTAAAGAAGGAAAGGGGTCTGGACCCCTCGCCCTAGGGACATCCACCGCCCCGGGGCTACTTCACGTTCGAGGGGGGGCACACGGCCCCCCTTGAGG